>NC_064616.1:600507473-601757473 GCF_023898315.1 Schistocerca nitens | reverse complement strand
CCACGCACAAGTGCTGCAACATCTGCAACAATCAGATACCTTGCATTCATTGTCGTTGATCATTCTCCATACAGTCCCAGCTTGGCCCCGTCCCATATTTTTCTGTTTCCAAATCATAAAGAACACCTTTGAGGATTTCATTTTGGTAGTGATGAAGCACCACAACAAAGTTAAACATTCTTCAGTGATGGTATCAAGAAACTGTTACCTCGTTGGGAGAAATGTATTTATTGCCAGGGTAACTGTGGAGAAATAAATATATGAACATGAAGAAAAAGGATGTAGAATGTTAATTCTGTTTGTTTTATTTAAAAAGCCTTAAGAGTTTTCACAAAAAAAAAAAAATTGGAGAAATTACTCTTCAGCATGCACTCATACATTTGTTGGTGTGTAACGTCTGTCAGCTAGAAAGGCTTTTATGAGTCTGTGAGCCACACAGGTTAATAAGAAATCCATGGATAACAGGCAAAAATGTTTGAAATTACATGCTATTCAATATTGTACCACCAATTCTGTGAGTAACACATTTTATCTTGAAGCCAGAATAGTGATCCCACCACCGTAATAAAACAAAATCCAGTAGTGTTGACGCCTTTCATTTGAATCAGTAATATATTTAAGAATTGTGTTCCCTGGGTGAGTTCCAAATATGGTGTTGGATTCTCTTCTGGAAATGTTATTCTGTATTGAGAGGCAGCTTAGTATTGACCATGTAATGTTTTGAGCTCCCTTTACAGGGGTTGTACAGTTGAAACCTGTATGTCTGTCACTGTAAATTGTTGACTGCTGCCAAAACAGGTCTGATGGTATTTCAGAGATGTGAGACAGTATTACAGCTTTAGTGCCAGGTGGAACTCGCTGTTGTTCTCACCAGCAGATGGAACACGTCTCACAATAAGGGAGATATTTGGCATTACAAAAATAAGTTTGTAGAATGTGAGGATACAGCATAAACAAGATGAAATGACAGATCGTTTTCTTCAAAATGAATGTGTGTTTCGTATTATTATGGTACTGTTATACTGAGCATTATTATGCCTAGCAGCAGTATGGCATTCAGCCATCATGCCTTTCATTTTATTTGTGCGTGCGTGTGTGTGTGTGTGTGTGTGTGTGTGTGTGTGTGTGTGTGTGTGTGTTTTGATCCTTTGGTGAGTTCCACACTTCAGATAGCTGGTGCAGGGAGAGAAGTTATTAAAGTCCATGTTTTTCCTCGGGTATGTGGGCAACATTTAATTTAGATTAGGGAGGACCCTAAACAAGCATTACATTAATCTTCTGGTCACCAACAAAGATGTGTGCTCTTCTCATCATGTTGAAGGATGACCTGGGTTTGTGGAAGGCTGGAGTTTACAGAATACCTTGTCAATGTGGCAAAGTCTACATTGGTCAGCCCCCCCCCCCCCCCTGCAGGTCTGGCGGTTAGAACAGGTCCGAGGTATTCCTGCCTGTCGTACGAGGTGACTTAAAGGAGTTTCACACATTTCAGCCTTTATGTGATGGTCCCCTGTAGGGTTTGACCTCCATTCTTCAAAATTTTCCCAAAGAGCGAGCCAATTGGTGAAGGACAACTTACAAGGTGCATTGTGTACATTGTGCATTGAGATCTTTAGCCAACTTTCTCTTGGTCCCATTGCAGTCCTGCCCATTCTCCATCTCTTGGTCGAGGACACCTTCCTGGGTGTGTTTTCCACCATGCACAATGCAGTGTCACTTTCTGTGCCAACGATGACAATGGACTTCTTTGCACCTGATATCCAGCACGGTAGACAGTCCGTTGTGGTGGGGCCACAATGTACCCTGTTGGTTGTAGTCCCCTGACCACACAGGGATCGATCTGCTGATGCCTGCGCCATTAACTCCCCACGTATGCCAAGGGGTAGATGCCCATCGCCCTGGGGCATCGGGACTCCCGGCAATGGCCATCTTGCCAGATGGCCTTTGCTGCGGCTGGTGGTGAGGGGCCCCTGGTCGGAGTGGGTGGTATCAGGGTGGATGACACGCAGTGAAGTGTAGTCCATCATCTCTTGCTGGTGGTGAAACACCAGCAGTCTCTAAGCGAAGATGAGCTCAATTCAACGCACAGAAGTACGACCCCAAATCATTCCCCTCCCTGGCCACACCATGAGAGGAACGTCAGTCTAAGAATGGCAGCGGATCTTATTCGCCCCGGTACCTTGTATGTTCAAGAGCTGATGGGGAATCTTTCCTGACGATGAAGCCTCAGTTTTTTGTTGAGCTTTTAGAGGTCAAGTTCGGGGAGGTGGAGGGCTTGTCCAAAATGAGATTTGGGTCAATCTTGATCAAAACAGCATTCTCTGCCTAGTCACGGGAGTTACTCGCTTGTGACAAGCTGGCGAATGTTTCTGTAACCATCACGCCCCGTAAGAGCTTAAATATGGTCCAGGGTATCATATTTCACAGAGACCTTCTTTTGCAGTCAGACGATGAGATGCACGCTAATTTAGAGCGGCGAGGAGTACATTTTGTCCAGTGTGTCCATCAGGGTCCGAAGGACAATTAAGTTGTCACCGGTGCCTTCATCTTGGCATTTCAGGATGATAAATTGCCCAAGAAGGTCAAGGTGATGTTCTACCGGTGTGATGTGAAGCCCTATATCCCTTCTCTGATGCGATACTTTAAGTGCTGGAAGTTCGGCCATATATCTTCCTGCTCTACTTCGAGTCACATGCTGAGATTGTGGATGCCCATAACATCACAATACTCCATGTGCCTGGCCTCCCATCTGTGTCAACTGCAGAGAGCACCATTCACCTTGCTCGCCTGACTGCAGGATTCTACAGAAAGAAAGGAAAATCATGGATTACATGACCCTGGACAGACTGACCTACACTGAGGGTAAGAGAAAATTTGAACGCCTGCATCCTGTGAGTATGACATAGTCTTACACCGCCGCTAGAACAAGTTCTGGCACCGTCAGCTCCGCCAACCCAGGTCACCTCTCAGAGCCGGAACACTACACCTGCCCCATTGACGGTGGGTGGCAGTTCCCTCCCTGTTGCTCCTGCAACACCTACTTCAGGTGCAACACCCCCCTGCCCCCCCAACCATTGGGGACATCGGTCCCCACTTCTAAGCCAGAGAAGCGTAAGTCTTCTTCAGCTTTTCTTGCTAGGAAGGGGTCCTTTGGGTCACTCCCTTCCCAGGTTTCTTCTAGTGCGAAGTACGGCACCTGCCAGTGGCTGAAGAGCCCAAAACCAGCTGGTCGTAGGGCTTCACGCTCATCCTCAGTTCCGGAGACTGAGCCAGGGAAGTCCTCCCAGCCAGGGAAACCCAAGGAACAGCGAGAGAAATCGAGAAAGAAAACCCCCTAAGACCAAGGAAATTGCGGTGGCACCCACAAACTGCCTCATTGAATGTTCCGTGCCTTCCCAGTCTCACGATGTCATCCTCCAGTGGAATTGTGGCGGTTTTTTTTTTTCTCCACAGCCTGGCTGAGCTACGGCAACTGTTAAACTTTACACCTGCTATCTGCATTGCCCTCCAGGAAACCTGGTTCCCAGCAATGCAGAACCCTGTCCTCCGCGTCTATAAGGAATATTACAGGAACCATAGGGACTATAATAGTGTCGTCGGGTGGAGTTTGCGTTTATGTCCTAAACTCGGTCTGTAGTAAACATGTGCCCCTTCAAACCCCTCTTGAAGCTGTGGCTGTCAGAATAAGGACGACACAGGAAATAACTGTCTGCAATGTATATCTTCCTCCAGATGATGCAGTACCCCTGAATGTATTAGCTGCACTGATTGATCAACTCCCTAAAACTTTCCTCCTCCTGGGAGGTTTTAATGCCCATAACCCCTTGTGGGGTGGTACCATGCTTACTGGCCGAGGCAGAGATGCCGAAACTTTACTGTCACAATTTGACCTCTGCCTCTTAAATACTGGGCCGCCACACATTTCAGTGTGGCTCATTGTGGTAGTGACCGCTTCCCCGTTTTCCTGTCACTGCCCCAGAATCGAGCACATGAACGACTGCCCAGATGGGCTTTTAACAAGGCACCCTGGGGAACTTTCACCTCTGCTGTCACCACTGAATCTCCCCCACACGGTAACATCTATGTAATGGTTGAGCAGGTGACTAGCACAATTGTTTCTGCAGCACAAAATGCGATCCCTCGCTCTTTAGGGTGCCAGAGGCGTAAGGCAGTTCTTTGGTGGTCGCCGGAAGTCACTGTAGCAATTAAGGAGCATTGGCGAGCTGTATTTAGCGGCATAAGTGGCGTCCTTCCCTGGAGCACCTCATAGCCTTTAAACGGCTCCGAGCCCGTGTTCGCTACCTTATCAAACAACGGAAGAAGGAGTGTTGGGAGAGATATGTCTCCACAATTGGGTGCCACACATCACCTTCCCAAGTCTGGGCAAAGATCAAACATCTTTTCGGGTACCAGGCCCCAACATCTGTCCTCGGTGTTACCATAAGTGGTGAAGATCGCTGTACGCTGCTGCAGCTCTACAGAGCCCTTGTCCAATCCCGAATTGACTATGGGAGTGTTGTTTATGGTTCGGCGGCACCTTCAGCATTGCATTTACTCAACCCTGTGCGTCATTGTGGGGGCTGATTAGTGACAGGAGCTTTTAGGATGAGTGCGGTGACCAGCGTACTGATGGAGGCTGGTGTCCCTCCACTGCAGATCAGATGTGCACAACTGCTTGCCAGTTACGCAGCACACATTCATAGTTCCCCTGAGCATCCGAATTACCGTCTCCTTTTCCTGCCCGGGCAGTCCATCTCCCGCATCGGCAGCCCAGATTGGGGCTAACGATTGCAGTTCGCGTGCAGTCCCTTCTCTCTGAACTGGAGTCCTTCCCTTTACTACCTCTACTTCTGGTCTGTTCACATATGCCTCCATGGTGTACGCCTCGGCCGCAGCTTTGTCTGGACCTTTTGTATTGCCCTAAGGACTCTGTTAACCCCGCTGCTCTCTGCTGTCACTTCCTTTCGATTCTTGACATTTTCCAGGGCTCTGAAGTGGTTTACACTGACGGCTCAGTGGCTGATGGTCATGTAGGCTTTGCATATTTTCATGGAGGGCATACTTAGCAGCAGTCCTTGCCATTTGGCTGCAGTGTTTTCACTGCAGAGCTGGCGGCAATATCTCGTGCTCCTGAGTACATTTGCTCATGCCCTGGTGAGTCATTTCTCCTGTGTACGGTCTCACTGAGTGGCCTACAAGCTACTGACCAGCCACCCTCTGGTAGTGTCCATTCAGGAGTCCATGTATACCCTGGAACAGTCCTGCCGTTCCGTGGTGTTTGTGTGGACCCCAGGACATGTCGGAATCCCCAGCAACAAACTTGCCAACAGGCTGGCCAAATAGGCGACGCGGAAACCGCTTCTGGAGATAGGCATATCTGAAGCTGACCTGCATTCTTTCTTACACTGCAAGGTTTTCCGGCTTTGGGAGGTGGAATGGCGTAACAGCACGCACAACAAACTGTGTGTCATTAAGGAGACTATGAATGTGTGGGAGTCTTCCATGTGGTCCTCTCGCAGGGAATCAGTTGTCCTGTGCCAGCTCCGCATTGGCCATATGTGGCTAATGCACGGTTACCTACTCTGTCACGAGGACCCACCTCACTGTCGCTGTGGCTCCCAAATGACAGTTGTCCACCTCTTGCTGGACTGCTCACTTTTAGCCGCTCTGTGGCAGACTGTTAACTTTCCCAGTACCCTGCCTTTGGTGTTGGGCAACAATGCCTCCACAGCAGCTTTAGTTTTAAGTTTTATCTGTGAGTGTGGGTTTTATACTTCTATCTAGGTTTTAGTTCATGTTCTTTGTCCCTCTGTTTCCTCCACCCTAGTTCTTTTAGGGTGGAGGTTTTAATGTGTTTCAGAGTGGCTGGCTTTCCCTATTTATTCTCGTGGTTGACCAGGCACTGTAATCTGCTTTCATATTTTACTCTCTTCTGTTTCTAGTGTGTTCCTTGTAGCGTTCGTCGTCTTTCCTTCGTTCTTATGGCTTTTCCTTTCTTTCTGTTTTGTGTTATATGTTTCATTCGTTTTATTCTCACACTTGTGTTATTGTTTTATTAGGACCAAGGGACCAATGACCTCGTAGTTTGGTCCCTTCTCCCGCCTCTAAACCAACCAACCAACATTGGTCAGACCGCACACAGTTCATGAAAGATGCGTGAAACATGATTTCCGCACTTGCCCTTCACACCCAAGTAAGTCTGACGTAGCTTCGCATTGTATTTCAAGAGTACTGAGGATTATTCTGCCACAGAAATCTGACCCACAATGGGATCCTTCTGGGATTCAGTTATTAAGGAATCTGTGGAAATACTCTTAGTGAAAGATGCTGTTAATGCTATTGGCAACTCTCAACTTGATAAGACATGGGACCCTGCGATTTCATTAACTACTTCACAAAGACAAAATCTTACACCAAATATTATTTGCAGTGGCAATTAATTTGACCCCCAAATTTTTATTCTGCTGGCTCACAGGTAGTGAGAGGGAACTAGCGCAATACCACTGTTACGCATATGCCTCATATGGAATGACATTTGACAGAGGGAAATAAACTCAATGTAAGGTGTTCATACAGCAAAAACCTGTGCGTATGCCACTGTGACAATTTTTTGTATAAAGTAGATGTGCACCAGCAATCTGCTGTGTAAAACTTACCTGAAGATGACTGAACGGTTTTCAGTCGAAAATTTTGATGAGGTGTCAGTGCCATCTATCTGCAGTCTCCAAACCTTGTAGAATACATGGATTATTAATGGGTAACAAAAAGTTGTGGTTTCTGTCAAAATCAAGGCATCTCTATTGTCACTTTACAAGCTAACCTGTAAAGAGAATTGCACTCATTGACCTATAGTCCTGTGTAAATCTTTCCTCCTGCAAACACTCTCTCTTGTGACTTATTGTGAATGATAACGTTATGGCTTATTTTTTCTTATTTATTTTTTTTTCTCTTCCATAATTACCACTTTCATAAACTCTTGAGTGCACCAGCTGACAGCCTTCCCTCAAACTTGGAATTCTCTGCTAAAAACAATGGCACAGTCCACCTCCATAGCTGAGCAGACTGTGTGTGTGAGACTGCGTTGTGGAGGAAGTGGGTTCGATTCCCATTACTACAGTTGATTTTCCCTTGGTTGGGGGACTGAAGGTGCACTCATCCTTGCAAGACCAATTGAGGTGCTTCTTGAATGGGAAATAGCAGCCCTTAGGGTCTGAAAAGCTAGGAGCTGCTGAGTGAGTGACCACTTCATCTCTTGTATTTTGTCAAAATGATGGTATATGGCATATGACACAGCTCTTAGTCAGCATCATGTTGTCCTTTGGGCCTGAGTTACTTTGTTGCAGATGACACAAGCAAATTCCAGCCCAACTGATTTGGATGTGATATTTTTGTGCAGGACTACTGTGTTCATAAAATTCTGAACCTTCATGTCAGTTCTATATTGCATGTGTAGTGCGTCACAGTGCTACACCAGGAAATGTTTGCTGCTGTAATTCTTTGTGAAGTTTTGTAACTTAAACCTATACCTTTTCTCCCCTTTCTCTATGTCCAGAATGTTACCAGTCCGTTTACCACCTTACCTGCCAACGTCTCCCTTGTATTCTTGCATCCCCCATTTCTTCTCTGCCTGTGTGTAGGTCGAACCCACAAATTCTGGATATTGGCTTCTGTATGTAACACAATGATATTGCAGTGTGTGATGCGTGCATGTGCAAACAAAGATACAACAGGGCTATGAAAATATTTGTTTTCCTTCTGTATAATTTTTTTGGGATATGGGTTGAGGCTCAGTTGAAAGGTGATATTTTATTGGTAAATTGTCAAAGCTAACAAATGTGATTTCATGAGAATAAGTATAATTATTGTTGTAGCACACATTTTCCACATATTGCCATTCAGTGCCATTGTGATGATCTCATATGCCAAAGCAGGTATTGACAGGTTCAATATTTTCCTTCCCTCTCATCCCCATGAGACACTATCTTCTTTCCTCTCTTTAATACTTTTTTCCCTTTCACTTGTACTTCACATTTCGTGGTTTAATTACTATTTTTATTACATGTTTGTAGGTTGATGAAGACTACATTCAGGATAAGTTCAATCTTACCGGATTGAATGAACAAGTTCCACACTATCGTCAGGCACTTGACATGATTTTGGATCTTGAACCTGGTAAGTTTGTACAGATGGGCTTCTGCTGATACTTGTCCTTGATAATAAATTCAAGACTTTGTACTTCCTCATACTTCATGAGCATCCCATAAGCTAGATCCTGAATGACCTCCCTCCTGCTCAGACAGTACTCTTATCTACTGAACGAACACATGGTTCTGTAAGCTGTGATATGCTTTATTGACATAGGTCTCTATTAGCTTTTGTTGATGTTGCTTCTGAAAGTAAATATGGTCCAGCTCACTTGTCTGTCACTAACAAATTTCTGAATGAATTGTATTGTCTTTTGTGTGCCTCATATATGCTTTGCAGGATATTGTCTGAGAAAATGACAAATGGAGTTTTGCACAAGTGATGTTTCCTAAATCCTTGCTGATTTGTGGGTAGATTTTCTGTGTCAAGGAAATTTATTATATTGAGACATGGAATATGCTTAATAATTCTGCAACAAACCAGTATCAAGGGTATTGGTCTGTAATTTTGTGGGTCAGTTCTTTTACTGTTGTTATACACAGGAGTCATTTATACTTTTTTTTCAATCTCTTGGGATTTTGCACTCTGAGAGATTTGCAATAAATACAAGCTATGTTAGGGACCAGTACCAAATTATTTAAATTCTACTAATGTGTAGAGACCATATAATCATGATCACTCAGCAAGACCACAATAAGCAAATGGAAGGGAAGGCTGTTAAATAACAAAAAGGACAATTGATCAAAACTTGTGCATTAGCTTCCTTGCTTTAACATTTGTTACTGCTCCTTGCAACAGTGACATAATCTTCTTCAGGTAAAAAATAAATCAGTATCAGGGAAATATCTAATCCTGACACATTGTTAAAGGTTGTTTAAGTTCTTAAGCTGACAAGTGATAATTTGAGAACCTTGTAAATTTATTAAAATGTGGATAATTTTCTCATACATAGATAAACAGATACAAAACTAATTTTCTTTCCCATGAGTAATTAAATGCAAAACTAGACAGATTTTTCACAGCTGCATCAACTGTAGTGTGTGTGCACTAAGAATGAATTGAATATGCCAGGGAAAGGGGGGGGGGGGGAGGGGAGGATGAAGTAGGGCTGTAAAAGTAATGACTATATTTTGTATTGTATATATTCGGCATTGTCGAGACATGTACCTGTTAGAAAGTATTCATTACTGAATGTTGTTACATATAAATGTTTTTTAATATTTGTTGTTGACACTACTAAGACTTGGGAAGCTTCGTGACACAAGTCACATTTAATCATTTCTTGCCTCTTCTGTGAAGAAAATCACAGTCTGCATATTTTCCACTACATGATTGCTCTAGGCAGTGAGAAAATGTACTACATTATCATTGTTGTGAGCACATTTGAATAGTATATTGTAAATTAGAAGTAAATTCTCCAGTCAGTTCTTGAAACTTTCTAATAATTCAACATTGTGACCAATAGAAAAGCCATTAATTTCCTGTACAGTAGAAACTAGAATGAGAAATCTATCATGGGGGAAGCAATTGGAGTCTTAAAAATACTACCAACTCATCCAAGCCGGACATAAACTGCATGTGGTAAAGGAAACATGGGAAACAAAATGTATTCAGTACTCTGTATCATTACCGACTTGGACTGCTAAGAATAAAAAATTAGAGGAACTGGCATGAACTGCATGTGAGGAAGAAGTAGTGAGTAATGAAACATTTCTGTGAATCCCAAGCTGCTGAGGTAACAAATTTGGGGATGCGAAAACTACCAACTCGACCGTAGTTGTGCACAAACTGTGTGTAGGGAATAAAACTTGCAGATATCTAAATATCTCAAACAGTAACGAAATGGTACGTAGTCTCATGACATATTTGTTATTTTGTAACAGCATGAGGATGAAGATCCAAAAGCAACTAGAGTTCTTTTCCAGCTGGTGGAGGTGTTTCGCTGCTGGGGTTGTCTACTACTCAATGTTTTCAATAAGCTCATAAACTATCATCCAAATGAAGTCTGGTTAGGTCAGAGTGATTATTTTGTGAGTGCTGTTTCATACATTTGGTTTTTTTTTTTTTTCCCCCTTGTAAAACTGATGCTTTGCACCAGTCTGTTGATGCTTGTGTGTTTTGTTAATAGGTTTTCCATTTTTCTTGCAGATGATGAACTGGAGGACAATCCAAACCAATCTGATCTTATTGAGCAAGCAGCTGAAATGTTGTATGGTCTCATCCATGCTAGATACATTCTTACAAATCGAGGAATAGGTCAAATGATTGAAAAATACCAATCTGGTGACTTTGGCCATTGCCCAAGAGTTTATTGTGAAAGCCAGCCAATGTTACCAATAGGTAAATAGCCAGTAGGCAGATTTAAGACTACTGTTATAGCAGAATTTTCCTAAAGTAAGAATAAATGATAAAAATGTTTCTTTTCCATTTTTAGTGTAAACTTCATGCTGTTTTTCTTTCCCAGTACACACACTCTACTAAAGTGTCCACACTTAGGTTTGTTAGACTTTGTCCACTCTGAACAAATAAATCTGTTGTTTCAAAAGCTTTGTGTTAAGTTGTCTCACTTTGTGGTGTTGCCACATTTTGTGTGTATGGAGTAACGTAGGGGAAGTAGAACCATAATTGACCTCAATAATTATCATACTAGTTTTCTTATTGGGTAATTAATGAGTCATCACATATTGTAAGTGCTAGAATTTGAAAAGCTTTTCAAGTTGGCTCTGTTGTATGTTAAAGTGATTGCATTCAGTTGTTGATAATCTGAACCTGCATGTGATATCTGTACAGTAAGTGTCCTCTGTATTGAGAAAGCTAATGATAGAACTTGGAGGTATAACATCTTTCATTATATCTTCCTCGAGTCTTTCCTTTCCTATTTAGAATGGCTGTGTATGGAGACAGATGTGTATTAGAAAAGGTTCTGTCGTAAGTGTAACTATCCTGTATTTATTCACAGTATGTTGCTTGTATTAGGGGCACCCTGTTAGTAGTGCTGTTGCTGCTGCTGCTGCTACTCATATTTTCTCTCTCTCTCTCTCTCTCTCTCTCTCTCTCTCTCTCTCACACACACACACACACACACACACACACACACACACACACACACAGTGGCAAGGGACTGAGTGAGGTGCACAGTGGTTAGCACACTGGACTCACATTTGGGAGATTGGCGGCTCAAACCCGTCTGTGGCCATCCTGATTTAGGTTTTCCGTGATTTCCCTAAATCGCTTCAGGCAAATGCTGGGATGGTTCCTTTGAAAGGGCATGGCCCATTTTCTTCCCCATCCTCTCCTGGTCTGAGATTGTGCTCAGTCTCTAATGACCTTGTTGTCGACGGGACATTAAACACTAATTTTCTCACCTCACAGTGGCAAGGTTATCGTTCTTCTTTAAAAGGAAGAAGTTGACAGACAGCTGAAATAGCTTAACTATTGCATTTAGCACACTCGTCTTGTATTTAGTCCCATTGTAGCACAAAACACACACTGTCATTATATTTTTAATTCCCTTGCAATACTATTCTCTGTTGTGGAAGTTTACTAGTTTTCTAGTTCATATGTTCAGTACCAGTCGTATCACATTTAAGATATTAAAACCCCACGAACTCCTCCAAGCAATGAACACCTAAGTGCTGTATACACAATATGTGGAGCAGATGGAGTACTGTTGGCCCACTTCTGTGTGGCATACATAACTGCAAATTCGCTATGTGGAATAGTTTTATCACAGGAGTCCTAAATATTAACTACCTAGCTGTTAGTCATTGTTGTAATTGGTAAACTTGCCCTTGTTACATAGGTAAAACTACTTTTTTTGCTCGGCATGTAGCAGTGTAGTGTGGAGAGCCTATTTACTAAGCATAAAGTTGTAAGGCAACCAATAACAGATATTTACTTCTTTAAACTTAGTTTGTGTTTCATGTGAACTTAAAATTCTTCACAGCTAAAATGTACAGAATGTTGTTATAATAATGGGGCAAATGTTATTCAGGTTACAATTCCGCTTTTTGTGAGAAAACTGTCTCTTTCAGTTACTTTCTTTTGGGCAGGTACTACAGTTGTACAAAATTTCTAAGGTGACAATATTTCTGCCGTTCACTGTAATTTTTATTTATTTTCCACTAATGAGCAATTTCAGCTATTGTGCCATTTTCAAGTGGTAGTTGCTCTGCACAAGGGCAAACCCCCTAGTTGTCCAGGCACCAGAACATGGCAAGCAGTAAATTACAACAATGTATCATGTGTACTACAAAAACAGTTTATGAACAGCAGGAGAAATGAAAAAACTTTCCGCTGCAAGTCGACTGTAGTCAAATAAATGTTCATAGTTCGGCGATTGTTGAACAGGTAATAACGTCAGCAACTGAGTGCACATAGAGGCATTGGTCTCATTTGTGTCAACATAAAAACTCTTTAAACTATTTTGTACTAGTTGTACACTTATTTTAATATTTGATTCTAAATATGTTGCAAATAATTCATTATAGTTAAAGAGGAACAATGATGTACATAAAAACAATATCAGAAGAAACACATTCATTACTCCACATTAAGGTTGTCTTTAGCACTTTTTTTGATCTCTTACCCAGTGGCATAAAATGTCAGTCGGCAAATTAAAATTTTAAAACAAACTGAAAGTTTCTCCTTGAAAACTTTGTTCCGAAGAAGAATTTCTATTAGTGTAATCTGTGATAGCTGGTGGGTAGGAATTACTAACTCATGTCTGTATATTTAAAATAAAAATGTTCAGCATGTAGCCATATTTACAAATTAATTTGAGATGTGAATTGAAAATGGCCCATTCCACATCATTAAGATTAATCATGCAAAGTGATCCTGGAACATGAAACCAGCCAACTGTTTACCCACCATGTGCTGGTGACCGTATGCATTGGTGACTTGTCCTTACTCACGTCAACTACTGCTTGAAAATCGCCAAAATTGGTCATTAGTGGAAAACAATCAATAATTACAATGGATGGTGTAAATGGGCCAATAGTGGAAAATAAACAATAATTTCAGTGGATGGTGGATATGTAGTCATTCCAGATATGGTCACTTTCATTGTCAGTGATATGCTCTGAGATTGAAGGTGGAGGACTCATTTGGATGAATGACATTTTATTACCCTCTGAAAAAAAATTATTGCATCAAAGATTTTTAATTTCGTTGTTAATTTAATAATGGAAAATCCTTGTAGAATGAAAATAATTTAGGGGCAAAAATAACAAACAACTTAGCAAATTGTAGAGGCATTGAATTGTCCACAGGCATAAAAAAAAGACTGTCTATGGCTTGGGAAAGGATTCATTCAAAAGCTAGAGAGATTTGTCATGTTTATGTGCCTGTTCATGAATTGATGCCTCTGACTTTAAACTTCAGCCCCCTGCTTTTGTTTTACATCCAAAATTTAGGGATGTTAACTTTTTATGATATTTTTTCAAGTTTTGCTGTTGGCATTGTATTTCTGTGTGAAATTAAGAAATGCTGGAACATATAAGACTTCAGCATTCAACAGTCATGTATTGCATGAAAATTTTAAACCTATAATTTATTATAGTGGTGAATGTTCCTTAGGTTTATCAGACATCCCAGGTGAATCCATGGTGAAGACATATTGTCCAAAGTGTATGGATGTTTATACACCAAAATCTTCACGACACCACCATACTGATGGGGCATATTTTGGTACAGGTTTTCCACAGATGTTGTTTATGGTGCATCCAGAATACCGTCCAAAGCGACCAGCTAACCAGTTTGTACCTCGGTAAGACCCTATAAGTTTTGAGTTCGTCTGTGCGTGCGTGCGTGCGTGCGTGCATGCGTGCGTGCGTGCATGCATGGGCATGCGCGTGTGTGTTCACCATTTGTGAATATAATTTCAGCTGAACATATTATTCTGCAGAACTGGCTTGTTGCAGACAGTGCATCTGTGATGATGATCTGTCATTGATGAGCTGTACTTGTCAACGTTTATACAATGCTTCTCAGATGTTATATTTTCAATAATTGAATGATCAGAATTGTTTTTGCCCTGTAAAAACAATCTGTTACCTATTGTACTGAGTTTGTTTACACTTGTACATTCTGAAGTACCAGTTTGGTGAAATAACTTGTAGTTGACCTTTGATTTTTCTTAGGGATATTAGGTGACATATTATGTGAAAGTGATAGAGATCTTTGTTGGCACTGATATGTCTGATTACAATTTCATTTCTGATTTGATGGGTGAGGCCAAACCAAAAAATAGCCAATTCTAGTATTACTGGAGTAATATGGTTTGATAGCATTTTTTTCTGCATTTGCTTCTTATGTTATACATAAAGTTCTCAAATTAAGTATTATCATTATCTTGAATTACTTAATTGTTTTACTCTTAATAATGCGAATAGCTGGTTGTCAAGGGGATGACTAATATTGATAAGATTTCACTTAGGTAAAAAAATTCTGTAACGAATTACAGTCACATAACACAATTTGATTACTGAAAAATTATTACTATGAACATAAAATGTTCGATTTAATTTATCCGGAGGGAGAAAATAAGTGTTTAATCCCCCTCCTACCCACACTGAAACTGAATTTGTGTGGTCTCTCCTTGTCATTCTAGAAAAGCCAACTAGTACCTTTAAGGCTCCCATAAACAGTCACACTTGTTTGTCAAATTTGCTCTTTCGTATCCCTGGCTTTATTGAATAAGCCCACAGACTTCCGAACAAAGTTTATCAATTTAAACTTACTTTTGAAACAGATGCTGTTCATGTTGTGAAGTATTTTGATACTAGCAGAAATGACTACCAATGTAGAGAAAGAATTTCTTGCGGTGACTTTGACAGTGCGTATAAATAAGAAAAAGCAAACAAGATTATTGTCCAGGCAATAGTTGAAACTGAGAAAATATACCCACAAAAATCTGCAAAAGTATAATGATCTATAATAAAATCTGCTAAAGGAAATAGTATACACAGAACCTGACAGTTACATCTACGTTTTCCAAATGGACGGTCAGTAACTTGGTACTTTGCACTCATGTTGAAAAAGAAGACCAAAGTATTCACAGATTCAATCTCTTCTTGATCCTCCAACGACAGTTCATTAAAATACCACAATGTGGGACACACATTGTCTTTGGAGGAACTGGAGGGCTTCATTATGTTCTCTTTATTTTATTGCACTCCTGTTTGTATGTTGTGTGTAGAATACTGATTTTCTTCTTAATATATACCTGCGTAATATATGGTTGGGAAAGATGCAACACCTCCACCATTTTGGTAACTGTCAGCGCTCTTTTGTTTTTTGTCCTTGATTGTAGTTTCCACAATTGTGGAAACTCACAATACAGAGAAAGAAATTGCAATAAAAAATTGTTGTTTATTAAATAAGTGTGTCTTCAGAATTTCTGGCAAACGCGATCTGTTTGACAAACATGTTACTCACAAACAGTCAAGTATTTGACAAAGCCTGTCGACGGCTCAGTGCTTCTGCTTTTCAGAGCATTGTCTCCTTTACTCCTCAAGCACTGACATTCTACCATAACTTGCAATTACTATGCAATTAAACAAAGCTAGTGATGTTTGACAAATTATTTGTGTGTGTGTGTGTGTGTGTGTGTGTGTGTGTGTGTGTGTGTGTGTGTTTTTTTTTGGGGGGGGGGGGGGAGGGGGGCTTTAAAGTGTGGAAGGAGTCTCTGTACGCTCTACTACATTTCTATTAGCCCCAATTTCTTCGAGAAGTAATGACACAAGTATTTTGTGTCTAATTGGCCTCAGTTGAGTAGCATTGGAAGATCCCCTGTACCCCAGTCTGCACTCTTCCTCTGTGTGCGTCGTGTCTGGGTGCTAATTGAAGTTCCCATAGGCAGTCATTACATCTACCATGAGTGTAATCTGCCTTGTGTTTAAGCCCAAAGTTGCAGAAGTTCTCTTAAAAAATAATTTCGACATTATTAGCTCGTCGTGTTTTTATTTATGGCTTTTAGTCCAGTATTTTACACATTGCCTCCTGATCCAGCTGCCTAGTCTAGATTTTTACCTTTGCCTTAGTGATGGTTACGACAGGTTCATCTACATCTACATCTACATACGTACTCCGCAATCCACCATATGGTGCGTGGCGGAGGGTACCTTGTATCACAACTAGCATCTTCTCTCCCTGTTCCACTCCCAAACAGAACGAGGAAAAAATGACTGCCTGTATGCCTCTGTACGAGCCCTAATCTCTCTTCTCTTATCTTTGTAGTCTTTCCGCGAAATATAAGTTGGCGGCAGTAAAATTGTACTGCAGTCAGCCTCAAATGCTGGTTCTCTAAATTTCCTCAGTAGCGATTCATGGAAAGAACGCCTCCTTTTCTCTAGAGACTCCCACCCGAGTTCCTGAAGCATTTCTGTAACACTCGCGTAATGATCAAACCTACCAGTAACAAATCTAGCAGCCCGCCTCTGAATTGCTTCTATGTCCTCCGTCAATCTGACCTGATCCCAAACGCTCGAGCAGTACTCAATAATAGGTCGTATTAGTGTTTAATAAGCAGCCTCCTTTACAAATGAACCACATCTTCCCAAAATTCTACCAATGAACCGAAGACTACTATCTGCCTTCCCCACAACTGCCATTACATGCTTGTCCCACCCCCTGCGGGTCCGGGGTAAGAATAGGCCCGAGGTATTCCTGCCTGTCGTAAGAGGCGACTAAAAGGAGTTTCAACCGTTTCGGCCTTCCATGTGATGGTCCCCCTTGGGGTTTGACCTCCATTTTTCAAAATTCTACAGAAGTACGAGCCTTTTGGGGAAGGACGCCTTACGTGGTGTACCACTGGTCCTCAGTGCACCAAGACCTTGGCACTCAGCATTGTACCGGCATTGTCACCATACCCACTATTCCTCAAATTGGGCCTAAACGCCTGATGGGTTGTACAAGTTACGCCCATAGTGCATCCCCATCTGTACCTATGATCATGATGGACTTTCCATGGCACCAGAAATCCAGCACGGTAGCCAGCCCGTTGTGGTGGGGTCGTCATGTACCCTCTAGGTTGTAGCCCCCTGACAACACAGGGATCGTACTGCCGATACCTGAGCTGCACCCTCCCCACGTCGGCCAAGGAGTAGATGCCCGTCTCCTTGGGGCATCAGGACTCCCGGCAACGGTCATCCTGCCAGGTGGCCCTTGCTGAGGCTGGGTGGCGTCTGTGGGGAGAGCCCCTGGTTGGAGTGGGTGGTATCGGGGCGGACGTTTCGCAGATGAAACGTCAACACGTATCAGGTCGCTCTGCGGCAGAGTCTTTCAAAAGGAAAGGTACTGTCTCTAGTTCTGGTTCTCCTGCCCTTTCCCCCTTGGCCACTCCCTGGGAGGAGGGACAGGCCCGCCGGCTTGGGGCGAAGTACTTCCCCCACTATTTGGTCTGTTCTCGAACCGATGGGGGGACGTTCGCCACCTCCAAGCCCATGTTCTTTGTTCAGCACATTGAGGACATCTTCGGGGAAATCGAGGCTCTCGGTAAGATGTGTTCGGGGTCCGTTCTTATAAAGACCACCTCCGCCACACAGTCGGCGGCGCTCCAGGCGTGCGACTGCCTAGGGGATATCCCAGTGTCCATTGTCCCCCATCTGGCACTAAATAAGACGCAGGGGGTTATTTTTCATCGGGACCTCCTGCTGCAATCTGATGAGGAGCTCAGGGCTAACCTGGAGTGCCGAGGCGTGCATTTCGTCCGGCGAGTCCAGCGCGGCCCCAAAGACCGTCGCATCGACACCGGGGCCTTTATCCTCTCCTTCGAGGGGGACGTTCTCCCGGAGAAGGTAAAGGTGATGTGCTACCGGTGCGACGTGCGACCTTACGTCCCGCCTCCTATGCGCTGTTTTCGGTGTTTGCGCTTTGGGCACATGTCGTCACGGTGTGAGGCTGAGCCCCTTTGTGGCGATTGTGGACGTCCTCTTCGTGAGGAACATACATGCACCCCACCACCTCGGTGCGTTAATTGTCCTGGCATCCACTCGCCTCGATCCTCAGACTGCCCCGCATATCAGAAGGAGAAGAAGATACAAGAACTCAAAACTTTGGATCGTCTCTCTTATTCTGAGGCCAGGAAGAAGTATGACCGCCTCCATCCCGTGCCGTTGACCACTTCGTTTGCCTCAGTTGTCCCCCCTCCTTCCGCGGTATCCTCACCCCTCTCCTGTCCCCCCCTCCGCCTCCTCCCCCCATCCGGGGTCTCTGCCTCTGCCTCCCAAATCCCTCCCTTCCAAATCCTCCTCCCCCTTGGCCCCCACCCCCTCTGCCCCAGGGGCCACCCTTCCTCCTCCCCCTCCTCCCCCTCCTCCCCCTCCTCCCCCTCCTCCCCCTCCTCCCCCTCCTCCCCCTCCTCCCCCTCCTCCCCCTCCTCCCCCTCCTCCCCCTCCTCCCCCTCCTCCCCCTCCTCCCCCTCCTCCCCCTCCTCCCCCTCCTCCCCCTCCTCCCCCTCCTCCCCCTCCTCCCCCTCCTCCCCCTCCTCCCCCTCCTCCCCCTCCTCCCCCTCCTCCCCCTCCTCCCCCTCCTCCCCCTCCTCCCCCTCCTCCCCCTCCTCCCCCTCCTCCCCCTCCTCCCCCTCCTCCCCCTCCTCCCCCTTCCCCTCCCCCTCCTCCGCCTTCCCCTCCCCCTCCTCCGCCTTCCCCTCCCCCTCCTCCGCCTTCCCCTCCCCCTCCCCCCCCTGCCGCCTGAGAAGCGATCCTCTTCTCAGGCGTCCATCGGGGAAACGTTCCGGACCCCAGCTTCCGAGGTCCGGCGTTCCAAAACGGACCCCGCGCGTGAGGACCTTCTTCGGGTCCAGCCCACCACCCCTGTGCCTCCTCGGACTTCCAAGAAGGCCTCCAAGAAGAAGTCTCTATCCCCCTCTCCACCCCAGCGCGTTTCGTCTGACGCTCCATCCGTGAGTCGCTACTCCCGGCCGTCCTCAGTTTCGCCGGGACGCTCTGCTGCCAGGCACTCAGCTGGCCTCTCGTCGGCAAGTGATGCTGCCCCTCCTGCACCACCAGGGACAGCGGCCGCAGCTGGCGACGACTCTATGGAACAGGATCCGCCTCCCCCCGGTTGTAGCGTTGTTCCCTCGAAACCTGGCCCTCCGCGGCCGTCGAGGTGACCAGCTCTTCCCCCGTCTCGTTCCCCCTCTTTTTTGACTAGCGATGGCCTTGTTACATTGGAACATAAGAGGTATTCGATCTAATCTGGAGGAATTACAACTGCTCCTCCGCCTGCACTGTCCGCTCGTCCTTGTTCTCCAGGAAACCAAGTTGCGCCCGACTGACCGTATTGCCTTTACCCACTATACCTCGGAGCAGTACGACCTCACCCCTGTGGACGGTATTCCAGCTCATGGTGGGGTCATGTTGCTCGTTCGGGACGATGTCTATTACCATCCCATCCCATTGACCACCCCACTCCAAGCAATAGCTGTCCGTATTACTCTTTCTGCTTTTACTTTCTCAGTTTGTACCAT
This sequence comes from Schistocerca nitens, assembly GCF_023898315.1. Lineage (NCBI taxonomy): Eukaryota > Metazoa > Arthropoda > Insecta > Orthoptera > Acrididae > Schistocerca > Schistocerca nitens. The sequence goes on along the minus strand of NC_064616.1, from coordinate 601,737,858 downwards.
CTACACTCCATCGTCATCCGCTGTTAGTCGGGCTGACATGATGCACCTGATTGTTCAGCTTCCCCCGCCGTTTTTATTGTTTGGCGACTTCAATGCCCATCATCCCCTTTGGGGCTCTCCTGCATCCTGTCAAACAGGCTCATTCTTGGCGGATGTCTTCAACCATCTCAATCTTGTCTGCCTCAATACTGGCGCCCCGACTTTCCTCTCGGACTCTACTCATACCTACTCCCACTTGGACCTCTCGATCTGTTCTACCACTCTTGCCCGTCGGTTCGAGTGGTATGTCCTTTCTGACACTTCTGACACCTATTCGAGCGACCACTTCCCCTGTGTCGTTCGTCTCCTGCACCACACCCCATCCCCACGTCCTTCGCGCTGGAACATACCGAAAGCTGACTGGGGACTTTACTGCTCCCTGGCGACCTTACTGGACCACGATTTTCTCAGTTGTGACAGTCAGGTCGAATACCTCATGGCTGTTATCATCAATGCTGCCGAACGTTCCATTCCTCGTACTACCTCTTCTTCACGTCGCGTTTCCGTCCCCTGGTGGAACGAGGCTTGTAGAGACGCTATCCGTGCTCGACGACGTGCTTTACGCACCTTTCGCTGCCATCCTACGTTGGCGAATTGTATTGGATACAAACGACTCAGAGCGCAATGCCGTAGAGTCATCAAAGACAGCAAAAAAGCTTGTTGGGCCTCTTTCACCAGCTCCTTTAACAGTTGTACTCCCTCTTCTGTCGTATGGGGTGGCCTGCGCCGGCTGTCGGGCATTAAGGCCCACTCCTCGGTACTTGGACTGACCTCAGGTAATGAGGTCCTCGTTGGTCCTGTGGCTGTCTCCAACGCATTCGGCCGGTTTTTCACGGAGGTTTCAAGCTCCGCCCATTACCACCCTGCCTTCCTTCCCAGGAAAGAGGCAGAAGAGGCTCGGCGACCTCCCTTCCACTCGCTGAATCTGGAAACTTATAATGCCCCCTTTACTATGCGGGAACTCGAACGTACGCTTGCACTGTCCCGGTCCTCTGCTCCGGGGCCAGATGCCATTCACGTTCAGATGCTGGCCCACCTTTCTCCGGCGGGCACCTATAATCACGTCTGGACCGAAGGTCAGGTCCCCATGTGTTGGCGTGACGCCGTCGTTGTTCCTATACCCAAACCCGGGAAGGATAGACACCTTCCTTCTAGTTACTGCCCCATTTCTCTTACAAGCTGTGTCTGTAAGGTGATGGAGCGCATGGTTCATGCTCGGTTAGTTTGGTTTCTTGAATCTCGACGGCTACTTACCAATGTCCAATGCGGCTTTCGTCACCGTCGCTCCGCTGTTGACCACCTTGTGACCTTGTCGACATTCATCATGAACAACTTTTTGCAAAGGCGCCAAATGGTAGCCGTGTTCTTCGATTTGGAGAAGGCTTATGATACATGTTGGAGAGGAGTTATCCTCCGCACTATGCGCAGTTGGGGCCTACGCGGTCGCCTGCCCCTTTTTATTGATTCCTTTTTAACGGATCAAAAGTTTAGGGTACGTGTGGGTTCCGTATTGTCCGACGTCTTCCTCCAGGAGAACGGAGTGCCTCAGGGCTCCGTCTTGAGCGTAGCCCTTTTTGCCATCGCGATCAATCCAATTATGGATTGCATTCCACCTAACGTCTCAGGCTCTCTCTTTGTCGATGACTTCGCGATCTACTGCAGTGCCCAGAGAACATGCCTCCTGGAGCGCTGCCTTCAGCGTTGTCTCGACAGCCTATACTCATGGAGCGTGGCAAATGGCTTCCGGTTCTCTGAAGAGAAGACGGTTTGTATCAACTTTTGGCGATATAAAGTGTTCCTTCCACCATCCTTACATCTCGGTCCCGTTGTTCTCCCATTCGTGGAAACAACTAAGTTTCTAGGGCTCACGTTGGACAGGAAACTGTGTTGGTCTCCGCATGTCTCTTATTTGGCGGCCCGTTGTACACGTTCCCTTTATGTCCTCAGAGTTCTTAGCGGTTCATCTTGGGGAGCGGGTCGCACTGTCCTGCTTCGCTTGTATCGGTCCATAGTCCGATCGAAGCTGGATTATGGGAGCTTCGTCTACTCGTCCGCTCGGCCATCCCTCTTATGCCGTCTCAACTCCATCCACCATTGGGGGTTACGTCTTGCGACCGGAGCCTTCTACACTAGTCCTGTCGAGAGTCTTTATGCTGAAGCTGCCGAATTACCATTGACCTACTGGCGCGACGTACTGCTGTGTCGGTATGCCTGCCGGCTGTTGTCTATGCCCGACCACCCCTCTTACCAGTTCTTCTTCGCCGATTCTCTCGACCGTCAGTACGGGTTGTATGTGTCTGCCCTGCTGCCCCCCGGAGTCCGCTTCCGTCGCCTGCTTCGACAATTGGATTTTTCCCTCCCTACCACCTTCAGAGAGGGTGAGAGCCCGACACCACCTTGGCTCCAGGCTCCGGTTCATATTTATCTCGATCTCAGCTCACTCCCGAAGGAGGGTACTCCGGCTGCAGTGTATTGCTCACGGTTTGTCGAACTTCGTGCTCGACTTGCCGGTCACACCTTTATTTACACCGATGGCTCCAAAACTGACGATGGTGTCGGCTGTGCCTTTGTCGTCGGGGCTGCCACCTTTAAATACCGGCTCCTCGACCAATGTTCCAGCTTTTCGGCTGAGCTTTTTGCTCTCCATCAGGCCGTTCAGTATGCCCGCCGCCACTGCCATTCATCGTATGTACTCTGCTCTGACTCACTCAGTGCTCTTCAGAGCCTTGGAGCTCCCTATCCGGTCCATCCCTTGGTTCAACGGATACAGCAGTCCCTCCATTCTTTCGCTGATAATGGTTCTCCTGTCAGCTTTCTGTGGGTTCCCGGACATGTAGGAGTGCCTGGGAATGAGGCTGCGGATGCTGCAGCCAAGGCTGCAGTCCTCCTGCCTCGGCCAGCCTCCCATTGTGTCCCGTCATCTGACGTTCGTGGGGATGTTTGTAAGAGGCTTGTGTCGTTGTGGTGGGATGCTTGGTCATCCCTCCAAGGTAACAAGCTCCGGGCAGTAAAACCGTTCCCAACTGCTTGGACAACCTCCTCCCGACCATCTCGGCGGGAAGAGGTCCTTCTGACCAGGTTGCGGATTGGGCATTGCCGGTTTAGCCATCGCTACCTGCTCTCCGGTGACCCAGCCCCGCAGTGCCCTTGTGGTCAGGCATTAACAGTGCGCCATGTTTTATTGTCGTGTCCCCACTTTAGTCAATCTCGTGTTGTCCTGTCCCTGCCATCTACTTTACCGGATATTTTAGCTGATGACGTTCGAGCAGCTGCTCGTGTTCTGCATTTTATAACTTTGACTGGCTTGTCCAAAGACATCTAACCTTTTTACTTATTTTATCTACATCTTTGTCAGGTCTTTCTGGTGTCCCCCCTCGCCTTGAGTTTTACTAGATTCCATGTGCTCTAACAACAGTGACTGGGTGCTAATGACCTCAGTAGTTGAGCGCCCTTAAACCCCACAAAAAAAAAAAAAAAAAAAAAAAATGCTTGTCCCACTTCATATCGCTCTGCAATGTTACGCCCAAATATTTAATTGACGTGAATATGTCAAGCGCTACACTACTAATGGAGTATTCAAACGCTACAGAATTCTTTTTCCTATTCATCTGCATTAATTTACATTTATCTATATTTAGAAGCAGCTGCCATTCTTTACACCAATCACAAATCCTGTCCAAGTCATCTTGTATCCTCCTACAGTCGCTCAATGACGACACCCACCTGTACACCACAGCATCATCAGCAAACAGCCGCACATTGCTATCGACACTATCCAAAAGATCATTTATGTAGATAGAAAAGAACAGCGGACCTACCACACTTCCCTGGGTCACTCCAGATGATACCCTCACCTCCGATGAACACTCATCATCGAGGACAATGTACTGGGTTCTATTACTTAAGAAGTCTTCGAGCCACTCACATATTTGGGAACCAATCCCATATGCTCGTACCTTAGTTAGGAGTCTGCAGTGGGGCACCGAGTCAAACGCTTTCTGGAAGTCAAGGAATATGCCATCCGTCTGATACCCTTCATCCATGGTTCGCAAGATATCATGAAAAAAGGGCGAGTTGCATTTCGCAGGAGCGATGCTTTCTAAAGCCGTGCTGATGCATGGACAGCAACTTCTCTATCTGAAGGAAATTCATTATATATAGTAAGATGGTGGACAGTGCAGTGCATTGTATTGAGAATGCTCTTGTGATGACCGGAAAAGTGGCAGAAGGAGGAAGATATATGAAGAAGGAAATGAGGAACGACTTACTAGAGGCGGTGAGTGAAATAAGAAAATGCAAAGGAGGAGGAGAATAGGAATCCTACAAGAGAGGTTAGGAACATCCAACAAGAAGAGACGAGCGGGGTAGAAGACAGCCGTACTGCTCTAGACAACTAGCGACATCAATTGGCGAAATGCAGGAAACAGCACATAGCGGAAAGTGGACTGCTGGTCACCTAGCGACATCTATTGATTACGCAGGAAACAGCACATAGCGGACAGAGGCAGACAGAAGAGACACCTACAGGATCTGAGAGCTACTTCAACGGAGACATCGTTGTGGGTAGCTTTCTGGAAAAAGCAAAAAAAGACTGAAATAAGACGGAAATTGGAGAACTGAGGCATAGAGTGGAGGAGATAACTGATTTCCTAAAAAAAACAGCTAGGGATATTAATACAGGAGCAAATAAAGAAAACTCTAGAGAAGGAAAGCCACCTAGTCCCAGAGAAAACCAAAACTGATGGAAACCACATACAAACTAAATACAACAACATACAAACTAAATACAACAACAAAGTTAAACCAGAGGGAACGACAATATACAGAAATCCTCTGCTCCAGCAACAAAATCAGCTACAAGTCCAAATCAATGCACATGAGCAACATAATAAAATCCGAAATCAGGTTAATGAACTAGAGGAACCAGCTTGGAGTACTGTGGTAGGGAGGAGCTGGTACAGAAGAAACCAGAGTAATAATAAAACCATAATAGGTACAAAAAAAGACGAAGAAATGCAAGCAGCAGAAACAACAGCGTGGCTATACATCGGTAACTTAAAGAGAACCACCACAACTGCTACAGTAGTGAAATACGTTAACAAGAACGGAATACTGGGACAACTAGAATGTGAAGAACTGCACACACTGGGTGACAAAAAAGCTTTCAAAGTAGGCATTTCGTTTGAAAAGCTACAAATCGCACAAGAACCAGAATTCTGGCCAGAAAACATAAAAGTACGTCGATTTCGTTTCCCAAGACGATGAATGGAAGAGGGAGCAGAGCTCAACTAAACTAAGAAGAAAACCAGAAGAGCAAGAAATAAAAGCAGTCTTGTGGAATACAGAGGGAGTAAAAAGTGCTCTTAACCTAACACCAACAGACATTCTGCAAAATTTGGATCTTGCAATTCTAACAGAAACCTTCCTGATACAGCTGGCAACATAAAGATTTCTAAAATTATCACCTAATGGCAAAGAAGGGAGAAAGAGGACGACCCATGGGAGGAATATCTATCCTACTGAAACCCTGGATGATGCTCACCAAAAAAATCATAAAACAAGAAAATAGTATGCTAGTAGAAGCAGCAAACATAAATATAATTGCAACCTATTTTAAATCGCACACAAATGCTGTAGAAATAATTGACGAAATAGTCACACTCATCAAACAATGTGATAGCAAACCCACCATTATTGCAGGCGATCTCAACTGCAGAATAGACACAGAAAACTATAAAACAAAACTAGTCATTGAAACCCTAAAAGAAGATGGTTTCACCCTCCTTGACGATAGACAGATACCTACATATATACATATGCCACAATGGGAAAAGCACCATTGATATTGCATTAACAAGAGGAGAAGTAGAAGGAAGTATTCAACCAATATGGCATGACTCCATTACTCCTATACGAAAGCACATTCCAATCCAGATAAAAATAAATATCGTCACGTCACCGCCAGCAAGAAAGACCCACCAAATCACACAAAGAAAAATTGATATAGAAAAATTAACAAACCAGCAAGAACAATTAACACAAATAGAAACTTTAATAGAGGAAGGAGACCTTGAAAAAGCAACAGACCAAATAGAAGACCTCCTAAAAAAATTCAGTGATACAAACAAACCTAAAAACAAGGACGGCAAAAAGATGGTTCGATGCTGAATGCTACAGCAAAAGGAACACTGTTCTAAGAATGCTCCACAGATTAAGAAACCAGCATGACGAGGAAACATACAAGCTGTATGCAGAAGAGAGGAGAATCTACAAAAAACTAATAGAAGAGAAGAAAAAAGGAATACATAGAGAGGCAAAAAGAGAAGCGGATGAACCAGAGAAAGACCCATACATAGCAGCAAGACCAAGAAAAGTGGCTCATACACCAAATTCAGACTTGAAGGAATGGGAAGACCACTTCAGTAAGATACTGAACAAACGAAGAATCAAAACACCCCCAAAGAAAGAGAAACATCATCAAACTAAGTAAAAAGACAATATATGGGAACCTCTAAATGAAGAAGAAGATGTGAAAGAAGTAATAAAAGCACTGAAGAACAAGAAAGCAGCAGGACCCGATAATATGTATAATGAACATATAAAAGATGCAAAAGAGGCCCTCCAACACGTATGGAACAAACTATTTAACAAATGCCTGGAACTTGGAAGAATTCGTACACAATGGAGACACTTGACAATAAAAGTTATCTCCAAAGGTAGAGGAGACCCAATGGACCCAAACAAGTACAGAGGCATAGCCCTGGAAAATACTCAGTTCAAGATGTTTTCAAAGATAACACAAAAAATTCAAGCCTCTGTGGACAGTCATCTCCCAGAATGACAAATGGGTTTCAGATCTGGAAGATCAACACTTGCGTCTTCTAAACAACATCGATGAAGCGCTACAAAAAAAACAAATGTTCTACATAGTGTTCATAGCCTTTACCAAAGCCTTTGACCTACTGGAAAGAGATCTTATAGTCCGAAAACTGGAAAACACAATGGGAGAAGATAGCGTATGGGCAAGAATAATCAAGTCCATTCTCAAATACAATTTAATCACAATATCAGACAACCTCTCCTTTTCGAACCCCATTCTGCAATCGAACAGAGTCTTATAGGGTGACCCAATGAACTCTTTGCTCTACATTCTTGCCACTGAAGTAGTACTCCGAATTGGAGAAAATGAAGATGATGTATATGTATATGCATACGCTGATGACATAGCTGTAGGTTCAACAGATATACAGAAGCTGCAAAGAATCATTGAGAAAATAGACCAATGGTGCAGTGAACACAAACTACACATAAACATAACAGACAGAAATGGTAATTTTCAGGAAAGGAGGCAAAACACCCAAGAATGTGGAAATCAGCATCAGAGGACAAAACATAAAAATCTCATCAGACTTTAAATACCTAGGAGTGACATTGCAGCCAAATGCTTCACAAAACAAACAACAGACCGTGCAGCCCAAGCAATAATAGCAATACAGGACATCAAAAACATCCGCCTACTCAGTCTAGAAACAGCCATGAAACAATTCAACACAAAAATCTTGCCAATCCTGGCCTATGGGATGTAGGTTATATGGGACCACCTGACAGAAAAAATCTAGAAACACTAGGAAAGGTAAAATGGATCTATCTAAAAAGAGCACTAGGTCTCTCAAAGAGAACAATATCTAGACTAGTGTACCTGCTAGCGAGAGAGACATTCCTAATTGAAGACATCAGACTTCGATATATGATGCCACACACCAGGGCTTCCAGAAAACAACTGAAGATCATGGAGGACAAATGAGAAAAAATATGGCTGGAGTTCTATGGCACCGAAGCAATGATGAACCGCTCAGGGACAGCACCAAACTTCGAACAGCGACATGTCGTAACTAGACTTTCTATTCACGGCTTTCATCATCTAATCTGCAAAAACAAAACTTATTACGACCCAACCACAACATGTGTATGTGAACTGTGTAACGAAGCCTGTGAACGATATCACATAGAACTGTGCAGTAAAAGAGTGAAATCGATAAATGAATATGCAAAAATGTAAAATGTAAATGTAAAATGTTAAGCAAAGTAACTGTATATGGCTATTTGGCTGCAATTTTATTAAATAAAAATAATTATATTCGAACTGAGAATATGTTCGAGAATCCTGCAACAAACCAATGTTAAGGATATTGGTCTGTAATTTTGAGGATCCATCCTTCTACCCTTCTTATATACAGGTGTCACCTGTGCTTTTTTCCAGTCACTCGGGACTTTGTGTTGGGCAAGAGATTCGCGATAAATGCAAGCTAAGTAAGGAGCCAATGCAGTAGAGTACTCTGTAAAACCAAATTGGAATCCCATCAGGACCTGGTGATTTATTTATTTTCAACCCATTCAGCTGCTTCACAACCCCAGGGATGTCGATCACTATGTCCTCCATACAGGAATCTGTAAGAGACTTAAATGGCGGTATGTTTGTACAATCCTCATGCATGAAAGATTTCTCAAATGCTAAATTTAAAATTTCAGCTTTCGGTTTGCTGTTTTCCGTTGCCATGCCAGACTGATCAGTGCGTGACTGGATGGAAGCCTTCGACCCGCTTACCGATTTTATGTAAGACCAGAATTTCCTTGGGTTTTCAGAAAGATCTTTTGCTAAGGTATGACGGTGGTAGTGGTTGTATGCTTCGCGCATCGCTCTTTTTACAGCAGCACGAATCTCTACAAACTTTTGCCTGTCCTCATTCTCCCGATCTTTCTTGTACCGCTAGTGCAACTGTCTTTGCTTCCTGAACATTCTCCAAATTGCTCTGTTAAACCACGGTGGGTCTTTTACGTCCATAACCCACTTTTTTGGCACATACGTGTCCAATGCGTGATTTACAATGTGTTTAAAATTTGCCTATAATTCTTCCACATCCATCGTACCGGAATTAAATGAAGTCGATTCATTTACTAAGTGGGATGCTAACAACTGTTTATCTGCTCTTTCTAGTAAGAATACTCTCCTAGCCTTCTTGACCGACTTCTTAACTTTTATAACCGTAGTCGTAATGACAACATCATGATCACTAATCCCTGTCCCAACACTGACACCGTCGATGAGGTCTGGTCTGTTCGTGGCTACCAGATCTAAAATATTTCCATTGCGTGTTGGCTGTCGATTTAGCTGCTCAAGACCGTTTTCGGATAATGTGTTCAAAAGTAATTCACACGACGGCTTGTCTGTACCACCTATAATGAATCCATAGACATCCCTGTCTATACTGGGTAGGTTGAAGTCGCCTCCGACTAAAATAGCATGATCCGGGTACTTCTGCGATACAGAGTGTAGACTCCCTTTGAATGATTCTAGAACTGTTACGGTGGAACCTGGTGGCTGGTAATAACACCCAACAATTAACTTTATTTCTTGTCCAGATAACTTCACAATCACACTCTACTTTGACCTCAGTAGACACAATATTTTTGTCAACTGCAATGAAGACACCACCTCCTACAGTGGCTAATCTCTTTCCGATACATGTTCCAACTCTCACTAAATATTTCAGAACTTCCTATCTCAGGGTTCAGCCAGGTCTCAGTCTTGAGAATAATTTGCATGCCACACGCTTCCTGGAGGGCAATAAATTCAGGAACTTTATTCCGAACACTCTGACAATTTACTGCTAATATCTTGATAGCTGAAGTGTCTTTACACTGAGCGCGTCCTGATTTCCCTGCCTGCACGTCGACTGGTGAATGTCCATCAGGACACCTCGCACTACTGCCTAGCCTAAAAAAAAAAAAAAAAAAAAAAAAAAAAAAAAAAAAAAAAAACACCATGTGCACACCACAAGTACTCTGCTACCCGAGTAGCCGCTTCCTTTGTGTAGTGCACCCCTGACCTATCTAGGGGCATCCTACAATTCCCCACCCAATAGCGCAAGTCTAGAAATCTGCAACAAAGACCGTCACACAGTCGACGAAGCCTCTGGTTGAGACCCTCCACCCGGCTCCAAACCAAAGGACCCCGATCCACTCTGGGAACGATGCTGCAAATAGAGAGCTCTGCTTGCACCCCGCGTGCGAGGCCAGCGATCTTCACAAAATCCGCCAGCCGCCTGTACGAACTGAGGATCGCCTCAGAACCCAAGCGACAGGCATCATTGGTGCCAACGTGAGCGACTACTTGCAGACAACTGCACCATTGCTGGCTGAATTGCTTCACAGCCACCACCATTGGACACTGCTCTACCCTCCTCAACATCTGGCACTGAAGGAAGGCCACAAGTATTGCTTTGTGCTGCATGATATTGTACTTTTCAGGGTTTTTAGCAGCAGCACCAGCAGCAGCAGCAGCAGGCATTGGGCATGAGGTGAGATCCTTCATCGACTTGACACATGCACGTATCTCATTTCAGGCCCATACAGAATGCAGCGCCGACATCACAGTCAAATTCTCCACGGTCATGTGCACGGTAATGCTTCTGTATCTCTTCCCCCCCCCCCCCCCCCCCCCCCCATATTCACGGATTCTGAGGACAGCATGACCATAGCAGCTGCACGACACTGCAGGACAACCCCATGGAGACGGAGCCTTTGCCGCCTCCGCCACCTCTCATCCTACCGATGGAGCTGGACCTGCCCACGCCACAGAGTCTAACACCTTCTGCATCTTAGTATGGGCCTCAGGATGTGGACGAGTACTCTTCTGGACATTTTCCAGGGCATTTCCACCAGAGTGAAGGGCAGATGGCTGGGTGTGACCGGGTGTCTCTTACGTCCCATGCAGCCACAGCTTCTGGTCCATCAGAGCTTCTATGCTCTTGCCCTGCCCCCCCCCCCCCCACTCCCGTTGTTGTTTTCCATATACGATGACAGTTTATTGCTTTGGGAGGGGGGAGGAGGGAGGGAATGTTATGGCATAAAGTCAGCTCCAGCTGTGAGAAGAGCTCAGCCAATCGCACGCTGACCGATCTCCCTCAAGGAACAAGGAAAACAATGTGGCAGCAGCGGGCCCTAGGTGAACAGGACAAAAGTGCCACGCCCCACTGTTGGAACCCACTTCTATAGCAGTGTCAACATTAGCCACTTCGTTAGGAATCTCCATGTTGTGGTTGTCTATTCTGAAGAAGACTGATTATTTTGTGTGTCACCCTTTGCTTGCGACACGTGTCTCAAAGTTGGCCAGTTGCTGCACCTTTAGTGGTCCTTAGCAGCCACCTTTAGTTCTACTTTATTCCTCCATACTGCAACCCCAAAAATTATCATAGGTCTTATTACAGGGGTGTAGATCCAGTCCATGCTCTGAGGGCTAAGACCCCAGTTTTTTCCCCACTGGTTGTTCTCATGCACATGAGAGTATGTTTTCCCTTAGAACATGTATTCGGTATGTGAGGGGTTCATGTTAGTTTTGCATGCAGGCTTACCGCTACATACTTCAGTACCCCCTCTGCAGGAAGAGTTTTACTGAAAAGCATGCTTCTTCATGACCATTACTAAAACAATTTTACTTGGACCTACCCTTAGATCCTGTTTCCTACACCAGTTTTGTACAATATTTAGAGTGCATTGTGTCACTGTTCTACCAGTACTTACAAATTTGGCAAGTATTGCTATGACTGAATCGTCTGTGTATCCCTGATAAAAATAATGTTTACCACTTATCACCTTTATGACCTCACTTGAAGGTCGTGTTTCCAAAAGCCGCCTCAGTATTAAGGAAGATGGAAAATGACATTTCCTGGAAGAGTAGTACTTTTTCTACTTTCCCAACAAGTTTGCGAAGTGCTGTTTTGCATGATTTTCCTGGTTCATCATGTAACATGCACGTTAACTAGGTTTTTTAAATGTGTTTACAGGGTTATATGCCCCAGGAAATCTGGGGAAAACCCGGGAATTTTTTCATCCAGGAAAGAGCCGAAAAAAGTGGGAATTTTTTGGAATTCTGGGAGTTTTCATTGTTTTACTTTTGAATATTATTTTTTTTGGACTGGTAAGAACTGATACTCAAATAAAGAATTTTACTTTAGCCCACTACTGTAGAATAATACTGCAGCAATAAAACAACATAAGAGAGAAAAACACCAATGTGAAACTTAAGTTGCAAAGAAAATGTGCTCTTTAAAACAGCAAAACACAGTGCACACACAAGTGTCTGCCAACAGCAAAATGTCAGAGGGTTTAGGATGAAGACCATGCAGTACACTGCAAAAAATATATATAGTGCATCAAAGATCTTTCCAAAATGCCTTTTTTTAACTAGGTTTCATTTCCTAAAGTGCCAGGAAGTTCTATGCCAGTGTGTAAAGATTTACTATTCATAGGATTGACAGGTTTTACAGTTCTGAGGGAAAATACACTGTCACTTAACATGGAAATTGTGTGTATTTTTAACTGGAAAAATGAATATTTGTAACCTGGAAATCCTGGAATTTTTTCTTTTCCACATGTACACCCTGATACAGAAGCAAGGGCAACAGACTGATTGATCTCACGTCCTGAGCCTTGATAGGATCAGTTCTCATTGGCTTTGGATTGAAAGCAATCTTCATTGTCCTCCAAGCATTAGGAATGACTCTTGCTGCTTATTGCAGCAGAGCCAGAAAGTTACCATCTGGACTAGATGACTTGAAAGGTTGAAAAGTTACTACTGCGTGTTTTTTTTAAAAAAATGTATACATTCCTTGAAATTTAAACTTCAGAGAGATATCAGTTCAGAAATTTCCTATACGAATCCCAGTCCTAGGGTTCCTATCCTTCTAGTCTGTGTACACCCATTTCCACAGGGCGTTGTTTGACGCAACTACTCATTAAGACAGTCCCAAGAGTTAAATCAGTTACTACTGTCCCATCTACTGTTCCTGAAGGTAGGTTCCTTACCCCTATTAAAGCTGTCTGTTACTCCCTAATCATTATTCAAGTAGGTACTCACCTCTTCTGTTACTACCTCCCCACAGCAAGTTATAAGCATTGGCATAACAACCAACCAGCAGTTCTTTGTTCAACTGCAAGCAGCTGTCTACCAGTCTCCTCACTTCCTGGGATGGAGGAGCACTCTTCGTAAAGGAAGGAATACTGAGGCCAATACCATTTCCCTCATACTCCTGTGCTTTTGCTGTTTCATTCAGATGGCTATTAAGTCCCTAGAACAGAAGTTCGCTATCAGCATTAATGAGATTCCATTTTTAACTTAAATGCGTGTTCCGGGGGTTTTCAGATTCCTCGCATAAATCAGCTTAGCTCCAGTTCCTATGAGGCCAGTTACACCCCCTTTATGCAGGATTCTTGGATCAAGGCCTACAGTCTCCTTTTAGGAGACTGTAGGTGGCAGTTGCCCTGTTATTGTACTGCAGGTTTACCTGCAACACCTTGACCTACCAACTTGATATTGTCACCTTTCATGTTTTTGATCACCATGACAGTCACCTGATGGAGCGCCCCCCCCCCCCCTTTTATCTCCCCCCCCCAACCCCCGGGGGCCCACAGTCCTTTTGTGGGTATGTGTGGCATGCACAGGGCCCCGAGCTATTGCAGTCTCCTTTCCTTTCCTTTCCTTTCCTGGCTACATTACCATCCCTGTTCCTCTCCCTCCCTATCCTTGCTCCTTTGTCCCTGCCCCCTCTTTTCCCTCTTAGTGGACTTCATGTCAACCTGGCTGTCCACCCGGCTTTGTTTTGGTCTGTGCTATTGTTTAGTTTGCTGTTTCCATCTCCTTTTCGGCATTGTTGGTCCCCTTGGGGATTGACCTCCATTTCAAAAATTTTCCGTTCAGTGTGAGCCACTTAGGGATGAACTCCCTACCTAACTTCCATGGTGCAGGTTCCTCTCCCCCTCCACTCCCCTCCCCTGCCCTCCCCTAAGTACCCACTTGGCTGAGCCCCCTAAACCCATTGGTATCAAACTGCTAGTACCTGAGCTGTTAACGCCTCGTGTATGCCCAGGAGTTGATGCTCATCACTTTGGGGCACCAGAACTCCCAGCAATGGACGCCGTGCCAGATGGCCCTTGCTGTGGCTGGATGGTGCCCACAGGAGAGTCCCTGATAGGAGTGGGAAGTACTAGGGTGGCCGCCTTGCGTGTGAAGCGACAATAGCTTCACCATCCTGGCCATTCTCAGGCTGTCTCTAAGAGTGGTAGCAGACGTGACACTCCTCCTGATCCTTCAGCCTTCCCCTCCCTGGCGACCCCCTGGGAGGGGGGTCAAGCTCACCAGCTTGGGTTGAAACTTTTCTCTCAGTACCTGGTTTGTACCAGGACGGATGGCGGAAGCTTTGCCACAACCAAGCCTTTGTTCGTCGTGGAGACGATTAAAGATAAGTATGGCGAAGTGGAATCAGTGAGTAAAATGCGGTCCAGTGCTTTGCCCATCGAGACATCTTCTGCTGCCCAATCTGACGCCCTGCGTGCTTGTGACCATCTCGGTGACGTCCCAGTCTCCATCACACCCCACCAATCTTTGAACTTGGTACAGGGCATTATTTTCCACTGAGATCTTCTTCTGCAAACTGATGAGGAGCTCCGTGCTAACCTCGAGTGGCGAGGAGTTCGTTTTATGCGCTGTGTACAGCGAGGCCCTCCAAACAATCGCACTGCTACGGGCGCCTTTATCCTAGCCTTCGAGGAGGATGTCCTCCCAGAGAAGGTCAAGGTAATGGTGTATCGGTGTGAGGTAAAACCTTATATTCCACCAGTGATGAGATTCTTTAAATGCTTACAGTTTGGACAAGTCTTCCTGCTGCATGACTGATCCCCTCTGTGGTGACTGTGGGTGCCCCCTCCATGAGGTAGTGCCTGTGCTCCTCTGCCAGTGTGTGTAAATTGTCATGGACAGCATTCGCCACACTCGCCTATGTGTCTGGTGTTTGTGAAAGAAAGGAGGATTCAAGAGTACGAAACCTTAGATCGCCTCACATACACTGAGGCTCGTCAAAAATACGACCGGCTCCATACCGTATCTATGACTTCTACTTTTGCTTCAATTACGTCCATTCCCCTTGACAGTGTTGATGAATCTACTCAGACTTTGACTGCCGCCATCCTTTCAGCAGCTGTTTCAGCAATCCCTCTTCCTCAGGTTCCCCACGCTGGAAGATGGTCCCTTGGTGGACTCCAGAAATTGCTGCATCTATAAAAGACCACTGCCGTACTCTTCAACACTTCAAGCGGCACCCTTCTACTGCTCTTCTTCTGGTCTTTAAATGACTCCACGCCCTTGCCTGCTACCTAACCAGATTTCAGAAAAAGCTTTGCTGGGAAAGGTATGTAGCTGCCATAGGACAACACTCCCCCTCTTCACAAATCTGGGCTAAGCTCAGGCGAATTTTTGGCCACCGTCCTCCCACTGGGCTTGCAGGAATTTCTGTGCATGGTGTTGTCCTTACCAATCTGGACTTTGTAGCAGAACATCTCGCTCAACACTTTGCTCAAGCTTCGGCATCGGCTCAGTATCCGCCCACGTCCATTCTCCTGAAAGAGCGTTCAGAACGACTGCCTTTGTCTTCTGTTTCTCGCTGCTCGGAGCCATATAATGCCCCATTCAGTGATTGGGAATTTGCCAGTGCCCTCGCCCTTTGTCCTGACATGGCTCCTGGACCGGATCGGATACATAACCAAATGCTCCAACACTTATCAGTGGCTGGCCACCATCGTATACTAACCCTCTTCATCCGTCTGTGGAATGAGGAAGTCTTTCCTACCCAGTGGCAGGAAAGCATTGTTGTTCCGGTGTTGAAGCCAAGGAACCCACTTCTTCAGTTGGATAGGTACAGCCTTACTAACACCCTCCGCAAGCTCCTTGAACACGTGGTGTGTTGGCGGCTGTGTTGGATCCTTGAATCCCGCGACCTTTTGTCATCGACTAGTGGGTTTTGGTGTGGCCGCTCTACGGTGGATAACTTGGTCCACCTGGAGTCTGCTATATGGTCGGCTTTTGCCCATCGGCATCACCTCCTTGCAGTCTTCATTGATCTGCGCTAAGCCTATGACACCATGTGGCGCCACCACATCCTCACCACCCTTCACAAATGGGGCCTTCGTGACGCTCTGCCCATTGTTATCAGTAACTACCTTTCTTGTTGCTCTTTTCGGGTCCAAGTTGGCTGCTCCTACAGCACTCCCCATTGGCAAGAAAATGGGGTTCCACATGGTTCCATGCAGTGTGTCCCTCTCTTTCTCATAGCCATTAATGGCCTGGTGACAGCTGTTGGGCCGACATTGTCCCCCTCTTTGTATGCTGATGATTTTTGTTCTACCTCACTTCCTCCATAATTGGCGCTGCAGAACACGATCTGCAGGGGCAATCTGCCGGGCGCACTCATGGGCTCTCTCCCATGGCTTTGAATTTTCGGTGGCCAAGACGTGTCGTGCATTTCTGCCGTCGCCGTACAGTCCATCCCCATCTGAAACTGTTCCTCGATGGCCAGCCCTCGAGGTGGTGGACACCCATTGCTTCTTGGGTCTGGTCTTTGATGCCCAGTTGACATTGCTCCCTCATCTTTGCCAGCTGAAGAGGACGTGCTGGTCCCGTCTCAATGTTATTAGGTGTCTGAGCAATTCCACCTGGGGTGCAGACCGCTCTGTTCTCCTGCAATTGTATCAAGAGTTGGTCCAGTCTCGTTTAGACTATGCAAGTCCTGTCTATGGTTCTGCGTTGGCTTCGATGCTGCAGATACTAGACACCATCCACCACTGTGGGGTCCGACTTGCGACTGGTGCCTTCCGGACTAGCCCCGTACTTAGCCTTCTCGCCGAGGTGGGGATTACACCACTGTGAGTTTTGTGCCAGCAACAGCTGATATTCTATTCGCTCCTCATTTGCTGCAATCCAAAGCACCCTAATTATGGTCTCCTTTATCCAGACATGGAGATCACCCTGCCGCAGCGGTGGCCACGATGTGGGCTTACCGTGGCTGTCCGCATTCAGTCGCTCTTTTCTGAGCTCCAGCAATTCCGTTTACCACTTCTCGTTTCAGCTCACGCACATACCCCTCCGTGGTGCGTCTCTCGGTCTCAGCTCTGTCTTGATCTCTCAATCGATTCAAAGGATTCTGTCCCTCCGATGGCTCTTCACCAGCAGTTCTCCTGTCTCCTCAGTTCTTTTCAGGGTTCAGAAGTGATCTATACTGATGGCTCCATGGTTGCTGGCCGCACTGGTTTTGCTTACACCTATGTGCGACGCACGGAACTTCGTTCCTTGCCAGATGGCTGTAGTGTTTTTACTGCAGAATTGGTATCCATCTTGCGCATACTGGACCATATCTGCTCTTGCTCAGGACTATCCTTCACTATCTGCAGTGACTTGTTGAGCGGTTTGCACGCTATCGGCCAGTGCTTCCCTCGCCATCCATTGGTCATCGCTATCCAGGACTCCCTTTCTCTCCTTGCTCAATGCGGATGCTCGGTGGTTTTCATTTGGACCCCTGCCCATGTTGGGATTCCTGGCAATGAACTTGCCGATCGACTGGCTAAATTAGCTATACTACCAGGCCACGTCTTGCTATTGGCATTCTGCAAATAGACCTTCGCTCTGCATTACATTGTCTGGTTTCGGGCCTTTGGGATGCGGAATGACACACTCTTTCTTCACTTAACAATCTCAGGGCAATTAAGGATTCTACAACTGCATGGCGGTCCTCCTTACGGGCCTCTCATAAGGCCTCTGTTGTCCTATGCCGGCTCTGCATCGGCCATACTTTTTTGACTCACGGTTATCTCCTCTGTCGTAAGGACCCTCTCTCTGTCGTCGTGGATTGATGTTGACTGTGGCTCACATGTTATTGGACTGCCCCAACTTAGCCACCCTGCGACGGACTTCTTGGTTTCCAGACTCACTACCCCTGTTGGTGGCTGACAATGCTTCAGCGGCGAATCTCGTTTTACATTTTATTTGTGATGGGGGGTTTTTATTGCTTTATTTAAGGAAGGGACCTTCCACTTTATTGGTTAGTAGAGGGGATGGCAGGCCCTCTTGCTCCCCCCTGCGCCCCGACTGAATTGGCTTCAACTGGGCTTGGTGGTTTACCTCGGCCCTCTGTCTTCCCACTCCTTTCCTTATGGGGTCTGTTATGTTTTGAGCGACTCTCTTGTGCTTCTTCCTTCATGCCCGTCATTAGTCACTTTCTTTCCCTCACCTCTTCTTCCGCCCTTTTCCTTCCTTCCCTGTCAATAGTTTATCATTTTATGGACATTGTAGTTCCCTCTTCTAATGTGGGATTTTATTGGTTTTAGTTAATGTAAGGTCAGAGGAACTGATGAACGCGTAGTTTGGTCCCTTCTCCAACCAACATACCAACCCTTTTGTGTCTTATCACAGTGCCTCTTGTTTCCTGTAATAGCAGGAGTCTACTGACCCCTTCATTAGAGACCGTCATTTCTGGAGGTCTTAGGTTCAAGACCTTTTAAGCCCCCTCCATTTGTTCTTAGAAACCCATTCCTTTCCTTCCTTTTTTCTTTGTTCTTCAAGAAGTTGCCTTCAGTGTGCCCCTAGGCTTTAATCTTGATCTGGCCAAACTTCCCAGTAATGTTTTCTACTCGTGGAACTGGTCCCTCTCCCAAGCCAGTTGCAGAAACAGATTCCATGGGTTCAGCACTAGATATCTGGGTATGTGAGGTATCTTGAACGCCAAGTGTGTGTGTTTTTTTCTTTCCTTCATTGGTCCACACCAGTGGGGCCTCACACCAGTGTGAAGCTACTTGATCAGCGAGGTCACCTGGCATCCCTGAGGCTCAGTCTGTCATCCCATGTAACGTGCACCCCTCAATGTCACTCTTTGGGTTGGGTGAGTGCCTCCATTTTGTCCCACTAGTTCCATCCAACACACATTTTCATGTGAATGGGATGACCCATGAGAGGAAGTACTTATTTCCTCCACCTCTGAAGGGGTCTACTCTTGCCTAGGATCAAGCTCCCCAGACAAAAGTAGAAGCTCACAGGAGGATTAAATGTTTAGCCTGAATGTGTTGTGTAGTGAACATGCACTAATACAATGCCTGAAGAAAGGTGAAGCATGCAGAAGGAGAGAAGGGAATGAAATGAAATGAAATTTTGTGGGTTGAGACAGTATGTGATGTTAATTCAGTGACTGCCAATTAGTCAAATAAACAAAGAACTTGGCTGTATGAGACAACTTACCAGTATGATGTTGCATCCCTCCTGGCCTGGATGCATGAACTGATACATTTGGGAAGGGTCTCATAAATCCATTGTATCCTCTCCTGAGACAAGCAGGCCAACAACTGTTGTAACTGGTTGTTGATATCCTGGATACTTGGGACGGAGTCAGTGTCTGAGCTTGTCCCATCCATGTTCTATTGGGGACACATCTGGGGATCTTCCTGGCCACAGGAGTACCTAACATCATGCAGACAGTTCATAGACACACTTTCCATGTGCGGACAAGCATTGTCCCGTTGAAAAATAGTACCACGATACTTTCACTTGAGTTAACATGAGGATGCAGGATGTCTTTGACATGCTGTTGTGCCACCAGTTCCCTCAGTCAGTACCAGTTATGACCAGAGTCTTACCTGATCACTGATTGCCAAGAGCAACACTGCTGTGCCCCTCCAGAACATTGGAAGAATGGAACCTCTCCCCAGGTCGCTGCTGTACTCCCCGACACGTGTAATATGGGTTGATGCAGAACTACAGTTAGTCACTGAGCACAGTACAATGCCATTCATCAGCAATGTGTGTTCTCCACCCTCAGGGGCTCAGCATTTGTTTGCTGGGTACGGGCTTGGTGACCCCAGGGTTCCTGAGCTGGGGATTGGTTAGCACTGGCAGTTCTCTCTCTGCAACCTCTGGATACGCTTTAGTGACCACTGTATGATGACTTGAAACATTTAAGAGGGAATGGGGATCTTGAGTTGACCACACGGATAGTGAGAATGAAAAGAAACTATTAAAAACAAACCTCAGTCTCAAGTTGCGCTACAGACTGATGAGATGTGTGGCTGCTGGGATGGAACAGTCATTAGCCAGCAACCACTGGGGAACTTCCTGCACCTCAGTTGTAAAAAGCTTACTCAGCAACATGGGGCTCTGGCTGAGTGGACTTTTTCCGTAGCTGTTTGTGGGACCAAGATGGAACCCTTGAAATTAAATTCTTCCACTTGCAGCAGAATGCATGGGCCACTGGTTGGTATCAACACCCAGTCCAATAAGGGGGCTCTTGTAGCCATTCCTCCTGACTCATGGATTTTTCATAGTAATTACATTAACAGTAACAGAATGCGTACTGCTGGTCAGAATGTGATTATAGTAGTTATGAGGAAAGAGTGCAGATTCGAGAAAGTTTCCACTTTTTTCATTCAAAGGAGTTTAGAGGGGATTGCAGGAGATTTAAAATCTGTCAAGCTATAGTGCACTGGGCCTCTGTTGGTAGATATGTCTAATTCCCAACAAGTAAAGAACCTCCGGAAAGCTCATTGTCTCAAGGAGTATGTAGTAGAAACTGAACTGTGCAACACCTTGAAATACAGCAAAAGTGTTGTGACTTTCAAAAATCTTTTTGACATTCTCAGAGATGATCTGAAAGCTGAGTGCATCCAAGACAGCATTGTCAATGTGAAAAAGTAATGGAAAAGGGTGGAGGGTGATCTAGTCAAATCAGACTTGTTTATACGGACTTTCAACAGCACGAAACTTGCAAATCACATTAAGGCAGGTTTTCATCACCTAAGCATGCAGCCTTATGTTCACAGCAAAGTGCACTGTTTCAAATGCCACCACTTTAGGCACACTACTCTCGGTTGTAAGGAAGAAGCGACTTAAGGCAAATGTGCTCAGCCCACCCACGACTGAGTCATTTGTTCCCCTCCTCCAAGTGTGTAAATTGCTCTGGGGATCATCCTATCTGAAGTAGGGACTGAAGTATCTTCCTTGAAGAGAGGAAGATACAGGAAATTACAACCATGAAGCATGTCCCTGATGTACCTCAGGGTCTGTGTGTCGCCCGGCTGACAGTGGCCCATATCTTGGTGAGCTGTCCTCCTTTGGCTGCCCTGCGACAGACTTTTCAGTTACCAGACTCGTTGCCATTAATTTTAACTGACAACACCTCATTGGCTAATTTATTTTTAAGTTTTATACATGATGGTGGGTTTTATCATTCTATATAAGTTTTAGTGCATTTCCTTTGTCCCTTTGTGTTCTCCACTCTAATGCTTTTAGGGTGGATGTTTTAATGTGTTGCAGAGTGGCTGGCTTTTCCTTTTTATTCTCCTGGGCAGCTAGCCACGGTCATCTGATCTCTCGTTTTTATGCCTTAGACCTGTTTCTCGCTTCTCTCTGTGATTTTCTTTTCCTGTTTCGTTCATAGTAGTTCTGGTTTTTCCTTTCTCCTGTTATTGTGCTGTGCATCTCCCTTTTTTATTTTTTTGTTTTTTATATATTAACTGGGAACAAGGGACCAATGACCTCAGAGTTTGGTCCCTTCTCCCCCCTCTTTTAAACCAACCAACCACGTCCCTTACGGGTAGGCTAATAAGATCTAAAAGTCCGTGCAGTGCCGCTGCACTCCCCCCCCCCCCCCCCCCCCTCGTGTTCTTTTCTTCTGTCCTCGAACAGCCAGTTCAGAAGACTGCTGCTGCTACACAAACAGAGGTTGCTAGTGTCAGCACTAATACCTGCATATATCAATGCACTTGTGCTACTGCAGTTACTTCCAAGCCCATACCTCATCCCAGAACATCAGAAAAGGACATGGTTGCAGACATTCTGGACCTCCCTGCTCATCCAAACTTTCAGTTTCGTCGACTGTCCAGTGCTGCCACTATCACCACTGCATTTGTGGCCCCGAAGCCTTGCAAAGCAAAAAGTAAAAAACAAAGAATCATCCACTGATGGAGACGATAAGTAAGCAGCCTGACAATGTTTACATTGATTTCTCTGGCATCACTTGCAATTCGCCTTCAAAAGTGATGTGGCTTGATGTAGGCCTAGGGCACTCATCTCATCCCAAGACCAATCCTCCACCATCCACTATGGGCTCCCCTTGCAGGCAGGAATACAGGGTGACAGCACAACCTCCATGATAGATGGATCCCATACTACAAGGGTCACTCCAAAAGACATGCACACTTTTTTTTAAATCCATCTTTTATCCTACATGTTTGAAAGTTTTACAGTGAGTAGATACATCCTTTAGGAACAATATTTTCATTTCTCCACATAATTTCCATCCCTCTCAACTGTGCCTTATGCCATCTTGGAACCAGTGCCTGTATACCCGCACGGTAAAATTTTGGACCAACCTGTTGGAGCCACTGTTTGGCAGCGTGCATAAGGGAGTCATCATCTTCGAACCTTGTTCCACGAAGAGTGTCTTTCATTTTCCCAAAGAGATGATAGTTACATGGAGCCAGGTCAGGACTGTAAGGGGGGTGTTTCAGTGTTGTCCATCTGAGTTTTGTGATCACTTCCGTGGATTTTTGACTGACATGTGGCCGTGCAGTGTCTTGCAACAGCAAAACATCCTGCTTTTGCCGATGTGGTCAAACACGACTCAGTCGAGCTTGAAGTTTCTTCAGAGTCGTCACATATGCATCAGAATTTATGGTGGTTCCACTTCGCATGATGTCCACAAGCAAGAGTCCTTCAGAATCGAAAAACACCGTAGCCATAACTTTTCCAGCAGGTGGTGTGGTTTCAAATTTTTTTTTTCCTTGGGTGAATTTGCATGATGCCACTCCATTGATTGCCTCTTCGTCTCTGGTGAAAAATGATGGAGCCATGTTTCATCACCTGTCACAATTCTTCCAAGAAATTCATCTTTACCATTCTCGTACTGTTCCAAAAGTTCACTGCACACCGTTTTTCTTGTTTCTTTGTGAACCACTGTCAACATCCTGGGAACCCACATGGCACAAACCTCTTTTAACACCAACACTTTCAGTATTCTGCAAACACTTTCTTCCCCTATCCCAACGTAGCGTGACAATTCGTTCACTGTGATGCATCTGTCAGCAGTCACCAATTCGTTAACTCTCTGCACATTCAGAATGAGATTTTGACTCTGCAGCGGAGTGTGCGCTGATATGATGCCCGCGAAAGGCAAAGGTCCCGAGTTCGAGTCTCGGTCGGGGACACAGTTTTAATCTGCCAGGAAGTTTCTCTGCACATTGTCTGGAATGTGTGCAATACGAGGCGTGCCGCTGCGAGGACAATCCTCAATATTGCCGTGCCCACTTTCATCACATAACCTGCTTGCACACTGACTAACTGTACTGTGATAGACAGCAGCAACTCCATACACCTTTTTCAACCTCTTGTGGATGTTTCCCACTGTCTCGTTTTCACAGCACAGGAATTCTACGACAGCACGTGCTTCTGACGAATGTCAAGTGGTAGCAGCCATCTTGAAGACATGCTGTAACGGCACCACTCATGGGAAAAGGTTGAACTAAGTTTGAAAACAAACGGGAGGGATGTATCTACACACTGTAAAACTTTCACACATGCAGAATGAAAACTATTTTTACAAAAATACTATGCATTTCTTTTGGAGTGACCCTCGTACTATGGGACACGGAGTTCAGGATCCATGTGGAAGAACTGAAACTCATAGCGTAGAAATGCCCCCTGTACTTGTATTTGCAGGAAACACATTTTAAAGTACCTGATACACCTGTACTACAGGACTATACCTGTCATTACAAGGATGACCCGACTGGGGAAAGGGCCAAATGAGGGGTTTCTGCATTTGTCAGTAATGCACATCACTGCTCTATTATCTCCTTGATTATTGACCTGCAAGCCATAGTTGTTGCAGTTTGCGGGGGTCAGGAGATCATTATCTGCTCACTATTCTTAACTCTGCAGGATGAAATAGGCACTGAGGCACTCGCAGACCTTGTAGGACGACTCCCTGTCCATTTCTCCCACTGGGTGATTTCAGTGCCCATAATGTTTTATGGGGCTCTAACTATACTTGCCATACAGATCATGTCTTAAAGATCATCATGATGTCTCAGAAGCTGTGAATCGTCAACACAGATGGTCCCACTCATTTCTCAGCTACTGCTGGCTCACCGTGTAGCCATTGACCTCCGTTTCTGCTTTCCAGCCCTTGCAAACCCTGCTCAGTAGGAAGCAACTGATGAACTTCATTCCAATGACCACTTAACACTGTGAATCCACTACTGGATGAAGTTTTACTTGAACATAGCCACCGAAGCGGATGGTCGGCTGGGTTAATTGAACACTGTTCAGCCAGCTGGCTGTTTTTGAACACTGTGCAGTGTCCAGGAATCAGTGGACCACATCACACAGGCGATCCATCTTGCCACTGACTTACGCATCCCAATACCCTCAGGTCACCTTAAGAGGCAACCTGTACCTTGGTGGACTGTTGAATGCTGCTCAGCAATCAGAGACAGGTGTGTGGCTCTTAGATGGTTTAAATACCACCCAACAGCAGACAACGTGAAGCCTTTAGAGTCTAGAGAGCCAAGGCTTGACATGTAATTAAGGACAGTAAGGAAAGGTCATGGCAAGAGTTCCTGGACTCGTCACCCATTCCACTTGTTCTATGAAAGTATGGGAAGCCATGAGGAGGATTTCCTGTAAACAGTTGTTTCCCAATGCTGAAACAGGGATGTCTCCAAACAGCGCCCAGACAAAGGCAGAGCATTTTGCGATGACAGCTGACAATGCCAGCCAGGATCCGGTACTCTCACTACAGTGTGACTATAGAGTGGGAACTGGATTTGGCACTGTCTGAGACTCATGATACTGCACCCGATCACTACCGAATCTGGTAATGCATGCCTAAGACATTTTAGACATTTGCCATCAGAGTCACAGGAAATCATCCATGACTATTTTAACTTTGTATGCAAGACAGGCCAGTTGTCCAACTCAAAAAGAGGGGCAATTTTCATATCCGTCTTCAAACCAGGAAAGGTCTGCACATGTCCCAGTAGTTACCGGAGTGTCATCTTAATGAGATGTGTAGGAAAGACACTGGAGCGAATGGTTAACTGTGGTCTGGTCTAGTTGTTAGTGACTAGGCAAGTCCTTAGCTGCTCTCAGTGTGGGTTCTGGAGATGTCGGTCCACTGTTGGCAGCCTGATGCTACTAGAGGTGGCTATTCAGTGGGCTTTCATATGTAAACATCACTGTCTTGGAATATTCTTTGCCAACAGTAGGGCATACAACACTACTTGGAGACATAATATTGTCATGCAGCTCCATGACTGGGGATCTCCTGGCCACCTCCCCATCTTCATAGTCTTTCCTGTAGTTTTTTAGGTTCCGAGTTGGTGACACACTGTCAGATCATTTTGAGCAGGATAATGATGTTCCTCAGGGCAGTATTTCAAGTGTTACCCTCTTTGCCATGGCCATAAGCAGTATCACTTGTACGATAAGATGTCCTGTTGTGTGCTCTTTATTTGTGGATGATTTTGCAGTTTTCTGTTCCTCTTCCAGTGTTGCAACAGCGACTCACCAGTTGCAACTTACACAGTATATGGATCAGTGAGGCCCTCTTATCTGAAAATTGATACTTCAGGCTGACTACATATGCTTATAGGACCTCTCCACCCCGCATCGGGCTCACCATTCTTTGGCGGGTTCGTGCTTTGCTACCATGGGTCCCCAACCATTGCAGCATCTTTTACTCTCCGTGGTGCATATATATTGTCTTGCTCTTCTTATTCCCCTCACTTGGGGAATTTGTCTGGGATGTTTTTGGGAATGTGTTCTGCATTTTCAGTAGCTAACATCAGAACAATCTTCCCCCTCTTTTTTATTCCTTTTTTTCTTTCTTTCTTTGTTCCCTTTCTCCTATCCTTACTCCACTTCGGCATTTGAGGTTCCTCATTTTCTTTTTCCTCCCTGTGTGCTCCTGAAGGTCAACCCACGCATCTGACACACAACAGGTGATTGGGTAATGCGTGATTCCCAGCTCCGTGTCGACAGGTAGGGTTCGCACGTACCACCGGGTACAGACCAGGCACAGGGTAGGGTGACTGCCTTAGCTACTACCTTCTCAAATTGCCGATTGGTCCCTCTGTCAGGTGTTCGGGAGGCGTGACCTAAGGTGTGAACAATCACATAAGGTGGGTGAGTCCCCCTTCTGAGGGGGGGGGGGGGGGGAGTTGTCGTCCCTCAGTTGGAAGTAGCACGTCATGGGAGACACTGGTAATCATGGGGGATTTTCTCGCAGTGAGCCAATCATCATCTTCAGTCAACATCCACTAAATGTAAGCGGAATGAGGCTCATGACTGGAAGATCCTCCCAGCTGCACCACGGTTCCTCATGGTTTGACATACTGAAGGCGGTCAGTCCTTTGCTACAGTAAATCCATTCATTGTTCAGAAAGGTGTTGATGCAATTTCTGGCCCAGTGAAATCCTCTTCTCGTTTATGCAATGGCTCTTCACTTTTGGGGACTACTGCTGATTCTCATACACAACTGCTGCTTGCAGCTTTGCTCCTCCATGGCTATCCTGTTCATCTGGAGGCCCATCAAACACTGAATTCTTCCCATGGTGTTATTTGCAGTAGGCTGCTCAGTGGTCTGGCCAAGGAAGAAGTCCAAACGTACATCGCTGATCAGGGCATCATTACAATCCATCTGGTGATGATAAAGATAGGCGCATCATTAGTGTCAACATGCACTCTTTTTCTCACTTTTGATAGGGTAGTGCTTCCATCAAAGATCAAAACAGGTTATGAAGTTACCACAGTCTGACCATACATTCTGAAACCAATGCGCTTCTTCCAGTGTCATAGTTACAACCACATTCAAATGTCCTGTGAACTCTCAACTAAATGTGTAACCTGTGGTTGGGGTGATCGCAAGGATGATTGTCCACCACCTCCTCCCTGCCATATCAATAGCAATGGCGACCATGCAGCCTCCTCCTGAGATTCTCATGTATCTCCATGAGTGGGCCATCCAGGAGATCTGGATGGAGGAAAAAGTGCCTTACTCTGTTGCTTGCAAGTTGTTGGCTAATCAGAAACCTTGTGTTCTACCATCTGGTGCTTACAGATCTGTTCTTGCTACATCTCGCTCCACAAAGGACCTGCTTCACAGACAAGCAAACTTAAATTCAGCACCACAGTTGTAAAATCACCCTGTGTCACGGTAGCATCCCCGTCTCCTCGTCTAGCTACGCAACAAGACACCAAACTTTTGCCTCGTGGTGTGAAGTCACCTCCTACTCGACTGGGAGGCCGGAAAGGACAGAAGGAATATTCTAAAGCAGACTTTTTACATCCTTCCAGCCAATAAACATAAGAGTCTTCCTTTGCAACTGGAAAGGCTCCAAGAAATCAGAGCAAATGGTCTTCTCTTTTGCCCACTCAGAGATCATCTTCAATGCCCACTCAGAGATCATCTTCAATGGTGTCACCACAAGATACCCTCACCCGGCCAACCTCTGTGTCACCAGTGCAGACTGCCAACCGTTTTTCTGCCCTGGACTCCGTAGGCTGACAGGGGGAGAATGCTGGTGCCTCCGTAGATCTCGTGGAGCAGGATCCTCCAGCCTCTCTTCCCTGTGGCAGGGAGTCTTTGAAGACTGGCACTTGGCAGCTGCCGAGGTGAGACCTCTTCATTTTCCCCCTCCTCCCCTTTCCTCGTCATGACTCTCCTCCACTGGAACATTTGCAGCCTTAGGTCCAGCAAAGAGGAATTATGGCTGCCCTTAGAATCACAGCATCCACTTGTTCTCTGCCTCCAGGAAACAAAATTGTGTCCCCAAAACTGCTTTGACCTCTTGCATTTCTTTCTGGTCCACTTTAAACCCCCGCCCCCCCTTATTGGGCAACTCCCTCACCCCTTTCTGCTGCTTAGTGACTTAATGCGCACCATCCCATTTGGGGTTCTTGCTGAACCTGTCAAGAGGTGCCCTCTTTGCTGACCTTCTCAATCGACTTAACCTTATTTGTCATAACACAGGAGCACTCGTGTTCCTTCAGACTATGTGCACACCTATTCCCATTTGGACCTTTCCTTCTGTGCTGCCCATTTTGCCTGTCACCTCGAGTGGTCCATTCTGTCTGACACGTGCTCAAGCGACAATTTCCTGTGTGCTATCTGTTTGCTGACTCCTACCCCACCTATGTGTAAATCACCCCCACACCACCACCACCCCCATCGCCACCCCCACCCCCACCCAGTGCCATTGAAGAAGCTGTCCAACCACTATAAGAGGATTCTGCTGAAGAAATCAGATGAGAAACCTGTCAAGCAATTATGAAGCATCGTCCACAAAGAAGCAATGTTTCCAAGGAAGAAAGATGTGTGATATGAAAGCTGCGTGAGGATACTGATAAAGTTATTCTGCATGCTGATAAAGGTTATGCTACCATCCTTTTGCCTCAGAAAGTCTACAAGGAAAAGATATGTGGTCTACTTAGTTCTGGTGCATACCAGAAGATTAACAAAGATCCTACTAACAAAGTGACCATAAGGACTGCTGCCTTGCTGAATGCTTCATCACTACCAACGGAAGTCCTAAGAAGTTTAAAAGTACGAGGTGCAGTACCACCGAGATTTTATGGTCTTCCTAAAGTTCACAAGATGGGTAAGGATGAGCATCTAGAGGACTTTTCTATGAGATCTATAACGAGCACTATTGGTTCACCAATGTATTTATCTGCCAAATATTTAGCTTCCTTATTAAAACTGTTGGTAGGAAAATGTAGTCACCACATTCGTAATTCTATGGATTTTATTCAGAGACTTAGCAATGTCAAGCTAAATAATACGGATGTGCTTGTTAGTTTTGACGTGGTATCATTATACACCAAGGTACATTTAAAGGAATCTTTATCTCGTATCGGCCAACATTTTGATAAGGACATTACGGCCTTATTTGAACATGTGCTTTTATCGTCTTATTTTCAGTTTAATGGTGAATTTTATGAGCAAATTGATGGCGTTGCCATGGGAAGTCCCCTCTCCCCTCTGGTAGCTAATTTATTCATGGAAGACGTCGAGGACAAGGCACTGGACTCAGCAAGTTGTAAACAAATGGTCTTCTGGAGGTACGTGAATGACACATTCGTGGTATGGCCCCGTGGGATGGATGAATTGCATTGATTTCTTGAACATTTGAATTCCACCCATGCTAGCATTAAATTTACTATGGAAATAGAAAAAGACGGCTGCCTCCCCTTTTTGGCTGTTGTTGTTCGCCGTAAAGGTGATTGTACATAAGGACATGCCGTATATTGGAAACCAACACACACAAATCCATATCTTCATGCCAGTAGCTGCCGTCACTCTTCACAGACCATAGGTGTCCTTAAGACCTTAGTGCATCGGGTGCACTTTATATCTGATAAAGACAATTTGCAAGAAGAGCTCACATACCTCAAGAGCATTTTTAAATCGAATGGATTTTCTTCACAGCACATTCGTAAAGCATTCAATGCAAAACCTAAAATGCAGGTATGTGATGGGGAAGAAGATAGTAATCCCTTCAGATCTCGTGCGTTTTTGCCCTATTTGTGTGCTCTGTCCTTGAAGATAGGCCTTATTCTTGAGAAACACTGTGTTAAGGTGATCTTCCGCCCCCCCCCCCTCCCCCCACGAAGATTGCAGCTTTACTCGGCTCTGTGAAGGGTGATTTATAGCTTCGTAAAGCTGGTGTGTATCAGATTCCTTGCGGAAATTGTGAGAAGTCGTACATAGGTCAAACAACACGCACCATTCATGAGGGGTGTGGAGCATCGAAGATACACACGCTTATTACATCCAGACAAGTCAGCTGTGGCCGAACATTGTATTGATACAGGGCATTCCATGAATTACAGTGATGTGAAGATTTTAACATCCACCTCTTCTTTTGGAAATCTGTCTTCAAGGAAGCTATAGAGATTAGATTAGCTAATAATTTAATAAATAGAGATAATGGTTTTAATTTGGACAAAGCATGGAATCCGGCTCTTGGGGTAATTAAACTGCAGAGAAGTCGTCATGGTGCCACTGCCACTGATCATACATCGATAAGTGAATCGAATGTATGTACGCCTTCGCCACAGGCATCGCATGTGTAAACGTATTTCTCTGCCGCCGACCAGCATCTGTGACCCGCATGCGCAGTACCCCCGTGGTGGAGCATATACGGCCATGATTGGCATCTTGTCGTCAGTCTTGTGACTCACTCTGAGGATGGCAGGACAATACGCAGCCGAAATATCAGTGGAGGAAATTTTATTTGCGCGACTGCATGCCCGAAATGTAATGGACAATTGGTATTGTAGTTGTAAATTGTCATAGCTGTGTTGGGAAAGAACCAGAGCTCCAAGCCCTAATAGAAAGCACTGAAGCTCAAGTAGTTGTAGGTACAGAGAGTTCGATAAAGCTGGAAATAAGTTCAGCCGAAATTATTTCAAACTATCTAACAGTGTTCAGAAAGGATAGATTAACTACAGTTGGTGGTGGAGTATTTATTGCTGTCAGTGGTAATTTGCCTTGTAGCGAAATTGAAGTATAGTTCGTCGGAAATAGTATGGGTAGAGGCTATACCTGACAATTGGGTTAAATTATTAATTGGATCGTTTCACCGACCCCCGTGACTCAGAAGATATAGTTGCTGAACAGTTCAAGGAAAACTTGAGTCTCATTTCAAGTAAGTACCCCACTCATACAATTATAGTCGGTAGTGACTTTAATCAGCCCTCGATATGCTGGAAAAATTATACTTTTAAAGCCGGCGGCAGACATAAAACGTCATCCAAAATTTTACTGAATGCTTTCACAGAAATTTATTTTGAACAATTAGTTCATGAGCCCACTCGAAGCGTAAATGGTTGCGAAAGCGTACTTGACCTTTTAGCAACAAATAATCCTGGACAAATAGTTAGTATTGTGACGAATACAGGGATTAGCAACCACAAGGCAGTTGCTGCTAGGCTGAATACTGTAACACCAACAACCATCAAAAAGAAACACAAAGTAAATCTATTTAAAAAAGCTGATCAAGATGCTCTTAACGTCTTTTTAAGAGACAATCTTCCCTCCTTCTGATCTGATCATGTAAGTGTAGAAAAGCTGTGGAATGTTTTTGGAGAGATAGTATCGACAGCAATTGAGAGATATATACCACACAAATTAATAAGTGACGGTACTGATCCCCCATGGTACACAAAACTGGTCAGATCGTTGTTGCAGAAGCAACGAAAAAAGCATGCCAAATTTAAAAAAACGCAAAATCCCCAAGATCAGCAAAGTTTTACAGAAGTTCGAAATGTGGAACGTACTTCAATGCGAGATGCTTTTAATAATTTCCACAACGAAATTCTGTCTTGAAATCTGCAGAAAACCCAAAGAGATTCTGGTCATACATAAAGCACACCAGTGGCAAGACGCAATCAATACCTTCACTGCGCGATAACAATGGTGAAGTCACTGATGACAGTGCCACTAAAGCAGAGTTATTAAACACGGTTTTCCAAAACTGCTTCACCAAAGACGACGAAGTAAATATTCCTGAATTCCAATCAAGAACAACTGCCAAGATGAGAAACATAGAAGTAGATATCCTCTGTGTAATGAAGCAGCTTAAATCACTTAATAAAGGCAAGGCCTCTGGTCCAGATTGTATACCAGTCAAGTTCCTCTCACAGTATGCTGATAAAATAGCTCCATATTTAGCAATTACTTACAACCACTCGCTCACATAAAGATCCGTACCTAAAGACTGGAAAATTGCTCAAGTCACACCAATACCCAAAAAGGGAAGTAAGAGTAATCCGATGAATTACAGGCCTATATCACTAAACTCGATTTGCAGTAGTGTTTTGGAACATATACTGTATTCAAACATTATGAAGTACCTCGAAGAAAACAATTTATTGACACATAGTCAGCACGGTTTCAGAAAATATCGTTCATGGGAAACGCAACTAGCTCTTTATACTCACAAAGTAATAAGTGCTGTCGATGGGGGATGTCAAACTGATTTCATGTTTTTAGATTTCCAGAAGACTTTAGACACCGTTCCTCACAAGCGTCTTCTAACCAAGCTGCATGCCTACGGAGTATCGGCTCAGTTGTGCGACTTGATTTGAGACTTCCTGTCAGAAAGGTCACAATTCGTAGTAATAGACGGAAAGTTATAAAGTAAAACAGTAGTAATATGCGGCTTTCTCCAAGGAAGTGTTATAGGCCCTAAAGAGACTGCTTACATCACGCTTGTGTGCCCTATTCTGGAGTATTGCTGTGCGTTGTGGTATCTGCATCAGATGGGACTGGCAGATGACATCAAAAAAGTACAAAGAAGGGCAGCTCATTTTGTATTAGAGCGATGTAGGGGAGATAGTGTCACAGACATGATACGTGAATTGGAGTGGCAATCATTAAAACAAAGGTGTTTTTCGTTGCAACGGGATCTTCTCATGAAATTTCAATCACCAGTTTTCTCCTCCTATTGCGAAAACATTCTGTTGGCACCCACCTACACAGGGAGAAATGATCATCACGATAAAATAAGAGAAATGAGGGCTCACACAGAAAAATTTAGTGCTCATTTTTCCCGTGTGCCGTTAGAGAGTGGAATGGTAGAGAGACAGCTTGAAGGTGGTTCATTGAACCCTCTGCCAGGCACTTTATTGTGAATACCAGAGTAATCACGTAGATGTAGATTAACTAAAAAGTGATTGCTGGTGGTTGGGTTTGAACTGGTGATCTTCACCACGCCAGCCTGTGATGCTAACCACTACTCCACACTACATGGAGCATACCCCACAACATTGCTTCCTGTCCTGGAGAAACAGTGAGTTACCATTTCACAAGTTTTCATTGTAGCTGGATCCTCGCAGTATATTTGTGTTACATCATCTTCACTGTGATGAGCATTGAAGATAGCACCTCCAGTGGAAACATTGTGATCGTTAAGAGGATCTTGTTCCTTTCAATCTTTCAATCTCCCATTGTTGATCTGCAGCTCAGGAATGTAGTAGGGTTTAATGTGGATGACATGGACAATATCTCTGCACTTCTGTTTTTTTGACGAAGGGTCATAATCCTTTTCCTAACATGTGGTGTTAGAGTGGTGAAGGATATGACACAACCAAAAATTAGTGTATCGCATCCGTGCACCTCTGTGGCAATGGCAGCACATGGTAAAACAATGTTCAGATAAATGCTCCAGCTCATGTTTACAATAGCTTTAATAGATTGGCGCATGTCATGGTATGAAAACTATCCCAAAAACATCACACAACCACCTGTGGCCGAATTTCGCCCTCCACATGCTGTGGGTAAATACTTCATTAGACTGTCAGTGCAGTTGACGTCTTTCATCACTTGAGAAAGCTACAGTTGTGACTCTCCGGACCACGCCACGTCTCCAGGCTTCTACTGTACATTTCCTGTGCTGCGTAGCCCATTCAAGATTTAAGGCTTTATGCTTCACCTGGAGCAATGCCCTTTTGAGAGGGACCCGGTTCCAGATATCTGTTGTATGTAGTTCCCTTTGCATTATTCTCTCGGAAATTCTGTGTTCACTGGCAGCACAAATTTCTGTTGGGTTTGGAATGAATTGTCATTGGCAAGGTGTGACATTTGTCTCTGGTTAAGTCTTTTTATGTGAACTGTTGTCAGTGCGTCACGTTACTATGAACGGTACACTGCATCGTGTAGACACGTTGGATAATTTGTCTTGGTACACCAACAAACTGGGTTTTCGGGTACTGCCTTTGTCCGTGTGGTACAAACATGGCAACTCATTTCTGTCATTCTGACACGCTTCCTCGTCAACTCATCTTACTGAAATGGCTCCATAGAACCGATCGGCACATACACAACGTCAATATCATGACATATGTCACTGTTGCACGGTCATATGCCTACATCTTAGTAGTTCCATATTATCAGCATTGAGAGATCGAAAGCAAGTTTTGTGCTCGTTTCAGGGGGCTACTAATATTTTGCCCAGTGTGATTGTTAAAGTAGACACACAATCGTTGAAAAAGTCTTCAGATGAGGAATAATTTTCAGATAGTAATACTTTCCGCACAGACATAGAAATCAAAACTAAGCGTCCCAAGCTGTATCTCGCAAGTCAGTGCTTGGTATTGAGGCATTGTCGGTTCTTCCCCTGGGTGTTCAGACTCTGTATGCAAGCCAGCTGTCTTTCTTCTTAGGTCCTGGTGTTGTGTTTCATGTAGTCATCCCGAGCCTCGTCTGGTTAAAGTGGGATCAGTGTACCCATTGTTGTTATGGCCTCGTAACCATGAAGCAAGCCTGTAGTGTCCTGCTTCAGTGTGTTATATGCAAATGTTATGGCGGA
Source organism: Schistocerca nitens (assembly GCF_023898315.1). Taxonomy (NCBI): domain Eukaryota; kingdom Metazoa; phylum Arthropoda; class Insecta; order Orthoptera; family Acrididae; genus Schistocerca; species Schistocerca nitens. The sequence goes on along the minus strand of NC_064616.1, from coordinate 601,703,577 downwards.
CAACATTGTATCCCAATCTATATGTTAGATATCAATGTACTTAGAGATCATATCTGCAAATGTCTGTTTTGTGCGGCCATTCACTGTGGATTGTAGGCAATCGTCATCTCACATGTGATGCTGCAGTGAGAAATTACCTTGATACTAGTCTCGACTGGAAAACTTTTCCGTGATTTGAGATCATCAAACGGGATGCGCTGCACTTCAAAATGATGTCTTCTACAAGGACCTCAGTTTCTGGAGCTTTGGCAGTCGCATCAGCTTTAGTGACAACAGAGCAGTTGAGGTAGTTAGTGCAGACTATTAACCATCCATTACCATTTGTCGACTTCAGGAACCTCCCAAAGAGGTTGTCTCCAACTTGGTGGAACTGTAATTTCGCTGGCATGATTGGTGCCGAATGCCCTGGATATAACTGAAGCACGTTCTTCCTTCACTGGCGTTCCTTACAGTGGTTCACATATTGTCTAATGGATCAGTATAGACATGGCCATTGATTCTTGCACCTGATTCGGTCTAGTCTTTATGAATCCCAGGTGACCAGACATTGGAGTGTACGGAAATACTTCATGGCAGCTGATGGCGGATGAGCTGGGATCACAAGCAACCATTTCTGCTCAGTTTGATCATAGTTCTTCTGTAATGCTCTGTAAATTAATTTGAATTCTCCTTTGGTCATTTTCTCCTCCTCCAAGGCTTCTGTGTTTTTCAACAGAGCTGGATCTTCTCTCTTCAGCGGCAATGTTGTTTAATGCAGCAATGACTGAGACTTCATTCACACTGCTGTGTTCCACCAAAGCCAGCTTTTGTATACCACAGTGACAATGTACTTGTGAAGTCTCAGTTCCCATCTCATCATTCATCATGACGAATCCTTCAGGTTAGTCAGTCAGCATAGAGAGTGGTGGTGCATCACAGTGGTGAATGGTTTGCCAGATAAATGTGACCTTAACTTCTTGATGCCCAAACAACTGCAAGGCAATCTCTTTCAGTTGTAGAGTATGTCATCTCAGACTTGGAGAGTACTTTGGAAGCATCAGCTATCACTTATTAAACACCTTCTTGAATTCATACTGGAACTTCCCTATTCCAGAACTGGTAACATTGGTGTGAAGTTCTGTCTCAGCATTCGGCATAACTTTGAGATCATAGAGGCTACAATGAGTTACGAAGGCAGTCTTTTTCTGGTCAGCCTCGTTAATCATGGTTTGGTGGAAGCCATGTGTGCAAGTCCATAGTTTAGAAATATTTGCTTCTATCAAGCAGCCAGGGGTGTTAGCAGTACACAGAAATAGACAGACACCTTTCTTTCACAATTTTGTTCAGTCGTCGGTAGTAGACACAGAAATGCCCTGTGGTATCCTTCATCTTCATAAACACCACAGGTGGGACAAAGAATGCTCCACAGGTTCAATGATGTCATCTTGCAGCATCTTCTCAACTTCCTCCTGGATTATCAGGCAACATCTGGATAATTGGTGGGTGATTTCCAGTGTTAATACAGTGTGTTACCATGGATGACTTGGTCTGTCTTTTGCCCACTACAAATTTGAAAGCGTCCGAAAATTGATGCAGAATGACTGTCAGTCACTGACTTTATTGTGTGGTCAATTCAGATTATGTTGGCATTTCAATAGTAACTGAGGCTGTGCAAGGTCTTTAGTGGTATCAGGCCAGGATTCTTCATTGATCACATCAGTCTGTCTTTCATGGGCTGCTTCAGCTGTCCCTGTGCTGCACATACTTTTAGGAATGAGTTGGGGCTTGTCATGAAAGTTAGTGATCAAAAGTTCTCCTGGACTCATCACTGACATGTAGATTTCTTTTGTGAGCCTGAGTAGCTTTCTGGAATCAATAAGAACTTCACAGTTTAACAGAGCATCCTGACTGACAACTGGAGCTGGTTTTGGTGATGAGATTACAACGTCTTAAGTGGCATACAACCTCCCAGAGCAATCTTTTGTTGTGTGTACATGTTCGAATAGCTCCTTCAGTCTGGAGCTCTGATCTTCCACAGTCTATAGCTGCTTGTGGTGCCTGCAAGAAGTCCCATCTGAGAATAGCATTGTGACTACAGTCTGTTAAAATGGCAGATTCAAAGGGCTGTGTTCTGTCATTGATAGTTATTATTCCAGTACATATTCCTGTCAATGGGATGGAATTCCCATTTGCAACTTTCAGCAAAATCACTTTCATATCATGAAACATAGTCTTCTTTAGCTGGCGACAATAAGCATTCGACATTACAGAAAAAGAAGCCCCTGATTTGACTAGCACCTGGACTGATTGGCTGTCAATGATGTCAGTGAGATTTCCTGTCAGCTTGGCAACTGGCATCCATGGAGGATTCTCATCTGTGGCAGCTTCACCTTGTAGGGTTACTGACCTGGTTTTCATTCTCTCTCCTCAGTAGCACCACTCTTGATCACTTTGAAGCACAAAATCCAGATAAGTTATGGATAGTGTTCACTCAAATAATTACATAACACCACCATTTAGATTACATTAACATACTCATTTATTTCTTGTAAAGTTTGATGATCAATAATGGTGACCAGTTTATCAAATACGAAAATATGGGTGCACTGCACCAGATGACCTACACTACCTAACAGTCACAGTCCAGTGGTGAAGTTAATTATTAAAATGTGGCACAAAACAAAGTATAAAATTTACATGAAAATGTCATACTTCACACTTAGCAAAACCCTTTAGTAATTTATTGTAGTGGATTGTGCTGTGATAGTTCATTTAACATTTAAGGACCAGGTATTTTTGTTCCAACTTACCACAGTGGCCAGGGAGAGTGTGCTTTCTGATGTGCATGCAGCTCACACAGTGTACCTGTCTTGCAGGTTCTCTAATCTTCATTCCGTACAGTCATTTGACTGTAGAAAACAATATGTTTTTAGTTATCCGTTTTTATTTTTTTCTTGTAACCATAAACAAATTTACATCTCATCAACTTTGCATTGTTTGTATTTTAAACTTGCAGTGTTTAAACATAAAACATGTCTGCTCATTATAAATCAATAATTTTTAATGCATGCAGGAAAGATCCACTTTTTATAAACTATTATAGTTATAGAATTGCAAACTACGTTAAAAGATAATCATCATTATCCTCCCTATTACTGTGTTACATTACACAAACAAAATTCACACTTATTTCTGCAATGTGCATTGTTGATCTATTCCTTTGTTATAAAACTTAGTTTCTATACACGTAGCACTGTTTTGAGACACACAAACTATTTGCAAATATTATCACTGAGCCCCTAGGTTTGATTTATTGAGAACTAATTCTTTGCAGTTACTTTTATGTCATATATTGTATTTAACTTAGAGCCTGTATATAAGCATATGTTCCTAGTACTTTTTTAATGTATGGTACTGTGTAAAATATTTCTCTCTATGAAGTGAAGGTGAACTGTACAAAATTTGGAAGTGTACCTTGTTTCACGTCTTTTTCTGCTGGGAGTACAAACTCTACAGGCTTTGGTAGGAAATTCCTTTATTTGAAGTGGACGCAGGTTCAAGGTGCTGCATTTCAACAGATAGCCAACCAGATGGATCTTCATGTGGTGCTCTTCCTGTTCCACGAGGTTGGGCCTGCCTCTCTCTCTCTCTCTCTCTCTCTCTCTCTCTCTCTCCCCCCCCCCACTCTGTCTGGGTCCAGAGGGCCTTCATTATCATTGTTGATGATTCAGTATGTCGCCACTGAAAGGAAAAAGTAATACTTTTTTCCCTGTGAATTCAATGCACAGTAAATTCTAAACAAATAGAATAGTCCACAGTTTATTTGATAAAAGGTGACATTTATGTCTGTTTCATTAGTTTGCTTAGAATAGGATAGTACGTAACGTATTGAGCCAGACTATCGATCCCTTTCGTGTGGGCATTGTATTGATTTACAAAAATGGGCTTCAGGATATCCACTTCGATTTTTCTATTTTTCATTCCTGTTATTTGAGACATGCATCATGAATTGTTGATATCATTATGACATCTTGTTTGTCTATGCATATGGTGGGGTGCTTTCATTTTCCGTAAAAAAACTGTCACGTTTCTTCATTCTTGATGCCTTTGCTTCCAGAGTTTGTGGTAAACCTCTGCACACCCTAATAAGCCCTTAAGATAAAAAAAAAAAGGCACCATGAAGGAATTACCAGAATGGGAAGGAAAACAGTAAATGTGATTTACATGTACAGGCAAACACATGATTAGAATTTCAGATAAATTGGATGTTTTATTCAAAAGAAAGAGCTTCTCAAACAGAGTAAACCAGTAACATGTTGGTCCACCTCTGGCCATTATGCAAGCAGTTATTCGGCTTGGCATCAGTTGATAGTTATTGGATGTCCTCCTCAGGGACATCATGTTAGATGCAATTTTGTCATATGATGACATGTTGGAGACCGTGGCTGTTTTTGAAGACAAATGTTGATGGTGTTAGGACAGCAACCAGCCACAAAGTAAATTTGTGGCTGGTTGCTGTCCTAACACCATCAACATCATGCTAGATTCTGTCCAATCAGCATGTCAGATCATTAGAATCCAAGCTGGTTGGATGGCTCTGCCCATAATGCCTAACATATTCTGAATTGGGGAGAGATCTGACAATCTTGCTGGCCAAGACGGGCTTTGGCAAGTGTGACGACAAGTAGTAGAAATTCTCGCCGTGTGTGGGTGGGCATTATCTTGCTGAAATGTAAGCCCAGGTTGTGTTAACTTAAAAGGCAACAAAAAGAGGCATGTACCACTGTGCTGTAAGGGTGCCACAGATGACAACCCAAGTGGTCCTGCTACGAAATGAAATAACATCCCAGACCATCACTCCTGGTTGTCAGGCCATATATATCGGGCGACAGGTTGGTATCCCTCTGCTATCTGGGGCATCTTTGCTTGTCATTGGGGCTCAGTTCTTAGTGGGACTCATCACTGAAAACAATTTCACTCCAGTCACTGAGATTCCAGGGTGAAGACGTGTCTGGAGATGCCTCAGACAGTGGTCAGATTCCAACCTGATTGTCACCCACCATATGGCCTGTCATCCAGAAATGCTGGTCTGGGGTGCCATTTCATTTCACAGCAGGGCTCATTTGGTTGACATCCACGGCACTCTTAACAGCATACCGGAACATGATGGTATTGTACACCCCATTTTGTTGCTTTTCATAGCAAGCCATCCTGGGCTTACATTTGAACAAGGTAATGTCTGTGCACACACAGTGTGAGATTCTACTGCTTTCTGTATGCTTGCCAAAGCTTACCTTCTGATATTTTGCCTCTCAGAAGTATATTTCTTAAATCTTCTTTATTTACACTTTCGATATTGTCAAGGTGCATATTACAGTAGTTTGCTATCAATTTCTTTTCCTTTTTATGCTTATATATATTTATTATACAGGATTATTCTATGACAGATGAATGGAAATATCAGAATTATTGGTATTGAAATTAAGAAATAAAAGCAGTTATACTTATTATATACCAGGGGATATATTAAGAGATACTAAAATTTCCTTGCCAAAAATGCAGTCACAAACATCATTTGCTGAGCAGAGTTTAAGTAAATAGAACAAAAATAGCAATTTCAGCCTTAGTGGCTAGCGTCTAGAAACCAAAGTATAGGTACTTTGAAACATGTGACAATGACAAACTTTTCTGCACAAATTCAGCACCCATGCATTAATAAATTGAGGACAAAAAATATGTAAATGTAGAGTTCACTTGTATAATTATCTAGCAATATCTTTGTGTTCAGTTCCTTCTGGGTCATTCTCAGCTTTTGTTGATATAGCCTGTGTAATACTTTTGCAGAAATAGTGAAAACAACCCACCTTAGTAGCTTTTGTTCATCTTTATACTATTCTGTAGTCATGGGTGTGACAATATTTCATGTAAGTTCCTCATGCCATACTGCCCCTCATCTTCGCCATTGTACATCAATCTCTTGTAATGCACCCTCAAATAATGTTTTCTAAAACACACAACCCAAATTCTGTGCTCGTACTTGTTGGTGCACGACTTGGCTAACCAAAATAATTTTTTGTGGTCGTTTTATTTATATCTTAAGTAATTCTCCAAGTAACTGGTGCAGTTTTCGTTATTTAGATCACAAATGCCACAGTTGCAGGCTTTCCAAAAACATCTAATATGGTGAACAGAATTAATTTTTTCTGGTGATAAACTTTTGGTTGTCCATTTAACTAAAGGCGGTGGTGCTCCTTTGAAAAAACTTCCAAATTCTTTGGTATATGCCAGTTACACATCACGTACTTCAGTTAGTTCCTGGAAGCAGCATTGCTGAGCAAACTGTTGCCAACCCCAAGGTTTCACAGTTATGGTATTTGAGCTCAGTTTGCTTTTGGTTCATTCAGTAACAGCAAGGACACAATCTACCTCCTTCTATAAGAAATTATGGTTGATTATTTTAAGATTAGGAAAACACGTCAGAATCCAAAAATATGACACAGTCATGGGGAAGTTAATGATTCTGACCTCCACTGTTATATGTTCATATCAAAAGTTCCTTAGTTTTTCAGGCAGGTTAGCCAGGGCGCACTTCAACAAACAAGATGACACTTCTTTAGGTCCACAACATGCAACTGTGTTATCTCACATGCAACTATAGGCTTTCTGCTTTGAAGCATCAAGCATTGTCAAATTATATGTGGAATTATAAGCAATAACAGTGGAAGTATTTCTTGTCTCATTCTACGTAATACTAAGGCATATAAAAATGCAGGGAAATAGGCAAGTGGATACTGCAGCCAATTACGCCTGCAAGGAGTATGATAAGCGTGCCATACATGCTGTAATCTGACAGGTGACTCAAAAACTCATCCAGTCATGGATGGGCACTTACTTTTTATGCATGACTTCTTAGTCCAGTAGGACTCCCCAGTTTGTGGTGCATTGGAATGACTGTATGTCACTTGTCACATATTTCAACTCTCTCTCTCTCTCTCTCTCTCTCTCTCTCTCTCTCTCTCCCCCCCCCCTCCCTCCCTCCCTCCCTCCCTCCCTCCCCCTCTCCCCCCTCTGTGTTGCGTGCGTGTGTGTGTGTGTGTGTGTGTGTGTGTGTGTGTGTGTGTGTGGGGGGGGGGGGGGGGGGGGGGTTAATTGTAGGTGTAGAAGAGTGTGATATGAGTTTATAAAATTCTGTGTACTGTTTGAACTTCAGCTTAGGTGTTTATGCCCGATGTTATATATTGGTGTGTGGCTGGTTCATCTCTTTTTTTTAGCTCGTTGATCAACTGCCCACATGCCCCATGTGTTCCTGCTGTAGAAATTTTAATGTCACCCATTAAAATTTTTATTTTTACACACACACACACACACACACACACACACTAACAATCAGCAAAGAGAACTTCTGAAGCATTTTGAATTTATGGCAGGTGATATTTACAGCAGCGACAAAATCCGACAAAGCATTAATAGTTGTTGCACCCCAGTGATGGTATCTCCCAACTTATAACACTCTGCTAATTCATTGTGGATCCACCTCTGCCTTTTTAAATAGTTTGCCATCATTTTTGTAAGCAGAAATATTCATGTTAATCATGACTCATAATATTATTTCTGTAACTTTTTTAAAAGAGATATATAGTTTACAAGTACTTTGAATGATTTCTGACCTTCCAGTATTTTATTATTATATTAACTCTGGAAATGTTTCATTTGAAGCCAGTGAAGTTGCTGGACTTCAAAAACTTATTTCATGCTATTTCTGTAAGTAATGTAAAGGTTAATATGTTGCAGGCTATATGGATTCAAAATACACCCACTTGCGTACCAGATACAACAGCAGGTAGCAACAACATTCAAAGCACCTCCACGCCCTGTAACATATAACAATGGAAAGCGCTAGACTGTAGTGCAGTATATCTTCTCTTCTGTGGATCTTGAGTTCTAAATTGTTCCTCTATTAGTTTAAATATCTCTGTAATACTTTGTCTCTCTGTTATCTGTTGTATTAAGAAACCGGAAAAAAAATTGTATAGCTGTGTGTTATTACCCCCTTCCATGTGGAGTTTAATGTATCAGACTAATTAAAAATAGGCAGTCTTCTTGCATGTCCCGGCTTCCTATACCAGGATACAGAGGATAGGGGAAAAAAGGAAAACTTTTTTCATTGCTACTTGTTCAGATTTGTACTGATTCTTATTACATTTAGCGGCACTTCTCTTTCTAAACCTTGATGATGATTACAGCAAAATAGAACAATAAGGATGGAAGAAATTTTTCCTGTGTCTTGCAGTTTGTAAAACTGTTGTTTTTAGGTTTAAAACCAGACTTAATCCATATCTGTGCACAATATGAAATATTGTACTGTAAGGGGAAAAAAGTTAAGGCTACTCCACAATGTATCCCAGATGTTACAGTAGTTATTTCTTTGTGTAATGGCCCCATTCATAACATCCGAATGTTTATTATAGTGAGATAGTTGTCATTTTCATAGTGGGCAGTGATCTCATGTTAGACAGTACAAATAAATGGTGTAGAACAACTGAGAATTCATGGAGAAAGGTGTTTAAATGCAAACTTGTTCATAAACTGTGTTTTGTGTTGCACTTGTCCTTTTATTTAGATATAAAAGTTGTTCTTTTATTGATAAAAAATTTATATTATCTGCCTGTGTTTCAAATATTAAGTGTTATCTTGCATGAATGTTAATGTGATAAAAGAGAAAAACAAATAATTGTTTTAATAATTTTTTTACAATTAACTAAGGGGAAAACTGTTATGGACATTGATACAATCTGGTTAATTTTTTTCGCTATTCTAAGTTTACTGTCCTTTTCAACCCTATCATTTGAGTGGAAGAGATCTCTAATTGTGATTAAAAACCACATAGAAAGCTATGAAATGAACTAAGACAGATAAAATGGCCATACGTAATTAAACACAGGATATTGATGGAGCTGTTAGGGACATAAAGAAGTTTTCCATGTAACTAAAGATAGAATTAGTATGTTCACCAAGTGTAAATTTTGATCTAATTGTTTTTTCCTTCTGTTATCTTGTCACTGTGTGATTTTCATCCGACTTCAGTATGCTGTCTACCAGTTGTTGTTACTATTATTGGTCACTTCCAAAACTAATCTTGGCTTTGTTGTAAAACATGACAAAGGGAGTCTAGTTCCCTTTATCTTTCCTCTCTCGGTGTTAACCAACACCACTTATCACATTTGAAAACTGTAGCCATATCTGTCTTGATATAATTCATAGCTCTCAGTTTTTACTTTCATGTTTAGATTTTATAAAGTGCATGCATATCTATATCTGAATAGTTATAGAATAATAAATGAATAAATGTGTACAAAAGAAAATTTACTTGAAACTATTTCTCCTTCTACTACTGCTGCTACTACTACTACTACTACTACTACTACTGCTACTACCTCTCTCTCTCTCTCTCTCTCTCTCTCTCTCTCTCTCTCTCTCTCTCTCGTGTGTGTGTGTGTGTGCGGTATTGCGATATTTGTCAAAAAATAGTACAACCAAAAGTGTTTACTCTTGTAGAATTTCAGGCGAAGTGTTGCCTTTTATCTGACTTACTCTATAAACAATTATGTAATGGCACTCTTTTATTCCTTTTAAAACATGGATAATGTTTCTAAAACAACTGTAAATGTTGAACTTGGGTGTCTTTTGTGTGACTGTTGTAAATGAAGATAAGCCATTCAGAATTTTCAAAAACTGTCTTGATGTGAGTTTTAAGTGTCTATATGTTGTTGAAATGAATAAAAAATGGAGTTAAAACTCTAATAAAATGTTAAAAAATCATTTATTTTACAAGTGTTGATAATTCTTTGTGTAACTCACCTTCAGCTGTCACTGTCATACATAAGCATTTCATAATTTAATTATAAATAAAGACAATGCAGCTGTCTATTGAAATTTACTCACTTATTTCTTAGAGTTTTCTTAGAATACTGATCTGCCTTGAAGTGACTTAGTGTGGTTCAACCTGGAAACACTGTTTAAAAGGGCTGCACTTTGTGTTGGCAAGGTTCATAAAACAGTCTGTTTCCTGCTGCAGGAAGGGTTCTTCATAAGATATTTAATTGAGGCTACTAAATAAAGCCCGTTATTGCCTAAATGCCTGTTCCATATACTCATTTTAATCATATAGAAGCTGGTACCAAATCTGCTGTAGCGCACAGTTCGTGGCCTAAAAACCTCTACTTGTTCAGTTTGTGCTCACACATTCTCTCAATAGTAGCCAGTATAAGTATAGAACTCTCAACCTGTTGACCAAAGAATTAAAACTTTTATAAAAGTCCATAAACAGTTGTAAATTTTGCAAAATGGTTATCAGTTTTGGTATGCTTCCTCAGTACTGTACAGTTCACCAATATTCAGTAATCTGAAATTCAGAATTATGACAGCATACCATATCACACACATTTTTTAGCCCATTGGAAGAAAGTCACAAATTCCCAAAATTCTCGAAACACTGTGCTTCTCAGCTACAGCAAGTTAAATTTCCACAAAATTATTTGGACACCTAAACATAGGCCCACATACACCAAGAGAGCTGAATTAAGACTCTTCGAGAGGTGTGTATAAAACTGATCGCTCTTTCTTTCTCCCATTTCCCCCACACCACCCCTCCACTCCAGGATGTGTAAACATTCTCTATTCTTATTGGCTGGAACATGCTGCAGCCAATCAGCTTCATAGCTTTACTCAGTAATTTCCCTCCTTGACCAATCACCAACTCTGAATATACTTTATTAATTTTCCATGCTTAGCATTTTTTTTCTCAAAAAACACATTAACTGAAAATAATCTCATCTTTACTTCAGATTGAAAAACAGTCTGTGATCGTAGTCGTGTCTGTGTCAGTGCTAAATCGACCTGTTGTAACATGCATAGTTGATATGACATCTATATTTTGTAAGCATATCCTATGCTGTGCTGCTATGGCGAAGTTTGCTGGTATGGCCCACCTCTCATTGTGTATGACTTTCACAGATGTGTTGTATATCCAGTTACTTTTAACCAATCTGATATGCCCTAAAAGGGTGAAACGTATTATTGAAATAAATTAATTTTTTCAACCATATTGTTTTTCAATCTGAAATAATTCAAAATATTTGCTGAACTGGGTAGCCAGAAAGGAATGGAATAAATTCTTCACCTTTACTGTTCTTAAGGACAGATATAAATATTTTGCATTTGGAATCATCACACTAGCTAATTTACATCAAGCACATTGTACCATGGAAAGGAAAATCCTCTCGTTCACTACATGCCACAGTAAACCCTATAACGCCCCATTTACAGAGTGGGAGCTCCTCAGCGCCCTTGCACGTTGCCCCGACACAGCTCCTGGGCCGTATCGGATCCTCAATCAGATGATTAAACATCTCTCATCTGACTACAAGTGTTATCTCCTCATAATCTCCAACTGGATCTGGTGTGACGGTGTCTTTCTATCGCAATGGTGGGAGAGCACCAGCATTCCAGTGCTCGAACCTGGTCAAAACCCACTTGATGTGGGGTAGCTACCGGCCCATCAGCCTCACCAACTTTCTTTGCAAGCTGCTGGAACATATGGTGTGTCAGTGGTTGGGTTGGGTCCTCGAGTCACGTGGCCTACTGGCTCCATGTCAGGGCGGCTTCCACCAGGGTTGCTCTACCACTGATAATCTTGTAACCCAGCCTTTTCCAGACGCCTGTTTTGACTTACATAAAGCATACGACATGACCTGGCGACATCATATCCTTGCCACATTGTATGGTATGAGTGGGGTCTGCGGGGCCCACTCCCGATTTTTATCCAGAACTTCCTACTGCTCTGTACTTTTCATGTCCAAGTTGGTGCCTCCCATAGTTCCCCTCATATTCAGGAGAATGGCATTCCGCAGGGCTCCATATTGAGTGTGTGTCTCTTTTTACTGGTTATTAACGGTCTAGCAGCAGCAGCAGCTATAGGGCCGTTGGTCTCACCTTCTCTGTATGCGGATGACTTCTGTATTTCATACTGCTCCTCCAGTACTGGTGTTGCTGAGCAGTGCCTACAGGGAGCCATTCACAAGGCACAGTCATGGGCTCTAGCCCACGGCTTGCAGTTTTCAGCCGCGAAGTCGTGTGTCGTGCATTTCTGTCGACGCCACACCATTCATCTGGAACCAGAACTTTACCTTAATGACGATCCACTGAATGTAGTGGAGACTTATTGATTCATAGAACTGGTTTTTGACACCCGATTGATTTGGCTACCTCACCTTCGTCAGCTTGAGCGGAAGTGCTGGCAGCACCTCAATGCCCTCCGCTGCCTGTGCAACACCAACAGGGGTGCAGATCGCTCTATGCTGCTGCAGCTGTAGAGCCCTTGTTCAATCCCACCTTGACTATGGGAGTCTGGTTTACGGTTTGGCGGCACCCTCAGTGTTGCATTTACTTGACCCAGTGCACCAGTGTGGTTTTCACCTAGAGACAGGAGCTTTTAGAAGGAGTCCGGTGACCAGCATCCTGGTGGAGGCCGGAGTCCCTCCATTGAAGGTTTGGCATGCACAACTGCTTGCCAGTTACACTGCAGATGTTTGTAGTTCACCTGCACATCCAAATTACCGTCTCCTTTTCCCAACCACGGTGGTTCATCTCTCGCAGTCTGCTCTGTCTGAACTGGAGTCCTTCCCATTACCACCTCTCCTCGAGGTCCATTCACGTACACCTCCAGGGTGTACACCTAGGCCGCAGATTCTTCTGGACCTTTCTCATGGCCCTAAGGACTCCATTAACCCTGCGGCTCTCCGCTATCACTTCCTCTTTATTCTCGACATATACCGAGGCCATGAAGTGGTTTACACCGATGGCTCAATGGCTGATGGTCATGTAGGCTTTGCATACATTCATTTAGGACATACTGAACAGAAATCCTTTTCAGATGGCTGCAGTGTTTTCACTGCAGAGCTGGCGGCCATATCTCATGCTCTTGAGGACATCCGCTCATGCCCTAGCGAGTCATTTCTCCTGTGTACCTACTCCTTGAGCAGCCTACAAGCAATCGACCAGTGCCACCTTTGCCATCCTTTGGTAGCATCCATTCGGGGGTCCATCTATGCCCTGGAATAGTCCCGTCATTCAGTGGTGTTTGTGTGTACCCCAGGACACGTTGGAATCCCAGGCAACGTACTAGTTGACAGGCTAGTCAAACAGGCAATGAGGAAACTGCTTCTGGAGATGAGCATCTCCGAAACACCTGCGTTCTGTCTTACGCCACAGGGTTTCTCAGCTTTGTGAGACGGAATGGCATAACAGTATACACAACAAACTGCATGTCATTAAGGAGACTACGAATATGTGGAAGTCTTCCATCTGGTCCTCTTGCAGGGAATCAGTTGTCCCCTGCCGGCTCCACATTTGCCATACATGGCTAATGCATGGTTATTTCTTCCATCGCGAGGACACACCTCGGTGTCACTGTGGCTCACAAATGACGGTCGTCCACCTCTTGCTGGACTTCTTGCTTTCTGCCGCTCTGCGGAAGACTTTTAACTTTCCCAGCACCCTGCCTTCAGTGTTGGACAACAATACCTCAACAGCAGCTTTAGTTTTACATTTTATCCATGAGGGTGAGTTTTATCATTTGATCTAAGTTTTAGTGCATGTCTTTTGTCCCTATGTGCCTTCCACCCTAGTGGGGTGGAGGTTTTAATCTGTTGCAGAGTGGCTGGCTTATACTTTTACTCTCATGGTCTGCCAGTCATGGTAATCTGCTCTCTTGTTTTGATCTCTTCTACATGTTCCTTGTGTCTCTCTGTGGTTTTCTTGTCCAATTTTGTCCATTTTAATGTTTATTGCCATTCCGTCATTCTTGTGGTTTTCTCCTTTATTTCATGTTTCGGTTATTTTACTCCCTCCGTTGTGGAATTATTTTAATCGGAACGAGGGACTGATGATCTAGCAGTTTGATCCCTCCCCCCTCTTTTAAACCAACCAACATTGTACCATGCATGTGACTGCTCAGTTGCACTGTATTATTCACATACTCATTAATCGTTAAGAATGCTCAAGATTTATGTGTTACATACATGCTGCATTCAGCCCTACACATACTGTAACAGTATGACAGGTGAAAGTTAAAATGTCAAACACGGGCACTAATAACTACTATTTGAAAACTGATAACCTTACATAACTTACACTGTTACCTACACGATATTGTTTAACTGCTTCATGATGGAGCATTGAATTTAGGTCATTATCTGATATATTTACAAATGCAGTAGCATGCTAGGATGTTTTTAATGGAAAGCTAAAAAATTTTAATTGTTAGATAATTTTGAATATTTCTGAAAATATTTAAAGTTTGGAACTGAAACTCCTACAGCAGGTAACTATCATTTTTCTTATTGGTATACAGCAAAGTACTTTATTAATTTGCAGGTTGGTGTGTAATTTATACAATCTACAAAGTGTACGTGCCTGACTAGGCCTGCAACCAGCTAGCAAACACAGGGACAAGAAGTGGCAACTTCTTAGTGTTGAAACATGATCTGTAGGCCACCAGGCTACTAAAAAAGCAGCAAGAAGAGTCTTATGCATCCTAATCATTATTTCATATTGCTATGCCACAACTTTTATTAAGGAACAGTTTTGTAATGGATGGAGAAAGCTTAGGGCTGTAAATAACAGCAACCAAGAAAATCTGTTAAAATGAGTGTTGTGCTTATTTTATTGCTTGATGGTGTTCTACAGTAAGTATAATCTTAACAGCTGTTAACATTAGACTGAAGCAGGGTATGTAGATGACAATATATAGCCAGATTTTAATATAATGTTATGTTCTTTTGTGAAACTGTACATGGAGAAAATTATAGAAGGTATTAGACTAGGTCACCTTTAAGTCACATATCTTCTTCATTTACTTTCCTTCAGAATTAAATGATAAGATTGCATTTTGTGGGTTGTGATGTTCTTCACCTAAAGGTGATAGGAATATTATTATTTTATCTGGTACAAACTATGTTTGACAACATATGATTTATAAATTACACAGCACAGCACATCACAGCAATCAGTTATTCTCTCTCTCTCTCTCTCTCTCTCTCTCTCTCTCTAAACCCAGATTTCAGCTAGTGCCTAGCCATTATCAATTCACCATTTTCTAGTCTCGATGCATGTCAGTTCCCTGTTGTCTGGATTTGCCAAATAAAACCTGCAAAAAAGTGATGACTGAGTGCTGCGCTCTATAAATTATAAATCACATCAGTCGCTGAGTGCACCCACTTTCCTAATGGAAGGTAATCTGTGAACTTGATTTTTCAGCAGTTTCGGGCACTCATATTAGTTCTGTCATCATTAATGATGAAGATTATTAGTTTTAGGGTTTTCCTTAAATTTCTACTAGTTTTAATACCTTCTCGTTCATGAAATTTCCACAATTATGCAACTCTTGAGGCTGATGGCCACTCACAATATGTAGCAGACAAATTGCTTGTGGCATTTTGTCACAATATACATAGGTTGTTTTCAAGAGTGGCCATGTTTTTCTTCATCAGTGACAGAAACTTCTCTGAGAGTGACAACAAACTTTGGGGCAATAGTCCAAGTGAAAAACATTGATTTAGCCTTCAGTTTGCATTTTGTAGTAGTGTGCAACATCATACAATGCACAAGGAAAAATTTCACCATTTTATTTGACCCTGATAATTCGACTAACATGAACGGAAAATCTCTTCCCCCCTCCAGAGCATGGCTGGCCACCGTTGTGGAGGTGCTGGGTCCAGTTTCTAATGATCACTGTAGATATTTCTTGAATGGTGTCCAGCTAACCTGGTGAGACCAAACAAGAAGTTGCTCAAGTAAAATAAGCAGACTAATTGATACAAAAGAGACAAAATTCACATCTGCACCAAGCTGGGAGTCGTGGTATTTTGCGGTTACTGAATACAATACTTTTGATGCACTTTAATGGCTACCAAGGAGATATTGTCAACCTGAGGGCACTTCATGAAATTCGTAGGAAATAAACAGCAATATTGTAGCAAAGATAACAATTGTGTCCTTCATATTATGGGAAAAATAAGTACTTACATTGATTTCGTTGAGAGGTACATCTAATGTAAACTATATACTGTTGGTCTTTGTTTCATTCTGGATCAAGTAGTCATCTTTCGACTAAAAATTCTATTTGTAATTACAAGACAAATCATTCTCTGATTCAGAGGAAGAGTGATACACAATTTTATTCAATGAGAATTACACACTATTTATTTTGCTTTTTCTAAATATTGTAGAACTCCAATTATCTGAACTCCACCTATCCAGCTCACCAGTCATCTTGGATCACTTTGAGGAAAAAGAAATTTGTACTCTAATGACTAAAAGTGTTCAATTTGTTTGATAGTTGTTATACAGTTCTCTATATGTTCCTTTATCATTCTAAAATCAATCTGCAGTGAATGTATTAACACAGAATCTTCTAATGAACAATGATTACAGTATGCACATTGTTGTATTTGTGGTGCCCGTCATTAAATGTGGCCCACATCAGTTGTGTCATGACCTCAATGTATACACTGATTTGCTACTATATGTTCCATCTTCTATGTCTTTTGTGTGGCATATGTCTTCTAAAATGGAACATATTGTTGGCAGACAAAATAAAAGTCCTTGAACAATTAGACAAAGTTATTAGTAGTAAGCAGTTAGCTGAGATAATCAAAATATTCACGGGTGTACTGCCGGTCTACAGTGTCCAACGGGCACAATATTTCGGCGATCATACATGTCGCCATCATCAGGTGAACTGACGGACTGAGCTCCTGTGAACGTGCCGGCACAGAGATCCGTACACTATGGCTGCTCAGGGGGAACTGGGTTCGGTCGCGGCGGCAGCCGATTTAAATACCCTCCGCCCGCGGCGCTCTCACTCCGCCGTCCGCGCCCTGCGCCACGGTCGCGCGGTGGAACAGATTGCGACGGCGTCTGAGATGACGTCGGTGTGATGGCTCTGTCCGCCGTGGTCATCACAACTATACATTTGCTCGATTTACTCTTGATTAAACCAATCGCTGGTTCCCAAGCCTTGCTAAGATTATAGCCACAGTCACGGATTATGAGGTCGTCATTGGTGTGAATTTCGATGGCCTCTCTAACAACGCTGTCCCAGTATCTCGACGTCTGTACCAGAGTCCTCGTGCGTTCATACTCCATAGCGTGATTTTCTGACAAACAATGTTCAGCGATCGCCGACTTGCTAGGATACATCAGTCGAGTGTGCCTCTGGTGTTCACGGCATCGATCCTCGACGGTACGCATCGTCTAACCAATATACGACTTGCCACATTGACACGGAATCTGGTACACGCCGGCCTTCTTCAAACTGAGGTCATCTTTGGCGCTCCCCACCAGTGCACGAGTTTTATTCGGAGGACAAAACACAGTTCCGACCCGGTGTTCCTTCAAAATGCGGGCGATTTTCCCCGAGAGTGCGCCTGTATATGGGATAAACGCAGTGCCTACCTCCTCCCTCGTGATTTCATCCATCTCCACAGGTTGTGCTGTAGTGGGTGGGCGGAGAGCACGTTGAATCTGCCACTCTGAGTTCCCATTTTTTCGAAATACAGTTCTCAGATGTTCCAATTCCTGGGGTAGACTCTCTGCGTCAGAGATAGTGCGTGCCCTATGTACTAGAGTTTTAAGGGTGGTGGCAGCTGTCTGCGTGAAAATACAGATCAGTGTGCGTTGTCTTCCGATACACCCCATGGCCTAGGGTGCCATCAGGCCTTCTCTTGACCAAGACGTCAAGGAAAGGTAGTTTACCCTCCGTTTCAGTCTCCATAGTGAATTTGATGTTGGGGTGTATGGAGTTTAGATGTGTAAGGAAGTCAAGGAGATTATCCATACCATGTGGCCAGATGACGAACGTGTCGTCCACGTAACGGAAAAAGCAAGTAGGTTTCCATTCGGATGACGACAGGGCTTCCTCCTCGAAGTTCTCCATGTACAAATTCGCTACCACCGGTGAGAGTGGGCTACCCATGGCGACTCCCTCTGTTTGTTCATAGTATTCTCCATTAAAAAGAAAATACATGGAAGTCAAGACATGCCTAAAAAGTTCAGCGGTCTTCTCGTCAAACTTCTGACTAATCAATTCTAGTGACTCTCGCAGGGGTACCCTCGTGAACAAGGAAACGACGTCAAAACTCACCATGACATCTGACTCACCCAATGTGAAGCTATCAAGGCGTTTAACAAAATCCACGGAATTACGGATGTGATGAGGGCATTTACCCACATAAGGACTTAATATTCCCGTCAGGTATGTGGCCAACAAATATGTAGGTGCCCTGATGTTGCTGACAATGGGGCATAATGGTACCCCCTCTCTGTGAACCTTCGGGAGTCCATATAGTCTAGGCGGTACCGGACCTTGGGGTAACAATTTCTTAGCGTCACCCTCCGGTAAATCTGCGTCCTTGAGAAGCGACCTCGTCTTGTTGTCCACCTTCTTTGTAGGGTCAACGCTGATCTTCCGGTAGGAATCGTCATATAGCAGGCTGTGCATCTTATCAGTGTAGTCCTTATGGGAGACAACTGTAGCATTGCCTTTGTCAGCCGGTAAGACAACAATTTCAGAGCGCTCCCTCAGATCACGAATGGCCGCCCTCTCTTTACTAGTGATATTTGACTTCATCGGCTTGGATTTCATCAACGCACGACAAGTTTCACGATGTATTTCCTCAGCTGATTCAGGCGGAAGTCGAGCTGCAACCTGTTCAACAGCACTAACAATTTCTGCGACTGGAGTGAACTTGGGGGTGGGAGCGAAGTTGAGACCTTTCTGCAAAACCGAGACCGCATCATCACTTAACACCATGCCACTCAAATTGATGACAGTCTTGCCCGGAACCTGCAGAGATGGTTTGTCAAGGAGACGTGAGAACTTAACTGTTTGACGTCCCGTTGCCTTCCTATGGGCGGAATCAGCTGCAATCCAGGTGACACCATCAATCCAATCCCAGGAAAAAGAAGTGAAATTACTAGCCAGTTGCAAATGTAGTTTGAGTAATTCCTGTGAGATAAACTCAAGGCTCCGGCGGGTGAATTGCACTCTGGTTGTGACCGAACCCAGTTCCCCCTGAGCAGCCTAGTGTATGGCACATTCACAGGAGCTCAGTCCGTCAGTTCACCTGATGATGGCGACATGTATGATCGCCGAAATATTGTGCCCGTTGGACACTTAGACCGGCAGTACACCCGTGGATATTTTGATTATCAAATACGCCGGGAGAAACTCAAGAATCACAGTTAGCTGAGATGTTTAGCATGGGAACATCAAAAATTTCAGACATAAAAAAGTCTTCAGTTTTAAATTTTGTGTGTATGTCCTTGAGAATGAAGATAGGAATTCGTTGCGAAAAGTGTTGAAAATAGCAGAAAACAAAGAGCTTGAAGCAGCGGTATTCAAGTGGTTTTTGGATCAGTGAGCATTGGAGCTTTCAGAGCTGATTGTTTGCGAAAAAGCAAAAACTTTAGCCAAGAAAATTGGCAGTTTGACTTCATTTAAAGTGAGTAATAGCTGGCTACAGAATTTCAAGGCAAGGCAGAGAATTTGTGAGTTGGATTTATGTGGCAAAAAAGTATCAGTGGACACAAAATCAGTAGAAAATTTCACTGAAAATTGAAGCGTGTTCTTATGACACTGAGTTTTTATCCAACACAGATGAGACAGGCTTTATTTGGAAAGCTTTGTCTGGAAACAACCTTAGTTTCTAAAAAGGAAACCAGTGCACCTGGCCATAAGGTTGGCAAAGATCATGATACTGTGTAGAACTGTGCTTAACTCTATGGGAAACAACCAAATACCCTTCTGTTGTAGGAAAATGAGGAAAAAGGGGCTTTCAAAAATGTTAAAAAGCTCCACATTGTTTCCAAGGATCAACCAAATAACTGGATGACTGCTACTTTGCTTTGCGAATAGTATGATTCAGTTTTTATACCTGAAGTAAAGATATACCAACAGGCTATAGGGAAAGGAGTGGTAAGTTAATGTTAATTCTGGGCAATGCACCCACTGACTCCACAGAAATCCATCTTGATGGAGATGATGAAAGTTTCAAAACACTCTTCCTGCTGCCAAATGTAATGCATTTGCTGCAGCTAATGGACCCATCGGTTATGGAAACTATGAAGCGGAGGGTCAATGTGGAGGCTGGCCGTGTGGCATTGCCCACTCTGACTGTCAGTGGACATGTGGCCGCTCCTTCAGCAAGGTCCGAGCAGGCACACGGGGGGAGCCCCTTAGGGAAATAGCGGAAAGGTCGGGGAAGAAGGCCAGTGTTCACTCTGTCTGCTTGCCGGGGGGTCTCATCCGAGATGTGGAGGAGGCCCTGCCGGCGGCGATAGAGAGCACTGGGTGCACCCGACTGCAAATTGTTGCTCATGTCGGCACCAATGACTTCTGCCGTCTAGGTTCAAAGGTCATCCTCAGTTCCTACAGGCTGATGGCGGAATTGGTGAAGGCAGAAAGTCTCTCTCGCGGGGTGGAATCTGAGCTAACTATTTGTAGTATCGTTCCCAGAACCGATCACGGTCCTCTGGTATGGAGCCGAGTAGAATGCTTAAACCAGAGGCTCAGACGATTCTGCGGAGATCTGGGGTGCAAATTTCTCGACCTCCGCTATCGGGTGGAGAAATGTAGGGTCCCCCTGAATAGGTCAGGCGTGCACTACACGCCGGAAGCGGCTACAAGGGTAGCGGAGTACGTGTGGAGTGCACATGTGGGTTTTGTAGGTTAGAGATTTCTCTCCCTAGGCCCGACAAGACGCCTCCTGAGACGCAGCAAGGTAGGAGTAGGCAAAATGCAACAGGAAATAACAATATTAATTTGCTAATAGTAAACTGCAGGAGAGTCTATAGAAAGGTCCCAGAACTGCTCTCATTAATAAACGGTCACAATGCCCATATAGTACTAGGGATAGAAAGTTGGCTGGAACCAGATGTAAACAGTAATGAAATCCTAAACTCAGATTGGAATGTATACCGCAGAGACAGGCTGGGTAGTGAAGGGGGAGGTGTGTTTATAGCAATAAGAAGTGCAATAGTATTGAAGGAAATTGACGGAGATCCGAAATGTGAAATAATTTGGGTGAAGGTCACGGTTAAAGCAGGCTCAGACATGGTAATTGGATGTCTCTATAGGCCCCCTGGCTCAGCAGCTGTTGTGACTGAGCACCTGAAGGATAATTTGGAAAATATTTCGAGTAGATTTCCCCGCCATGTTATAGTTTTGGGTGGAGATTTTAATTTGCTGGATATAGACTGGGAGACTCAAACATTCATAACGGGTGGCAGTGACAAAGAATCCAGTGAATCCAGTGCTTTATCTGAAAACTACCTTGAGCAGTTAAACAGAGAACCGACTCATGGCGATAACATATTAAACCTTCTGGTGACAAGCAGACCCGAACTATTTCAAACAGTTAACGCAGAACAGGGAATCAGCGATCATAAAGCGGTTACTGCATCGATGATTTCAGCCGTAAATAGAGATATTAAAAAAGGTAGGAAGATTTTTCTGTTTAGCAAAAGTGACAAAAAGCAGGTTACAGAGTACCTGATGGCTCAACACAAAAGTTTTGTCTCAAGTACAGATAGTGTTGAGGATCAGTGGACAAAGTTCAAAACCATCGTACAATATGCGTTAGATGAGTATGTAGTGTGAGGAGGGCTATACGAGAGGCGTTCAATGAATTCGAAATTAAAGTTCTATGTACTGACTTGGCAGAAAATCCTAAGAAATTTTGGTCTTATGTCAAAGCGGTAGGTGGATCAAAACAAAATGTCCAGACACTCTGTGACCAAAATGGTACTGAAACAGAGGATGACAGACTAAAGGCCAAAATACTAAATGTCTTTTTCCAAAGCTGTTTGACAGAGGATGACTGCACTGTAGTTCCTTCTCTAGATTGTCGCATGGATGACAAAATGGTAGATATCGAAATAGACGACAGAGGGATAGAGAAACAATTAAAATCGCTCAAAAGAGGAAAGGCCGCTGGACCTGATGGGATACCAGTTCGATTTTACACAGAGTACGCGAAGGAACTTGCCCCCCTTCTTGCAGCAGTGTACCGTAGGTCTCTAGAAGAGCGTAGCATTCCAAAGGATTGGAAAAGGGCACAGGTCATCCCCGTTTTCAAGAAAGGACGTCGAACAGATGTGCAAAACTATAGTCCTATATCTCTAACGTCAATCAGTTGTAGACTTTTGGAACACGTATTATGTTCGGGTATAATGACTTTTCTGGAGACTAGAAATCTACTCTGTAGGAATCAGCATAGGTTTCAAAAAAGACGGTCATGTGAAACCCAGCTCGCGCTGTTCGTCCACGAGACTCAGAGGGCCATAGACACGGGTTCACAGGTAGGTGCTGTGTTTCTTGACTTCCACAAGGCGTTCGATACAGTTCCCCACAGTCGTTTAATGAACAAAGTAAGAGCATATGGACTATCAGACCAATTGTGTGATTGGATTGAAGAGTTCCTAGATAACAGAACGCAGCATGTCATTCTCAATGGAGAGAAGTCTTCCGAAGTAAGAGTGATTTCAGGTGTGCCGCAGGGGAGTGTCATAGGACCGTTGCTATTCACAATATACATAAATGACCTTGTCCATGACATCGGAAGTTCACTGAGGCTTTTTGCAGATGATGCTGTGGTATATCGAGAGGTTCTAACAATGGAAAATTGTACTGAAATGCAGGAGGTTCTGCAGCGAATTGACGCGTGGTGCAGGGAATGGCAATTGAATCTCAATGTAGACAAGTGTAATGTGCTGCGAATACATAGAAAGATAGATCCCTTATCATTTAGCTACAAAATAGCAGGTCAGCAAATGGAAGCAATTAATTCCATAAGTTATTTGGGAGTACGCATTAAGAGTGATTTAAAATGGAATGATCATATAAAGTTGATCGTTGGTAAAGCAGATGCCAGACTGATATTCATTAGAAGAATCCTAAGGAAATGCAATCCGAAAACAAAAGAAGTAGGTTACAGTACACTTGTTCGCCCACTGTTTGAATACTGCTCAGCAGTGTGGGATCCATACCAGATAGGGTTGATAGAAGAGAGAGAGAAGATTCAACGGAGAGCAGCGCGCTTCGTTACAGTATCATTTAGTAATTGCGAAAGCGTTACGGAGATGATAGATAAACTCCAGTGGAAGACTCTGCAGGAGAGACGCTCAGTAGCTCGGTACGGGCTTTTGTTGAAGTTTCGAGAACATACCTTCAACGAAGAGTGAAGCAGTATATTGCTCCCTCCTACGTATATCCCGCGAAGAGACCATGAGGATAAAATCAGAGAGATTAGAGCCCACACAGAAGCATACCGACAATCCTTCTTTCCACGAACAATACGAGACTGGAATAGAAGGGAGAACCGATAGAGGTACTCAAGGTACCCTCCGCCACACACCGTCAGGTGGCTTGCGGAGTATGGATGTAGATGTAGATGTAGATGCGACATTACAGAAGACAACGGTTGAGGAAGCTTTTGATAGAAAGTGGTAGTGAAGAAGGCATTGCGGCTCACTGCAAAAAAATTAATTTAAAAGACTGCTTGTACTACATGGTGGCTAAGCATGGAATTTGCTGAAAACAACCATGTTAAGGAGAGCTTGGAATTGATTGAAAGACATGTCAACCAAAGGTGAGATACAGAAAAATGAAGATGAAAAGAAGCAGTGTGAAAAGGAAGAGGAGAAAAGAGAAGCAGGCAAGGACAAAATATCACTTGAGGACATAATAAAAATCCTTTTGAAAACTCCTGGATGTTTTGATAGCATTGCAGAGGATATAAGTGAGTAGCTGGCTTGTGATTCTTCGGACCCTCGATTCCAAATTCTCTATGGTGGTGATATCATTCAAAGTGTGATTGAAGAAACTGATGGCCAGGAGGGTGACATGTCACTGAACCAGATGCAAGACAGTAAGCTGGTGAGGCATTTCGGTGTCTTGACGCTCCACTAACATGGACAGAGTGGCAGCAAGAGTGTGACCATATACAGCTGCTCACTGTCAAGTGGATGCAATACTGCGTGAAAATGACTGAAGACAGCAAAACAACTGATTCCGACTGATGTGTTCAAAAACTGACACTGTGTGTAAGTACAATACTGTACAAAATCTAAACAACATTGTTTTGTAGTCATTAAATTACTATTACTGTATTATGTATATAAAAACTTAGCTTTTTTTTAAAAAAAAAACGTTCTACTGTAACTTGTTTTGTTTGTGTTAATTTGAGACATAAGTTCAAAGCAGGTGTCCTTCATATATCATGGTGTATCAGTAGAAAATACCCTTAAAAAAACTGGTACTGCTTGTATCAGTATGGTTTCACCTCCATATAGTTTGTGTTACGTCACAAAGTATCGACACCATACCAGGCAGAATGCATCCTGAGGTTGGTTGTAAAGCGTGTGACAGCCATGCCAGTCTGCAACTGTATGGAGTACACACTTTTTTGGCCAGTGCGTATGTAGTGCCACCATCGAGCTGGCATAAGAAGATGCCGCGATGAGGCCAGCCTGGTCTACTTGTGGAGTCAGCCTAAACCTCAGCAGTGTTTATAGTAGTTTCTCTGTATTGTATTCAGTTATGGTGACTAGTCTGTAATAACGGACTCTCTCAGACGTGCTGTGTTTGAAGTAAAGTCAGTACTATTTAGATTACATATGCTTCTTATCATTTCTGCTTTCTATCTAAGCACCCACCAATTCCTCGGTACCCACCTCGGTAAAAGAGGGCACCCTAGTTCTGGAATGGAAAAACTCTGTCGATATCATCCACTCCATGTTGTATGTCCAGAAGCTGCCAACCTCAATGATCTGACAGAGGAGGGCGAGTCAAATGAAAACCTTAAATATTGTTTTAAATATTATTTATTGTGCAGAAGTGGTACAAAGCTGTATCACTTTTCAACATAATCTCCCCCACCGCTCAATGCAAGACCTCCAGCACTTACAGAGTGCATAAATTCCTTTAGAAAAACATTCTTTTGGTAGTCCGTGCAACCACTCATGCACCGCGTGGCGTACCTCTCCATCAGAATGGAACATCTTTCCTCCCATTTCGTCTTTGAGTGGTCCAAACATATGGAAATCCCTTGGGGCAAGGTCTGGTGAGTATGGTGGATGAGGAAGACACTCAAAATGCGGGTCTGTGATTGTTGTAGCTGTTGTACGGGCAGTGTGGGGCCTTGCATTGACATGTTGCAGAAGGACACCTACTGACAACAAACCATGTCACTTTGATTTGATTGTAGGCAGGAGATGATTTTTTAGGAGATCTGTGTATGATGCACTGGTGACAGTGGTCCCTCTAGGCATGTAATGCTCCAAAATGACGCCTTTTTCGTCCCTAAAGAGAGTCAGCATAACCTTCCCTGCTGATGGTTCTGTTCGAAACTTCTTTGGTTTTGGTCATGAGGAATGGCGCCATTCCTTGCTCGCTCTCTTGATTTCCAGTTGGTGGAAGTGAACCCAGGTTTCGTCCCCAGTAACGATTCTTGCAAGGCAGCCATCACCTTCTCGTTCAAAGCGCCGAAGAAGTTCTTCACAAGCATCAACATGTCGTTCTCTCATTTCAGGTGTCAGTTGCCGTGGCACCCATCTTGCAGACACTTTGTGAAAGTAGAGCACATCATGCACAATGTGGTGTGCTGACCCATGACTAATCTGTAAACATGCTGCAATGTCATTCAGTGTCACTCGGCAGTTTTCCTTCACTATGGCTTCAACTGCTACAATGTTCTGTTGAGTCACAACTCGTTGTGCCTGACCTGAACAAGGAGCATCTTCCACTGAAGTCACACCATTTGTGAACTTCCTACTCCATTCGTAGACTTGCTGCTGTGACAAACATGCATCACCGTACTGAACCTTCATTCATCGATGAATTTCAGTAGGTTTCACACCTTCACTATGCAAAAACTGAATAATAGAACTCTGTTCTTCCCTGGTGCAAGTCGCAAATGGGGCGGCCATCTTTATACTGATACTGTGACGGTATGTGTGCATCTGCACTATGCTGCCACCTACAGGCCATTCTGCATGCTGTTTTTAGCATGCTTACCAACTTAAAGGATAACGGTACGAAATTTCGATTTGTTATTACAAATTTAAGGTTTTCATTTGACTCACCCTTGTAGAACCATGTGTATGTAGTCAGTGTGAGGTGACTGTCATGCCATATTCCATTATATCACAAATTAATACAGGTCTTGATGAGATGAAGAGTGATGTACACAGGAGCAAGCTTCAGTTTTATGAGAAGAATTTGGAATTTTTGCAAAAAAAATCCTGGTAAACCACCAGAAACTCTTGGCAGAAAGAGGTAAATTGGAATTCAAATTTTTAAGTCCAACTGTTATAGGACACTACCTTCCCCTTTCAGTTACTTTCAAATCGTTATTTTGTTAGTGTGTGTAAAAACACCATTATTGATTTAGGCACTCCCAGTACAGTTTCCCTTAAAAGAAGAGTTCCCCAGGGTGGGATCAACTTTTTGAAACCACACATGTGGTCAAGTATTAGGGTCCCAGGCATTATGTCACACCCTGAAATCATTTACCTGGATGGGCCATAATTTGCAAGTAATCAAGAAAAATGATTTCCCTGTGACCCACTAAATGACTAAACCTGGAATAACAATATTACCTTTCAAACTTCCTCCATAGCTAATGGTTAAGGTATTTGGCTGGTATACTAAAGGTAGTAGGTATGAGTCCTGTTGAAATCAAGGAGCTTTACAGTGAGCAGAATAAAAGGGTTGTAGTTTTCTGAAATGACTATCTTCACTATATATATTCAATCAATTAATTGTGATGGATACACCATAACAGACAGGTGGCCAAACATGGTATGGTACCAAAGTGAGGATGTTGCAGTGGCTGCAAAAGAAGTGTGTTGGCTGCAATGAGAGAATGAGGAAGCAGGCTCTGTTCTCTGTAATTTAAGAACATAGACTTGCTGAAATGTCCTATATGATCAACAAAATGGCTACAGATAGAGGCCACATTGTTGTTTGTTTGCCACTCAATAACCGTGATTTAAGTGCAGTGGAACTGGCATGGGCAAAAGTGGAAAAGTCGTTTAGGGAGTGCGGCATTTTGTGGGACATGTCCAGTGACAATCTGTTTAAGATTGCTAGCGAATCCCTTCTGTTAGTAACTGCTGGTGACTGGGAGGGATACTCCAGGAAGGTCCAACAGCTGGAAGAAAATTACTGGAGGTGTGACAGTGTCGTCGATCTCACTGTAAACGAAATTGTCATTGATTATGCTGAGTCAGATATTAGCGGTGATGGTGATAGTGATGGTGATGATGCATTATATACTGAAGAGGAATAAAATGAGATTGATACTGAGTGATTTATGTGTGCTTACAATTCAGCATTACATAGGTTAATAAGTGTTCAAAATTTTAATCATTATTGTTATTCCCACAATGTGAGTTATACTGCTGGCTTCTTTTAATTTTGAATTGTTCATGAAAACTGATACGGCATTAGTAGCAATAAGCACCAACATTCAACATAAAAATACTAATTCCAATTTCTCAAAACTTGTAAGCTTTTGTTACACCCTGCTCGGAGCATAAATTGGTCTTTTAACGCAAGTGTAGTGCCAGCACTGTGTGACATAAGTGTCACTAGTTCCCCACACTGCCACTCACCCCTCTTCTCATTTTTTCTTGTGTCCCACATCTCTGCAGGATTGGCATAGTTAATTTATGGAGTGGCTGCATGCACGTCCTCTCGCCACCCTTTCTGTTACACCCTGGACAGAATGTGTGTATCCCACCTAGCTTCATGTGAAAGTGTGCAGAAATTTTCTAAATGTGCGCAAATTGTGTAACTGAGGCTGGACTTGGGTACCAGATTGGTATTCACCTAGTCAAATATAGGAAAATGTCTAAAAACCACATCCAGGCTGGCCAGCACACCAACCCTCTTCGTTTATCTGCTGGGCAGATTTATCTGAGACCAGCACACCTCCCCATCCTGGAAGTGGCGCTTTAACATTCACATCTATCCTGCCGGGTACTGTCCCCACCCCCACCCACTCACCCCTGGCTAGCCTAGCCTGTACACTTGGAGTCGATGGACAGAGCTTGCTTCCTCCCCTCCCCCTCCTCTCCTCAGTACTCATTTATGTTCATATGAGCAGACTATATTTACTTTCATGGTGCTTTGAGGTACTCTAGAAATTTAGTAACTAGTATTGAGACTCTAACACTTGAGATTTCCACCCCAATGCAAATTTTCAATAACCTAGTTAAAGTTGCAGATAGGGTTAAAATTCACAAATACACATGAGGGTAGTTCAGTAGGTAAGGTGACAAGAGCTGTCATGGGTATATAAATATCTCTTGCGAATTAAATTCCATGTATAGGTAGAAGAAATAATGAACACTTCCAAATTCTGCCTGTAGGTGGAGGTAGATGTGCCATTGCACATCGAAATACAGTTTCAAGAAGGAAGAAGTAACAGATACATGGTCTGTGATTGACTCATCACAAAATACTGGAAGTTGACAGAGCAAGTGTAAGGTCACAAAAACGTGTTTTTGGTTCTAAGTGTTTGGTGAAGGCAGAACAAATTTCTGATATGAGCAGAGGTCAGGGTGCCCAACCACATGCACCTCCCTCCCCCAGCCAATAAGAAGTTAGAAACAATTATATCTGTGAAAAAAACATACAGCTACTGGTTTAATTTCATCATACATGGACACTTCGCACTTCAATCACAGACCATGTATCTGTTACTTCTTCCTTCTTGAAACTGCATGGAGTGAAACTAATGCTGTCAGTTATTGTGCCATGCGGAAAAATTTGCAGAAGGTGATTAATGGAAAGTGATTTGGATTGTTTTCGAAAGGTGGTGTTGCACAGTAGAACAGAAAGTGCAGGAATAAAATTTCTTAGAAACTGACTTAGACATTGCTAAGTGGGGTGCATCTGCCAACTATGCAACTGTGTTGTGACTCAATATTAACACAAGAGGCATGAAGTGCAAACAAGCTGGGAGCTCATTTCATCAGACTATGGGAGATTAAAGCCACAAACAACTGATTCAGCACTTTGGCAACAGAGCAGACAGGATGCTCTACTGTAACGAGACTAAATTAGTAACTTCAGATAAAGATGTCATAAGAACATCTTGTAGAGTGCAAACTTCACACAAACAAATGTTCTGAAACCCTGAAGTTGAACACTAGAGCAGTCAAGAGCACTCAAAAGCTCAGAAAACGAGAGCACATTCGATCCCTAGTGTAAGGGGGAACAAATAATCGTTTTTTATGAAACCTCTGCCCTCTTCAAGCTCATTCTTAGAATGAGGCCATTCCATCTGCATTATGTATACCTATGGAAGACCAGCTCTATTAAGTTGCAAGAATTTCTGGTGAATTCAGCGAGTGTCTACAAGCTGCTGCTGCTAACTTGAAGTCCACTGCCACAGCCATCCAGCCACGGAGGGGAGGAGACTTCTGATCTGCAAGCCTCAGTCCTGTTGGTCACAGTGGTGATGGACTGAGGATGGGGGTTGGGCCAAGAACCAGTCTGCCTGTGTGCAAGGTGTTCAACTTGGAGGGCACCTGTACAAGGTGTATGCTGGGACTGCCACTCAGGCTGTGCTTTGTGTTGTTGCTGGATCTTCCACATTCACGTCATCTCAGCATTCAAATACATGGGTATGCAGTGTTCTGGGATCGAGCCTCAGACAGCTTCACTCCTCAGGAACACTGAGGCTCTAACAGACATCCACAGCCATATGGGCTGCGGAGACGTACAGCCACCATACCCTCCTACAGGCCACGGCACTGACCACTGGCAGTACCAGGACCTGCGTTTGGAGAGTTCATCACCAGGCACCGATGCGCGATCCCTCACTTTCAAGCAATGCGGATTCAGCGTGATCATCGCTAGGTAGTGCCAGGAAGAAGATGGAGTGATTGTAAAACTCTGCCCAATAAATGATCGTTAGTTGAATGATGTTTCATTAGTGCCAAGGCACCCCACAGGATCACTTAGCCCTGTGCTTTCTCAACCTCTTTATAGCAGTACAACCCCAGCCTGGGTCTTAACATTAGTGTCAAGAAGTGGAGCTGATATATAACATTAGTGTCAGCAGTGGTTATTTTACACTACATTTGCGTCAGGAAGTGATTCTGTTATGTTGTGTGGCGCCAGAAGAATTTGCAGTCCTACACATTGGGTGGCTGAGGTGATGACGTCGGCTTTTGCCATCATCAACAAGCCAAATTACATATGACATTCGCTACATCCGAGGAGCGGACAATGTGGTTGCTGATTTTCTCTCGTGCATTGGTGCTGTCACAACCTTAATTGACTTAACGGATCTACCTCGGTTGCAATCGGCAGACCCCGATAGCATGCAGTTAATTTCGGACCACAGCTCCTCTCTCCAACCGGTACACTCTAATTTCCCTGGCATATCTGACTTAGTGTGGTGTGATGAATCGACTGTTACGTTGCGGCCATTCATTCGTAAGCCCCTTCAATGCCCGGTCTTTGACAAATTACACACATTAGCACACCCCGGTGTCATAGCTTCCACCCGTCTGGTATCTGAACGGTTTGTCTGGAGAGATTGTCAGTCTTGGGCCAGGGCATGCGTGTTGTGTCAACAGAACAAAGTTTCCCGGCACACTTCCCCACCCCTTGGCTGTTTTGCCCAACCGCCAGGCCGGTTTCACCATGTTCATGTGGACCTCGTAGGCCCTTTGCCCCCCTCCGAGGGTTTCCGTTACTTGTTTACAGCTATTGACAGGATGACTCAGTGGGCTGAGGCTGTGTCTATTCTGAACATTACCTCTGAGACAGTAATTTGAGCATTCTTAGATTCGTGGATCTCTAGATTTGGCTCACTTGTTTACCTCACCACTGACCAGGGATGACAATTCGAGTCTTCAGTTTTCTCCGACTTATGTAAAATGTGTGGTATTGTCAAAATTCATACTTCTGCATACCACCCCCAAAGCAATGGGCTTGTCGAGCGATGGCATCATACCTTAAAGTCTGCCTTGCGTTGCCATGACTCACTATGGACAGAAGCACTGCCCTTCGTGCTTCTTGGCCTTCGTGCGACTTTCAAGGAAGACCTCAAGGGTTCCATAGCTGAGTTTGTGTATGGCCAACCTCTGGTTTTGCCTGGAGAATTAGTCACTCACACCCTACTTCCACAGCCCTCTGAACTCCCTTCACTTCTCGAGCGAGTGCGCTTGCACTGCAGCAAAATTCAGCCGCCACCTCCAGCTACTCATACACCTCCGCGCGTGTACATACTGTGCACACTAGACTCTTGTGAGTACGTGTTTCTCAGAGATGACTCAATCAAAGCCCTGCTTCAATTGCCCTACACATGTCCTTACAAGGTCATCAAACGCTCCGAGAATAACATGGATCTCCTCATAAAAGACTCTGTAACCACGGTCTCACTCAACTGAGTGAAACTAGCTTTCATTGAGCCTCAGGTGAACCTCCCTGATTCTGCCCCTATTTCTCCCACTCCTGCTTTGAGTGGCCATCCATCTTCTCATACCATACATTCGGGTATTGATTCTTCACAGCGTGCTTCTCTGCCAAGCACTACTTCTTCTCCGCATTCATCTAATTCAAGTGGCCAATCTTTTCGAGGTTTCACTCCTCACAGCCCTCACAGTCGAACTGCCAACCACTCGGATTCTACCATTGTGTTACCATCTTCGTGTGACAGCTCTTTGTCACGCCGTTCAATCCACGCTAGCTCCTCGTTTCCTTCGGTTATGCTCCCTCGTCCGTCAGCTGATCGCCCGAGGTTGTTGCCTGCGCAGTCCAGTGCACCTGCCACCCCCCTCTTTGCAGATGCTTCCCCCTGCCATGGCATTCCCACACCTCCCTGCCTCCCTACCATTGCTTGTACAGGTGCCACCCAAGAATTCACAACACATGTACACCCTGATGACATACATAAATTATCTGTTGTTATAGATGGCGATACGGTGTGTGTGGTACTCACGTGTGACAATGTTGAGGGAGGAAGTGCAGAAACTCTTGTGGTGCACCACTTTAAATTTACGTGTCTTTGTTAGGCCTTCTGGCAAGATGATTCTCCGCCTGTCTGCTGACCTCCACCCCAGGACGGGACGTCATCTTCAGCCGCTGGCATCGCTTGCTGACTTCGCTGTCGACGTACCGGGTTTCACCCACCGGTCTCCTACCAGTTGACCGCTTCCGCCTGACGCGGAAGAACTGTATGTTACCTTCTTAACTTCTCCCCCCCCCCCCCCCCCCATTCACAGGGACATACTCTATAATACTGCGCAGGGGGGGGGGGGGGGGGGCGCTATGTGGCGTAGAGCGCCATAAATATCGATATTTGTTCAGTGTATAAGTGTGCTATCTTTGGGAGGATGTTGGTCGCTAACGGGGGTTAGCCTCCGGACTTGTATCTGTGTAGAAGCGAAGTGCTAATAAATCTGTATCTGAGAGAATTGTAGTTGTTTACCTACAACTATATCCTATTCCCTCACATTTAATAGGGTGTTAAATTTTTATTATACCCTAATTAAAAAGAAGAGAAGCACCATCAAGGAATTATCCGAATGGGATGGAAATTGATAGATGTGATGTGTGTGAACAGACAAACAAATTATTACAATTTTAGAAAAATTTAAGAGAAAGAGCTTCACAAATGAAGCAAGTCAATAATGCATTGGTCTCCCTCTGGCCCTTAAGCAAGCAGTTATTCAGCTTGGCGCTGATTGATAGTATTGTTGAAAGCCTTCCTGAGGGATATCACGAAAAATTCTATGCAACTGCTGTATTAGATCTTCAAAATCCTGAGCTTGTTGGAGGGCCCTGTCCCTAATGCTGTAAATGTTCTCGTTTTGGGAGAGATCCAGTGGCCTTGCTGGCCGAGGTAGGATTTGGCAAGCACAAAGACAAGCAATAGAAGCTCTTACTCTGTGTGGGAAGACATTATCGTGCTGAAATGTAAGCCCACGAAGGCTGGCTGAGAAGGATAACAAAATGGGGTGTAGAACATCAACATTCTGCTGTGAATCAAGTGTACCATGGATGACAATCAAAGGTGTCCTGCGATGAAAATAAATGGCACCTCAGACCATCACTTCCGACTGTTGGGCCGTATGGTGGATGTCAGTCAGGTTGATACCTCACTGTTGTCTGGGGCATCTCCAGGAACATCTTCAGCTTGGACTCTCACTTATAGGAGTAGGATTGTCTTCAGGGATGAGTCTCATTTCAAAATGAGTGCTATTGACCAATGAAGACGTGTCTGGAGGTTCTCTGGACAGTGGTGGGATACCAACCTGACTGTCACCTGCCATACATCCAGACAACCTGGAATGATGTTCTGGGGGTGACATTTCTTTTCATAGCAAGACCCCTCACAGCACAGCTGTATGCTGACAATATTCTACACCCTATTTTGTTGCCCTTCTTGGCAAGCCATCCTGGGCTTAAATTTCAGCAAGATAATGCTCACCTGCACACAGCGTGATTTTCTACTGCTTTATTCTTGCTTACCATTGTCTGCTTTGGCCAGCAAGGACGCTGGATCTCTCCCCAATTGAGAACATTTGGAGCATTAGGGGCAGGGTTCTCCAATGAGCTTGGGATTTTGACGATTTAATGCACCAACTTGCCAGAATTTGGCATGATGTCACTCAGGAGGGCATCCAACAACACTGTCAGTCAGTGCCAAGCAAAACAACTGCTTGCTTAAGCGCCAGAGGTGGACCGATGCATTACTGACTTGCTCAATTTGTGAAGCTCTTTATCTCAAATAAATAATCCAATTTTTCTGAAATTGTAATCATTTGTTTGTCTGTACACATACATCAGATCTATTGATAGAGTGTATTTCTGTATGAAGGCTGCAGTTATTTCAAATATATCATAACAATACATAATCAGATCAGTAATCACCAAGCAGAATTACATCACAGGAATGTTTCAGGAAGATGCTATAGGAATTAAAAAGAAAAAAATGGAGCCATATTAATCTTGGATTAATGTTTTCATTTTGTTACACTTATTTGGAGTGTCGAATTTATACACAGATTGCAGGAAATTTATGTTTACTCAAAAAATGGTTCAAATGGCTCTGAGCACTATGGGACTCAACATCTTAGGTCATAAGTCCCCTAGAACTTAGAACTACTTAAACCTAACTAACCTAAGGACATCACACACACCCATGCCCGAGGCAGGATTCGAACCTGCGACCGTAGCAGTCCCGCGGTTCCGGACTGCAGCGCCAGAACCGCTAGACCACCGCGGCCGGCTTTATGTTTACTGTTATATCAGTGTTATTGAAGTGGCAACAGCAATATGCCATGAGATGTGATATTATATGCTGAGAATATAATATGTTTGTCTAAGTAAACACCATTTTGAACAACTATTTTTTAAATAGATTTTGTGATCTGAATGAAATGTATTTATTGTACGTACACAGAACTACATTTCTCTTTCTGATTAAAATAATAATAATAATAACCTATATTTGTCCATATTACCTTTACCGTCTTTGACAGTGTCAGTTTTTTGTGCATTTATAACAATGATACCATATGTCAAGTAGCACATTATACACTGTTATATAAACATTTACTCCCACTAGTATACTGCAGTATATAATAGTAGAACTATCTGTATTGCACCTCAGATTTCTTTAAGTGGGCATAAACATCTAACACATAACAACTGTTTCGACTTGCCCTTAAAAAGATTGCCATGGAATTGCTTTATATTATTTGGCAACTTACTTCAGAACTGTGTCCCAGTTTCAAGAGGCCTGTAATCTGTAGCTCTTTTATTAGCCAGTATCTTATGATAGTCACATCTGAGTTTCTGTATTGTAATTGTGGATGTCTCTGTTCATTACATGTATTTCATCATTATCTTTCACAATCATTATAGTCTTAAGGACATACAATGAATACAATCAGCAAATTATAATTTTTGAAGTAGTCCCTACAGAGCTGGCATTTGCTTGTATTAGCAATTATCCTAACTGCTCTCTTTTGAAGCCTGAAAATCCTATCCATATAAGACTGTGAGCTCCCCACCCCAAATCTCAATCCCATATTGCAAATGTAAGTGGATTCAACTGTAGTACACTTGTTTAAAGACAGGGGTGATATTATATCTGCAAGATGTTTCAGTAAGTAAATATTACTAGTAACCTTTTTACAGATGCAGGTGATATGTTCTTTCCATGTGAGATGTTCATCAATCAAAATACCTAAAAACTCATGTTTATCAGCTGTTTCAAATGTAGAGAGTAATTGAATATGAGTATTATTATAATTCAACAAGAACTTTATTTCTACAGTCTTGTCCTTATTCAGTGTAAGTTTATTCATTGTTAGATATTCCATCATCATTTCAAAGTTCTCTTAATTGCTTTGGAATACTAGCTGCTCAGTATAGCCCCAGCTAATAAATGATGTGTCATCAGTATAGTTCCATAGTTTTGAGTTTTGTGGCTGTGTTATGTCATTAATATATACAAGAAATGAGAATGGCCCAAGTATACTTCCCTGTGGGACTCTACAGTTGAAAGTTGTGTATGCTGATTTTAAATGCTCTCTTAGTGGTTCAGGCTTATAGCTGAACAATCTTGAGGCTGTTTGTGGGTATAGGTTGTTCATTGTTTTGCTGTCTTCTTCAGGAATATAAATTTGTAGTGTCAGTGCACAATTGCAAAAATGCCACACATTTCTTAATTGTAATTTGTAATTTTAGATGTGTTTTACACACTTCTTCTTTTTCTCCTCAAACATACTCTTTCACTCTTTTTAAAAATTATTTTTGTGTTAGATTTGTCTTTGTAGCACATTTATTACAACATAAGTCAATAATATACTCTGATTATCCTGAAGCATCAACACATCATCAGTTTGGTAATGGAGGGAAGTGTGGGAGATAAAAATTGTAGAGGAGTGCTGAGGGTTGACAAGAGCAAACAGGATCAAAATGGATGTAGGTTGCAACACCTATGCAGAGTTGAAAAGTGTTGTGTACATAGTTCCGCGTAGTCACCGCGTACACAACTTTCCCACTAGAGCGCGCCCCGCTAAGCACAACAGCGCAGGCGCAGCGCTCGTCCATCTCCGCACTACGAGATGGCGCTGTCATAGAGACGGACCAAATTCTGCTTCCGCCGATCCGTGTATTAATATGTAACGCAGCCAATGAGATTGCTGCTAACGTAAAACCTTTTCTCCTCGCGGATCACACTCGCACAGTGATACCTGAATGCGTGAGGTATTATAATGAGTGTACAGACCTCCGGTTAGTCAGTCTGCATTTGTCTGTAGCAGTCTGCATTTGTCTGTACCAGTCTATAGTCAAGTTTGAATTGCCCTCTCTGTTTATTGATTGGATAGCCACTGAATTGCTATTTATTTATTTAATGGGATAATAATAATTATTAAAAGGTGGCAATTTTATTTCAGCACTGTTTTTACTCTTTTGATTGTTGCGAGTCAGCGATAGTGCAATGCTGCTCGCTTTGGAGAATACACATTTTATAAGAATTATTTGGTCCAGGAAACACTTTTGCGATCACGGTTGCGATTTAGACGGTATTCGCGTAATTGTACTGATTGAAAGTTATTGTTTCCGAAAGACGCAGGTTCGATTAAAGCTGTGTACACTTTTGCGCGTATAATGAAAATATTCATAACACGCCGCGTAACAAAAAGAAACATGCAAATCACAACCGTGATCAAACGAAGAAAATACACTCCTGGAAATTGAAATAAGAACACCGTGAATTCATTGTCCCAGGAAGGGAAAACTTTATTGACACATTCCTGGGGTCAGATACATCACATGATCACACTGACAGAACCACAGGCACATAGACACAGGCAACAGAGCATGCACAATGTCGGCACTAGTACAGTGTATATCCACCTTTCGCAGCAATGCAGGCTGCTATTCTCCCATGGAGACGATCGTAGAGATGCTGGATGTAGTCCTGTGGAACGGCTTGCCATGCCATTTCCACCTGGCGCCTCAGTTGGACCAGCGTTCGTGCTGGACGTGCAGACCACGTGAGACGACGCTTCATCCAGTCCCAAACATGCTCAATGGGGGACAGATCCGGAGATCTTGCTGGCCAGGGTAGTTGACTTACACCTTCTAGAGCACGTTGGGTGGCACGGGATACATGTGGACGTGCATTGTCCTGTTGGAACAGCAAGTTCCCTTGCCGGTCTAGGAATGGTAGAACGATGGGTTCGATGATGGTTTGGATGTACCGTGCACTATTCAGTGTCCCCTCGACGATCACCAGTGGTGTACGGCCAGTGTAGGAGATCGCTCCCCACACCATGATGCCGGGTGTTGGCCCTGTGTGCCTCGGTCGTATGCAGTCCTGATTGTGGCGCTCACCTGCACGGCGCCAAACACGCATACGACCATCATTGGCACCAAGGCAGAAGCGACTCTCATCGCTGAAGACGACACGTCTCCATTCGTCCCTCCATTCACGCCTGTTGCGACACCACTGGAGGCGAGCTGCACGATGTTGGGGCGTGAGTGGAAGACGGCCTAACGGTGTGCGGGACCGTAGCCCAGCTTCATGGAGACGGTTGCGAATGGTCCTCGCCGATACCCCAGGAGCAACAGTGTCCCTAATTTGCTGGGAAGTGGCGGTGCGGTCCCCTACGGCACTGCGTAGGATCCTACGGTCTTGGCGTGCATCCGTGCGTCGCTGCGATCCGGTCCCAGGTCGA
Source organism: Schistocerca nitens (assembly GCF_023898315.1). Taxonomy (NCBI): domain Eukaryota; kingdom Metazoa; phylum Arthropoda; class Insecta; order Orthoptera; family Acrididae; genus Schistocerca; species Schistocerca nitens. Next base: position 601,665,759 of record NC_064616.1, on the reverse strand, counting down.
CGGGCACGTGCACCTTCCGCCGACCACTGGCGACAACATCGATGTACTGTGGAGACCTCACGCCCCACGTGTTGAGCAATTCGGCGGTACGTCCACCCGGCCTCCCGCATGCCCACTATACGCCCTCGCTCAAAGTCCGTCAACTGCACATACGGTTCACGTCCACGCTGTCGCGGCATGCTAGCAGTGTTAAAGACTGCGATGGAGCTCCGTATGCCACGGCAAACTGGCTGACACTGACGGCGGCGGTGCACAAATGCTGCGCAGCTAGCGCCATTCGACGGCCAACACCGCGGTTCCTGGTGTGTCCGCTGTGCCGTGCGTGTGATCATTGCTTGTACAGCCCTCTCGCAGTGTCCGGAGCAAGTATGGTGGGTCTGACACACAGGTGTCAATGTGTTCTTTTTTCCATTTCCAGGAGTGTATATGATAACATAAATGTTCTTCGCTGTTATTCAGGACAGGCTCAGATTAGACCTTGCAATTTTTAGTTATAGGAAATCACAAGACGTTACACTTTAGAGATATTTGTTTGGAATAACTTGTATTTACCTTCTCTCTCTCTCCTTTTTACAGCCTTTACACCTTCACATCGATTAAGGAACTTTTCCTTCTCTACCGACCAGTACGAGAACAAAATTAAGACTCAACAAAATGTCTTACATCAAATTATTACCTGCTTAACCCTTAACAATCATATATAGTTTCGTAGTACAAACAATGCTAATTTATTCCGTGCACTAGAAAGTCTTTGATACACTGAGCACAAAAATGAAAATAATAAAATTATAATTACATTTTTAATATCATGAATACTTCTTTAATTCATGAAAATAAGGTTTGACATCATCGTAATAATAATTTTCATCGTTGTAGCACTACAAGTTTCAGTCTGCACCTAATAAGATTATCATATTCCTGTACATAGCCATGAAGAGAAATGAATAGACACTTTGTCAAGTATCAGAGATATGTGAGAATAATATTAACGTACCAAGACCAAAGGAACTTCAGATTGTCAATTGTAAACAGCATCCAGAATCAAGTTACGTAATATCTATGCCTTTTTATTATTTTAATAAATGTATGTGAAAATTAATCAAGTTCTGTTTAAAGTTGGTCACCGTCAATCTGCTACTCTAAGCGTGCAAGTGGCATTTCTATCGTCTGACCTAATGGCAGAAGATAAACACACCACGATAAGACCACGAGACATATTGCTGACACTCGCCTACATCGTTAGAGCGACAAGTCAAATAATCTGATGGTGTGTGTACCAAAGGTCTTACCGTACACACACCACAAAAAGGCTAGCACAGGATAGATTAGTGTGGAGAGCTGCATCAAACCAACCTTTAGACTGAAGACCACCATCAGAACAACAACAGCAACAAATAAATTAGTAGCAAATAGTCTCAAGACAAATTAATAGATTGTATAAAAGAGAACACATCTACATTTGCAGCCCACAACCCAGCTTATGGTGTGTGGCGGAAGGTACTTCTGGTACCAGTGTCCCCCCCCCCCCCCCCCCCCCCCTTTCCTGTTCCATTCATGAATGGTGCATGGGAAAACTGATTGTCTGTAAAGCACCATATGACATCCAGTTTCTCTTATTTCCTTGTCATGATCATTTCACAAGTGGTATGTAATATGTAGCCCGACTCTTCTCGGAATGTGAGCTCTTGAAAGCTCAACTGTAAACCTCTCCTTATGTGATGTACAGTACAGCGCCCCTCCTGTAGCATCTGCCACGGGGGGAATTATCTTTTTTTTTTAAGCTGTATATTTTCAAATTGTTTACTAAACAACCTTATCCTCTTCAAAATACTCTCCATTACAACCAATATGTTTCCAAACCAGTGCTTCCATTGTTCGAAACATTTTTTGTAGTCATCTTTAGAAATGACCGACAGCTCCTCTCTTCATTTTTTTTTTTTTTTTTTGACTTCTTCAATGTTGTCAAATCAGTGTCCTTTCATGCCCCTTTTCATGCGTGGAAATGAGAGAAAGTCGCACGGAGCAAGCTGCATGGGGCAGCAGAACCGTGCCACTGTTGGCCAAAAACTGTCTAACAGAGATAACTTTGTGTGCAGGTGCATTTTCATGGTGGAAGAACCAGTCTCCTGTCTGCCACAAATCAGATCTTTTTTGATGAACACTGTTGTGCAATGTTCTTAAAACTTCCAGATAAAAGATTTGGTTGGCGGTCTGACCTGAGGGAGCGAGATCTAAATGAACTACACCCTTGGCATCAAAAAAGCAAATCAACATTATTTTGATGTTTGATTTGACTTGACATTTGTTTCTGGGCAGGATGACAATGACATCTTCCATTGGCTTATCTGTTGCTTTGTTTCTGGGTTGTAACCGTAGCACAATGACTCATCATCAGTAATGACCTTTGACAGAAAATCTGGATCAGTTTCAAGTTGTTGCTTGAAAGCACGACATGTTTCAACTTGACGTTCCTTTTGATTGTCGGTCAGAACCTGAGGAACAAACTTGGCAGCAACCCCTTTTCATTTCCAAATCTTCCATTAAAATTTGCTGATTTGAGCTCCAAGATAACCCACTATTCTGTGACAGTTGATTAATTGTCTGTTGACGGTCTGTGAGCACAAGCTCTCAAGTTTTTTCAATGTTTTCATTGATCTGGGCAGTTGACGGATATCTAGAATGAGGTTTGTCCTCAATCGACCCGTCGCCATACGGGGAGTGGCCGTATGGTTAGAGGCACCATGTCATGACTCAGACGGCGCCTCCATGCCAGAGGTTCCCTCGGGCATGGGTGCGTGTGTTGTCCTTAGCACATGTTAGTTTAAGGTGGTTTTAGTAGTGTGTAAGTCTAGGGACCGATGATCTCAGCAGTTTGGTACCTTAGGAAGTCACACACATTTGAACATTTTTGAACAAACCAATCATACACTTAAGTTTTTCCCATAGTGTGATTTTGGTAAGATGTTTTCAACATTAAAACAGTGTCAGCAGCATTTTTACTGAGTAGAAAATAAAATTTCACAGCTGCATGTTGTTCACTTAAACTTGCCATAGTAAAAAGTGAAACATGAACAAAGCAGTGCTAGTAAAAACAACCACTGCAGATGAACAGAACAAGCCAGGTCAACAACACAGATGACACTGAACTGGCAACCAGCTGTGCTATACACACCTAGCAACAGAAATGTGCACTACACAAGCTCTGCCCACGGCAATGTTATTCTGATTTTTTTGGGTACCCGCTCGTAAATGCTCCTATGAAGAAATATGCCTCCCTTTATTGAATTTTCTCTCTCTCTCCTATTAATCCTACTTAGTAAGTCTTCTAGACAGATGAACAGTACTCAAGAATAGGTCAAATGTGTGTTTTGTAAGCGACTTCTTTCATGGATGAGTTACATTTTGTCAAGATTCTCCTAGTGAATCTCCATGTGGCATCTGCTTCTCTTGATATTTGTTTTATGTTGTCATTCCACTTTATGTTGCTTTGGACAGTTACTCTTATGTATTTTTCGACAGTTATTGTTTCTAGAGATTTGTTGTCAATAGTGTAATCTAACAGTATTAGATCTGTTTGTCTTTATATGCAAGATGCATGACATTTATTTACATTCAGGGTTGACAGTACTCAGTAGAACTCAAGAAAAGGTTGAACGTGTGTTTTGAAACCCACTTCTTTCGTGGATGGGTTACATTTTGTCAAGATTCTCCCTACAACAATCTCAACCCTTTTCAGGTCTTCCCACATTTCACCACAGCCTTTTGGCATTGTAACCTTCTTATGGATGACAGCATTGTCCATGAATAGCCTCATGGGATCTTCAACACTATCCACTATACCACTGATATAAGTTGAAAATACTAATGGCCTTGTGACACTCCCTTGGAGTACTTCTGAAATTATCTTTAAATTTGTCAATCATGATGAAATTGCTATTGAAAGTGAGAACATTAACAGAAAATGTGCCAACAAAGTTACTAATAAAATATAGAGTGCTTCACATGCAGTGCAAATGTTGTGTCCAGTGTTATGTGCGAACCAAAACCAGAGGAGCGGGCGCCTATCATGGTGATGCTCTGGGCCATTCCTCAGACCCTGGCAGATGTAAGATCAGTTGTAGCTGAAATAGACATCTTAAGAGTGGCCTTGGAAAAAATTTCAAGAAAATCATTGCACTGTTTGGCACTTCAGACTGGTGCGTCAGTAACTTCTGCACAAACTCAAGCTGACACTTTACAAAATAATGGCAGTGCATTCAGATATCGTTGCTCAATGTTCGCAGTGAAATTGGCTATTACAGTCTGTGAATGATGGAGACATTGATCCTGAAATGCTGCTTTTTTTTCTTGTAACGTGGCAGCATTTATATGGGTACATTAATTCCCAAAGAATCAATGGTGGAATTACAAAGAGCCTCCATGTGATGTGAATATGAATAACTGGACCAATCTTTTTCATTGTGTGTACCGGGATTACTTGTCTACATATCTTATAACATCTGCCAAAGATAAAAGTCTGGTAGATTTATAGATGGGAAAGAGGACAGTCAACTATCACATCATAAGAAACATGTCGTAATACTTACATAGGTCAACTGGTAGTGTGTACTGTTGCATTGTCCTGCATGAAATAACCGTAGGTGTTTTCATTGGTCATTAGTTCCATGAAAAAGAGGTTGCAATATATTGTTCACATACCCATCAGAAGTTGCAGTTTCATGGAAACAGATCAGGTCCAGTGATTTGTGTTGCACTAATTGTACACCACACTCATGATTAACATCATGCAGAGACTTTTGATGTAACTGATCAGGAATTTCAGAACAGCAGTGTCAATTCTGCTGCGTATTTACGTACCCAATAAATGCTTCGTCCAAAGAAAAGAGCATTTCATGATCAATCTGTCCATTGTACACAGACTGCAATAGCCAGTTGCTATACTGACACTGAGCAGCAGTACTGGAATTGGTCACACAATCATTACTTTGCAAGGTTTCAGGTTGAGTCTGTGCACAGTTATGTAAGCAAATCCTACTGACATACCAATTAAAGTGCTAACTGGTGCAAAGGTTTTATTGAACTTCCTTCTGAGCCAGCTCCTAACTCATTGGCCTCCCTGGTATTGGTTCCCACATGACAGTAGGCAAAACACTTGTGTCGTATGTGAAACACCCTGTATTTGACATATGTATAAAAATGTGCTAGTGATCTCACGCTTTTGCATTTTAATGCCTTACTAGGACATATTTCACAAATGAGGGCAGTGTGAATGTGAGTACTCAGTGGTTGAAGACTATGCACCAGAACACTGTCAACATTATTTTGTTGAGAATAGTTTTAGTAATTACACTCCACTTTACTTGCAAATATAAGAGTTTGTGAAGAATGCTCTGATGGTGTTATAGTGGTTCTCTACTGGTTTCATCTGTTTCTAGATTACAGTCTGTCATTTGTATAACAAGCCCTTAATATAACGTGGTACCAATATGGGCATGCAGTCTAATTTGTGTACTTACTTAATGGACCAATAGAGTAAAAAACAAATTTTGTGGAAATTTAAATATGCTAGTTATGATACTGATGGAGTCTGATTTCCATCTAATCCATCTGAGTTTCAACACAATTGATTATGAAATTCCATAGCAGAAAAATAATTAAAAATTAAGTGACAACAGAAAATATTAGAGTGAAATTTTTACTATGTTCAAAAATGGTGATTACAAAATTTCTTCCATTTTTAGTATTATGATCTTGTGCTGACTGAATTTAATTTGAAGTAATTTCATCACATTAGGATTCTGTTTGCAAAATTTTGATTTATCCTCCCATTTTGTAGTTTCAGTAATGAATTTGAGAGCCATGTCTAACCAGAAAGAAGTGTGTTTACATTGTCTTCTCAGTTGTCTAATGAGAAAGTAGTGTTTACATTGTCTTCTCAGTTGTCTAATGAGAAAGTAAAAGTATATTCTGAAGTTAAGGACAAATTCTTCATGTCACGAAAGACATGCCAATCACAGATTATTTTGATGATTTTTCCACAAAGCAAATATGCAAAAAATAATTAACAACTTGGCTTTTGTCGCAGAGAATGGAAAAGGAAGGAAGCACCAACAATGTTGACATGTCCTGCAGTAAGTACAAGTGTGAATCAAAAGTAATGTGTGTTAAAGTTTACATGAACTGGACTGAAAAAAGTTAAAGGTTTACACTACTACTAGACCTGCTTTTCAGTATATGGACTAAGTCTCTGGATACATCGATCCTAGCAGTGCATGAGTTTCAAAAATGTTCTGTTCTTAGGGTTCTGTGAGAAGGCATATAACCACTATTGTCCGACTTTGACATCAGCACTGAACTTTATATTGCTCACCCAAGGCATTCTTTAACAGATGGAGATTTGCTACCAGAAAACTGCCTGTTCCAGTACATAATGACATGGACCTTTATTGCGGATCATATCACTTTGAATTTTTTGTGATAGAGAAGTGGCCTGCTTTGATTTGGATATGCACTGTTATGTCAGGGATCTACCACCAGTCATTGTCCCCACCGTGAAGTATGGTAGGTCGCTGTGTAATGGTTTGAATGACTGAGGCATACTGTCATCTTTGTGGTCATCTGCCTGGTTCATCAGCAACCAGTGGACATTGGGTTTTGCAGTGTGCAGTTCTCCATGCACATTATGTATGTCATCTAAAATGTAAAATGTAGAATTTCTCTCCCAAGGTTTTCAGATGTTTAGTTCAGTTATTTGTCAATCTCTGACTATCATATGAAACAGGTCAGTTTTACACACACACACACACACACACACACACACACACACACACACACACACACACACTCACTCACTCACTCACTCACTCTTGTATTATATGCTTGAAGTTAATTTTACTATCTATTAAATTCTTTACATGGTTGGGTAAATAATCAAAGATTTCTCTAGATGGCCTTACTCCACTCTGTATTACACGAACTGCTAGTGGAGGATAGTTAAGTAATTTCTGCTACTACTATTATACTTATGAATATAATTACCATTTTCAAATTGTGATTGATTGTTGATAAGCTTCATAAGGATATGAATGTACTGTGAGGCTGTTGTCACTATACCCAGTTTTTTAAACAATTTTCTATGAGAGTTTATGAAGCGAATACCACATATTATCCTTGTTACATACTTCTGTGCAACAGACACTTTCTTCTTCAATAGCAAGTTTCCACAGAATACAATGCCATAAGACATTGGTGAATGAAGACAAGAAAAGTAAGTTAACTTTTTGACATTTTCACCTCTAAAATCTAGTTTCCCTAATGTGAAAGTTGTACGAAGTAGTCCTGCTTTTTGGATATATGATAGCATTTCATTTATACCCAACAAAAATACCCAATATCAATGAATTTTGCAGTCCCTCACAACTGTCTTTACAGTGTTTTGTCCACACCTAGACAGTTGTATCCTATATTATCTTTGCTCAGTAAATACTTCAACAGCTGTTGCTGTACCTCAAGCTACAATTAGTGACACTGTGGTCTCAGCTACCAGCTTCTTCACAATTACATGCTGGAAAATATTATTAAATTTAAACCTGCTCCCACAATTAAAAAATTGTTCAAACATTTTAGATTATCTGGGGCAGTGGGAACATTAATCGAAATAAATGGTACTGCTTTTTAAATGTTGTGACAAATCTCATCTGCAAAATATAGGAATGGTTATCACTGGACGTTATGTTGCACTTTGAAATATCTTTTGCATCTGGAGTTCCCTGAAATTAATATTACATGCTACCTTTCAGTGACAATATGAAACTTGAGCTACCTGCTGAACATGGTGAAACTCTTGGTTGACCACATAAGTTAATAAGTTCCACAAAGCTCTTATCCACTACAAAAAGCTGTGTGTAAATGAGATTACTGGTTTTCTGCATTCATCATTTTTCTGACACTATGGAGAAAAAAAAAAGCCTTGTTTATTATCTTCTTTTATTTGATTCTTGTGTGACAGAATAGAAGTCATTATAAAATATACACAACTGGGTAAATCTTACAATGTTATTGCTAATTTACTGACACCATGTCTTGGGAAAGATCTCACAGTTTTACTTGACCGAAGCCCAGAACTTTCCCCATGGTTGTATAATAAGGCAACTAACATTATTGACTCACTCACACACTCTCTCTCTCTCTCTCTCTCTCTCTCTCTCTCGAAGGAAAAGAAGGAAGGGATTGGGGACAGAATAAATATATCATAAATGTAGACTATAATAAGGAGAAAAAGTTATGTTTCCTAAATTTCACCGTAGTTAATGGTGTGCCAAAAATTGGTGTGGCTGACCTCATGCCATCACCAGATAGTGTCATGGGGGAGAGGAGATTGGGGGGGGGGGATGGGGGGAGGACGGAGGGGGATTGTTACACAATGATAACATTAAAGGTGAAACATGAAGCTGATGAGAAACACTATATTGGTGAAATGTTACCCGGTTCAATAAAATAAGGACAGAAAAGATCAAAAGATACAAGAAGTTTTAATTTATTTTCCTTGCATTGCCCATACAGTAAGGAGAGCCTTCCTCCATTTGAAGGCTGGTCTCAACACCACAGTGATTTTTTGGGTGTGATCATATTGGAGGTAGTATGCCACTGTCTTCCTCTGGCCTTCAAACTTCTCTACACAATTACTAGTGGACCTACAGCTTAATGTGGACTCCAAAACACAGTACAACTCTGCATTTTTCACATTAACAAACCATTGCAAGGTGAAATAAGTAGCAAGTAACAGAAAAAACTGTAGGACTGCGTGCAAATTAAATCCTCTGCTGACTGATTCCTAGATTTGCATCAGAGCTGGCTCGAGAGAGAGAGAGAGAGAGAGAGAGAGAGAGAGAGAGAGAGAGGGGGGGGGGGGTGAACTGTCCAACTGCTCAGGGTGGCACGTATTTGGAGCAGGCAGAAACTTAAATATTACAATGGTTCCATAAGAATTAATCAAATAAGACAATGAAAGTTTTGCAAAAATGAAGAAGTGTGAGAATAAGTTGGAAGTACAAATCATACATTAAATGTAGTGTCTTACTGGGAAATATCTGTGGTATTGTGAAACAGATGACAAATGAAGGGGTGGAGTTGCATGGCCATCTTTCAAAATGGCAACAGTTGCTACATGTAATGTTTCCAACTCAGTTTCTACCATGCACCTACACAACCTGTGTCAAGCCCCCTACAGAAGCAAAAAGCTTCATAATAAAGAAATAAAGATAAATTTCAATGTATGATGGCCTAACACAGCAACCTTAAAGACCTATAGCAGTATTGCCCTGAGAAAAACACTTTGTAATAAATAGATAAATGAGTAAAACATGCACTGTCTGTCACATGACAAAGTCTTTTCAAGTGAGGCACTGTGATTAAACAGCATTTACACATTGAAAGATGCATGGTATTCTTCTCCCAGTACAACCTCACCTTTGGATCGGCCATTTATGTTACTGTTCTTCACACCATGCTTCTCTAAATTAATTTTTTCTGCCTTGTCTTTAACTTCTTTTGAGTTTTTCCTCATTCCTAAGTCTTCCTTGGTATTGTAGCCATAATCAGTACATATTAATATATCAAGATCATACAGAAGAAACCTATCAAACCTTATTTTGGAGCTGAAGCAAAAAAGATCAACAGATACAAGTAGTTTACACAGTTTCGGTGTATTTCACACTGATGCATTCGAACAACTTTATTGAGGATTTAACTTTTACTTTTCACTGCAATAAATGACAGAACTTTCCAAACTGCTTGTTTTGAGCTGTAAATCATGGTCATTGCATGTCGGAAAGAACACCTTCTCGATATCTGACCATAGAAATTTTTCCTTTACATGCTACAGACACATTAAACACACTGGTGATCCTCACATTTTTTTCAACAAATAAAGCATCAATGTTTATCACTCACTGTCACCTTCCACTCTGAACAGCAGATGCAGTGAAATATAGCCAACAGTACCTTTTACTCAACTACGCTGGCTGCTACAGTCTCGTGCCACAATTCTTGTGTCCGGTACTTTGGAACTCATAAGAGCATGGCTACCAATATTAAATCTAGCCTTAACAATTTTGTTAACACAATTGGTGACAGTGGCAAGTGGGAAAATAAGTTTTTTGAAGCCTAAACTGTAGCTGATGTCAGAACTGGGCCAGATGCAACTGTGTGGGCTGGCAACCCTTGTCAACCAAACATAGGTAGTTGAATGTTTAGCCACGTCTACACCGGACATGTTGTACTGCACTGAACGTATTTCCTCAGTTTTGCTTGGCTTGATGCAGTGTGGCCGGTGTGGGGACAGCTTTTGAATTTCAACAAAGTCATGCAGGATTTCACTGACACCAAAGCAAAGAAAATCTATTATACTTTTTGCAAGAGAAGTAAAGTTACAACTGTTTTTGTAGCAGTACATTGCTGCTTTTGACTACTGTTTTCTTTTAAAAAGGAAATGTGAATATCAAGAGTAGTAGGCAAGCATGGCATGAAATCACCTATGCTACTCACACACATCTGGCCAAAGACATTTTTTTTTTGTATTTCAAATACTGTTTAATGATTGATTAAAATGTAATAACCATATTATCATAATTTTTATGCAACAGATTTCAGCTAATTACCCAGAGGAACAATATACTGCAATTTGTATTCACAAAGAGAACTTTTACATAATTTGTATACGCTGCAGTACGCAAATATACTTAACAGATCAAACTGAAATTATAGCTTCATTTCTAAAACTAGATGTTGCTTCACAGCACACAGTTATTATGCAATACTGTCAAGATTACTCTTACTAAATCTGTACTCAATCATATGAGACTTTGGACAGAAACTTCGTTTTTTTTAAAATTTCACATGTTCATGTTGACATTTGGTTACAGAACTTCATAACAGATGTATTGGGTTAAAAACAAGAGATAATTCCATAACCGTTTAAGTTTTTGGAATAACCATTCAAGGACTCCATTCTTTATTTTTTCCAGTTTCTCTTCGACGTATGAAAAAGTAACAAAACTTCACATGAAAAGTTGTGTATAGAAAGGAAATTTTTTATAATGCCAGAAAACATTAGTGGTAAATATTTGTTTTGCATTCACATCAAATTACTTTGTTGTAAACATTACAAAAAAGGTTCTTTCAATAAAATAAATTTGTGAACAACTTTACACAAATTATATAAAAGTTTTTTATTTGGTGCAGCTGTTCAACATGTCTTTGTTACAGATACTTCCTGTAGGATTCAATTCCAGACTAAAAATACCAGTAATCTCTCTCTCTCTCTCTCTCTCTCTCTCACACACACACACACACACACACACACACACACACACACACAATTTTTAAGACATTTCAAACATTCAATTACAATAACTTTCAACACAGAAATTTAAACTACTTCCATAAGAGTGGTAATTTCCCTTACTGGGATAGTACAGCAATATAAAACAGTTTTGACAGTATAACAAAGTTTTATGTTGTAACAGGTTTTCGTAAAACATTTAAGCTAGACTTTGATAGGAACTGAACATAACTCGGCATTTTCATCTAAAAATTTCAGAAAGGGGGAAAAAAAGAATTGTTTCACTGTGAGCTGAGTTCTGTACTTTTTCAAAATAATTAAATTGAGTAATTGCAATATTGTCCCCCAGGTGTGCTGCAGTAAACAGCATAAGTGTAAAACAGTAACAAAAATTAGTACAGAGCAGACAATTCAACTGATATATTCTATGTTGTATATACTTGTTTACCACTGTGTTTCCTGTCTAATATCACAATTCTAGAACATAAGAATTATGGTAAACTCCTGCACTTATATTTACTGACTATTCATTTTGATTTATTATCAAATAAAAGCTAACAAAAATTTTATATTTGCAAGACAATCTTATAGTCCTCTAAGACATAACAATCCATACATCCTAACAACAATATTGCTTTTATGTAGCTACACATTTTTGACGATGTGAATACAAAACAATCATGCCAATTTCAAACCTCAGTATTTGTATCACTAAAATATATCTATCAAACATTTGTGCTACAAGTAACAGTTTTAACATCAGGAAATTTTAATACTGACACCCTGCCACAATTCAAATTTCTCAAACATGAATGAAATAGATAAGGATAGCTGTACTCTCACATTGGTAATTGTCTTAACATACAGCAAAAACCTTAAGAGACAAGAAGATCCATTTTATCAATTACATCAAGCACTTTCAACAGTTGTTATGAAGAACAGTAATGAACACAAATTATGAGAGTGAAAGGAAATCACTATTATGCTATAATTCATTCATGATACTTAAGTTATAAAGGAAGATTAGAGTTTAATGACCTGTTGACTATGAGGTTGGATAATTAAACAAGGTTTTTGACAAGTTATTTTACAGAATTTTTTTGTATAATTAGTATTTTTTTTTATCTCTCTACATATTCAAACAAGTACAGTTTCTTAATGGTACTATGTACCTTTTTCTAACGGCATTTGAGGGCTCATTAAGGAAGTTTGCTGAGAATACGTTTATACAAAAGCTGGGAAATGGTGAAACGTCAGAGCGAAGTGCTGTTTCATACTGATATCTAAAGCAATGGCGAAGAGCTGAAACTGGAAAACAAAAACGTTAAGAAAATAAGAGTGTGGGAAGACAACAGAATAAAATTAGGAAGACAGACAGTAATGAAGTGAAGGATGATGAAAAGGAAGAAAGATTAGGGATACTATGGAAAACCAATGTCTTACCACAGTGCCTATTCTCTCACTACGAAAAGATAAAGCAACAAAGAAAAATGTGTCACAGAGCAACAGGACTGAGTGCAGGAACATATGGTTCAGTAGTTCAAGATCATGATATTTGCAGTGACCTACTCAATTTGCATCAAATCCTTTGAAAATTTCCAGGTGCTAGGCTATTCTGACACCACCCCCCCTTCCCCCCCAACTCTCCTCCCCATGATTCTTTTTTGTGCACTTGACTGCAAAGAAGGACTCTTTGATGCAGAGACTCAAGTTTCCATTACCTCTTATTGTGGTCCATTTCTGATGAGTACATGCTATTTTATCAATGTCATTCATGTTTATCTTTCGCTTTCTGTTTTCCTTTTTAGAAATTTATAAAGCATACTATATGATTGTTCAACATTTATATCAGCCTTTAAAACATCAGTACAACAACTGGTAGGGCGGTATAGTATATATTTTCATTTTTTACACCACAGTGTTCACATCAATTGTGAAAGATATGCTTAAATGGAAAAGTGTGTACATGTTTCATTAGCTCAGATACCTATCTTTACGTATTTGAATTACTGCAAATAAATCATTTTACATTATTGGAACTGACAAAATATGAGACAAAAGAATTTAAGATTTAACAAAATCTTCTTTTTACAAGCAACATTTAAGAAAACTTTTCATTGGTGCTACAGAACTCTCTACGTAAGTTAGAGCAAAAGCCTGATAAGCAACCACATAATATCCGTCACGTGACTTCCAATGCACACTAAAATATTAGCCAATGAAACTACATAGAAAATATCAAACATTAAAAATTTCAGCTTATGAAGAGCATAGTTCTTTTGAAGTCAAGACAACAAAACTGAGTAACACAGTGGTCTTAAATCTTAACACACAGTACTTCATAACAGACTGTCACACACACACACACTGAAAGGAATGTTATAAAAGGAGTTTTGGAACAGCACCAAAACAACTGGTACTGGACAAAATAAAATGCTATTTACTGTTTGCCACTGACTGAACGAATATTCTGACAAAAGTTTAATTTTTGGTCACCATGTTAACCACAAAAAGCACAGAACTGTTACAATTGTTTCCATCTGTACACTTGCTGCATGCTTCAATGTAACTTAACTAAATCATTGACTGTTCTCTGAAAATGTACCTCCTTTGTCAACTGTTTATAGAACATCTCTTTTCACATACTCTCCACAACTAAAACTTGTTTGTCAGAAGCTCTGTTTCACCTAAAATTCATCTGTTTTAAGCTTTGCCATATTACAAACTTGTCATACACTAGGTAATACTTAAAACTGAGTTGTTACCAACTTGTATGAGGAAAGACAACATCTACTGACACCCAATTCAATGTCTGTAAACAATCTTGTATTTACAACTCCCATTTCCCAAGAAACAATTTTGATAAGGAAAAATCTAGTGCCAGCTTGGGTAGCAAGGGAGTCTCAACTGAAATTCAATCTTTCATAAAAAGCAGTCAATTCATATGTGCCTCAGTTGTTTTTACATGGTTCAACAATACTGTATCAAGTATTTCTGGTACTCCCAGACTGAAAGCTTACAGCACCATTACCCTATGAACTTACCGGGTGCATGCTGCACACGAGCATCTTTTCTTCATTTGGATGGCTTGAATGTAGTATGTTCACCTCATTACATACACTGTACTTAGCCTCAGAAGAAAAGATCAATATTAATCAACTCCAAGTGCAAAACATGAAACCTATACTTGCCTGACACTTATAGCTATACTTTAGGTACTGTATTATAAAGTATGGATCACTGCATTTTGTTGACTTTAAATAACACAGCGATACAGCATTTCATTACATTTACCAGGCATCACAATTATTTTCATGCTTCAAAAATCTGGCAATTATATGTAGTTAAGATTAATGCCACATTTGTTATATTCCTGAATAAACAATTATGCTAGTGTTTCAAGTTCCCTTTTTTGAAGCTGGTCCTTCACGAAGTCGCTTTTGTTGCTCCAGAAGTCTCTCGAGTGGGGATGGGCCTGGTCCTGACCACAATGACTGCAACACAAAATTGGCAATTGAGTGTTAAGAATACCTTTCCCCTCAGAATACTTACATTATACAGGAGTTTAAGTATATCTACATCTACATCGATACTCTGCAAATCACATTTAAGTGCCTGGCAAAGGGTTCATCAAACCACCTTCCTGAGAGAGAATCTCCACTCCTTCCAAATTAATAATATAAGCATAGACCAGATGTGGCTTGAATTAAGAGAAATAGTATCGGCAGCAATTGAGACACTTATACCAAATAAATTAACAAACGATGGAGCTGATCCTCCTTGGTACACAAAACGGGTCGCAACACTGTTGCAAAAACAACGGAACAAACATGCCAAATCTAAACAGACACAAAATCCCAAAGACTGGCGATCTTTTACAGAAGCTCGAAACGTAGTGCGGACTTCAATGTGAGATGCCTGTAAGTTTTCCCAACGAAACTTTGTCAGGAAACGTGGCAGAAAATCCAAAGAGATTCGGGTCGCATGTGAAGTATGTTAGCAGCAAGAAACAATCAATGCCTTCTACGCCCAATAGCAACGGAAATACTATTGAAGACAGTGCTGTCAAAGCAGAGTTACTAAACACAGCCTTCCGAAATACCTTCACAAAAGAAGATGAAGTAAATATTCCAGAATTTGAATCAAGAACAGCTGCCAACGTGGGTAACGCAGAAGTAAATATCCTCAGAGTAGTGAAGCAACTTAAATCACTTAATAAAAGCAAGTCTTCTGGACCAGACTGTATACCAATTGGGTTCCTTTCAAAACATGCTGATGCATTAGCTCCATACTCGACAGTCATGTACAACTGTTTGCTCGACGAAAGATCTGACCCAAAGACTGGAAAGTTACACAGGTCACACCAATATTCAAGAAAAGTAATAGGTGTAATCCACTAAATTACAGGCCCATATCATTAATATTGATATGCAGCAGGATTCTGGAACATAATTTGTGTTTGAACATTATGAATTACCTTGAAGAAAATGGACTATTGACACACAGCCAACAGGGGTTTAGAAAACATCGTTCTTGTGAAACACTACTAGCTCTTTATTCACAAGAAGTGTTGAGTGCTGTTGACAAGAGATTTCAGATTGATTCTGTATTTCTTGATTTCCAGAAGGCTTTTGACACTATATCACACAAGCAGCTTATAGTGAAATTGCGTGCTTATGGAATATCATCTCCGTTACGTGACTGGATTTGTGACTTCTCTGACAGAAGTCACATTTTGTAGTACTTGACGGAAAGTCATTGAATAAAACAGAAGTGATTTCTGGCATTTCCCAAGGTAGTATTATAGGCCCTTTGCTGTTCCTTATCTATATAAATGATTTGGGAGACTCTGGGCAGCTGTCTTAGGTCCTGGATTTCCTGGTTAAAAATACACTTTTACTTGAGTGAAAATAAACTTTTTCCCAGGCGAAAGAACATTTTTTCCATCTTAGGTGACTATATACATTCCCTCCAAGCTGTAAAACTCATTCCAGTAAAAAACAATGCGTTTTGGAAAGAACTTTGACGCTCGGCAACAGTTACAGTGCGTACTTTTGTATTACGAAAGTATAAACACGAATTTCTGTACTTAACAGCACAGGAGCCTCCAAAGCACTGAAATCAAAATTGCAACGCGCTTTTATTAGACAATCATAGCTTATGTCAGGTGATATTGCCAGCCAATGACAGCAGATTTTCAGAGTATAGGACATGCAGTGTAGGTAGCCCATAGTAACATTACTGTTAAGTAGTGCGAACACACAACTAGGAAAAGTTCATGGTTTAAATTAATATACAAACAGTACGACCACAAGAAAAGCGAAGCTGTCACCTATAATACTGATTGTCAAAACATTTTGCTGTTTTTGGGAGTAAAGAATGTGATTTAAGGATAACTCCCATCTTCACAGTTCCGGAAAGCTGGTGGTGAAGGGGAGGGCCCAGATGGGCTGGGTTGTGAAGCAGTCACTGAAATCAACCATGTTACGATTGGCTGCATGTTGTGCCACAGGGTGGTCCACTTTGTTCTTGGCCACAGTTTGACAATGGCCATTCATCCTGGTGGACAGCTGGTTGGTAGTCATACCAACATACAAAGCTGTATGATGACTGCAGCTGAGTTGTTGCATGTCATGGCTGCTTTCATAGTAGGCCTGGCCTCTGATTGGATATGAGAAGCCTGTGGCAGAACTGAAATAGGAAGCGCTGGGTAGGTGGATACTGCAGGTCTTGCACCTGGGTATTCCACTGGAATATTATGTCTATGGCAAGAGGCTGGGATTGGGAGTGGCACAGGGATGGACCAGGATGCTGTGGAGGTTGGGAGGGTGATGGAACACCGGTTTAGGAAGAGTGGGAAGGATCTTTGGTAGGATGTCCTTCATTTCAGGGTATGATTGGGGGGGAGGGGGGGACACACTTCTTTGTAGCTGGTTCTTGAGAGTGGAGTGAGAGTGTGTAGTGACATGGCATGGGAAATCTGTTTGCAGACTAGGTCTGGTGGATAGTGCCTGTCTGTGAAAGCCTTTGCGATACCTTCAGCATACTGGACGAGGGAGTTCTCGTCACTGCAAATATGCTGTCCCAGGGTAGCCAAGCTGTAGGGGAGGGATTTTATGGCATGGAAGGGATGGAAATTGTCAATATGCAGGTGCTGTTGGTGCGTTTATTTAATGTGGACAAAGGTGTGGCTGGAGCCATCAGAGAGAAGGTCAACATCCTACCTCCCCCACAGCCAGCCTTGTCCTGCCATCATCTATTCCCTGCATGCTCTGCCAGGCAATGTTGACTTCTCTGCCCCCACCCATATCCTACTATACCTTTCTCTCTCCACCCAACTCTGGATTCCTGCTTCTGTTAGACACTACACCATTTCAATCTAGCTGGAGATAGTGGTCATGTGTGTGTGTGTGTGTGTGTGTGTGTGTGTGTGTGTGTGTGTGTGTGTGTGTGTGTGACATTAAAAAACTGTAGGCAGAAGGCTACCTTCATTTACATATCAAGACAGAAATTCTATGGTACATGCTAAGATCTACAAACTGATGTAGTAAATTTGGACTGGAAACTTATGCAACACATTACATCTCTATCTTCTTATTCTACTATTATCAATCTTCAATTACTGATTCACAACTGCACTCAGTATTGACTCTCTGGGAATCAACTTGCGCAAACCACCAAGAATCTCCATGCCTCCTCTTGCCCACTTCATTCATCCATTTTGTGACTGATAATTCACTTGTGATGCAAATTTCATTTTACTTTTTCAGCCACTGCCATGAGATAACATTTTCCTAATCTTGCTGCCCCTCCTCAAAACAGTAAGTGGAAAAAAAGGGTCACACACCTGAGTTCCAAGTCCACTTGATCCACTAGCACTCATCAGGCCACCAAAGCCCATTCCCTGCTGCGATGACTGAGTTGTTGATGGAGTGGCCCACTGTGTTGAACTAAACAGGCTATACGTGTTGTCCCCACCAGGTCCAGAATGACGGGTAGGCATAGGGAATAATGAACCACCAGGAGCATAGCTACCTATGTTACATGCTGTTACCTGCAACAGATGGAACAATTCATTAATACCATAATCCTTAAAACTTTTATTTTGTTTAGTATTTTCACTGTCTTTACCACATAAACAGTTAGAATTGACATTTAATCTTCAACTCAGAATGGAATGAGTTAATGATTATAATTTATACCTGTACACAGAGACAACCTGGAGCTATACATAAAATGCATTAAAGTGCCACTATCCAATAAATAACACCAATTTTGAAACATGTAGCCCAAGAGACAGACTCTATGCCACATGCTCTATGCCACAAATAGATAAGAGTTTTCATATAAATGTTTCATGAAAAGCTATAGACACTAGTTCTGTAAACACAAATTTCAACACTAATAAACCCAACTTTAGCAAAATGTCAATGCATTTAATTGCACGATATGTAATCTCATTCTACAATGAAAGGTACTTATATTTTGGTAAGATTGAGTTTGTTGTTTTTTATGTTGAAGTACAGAGAAATATTTTCTATAGCTTTTGATAAAACATTTTCGTGAATACTCTACACCTGTCAATGGTAATAATGTGCCAAAACCGACTGGGTGATTATTTTATACTAATTAGTATCATGACTTCAAACATATTATTAGTCACATGATTATATATGTCCACTGTCTGTAAATTTGAGAAATATTACATAACTTAAGTTTTTATTCTTATTATAACATCCCAATGGAAGGTGAATCTCTCTAGAAGGCACTGATCATACTGTGAAGTTATTTTTGGAGCTATAGACCATATATTTGAAATCTGCAACATACTTTGGACTCTAATTAGCATTCTTACAGTATATTTGTGACTACAGATTCACATGTGATGGAATCACGATGATAAAGTATCTTAAAACACACACAAGAAAAAACATTCACCTATAGTGATAAGTATAGTTCATTAACACAGCTATAATAGAGAATTCAACAGAAGCACTTAGCACTAACTCACCAGTTACACAAAACGTTACACACACACTACTACTATGCTTAATGAGTGTGTTCTCTGTAACTAATTCATTATGGTTTTGTACTGACATTTTATACCCTGAATCAATCTATGCAGCAATGTTAACGGTATTAAACATTTTGTTTTTACAAGCACTTTCCTCATTATTCTTAATTCAGTCACTTAAATGGTTTACATCCTTACAGCCAACTGTTGTCCAAAGTCCTTCACCATGAAATAACACGCAATAGAAATAAAATAACTTTTGTTTCTGCTCACTCACTGTTAACCACAACTTTTCACATAACTATATATTGCATAGAGGAGGGAGTATGGGTCACCTAACACTGGCCCTCAGCATTCGCTGAATTGGGTGGGGACAGGAAATATGATTCATCGCTGAGGAAGGATACACGGAGGGAAGGTGAGAGTGAGTAGTAGTGGCAAGACTTGACCTGACTACTGGCAGTTCGGAATTAACATTGTTTCTCTCTGCAACATAGCAGTGGAAACTGGGCCCCCATTACTTCTGGTCTCTATAACTCTTGCTACACATAAATCATATCATACTCAAATCGTTTGATACCATACTGAAAAAAATACACAGAATAAAACTATATCACAAAATTTCTGGCCCTTAAGAACAAGTCGCCCCTAGTTGTGACACAGACTTATCACATTTGGTTTTGTGAAAATTATCAGAGTCTAATCTAACACCCCTGGTGAACTACACTGGTGTCCAAGCACTAAGCACTATTTCTCCATCCTGTCTTTAATTCATAACATAATCATACAAGCTGTCAACAGATGTCGGTATGATCATGTTCTGCATGGAAGATTCTGGTCAATGGACAACCATGGTAATGAAGTCAGGGTTCCTATCAAACAGGGTAGCGTCTGCTGGGTAGTCCTACATCCACAATCACTGTGTACACAGTCACAGACAGTGTAGTATGGCACAGAGAAGACGCCTACGAGACTTTATGTGGTGGAGGGCCATAGGAATAATGGGAGCAGGGCAGTTGCAAACTGATAAGGCCCGATGGCTTAATGTGAATTGTTCTGTTGTTCCTTGGATGTGGTGACAGTTTAGAGGGACCAAAACTATATCCTGAAAACCAGGGTATGGTCGACGTGTGACATCAGCAAGAGATGACCATTATTTGGCTGTACGAGCATGACGGTAGCGCCTTAGAACTGCACAGCAACTGGCATCTGATCTATCCACTGGATGTTTTGTATCGAGGCAAACAGTTTACAGAAGGCTTCGACAGAGTGACCTTTATTGTCAGAGAACTTCTGTATGTGTACATATGATGCGTCTTCACAGAAGGGAATATCTAGAGTGGAGTTGTCAACATGCCATCTGAACAGTCGAACAGTAGATCAATGTTCCTTTCAAAGACGAGTCCCAATTTGGTCTGGATAGTGATTCTCAATGGATTTGCATCTGGAGGGAACTAGAATCCGATTTTGGCACCCAAACATTGTGGAAACAGACTGATATCAAGGAGGATCCCTAATGCTGAGGGCAAATATTATATTGACCACTATTACACCTCTTCATGAAATTGTACAGGTGAAATTGTCAAGGTTTAACTGCTGTCAGGTATTATGACGAGATCTTGGGACCTCAAGTGCAGTTATTGCAAGATACTGTGAGACCACACTTCGTAATGATGGAAGATACTACTCGACCTCATGGAGCATGGGTGGTTGAAGTTTTCTTTACACTCTCCAAGACTTGTGAGCAGCTCTGCTGAAAGAACGGGTGTTACGGCACCAACATGAGATTGATGACATAATTCACAGCACGCCTCATCATTGTCAAGCCTGTATTGCTGCCAAAGGTCGTCACACCCTATATTGAGCACATTAACCAGTTGTTGGAATGCGTGTGCAAATCCGTTAAGTTAGAACACATTTTTGTCTACCATTATGCATGGTGCAATCCATTATGCATGTTGTAATCGTTTACTTTCTGTATTCTTTACATTGTTTCTACTTGGCAACCTCCTGTTCATAATGTTTTGTGGCAAAATAAATGCAACCTTGCAAAATTTCTGTTTGTTGCTTTAATTTTGGATACCAGTGTATTTCAGAACAGCAGATGCACTTCATCCTTATAAGTCAATTTGTTTACAGCCAGTTTCAGTCACTTATCATCCTCATGCTACCCAGACCCTACAAATGGCAAACCAGAAGAAAAAGTAATGAAACACCAACAGAGGATACAAGATCCAACAAAAGTATCCAGTTAAACTTCAGATACTTAAGAAAAAATTTACAATGGCAAAATGACATGCATGCCTTCATGTATGAAGGATAAAATGGTCATGGTCAAAATGTGAATACATTTGATTTAGAGTTATAATACCAAAGCAATAGCTTGACCAACAGCACCCAAAACACTGGCAGTCCAGCATACAAGTATGATCCAACACGTCACAAAGATAAGCCAAAGATCATACTGACAAAGACATTACATGTGCATAGTTAAGAGAGAACCATTCCTACCCCTAATACTATGTTGTAAGTTGGTATCAAAGTAAATCAGTAAAAATGGCCATGATGAATGTAGGGATATACCTGCCAAGAAAGCAGCTGGAGGCTCCTGGGACACATGTGACTGGGGACACACTCTCCACACTACAAGAAAACTAGCTACAGGCAGAAGATAAAGAGAACATTGACGATGTGTCTATCAACCAACGACAGATGCCAAAGAATAACAAGAATAAAAAAGGTGGGAAGGACAGAAGCCAGACTGGACCACCAAGCCAGGGCAGCCATGGGGACCTCAGGTCTGAACAAGCAATGGGGGCTGGGGGGGGGGGGGGGCTCCAACCCCTTAATTGGCCGACAAAGCTAATGTGTCCTACGTCATACGGATGTGTAAAAATCACTGTCACGGGTAAAATGTAAAACCAAATCAGCTGCTTTGGTGTTGTCTGCTACCACCAGATGTAGCACGTCAGCAAGTTTAAGGTTTTGCTGTAAGGTGGCCAAATTAGGGCAGTCCAATAGGAGGTGAGCCACAGTGAGACAGGCACCATACTGGCAGAGGGGTGGATCCTCACACTGGAGGATGTGGCCCTGGGTTAGCCAAGTGTGACCAATGCGAAGCTATCAGAAGGCAGCAGATTCCCTGCCAGAACCACAAAGGGAAGACTGCCACACAGTTGCGGTCTCCTTTATGGTTCGCAGTTTATTCGAAGAAACCAGGGACACCAACCCATATTCCAAGCCTCCAACAATTATCCTGGCACCCCCATTTCCAAAGTTGGTATCTTGGTGGCCAACCAGTCAGCATCTTAATTTTCTGGGATCCCAATGTGACCAAGGCTCCCCCCTGAGACAAATGACTGTCCAGTGTAGTGGAGGTCATACAGGAGATCCTGGG
The DNA here is from genome assembly GCF_023898315.1 of Schistocerca nitens. Classification (NCBI taxonomy): domain Eukaryota; kingdom Metazoa; phylum Arthropoda; class Insecta; order Orthoptera; family Acrididae; genus Schistocerca; species Schistocerca nitens. The sequence continues at coordinate 601,643,007 of NC_064616.1, read as the reverse complement.
TAGTTACAACCAATGGTGTCATGGAAAACACTGATTGAGAGACTGAATACTCAAGGAGTCACTGCTGATTAAGAATGACTTGCCACTGCAAGAATGAAGGCAGTTGAGGGCTCAAGCAATGGTCACTAATTCTGCAGTGATTACACTGCATCCATCTGGCAGAGAGCATAGTCACTACATCTTGCATATGTGTAGGCAAAACTGGTTTGTCTGTGGAGTCATCAGTGTATACCATGTCTGAGCCTGGAAATTTATCAAGGACGTCCCGGGACAGGTGGCGAAAACCCATAGCTCTACTGAGTCTTTCATTCCAAAGAAGAGGTCAAGGCAGATCTGAGACCAGGATACACACCACGGGGGTGCATGTGATTTCTCCTTGTTCTCCATGACATGAGGTGACAGGAGATAGATGGGCTTCAGAGCAGAGCCTCCGTATGTGAATTTTGATCATGACTCCAGACTCTGGCCTCTGTTGTGGGCGGTAGCTCTCCCTACCAGGAAAAAGGACGTGGTAGTTTGGATGCTCAGGCGAGCAGTGTATGTGTATTGCATAGCTGAGCAGCAGTTGTTGGCAACTGATCTGTAGGAGAGGAACACCCACCTCCACAAGTACACTGTTCACAGGGCTGGTCCGAAAGCCACCTGTCACAAGTCGGACACCACAATGGTGTATTTGGGTCCAGAATTCATAATGCTGAGGGTGATGCTAAGCCAGACGTCAGGCTCCCACAATTAAGACGTGATAGGATTAGAGCTTTGTAGAGGTGCAGAAGTGTACAGTGGTCTGCATCCCAGCTGGTGTTATTGAGACAGCAAAAGTATTAAGATGTGACTAGCACATTTGGTTAATGTGGTGAAGATGGGGAAACCACATCAACTGGGGATCGAATACCAATCCCAAAAAACTATATAACTCCACCACATTGAGCATTTGGTCCTCGAGGCAGAGTTCAGGTTGGGGATGGACAGTACGATGATGACAGAAGTGTATGACTCATGTCTTGGCAGTGGAAAACTGGAAGCTGAACATGAGGGCCAAGGACTGCATCTTTCATATGGCACCCTGCAGTCAGTGTTCAACACCCACAGTTGAGGAGCAACAGTAGATGCAAAAGTCAGGGAAAAGGGATAGGGCACTGAGGAATTCCCACTCACTGAACGGATCATTATAAGGTTCCAGGTGATGTGCAGTAAAAGGAATTATCTCTACCCACTGTTTGAGGATACAAAATGCAGGCTGATAATTCTCAGATGCAGAAGTTCAAGCATAATGAAGAGCAAAATGTTTGGCAAGAGCATCTGTATCAATGTATACATCACCATTCATAGAGATACCAGCTACACCTGTGGGTAATGGTGTCCACAGATATGTCAAATCTTCACCCAAACCTGTGAAGGAGTGGTATGTAATCCAATGGTAGCAACGTCCTGCTCCCAGCATTCTCATTTCTGTCGTTTTACGAGGCACCGCACCATTTAAAGGCAATGAAGTGCTCCATCAAAAGATGTCGCTTACGATGGTGAAGAGCCAGCCTGCGATCTCTAATGGCCATGGAGATTTTGGGAGTCCACCAAGGTACAGGACTGCCAAGTCAGCTGCCAATTGAATGGCTTCAATTGTACTCTGGATAACCTCATCGATATCTCCATGTGGCAATATGTGAAGGGCGATGGCAGTAGTGGAAGCATCGTAATCAGCTTGGGAGGGAGCCCATCTGGGTGGACATCCAGGCAACTGATGCCAAGGCAGAGTCAAAACGACTGGAAAATGATTACTGTCACACTGGTTATCATGGCCTCTCCAATAGATGGACGGAAGATCTGAGTATGAGAATACCAGTATTCAATAGGCAAAGATTGAGCTCTGCGAGCAAGTTTTTGACAGCTTTACTGTGGCCAGTGGTCTTAATTCCACCTCAGAAAGGGCTGCGGGCACTGAAGTCACCCAATATTAGGAAGGGTGGGGTGGGGGGGACCTCAGAAAATGGTGCAGTCAATGTGTTTTGGGACCCTTCATCAACGGGAAGGAGATACGCATAACAGATGGTAAATTCCAGAGATGTCTTCACACAAACAGCCACAGACTCCATAGTCGTATTGAGTGGGACATGTTTGCTGTGGATAGAGTCCAGAATGCAAGTGCAAACACCATCAGATGCTCTTTCATAGTCGGTGTGGTTCTTAAAATAACCCCGATAGCTGCAGAGGGTAGTGGTCCACATTGCTGGGAAACAAGTTTCCAAGAGGGGGGGGGGGGGGACCTGTTGCAATTCCACTAGAGGATCATGCCATCAATATCTTGGGGGAGGGGGTTGGGGGCATAAAGGGACCAAGGAGGCAGGTTATGCCTCAGTGCCACCTGCTGTCACACTGGTTATAAAGATACACCATCAATACACATTTGTTCTGAAGCAGGGTGCATGGAGGGGTGGGAGTCCAGGGCTATAGGAAGCATCAAGAATGCTGCCTTGGATACAGAGATGAAACGAAGGCGGAACAGCAGCATGGAGGCCATAAGAATTTCCCTCTTTTTGGAAGGCTACTACTTCTTGTTCTTAGGCAATTTAGACTTCTGTGAGGGCTTGTCTGACCTAAATTATGGGGCAGACGAGGAATACAAAGCCCTACGAAATGTAAACTGTGGCTCCTTCAGCAACCGACTGGCACCTAGTTGCAGGACAGGAGACTCCTGTTGAAGGAACATCCCGAGGGAACCCTTCATGTTAAGGGTTGCTGGAGGAGAGTGTTGTTCTCCAGCCAGGGGTTGGGGACTGATGTCCCTAGTCGATAGGGAGTTGGTGCTCCCAAAGGGGATATGGGCAAAGTAGCAGGATGAGGACCCCCAACCACCACGGAAGTTGGTGTTGTCAGACAGCCCCGAGGGCTAGATGTAGAAGACATGAAGGGCGATGGCACAGTCACTAAAGTGGATGACATCGTCATAGCAGAAGCACACACCAGTATCATATGTGTAAGATGTAGGTGAACGTATTTCTTCTTAGCATAGTGACCTGTGAGGCTGTCAAGGGTCTTGTATTGCTTGATTTTTCTTTTTGCATTTGAAAATGATGCAGTCTGGTGAACAGGAGGAATGGTGCTCCCCAAAGTTGACATAGATTTTTTTTTTTTTTTTTGGGGGGGGGGGGGGGGCGGCGCAAGGAGTGTTCCTGTGCAACTGACAGCCAGAATCCCTACAGATGGCACTGGTGTTGCAACGCGAACACAAGTGTCCAAATCGCATGCATTTGTAGTGCCGCATGGGTGGAGGAATATACAGCTTGACATCACAGCAATAAACCATCACCTTGACCTTCTCAGGCAATGAGTCACCTTCAAAGGCCAAGATGAAGACACCAGTACTCACTCTGTTGTCTTTTGGTCTCCGCTGGACAATATGGGCCTAATGCACATCTCAGTTGAAAATGATACCCAGTGCAATATTCAAACTTTTATTTGGGGGGGGGGGGGGGGGTAGGTATAGTGACAGAATATCACTCAGCTTGTAACAAGCAGAACTGAGCCACTTTTAATTTTTGAAATTGCTGCCACTTGCCCAAACCTGTCCTCGGTATGTTCAACAAAGAACAATGGCTTTGTACAAAAAGAGGAATCCTCGTCCGTCCTAGAACAAACCAAGTGTTGGGGGAAGGGGGACTATTTCTCGCTTTGCCTCTGAGCTCTATGTTCCTCTCATGGCTTAGCCAGAAAAGGGAAGGTAATATTTTGGAGTCATACCCCTCCGCATTGTAATACAGCTTAAAGTCAGAAGAGACTGGTGGGGCCATGTGACCACCAGCAGAAGGAAGTCTAATTCGCTTATGACCAAATCTTTTGCCACAGTGCTACCCACTCCGAGTGGAAACTCTCCCCATGGGCATCACCCATCCACAGCAATGGTTATCTGGCCATTACACTGTTGCCCGGCGTCCCCATACTCCTTGGCTTACGTCGGGAGTTTCCAGCTGAGACACCAACAGTCAGGGGGCAACCACCATGCAGATAACCCCCCCCCCCCCCACCCCCCACCCCCTAACAGAATTGCTACCCTGCTGGGTTTTGTGCATAGTACTGTTACAAGAAAGAGGGGTTCGAAGAGAGAAATGCACATAGTTGGAATATATGCTGGGCTGGGTGACCTTCCCTGCATGATCCACACTTCTGTAAAATTTAGAAAGGAAGTATCAAAAACCAAACAAGTGGACCATATAATTAATAGTGAAAAAAAAGAGGAAAGAAAGAAAGAAAGCATTATCAGCACCAAGAAGGCCATCCAATGGAAAATAGGGAGGAAAAAAGCACAATAGAAAGATAGGCTTGCAGTATGGAAAAGGAAGTAGTGACGCAATGGCTGGGGCCCCATCGTGGCCAGGTGTGTAGTCAAAAATGAGATGTGAGCAACAATGAATGATTGTACAAATGTGTGAACAGAATGTCAAGTAATAATGCTGGAGGTCATATCAGTCGTGTGTGTCAACTAGATATCTAGCCACACACAAATTCATACTTGTAGAAAATAACTCACTTAAGTAAGAATAACATGTTAGCACAAAGGGCTAAAGTGTGTGTGTGTGTGTGTGTGTGTGTGTGTGTGTGTGTGTGTGTGTGTGTATATAAGATATAGGTATAAGGTATCTGTTAGGCTTCAGCAACTGTTGTTTGGTACTTTGTAACATTTATTATTTTACAGCTATGTTGTAACCCCCTCCATGCTCTTTGTACTTACATGTTAGGAACTTATGTACAGCTCAGTCTCTGGATGGCACACACAACTGATATGACCTACTCACACAACTATACAGAAGGCTTAAAAATTACCTTGGTATATTGTGCATATAATCACAATCACTCTCAGTATTATTTTTAGTACTGGTTGCCTGTGCACATCTCCCCCCCCCCCCCTTTTGTGTTTTATACATTAGTAATTTAATTGTTATATGATTACATTACGAATATCTCTATGTTGTTTTGTTGTCTGGCAATTGACTGTGATTTTGCATACACTTCTAACTATTACACTGATTTAAGACATCTCTTTCTTCAATACAGGAGTCAAGGAGGGCTTATGTACTGAACTACTTCAGGCTTTTGGTTGGTTTTGACTTCTTGTACTTTGTTACAGGAATGAATGAGGACTTATGCACTTTAATTTCATTACATTCATGTATTATTAGATACTTATTTTTTGTGACTTAACATGGAATTTTCAAGCCGTTCATTGCACCTATCAGGTGTTTGGATTGTAATACATTTCCAAGTAGGTGATACCTTAATTGTGGTTTATGCACAGATTTTTTCCTTTTGTGTTTGTATGGAACGTATATATGTAAAGAATGTGTGTGCCTTATACATATATTAAAATGAACACTTAAATCTTTCCATGAGAGCTCTGAATTCTCTTATTTATTTATTTTAAAAAAGAGGCTTTGTTTTAATGACTGCCACATCAATTCATGTATCATATCTGTGGCACACCCTCCCCTGTTTCGTGATAATACAAAATGAGCCCTTCTTTGAACTTTTTCGATTCCTCTATCAATCCTATCTGATGTGGATCCCACACCACACAGCAGTACTCCAGAAGATGGTTGACAAGTGTAGTGTAAGCAATCCCTTTAGTAGATCTGTTACATTCTTTAAGTGTATGCCACTAAATTGCAGTCTTTGGTTTGCATTCCACACAAAATTATCTATGTGATCATTCCAATTTAAGTTATGAATAACTATAATCCCTAAGTACTTAGTTAACTTTACAACTTCTAGATTTGTGCGATTTATTGTGTAACCGAAACTTAGTGGCTTCCTTTAAATACTCATGTAAATGACTTCACCATTTTCATTATTTAGAGTCAACTGCTACTTTTTTGCACCACACAGATATCTTCTCTAAACCATTTTGATCATCTGAGGCTGTCTTTTAATGTTTTGTAAACAATCTAAGAGGGCTGATCAGATTGCCTCCTACATCTTTTATGTTGAACAGGAACAGGAGAGCACCTATAACATTTCATTGGGGAAAACCAGATATTAATTCTGTTTCACTCAATGACTTTCTGTAAATTACTATGAACTTTGACCTTTCTGACAGTATATCCCAGTCTCAAAACTGAGTTGATATTCTGTAGGCATGCAATTTGGTTAGAAGTTACCTCAGGAATGGTGTCAAAAATCTTCTGGAAATGTAAAAATATGGAGTCAATTGGATTTCAACTGTTGACAGCACTCACTACTTAATGACAATAATGAGCTAGTTGTGTTTCACAAGAACAATATTTTCTGAATCCGTGTTTGCTATTTGTCAATAAATCGATCATTTTAAACTTCTGGGCTATTAGGCTGTGGCCTATGTATAAAACATTCTCGTAACATTTCCTCTCCGACTGCAGGAGACATCTTTGGAGGTAAAATGGCGAACTGCAACTAGAACTCAAGGGAGTGCTGATTATATAGGCAGTGTACAGGGCACCAGAGTCTTATCATTTGATGTCGGCTATGAGATTGTTGCTGGTATCGCCAACATTCTCGATTGAAAGTAATCCATCATCATTCTTATGTTGCAATGTTGACATCTAAATTTTGTCTGATTTAACACTTTCCTCTTTTCTGTTAAAATTATTATGGTGTTTATAAGTCTCAATAACCTCTATATAAATACGCACATGATACTGCTATGTTTTCGATATGACATTCGTCTCAGTGAATTTTATTTCATGATCACCCTCTTGGTAAAGATGTTCTGTTATGGCACATTTACAGTATGTCCTAGGCAGCAATTTCTCATGTGTTCAAGACGGGTGTTAACAATTCTTTTTGTAGTACCAACTACAAGTAATTTTATATTCCTCAACAGTCCTGATTATCTCCCTAGGGCAAAGTATTCCATCTATCTCCTTGTTAAAATAACCATTCTTCTTGAATGTCAGCTGTAGATGTTCAAGCTCATCTTCTAAGTCAGTCAGTTCACAAATTTTGTGCACCTTATCTACCAAGGTTTTAATCACCCCTCTTTTTTGTCTGGGGTGGTGGGTAGAATCTTTATGCAGGTAATGGTCAGTACACATGGCTTTTCTGTATACTCTATGGCTTAACAGACCATCCCCACGTTGATAACAGACACAGCCAAGAAATTCAGCTGGCCGTTATTCTTGTCTCCATAGTAAATTGTATTTTTGGACTGATACTGATGAGATGTACTAGGAAGACATCAAATTCCTCTGCTCCACATGTCCATGCTATGAAAATATAATTGACATAGCATTACCACCAGGCTGGTCTTTTTCTGGCAGTGTGCAATGCCTGTTGTTCATTAAGTTCCTGATAAACAAATTGGCAACAGCTCGACTAAGAGGACTCCCCACAGCCATCCCATCAATCTGTCTGTAAAATATCATTATTGTATTGAAAATATGTCATGGTGAGGCAGTGTCTGAATAACTCCACAATATCTGCTGGAAAAATATCATCTATACATAAGATAGCTTTGTTTACTGGAATCGTGCTAAATAATGACACACCATCATAACAAACAAGGCTATCACCTTGTCCCACATGCATTTCCTTTAATTTGTCAATGAAATGATATAAATTTTTAATGTTGTTATCTGTTTCACCAACAAAAAGTTGCAGCAATGAGGCAAGGTGTCTGGCTAATTCATTACCCAAGATGCACAAAGGATAGATTCCTTTGAGGCATATTGTGAATGCTATAGGATCTCCCAGCCATTTGCTTTTTTGATTGATAATTATCTTGTAGGCAACTATGTCATTGTGGGATTGTGGAACTAGCTTGGGATATGCAGTTGCTCTATTTAATGCTTCGAATGGGTCACTACTGTGGTTTAACACTTGTACATGGTAACAGAGTGATATAATGAAAGTTTAGTTTATTATTGTTTAATTAAACAGTGATTTAGCTCATATGATGTGAGTTTATTTTATCATTGTTTAATTAATTAAGATTAAACTGTGATTTTGCCCGTATGTACTTAGCTTGATAACATAAAGAAAGCTATTTTCTTTACATTTGTACAAAGTACACTGCACACCCACTCGTGTTATAAAAAACACCACACCCACTTGAGAGTTAAATTAGGCAAAAACTCAATGTCTGTTAACAATCCACAAGTGAACATCTTGTTAGGTTGGAAATGGCAATCAGATTGATTTTGAAAGCTAACGCCTCATTACAGTTTTCTATATTTACTAATGTAGGTCATACAACATTACTTGGTACCCTCACATTTTGATTACCCTCCATTACTGGAGCTTTCGACAATTCCTGTAGCGAATTTTAAATCATCTGTTTGTACCTCATTGGTTGTTGTCATGTTGGAATTGATACATCACTCAGTTCCTCATAGGTTCAAGAACACATCGTCCCACAGAGCTCTGTTCTGAGTCGTACACTCTTCACCACCACCAACGGGCTAGTGACTTCCATCCGACCACTCATCTCCCCTGCACTCTGTCAATGGCTTTTGCATTTGGTATAGCTGTACTTTGTTACAGGAATTTCTTAACACCCTGTAGAAAAACATCGGGGACTGGCTACTACTCTTCTCAACTACTGCTTCCCTTTAAAGTCCTTCATGCCAGATCCAAGCTGTCATCGGAAGGGCCTCTACCTGGACCCTCCCCCAGGGACTCCAGTTCTCACCCATGGAAACGTGAGTTGTGCATTTCTGTTGTTGTACAACTGTCCATCCTGATCCAGAACTCTACTTGAATCCCCAGTGCTTGGACATTGCTGCTCAGTCCTGATTTTTGGGATTCCTGCTTGATAAAAAATTGATGTGCTTGCCTCCTATTCATTAACTAAAAACTAGGTGCATGTGAAAGCTTAATGCTCATTGCTTCCTTATTCACACCTCAAGGTGTGGGTTTGCACTACTCTGCTCCATATTTACTGGGCCCTGGTCTCATCCTGATTGGACAATGTTCACTAGATTAATGACTAGCAGTACTTCCAGCTTTGAAATTGTATGACTCCAGTCTATCATTGTACAGTAAGACTGGCCACTGGCACTTTCTGAACTAGTCCCATAGACAGTTTTCTTGCCAAAATGCCATCTGACATTTTCCTAATCATCTATCGTAACATATTCTTTGAGCATACTAGAAGTATCAACACTCTCACCCTCAGGTGGGACTACCAGTTGTAATGTGCCTCTGCTGGGACTTCCGTCTAACTTACTTAGAATGTGCACCCTTGCGGCGTCTCCCTGTGCGTGCTGGATCTGGGGACCCTTGACCCTAACACTCTTGCCAGCTGTCTCTGTCATCACTCTTTTCCTCCGTTTTAATTGCTTTTAGATTAAGTTTGCCACCTTTGTCTGGTGCACCGTATCTTCTGTTTTAGGGGTAGCACTCTAACGAATAGTGGGTGCTGTTCCCCTCTGTAAAACTTTGACTACAAGAGATCAGGGGTGGAGCAGTTGTGGGAGGGAGCCCCAGGGAGCTACTCCCCCGGCTTCACCCACTTACTGACCTGATCATTTCTCTCAACTTGTTTTATTATTGTCAGTCCAACTGATATTCGTTTTATTTCCAGCCTCTCACTTTTACTATTAGAAATCTTCCAGCTAGAAGTTATTTTTTAGTTTGTAACTGTGTTTATCCTTAATCAGGTTGCATGCATGCATGCACGCACGCACACACGTACGTGCATTTCAGCCCTGGAGTTTCGCATGCACCTCATTGCATGCATCTCATTTAACGTGAATTAAATAATTTACGCCATCCTGTAAGTACAGACAAAATTAATCCAGACTCAAAGAATTGTCAATGTATCAGAAAAAGAGTAGTTGGGATTGTAGGGATGTGGCATACACGCAAGGACCCAACAGCACCAGAAGAATAGGGCTTGTGAAATTGTAGCAACTCTCCATGCTGGTCTGTCCTATGCAAGCCTCTCCATCTCTCCATAACTACTGCAACATACATCCATTTGAATCTGCTTACTGTAACTGATAATTGGTTTCCCTCTACTATTTAACCTCCCCCCCCCCCCGCCCCCCCTCTCCCGCCTCACACATGCCTCCCCTTTCTCGCATACCACCAGAATCGAGTTGAATGCTCAGTTTTATTAACAGCTTTATCTTTTGGAAAAAAAAAAACCTAACTAACTAACGACTGGAAGATAACATGGTAAAGAAGTCTTAGACAATATACTATTCTGTGCCAGTTTCTCACCTGTTTATCATGCCATCAGATGCAAAGACTTAGCAAGCAAAACTCTTAATACTGTAGTGATATCTTGCATAAAACAAAATATTGGATAAATGTTTAGTGCTCTAATAATATAAAATTAATGAAGTATGAATAGCGCATTTATTAAATAATTACCTCCGACAATCCTCGTTCTGTTGTATCGCGTGGGCCAAACATTGGCATATTTACGTCAGAGGTGAACATTCCTGCGAGGGAGTTATCAGGCCTTGTGTAAGTGGTCTGCTGCTGGCCTGAAGCTGAGTAGGTTGGTTGCTGATGGCCACTGGTAGTGTAGCTGGCTTGTTGCTGCCCAGTGCCACCAACCAGTTTGTGATGCAGATTTACCTCCACAGATGAACTAGGTGAGCTCATACTCCATAAGTGGCTGCCATATCCAGTGTCTGTTTTCCCAGAACCTTCATTTCCAAGATTTAGTGGTAACTGTTGTGATGGTGGCCTTCCGTATCCGAGAGGACTGTACTGTATGGCTGTACTGTCATCTCCAGGAGGATGTGAGACTGATCTGTTTCCCGAGGCCGTATCCATCTTCCACCAAGTTGTCAATGGAGAAGCAGGTGTAACATCTTCCTTCCACCAGTTTACAGGTGTCTGTGGAACATGAGCCAGAGTGTAACCTGGAGGTGGCCGTACTTTCCCCAATTGATCAGGAAAATTTCTAGAGCCAGAATGTGGATGTGCAAAATTTACACTTGGAGACTGAAATGCACTATGCTCACTTCCTATGGCTGCGGGAATGTGGAGCTGACTAGAATCGACACTGGAAACATTTGTGAAGTCTGGTTTCGTATTCACATCTGGCCCAGTATACACACTTTTATTAATTTCCATAGAGTACTGTGATTGTGGTATTTTCTGCATTTCTGTTCCGAGAGCATTTCCCGACGAATACAGTTGTGGGCTCGACACATTACTGTCTGATGTATTGCGTAATTCTTGTATGTCGGGCAACTTAAATAATGGAGTTTTCAATATATCTTGTGAAAAGCTCCCGACTCCTCCGAAGACCTGTGTTCCCGGCAATTCTGTTCTGGTTTGGGAGGTCGGTGCCACAGGGCCACGCACATCTCGAGGAGGCGGTGGCTGCATAGCATTTTTGTTATAAATCCATGTAGACGTTTCTGCAATAGGTTGTTTAGCTGCTTCTTGCTGGACTACTGCAGAGTATGTAATAGGCTTCTCTTTTATGTTAGCTACAGGATATGTGCTGCTAGTTTTATTGTCAGTTCCCTGGGTGGCATATGGTGATGCCTTGTCCTGAACAGCTGGAGAGGACAATGGACTGGTTTTATTCTGTTGTACCTGAGAAGAAAATGCGCCCTTATACGCCAAACCTCTATTCTGGAACACCTGGGCAGCAAATGACAAAATTTTTTCATCAGTGAATGTTACACTCTTCTTCTGTGAATTTTGGGCAGGAACTGTAAAGCTCTTCTCTTGTGGAGTGGGTGAACCAAATGAGGTTGACCCCAAAAATGCACTCCCAGCGACTGTATCCTGCCCCATTTTGATCAGTGGTGCTGCATTCTTATCCTGAAAGTTAATGGCAGGTGAATGAACTTTATCGGGAACATTTAGTTTCTCCTTCTGTATCTGTGTATTTTCTTGACTACCATGAAGGGTGAATGTAACATTTTTCCCTACAGAATCTGAAGCATTTGCAGATTTATTCTTATCATTACTAGTGTGTACTGCAATACTTATGGTTTTGCTTGGTGTCTGCTGTGCAATTTGCTTTTCCTGGGATCCTTTTATCTGTTTATTCTGGGTTTTCTTTTCTGAGTCTGACCCAACTGGTGTAGGTGTTTTAAAAGTGACCTGCAAAGAAAGATATTTATTACATACAGAAAAAACAAAAAAAAATTTGACATTTTAATCTGACAATGGAAAATCCTGGAATAAGGAAAATATTATGAAAGTGACAGATTGCTACTCACCACACAGTGCAGATATCTGAGCTGCAGGCAGACACAACAAAAAGACTGTCAAACAAATTACCCTTGTGTTCTGTATGCAAAATTGCAAGACCAGATTTAATACTAGAAACTGAGTGACCCAAGTCAGTTAAATGTGAACTTGAGGCAGAACCAGGACCCGAACCAGAAACATGTTCCTTAAACCTAACCTTGAAGGACCTTCCTGTTTAGTCAATATACTCAAACTGGCAGTGATTATAGGCAGTGATGTAAACCCCTGACAACTTATGGGGCTATCGTTTCATCCTCTCCCCTTGTTTAAACTTCTGCCCATTATCTCTAGGAATGACATATGTCAGGACAATATCTTTGACAATATAATTTAAATTAAAAAACTGTTGTGGCTTTAATAAAAGGATTTATAACAGCTGCAGCAGTTTTTATTTAAGTTTAACTTAGTTATGATGAAATAAAGTGTAACTGCAGAAAAGTTATTTACTGAAATGATTACGAAATTCCTTCCCTTTCTGCAGTGTTGCTACGCTACATAATGTTCTGCTGGACATGAAGGCCAAGATATAATTGATGAAAGTGATTAATAGAAACATGGAAACAACACTGAAACTTTGTGACTTGCAAATTTGTATCATACTCTTCTGTTGACTGCTAGTAAATGATGGACATGACTATAACCAAAAATATATACAGTTTTAACTCTACTATCCTGTTGGAACCTCGAAAGCTTCAATATGCAGATACCCCAGGAAAGAATACATTCACACAGGTTATACACGTTTTTTCATTGTAAACCATTTATATTTATATGTTTTACATGGTGTACTATACCTTTACGATGAAAGTCACACACACACACACACACACACACACACACACACAGTGGAGGATTCTAAATCCTGATTGAGAGATGTTCACAGTGTCCCCTCCCCGCCCCCATAGCGGTTACATTATTTCTTGTGTGTATAAAATCCTACAAGAAAGAAGGAAGAACTGGTCATGGTTGCCTGTATCATTGTAAAACAAACAGTAGGGATATTTTAAAAAGTAAGGCAATATCGTACACTAGACGTGTCCAAAAATAACAGTATGTGAAATAATTGTGTGTGTTTTATTCATCCAATTTGTGAGAGTTTGTTGTCATCGTGTTCGTAAACATTTAAAAAGTACCTGTATAGTGTAAACCACATCAGATACTCAGTCTGTTGTTAGCTGTCAAAAAGGTCACATGTGTTTTGGTAATATTGGCAACTAATATTTTGTATAAAATGACTCAGAGAATCTGTATTACATTTTGCTATATGAATAGAATGAAGAGCAATAAAATTTTAAAAATGTTAAATATTATTTTTGGTGAGTTTGCTATAAGAAAAACAAGAGTCTATGAGTTTTGAAGTCAGTAAAAGACTGATGATGTTGGCATATGAACTAGACCACCCCTGGAAACTTTTCATATGTTTTGGTATAAGATGTATGACAGCAAAATGTGTTGCGAAATTGTTGAATTCTGAACAAAACAGCGGTGATTTTAAGTTGTTCAGAAGTAGCTAGATGAAGTCAACAGCTATACAGAACCATTGAAATGGACCTTAATTCTTGATGAAACATGGATTTATGGGTATGACACCTAGAGCAAGTCTCAATCATTCCAGTGGAAGCATTCTGGATGGCCAACACTGAAACGAGCTCACTAAGTGCTGTCAAATGTGAAGGTTATGCAATGTGTGTCCTTCGATTTTAAAGGCATAGCACACTGTGAGTTCTTGCCACAAGGTTGAATGATCAATGAGTACTATTTACAAATTCAATGAAATTTGTGTGAAGCAATACAGAAAAAGGGAGCCTGAATTTGTGACAAAACAATACTGGTCCAGCCTCCATATTCCTCAGACAGCCCACATGACTTTTTCCGTTCCTAAAAATAAATAAAACCTTCAAAGGCCATTGTTTGACACACATCTGTTAGACTAAAACAGATTATTAAGAGAGATAAAAGCTAACCCAAAGATTAAGTTCCAGAAGTGTTTGCGGGCTTCCAAAACGCACTGGTCTAAGTGTTTAATATCTATCAGCGACTATTTTGAACGTATAACATTAATGTAGCCAAACAAATAAAATTCTTTCCAACAAACAAAAATCCCCATTTTTTAAACAAATATTGTATATTGTTATAACACATGCAGTAAGACTGGCAGTATTCACTTTTAATAACTGATACAAGTTAACGTTGCCTCCATATAGTGTAAGTAAGTCAATAAAAAACTAAAAATTCACTTCCGACAACTGGTTTCTTTTCTCAATGCACTCTGTTTAGGATCCTCTCTTGTGTATACGATTTGGACTCAACATGTTTTGGGATAGCCTGTATATTCAGGTGCCTACCTGCTTTGCTTCTGCTGTTTTAACAGATTCTTGGTCCATTTTCTTGAGAATAGCCTGCATTGCAACATTCTGACGATACTTTTTCATAATTCCTGGACCATGAGATGGAGTTTGAACTGATGAGTGTGTGGTAATTGAGGAAGTCTCTTTCACTAGTGTAGATCCTTTATTTTTTTGCAATTCTTCATCTCTCATCACTGGTGGTGGCAAACTGATAGGAAAAAAATCTGGTGGAGTTTGTGTTCCTGTACCCTCACCTAAAACAAACAAAAATCAAAGTTTAGAAAGTGATTAAAAAGATTCGAATGTGTTGTCACACTAGAAGTTAAACTAGAACATTCAGAAGATTTTACAATTTTGCAATAACTAAATGAACAAATTTGTAGTACCTTTATATATATTTGTACACAGTAGGGAGGGGGAGGGGAGACGGAGAAGGGGAGGAGGGTTGAGGTCAGGGTGGTGGTGGTGGTGGTGGTGGCAGGGAGGTAGGGGACAACAGGGACAGAGTTGTGAGAATGGTAAGGGTGGGGAAACGAAAGTATACCAATACTAAACCTCAGACATTTATTTCAGAAGAATCACATTAAATGCAAACAGATTCATTAGGGGATTTCATAATTTTCATTTTGTCTCCTTGTAATATACCTGTAAATATGTTCTGTCCACAAACCTATTGGTTGGTTGGTTTGTTTGTTTAAAGGGGGTGGGGGGAACAAACTGCGAGGTCATCGGTCCCTTGTTCCCGGTAAAATAATTACACATGGGAAAGAAGAAAATAAAGGAGACATACAGCACAATAACAAGAGAATGGAAGAACCAGAAGAACGATGGAAGTACAACCAACACTACTATGGACCAAACAGTAAAAGAAAACCACAGAGAGAAGCAAGAAACAGGTAGAAGGGATAAAAACAAGAGAGCAGATGACCGTGGCTGGCTGACAACGAGAATAAAAAGGAAAAGCCAGCCACTCTGTGACACATTAAAACATCCGGCCTAAATGAATTAAGGTGGAGAACAAAAAGGGGCAAAGGACATGCGTGAAAAGTTATATAGAATGATAAAACCCACCATCACGTATAAAACGTAAAATTAAATTAGCCGATGAGGTGTTGTCGGCTGAAATGAATGACAATGAGTTCGGTAACTCAAGAGTCTGTCGCAGGGCAGCCAAAGGAGGACAGCTCACCAAGATATGGGCCACTGTCAGCCGGGTCCTGCACCAACACTGACATGGGTCATCATGACACAGGAGATAGCTGTGTCACCCAAGAGTGGCCAATGCGGAGCCGACAGAGAACCACAGAGTCCCTGCGAGAGGCCCGCGTGGAGGTCTTCCACACATTCGTAGTCTCCTTAATGGCACACAGTTTGTTGTGCGTACTGAGGTTATGCCATTCCGTCTCCCAAAGCCGCAAAACCTTGTGGCATAGTACTGAACGCAAGTCAGTTGCAGAGAAGCTGATCTTCATAAGCGGTTTCCGTGTAGCCTGTTTGGCCAGCCTGTCGGCAAGTTCGTTGCCTGGGATTCAGATTTGACCTGGAGTCCCAGACAAACACCACTGAATGACTGTACCGTTCAAGGCATAGATGGACTCCTGGATGGTCGCTACCAAAGGATGACGAGGGTAGCACTGGTCGATAGCTTGTATGCACTCAAGGTGTCAGTACACAGAAGATGCGACTCCCCAGGGCATGAACGGATGTGTTCAAGAACACGAGATATAGCCACCAGCTCGGCAGTGAAAACACTGCAGCCATCAGGCAAGGAATGCTGTTCAATATCTCCTCCATGGACATATGCAAAGCCGACGTGATCATCAGTCATCGAGCCGTCAGTGTAAACCACTTCATGGCCTTGGTACAGTTCAAGAATTGAGAGGAAGTGGCAGCAGAGAGCCATGTGAATGGTCCAGGTGAAGTCGCGGCCTAGGTGTACATCAAGGAGATGTACGTGAATGGACCTCAAGTATAGGTGGTAAAGGCAAGGACTCCAGTTGGGAAAAAAGGGATCGGACACGAACTGCAATTGGAAGCCCTGACCCGGGCTGCTGATGCGGGAGATGAACTGCTGCGGGTGGGAAAAGGAGACGGTAATTCAGATGTGCAGGAGAACTACAAATGTGTGCGAGTGCCACGGTGGTGCACTGGGTCGAGTAAACGAAACGCTTAGGGCGCCACCGAACTATAAACCAGACTCCCATAGTCAAGGCGGGATTGAACAAGGGCTCTGTAGAGCTGCAGCAGCATAGAGTGGTCTGTACCCCAGTTGGTGTGGCTCAGGTAGCGGGGGGCACTGAGGTGCTGCCAGCACTTCCACTTAAGCTGACGAAGAAAGCCAAGTCAATTGGGCATCGAAAACCAGTCCTAAGAATCGATATGTCTCCACTACAGTGAGTGGATCGATATTAAGGTAACGTTCTGGTTCCAGATGAACGGTACGATGCTGCCAGAAGTGCATAACACATGACTTTGTGGCTGAAAACTGGAAACCGTGGGCTAGAACTCACAACTGCACCTTGTGGATGGATCCCTGTAGGCGCTGCTCAGCAACACCAGTACTGGTGGAGCAGAACAAAATGCAGAAGTCATCTGCGTACAGAAGAGGTGAGACAGCCGGCCCTACAGCTGCTGCTAGACCGTCAATGGACACTAAAAATAGAGATACCTCAATACTGAACCCTGCGTGACCCCAGTCTCCTGGATATGGGGGGGAACTATGGGAGGCACCAACTTGGACATGGAAAGTACGAAGCGACTGAAAATTATGGATAAAAATCAGGAGCGGGCCTCAGAGACCCAACTCATATAATGTGGCAAGGATATGATGTCGCCAGGGCGTGTCATACGCTTTTCGTAAATCAAAAGAGATGGCAACCAGGTGATGGCGACTGGAAGAGGCTGTCCGGATGGCAGACTCGAGGGACACAAGATTATCAGTGGTAGAGTGACCCTGGCGAAAGCTGCCCTGACACGGAGCCAGTAGGTCACGACTCTAGGATCGAACCCAACCGCCGACACACCATACGTTCCAGCAGCTTACAAAGAACATTTGCGAGGCTGATGGGCCAATAGCTATCCACATCAAGTGGGTTTTTACCAGGTTTGAGCACCGGAACGATGGTGCTCTCCAGCCACTGCGATGGAAAGATGCCATCGCACCAGATCCGGTTGAAGATGACGAGGAGATGTCACTAGTAGTCAGATGAGAGATGTTTTATCATCTGACTATGGATCTGATTTGGCCCAGGAGCAGTGTCAGGGCAATGTGCAAGGGCACTGAGGTTCTCCCACTCTATAAATGGGGCGTTATAGGATTCACTGTGGTGTGTAGTGAATGAGAGGACTTTCCCTTCCAGCCGCCGTTTGAGAGTGCAAAAGGCTGGGGGGGTAATTCTCCGATGCAGAGGCTCGAGCACAGCGCTAAGCCAAGTGCTTGGCAATCGCAATTGCGTCGGTAGATAACACACCCTTTATGTTAACACTGGGAACACCTGTTGGGTTCTGGTACCCAAAAACATGTTTGATCCTTGCCCAGACTTGGGAAGGTGACGTATGGCAACCAATTGACTAGACATATCTCTCCCAACACTTCTGCTTCCGTCGTTTAATAAGTTGGCAAACGCGGGCACGGAGCTGTTTAAAGGCAATGAGGAGCACCAGGGAAGGGAGCTGCTTATGCTGCTATAAAGCTCGCCAATGCTCCTTCATTGCTTCAGCGACTTCCAGTGATTACCAAGGGACTGCCTTTCGCCGGGGGCACCCTAAAGAGCGACGGATCACATTTTCTGCTGCAGAAAGGATTGTTGTAGTCACCTGCTCAACCATCACATTGATGTTCCCGTGTTGGGGAGATACATTGGTGACAGCAGAGCTGAAAAGTTTCCCAGTCCGACTTGTTTAAAGCCCATCCGGGCAGGCGTCCATGGGCCTGATGCCGGGGCAGTGACAGGAAGATGAGGAAGTGTTCACTACCACACAAGTCGTCATATGCTCTCCGGTGGACAGAGGGGAGAAGTGCTGAGCTGCAAATTGATAAATCAATGGCTGAGTAACTACCACGAACCACAATGAAATGTGTGGCGGCCCCAGTATTTAAGAGGCCGAGATTGAGTAGAGACAGTAAAGTTTCGACATCTCTGCCTCATCCAGTAAGCACAGTACCACCCCACAAGTGGTTATGGGCATTACAATCTCCCAAAAGTAGGAAAGATTCAGGGAATTGATCACTCAATGCAGTTAATACATTCAGGGATACTGCACCATCTGGAGGTAGATATACATTGCAGACAGATATTTCCTGTGTCGTCCTTATTCTGACAGCCACATCTTCAAAAGGGGTTTGAAGTGGCACAGGTTCACTACAGACTGATTTTAGGACATAAATGCAAACTCCGCCTGTCACTCTATTATAGTTGCTATGGTTCCTGTAATATCCCTTACAGCCCTGGAGAGCAGGGGGCCGCATTGCCAGGAACTAGGTTTCCTGGAGGGCAATGAAGAAAGCAGGTGTAAAGCTTAACAGTTGCCGTAGCAGAGAGGTGACGGGGGCTGAGAGAGGTGACGGGGGCTGAGAGAGGTGACGGGGGCTGAGAGAGGTGACGGGGGCTGAGAGAGGTGACGGGGGCTGAGAGAGGTGACGGGGGCTGAGAGAGGTGACGGGGGCTGAGAGAGGTGACGGGGGCTGAGAGAGGTGACGGGGGCTGAGAGAGGTGACGGGGGCTGAGAGAGGTGACGGGGGCTGAGAGAGGTGACGGGGGCTGAGAGAGGTGACGGGGGCTGAGAGAGGTGACGGGGGCTGAGAGAGGTGACGGGGGCTGAGAGAGGTGACGGGGGCTGAGAGAGGTGACGGGGGCTGAGAGAGGTGACGGGGGCTGAGAGAGGTGACGGGGGCTGAGAGAGGTGACGGGGGCTGAGAGAGGTGACGGGGGCTGAGAGAGGTGACGGGGGCTGAGAGAGGTGACGGGGGCTGAGAGAGGTGACGGGGGCTGAGAGAGGTGACGGGGGCTGAGAGAGGTGACGGGGGCTGAGAGAGGTGACGGGGGCTGAGAGAGGTGACGGGGGCTGAGAGAGGTGACGGGGGCTGAGAGAGGTGACGGGGGCTGAGAGAGGTGACGGGGGCTGAGAGAGGTGACGGGGGCTGAGAGAGGTGACGGGGGCTGAGAGAGGTGACGGGGGCTGAGAGAGGTGACGGGGGCTGAGAGAGGTGACGGGGGCTGAGAGAGGTGACGGGGGCTGAGAGAGGTGACGGGGGCTGAGAGAGGTGACGGGGGCTGAGAGAGGTGACGGGGGCTGAGAGAGGTGACGGGGGCTGAGAGAGGTGACGGGGGCTGAGAGAGGTGACGGGGGCTGAGAGAGGTGACGGGGGCTGAGAGAGGTGACGGGGGCTGAGAGAGGTGACGGGGGCTGAGAGAGGTGACGGGGGCTGAGAGAGGTGACGGGGGCTGAGAGAGGTGACGGGGGCTGAGAGAGGTGACGGGGGCTGAGAGAGGTGACGGGGGCTGAGAGAGGTGACGGGGGCTGAGAGAGGTGACGGGGGCTGAGAGAGGTGACGGGGGCTGAGAGAGGTGACGGGGGCTGAGAGAGGTGACGGGGGCTGAGAGAGGTGACGGGGGCTGAGAGAGGTGACGGGGGCTGAGAGAGGTGACGGGGGCTGAGAGAGGTGACGGGGGCTGAGAGAGGTGACGGGGGCTGAGAGAGGTGACGGGGGCTGAGAGAGGTGACGGGGGCTGAGAGAGGTGACGGGGGCTGAGAGAGGTGACGGGGGCTGAGAGAGGTGACGGGGGCTGAGAGAGGTGACGGGGGCTGGGAGAGGTGACGGGGGCTGAGAGAGGTGACGGGGGCTGAGAGAGGTGACGGGGGCTGAGAGAGGTGACGGGGGCTGAGAGAGGTGACGGGGGCTGAGAGAGGTGACGGGGGCTGAGAGAGGTGACGGGGGCTGAGAGAGGTGACGGGGGCTGAGAGAGGTGACGGGGGCTGAGAGAGGTGACGGGGGCTGAGAGAGGTGACGGGGGCTGAGAGAGGTGACGGGGGCTGAGAGAGGTGACGGGGGCTGAGAGAGGTGACGGGGGCTGAGAGAGGTGACGGGGGCTGAGAGAGGTGACGGGGGCTGAGAGAGGTGACGGGGGCTGAGAGAGGTGACGGGGGCTGAGAGAGGTGACGGGGGCTGAGAGAGGTGACGGGGGCTGAGAGAGGTGACGGGGGCTGAGAGAGGTGACGGGGGCTGAGAGAGGTGACGGGGGCTGAGAGAGGTGACGGGGGCTGAGAGAGGTGACGGGGGCTGAGAGAGGTGACGGGGGCTGAGAGAGGTGACGGGGGCTGAGAGAGGTGACGGGGGCTGAGAGAGGTGACGGGGGCTGAGAGAGGTGACGGGGGCTGAGAGAGGTGACGGGGGCTGAGAGAGGTGACGGGGGCTGAGAGAGGTGACGGGGGCTGAGAGAGGTGACGGGGGCTGAGAGAGGTGACGGGGGCTGAGAGAGGTGACGGGGGCTGAGAGAGGTGACGGGGGCTGAGAGAGGTGACGGGGGCTGAGAGAGGTGACGGGGGCTGAGAGAGGTGACGGGGGCTGAGAGAGGTGACGGGGGCTGAGAGAGGTGACGGGGGCTGAGAGAGGTGACGGGGGCTGAGAGAGGTGACGGGGGCTGAGAGAGGTGACGGGGGCTGAGAGAGGTGACGGGGGCTGAGAGAGGTGACGGGGGCTGAGAGAGGTGACGGGGGCTGAGAGAGGTGACGGGGGCTGAGAGAGGTGACGGGGGCTGAGAGAGGTGACGGGGGCTGAGAGAGGTGACGGGGGCTGAGAGAGGTGACGGGGGCTGAGAGAGGTGACGGGGGCTGAGAGAGGTGACGGGGGCTGAGAGAGGTGACGGGGGCTGAGAGAGGTGACGGGGGCTGAGAGAGGTGACGGGGGCTGAGAGAGGTGACGGGGGCTGAGAGAGGTGACGGGGGCTGAGAGAGGTGACGGGGGCTGAGAGAGGTGACGGGGGCTGAGAGAGGTGACGGGGGCTCGAACTGATGTAGCGGTGGCGTATGACAATGTCATACATACAGGATGTAGGCGTTCAAATTTTCTCTAAGCCTCAGTTTAGGTCAGTCAGTCCAGGGTCTTGTACTCCACGATTTTCCTTTCTTTATGGAGAATCCTGCAGTCAGGCGGGCAAGGTGAATGGTGCTCTCTGCAGTTGACACAGGTGGGAGGCGGGGCACAGAGTATTGGGATGTGATGGGCGTCTGCAATCTTTAAGTGTGATGCTGGAAGACGTATGGCCAAACTTCCAGCATTTAAAGCATCGCATTTACATCACAGTGGTAGACCATCACCTTGACCTTCTCAGGTAACGTATCACCCTCGAAGGCCAAGATGAAGGCACAGGTGGCAACCTGATTATCCCTCGGATCCCATTGTACACACCGAACAAAATGTACACCTCGCCACTCTAAATTGGTGCACAGCTCATTGTCAGACTTCAAAAGAAGGTCCCTGTGGAATATGACACACTGGACCATATTTAAGCTCTTATTGGGCGTGATGGTTACAGAAACATCTCCCACCTTGTCACAAGCAAGTAACACCCATGACTGGGCAGAAGATGCTGTTTTGATCAAGACTGACACAGATCTCATTTTGGAATAGCGCTCCATCTCCCTGAACTTGTCCTCTAAAAGCTCAACAAAAACTGAGGCTTCATCATCATGAAATATACCCCATGAGCTCTCAAAGAGACAAGGTACCAGGCTGAATAAGAGCTGCTGCCATCCCTAGCCTGTTGTTCCTCCCATGGTGTGTCCAGGGACGGGAATGATATGGGGTCATACTTCTGTGCATTAAATTGAGCCTGTGAACGCTTAGACTGCTAGTGTTTGACCACCAGCAAGAGATGATGTACTACGCTTCATCGCATGTCATCTGCCTTATGCCGCCCACTCCAATCAGGGGCCCTTGCCACGGGCACTATCCAGCCGCAGCAAAGGCCACCTGGCAGGATGGCCATTGCCAGGAGACCCGATGCCCCAGAGTGATGGGCATCTACTACTTGGCATACATAGGAAGTTAATGGTGCAGGCATCAGCAGAGCGATCCATCTGTGGTCAGGGGCTACAACCAACAGGGTACATGGTGGCCCTACCACAAAGGACTGGTTACCGTGCTCGATATCAGGTGCAACCAAGCAAACAAATCCATTATCATTGTCAGTGTAGAAAACAATACTCCACAGTTGATGGAAAAATATGGACCCAGAAGGGTGACCTCACCCAACAGTTGCAGAATGAGCAGAAGTCCAGATTCACGTTGACGAAGGATGCGATAGGTCTCACTGCATGGACATGATGCACCATGTAAGGCACTCTTTTTCAATTGGCTCACTGTTCAGGAAAATTTTGAAGAATGGAGGTCAAACCCTACAGGGGACCATCACATAAAGGCTGAAAAATGAGAGACTCCTTTTAGTCGCCTCTTATGACAGGCAGGAATACCTCGGGCCTATTCTAAACCTCGGACCTGCAGGGGGGACAAACCTATTACTAACCTCCATTTTAACATGCCAAGCAAATATTTCATGATAGTGCACTGTTCCAGACAACTCCTCTCACACGTTTTGATACTGCCTCTGATGTTATCTATTATGTTGAATTTTGTTTATTTGTAAAGCTTTACTTACTTACATTGTGTATCTGGATGGACATACAAAATTACATTCTGCTTAATGCACAAGCAATGTACTATCTACTGAAATGATTCTGAAAAATATTATCAATATATGTGGCAATTCAAACATCAGGACATGTAACTGAACACCAAAGAAAGAATACGATAGGATGTAAGTGACAGCAAAGTACAAGTTAGCACTGCCAACATATAATATTTGTCTAGTTCCTGTTTTCATTTTGTGCCACATGGCTATTTTGGCAGCATTGTCATTGTCAAGTACACCTGCTAACATTACAGTTTGTAAATTTCATTTACTTTTGCAATATTTATATGTGGCGTTAACTGTACCTGTACACTTACATCTAGACTAGTGAGACTTTACATATTGTATCATTGATGAATCTTTTTGTCTACTGTCACACTTTTGATGATGGTAAAATAAAGTCATGTAGTAATTTGACTGCTAGTTGACAGTTCTCAATGATGCTGTATGTTAACAAAGTGGTTATAGCTTTGTCAGTGGTATTGTTAGAGCTAAAGATAATTTAGTTGTTTATTTTTTACCCACTCTCATGTTCCAGAATGTCAATAAAATTTTTTACGTAATATTTGTGTTTGAAGTCAGTCTGTTCGTTTAATTGTTGTGTGGATAATTTTACACGTTTATATAAATTTTCAATCCTTCCACTATGTTCATGGTGCGTCCTTCTGGTATTGTATGTAAGATTTGAAGTGCAATTTCAATTTTGTTGACTTTATGGTTTTGATTTTTTAAATGCATAAAGAGAATCGACTGATTGCTATCACTATTTAAAAAAATAAAAAAATAATAATAAAAAAATTAAAAAAATCTGTAAACATACAGCACCATTGAAAACTGTCAACTACCACTCAATTTACTACACAGCTATTTCACCATCATAAAAGTGCAACAACTGCCAGAAGGATTAATCAACGATGCAAAATATATGCCTCGCCCAGTTACATGTAAGTATAATCTACAATAAAATCCCCACACAAATATCAAGAAAGTAAATGAAATTTACAAACTGTAAAGTTTGCAGTTGCACTTTACAATGGCAACACTGCCAAAATAGGCCTATTGTATGATATGCATGAAAAATTCTAGTAAATAAAAAGGATGATCCTTTTTATGCCCAAAATTAACCTTGACAAATTCTTATATTCAAATAATTAGACATCGGGGTGCTGCAGCAAATGCCCAACCATTTTGTGCAGAGAAATCCACAAACAAACCAAGAAATTGTTGGAGAACTAAGGGAGGGGAAGAAAAAAAAAAAAAAAAAAAAAAAAAAAAAAAAAAAAAAAAAAAAAAAAGGAGAGAGAGAAAACAAGTAATAAACAGCATCTGCATATCATATCAGTACGTACCAATTCCTGATGTGCTGTCCGAATCAAGGGAACCGATTTCAGTCAGTGTGGAAGTATCAAGAATATCATCCTTTGTCTCTTGAACAGTTACAATTTCTTTATGTGCCATATCTGCTGGCATCATATACGCCAGTTCAAATACCAATTTATCATTTTCTCCTGAATCCTTCCTGTAAATTAACAATTAAGTGCTATTATATCCCTTGAAATAATACTTCATATATCACTGCACTTATGTTTTTGTAGTCACTGTCAGATTTATAGCTACTGGATATTGGCATGCATGTGCGCCCTTAATCGCGTGCGCATGCATGTGCGTGCGTGTGTTTTGTGCTCTAGCTCAACAAAGGATTCACTCTGAAATCCAGCAAGTTTTTCTCCTTCATAAGTGTCTGTTGACAATTAAATACTTCTGCTATTTGGTGGGTAGTCTCATTCACTTCTAAATTATTTACTTAACAACTGATCCACCTGTGAATTGGTACTATTTCTGTAAATAAACGTACCAAGAATCCTGACCGATGGGGTGTGAGCGGTGGGGTGCGGGGTGGGTATTTAAAGGTGAAATTTTTTATCTTTTTCTTGAGTAACAAAAATTGTGCCTTCTAATGAAAATATTGTCCTGTATCAAATTAAACTATATTAAATTTTCTACAAAAAAAGGTTGTATTAATTTTTTCTGTAGGAGTACTAATTTCTGTGCTGCAGGGGATGTAAAAATCGCAGATTATTAAAAATAGTGTTTTAATGGTATAAGGTTAACATTTATTTTAAATGAAGTGCGTCAGAAACAAATATGGAATGTTGGTATCACATCTAAATGCAGTAAAGTCATATTAAGGGATCAAGTTGTGCTCTGAGGGCATAACAGGGTGAAAAGGGAGGCGGGGGGGTGGGGGGGGGGGGGGGGGCAGGAGGGTGGAGGAGGTAGAACTGCGAGGGAAGGTAGGTCGCCAGATTGTGGTCATGCACTTTTCTCCTCCATACATCTGCAAACTGAAGAGTGAGGAGGTGATTCCTCACTATTACCATACTACACCAAAAGAAGTAATTACAGGATGTTTCAAAAATTGATACCGCCGCTCCACATCACGCCTGTGAATCACCAGCAACATACAGCACAGACATTCCAGGGGATCTTTATTTTTTTACACAATATATTAACACTACTTGCAATGCAGATATGAGTTACAAATAATACTAACACAAGAAATGTGTAAGGACAGAATCTATGTAAATCTCTGCACACTGTTCTACACTGATAAAGAGAAAGTTGATTTTTAGTCATCCCGTATGACAGATGGAGTGTTCTTTGGGAAAGGCAACTTCCCCACCACAAGCGCTGCTCACTTTTCGGTTTACAGACAGTCTATACCTCTTATTTTGTTTATCAGTAACACAATTAACAATCAGAGAAATGAAATAACTTTCTGGTTATTCATTAATTCATAACCAAGTGACTACAACACAATTATATGGTGTTACAATACAATGATGAGACAGCAGCAAGGGACCACATTTACCATTCCTATCCCTTTCCCACCAAAACTACGTAGGTCTCTGACAACAACACACTTCCAAGTTAAACACTTCTCCACCACTGTTTAGAAGAACATTTTACATAAAAGATCACTTAACAACTGCAAATAAGCAATCATTTAATAAACTGAAAATAACCTCACTATGTAAACATGTGTTCAGTGAAGTTATTACCTGTATTCAAATAAGAGAATTGGACTGGAAATGCTGGGAAGGTATAGGCACTCTGTAAACTGCAAAGTGAACAATGCTCAGAGTGGGGGGAGGTTGCCTTTCCTGGAAGAAAACTAAAGCTGCCATACAGGACAACTGAAAATCAATTTCCCCTCTAATAGCGTAGAACAGTGTGCAGAGATTTACGTAGATTATGTCCTTACGCAGTTCTTGCATTAGAATTATCAGTAACTCATGCCTACAGTCATGTAGTGTTAGCACACTTTGTGAAAAGTAAATACCCCAAGGCACATCTGGGCAATGCATTGCCAATGATTCACAAGGCATGATGTGGAGGGTCGGTGTAACTTTGTTAAACACCTTGTAGTTGCCTCTTGTGATGTAGACAGAGAGGGGAATCGCTGCTCACTCTTCAGTTTGCAGACATATGAAGGAGGGAAGTGCATGACCACAATCCGGTTACCCACCTTCCCTCACATTTGTACCCTCCAACCCCTGCCCCCACCACCGTGTTACACCACAACACAATATACGTCTGTACTGCACTTACATGTTTCTAACGTCCTTCACTGGTTTTATACTGTTAAAACAATATTTTTAATAATCTGAGATTTTTTAATCCCCTGCACTGCTGAAACTATTAGTCTTGGGGGAAAATATCAATATGATATTTTTTGTTGGACATTTAATGTTGCTTAATTTTAAACTGGGAAACCTTTTCCCTAAAGTTTACCCTACTCTAAACTAAATAATCTTGTTCATCAATATCCTACATATGAGGTGTGATCAAAAAGCAACATGAATTTAATTTTGTGGGCTTTATACATATCATTTTCAAATTTTTTTTATCACCTAGTTGGTACAATGCTCATGATGCATCTCTACATTTTGAGCTGTTTTCAACATTTAGTTTACTGTTGACAGTTGAAAAGATTATACGTGTTTTCAAGTGCTCGGTGAATTTTTACTTACATAAAAGGTGGATCAAAGATTTCTGCATTAAATTTTGCTTGAAAAATGGAATAAAGTGCAGCACCACATTCGAAATGTCGACTGTGGCTTTCGGCAAATGTACTATGAGTAATACAAGAGTTTATGACTGGTATAAACATTTCAAAGAGGGTGGAGAAGATGACGACTGCCCTGGATGCCTTACCACACCAATTGCTGATGACAATGTGGAAGAAGTAAATAAAGAAAATAGCTCTGGAAAATTGCTGAATCACTATCATATAGTTTCCTGTTGATGTTGGCATATCCTCTGGCTCATGATAAACAATTTTTAAAAATGTTTTGGACACGATCCATGTAGCATAGAAATTTGTTCTGAAATTGTTGAATTTTGACCAAAAACGAAGTCGTACAGACATAACTCAGGAACTGCTTAATGAAGGCAACAAAAATCCAGAACTTCTAAAGAAGGTTATAACAAGTGACAAAACCTGGGTATATGGGTATGACACAGAAACCAAGGCCCAATGTTCCCAGTGAAAACTGCCTGAAGAGACAAGACTGGGGGGGGGGAAAAAAAAAAAAAAAAAAAAAAAAAAAAAAAAAAAAAAAAAAAAAGCCGATATGCTCAATTGCAATGAGATAATGCATGATGAATTCTTACCTTATTGTCGTAGAGTCAATAAGGAATACTACCTGGAAGTTGTGCACTATTTGCATGAAGCAATCCAAAGAAAATGACCAGAATTGTGGCAAACTGCTTCACAATAATGGTCCTGCTCACGCCTCAAAGCTTGTTCATAATTTTTTGGCAAAAAACAGAACTGTTATGTTGTTTCAGCCACCATATTCACTGTACATGGCCTCCCTGTGACTTCCTTTTATTCCAAAGGCTAAAAAGAGCCATGAAAGGATGTCGTTTTGCCACCATTGTGGCATTTTGCCACCACAGTCTCGCTGAAGGAGCTGAACACTATGATGAAAGCGAGTTCCAGAAGTGATTCAAAACTGGAAAAAGCACTGGCACAAGTGTATTATATCTGAGGGGGATTACTTTGAAGGGGATAAAGTCGATGTTGATGAATAAATAAAGATGGTGTAAGAAAAACCAGAAGTCCCATTACTTTTTGATCAGACCTCGTACACACCAATTTGACATATTAACACAAAGACTATACAAAAATAGCTTTACATATACCACTCAGAACTATCTTCAAAATACATATTTGAAATAATAAAAGAATGCCACAAAACAGTTGTTAAAATTTTCATTTACAAATGATTTTTACTGAGAAGTGTTTCATTTTGCAATAAAGAAATTACAAACTTACTGTTCCTTGACAGTAAATGACAACAGAGAAATAAATAAAGAAATATATTGTGAAATCGCATTCTGTGCTAAGTTCCTCTTGATTGTGAAAGATGACACAAAGAACATTCTGACTAGACAAAGATGGGGATTTAAATCGGCAGACTTCTTTTCCAATGACTCATCTTGGCACGCACCTTAATCAGTCTGGGGAAAGCACAGATAACCTAAATCTATTTAGTATGCACAAAGCACCAAGGAGATGCTCATTCACCTCATGTGGCCACTACAAGAGAGGCATTATTTATTACAGGATGGTTCACTGTTAAAAGTCTAAGAGCATATGTTCCTAGAAGAGCCAAATCAATATTTTGCCTCCGCCTCACACATATTTGGCCAAAGTACCACAAAAGGGAAAATCAGAGAAATCCTATCTCTCACAGAGATTAACAACAGTCATCTTTCCCATGCAGCATTTACAACTGGAACAGAAAAGGGGATAAAGTGAAATTTGTACATGACATACTGCCCACCACACACCTTTATGCGGTTTGCGGAATATACATGTAGATGGCAAGATAGG
Organism: Schistocerca nitens; assembly: GCF_023898315.1. Lineage (NCBI taxonomy): Eukaryota > Metazoa > Arthropoda > Insecta > Orthoptera > Acrididae > Schistocerca > Schistocerca nitens. The sequence continues at coordinate 601,613,872 of NC_064616.1, read as the reverse complement.
GATTTTAAGCCTGTATATGAGTAAAGTGCATTCAGAACTGCACCATCTCACTTAGATTAGATTTACTTTCATTCCAATTTATCTGTAGCGAGGAGGTCCTCCTGGATGTAGAGCATGTCAGAAAAACAACAATACATGACAAATATTTACAACTCAAACAAATAAGCTATTGTACCATTCCACGGGTACCAAGTGGCATGGTCGTCATTTTTTAATGAACGCTATATGAAAGAATCATATTACAAATACTAATGCACTGAATTTAAAATAACAAAGCTTTTTATTTATTTATAAGGTAATAAATGTGTAATACAATAATACAACTACTAAATACTTATTTACAATGAACACATTACTGCACTGAACTGGTGTGTGCGCACAGAAGTTATATTGTACATACACACACACACACACACACACACACACACACACACACACACACATACACAAATCAGTTGGTTCTACTGAGAAATTCATCAATGGAGTAGAAGAAGTTGGCCACCAATAAATCCTTTAGGCTTCTCTAAACTGAATTTCATTGGTTGTTAAACTTTTTATGGCTGCTGGCAAGTTAGTGAAAATGTGTGTTCCTGAATAATGCACACCTTTTTGTACAAGACTAAGTGACTTTAAATCTTTTTGAAGATTATTCTTATTTCTAGTATTGATGCCATGAATTGAGCTGTTGATTTGAAAAAGTGATATATTTTTAATGACAAATTTCATTAGGGAATAAATATATTAGGAAACAGTAGTTAGTATCCCTAGTTCCCTAAACAGGCTTCTGCAGGATGTTCTTGAATTCACACCACATATAACTCTTACTGCACGTTTTTGTGCCCAGAAAACTTTAGCTTGGCTTGATGAATTGCCCCAAAAAATAATCCCATATGACATTATGGAATGAAAGTAAGCATAGTATGCCAGCTTTTTCATTTTTATATCCCCTATGACTGACACAATTTGCATTGCAAATAGAGATTTGTTAAGACGCTTCAGCAGTTCTGTGGTGTGCTCCTCCCAGTTATTAAAGTACTGCTAAACAGAACATAAAAACTAGCAGTGCAAGTAACCTCTTGCTCCATCAGTGCATACAGGTACAGTTAACTGAACAGTGCACACAGCAAGCTTCATGTGAATAGTATGTGCACAAAGCCAAAAGCACTGTGAGTATCACTCACTACTCACTGCTGAAGGAATCATTTGAAATGGGTAGACCAGCATGTGAATGAATGTGCAAACAGTGACAATTTTTTATGTGATGAGAGGCTGGAATATGCCATCATCCACTGGACACTCATGGAAAGGATGCTGTCAGGTAAGCCAGTTTGTGGATGTGCGCATGGTACACCTTTACGTCAGAGCATGGGCTTCTGTGACTCCATACACACAATTGCAGAGCTGACATCGATGACATTTGTGTGCATCCTATGATGGTGCGATAACTGAAAATTTTGGCCTTTGAGGAAACAACACTCAATAACATTAGACTCAGCCAGTAGACAAATATATTACCACAAAATTACTGTAAGAAGTTGTCACCTCTACCCCCTGATCAAAATTCTGTAGATTATGCTACTAGGAAAAATGAAGGAAGATTAGAGTAACAGCCAATGGACGGCAAGGTCATTAGAGCTGGAGCACAAGCTCGTATTATGAAGAGATGGAGAAGGGAATCAGCTTTGCCCTTTTAAAATGAACCATCCTCACATTTTCCTGGAGCAATTTAGGGAAATCACTAAATACGTGTGGCTAGACATTGACTAACTGTCGTCCTCCCTCATGTGGGTCCAGTGTGCTAACTGCTGCACCACCTTATTTGGTTGTTACTAGGAGGTATGTTGTGTATGATGCGTTGCCGACCACAAAATTCTAACATCAATAAAAATGTGGCAACCCCCCCCCCTCCCCCACCACCACCACCACCACCACCACCACCACCACCACCACATACATCCACATGCGCACACGCTTTACAATGTACACAATGTAAAGTCTTGTCTCTAGACTTCACCAAAACAGTAACAGTTCTCCGAAATGAGTGAATGTTCAAACAGGTACTGGGTACTTATAATTAAAGTTTCCCTATGAAACACATTATAACTTTGAAACTAATAACTGTATGAATACCAAACTTGGTAGCGTAAGTCCAGAGTATGGGGTGCATGATTTCCATGTGTCACAGCACCACTGTCCAGTTCCAATTATGGCTACCAGATGCCGTGATAAGTCATTGTGATTCATAGTCTCAAACACCTGACCACTTGCAGTGCACTTGTTGGCGTGTCAACACGATCTTGGACAAAAGGAGCAGGACATTATTGGTGAAGCTTTATTATCAAAACAAGAGTACTGCTGCAGCTGCACTTCGAGAATATCACCGGCTGAAAGGATTACGGAAGGGTCCTCTTTCTCCACGTACTGTGCAGGCACGATGAAGAAGTTCAAATCAACTGGAGAGCTGGACATTGCTCTGGAAGAGGCTGACGACCGGTTACACCACAGGTGGTTGATGAAATCTGTTTTGCTATGGCATACAATGCTGTGCGCAATTCCCGATTGGCAGGCAGTGCACATGCTGTGTCATGACAGTTGAACATCCTGTGGTCCACCATTCTCAAATGGTATCCATACAAGATCCATATCATACAGCAGCTTGCACCACAGGACGCATGACAACATGTTGACTTTGCTCTCCACCTTCTTGCAAGGATTGAAGTTGACGAGGGTTGGCCCTGGACCATCCTATGGACAAACGAACTTCATTTATCTCTGACGGGTGAGATGAACACACAGTATTGCCAAGTGTGGGGATCTTCACCTCCAATCACTGTGCACGAAGTTTCTCTGTATGGTGAATGTGTCACCGTATGGTGTGGCTTCACGGCTACGTTGATCATTGGCCCATTGTTTTTTTAACAGATTGGCACTCAACGACCAAAGATGTGCAGTGTGACTGGCCAGCATTACTGCAATATGCTTCGCCAGCATGTCATACCTACCCTACAGGAGAGAGACGCATTGAACTCGATGGCTTTTATGCAAAATGGGGCCCCACCACACATCACTCGTGAAGTTGGCCTAATTCTCTGAAACACATTTGGAAACAATCAAATTATCTGCTGATTGTTTCCAAATGCTTGGCTGGCATGACCACCTGATCTCACTCCCTAGGATTTCTGGTTGTGGGACTACCTGAAGGACAGGGTTTACCATGGGAACATATGTGCTCATCTGAAGCGCAGCGTATCAAGAGAGGTAGCCCCCACACCTATGGACATGATTTGTTCTGCTGTGCAGAATGCAACCTGTGCTTTCAGAGTCTTCTGGACACGGATCGGTGTCATACTGAACTCCTTTTGTAGCAGTAATGGAACCAGTATGCAATGGTATTTTTGTAAACCCTCATTGCCAGTTTTGTAAACATCTTGTCGCTACTGCTGCTGTGGAGGTTGAGTTGTCACTGTTGTTATGGTTGGCCCAGTTTGTGAATTCATGAAATGACTTGGGGTGCAGTACACCACTAAGACAATTTTTCCCTGCCACTATTATACAGCTATGCCCCAGGGTCATGTAACAGGATAGGAGAACGAAGGTTCTACAACACTCCAACAAATTAGTAACAAAGTTACACAAATGAGTTAAGAGGTTTACCTATCTTTGTGACTTGTTGAGTGATTAAGTCTACAACACTGCATGTAATATAACACAAAAATGCCCGCAATGGCTAAGTACAAATAATCATATGTAAATTTCACAGTACATAGCAAATGCAATTTACAACAACTCTCTGTTCACTTCTAACACTTCACTAATTGACGTTCCCTGTCAGAGTCAGCCCTCGACGATGATCTCTAACCAAGTGGGCGAGAGCTGCTCTTTATCTTCCAAGTAGGCTTCTGTCCGCTGTCGTCCAGTCATTGGCACATTGTACTTGGTCAGCAATTGGCCAAGGCAAAGTCATTATCTTCATCCTCAGCACTGCCCGTGGCGCTGGTGGAACTTCCACAAGTGGCGAGTCTCTATGGCACTGGCACCAGCTCGCATATTTGCGCCTGTGGTGCTTTTGCCCTGGTTGTGTCTTGTTCGGATGAGACAGCAGGTATGATGTACAGTAGCAGCACATTAAAAGTGTTTCAGTTGAATTGATTCTGAATTATTTCTCTTTCCCATGTCCTTGAAATTAATGCTACCACATTTGTTACTCGAATGGTAATTAGTTTCTGTATTATAATGTGTTGAATTGGAAAGTTTAATTATAACTACCCAGTATTTCATCAAGCACTGCACCCAAATTTCATAAGAATTCTGTGTCAGAAATTACTATGCACAGAGATTATGCAAAAGAATTAAACTGAATTCCAAGAACAACTATCATAAAAATTGCAATCCAGGCCCAATATTCTACTTTGTCAGTACCCATTCCTCCCCTTGGAACTACTAAATAAGAACCGATATATAGCAATTTATTAACAAGATCAGTCAAGAGCTCTCTTGAATGGCAATACACAGCTGAATAAATCCTGTTATGAGTAAGTCCCAAGTTGTCATCCTCATGATCCCCCCAATTTTTGCACTTCTCCTTACATACTGGAGTATTATTTTTTATTTCTTTCATTGTTATATTCTACTCGCATAGCTGAGAATTTACGAAAACATGTGGTACTGGAATTTTGCTCCATTTATTTTCCTTTTTTCAGATGTTTGAATATTATGGCCAAGAAGACAAGGAACAATTTATGACCAAAAATTTACATGCTATTAACATATTAATCTTGTTAGATTAATTTTTTCTTTTTTTTTTTGGAAAATACGTTCAATACCTTGTCTTCAAAAGTTTATGATTCTCTTGTTCTGACAGCCAGATACCAAACTCAATCAAACGGGAAGCACGGAGCTTATTTGTTGTTTCAGCCTCCATCTTTGGCTCATCAAATACAAATCTGTAAACAAAGAATAGAAAAAAAAGAAGAATTATATTAAAACAAGCTAAATAAAAAATTTCATCAACATACTGTTCAAATTTTCTTACAATGATTGGAAGAGTGGGGTGGGAGTGGGTGGTGCGGGTTGTGAGAGGAGGAAATTCTCTCTGACTGAGGTATACAAGAAATAGAAATAGTCCTTCCTATGTAATTTATTCATAGAATGGCCTCAAACTATAACATGTTAGATGAAGATGTAATGTTTCTAGATAGGTACCTTATGATTTGTTCAGACTGTAAGGTTGCAGGGTTGCTGTTATCAATGTGAAGTGTTTGTGGCATGCCTGTACAATATCATCATCTCAGATTACAAACCAAGTCAACTAGCACATGTACTGGAAGATGGAGCAGAGAATGTGCTTCCTGAAATGTCTGAAATCTTGTCAACTGAAGTGCTTAGTAATCTGAGGAGATTTTACTACTGTATTTGTGTACAACAATGAAAAAACCGCAATAGATAATTAGTTTCACTCCTATACATATACAACAATGTTACTTAACTATAACAAACCAAATTTTTCATTTTTGTATTAGAACTCTCTTTCATTTTACTGTATTAGCAGTAGAAAACACAGTGTACAAAGTTTATACAACCAAATAATATAGTCGTCAATTACTCCGCTGAGAGTACACAGTATGCCACTGCCCACTTGTGGACCAGTAAGAGTGTTTATGTTAGTTCCTGAACTTTGGCTTGCTGCAAATTTAATGCTCATGAATGATCCTAGTGTCTAACTTTCCAAATTGTCTGCCATTATTTTGAGAGTCATAAGCTGAAAATAATAATCTATGCTCATAAAACCCAAACTATGGATTCCTCTGAAATTGAGACAACATACCACATGTAAACTCAATAGAATCCAAGTCATATGACAAATAAATACGCAGCTTCAATGACCAAAAAATAAATTTTTTACCTGACATTCTATTTTCAGGATTCTTTAAACACTAAAAGAATTTTTTTCTGATTATAAATATTTCTACTGATGATTTGACGATGCACATTCCACCTGGGCAGCTGTGGTTAGCACATTGCTGCTGCTGCTGAGCACTCGCTACTGTTGAAGGCTGAGCAGACAGGTGGTTTCATAGATTGCATGCGCCTCGCAAAGTTGTTGTGTTACTGTTCTAAGAGCGATGAAGCAAATTTTCATGCTAGCGTGTGTGCAACACTCTTGACAAAGGCAAACACTGTAGAAAAGGGAAGATGTTTTGATAACGAGGTCCCTTGGAAGCTCCGCCTACTGAGCCAACCAAGTGACATAACGATGTGAAGATCGATAAACAATTGCCCACCAATCGATGAAACTGAAGAAAATCTGAGCAGTCTAGCTGAGGATGGCTTCTTTGAAAAGAATGACATCTCTTGCTACATCCGCACAGAAGACAGACAGAACAGCTGATGAATCATCCTGGGATCATTGCCCAGAACAAATGTGATCTTGTAGTCCTGACTTCTCCCTTTTACATCCAATACCAGGGTGAGGATTGGAAGGGTTTCCTCGGCATACTTGAGGTCACCGACGTGTTAGTGATTGGGATCAAGTGTCTGGACAACAACGCACTGCTCGGGGTGCAAGCAGTGTGCAAGAAGTACATGGCCCTAGCACTGGAGAAGACACAACAGAAAGATAAGAAATCAACAGTCAACACATTCTTCAGGGTCCTGCCATGGCTGTGAAGTGAAGAAACAGTCTGCAAAGGGCTGCAAAATGCTAGGTTCAGAGATGTAGCTGTAAGGCTACGTAAATCGACAGGGGCTGCCAATACTTATCCTAGCTGTGGAGGTGGCTAAGCTTCAGTGGTGGTTGGCTGCAGACCAAGTCTTTGAGCTGAATACACTTTTGGTCTTCTAGGTGACAATGGAGTCTCACCCACTGGAGCTTGATCCAAAGCCTCAGGACTGTAAGTGCCAAGAAGAGAGGCCATGTAGGGAAGTATTGCCGCAATCAGGCGATCTGTGTCAAACGCTCTGGCAAACGTGTCAGTCAAGCCCAGAAGACATACACTCATGTTCCCGCAGTGGTGGGCCACAGCAATGCCTGTGATAAGACACAGAAGGAGGAGGAGAAGGAGGAGGAGAAGGAGGAGGAGGAGGAGGAGGAGGAGGAGAAGGAGGAGAAACAAGATAGACCAGGCATGCTCAGTAGGTGCTAATGGGAAGAAAAGAAACCACACCATACACAAAAAACCCAAACATACTCATGAACAGAAAACCCACTGGCATCAAGCGAAGCCAAAATAAAAAAGGAAAACATAACAAACGGTGTATAAGAAATTGGTTGAAGAAGTGCAATATTCAACTACTGAAACAGCCCATCTTCCTCCATCTGACGGGAGGACAAGGAGGAGCAGGAGGAATGCTCTCTAATATAGAATTAATTAGAATTTAGTTGAATTGAATGGTAAATAAACCAGGTGGAAAGAAAGGATTGACAATATGCTGCTTTATACATTAAGGACCAAATGTGATTCCATGTTCGGACAACCAACCCATTCTCTTCCTCCTGTGTTGAGCGGAAAACAAGCTCCTAGCAAGGTGATGTTTACTGTCATCCAGCTATTAAACAACTTGCAGCCCAATACCAGACAACATCTGTAATTAAAAAAATACAGCCATGTCTTCTCCCTATGATTTTGGACATACTGACTTCAAGAAGTGAAGTGAACAGTATGGCAATTGACACTGTAGGCCAAGTTGATACAAATTTTGACAGTGTGGTGTCCAATTTTCCTTTATTCATTTATCTCAGACAGTAATGACCAACTACTTCAGAATAAATTTGATCCGACTACATTGAACGTTAAATAAACTAAGTTATTTAAACAGCATCTTGGACATAACGTAGTTACTTAAAAACATGCAAGGACATTCTGCCTGAAACCATACCCAGACATTTAATACTGGTATATTGTGTACAATGAAAGCTGCAAAATCATCCAGAAATGTGCCTTGTACTGGAACTACACAACCTATTTTATTAATAAAAATGGTAAAATTTATAGCATCATCTCCTCCTCTATTCAACATAACAATCTTACAAATAACACATATAAATGAATAATGGGATGCAATGATTAGAAATTTAAGAAGATAACACAAGAAGAAGATTGTACCTACTACGTGTATCATGCCCATTAACTGAACTGGAACAGACTTATATGAAATGTTGCAAGTTTAAGGAAGCTTACTGTAGAGGGTCAAAGTATTCAATATGGACTGCCTTCCCTTAACCCACACTGGATGCTATTAATGAGCTTGCTGGTACCTATACTCCAGGAACAACAGTAGTTCATTACATAATGCAAGATTTTTTCTTACAGAAGTTATTAATACTATACCATGGTTACTAAAGGAGCAAGTGTCCCTTCTCTAGTTTGAGGAGGACTACCAGAATAGTTGGAAAACATTGGACACCTGAACATCTTACTGCTGTCCAAACAGAAGTTTCAACACATCTCTTCTTTGGGTATTTTCTGGCAACAACCTTCCTCAATACAGTGGTTATAATCATATCAAAACAAAATGCTACTGACAAACTGTTGTATTAGCTCAGTGTATGCAAGGGCCAGCATCAATGGAACTGTTTATCAAGTTCACTTCTTGTGACTGACACATTATTCACCATTCTGCACAGAACAAGACAGAGTCACTGCATCTGTGAGATCTGACACAATCCGCTTCCCACTAAGATAATACTATGTGTCACTTTTAATGAAACACTTCTTTTACTATTACTGAATTTCTTCAGCTGCAGTCAGAGAGAGCTTTGAATTATAATTTCACTTTAATGATAATTATTAAATACATTCATAGATAACTGGTGTTCAACAAATTCTGGATTGAGGTCGCTACATTGAGAAAGATTTGTCATGAGTTTTATAGACGATCATCCCAACACATTAAAGCTATATCATTCGCCAATGATACACACACTAATTTTATTGTGCTCTTTACCATTTGAATACTGTGACCTTACCTATAATTGTTCAGCAGCCGTTCCAGAGGTATGAAACACTGCAAATTTTTATCTTCTGGAAGAGGCACAAATGTCCCTAAAATTAAAAAAGAAACTATTAGTGAAACTGTGGCGCTTGCGCGCGCGCTGTGCTTCTGCCAAGTGCCATCAAAAACTATTGGTATGTCAGTCATACCATCATTTATTTCAACAGCTTCATTTGCAGCACCCTTCATTGACTCAAATGCAACACATTCCACAGCAGCTCCAATAAATCCTGCACACTTTTGGATTTTAAAAGGTGGGCGTGGCATATTCATCACGACACACATTGTTTCTGCTGCAGTGTGTCCTTTGCTAATAGCTCTCAATCCATAAAACCACCTAACATTTACTTCACAATAATTATCTTCACACTTATCAGAATTTCAAAATGAGTGAGTATATTTACAACTGGCACAATTAATGATAAGTTTCCTGGCTAGTCCACTTGATACCTCACTGTCTTCATGTAAACTAACTGGCCCTCCAGACATTTTACAACACACACATTCACGTAACATCCTCGTTAGGATGTGTAAATCATCAGAATATAACCTAAAACATTGAATTTTAATCTTGAAAGCACTAATGGGTGTTTCTCTAGATACTGACAAGTTTGCCTGTATTTCATTGTTTGTAACTTCATACACCACACGTTGAACACAATGTTTCCCTTTATTCGAAAAACACTTCGTTTTGACACCATACTTTACATTTTGAGAGATTTACCAATCTATTCGTCACTTTTCCTCGGAAAAATGTTAGCACTTCAACATACAATGTGTGTTTATACTATGAAATGATACGATACAGTGCTATCAATACAACCTTTCTAACACAGCAATCCACAGCCTTGTATATAAAAAAAAAATAAAATACTTCTCACATGAGTTTGTTACATATATTTTATTTTGAAAATTGCAAATTTTATAATGAGATAATTATCTGAAAATGTGGAAAATTTTTTTTTCCGTTCTAACTCCCCTTAATATCCTTAAATCCCTTATACGCACCTCAGTTTCACTTGGGGATCAAACTGCTCACTTGCCTTTTGGCAACTCATGAATAGGTCATTGGCAGCTCAGCTACTGATTCATATAAAGTCAACTGTGAGAGGGATCAAAAACCTATTTGTTTGCACACATCTGACGTCATGATGAGTAATCGCTTGATGGCTAGTGGCCGCTCACCAACCTCAGTACTGAGGCTGGGTAAGGGGAGCTTGTACCATGACCAACAGTCACTGAAGTATTACCCTTTCAGTAGGCTGAGTCTAAAATCTGTGGGTGCAAAGATCCTGTTGTACCATACACATTGCAGCCATAGTCAAAACAAAGATTTATATAATTAGAGCTACATATGGTGTTTATTCTGAACCCCAGCCCATCAATCTGCACCAACTTTTGAAATTTGGATGCTACTTTCAGAGCTCTTCCTTTAGGATTCTCAAATGTAGCAGCCAAATAAATGTGTAGTCAAATAACCCATACAAAGTTGAATGCTTGATATGCTCCTTAGGTGCAGGTCAATTACAACAGAAAATCTGCATGAGAGATTGAAACTGATACATACATTTTTGTCTGCAGAAAAGTTAATGTGAGTATTCTCAGTCCATCTGTACACTCTCTCAAGTATTCCTGCAGATGAGATGTGGTTACTACACACATTTGTCAGCATTCAAGAAGGCATTTACTGTATGTAAAATATCATTACAAGTCACTGAGAGGACACATTTCTGTAGAATAAAAAGAAGGGTATTGTTCCCAATGTACCTATAAAGCGACGATTGGGATTTAACATCCCAATGGCGATGAGTTAAGTAGAGACGGAGAATGAGCTTACGCTGGGGAAGATGGTGAAAGAAACTGAACTGTTTTCTGAGCGAAGGAATCATTCTGGTATTTACCTTGAGAGATTTAAGGATACCACAAAAAACAAACTTGGATGGTCAAACTCAGATGCAACGACTATCTCCTCATATGCCAATCCAATATCAATGCACTGTTGTTGTGGTAACAAAGTTATAATTTGTCAAGGAAGAATGTAATAAAATGGAGTGCCATTTCATGGAATCCTGGATGTGGTGCCAATAAAACTGACAGCCCCTCAAAATTCTAAGCCCGACAATTTATATGATCTGACGACATTGCAAGACATGAAAATCTATGCAGGAAGTGCTGTCTTCCCCTCAAGTTATTGTAGAGCTGTACCTTCTTGTGGTCTAGTGCTAAACTTTCTGCACTGTGAATGTAAGGTCATAAGTTTTGAGTCCACGAGTTTCAGTACCTTTAGGTTAACTTCATAAGAACAAATTTATTGCCAAGCCCTAACAAAGACGTCTTCTCAAACAAAGATGAGTGTGAACAGGTAATACGAGGGTTGGAACTTTAATAGTGGCAACTATTTATTTACAGCTCGTACAAAATAGATGTGTGTTTCAAAATTTTACTGACGTTCAAAGTAGTCACCAACATTGTGTATAACATGTTGCCAGCGATGTGGAAGTCATAGGATACTCTTAGCAGCGCCAGTTGTGTTGACAGTTAGAGTGGCGCGGTCTATTGCTCAAATTTATAGCAGATCTGAAGCGAATGCCGTGCAGTGTTTCCTTCAGTTTAGAAATCGAGCTGAACTCTTGAGGGCTTAAGTCAGGGGAGTGCAGTAGGTGGTATAGCACTTAGCAGCCCCACCAGTCAAAAAAATCAGTAACAGCTTGCACTGTACGTGCTTGAGCATTGTCGTGCAAAATGATGGTCAGGTCCTGCAGAAAGTGTCATCACTTTTGTTTCTATGCTTTTCATTTTTGGAACACAACCTATGACCAGCTCAGAGACAGAAGCGACAACACTTTCTGCAAGATCTGACCATCATTTTGCAGGACAATGCTCAAGCACGTACAGTGCAAGCTGTTACTGATTTGTTTCACTGATGGGGCTGCTAAATGCTATACCACCTACTGTACTCCCCTGATCTAAGCCCTTGTAAGTTCAACTCTGTTTCTAAACTGAAGGAAACACTTCAGGGCATTTGCTTCAGAACTGCTGCAAATTCGTTGGGCAATAGACCGCGCCGCTCTAACTGTCAATGCAACTGGCATTGCTAAGAGTATCCTATGACTTCCACATTGCTGGCAATGGGTTATACACAATGCTGGTGACTATTATGAAGGTCAGTAAAACTTTGAAACACGTATCTATTTTGTACGAGCTGTAAATAAGTAGTTGCCACTACTGAAGTTCCAACCCTTGTATTTTGCACCCGATGGCAGAAAAAGAGTAAGAGTGTTGCATAGAACAAACTGTTCATCAGGGATGTGTCCATTGGAGCTGGTATTTGTTGCCAATAACTGAGGTGCCCTTCAATCACAGTATCAGATAATGACCAGAAAAACAGCATAGTGTGTTACTACTTCATGATAAAGCCCTTCTGCACTTGACTGATTTCACAAAAGAACCTATCAACAAAATTCCTTTCCTGACAAAAGAGTACTTTGAACCTGGCTTGACGACATCGTCAACTCTGAACCAGTTCATTTCTAGAAGTGTTGAATCTGCCAACTACCTGAGCACTGTCAGATTGTTTGAAATAATGTGGAAAGATTTTTCTTAATGATTAACTTCTCTCGTGTGTAGTGTTGTGCTCAATAAACTAATGAAAAATGCTATAAAAATATGCAATGCATAAACACAAGGAGGTTAAACTGATGTTCTTCTAGATTAAAACCAACAAGTGTATCAACGAGGTGAATCATGCGAAACAGAACTTCAACTACCTTTCAGAAAGTAGAAAAAAAGCACTAAAATTTCAGGTATGGCGTTTTCCGTTTTGCTGGATTCTGAGGGGGCTTTTGACGACGTGACTTCCAAACCCATGGTGAAAGCTGCAGAAGTGCAAGGTTATCAAGGCCACTATACAGGGTGTTAAAAAGAAAAGTGTTGAATACTTTAAGAAGTGGTAGTACTCATCGAAACAAGAAAAATAAGTCCAATAAACATGTGTCCAGAAACGCATACTTTCCGAGATAAACACGTATTTATAGGAAGTACTGGATAATGCTTGGTTGTGGATATTAGCATAGTCGTTGCACTGGCGCTCCACCAAACGTGTCAGCAGTACTCCACCTACTATTAAGTGATTTGCAATCAGTTGCACGGTTGGAGTAGTGTTGTAGGCTACATTAGTTTACGTTGTGTTTGTGTGCCTTATTGTACAGTACTATCATCCCTATTAACTATCACAGCGTTTTACCTTCTTCCAAATGTGAATTCACTTGTGCTTATTGTTATTGAACTGTTTGTACAAATGGTGTAGTACAGTTACACTTTATCCCTTCCACCATTTTTAGCAATGGAAGCCTACATCTTGACAAGTGAAATGGCAGATATGACATTCTGCTACGGTTTAGGAAATGGACGCAGCCTGCGAGCCCTTTCCCCCTATGTTGAAAGATATCCACAAAGCAGAGTGCCCTCTGATAAGCTGTTCAGCACACTTTTCCAACGTCTGAGAGAGAAAGGCAACCTTGCACCTCTGAGGGCTGACAGTGGAAGGCCCTGTACAGTCCACATGCCTGACATTGAAGAGCATGTGCAATGTTCAGTGGAAGAAGGCCCTGGGACCACTGTGAGACGATTAGTAGCAGCAGGAGGCGTGTCTCGCACTCTACCTGGAGGGTACTTCGTGAACAATTGATGTACCCTTATCGTCTGCAGTGCGATCAGGCTCTAAGGCCACAGGATCATCATGGCAGATGGCAGTTCTGTCAATGGCTGTTGCAGAAGTGTGCCGCAGACCCACTGTTCACATCCAAGATTTTATTTACCAGTGAGACAGGGTTCACAAGAGATGGTGTTGTGAATTTCCTTAACCAGCCTGTATGGGCAGATGCAAATCCTCAAGCAATTCAGGAAAGAGGGCACCAACACCAATTCTCAATCAATGTATGGGCAGGTGTGCTTGGCAATAGATTAATAGGGGCATACGTGCTACCATGAAGACTAGCTGGGATGCAATATCTGGACTTTCTTATTAATGTATTGCCTACCTTGCTGTAGGTTGGGCTACTGCAGCGACAAATACAAATGTGGTTCATGCATGACTGTGCACCAGCACACTTTCATCACAATGTGCGCGAACATCTGATGCAGACATTACAGGACCGCTGTGGTTTTTTAAGCACTCTGTATATGTAGGTTCATTGTGATCATGCTGAGTAGAAGAGAGGTAGAAGCCACGGTGACGGATGTGAAAATGGTGATCATAGCAACATCAGAGGACGTCCACATGGTGGGGTTTTATCCTCACAACTGTGGAGCCAATTGCTGAATGAACTCATTAATCAGTTAAATGCTACAAGTTACTTTTGCCAAGAGTAAATGCACTCTGAACACTGTGCAAAACTGGTGTAGGAAACAAGATCTAAGGGTTAGAAACAGGAAAACTGTTGTAATGCTGTTCAAATGGAAGCATATCCAGGACATGTACTGGCATCTTAGGCTCTCCGATGAAATTCTACCAGTGGAGGGGGTAGTGAAGTATCCAGGAGTAAGCCTGGATGCAAAACTAATATGGACCTCTCACATAAAGAACAAAATATGATCCAAGGCAAAAAGCACCCATGTGCACTGGAAGGGCCTGTTGATAGAACTAGGGTCTAAGTCCCAGCTTTGTGAAAAATCAATGCACTCCGTGTTTTTTTCCATCTTGTTCTTCCCAAAAATAGTTCCTAATTGTTTCTACAGCATGTGTGTTAATTCTGTATGGGCTTTGATATCCTTTATTCAGAGGTGTGTACAACAATACAATGAATTCATGCTTAAAACATTGTCTGTATATCCTTTGGGTGGCTTAACTTTTTAGAGTACACTGTCCTGAAGCAGCTCGTTATCATATTGCATTCGCTTATCATTTTTGACTGGCACTTAACAACCTGTCAACTATTATTACCTGTTATTTACCAAGTTAAAAAGATACAGAAGGTCTGACTGAACCGTTTTACCCATTTAGTCTGCACGCTGCCTTCACATCAGATTAATTTCCACACTGGCTTTTCACGAGTTATTTTGAAATTGTAGAATTTCTTATTTCTTACACTTCAATTTTATTTCTTAATGGAACTACTGCTGTGTCTAGTATCCATTTATTTTGTAGATTTTTGTGGGCAGAAGACATACAGCCAGATATCACAGTTCCTTCTGGTGTACTGTCTACTATGCCACTTTCCTTTTACATGTATTCTTTACTGGTGTTTTGTGTTACTTTGGATATATATTTCAACAAACTAGGAATTAAACAAAGAATAGCTCCTGCTTTTAGAGATCGTCTCTCTTTTGGAATTTCAACTAGTTTACTGTTGATTATAGACAACTGTGCTCTTATTATCAATCCCTTTGTGAAACGTGAATTACCCACAAAACAATTTAAAGTCAGATCTCTCCTTTCAATGGAATTTCTATTGCCCATTTTAAAATACATTCTCTGAAGTCACATCTGTATGCTGGAGTGAAGCAAGACTATTTGTCATTCTTCTCTTTTAAGTGTTAATAACTAGAATTCTGAACATTTCTACCTCACCATAGCTTTCACCTATTCAATTGTCACACACAATACCGTAAGCAAAAATACAATAATCAACATAGAATTTCAACAGAAACCACAATAAAGCAGAATTGTACCTACTTGAGTGAGGTGACACTGCCATTAGTAGTTTACAGGAATCTTAACTTTTTACACTACGCTACTTATGTTTATGTACAGCAAGACACCATATTTACTTTTTTTATACTTACTACAGTATCCTTTTAAGATAGAAATATATTTTTCATTGCCCTGCTAGCCTTACTAGCATTCCACAAAGTAAATGTTAAGAGTAGAGGATGAGGACACAGATGATCCCAATAAGAATTGAAGAAGAAAGACAATAATTACCTGGTTACTTTGACAATTTCTGTAATCCAACATACTATGCATTCCTTCTTACAAAATAAAGTTTATTACACTATTCTTCACGCCTCTTATTCCCCTTAATACTGCAAATGAAGTACTTTACAATGAGTGCATTTCATTGCCTTACAAAAAAATCTAAAGGAACATTACATAGAATTTATTTATCACATAACAACTTACACTTGTCTGCAGAAAAGTCAGCAACATATGGCTGAATCACATTCAGCAGCTTGCAAAGGCTTGGCCATATCTGTCTTCTGGTCGCAAATGCTTCTTCCCGTAGCACTTCGCTTTCTAAATGAATCCAATCCAATGTGAGTTTGACTGAAACAATGAAACCAGGAAATCAAAACTGCACTTCTGTCTACTACTGTTTAACATAAAAAAGAAGAAGAATCTCTCTCTCTCTCTCTCTCTCTCTCTCTCTCTCTCTCTGAGAGAGAGAGAGAGAGAGAGAGAGAGAGAGAGAGAGAGAGAGAGAGTCATGAGGACCATGAACTGAACCAGTACCTTATCATGCATTTTTGTTCACACTACTCTACATACGGGCTTCTCTGTTTCGCCATTCCCTTCCCTATTGCATGTTACAAACACAAAATAATGCCACTGACATATACACTGAATTGCATTAATGTTAAGATACACACTGTCCCAAACCTTCAGTGTCTGAGCTGTCCACAAGGAACATAAATTGAGTACTTCCTAAAAAGGGACTACTAGTCTGAAATGAATATTTATATTTCTTAACATAGATAACTTACACCTTGTGGTGACAACTTCATATCATAGCAAGTATTGGAAGTGATGACCACCAGTCTCATTGCATGCATTACAACTGTGCATAAAATTTTGCTGCACACACAAATATCCTTGTTATCTGATGACCAATGAGCTAGGCAGCAAAGACACTACCAAACAGATCCTCTTGTTTCTCCTGGGATTTTATAAAACAACAATTTATGCAACGCCACAGAAAAAAATACCTACGAGTCACATCTGGTAATTGTGCTGGCTGTGGGACAACTTCCCTTTCCGCTTTATGATAGTAGCTGATATTAACTTCCACTGTGTTTGCAAATGCAGACTTGGGTGTCTCAGGGGGGTGCGTGGTGCAGAGGAAATGCTTGGCAACACTATACTCTAATATGGGCCTTCGATGCATAAACATACAACTCAAGCTGCCCTGAGAGCCACAGAAACTGTGCCCAAACTATTCCAGAGAAAACCGGAGCTGTCAGCTCTTCAAACAACGTGGGGTTCTTACACCTTCTTCTTACAAGTTCATATGTAGCTGCAAGTGAAGTACTTATTTTCTCTGCATCGTGTACATAAAAAGAAGAAGAATTGGACAATTTCCTTACTCTCTGAAACCTTAAATTTATGCATGTTTGAAGTAAAATTGCAAATAGAGAGGCTGAATAGGCCAATTTCTACTTTAACAATTTTGCAGACAGTTAAAATGAAAAGTCACCACTTCAGTTGAAATGTTAATTCAGAACTGTACAGCAAGCACAAATGGCTGCGTTGTCTTGATTTGAAAAAGAGTCTTACATTGTTTTCCTTGTTTATTATTTGGAGGAGAACTACTGTGGACTAAACACGGTGTCTGTGTCATTCACTACACCCACGACAAAATTAGAAAACAAACTTTCTTTGGTCCATATGAGTAATGTTTTGAATCTGTCAAGTGTAGGCAATGTACACAGAGCTACCCAATTTGACAGTGAGTACAGGAGGTTCCTTGCATTACACAACCAATAAGTTACCACTAATAGGTATATACTAAACCTAATTATTAACTGTATTTGTTTCTGTGTTGCACTGGAACTTCCTCTCAGAGGACATGATGCAATTTAATCTTATTCTGATCTGCAATTTTTGTGCCTTGATTAATTTTAGTGCAGAATTAGACTCGGTATTAAAATTGCATTTAAAAAAAGTAACAGTTTTCAAAGGCACCTCGAAAACCATCCATATTGTACTCCAATGCATGCGTCAAGTATGCCAAGAGGAAATTAGTGTGTGGAGCCTTTTGCTGTAATAGCTGACAAAACCAGTGATGTAGCATGTGTTTTCCAGATGTGTATAGTTAATAGGTACTTCATTAATGGAAGATATGTTGAAATATTTTGGGACTTCACAGCAACAGAAAAGTATGATGCCCAGTCTTTGGCAATGTACATAATTGAACAGATAAATCACTACAAACCAATCATGCAAACATATGATGGTGCAGCAGACACGAGTGATTTATCACAATGGGTGAAGGCTCTTGTTAAGTAAAAGTTTTCCAATGCTTCAAACATTCATAGTTACACTCATCAGTTGAATCTAATTATGCTTAAAGCTGCTTCGATTAATAAAAAAGCGTGAATATTTATCACCAAATTTCAAGGCATTTCCAGCCTCTCTTCCGCATCTCCACAAAGAACAGCAAGTGTCAACAAAATAGAGTGAAAACAGCTGCCACATTCAGTGTCTACTCATTGGAATTTCCAATCAAGGAATGTCAACACTATTTTCTGATATAGGGAAGAAGATATGAAGTGCACAAATAAAATTAGCATTGGCGTAAAACAGTGTAATGAAAATACTATCCTAGAAATATGCGGTTTAAAAATGATTTTGAAGGGTGAACAGTTCATTTTCTAGCTCTCTTTTTTTTCATAAAATTATGATTCATGAGGATATTTTGTATAATCAGCTACTTACTTACTTACTTACTTACTTACTAGGTTGGCCACACAAACTGTAGTTTGTTTTTGGCCTCGCCAGTC
Organism: Schistocerca nitens; assembly: GCF_023898315.1. Lineage (NCBI taxonomy): Eukaryota > Metazoa > Arthropoda > Insecta > Orthoptera > Acrididae > Schistocerca > Schistocerca nitens. The sequence goes on along the minus strand of NC_064616.1, from coordinate 601,595,164 downwards.
ACCTTCCTCCATCTTCCTCTGTCCATGTAGTCGTCTCCAGCTAGTTGCATCTTACACATATCCTCTCTAATCCCATCAATCCATCTCAGGTGTGGTCTTCCCTTCAGTCTGTTGCCTCTGATGTCTTCTTCCACCACCTGCCTGATGATTTGGCTTTCTCGCCACATTACATGGCTGTACTGCTTCGGCTTCCTCTCTTTAATCACAGCCACTATGTTCAGCACTTGTACAACTCCTGCTATTCGCAGTTTTTCCTTTTTTCCAGTTGTCTCCATCCTTTACTGGCCCAAAAATCTGTCTCATAGCAGCATTCTCAAATGTGAGGTGTTTTCTATCTTCTGTGTCACAGCCCAGATATATGCTCCGTATAGGATGACAGGTTGTATTACTGTCCTGTAGATCCTTACCTTCGTGGATCCTGATAGAAACCAGGATTGCAGCAGTTTTCAGAGTGCAAACCTTGACCTTTTTCCGGTATGGGTTCTTGCTATTATTTCCTGGTCCATCTCATTCCTTTCACTGAGGAGTGCCCATGATATCTGAACTCTTTTACACTTTCAAAGATTTAACTACCTAAATCTAAAGGTCTGTCGTCATTCTCTCTGCTCACAACAGCTATTAGATCTTCTACACATTCATCTTCAGGCCTGGTCTCACCGTCTCTTCCATTAATACACTTGCCATCTGAACCAGATCTTGCACATTCTGTGCTATTTATACATCATCCACATAAGCCAGAGTGGTTATTCTTCTATCCAGCTGTATTCCAGTATCCAGGCTTATAAACTTGGTCAGTGCTCTTTCCAGAACTAGATTGAACAGAATGGGGGAGAAGCAGTTGTCATGTTGCACAACAGCCTTCACCTCTAATTTCTCCAAAATCTTTCCATTCGCTTTCACCACCCATGTTCTCTCTTGTATACATGGTTGCGTTATTCATTACTTTTCTAGAACCTGCACTCTTCCCAGTTCCTGCCATATTGCTTGCCTGTTCACATTATCATACGCTTTTTGGAAATCCACAAAGGCAGTGGACATCTCTGAAATTCCCAGCTCCTTGGTAGCATTTATAGTTAGTCTCCCCTTGGTTATGAACTGTAGATTAAAACTGAAGAAACAGCAAAAAGGTGGGAATTTAAGGAGATGGGACCTGGATAAACTTAAAGAACCAGAGGTTGTAGAGAGTTTCAAGAAGAGCATAAAGGAATAACTGACAAGAATGGGGGAAAGAAATACAGTAGAAGAAGAATGGATAGCTTTGAGGGATGAAGTGGTGAAGGCAGCAGAGGATCAAGAAGGTAAAAAGACGTGGGATAGTAGAAATCCTTGGGTGACAGAAGAAATACTGAATTTAATTGATGAAAGGAGAAAATATAAAAATGCAGTAAATGAAGCAGGCAAAAAGGAATACAAACTTCTCAAAAATGAGATTGACAGGAAGTGCAAAATGGCTAAGCAGGCATGGCTAGAGGACAAATGTAAGAATGTAGAGGCTTACCTCACTAGGGGTAAGATAGATACTGCCTACAGGAAAATTAAAGAGACCTTTGGAGATAAGAGAATGACTTGTATGAATATCAAGAGCTCAGATGGAAACCCAGTTCTAAGCAAAGAAGGGAAAGCAGAAAGGTGGGAGGAGTATATAGAGGGTTTATACAAGGGCGATGTGCTTGAGGACAATATTATGGAAATGGAAGAGGATGTAGATGAAGATGAAATGGGAGATATGATACTGCGTGAAGAATTTGAGAGAGCACTGAAAGACCCAAGTCGAAACAAGGCCTCGGGAGTAGACAACATTCCATTAGAACTACTGACAGCCTTGGGAGAGCCAGTCCTGACAAAACTCTACCATCTGGTGAGCAAAATGTATGAGACAGGCGAAATACCCTCAGACTTGAAGAAGAATATAATAATTCCAATCCCAAAGAAAGCTGGCGTTGACAGATGTGAAAATTACCAAACTATCAGTTTAATAAGTCACAGCTGCAAAATACAAACGCGAATTCTTTACAGACGAATGGAAACCTACGTTTCTAGCATTTGTAGACTTGGAGAAAGCGTTTGACAATGTTGACTGGAATAATCTCTTTCAAATTCTGAAGGTGGCAAGGGTAAAATACAGGGAGCGAAAGGCTATTTACAATTTGTACAGAAACCAGATGCCAGTTATAAGAGTCTAGGGACATGAAAGGGAAGCAGTGGTTGGGAAAGGAGTGAGACAGGGTTGTAGCCTCTCCCTGATGTTATTCAATCTGTATATTGAGCAAGCAGTAAAGGAAACAAAAGAAAAATTCAGAGTAGGTATTAAAATCCATGGAGAAGAAATAAGAACTTTGAGGTTTGCCGATGACATTGTAATTCTGTCAGAGACAGCAAAGGACTTGGAAGAGCAGCTGAACGGAATGGATAGTGTCTTGAAGGGAGGATATAAGATGAACATCAACAAAAGCAAAATGAGGATAACGGAATGTAGTCGAATTAAGTCAGGCGATGCTGAGGGAATTAGATTAGGAAATGAGACACTTAAAGTAGTAAAGGAGTTTTGCTATTTGGGGAGCAAAATAACTGATGATGTTCGAAGTAGAGAGGATATAAAATGTAGACTGGCAATAGCAAGGAAAGCGTTTCTAAAGAAGAAAAATTTGTTAACATCGAGTATAGATTTATATGTCAGGAAGTCGTTTCTGAAAGTATTTGTATGGAGTGTAGCCATGTATGGAAGTGAAACATGGACGATAAATAGTTTGGACAAGAAGAGAATAGAAGCCTTTGAAATGTGGTGCTACAGAAGAATGCTGAAGATTAGATGGGTAGATCATGTAACTAATGAGGAAGTATTGAATAGGATTGGGGAGAAGAGGAGTTTGTGGCACAACTTGACAAGAAGAAGAGATCGGTTGGTAGGACATGTTCTGAGGCATCAAGGGATCACAAATTTAGTATTGGAGGGCAGCGTGGAGGGTAAAAGTCGTAGAGGGAGACCAAGAGATGAATACACTAAACAGATTCAGAAGGATGTAGGCTGCAGTACGTATTGGGAGATGATGAAGCTTGCACAAGATAGAGTAGCATGGAGAGCTGCATCAAACCAGTCTCAGGACTGAAGACCACAACAACAACATCATTAGTCTATGGTTCATTTTCCCTTTCTAAACCCTGTTTGTTGGAATCCAAGTACCTCTCCAATGTACAGTGTTAGCCGCTTTAGCAACAACATGGTCAGGATCTTGCAAGTTGTAAGGTAAGCCTTCAACAGTTGCTGCATCTCATTGGGTTTCCTTTCTTTAATACTGGGCAGATGATAGACTGCTTCCATTCTGCCGTGATCCTTCCTTTGCTCCAAATTAAACTGATTAGATGGTATACTCTTTCTTGTAGGATCTCTCTATCAGCATTCTGCACGTACGTCATCTATTCCTGGTGACTTCCCTCTCTTTAGCATTTTTATAGCTTCTCCTCCTCTTCCATGCTCAGCAGTTCATTCCCCAAAATTGTTACTGTATCATCTTCTTTTTCTTCTTCATCTGGCACTGTTGATGGTGTTGTCTACATTCATGAGATTTTCAAAATAGTTCTTCCATTCCTCCATAACTTTTGTTTGATCCGTTATTAATTGTCTTGCTTGGCCTTTGATAACTCCAATCCTCACGTTGTACCCAATCTTGAAGAACATTACTGTCTTGTAAAAGTCTCTTGCATTGCCAACTGTTTGATCCTTTTCAGCCAGTGTTACCTTGCTGTTTATATACATCTCGCTTTTCTGTTAGGAGGACTTCTCTTGCTTCTCTAGCTGCCTCCACGTATGCCAATCTTAATGTTTCATCTTGCTTGTTTGACAACCATAACCTTTTAGCCTCTTTCCTCTTGTTGACTGCATGTCTACACTTATTGTAAAACCATCCTTTGCTATGCTCCTCCTGCCTCTCTCAATTGGTTTCAGCACTTCATTTGCTATGTGTTTGACTTTGATCTTGAGCATGGACCATAATCTGTCTACATTATCTTCCTCTTCTTCTCAGGCATAGAACTTGTTTCGAATTTCAATTGCATATCTGTCCTTACTGTTGTCCTTTTACAGTAAATCTGTGTTTATTTTGCAGTCTGCATCTCTTATCCTGCAGTTTCTGCATTCCATCCTTTCACTAATAGTTGTCAGCACAAGACAGTGGTCTGATCCTATTCCTGCACCTCTTCGAGATTTTACATTTTCAATAACATTTCTGCATCTAGTCTCCACTAATATGTGATCCGTTTGATTCTGTGGGTCTTGGTCAAGGGATTTCTATGTTATCTACTAAATGTTTTTGCTAGGAAAGCAGGTACTCATAATCCTTAGGTTTTTTTGAAGTTGCCAGATTGAGTAGTCTCATTCAGTTGCTGTTGGAGGAGTTGTGTAGACTATGGGGGCCAATGTAGGTTCTCAGAAAGGCCCCTTTTTCTACTTTGGCACTGGCATCACCTACAAATGTTTTCACATCGTACGATGGTGCATCTTCATACATTCATTGTAGGTCTTCATAGAAACTGTCTTTCTCATTATTTTCTGTACCTTCTATAGGTACATGATATGAGGCCACTGCTAGGTTGTAATCAGCTATAGAAAAAGGATACTGACCCAACATATGTACAAAATTAGCTGACAGCTTTTGAGTGTGAAGTTACAAACAATGGGAAAAGTGTCAATGAAAATTCAACAGATTTGCAAAAGTATCATACATGAGAGAGGACTGAAGATGGAGGAGTGGTGTGTAAACTACTGCGGAAGGCAAAATAAGTATGCGACCTTATTAAGATACAATGCCAAAGAAAGATTCAAATTCATTGGACACCCAGTTCCAGCCCCTCTCTTTCTACCAGAGAAATTCACCACTTATTCTTCCAGTTTTTCAGAACCTTCTTTTAGAGCTGATATTGAGTAATATTCTTTTTTGGAAACAAAGAAACTTCAAACTGAACTCTCTCTCTTATTAATGGAAGACAGGAGTTCAAAAATACGTGTGGAGCTTTGAGTTGCTGGATTACGTAACAGATAAATAATCTTTGTGCTACATTGATTGAATCTGTGAAACTCTTGAAACTGATAATTATAATTACAATGAATGTTTCAGAAGCAGAACGTTATTTTTCGTCACTGAAAAGACTCAAAACTTTCTTACAGAATATTATGGACCAAGAAAGACTATCAGAATTTGCAATGCTATCTACGGAACAAGACCTCATTTTAAGAGTTCCTGACTTCAATTATAGAGAGACTGAAAAATTTGCAAATATAAAGGAAAGAAGAATGGAAATCCTGTGCAACTGATCACCATCAGATCAAAAATCAGAGATACAATTGAACAATGTTAACACTGATCATGCTGAGAAAGTTTAGTAATACAGGCCCACTACTTCTGCAAATTAACACTTTATTCTGTGTGCAGATTTTGATGTTATTACAAGCAGGTGTTGCAGTGACATAAGTGAATGCTCTGTTTATATAATGGATTACAAAAACATACTAAATTGGCCATTTGTTCACTGACAGTAGCTCTTATATGAGTGAAGCAAGCAGTATATGCAGCACACATACAAGGTGAGACAATCTCAACACAATACTAGCCTAAAGATGGAAGAAATGAGGGATAAGCTAATTTAATATTACAAGAATTTCATGATGAACAACCAAATATGAAGTGAAATGTAATGTTGTATGCTGCTTATAATATACAGCACGTACCATATTTATCCTACTAATATGAGGTTTTCCCCTCAAATTCACCATTCACAAAATATGATCTAGCATTCACAGCTGATATTTTTTGTAGTCAATGTCCAAGTTTTTATGTGTTATACGACCTTACTCCATATCTTGTATAATTACTAGTAATTTCTTGCTTGGTTTTTGTTATATTCTCCATTGTTATTAGATTAAAAATGGAATTTTATCACAGTAACATTCTTACCAGAAACTGCAGTATTCCAGTTTCCTTTCACTGTCAGTAAGGAGAGTAAATTGTAGTGATACGTAAGGGATGGGTATCCTGAAAGCAGTGAGGGAGGAAGAAAATCTGGCATCACAAAAACAAGTAGAGGTTTCTTTATTACTTGAGATGTTATCAGAATAAAGGAGGTGGAAAAACAAATTTCCAACAACTGGCAGCACAAAATTTACAGCAAGCAGAAATGGTTCAAATGGCTCTGAGCACTATGGGACTTAACATCTGAGGTCATCAGTCCCCTAGAACTTAGAACTACTTAAACCTAACTAACCTAAGGACATCACACACATCCATGCCCGAAGCAGGATTCGAACCTGCGACCGTAGCGGTCGCGCAGTTCCAGACTGAAGTGCCTAGAACCGCTCGGCCACACCAGCTGGCACAGTAAGCAGAGACTGGTGCACGAGGGTGATGAAGATGGTGAATTTTACATTTCAGCCATGAAAGATGCTAGATCAGATATACCCTGGGATATCTGATGAAAAGCTAATTTATATTTCGGTATCCTGTAATCAATCAGTGTAAGGAAACAACATGGGAGACAGTGATGCAAAATCTTGTTAAAATAAATGTACACATCATGGTCAGCAAAAACAATATCAGAAGTGTCCACACCACAAGCTATGGCAATGTAAAGGTAAAAAAAGCAGCCTTACTGAGTGCTCTGGTAGATTGTAGGTAGCTACTCCCATGTGAGATTCTCTGCAAGAAAACTATGCCAAAATAAAAACTACCTGCAGCAACTGACTTTTCATAGCAAGAAAATGGATAGATTGTGATTACTAACGACTTGATGCTGAGCTATGTTTGCGTAAATGGAGGAGAATGTTTGTTCTACATTCTTTTAGCCAACACATCATCTGCAAATTAAGAATTTGATATAAAAGGGAAATTCAGCAATAGTAATAATTCATTATAGAATAACTTCCCAACTTCATGTTATGGGTATTGTGAACTGACTACTCAAGGGTCATAGATGACAGTTTTTACAAAGACCAGCTTCTTCAAGAAGACTGAGTATGTCCTCACTCCAGGATTGAAGTTGAATGGATATATCAGAGGATTACAATAATAACAGTAGTATCAAGAAGAAAGAAATAACAGTAGATTCACAAATGAAAATGGAGATTAAAAGGATTAGGTATACCACTGACAGTCACAGAGGGCGGGCCTATTAGTTATAGGGAGCTCCAACGTTAGGCGGGTTATGGAGCCCCTCAGGAAAATAGCGGGTAGGTCGGGGAAGAATGCAAGTGTGCACTCGGTGTGCTTGCCGGGGGGTCTCGTCCGTAATGTGGAGGAGGCCCTTCCGGCAGCTATTGAACGCACTGGGTGTGACCGGCTGCAGATAGTAGCACATGTCGGAACGAATGACGCCTGCCGCTTGGGTTCTGAGGCCATCCTTGGTTCCTTCCGGCGGCTGGCTGATTTGGTGAAGACAACCAGCATCGCACGCGGAGTGCAAGCTGAGCTTAATATCTGCAGCATAGTGCCCAGAGTCGATCGCGGTCCTCTGGTTTGGAGCCGTGTGGAGGGTCTAAACCAGAGGCTCAGACGACTCTGCGACTATAATGGTTGCAAATTCATCGACCTCCGTTATTGGGTGGAGAACTGTAGGGCCCCCCTAGACAGGTCAGGCGTTCACTACACACCGGAAGCAGCTACTAGGGTAGCAGAGTACGTGTGGCGTGCACACGGGGGTTTTTTAGGTTAGAGGGACCCCCCCCCCCCCCTTGGGCGAAACGATAAAATACCTGACGGCTTACCAGAGAGAACATCAGCATCGTTGATAAAGAACGTCCGTCCTCAGAGACCAAAAACAGGAAAAGTTAACATAATATTGGTAAACTGCAGGAGTATCCAGGGCAAGGTTCCTGAATTAGTATCGCTTATTGAAGGAAATAGTGCGCATATAGTATTAGGAACGGAAAGTTGGTTAAAACCGGAAGTGAACAGTAACGAAATCCTAGACACAGAATGGAATATATACCGCAAGGATAGGATAAACGCCAATGGTGGAGGAGTATTTATAGCAGTAAAGAATTCAATAATATCCAGTGAAGTTATTAGCGAATGCGAATGTGAAATAATCTGGGTTAAGTTAAGTATCAAAGGTGGGTCAGATATGATAGTCGGATGCTTCTATAGACCACCTGCATCAGCAACCGTAGTAGTTGAGCGCCTCAGAGAGAACCTGCAGAACGTCGTGAAGAAGTTTCGTGATCATACTATTGTAATAGGGGGAGACTTCAATCTACCAGGTATAGAATGGGATAGCCACACAATCAGAACTGGAGCCAGGGACAGAGACTCTTGTGACATTATCCTGACTGCCTTGTCCGAGAATTACTTCGAGCAGATAGTTAGAGAACCAACTCGTGAAGCTAACGTTTTAGACCTCATAGCAACAAATAGACCGGAACTTTTCGACTCCGTGAATGTAGAAGAGGGTATCAGTGATCATAAGTCAGTGGTTGCATCAATGACTACAAGTGTAATAAGAAATGCCAAGAAAGGAAGGAAAATATATTTGCTTAACAAGAGTGATAGGGCACAAATCGCAGAATATCTGAGTGACCACCATCAAACGTTCATTTCTGAGGAAGAGGATGTGGAACAAAAATGGAAAAAATTCAGAAACATCGTCCAGTACGCCTTAGATAAGTTCGTACCGACTAAGGTCCAAAGCGAGGGGAAAGATCCACCGTGGTATAACAATCATGTACGAAAGGTACTACGGAAACAAAGAAAGCTTCATCATAGGTTTAAGAGTAGTCGAATCATAGCTGATAAGGAAAAGCTGAACGAAGCGAAAAAGAGCGTAAAGAGAGCAATGAGAGAAGCATTCAACGAATTCGAACATAAAACATTGGCAAACAATCTAAACAAGAACCCTAAAAAGTTTTGGTCATATGTAAAATCGGTAAGCGGATCTAAATCCCCTATTCAGTCACTCGTTGACCACGATGGCACCGAAACAGAGGACGACCGAAGAAAGGCAGAAATACTGAATTCAGTGTTCCGAAACTGTTTCACTGCGGAAAATCGTAACACGGTCCCTGACTTCAGCCGTCGCACGGACGCCAAAATGGAAAATATTGAAATAAACAATATCGGAATTGAAAAACAACTGCTATCACTTAGTAGCGGAAAGACCAGACGAGATACCCGTAAGATTCTACAGTGATTATGCTAAAGAACTTGCCCCCTTTCTATCAGCAATTTATCGTAGATCTCTGGAAGAACGTAAAGTACCTAGCGACTGGAAGAAAGCGCAGGTCGTTCCCATTTTCAAGAAGGGTCATAAATCACATGCGAATAATTATAGGCCTATTTCGCTTACGTCAATCTGTTGTAGAATAATGGAACATGTTTTATTTTCTCGTATTATGACGTTCTTAGATAATACAAATCTCCTTCATCATAACCAACATGGATTCCGCAAACAGAGATCATGTGAAACTCAGCTCCCCCTATTTGTCCAAGAAATTCACAGTGCCGTAGACACTGGCGAGCAGATTGATGCCGTATTCCTGGACTTCAGGAAGGCATTTGATACGGTTCCGCACTTACGTTTAGTGAAAAAAATACGAGCTTACGGAATATCAGACCAGGTTTGTGATTGGATTCAGGATTTCCTAGAAGAAAGAACACAATATGTCATTCTTAACGGTTCAAAATCTGCAGATGTAGAGGTAATTTCGGGAGTACCGCAAGGAAGCGTGATAGGACCTTTATTGTTTACAATATACATAAATGACTTAGTTGACAACATCGGTAGCTCCGTGAGGCTATTTGCAGATGACACGGTTGTCTACAAGAAAGTAGCAACATCAGAAGACTCGTGCGTACTCCAGGAAGACCTGCAGAGGATTAATGAATGGTGCGACAGCTGGCAGCTTTCCCTAAACGTAGATAAATGTAATATAATGCGCATACATAGGGGCAGAAATCCATTCCAGTACGATTATGCCATAGATGGTAAATCATTGGAAGCGGTAACGACCGTAAAATACTTAGGAGTTACTATCTGGAGCAATCTGAAGTGGAATGATCACATAAAACATATAGTGGGAAAAGCAGGCGCCAGGTTGAGATTCATAGGAAGAATTCTAAGAAAATGTGACTCATTGACGAAAGAAGTAGCTTACAAAACGCTTGTTTGTCCGATTCTTGAGTATTGCTCATCAGTATGGGACCCTTACCAGGTTGGATTAATAGAAGAGATAGACATGATCCAGCGAAAAGCAGCGCGATTCGTCATGGGGACATTTAGTCAGCGCGAGAGCGTTACGGAGATGCTGAACAAGCTCCAGTGGCGGACACTTCAAGAAAGGCGTTACGCAATACGGAGAGGTTTATTATCGAAATTACGAGAGAGCACATTCCGGGAAGAGATGGGCAACATATTACTACCGCCCACATATATCTCGCGTAATGATCACAACGAAAAGATCCGAGAAATTAGAGCAAATACGGAGACTTACAAGCAGTCGTTCTTCCCACGCACAATTCGTGAATGGAACAGGGAAGGGGGGGATCAGATAGTGGTACAATAAGTACCCTCCGCCACACACCGTAAGGTGGCTCGCGGAGTATAGATGTAGATGTAGATGTAGACTATAAGATTAGCTAGTACATATGGATGAAAACAAACAGTGAAAGTTTTTATTCCCATAATTAAGTTTACAAAAGTAAATCTTCACACTTATAGAAGGATCTTTAAATATTTTGCACTAATAAGACAATTTGTAATTTTAATTTATGACAATATATTGAAAAATGAAAAAAAAGCTCAGTAAGTCTCTTTAAAATAGTGGGATGTACTGTAGCCTGATCAATGTGAGATATTCTATTAAATTAGATTGTCAATGTCATCAACATAGTAAGAGAATGTATACACACAATCCCGACACATGCATTACATGTTAACATTTGCTAGTAGCTGTATGCGGTAAGTAAGGAAGAACGAAAGAAAGAAATACTGTAAGAACTGAAGGATCCTTGACAATTTAAGCTCTGAAGTTGCCATCAGCACTGGTGGTTTTGTTATACGAGTGAAACATATCAGTGCAAGTTAAGCCATTATAATCGTGTGACGAGATAGCAAAGTCCTAGCAGCAAACATCAGTTGCTTCACTGACTTAAGCAAGTGGGCAATGTTGGCAGTCCATGTTTCAGAGTCAGAAACAATTGACTCTGCCTAAAAGCTACTGCTGCTTTTCTTGGTGTGTGGATGTACACAGTTATTGATGATTTTATAAACAGAAGGTGTTATTCCAATATAGAATCACAGGCAAATTAATAGTTGTTTACTGTAATGCATGTAATGATACAATTAGTGTGTACTGTTTCGGATCAACATACGGAAATTGGGACACTCTAATCAAGAGACTAACAAAGAGTGAGATAAACTTTGCAACAACTGTGAAGCATTTTTGTTTTGCGTGTTGGTATTTCAGTTGCTCTGGGTTTATTTATCAATCGTCTTTTTTATTTGTAGTTCACTGTCGCTATTTGAGGTCACATATTGTCATTTGGGGATAGTGAGAGCGGCTATAGACGCTAGAAAATGGAGTGTCAAGTGGAGAAATCTGAATACTTCTGATATATTCTTCTGTTCCGAGATCCACAGAGGGGTGACAGCAGCGAAGACAGCCAGAAACTTTTGTGCTGTGTATACGGATAATGCCACCGAACAGAGAAAGGCAAGAAAATGGTTTTCTCATTTTAAGGAGAATTGTTTTGACTTTAGTGACTCCACATTTAGGAAGACCTTTGGAGTTTGATGAAGATCATTTAAATGCATTAATCCACAATGATCCATGTTAGTGTACTTGAGAACTGGAGAATGTGGTGAACTGTGATCATTCCACCATTGTGCGACATCTGCATGCAATGAGAAAGGTTCAAAAATCGAGTGTATGGATATCACAGGCTCCAAGCGAAAATCACAAAAAAAAAAATCAGCAGGTGGCCATACGTGCATGCTCGCCATCAACTGGCTCGTGAACAACACCGACTATCCCTATCCAGCACGGTTACTTGTGACGAGAAATGGTGTCTTTATGCCAACATTAGGAAAAGAAAGGAATGGTTGAGCCCAAGCAAAACAGCAACTCCTGTTACAAAGACATGTGTGCACCCACATAAGATAATGTTATGCATTTGGTGGAACAGCCACTATGTGGTGTACTATGAATTGCTTCCCCTGAGGTTTAACCATCACTGCTGACATTTATTGTCAACAACTGAGATGTCTTGCAGACGCCATCCAAGAACTATGATGAGGAAGACTGTGTGAAGTGATGGTACTTCACAATATTGCCCACCCACATTGTGCTATATTGACAAAGAACACTATACTGGAGTTGGGTTGGGAAGTCATTCTGCACCCATCTCATTCACCTTATCTTGCGCCCTTTGATTTTCACCTTTCTGCTCACTATGGAACAACCTTCAAGGAACTTTTTTCCCAGATGAAAGGGCCCTCCGAACATAGCTTGATGAGTTCTTTGCCCCAAAAGCACAAGATTTGTACAGTTGCGGTATCGAGAAGTTACCCCAGAGCTGACAGACTGTTGTGAATAGTGAAGGAGAATATATTGTTGACGTCTGAAGTCTCTGTTATGTGTATCTATTGTCTTTATTAAACTTATGGAAAAATGCTAACAACTTATGTAAAAGTGTTGTGAATACTGGGCTGGTGCATAAGAGAGATGAGCTTGCCATCTAACTATTCATTTACACATATAAAATAATGAACCGTACTTGCTGGTAAGGCGAAGTAATCAAGTAATGCTTCTCCATCTTTCAGAGTGTAAACAGGAAGAAGAAATGCAGAAAGTGAGCCAGCAACTAGATGCAAAACTAGTCGTTTTGCTTGCAGCTCACTGGCCTCAAGTCCTGAATCAGACAGGACTGTGGATTTGTTTAAAAACGCGCAGTCTCTCCTCTGGTGAAGTGCATATAAATTAATAGCAAGCATCTGAAACAGATGAAGATGTACAATTAGACCTCTGGTAAGTTCAGTTAAACAAATTAATATACTATTATGAAAGCAGCCTTCTGCAGATGAATAATAGCAGGAACAATAATGACTAATAAAATAAATAACAGATCACTTTCACAACTTTTTAAATTTTAAATGCTTGCAAAATACAATCCCCCCTTTTAAATGTGAGGGTGTATTTCCTTCTTTTAAAAGGTACAAGGGCAGAAATAATCAAACCTGTTGTGTTATTCTCACATTACACAAGGAAAAAAAATTTCTCCGATTTTTGTGAACACCTTCAGGACTTAACTATAATACAAGTAATGTTTTGTCTACTGTTTTCGGCTCTACCTTATTTTCTGCAGCAGTAAAATAACATTCCAATTAATAGTAATTTTTGTTTCAATTCTACAATCTCTGTGTGCCTCCCTTAAAATAAAGATATGACTGACTCATACAGAATGCATCCATAGTAACACTTAGAAAACAATACAAACAGATTTCATGAAAAATGTTTTGATTATATGCATATGAATGTCTCATTACCTAAATGCTCCTTAGCACAGACAATGAAACTGTAGGTACTTGCCACATAAAATGTAAGACAGGCAACAGCTTTAAGTATACAGAAATCCATAGATATCAGTATGAGACACATTGCATCCAAGAGAACTGGATGCTCTCCAGAACATAAGGTCAGAAGACTCTACTTAACCATTCTCTTCCACCTCAATAGCCAATAGTGTATAAATGGCAGACATTGTCTGCAGTAAAAATACTCCATATGATCACATTACACAGTACAAGAAAAACCTACATTTCAATGACATCCATCATTTCATTTCCTTATGTGCCAGTACATCCTGTGGGAGACTTAGCAGCAGGCGCTTCCAATCTTATAATGATAGCATTGAAATAGTGGTATTCTTTATAGCATGACAAGTTAAAGATGCATATATCTAAGGCTACAGTCACAGGGGCACTGATATCTCGATTCCGCTGACAACCGAGGTCGTCAGGAATCATCTCGAGTGTGTAAAGCCAAAGAGCCATTCGTGAAACACTTTTGGATCATGAAAACTAATTTCCAGTATTTGTAAAGATGTGAACCGAGCGCTGTTAAAAAATCTGATAAACTGAGGATGCAGTTCTGGCAATTACATCTTTCCAATATTTAAGCTTATACCACATTCTGAAAAGAATAATTTTGAAGTTCTTGTGTGATACATTGGATGCTATTTGTGAGGCCCTAAAAACTAAATTTAAAGCTAATTTTTTCATTCTTGCATCCCAAATACTACAAAATAGAGCATTAAATTAATTAAGTACCAACTTTTGGAGCTCAGTCACTAAAAGAACTATAGTATAGTTGATTTCCTTCATTAAAAGTTATACTCAACCCAAAATAATATTCCATGCAGAAATGTTGTTATTTACCTTCTCAAATCCACTGCGCAAATGTTTAAAGAGCACTGAAGTTACCAGTACTTTAATCTGATCATCTGAATATACTGCCAGCATTGCGTTAATTGTCGCCATTTTTAGAATAAAATGAGCTGTTGTGAAATCACATATTTTAACTTTCTTTAATTAAATAATACTTGTTAACACACAAATTTTTTCCTTGCACAATAACACCGAAACATCATCTACTTTCCCCACGTAAATTAACCATCATGTGTTCATAACCTCATTGGCAAAACCTTTATACGTCAAAGTTGCACATTCTACCACAGTAGCATTACAAACCATACACTGAACAACATGTTCTGGAGAGATCTTTAAAGTGGCGTATCACTGAAACTACACATTTTGCAAAACACACATATAAAAATGAAAAACATCCGATACTGCATGTTAGTTTCAAAGTTTCTGATGCTAATTAGCACTTGGAAAAGGAGAGCGGCATCACAATGTTAAAACATTTTTAACTTTTGTGGCATGGTGTTTTCCCCTTCATCTCATATATTCATAAAACTTGGCAGGTAATTCCCACAACTGATCGAATAACGGAGGACAGAGTGTACAGTATCTGACATGTTGTTTTTGAGACAGATACCTCATAGCTCATTCACATGAATTCACCAGCATTTTAATAGCCAAAATCTTATTGCAGCACTTGTCTCCAAGCAAAAAGGTGTCATAGTATTCATCCCACCCTTCGAGGTTAAAATCTTCACACATAGAATAAATTCTAACCTAACCTAACCTACTTGACGCTACCAAAAACTGACGAAGGAGATCTGATGCACCATGACCAAGCTGATGGCCAATGTCATCAGGTGACCTCTGACGATGGCATATGACAACCGTTATCTGTGCCACAATAAACACAGTCTAAGAGAACTTCCATGTCAATAAGTGGTATGATGGCGATCTGAGTAAGCTCACCCCGAGGGGAAGTCTTCTCAGTACTGGAGATGAGCTATGAGAGGTGGTCTGCCTGACCACATGAAATGTGCTCCAGGCTGAACCACCTTGTATGTTAACTCCATTTTACGTGAGCGATTTTTTGGTCAAAATCTACTACTTGGAAGGTGTGCGCCTTTCATGCCTGTGCGTAAATCAGCAACTAACCTTGAGGCGAGTGTGTCTATGATTTCAATGATCTACAGACAGTGCCGAGTGTGGAGTTCTAACTTTCGAAGAATGTTTTACAGTGTGCATATGCAGAAACAAGGGACTATGGCGGCATCTGCTTACATCTGTTCTAGCTGAGTTCACTTCTATTAAGCTTACTGCTATGAGAAACGGATTTTGTGCTTTTGTCTTCTTAATCTTTAGTGTGCCGTTTGTTTTGTTTTCGTGACACACTGAAAAGTTACATAAGGTCCTTGTATTTTTTCCTATTTTTGAATGCCAAACTGCAAAACAAACAGCTCTTAAACACAATTTTGGTGCTGACATGCAAATGAAAATAACCACTCAAAACGGGCGAGACTCAGTACAGAAATAAAATGCCATGGGCGCTGCAGTAGGCTCTCTTGTCTCAACCAGTCATCTTGGACAAGAAAGTCGATCACATAAAAGGGGCTTAAGTGGTGAGCAAGGAACCACTTGTTTTGACAAGCTGATGAAAAAATCTATCAGCAACTACAATCATACTAATACCTGCCTAAGACCAACATCACAGCACTGTTGACTGATACGCTGTTGAAAATATCAAACATTTACTGATGATGTTCCTGCAAAGAAACTGAACTTTACACTGACAAGCACTTTTTTTTTTTATATATCTGACAGGCCTGAGGAAGAGAATATACTGATGTTCAACTCGCTTACAGAGTGTAATCTGAAATTCCTGACAACCACCAGTTAAATGTCCTACAGACAGTGACTTCACTGAGCATACGAGAGCACCTACAGTCACAAAAAGCCATGCGAGATTAGTAGAGAATACTGCAGTGCTGACACCAAAGTTAGGCTCATTTTCAACTCTTCATCACCTACAATCGATCTACTTAATACCCGGTATCTTGAGACCAGCCCTAGCCTTGTGATGGTGGTGGTGGTGGTGGTGACTGGTTTGTGGGGTGCTCAACTGCACGGTCGTCAGCACCCGTACAAAGTCCCAATTTTTTTCACACAGTACAATTTGTTTTCCCACACAGACACAGTCCTCTTTTTTTTTCACAATCCAATATAGCCTCTGTCACAATTGATGATGATGAAATGATGAGGACAACAAAAACACCCAATCCCCGGGCAGAGAAAATCCCCAACCCCAGCGGGAAGTGAACCCAGGACCCCGTGATCCACAGCCAGACATACTCGCCACTAGATCATGAGCTGCGGACACACTAGCTTTGTGTGGTGTCCACCCATAATATGGAAAAGCATTATATATACAATGAATCCCAGTGTAACATTTGCCATTCCTTCAGAAGCATGCAAAAGAGGGGACTTGGGCACTAGTGTCAATAATAAAGGATGCCTTTGAGACCCACTGGATCCAAAATTAACATTTATGAAGCACAAAAGATTAAATGCCCTTGCTGCTACTCTCCATAAAAATAGCTGCTATTCCTAGTGCAGTTTGTGAACCGTAATTTATGCATTCTGTCACACTGAAGGCTGTCAAAAACTGAAGAGTGAGCCAAATTAGCACAAAAGTTCACTAAATAAAATGGTGCTAGCATCCGTTATGCAATGGGAGCCACAAATTACTAATCTGAGTAACATTTTGTAGACAATATAGTATTTATCTCAATAAAAGATTAACATACAACTGTGAAAACCTTTTCTTTGTAAAGTATGATCTCATAATAATTTGTTACACAAGATACCATCTACTTAGTAGATGATTATAGAAAATTTGCATGGGAAAAGGACAAAAGGACTGGTATACATATAAACTTAGTAGGCAACTGAGAGCTCAGTACTTACAATTGTTGATGTAAAGCTAACATGTGCTACTATGAATCTGACAGCATTATTAATTAATATACAGGGGGATTAATTAGCGACTGTTAATGTGTCAAAAATCAATGTCACAGCACAAGATTTTTTCCCAGATGATGGTGTGGTTCCAATACACAGTACTTTAAGAGCATTCAGCACACAATACAAAAATACACCCACTACCATCTTTCATAATGAAAGCAGCAGGAGGGATATAAAATGCATCACCGCAGCCTCAGCTTTCCCAACATCTGAGGTGGTGTGGCAGCTTAAATTGGTTCCTTCTGCAATATATGTAGATTTGCTACGTGTTGAGGCATTTTGGATATTTAAGTATAAGTCAAGCAATGAATTACAGCAGATTACTGTTGTAGATTTGAATGTGATCACTTGTGGATGTGTGGTAAGTGGCTCCACTCAGTGCAGCCCATTCTGCAGGTGCAATTCCTGAATGGAAGAGATTTGTGCAGTCTACCAGTAATGTAATTCAAGGTGAGGAAGCTATTGTAACTTTTTGGCCATTCTTTAATTCACCACAAAGTGAGTACAACATGTTATATGGCTTTAAAATATGCTGTAAAAAGAAGAAGAAGAAGAAGAAGAAGAAGAAGAAGCTGTGAGATGCCACATTTACCAATCCAATCCATTTCCCATGAACACTGCATAGGTAACTGACAATATTACAATTACAAATTAGGCACTTTTGTGCCATTTTTATTGGAATGCATTTTACGTAAGTTCACCTAACAACTGCAAATCAGTTTTTACATAATAAACTGACAATAACTCTACTATTTAAACTGGAACTCTATGACTTTTTTTCTACTTTCATCAGAGAAAAGGACAGGAAATGCAGCAGAGGTATAATCTATCTGTAAACTGAAAAGCAATCAGCACTCATGGTGGAAGAAGTCACTATTACTGGAAGGATGGTCAAGAATCTATGTCACCTCTAGCAATGTAGAACACTACACACAGATTTATGTAGACTCTATCCACACCCTTTTCTTGGGTTTGTATTATCAGTATTCAACTCTGTATTCAATGCAGTGTTAACACATTTTGTGGAAGATAAACATCAGCACACCAGAACACGGTAGATTGGCAACATAGTTACGAAGGTTGCCCAGAAAGTAATGCATCCGCATTTTTTTTTTCCTCAGCTGAAAACAAAGCTACGAATGCGAAACGTTACATATGTATTATTTGAAGTCTCCTGAGTGAGCGTGCCCAATTTCTGTCACTTCCGACAGATAGCATAGCTGCAGGACAGTTTCAAAATAGCGTCTGTAGGTGATGTACATTACAAGCAACATGCCATCATTAAATTTCCCACTGCAGACAAAGAAACTGTGGGTAATATTCACAAATGCTTGTGCAAAGTCTATGGAGTATTTGCTGTCAACCGAAGTACAATCAGTCGCTGGCCACAGAGGATCAGAATGTGGTGTGGGGAGCTCCACAATTTGCAGCAGTTGGGGAGACCATCCACAGCTGTCATACCTGACATGTTGCAGTGAGATGATGATGTCATTCACGAGGACAGATGCATTATGACTTGGCAGTTGGCATTGCATCTGTCAATCAGTAAAGGAAGTGAGCATGCAATTATCCACACTCTTGCATATTCGAAAGAGTGTGCAAGATGGATCCCACAGTGTCTAACGGTGGACCACAATTGCACAGAAAAAGCATTTGTCTTGATTTGTTGCAACGTTTTGCAGCTAAGTGGGAGGCCTTATTGTCCCAGGTAGTGAAATGTGATGAAACCTGGGTTCACCATTTTGAGACCGAAACAAAATGACAGGCAATGGAATGGTACCATTCCCACTCCCCACAGAAGAAAAAATTTGAAGCAACTGCTTCCGCTGATAAGGTCATGATCACCATGTTCTGGGACTGAAGGTGTGATTCTCACTGATGTGATGCCAAGAGGTGGAAGCATATGTTAACACATTAACAAAACTCAAGAAACACTTCCGGTGACTTTGGCGCCACGGCAACCCAGGAGATATTTTGCTGCAACACAACAAATTTCAGACCCACACAAGTCTGAGGACTGCTGAGCACATGGCAAAACAGGGT
Source organism: Schistocerca nitens (assembly GCF_023898315.1). Taxonomy (NCBI): domain Eukaryota; kingdom Metazoa; phylum Arthropoda; class Insecta; order Orthoptera; family Acrididae; genus Schistocerca; species Schistocerca nitens. Next base: position 601,575,700 of record NC_064616.1, on the reverse strand, counting down.
TGGACAGTGTTACCCCATCCACTCTACAGCCCTCACCAAGCCCCCTCGGACTTCCACTTGTTTGGGCTATTAAAGGATCCCATTCGTGGAAGACTGTTTGACGGTGATGAGGAGGTGATTCACACAGTGAAGCACTGGCTCTGCCTTCAGGTCAAGGATTGGTACTGACAGGGCATACACGCCCTTGTTTCGCACTGGTGGATGACCGTAGAACAGGATGTCAATTACATGGAAAAAATAGGGTGTGTAGATAAAACGCCATTCTTTCATTGTGTAATTCTCATTATGGTCAATAAAGAATTGTTGAAGAAAAAAATGTGGTGCGTTACTTTCTGGGCAACCATTGTAGTACCAGGATCCTGAGCGTACCTGCTACACCATACATTTAAAAGAAACATATAAACTTACTACTTTAGGAATTGTGTCAACCTGAACATCGTTCTTCCTTCTTTATGATTAGATGTCTGTTAATTACTGGTAATGTATACATGAATTCACAGGTAGAATCCTGAGCATATTCTTTTCCAATTTATTTTTCTTCTTACATGCATGACATTTTCATATATCTTAAAAAAGAGTAGGCTACTGAATTGAAATCGCTCATTAGACACTATTCAACACTCCGCTAATGAATGTATTTTACTGTTAAATGTTTATTTTTTGTTTTCATTTCTACAAATACAAAAGTTCATTTTTTGAACCACTCTGGAACAGAAGCCCTTGTTATACCACCTACAATAGTGTCTTGATGCTTTCCCTTGTTTCCAGAAGATTTTGCATCTTCTAGCTAAGCCTGTCTTCTCTGCTGCTATTGGTGGCAGTATAGTGGCAGTTTCTCAGGCAAATGACAAGCTGTGAGTCTGGTCATAAATCACACACTGGAGAAGCACATGTAAAGTAAGTTGATTAAGGATGGAAAAGACCTACCGTAGTTTAATAAGAAAATGCTGAGAAAGAGACTGTTTCACCTATAGCACAAAAAGTTATGCCAAATGGTCAACAGGCGGAAGTTAGTAGAAATTTGTGCATCTTTAAAAAGACTGATGCATGAATCGTGCAATTTACACCGTCATGCATTAGTAAATGATCCAGTAGAGAATCCTAGAAAATTCTGGTTTTACATAAAATCACTTAAGTGGGTTTGAGGCATCTATGCAGTCACTTGTAGATCACTCTGGTGTGGCAGTAGAAGACAGCAAAGGAAAAGCTGAAGTTTTAAATTTTGCATTAAAACAACAGCAACAACATCATTCACACACGAGGATTGTACGGACATACCATCATTTGACCGCTGCACAAACTCCTGTACGGAGGACACAGAAATAGGCAACCCTGCCACTGAAAAGCAGCTGAAAGAGTTGAAAACAAGTAAGTCTCCAGAGCCAGGTAGAATCCCAATTTGGTTTCACAGACATTGGTCCCACCCATAGCTTAGATTTATTGTGAGTCTCTCGTCCAGAGGAAAGTCTGTAGTGACTGGAAGAAAAGGACAAGTAACTCCCACATATCAGAAGAGTAAAAGAATGGATCCATAAAACTGCCGACCAATATCCTTAGCATCAGCCTGCTGCAGAACTCTTGAGCATATTCTAAGATCGAATATACTAAGCTTCCTTGATAATGAACAAATTCTGTCCACAAACCAGCACAGATTTAGAAGGCATCACTTATTTGGCCTTTGCTCACGATATCATCTACATCTACATTTATACTCCGCAAGCCACCCAACGGTGTGTGGCAGAGAGCACTTTACGTGCCACTGTCATTACCTCCCTTTTCTGTTCCAGTCGCGTACGGTTCGCGGGAAGAATGACTGTCTGAAAGCCTCCGTGCGTGCTCGAATCTCTCTAATTTTACATTCGTGATCTCTTCGGGAGGTATAAGTAGGGGCAAGCAATATATTCGATACCTCATCCAGAAACGCACCCTCTCGAAACCTGGCGAGCAAGCTACACCGCGATGCAGAGCGCCTCTCTTGCAGAGTCTGCCACTTGAGTTTGCTAAACATCTCCGTAACGCTATCATGGTTACCAAATAACCCTGTGACGAAACGCGCCGCTCTTCTTTGGATCTTCTCTATCTCTTCCGTCAACCCGATCTGGTACGGATCCCACACTGATGAGCAATACTCAAGTATATGTCGAACGAGTGTTTTGTAAGCCACCTCCTTTGTTGATGGACTACATTTTCTAAGCACTCTCCCAATGAATCTCAACCTGGCAGCTGCCTTACCAACAATTAATTTTATATGATCATTCCACTTCAAATCGTTCCGCATGCATACTCCCAGATATTTTACAGAAGTAACTGCTACCAGTATTTGTTCTGCTATCATGTAATCATACAATAAAGGATCCTTCTTTCTATGTAGTCGCAATACATAGAAGCATGGGTTGTGAAGCATGGATGAAGGACAACAGTCAGATTCATTTTCCTAGCATTTGACAGACTTTTGATAAAAGTTCGAGCATGTGGAACAGATTCTTAGATATGTGAATGGCTTGAGTTCATTTTAAGTAATGGTCCCAGACGGTGAGTGTTCATTGAAGACAGAGAAAGATGTCATCAGGGGTACCCCCAGAGAAATGTAATCGGACCAGTCTAATTTTCTGCATACATAAATGATCTGACAGATAGGGTGAGCAGCAATCTGTGACTATTTTCTGATAATGCTGTAGTGTATGGGAAAGTGTCATCTATGAGTGACTGTAGGAGGGTACCAGATGACTTGGATAGAATTTCTATCTGGTGTGATGAATGGCAGCTTCCTCTAAATGTAAGTTAATGAATATGAATAAGAAAAACAACCTATCGTGCTTGAATACAGTATTAATGGTGTGCTATCTGTCATAGTTGTGTCAACTAAATCTCGTGGTGTACGTTGCAAAGTGACAGCAAGTGGAACGAGTGCCAGATATTGGTTGCAGGAAAGGTGAGTGGCCAACTTTGGTTTATTGGAAGAATTGTAGGAAAGTGTCTTTCACCTATTAATGAAACCACATACACAACACTTGTATGACCCATTCTTGAGTACTGCTTGTGTGTCGGGGATCCCCACAAGATCACATTAGAGAAAGACATCACTGCAATTGGAGGTGAGCTGCTAGATTTGTTACTGGTAGGGTAGATCAACATGCTAGTTTACAGAAATTTCCCCCGAACTGAAATGAAAATCCCTGGAGAGAAGATGACTTTTTTTTGGGAAAGTTTAGAAAACCTGCTTTTGTGGCTGACAGCAAAATGATTCTATGGCCACTGACATACATCTCTCCTAATTACCACAAAGATAAAATAAAACAAATCACAGTTTGTACAAAAACATATAGCATATATTTTCATTCACTGATGTCTTATGAGATAATATTCTGAGGTAACTCCTCATTTAGGTTAACAGTATTCAATGTACAAAAGAAAATAATTACACATGCATGTCTTGCAGGTCCCTCTTTAAGCAGTTGTGAATGCTAATGACAGCCTCACAGTACATTTATTCACGTATGAAATTTGTTATCCAGAATCAAGCTAAGTTTGGGAGTAAAATGCTCTGCTTTGCCGTTTAATGAATCTAACTGTGGTTCAGAAGGGGTGAAACATGTAGCTATAAAATCCTTTGACTATCAACACACAGGAATAAAATGTCTGACAGACAGTGGAGGTCTTTTCAAATGTAGATTAAAGATGTTGCTCTTTAACAACTCCTTCTACACCATGGAGGAATTCTAAAATAAATAATTAATAATAATTATGACCAGCATGTAGCCGTGTAAAGCACACCAGTTCAAGAACATTTTTCCACATAAGAAATTTTTCATTTGGTGACCCTCTTTGCCTCATACAATTTCACCCATGTCAGTTTTCACTATTAATTATGATAGGTACTGCAAACAAATCTTGCACTTGGGCACCCAACCAGCTTGGCATCCCAGGCAGCTGTTTCTATTTGTGATGTGTCCTCTACAGAAACCTTAACAATTTTGGTGTGTCTGGTGCTGCTCTCACCTTGGCGCCCCAAGTGTGCCACTTTCGACCTAAACTGGCCCTGATAATATTTTTTTTTTTTTTTATAGTTGTACATAAGTGTTCTACGTTTGTTCTGTTGACACATTTCACATCAACATTTACCATGAACCTGATCTACAGAACAAGTAAGTAAGTAAACAACTGACCAACTAACTAACTAGACAGTCATTTTCCCTAACTCTGTTTAAGAGTGAAAGAGGTAAGGGAACAACAAAGAGGTACAGGGTGTCCACCACGTACTGTACAGTACATGGAGTACTTACATGGATGTAGATGTTTACCCTTTAAACTCCAGATGCTGGACATGTGTACGTTTAATGCCATTCCTCCTTTTTCACACAATTTATTTGCCGATATGACAGTATGATCTTCTAATGGAGTTCTTTATTTTGTTTTCCTTTCACTATTCAGCTCAAGCACTTTTTATTTTATTTTATCAATTAGAAATGGATTTGTTATAAAATAACATTTGCTGTTGCCAGTCCTTTATTTTCTGCAAGTGCTTTTACACATCAATAACGTTACACCTAAAAAGGTCATAATATGTGAAAAACACTCTTGTTAATGGGCATTATTTTCCAAAATTCACCGTGCAAAAAATTAAGGAAATATTTGACTGACAACAGCAAGTGTTGGTTGATAAAAAGAGTCACAAAGGCAGTGTTCAAAACTTTACCTTTTGCTATATTTGTCTGTAAATAAATGGCTTTGTAATTTTCTTACTGTGCTGCAGATGTGCAAACAATTATATTTTACATGTTATACTGAAACCATCACCCAAAAATTAATAACTTAGAAAGTGTGGGCTTATGTATACCTCAAAAACCATATTTGTTCTATTGTTGCTTTACAGTGTCATGGGAGAGAAAGGTCACTCAATCTGGCTGAAATGTATCAAAGAAATTCTTTATACGCTCCTTCAGATAGAGTAGCATTTTAAGTGAAGAGTTTAAGTTAACTTTTTCTGCAGGTTGGTAACAACTATGATCACACAAAATGCAAAAATTAATTTTTGTTTAGATCATGCTTACAGTTAACACCTCTGTTACATTAATGGCAAAATCATAGGGATTAAATCACAAAACCATTCCTCACGTCATATATACCACAATGGTATTATTAATTTTTTTCAGAAGATGAGAAAAATGATAAAATGCAACAAAACATTTCAGAAAGGAGGTACCAGGGCAAGGAAACAACTTTCCAGTCTAGCAGTGAAAGGCTGTCCTGCATAGTGAATGCAATGTGGATGTTACAACAGTACCTACCCCAAACCATCACATTTCTCATTTGTGTGCAGGTGCATTCTCATGTAAAATTGTTTCATTACTTCTTTTGCAACTCAAAGCTGTTCAAGTAGTTTTTATCCAGTTACCCCAGTACATCTGCATAAAATTCTCAAGTTGCATTTTATCGTTAACATCTTCCTCAATATGATGAACCTATCTTGATCCCAATAAAACACTTATCGTGTCTTATCGTGTTTATTCCAACATATTAAATCACCAGTAATAAGTTTCTTTCACATCTCAACCACAGAAACAAATCATTGCAAAAACCACATGAATGCCTTTTTAAAATTGTACAAACATTCATGAGAAATCCTTATTCACATCTGCAAATGGTCAACATTCAAAAAATGCAATGCCTCGGTGTTGCCGCAACTCTATAGGTGACTTTTGTTTTCACCTGCAGCCACTGGTGATTTGTAGTTAACAGCGCTGCTAGCTATCAGGGATTTTCTTAACCTGACTCTACTATAGCCAGCCAATTTAGGCCCGAGCAGCGATGAGTTCGCTCTCATTCTCTGCGAGTCAGTTGATGCCAAGCTCTGATCAAAGCCTCCCAATAAACCATCAGCAAGTGTGGGCAAATTTCCACTGGCAATCAACTGTTCACATTGAAGCATTTTTTTCCGTTTATATATTTGAACAAAACATACTCACAAAACAACTGCTTTATAAGCCACACAGACAGAACTATTCTGCTGAAGAAGTTACACTAGCATGACATGTGGTAACTTCATAAAAACTAAATTTCAGCAACATCAATGTCATCTTTAAGGTTTGCAGAGAAATCATTGTCTTGTGCTTTTAAAGGTCAAATTACGATACCATGATTGAGTCTTTCTTGCACACATTTTGAAACTGAAATTAAAAAAAATACCTTGAGAACTGTATCTAGGAAGTTCAGATATGTCACCACAAAGTAACCACATAATTACCAACAAATTACATATTTTTGCAGATAAAAACCAGCACACCACTAACCTGAACAAGCTGGGTAGCACTAAAGCTCTCTGTTGCAACAAGAGCTGTCAATGTGTTTGTCAGCAACTTGACGTATTTCTCAGCAACTTCTAAATCAGTCAGTTTGCTCAAAAGACCATGAAACCTCAAAAAAACTGTCACGCACTCTGGTACTGTTAGCTTTGCACGGCCCTCAACATCTATCCTGCAAAAATTCACAAGTTTTAAAGAAAAGGTGCTTACATAAAGAAACACACAATAAAATTTCCTATTCACGTTTTCCATGGTGAACAGAGAAATGTGACAGTATGCAGAAATTAACAACAATGATAACAACAACAGCTGTGTTTTGACGAAAGATGCCAAAGTCATATTTTACTTAAAAAGGACCTGCACAATCCCTTAAAATGGGAGGGATATATATGGCAATTCAAAATGAACGTAGTGATTACAAATAGCTACTTATATCTTACAGGTGTTCTATATGACACCCCCTTGGTTACCCAGGCACTGTCTGGGGATCATCTGTTTCACACCATATGCCCTGAAACATATATGGAATCACCTATGCAAGTTTCGTGTACTGGAATCGGCGAGGTCTTTTATATAACCCCATAACAAGAAATCTGTGGGCGCCAGGTTCCGAGAGTCAGTGGCCAAGAGCAGAACACAGAATCGCCATGTCCAGTATGATGAATTCAATTATTTGGAAGTGTGAATTAAAAACGTGCGAAATTCCAGTCTCAACGTGAGGGTGTTTGCTCTTGGTGAAAGACGTAATCCATGAAATCTGTATCAAGCTGTGACATCAACCACTGCTCAAGTATGTACAGGTAAATACTTGTTGAAAAATTTAGTTTAATGAGGAAAAATTGCCCATAAAATTTCTGTGCTGACACTGTAAAGAAGACATTAACTTCTGGTATGTCACACAGATTTTCAAGTATATAAAAAAGCTCTTCTGTGCCCAATAATTTAAAGTTGTGCAGGTTACTCTTCACTGTTCTTCTGTAAGTCAAAATTTTGACTTTCTCTTACATTTTCTTACTGATGTGCTGCTACGTGTTAAATATTCATAGCCATCTGTAACCACTTTATTCATTTTGTCCTGTACTTTCCCTATGTCAGAAAAATCTATCTGCACTGCAGTTGAGTTTCCACATTACACTGTGGGTCCCTGTACAACTGACTGGGTGAGCCCGTTCCCACACATTCAAACAAGCAGTTGAGTTTATGACATTTTAGTTTTTCTTTGATGTTCATATTAGCTTTATAAGTGGTAGCATTCAATGCAGAAATGTGAGTCACTTAGCATCTGCCACAAAGTTTTCCAGTGAAAGTACATACTAGTACAAAGGAAAAACTGTACTACTAATAGTTTGATCACATGCCATAACATCTGTGGTCACTTTTGACACAGTATTTCACAAATATATGTTTATCTCAACACATTTGACTCTGGGCAGATTACTTGTGCAAACCGATGCAGTTACTTACTCTTCATCAACATACTGATTCAAAGTCTTGGTCAGGTTCAGGGCTGCAGCTGGAAAAGGATGTCTAACTGATACACTGCGCACATAATAAAATACCGTGCTCAGTCGGTCACCACGAGCAGCTTCCACTAGAGCTAACTGGTTGTATGGATGACCACTGCATGGTGACAGTTGCACTGCATATCTGGAAAAAAAGTTTTTGTCACTTGTTGCTTTGCAAGTATAGGTATCTTTCCCAAATAGATTATTATAGACCCTAATGACCGACTCATCACACATGAAGGAAGAACTGTAAAACAACTGCCACTACAATTAATCAAACAGATCATTCCACAGTCCCTACAAACATACAAATAATAAGACTGCAGAATCTGTAGTTCCATTTCTTCAATTCAGTAAAAAATTGTAGATATGTAAAACATATTAGATGAAACATACAGTTGTGTACCCAACATCTGTGTACCCAACATCTGTGTACCCAACATCTGTGTACCCAACATCTGTGACTGTTACCCCCCCCCCCCCCCCCCAACCGCATTTGGTCCCTGCCAACTCGATAAGCAATCGAGTGGGTGTACCTATGCATAGAGTGCGCCAACCACAAATAATACTGATATGTACCATTCCATTGTTGTTTTACAATTGCGAGCCCACTTCTATTCCTTCATTTTTGCTTCAGCTAACATAGCGATAAGTTGTATTTTATACGTCCAAGTGAGCAGCAGCAGCAGCAGCAGCAGCAGCAGCAGCAGCAGTAGTATAAAATAAACAATGAGCCAGGTGAGGAAAAATGTACAATCTGTGCAAGAAAATGACTCAGATTACAAGCTAGCATCGCAGCCCCATAATGATGCAGTTGCCTATGAGATAACTAGAAATGGGATAAGTTTTTTTGGTGTGGGGGAGGGGGGGAGACCTGATGCAACTGCACAATTTAATGGTTCGAGTGGGTCATTACTGTACATTAACACGTGTACGTGGCAATAGAGTAAGACAACAAAAGTTTATTTTATTATTGTTTAATTAGACAGTGATTTGGCTCATATAATGCAAGTTAGTTACATTAAGATTAAACTGTGATTTTGCTCACATATGTTTACCTTGGTAACAAAGACAGCTCTTCTTTACATGTGCACAAAGTATACTGTGCGGCCACTAGTGTTACGAAAAACGGTTAAGGGTGAAGACAGCTACATAGTAAAGAATGCCTTCTATAGTCCGATTAAAATTACTTGATAGTCGACGTCTGTCACTTGCTGCTACAGTGTTGCACATTGGCTACTGGCTACCGCTTGATTACAGGTGAAAGCCAAACATTCTGGGTCACAACACAAATGCCGTTAATGCATAATGTGGAGCAATTTTGTAAGCAGCTGCCATGAGGTATGTTGGAGACGCGAGATGCTCAGCTGACAGCTGAGTTTAAGGGACTAATGACTGAAATGCAGGAGAAAACACATTTTGTAGCCCTGAATTTAAAAGCGTGTCCTAAGCTAATCAACACCTCATCATGCACAATCTATCTGAAAAAATAGGAGTCAACAATCTGTGGCACAACTAAAAATCACAATCGATTTGTTCACAGCAATTACAGCTAACCTCTATGAGCAAACTCAAAACAGAAAAAAAACTGGATTCACCACTAGAAGCAAACTGCAGTTTCTCACATCATTGGTTACTTAAAACTATGCTCACATCAGCTACACAAGCTGCTGTGTTACCAGCTGATGAGCAGTCTTTGTTGGCACTTGATTACATATTACAGGTGACACAAGCAGATTGCAAACAAAAAAAGAATGACAGGAAGAAAAATAAGAGCAAACAAAAAGTCAATACAATGCAGCAAAGAATTAGAAATAAAAGACTTACATTTAAACCAATTAACTGAATAAAAGTAACAATCACACTCTTTTTGATTAAATTAAAAAAACTACATTTGTAAAGATTCGCACCTACGATCTTCTATACTTTCGGTTTACACACTAACCAACCATTGTGCTATGGAACAATGCCGGCTTAAGTATTTACATTTATGACTGTAGTCTTCCAGTTGCAATGGTGAATTGCAGCCTTCAAAAATTTGGTTTCCTGCAAAGTTTATCCAAAGTAATTCGATATCTGTGACTATGATAACTGTGTATATGATGCTGAATTGCATCTTGTGCAGAAGTATCCCGTAGTGCTTGGTTTGTGCAATGTATGAAACATGTATTCCATTTGCATCATTGTGTGTGTGTGTGTGTGTGTGTGTGTGTGTGTGTGAGAGAGAGAGAGAGAGAGAGAGAGAGAGAGAGAGAGAGAGAGAGAGAGTACGAAATAAAAGTTCCACACCCATGAGACAGGCGAAATACCCTCAGACTTCAATAAGAATATAATAATTCCAATCCCAAAGAAAGCAGGTGTTGACAGATGTGAAAATTACCGAACTATCAGTTTAATAAGTCACAGCTGCAAAATACTAACGCAAATTCTTTACAGACGAATGGAAAAACTGGTAGAAGCCGACCTCGGGGGAGATCAGTTTGGATTCCGTAGAAATGTTGGAACACGTGAGGCAATACTGACCCTACGACTTATCTTAGAAGAAAGATTAAGTAAAGGCAAACCTATGTTTCTAGCATTTGTAAACTTAGAGAAAGCTTTTGACAATGTTGACTGGAATACTCTCTTTCAAATTCTGAAGGTGTCAGGGGTAAAATACAGGGAGTGAAAGGCTATTTACAATTTGTACAGAAACCAGATGGCAGTTATAAGAGTCGAGGGGCATGAAAGGGAAGCAGTGGTTGGGAAAGGAGTGAGACAGGGTTGTAGCCTCTCCCCGATGCTATTCAATCTGTATATTGAGCAAGCAGTAAAGGAAACAAAAGAAAAGTTTGGAGTAGGAACTAAAATCCACGGAGAAGAAATAAGAACTTTGAGGTTCGCCAATGACATTGTAATTCTGTCAGAGACAGCAAAGGACTTGGAAGAGCAGTTGACCGAAATGGACAGTGTCTTGAAAGGAGGATATAATATGAACATCAACAAAAGCACAACGACGATAACGGAATGTAGTCAAATTAAGTCGGGTGATACGGAGGGAATTAGATTAGGAAATGACACACTTAAAGTAGTAAAGGAGTTTTGCTATTTGGGGAGCAAAGTAACTGATGATGGTAGAAATAGAGAGGATATAAAATGTAGACTGGCAATGGCAAGGAAAGCGTTTCTGAAGAAGAGAAATTTGTTAACATCGAGTATTGATTTAAGTGTCAGGAAGTCATTTCTGAAAGTATTGGTATGGAGTGTAGCCATGTATGGAAGTGAAACATGGAAGATAAATAGTTTGGACAAGAAGAGAATAGAAGCTTTCGAAATATGGTGCTACAGAAGAATGCTGAAGATTAGATGGGTAGATCACATAACTAATGAGGAGGTATTGAATAGAACTGGGGAGAAGAGGAGTTTGTGGCACAACTTGACTAGAAGAAGAGATCGGTTGGTATGACATGTTCTGAGGCATCAAGGGATCACAAATTTAGCATTGGAGGGCAGCGTGGAGGGTAAAAATCATACAGGGAGACCAAGAAATGAATACACTAAGCACATTCAGAAGGATGTAGGCTGCAGTAGGTACTGGGAGATGATGAAGCTTGCACAGGATAGAGTAGCTCGGAGAGCTGCATCTAACCAGTCTCAGGACTGAAGACCACAATAATAACCGGTCTCAGGACTGAAGACCACAATAACAACAACAACAACAACAACATTCTAAGGAGGATAGACAGAGTTCCTGGCAGAGGGCTGCGAGGTGGATTCCAGCTGGTTATCAAACCCGAGGGTGGGGATCAGGGGTTGATGCCGTATGCCCTGACGCTGGCTACGAGCGCTTTTCACTTGCTGTGTTACAAAATAAGTAATTTAGCTAGTAATTAATCATTTTTGCTGGCTATTCTATAGTATTTACGTGCATTAGTGTCAGATACACGTGATAAATTAAAGGTTTCAGTCTTTATTTGCATCTGAATAAGATAAGCGAAGTCTCTGTTTAGGACAGTTCTGGGTGTACGAAAACATTTGTTTACATTCTTAACTGACGTTAAATATGTGGGATTATCAATAAATTCAGTGCACAATAATTAGTATTTGTGATTATTAGTGTCATTTAGACTCGATACATTGAAGGTAGCAGTTTTTGTACATTTTATTAGGAATAGTGATACTGACTGATTTCTAACCTCACTTGTAAACGTTTGACTAGAGCAACCTGCGACCGTTAACAGTTAAACAAACGTGGTAAATTAGTATTACACTACAATATCTGAGTAAATCAGTGTTACAATACAACTTCTGAGCCCTTATTACATATGGTTTAGTTAGCAGAACGCGAAAACCCACCTTGGCGTCTGCTTAAATTGCTTAGCTTGTTGTGGGCTTTAGTGATCGTGTACTGTAAGCCCACCGGTTCCTATAAAGTAGGATTTGTATTTGTGCTTTATATTCTGAACTCTTATTGTCAGCTAAAGGTTTTGTTTTGTACCTGCATCTGTCAGTGTACAATAGCCAGTGTTTACGTTTATTAGTGTCATTAGACTCAGTAGCAGTTTTTGTAGTTTTATTAGGTCACTTTCGCGTGTATGTAAACGCTTGTTTAAATTACAAATATGAGGGATAATCAGTAGGTGCAGCTTACTGTTGAATTCGTTTATAATATTCACTAGACAGCCCCTAGCTGTTTACTGTAGGTTACTGTCTTATTCTTTAGTATTCACTAAATAGCCCCTAAACAGGAAAATAAGCACCAGATCTCGCTTCTACCATAAATTTTTATTTTCATTATTGAGTGTCCTTTCTGCCAACTAGAGTGTAGCTGTTAACCTTGTGTGACAGTAGATTTCCTTAAGTTTTTTAATAGTAAATCAGTTATTAGCTAGATGGATAGGGACTGTGTCTTTTGTGTGCGGATGCAGGAGGAGTTGGCCAAAGTCCACACGCAGCTGGAAGCTTTTTTGGCTACAATCAACAAGCTCTAGAGTGCCACCTTGAGGTGCGGTGGGATGGGGTGCCTGGGGCAGCCTCTGCTGTACTAGATGTGCGGAGGGGGGGGGGGGGGGGATGTCACAGCTCTCTGTCACTGAGCCGACCTCAGGTGCGACTGAGCCGGCTGGCCGACTCTCATCTCAGTGTGGGTGGCAGACTGTGTCGAGGTCTTGAGCCTCAAAGTGAAGGCTGCATGGGGGAAGCAGGCTCCTGCCAAATCCCATGCACTTTGCTAATAGATTCAGTGTGCTATCTGATGCTGGGGGGGGGGGGCGGTGAGGGGGGGGGGGGGCTGAACCGGATCAGACTGCACCTTCTGCCAGGATAGTGGCTGCTCCTTCAGCAAGATCCGGACAGGCACACGGGGGTAGGGATTTGTTAGTTATTGGGAGCTCCGATGTTAGGCAGGTCATGGAGACCCTCAGGAACATAGCGGTTAGGGCGGGGAAGAAGTCCAACGTTCACTCTGTGTGCTTGCCGGGGGGCCTTGTCCAGGGTGAGGAAGAGGCTCTTCCGGCGGCTATCAAGCGTGCGTGGTGCAGCCAGCTACAGATTGTTGCGCATGTAGGCACCAGCGATGCCTGTCGTCGGGGTTCCGAGGAAATCCTTGGGTCCTTTCGACGGCTGGCTAAATTGGTGAAGGTGGCCTCCATCTCTCGAGGAGTGGAAGCCAAGCTGACGATCTTCAGCATCGTACCCAGGGTGGACCGGGGTCCTCTGGTTTGAAGTCGAGTGGAGAATCTAAACCAGAGGCTACATCGACTCTGTGACGAAAATGGTTGTAGATTCCTTGACCTACGCTATGGAGTGGAAGGTTGTAGAACGCCCCTCGATAGATCAGGGGTGCACTACACACAGGAAGCAGCTACATGGGTAGCACAGTACTTGTGGCGTGCACATGGTGGTTTTTTAGATTAGGTTCCTCCCCATGGGAAACAAACCGCTGGCCCGAAAAATTACCAGTTCATGACACTGATGTGGGTGTGCCAACTGTAAAAATCGTTAGTTCGCCAAACAGGCCATTCCAAAGGATTTAAATATGCTTAATCTCATGTTTGTAAATCGTCGAACTGTCTGTAGCAAGATCCCCGAGTTAATCTCCGAAATAAACAGTAGCAATGCCAATATTTTATTAGGTACCGAACACTGGTTGAAACCAGACATAAAAAGCAGTGAATTTTTGAACTCTGATTGCACAATGTTTAGGAAGGATAGGACTGATGCTATGGGAGGTGGTGTGCTCATTGCAGTTAAAAGCTGATCAAATGCAGTTAAGATCGATACTGCATCAGACTGTGAAATAGTCTGGATAAAGCTGTCAATCAGACAAGGATTGACCATTGTATTAGTATGTTTTCATAGACCACCAGCATCCGCAACAAACATCGCAGAATGTTTCAGGGAAAGTCTTGAGTACATAGGAAGTAAATATCCAAATTATGCGTTAGTTATAGGTGGAGACTTTAAACTAGCATCCATTGACTGGGAAAATTATAATTTTATCACAGGGGGCAGAAGCAAAGATTTGTGTGAAGTTATTCTAGGACCGCTCTCAACATACAACCTTGAGCAATTGGTTACAAAAGCAACTCGAGATGGGAACATATTAGATATCTTGGTGACAAACCGACCTGATCTTTTTGAGGAAGTTGATCTAGAGGAGGGTGTTAGTGACCATAAAGTCGTTGTGGCTTCTATGTCAGTGGAATTTACGCGCGCGCGCGCGCACGCACGCACACACACACACACACACACACACACACACACACACACACACACACAAAAACAACACCACAGCGTAGAGTTTACTTGCTAGAGAAGCATGTGCCTAGCAAAAGTATAGGGGAGGAAAGGATCCACCTTGGTACAACAAACATATTAGGAAGTTGCTGAGAAAGCAGAGTATTTTGCACAGTCATAGTCACGGCCCTGCTGACAAACAGAAATTATGCGAAATGGAAGCAGATGTCAGAAGGACAATGAGAGACTCTTTAACGAATTTGAAAGCAATATTTTATCCGCAGATTCTAAAAATAATGCCAAAAAATTTTGGTTGTACGTAAAATCTATTAACACTACAAATAATTCAATACCTTCTCTTGCTGACAGTACGGGTAATGTAACTGATGACGATAAACAGAAGGCTGAAATTCTAAACATAGCTTTCAAATCTCGTTTACGATAGAGGTCTGTAGCACCATTCCCCCTATCAATTATCAAACAAACAAAAGGCTGGCTGATATAGTGTTTGGTATATCTGGGATTGTAAAACAGTTAAGATCCTTAGACGCCAGAAAGGTATCCGGCCCAGACGGTATCCCCGTACGATTTTATGGTGACTATGCTACAAATATAGCACCATTCTTATCCATCATCTATCAGCGATCATTGGAACGGTGGAAAGTTCCACGGGACTGGAAGAAGGCGCAGGTCATATTTAATCTATAAAAAGGGGGGAAAATCAGATGCACATAATTACTGGCAAATTTCACCAACATCGATTTGTTGTAGAATCATGGAACATATTTTGTGTTCAAACATAATGACCTTTCTAGACTCTGAGAAGCTCATCTGCAGAAACCAGCACGGTTTTAGGAAACAGCGGTCATGCGAGACACAGCTGGCCCTCTTTGTGCATAATATACAACAGGCTCTAGATACCGGCTCCCAGGTTGATGCCATATTTCTCAACTTTCGAAAGGCGTTCGACTCAGTTCCACACTGTAGCTTGCTACAAAAAGTGCGTGCTTACAGTCTATCCAATGACATATGCGGTTGGATAGAAACTTTTCTAACAGACAGGGAGCAGTATGTCGTCCTGAACGGGGTAACTTCAATAGAAACAAGAGTAACTTCAGGTGTACCCCAGGGCAGCGTAATAGGTCCTCTGCTTTTTACAATGTACATAAATGGTCTGGTTGATGGTATCAACAGCGGCCTGAGACTGTTTGCCGATGATGCTGTAGTCTACAGGAAAGTAGTATCACACGAAAGTTGTGAATAAATCAATGAGGATTTACAGAAAATAAATGCGTGGTATAATGACTGGCAGTTATCTCTCAATATTAGTAAGTGTAACCTACTGCGTATAATAAGGCGAAAATCCCCGTTAATGTATGAGTACAAAATAAATGACCAGTCTTTGGAATCGGTAACATCAGTCAAGTATCTGGGTGTGACTATTCGAAATGATCTGAAATGGAATGATCAGATTACACAAGTAGCAGGTAAAGCGAACTCTAGATTGTGGTTTATTGGTAGAATCCTGAAGCGATGCAGTCCTTCAACAAAGGAAATAGCTTACAGTATGTTAGTTCGTCCAGTCTTTGAGTATTGTTCATCTGTATGGGACCCTTACCAGTTGAGTCTGATTCATGAGATCGAAAAGGTCCAAAGAAGAGTGGCAAGATTCCTGACTGGTACATTTAGCCATCGCGAGAGCATTACAAATCTCATAGAAAGTTTGAAGTGGGACACACTTGCAGATAGGTAACGCGCTAAACAGAAGGGGCTGCTCACTAAATTCCGAAATCCAATTTTCACCGTAGATGTAGAGCATATACTATAACTGTTGTGGCGTAACAAGCTCGCTACGACACACTGAGAAGGAAGCCGAAAGGCACGCGTACACACACACCGACTGGCGTCAAGTCTGGAACAGGATACATTATGACTGCTATAAAGAAAATACGTAGCTTTGGAATATACTTAACTTTTAATGCTTCCTTTGGTACATCTCTCTTGACTATACAAATGAGACTCTTAAGATACATGCACTGTTACAATTGGCGCCTTGCTAAGTCGTAGCCATTAACTTAGCTGAAGGCTATTCTAACTGTCTCTCGGCAAATGAGAGCAAAGGCTTCGTCAGTATAGTCGCTAGCAACGTCGTCGTACAACTGGGGCGAGTTCTCGTACGTCTCTCGAGACCTGCCGTGTGGTGGCACTCGGTCTGCAATCACACAGTGGCGACACGCGGGTCCGACATGTACTAATGGACCGCGGCCGATTTAAGCTACCACCTAGCAAGTGTGGTGTCTGGCAGTGACACCACAATAACCACCAACTTTCAAATCGCGTAATGATCTTCATTTAAAGATAAGGGAAATAAGAGCTTTTACTGAGGTGTTCAGACAGTCTTTTTCCCTCGCGTAATCCCTGAGTGGAATAGAGGGGGGGAAATATGACTTTGGCGCGAATTGTGCCCTCCGCCAAACCCCGCTTGGTGGCTAGAGGAGTATATATGTAGATGTAGATGCCTCTTGTATGCAAAATGAGTATGGCATGTTGGATGATCACGAAATTGTCAAATGGCAATTGCATATGGGATCAAGAGTTGGTACTGTCCAAACTGAAGAGGGAAGATCTCCACTTCAGCAACAAGACTGCCTATGGGACTAGCCTGGAATGTACCGAAGTCAAACTCTATGATGACTGACTGGGTCTAACAATGTCAAAGCCAAAGTTGCTGCCAAGCCATAAACCTGGTAACCACAGTCCAAGTGAGATTGGAACAGAGCCTGGTAGACATGAAGGAGTGAGCAGCATGTTCCACAACCCACGATGTGCGGGCAAAGAAGTAGGGAAATGTTAAGCTCTTGTTTGCAGTTTTTCTTCGGTTGAACAATATGGAAAAGCCAAGTTAGTGTTTTACAAAGTGGAAGCTAAAAAACCAGTACTGGGCAACAATGTCCAAGTGCTGGATACAAAGGTAGAGTTTTAGGTCAGCATAGACTATGGCACAATGACAGAAATGCATGACCTGTGTTTTTTCAGAAGAGAATTGTAATCTATGGAAAAGTATTCAAGTGGATTCCCTTCTGATGGTGTCCTTGAAGTTGTTGGATTTAGGTGATCAACTCATGTAAGTAAGGGTTTGCGTCTGCCTGGATATAAATAAACACTGCAGATGCTGAGTGCTGAAGTCGCACTGCTGTTGCTTCCAACATGGCACACAGCGGAATCCATTCACTGACCACACCACTGTGGACCTACACAGATCCCTCCAGATGCCCCGGTTCAGACAAAAGGCACAATAATTATGAAGTCTTGGGGAATAGTCATCAGTGAAATGCATTTTTTTGTAGAGAAATATAAATTGCATAAGAAGAGGAAATGGAGTGTTTTCGTCATCTGAGTAGCCTTGTCCTGATTCTCCTCCTCTTCCTTAACCTCCGCAGTCTTTGGGGGTTAAGATTCTTTCAAGGGGCTTATCGGTGATGATCGTGGGGATGGAGGATTAGTGGGCAGCCATGGCACTTACATGCTGCAGTTCCTTCAGTCATTGGTTGGTGTTGGGCCTCTGATCTGCAAGGTTCCGAAAAGAGGGGTAGTTGGAGAGTGCCCTGTCACCAGTAGACACCAGAGCACCTTCTTCACCCGGGTGCCAGAAGTGGTCCCAAAAAATAGCGGCAGGAACAACAAGAGAGGAGGGTGGTGGGAGAACTGATTTCAAAAAAACTGAGGTAGTGGGGTGATGACTGAATTTTGCATAACTGGTCATCAAAGGAATGTAGACATTCATATTTTTTTAGTGCCTCAGTATACAACAGGTAGTCAATAATTTTATATCCCTTCATTTGCTTTTCTTTCTTGAAAACTGCGCAAACCAGTGAATATGCAGGATGGTGTTCTATGAAATTGATACACAAAGGTTGCTGTTCACAAGAACTACCTTTGTGGATTGATCACCAGCTGGTGCTGCTTTTTGAGTCTGCCATGCAGCAGGACGGCATATGAATAAAGCATAAGCATCAGAAGCACCTCATGGGTGAAACAACTTATGGTTTCGCATCACACCCGTACACCAAGACTAATTCTGAGAGGACATTCCCTTCACTAGCTAAGATGTTCAATAACTCTTTGGCACCTTTTTGGAAACATCGGAAAGAATTTATGTTTCGCTGCTCGAGATTAGTCCGTAACTTCTCATATGTTTGAACATAGAGGTCTCTATGGAAGATGATTCCTTGGACTATATTCAAAATTTTGTGTGGAGCAGTTGTCACTGGTACGTCAGTCAGGTGTCAACATGCCTGAAGAGCTGTAGATTGTGCAGCAGAGGAGGCTGTATTCAACAGTGTTCCAGTGTGCATTTTTCCTAGTGACTCGACTTCTCCAACTTTATGTTCAATATGTTACGCAAAAAATAATGGCTTTGTAGTAGTAAAAGTATTCCCATCAGTTTGAGTACATACTAAGTATTAGATACATTGGATGACTGACTTGTCCCTCTTCCCATGGGGTAGCCAGAGTAGATAAAGCAGTAAGGTTTTAAGTATTCATACTTAAACGTCTAGACCCGATTGATAAGCCGGCCAGATCACAACAGCTATTGTTTTTGAGTAATTTGTCATGTTTCATATGTGAAACACCTGCCCTGATGCAACCTACTCTGATCAAGGGCTCTCCCTTCAGGTCCCACCCAACAAAGGCCATATGGCATGATGGCCAATGCCTGAGTCCTGATATCCCAGAAAGTCTGGTATCACCTCCTTAGCATGTGTGGGAAGCTAGCAGCTCAGGCATCCGCAATGTAATCCCTGTGCCATCAGGGAGCTCAACCGAAAGGGTGTACGTAACAACCCCACCATGTCAGAATGGCTATTATGTTGGCTTTCATGCGTATGTATGAGCCTACGCAGGTATTGTGCCCAGATCTGTAACACTGCATGCATTTGGCATTATTTAAGGTATTCTTCCCCAGTCAGTCCACAATACACAAAAATTTTGCAAAATGAAGGTCAAATCGGGAAGGGAACCAAAAATAACATCAACCAAAAGGTGGCGCAAAGTAAACGAAGGAATATGTCAAGCATGGAAAGCAGAACCTAGGGAATAGCCAGGTCGACATCAAAGGCTGCCACCATGAAAAGGAGAGTACAAGAAGGAAGTACAGTCAGGGACAGAAGACCGTAGCATAGTAGAGGAGGTAGGTGCTGCAATAGCCTGGGGCCCACACTCACCATGGATGTACTCACGAAAGTATCATGAGTCCCCTGAGGGGGAGAAGTATTTATATTTTCAGCAGATTAGATAAAGAGGCAGTTGTGTTGTATCACAGTAGGGAACTCTAAACATGTAGCTCTGAAGGGGATCATGAAGAAGAACTGTTGTTAAGATTTAGAAGAATAGTTGATGATGCACTTGACAGATGTGTACAAAGTAGAATAGTTCATGGTGGTAGAGAACCTCCACGGTATGTCACTGTGAAGAAACTTCTAAAGAACCAAGAGCCTACTGTTAATAGTTGTACAACAAAGCATAGGACTAGAGATATGGAGATGCTGAATACAATGCATTTGGCAGTCACCCTTCAACAATTACCACAGCACAATATCACCTAAGGATCTATTGTAAAATTCAAAGAAATTCTGGTCATATATAAAGGCTGTTGTGGTACCACAGTTAGTTTCCAGACAGGGACAGAAACAGAGTGGCAAAGCCACAGCGGAAATGCCAAACTTGGTTTTCAAAGGATCCTTTACAAATGAAAATTCAAAGGCACTGCCCCAATTTAGTTCTTGCACCACAGCAAATATGAGTGATACAGATCTTCATGTCAGTGGCTCCAATTTAACAAGACTCCCAGAATCCAATGGAACACCTATCAGATTCTATGCCAAATCTGCAGCTGAGTTAGCTCCTCTTAACTATAATCTACTGTATATCCTTTGAACAACAAACTATGCCCAGTAGTTGTAAAAAGGCACAGTCTTACTCATCAACAAGAAGGCTAGCAGAAGTGATCTACAGAACTACTGTCCTATATCCTTGAGCTCCAGCTCTTGTACAATGACAGAACTTCTTACGAGATCAAAAATAATGAGTTATTTCAAACAGAATGACCTCCTCCAGGTCAACTAGCATGGATTCTGAAAACACTGATCATGTGGAACACCTTGCACTTTTCTAACATGACATCCTGAAAACTGTGGATCAAGACAGTCATGTAGATGCAGCATTTTTCCAGTTGTAAGAAGCATTTGATTCAGTACCACTTTTAGTTTTATTATCAAAAGTGTGATTGTGTGGAGCGTCATGTGAAATTTGTAACCAGGTCAAAGACTTTTTGGTGGGGAGGATGAAGCATATTATCTTCAATGGAGAGTCATCGTCAGATGTGGAAGTAACTTTTGGTGTGCTTCAGTGAAATGTGTTAGGACCCTTCCTGTTCCTGATGTATATAAATGGTAATCTCAAATTTTTTGTAGATGATGCAGATATATATGTTTAAGTACAGTCTGGAAAAAGCTGCACAAATATTCAGCCAGATCCTGATAAAGTTTCAAAGTGCAAAGATTAGCAACTTGCTTTAAATGTTAAAAAATGTAAAATGGTGCATTTAATAATAATAATAATAATAATAATAATAATAAAAGGTTTTATATTGTGACTGTAATATCAACGAGTCACAACTTCTGTCAACTAGTATAAATACTCGCGTGTAACAATTTGTAGGGATATGAAATGGAAGAATCCTGTAGGCTCACCATGTGGCAGACTTCAGTACGGCACTATGCAAAGGCCAGGTCTGAGTTGGTTGATGGCAGCATATAAACAGTTGGGCCCAGCATACTGCTGGTGGTAAGTAAACACCTCGGTCAGTGGTTCTACCCACACTACACTCACTACCGCAGTTCGTGAAAGCTTGCATTAGTACTCTGTCATGAGCCTGAGTCTGTACACAGGTCATGCAAGCTGGCGCAAGATGTTCACTGGTCAGTAGACAATGCCATGCCAAAACCTTTATATGGGACATACCCCAGTGCAACACCTGTAGCAGCTGCAGTAAGTGAGGATGCAATGCCAGATTGACGACCACTCGACAGCTTTGCTCCTCCTCAGCAAGCCAGAAGACCTCCTGGACAAGGCTGAGCTGGGCATGTAGTAAGAAAAATGTACACAACACCAAATCATGCATGGTGAAGGGAATGGGGCTTGGATGACAAAAATGAGGTACTGCTGATGGCTTAAGGGAGAATGGGCTTCAAAATTTTCAGTTTGACCTGAGGTATTCTCAAACAACCCAGACAGTACGACCATAGCACAGAGTTCGAATCTTTAAAGGGAACTCTATCATGTATTGATGACTTATTGAGCTATCCACTGTTAAGCTTGAGGATGTTGGAAGCCAGCTACAGCTGTCCAAGACCGGAAACCAGAGACATAAGGCAGGTGGCAATTGTAGATGGTAACATTTAGGTTACACAAGGTAAACAGCAATGGGAGGAGCTTGCGAATTTCAGACACTCAGGGCAATTGTCCCACGGTGGAAGTTTCAGTTCAGAGAATTAACTGCTAACTCCATACACTATCTAGATGTTGTTGTAAGGTGCAACAGTACACATTAGACACAAACAGGTATGTCTTGGCACATATAGCAAGCATGATTCTTGCTCCAGAGAACATAAATGGCAGCGGATTCACACAGGTTATTGTGAGATGGGAAATGAGTAAAATTGATGGAAAGTGGTCCTCACTCCTGAGGGAGAAGTATTCATCCTTAGGGAGGAGCAAAGTGACATAAAACTAGCCATACTAGGATGGGAAGTGATGTTTAGCTCTTAGCTGAACACTATTCCTAGAAAAATCTGGAATTGGTTAGTGTCAAGGTCAGGAATAACCCTGCCTACAGAGAAGTAGAAAGGAAAGGACCCAAATGTAGTTGGCTACAGGTGTCATGGAGGTGCAGAACAACACGTCAGATTCACTAGTATCTGTAAAGTGCTAGTGGATTGGCAGGCCAACTACAGACAGGGAGAAACATTGCACTGCCACAATCCTTTAAAAACCCATGATTTTTTTATTCAGACACGTTCTCAGTTAGAATGTTTGGGCAACAACTCCATGTCACTTGATGCCAGCCTCGGATAATTTCCAATTTAAGTCTGTTTTCTCACTTTGATTGCCACTTCTAGTAGCTCTCACACCCTTGGACTCAGATACTGACTTCTGTTGGGCCAAAACTGAATCCTTTGTTTCTTCTAATATTCAGTGATTGCCTTCAGTGTAGTAGTATAGTATGAATGCAATTATTCAGACCCTGAGTTCCTCAGGTCTCCTACAAGTATCCTTATCGAGTCCAAAAATCCGCACCTCTCATAGGTGACCTGTGGCAGTGTTTGGTGCCGATCCGTGCAGTCACCTGCCATCTCTTGACATTTCTCTTTCAGCATTTGCTCCTAATCACTTGGGAACTGCAGACTGACCTCAACCCCCCATTTAAGTTCCTGTGTGCTTCCTCTATGCTATGCCAGGATATGACAGCTGATTAGAATACTAAACAAATTTTGTAAACTATCTGGAAGTGAAATAAATAAAAGGCGTAGCCCAAAAATATTTTGCGTCAACAGTGAATTAACCACCAACAACATAAGTTGCCATTTCACATTCTTTTAACATGCTGAGACAGAGAATGGCCCCTGCAATGGGATGAAGCCCAAGAGCCCGTATGTGCATAAGTTAACTAGGTTGACCATTGCCCATGTATTTACCTGAAACTCTGTCACCCATCCACAACCATGACCAATGATAGCAGAATGTGCAGGGGTAATGTTTGTGGTGTGTTGGAGATAGCCACAAAGTCCAGTGAAAACACTGGTGCCTCCGACGATCGTCCTGTGGCTCACGGATTGCCACAGACTGATGCCCAGTGGCCTACTTTATGGAATACCCCACCCGTGGCATCTACACGCAGGCAATCCTGTCTAATACACCCCAAATGACAATTGTGCCAGGAATGGCAACTTGCCCATTCAGTAGAAACAGATGCACAAGGAGAACAATGCCAAGAACACAAAAAATTTCTCAAGCAGGCATCACAATACTTTCACTTACTTATACCCACCACATTTGACGTGAGCGAAGATGGGCAGTGACATCACTGCTGCACTCGAATCTTCAATGTTGTCTTCAAAAGGCTACTCAGCATCAGACAAGGTCACCTGGCCAACCCCATGGGGCAACTGCAGTTGCTTACCACATGTATCTAGATTTGCCAACTGTCATAAATTACATCCTTCACTACCACCGAAAGTTCATGCGATTCAGAAATCTGAGCAACTGTGGCTAAGGGTCAAACATGACCAATGCCTCAGTTTGGCCCCTGGGGGCAGGTGCAAATCAGACGATTACATCCCTAATCAGCGAGTTTGCCTACAAAGTAGCACACTGGGGGGACACTTGTGTGAGAGGCCTTTCATGTCAGTGATCCAGGCTGCATATGGCTGCCCACGTCACTTGTGGTAGTGGTCAAATTGCAACCGTACTGCCACTGCATGGGTTTGATGTCCAAAATACTGTGTGAATAACTGACAAAGTCTACAAACTTAATGTTCTAAGATTCGGTAGAAGGCATCTAATTCTGCACTGCTGGACAATAACAAGTGACCTTATCAAATGGATTGATGACATGCCTTACCCGACAGTGCAGCAAGAATTGGCACAGCCTACTCTCCCACCTATTCACAGACTCATCAAAACCAGAAAAGGGTGTTAGGGTGGTGAGGAAGGCTCCTCTGCAGGCATTTGGTGTACCACCAGCGTGATGTGAGAGCAGATCAATTCTGCATTCCATCTGAGCAGTTTTGCATCTGCTCCTGCTGCAGCTTTTGTTGCCGCTCCAAGAGGCACAACTGTTCCCGCCAGCATTGCAAAAATTCCAGGTATATGGTGGCCACGAACCCTAACACTATGGGGATTTAAAAACAAATAAAAGCATCATAAGTGCAAAAACATCCTCTGTCTCCACTTTTATATCTGCTCAGTGTGACAATACCGTGATACTGTCCTGTCAGCACAAATGTAACGACACCAGCCAGCAGTGGCTCAACTATGGAAGCCAGGAAGCTGGACCGCAGAAAAAGGAAAACAAACTCAACCTGTGGGTCAGTCTACAATGGAACAGAGAGTCCAAACACTACATAGAGGTGGGCAGGGAAACTCTTCTGGAAAACATACCGATGAGACAGGATTTGACAATATATTATTTTGCTTAAAAATACCTAAACACTGATTTGCAGGGAAAGCCTATCAAGTGCTGATTTTTGTTTTGAAATAAATAAGTAGCATAGTCCAAGAGAAATATTAATAATCATGATAGTCACACATTTCAGCAGCTTCTTTCAGAATATATATCCCGATTTTTTGCAGTTGGTTAGGAAAGAACCTGATAGCACAGCTAAAATTGAATGGCACATTTCATTCTATTTCATGTTCTACAAATTTTTATTTCATTATGCTGCTACCTATTTTCATACACACAGCAACATACTGGAAAGTAATTCTTTCATTGGGTCCACCATTTTATGGAGTCACTCTATGACCACGAGACAGAGCATTACGACCAATGCACATTGTGAGATTGGATACAGCTTGATGGCAATACAACATGTGATACGCTAAAGAAGTATACGTATAAGTTGAGCAGAGAAGAAGAGGAATTCATTGAAGCCAAATTCGAGGCAAAAACGGGGAAATCCACAGACATAAACGACTTTGATAAAGGGCAACTGTTATGGCCCAGCCCCTGGGAATGACCATTTGTGAAACTGTGAAGCCTGTCAGCTATTCACATGCTATTATCATGAGCATCTGTTGAAAGTGACTGAAGGAAATTGAAACCACGAGTAGGTGACAAAGTGTTCGACGTCAGTGCCAAATGCGGAGGTTGAACATCTCCCCTTTCTCTAAAGCAAGATAGGTGGCGAACTGTGGCAACTCTAATGACAGAGTACAATGCTAGTGCATGCCCACGCGTTTCAGAGCACACTGTTTCGCATACACTGTTGAACATGGGCCTCCAAAGCAGGTGACTAACATTATTTCCTGTTAATCCAATGACATTGTCAATCACAACTGCTGTGGGCATGAGATCATTGAGATTGTACCGTGGTTCAACAAACATTTTGCCTGCTTGGATGAACCACATTTCTTGTTCCAGCAGGTCGATGGTCATGTATGGATACACTGCCTTCTACCAGGCGAACAGCTGTTCAAAATGTGCACTGCGACATGGACGGAGGCTGATGGCAGCATATGATGCTATGGAGGGCATTCACCTGGACTCCCATGGAAACTGTGCATGTCACAAGGTCAGAATTATACTACAGTGGTTTGAGGATGTATTATCTACCAAATTCACCTGATGGGAAGCAAATGGAACACAAACTTAAAAATCAATTTCTTGCAATTTACACCACTTTGTAATCTCTTGAGATGAGGTAGTGGGTTTCATTGATAAGTGTTAAGTCTGTTGCCAAAAACTTTCAAAAATTACAATCAAATATCAGAGTAATTGTATGACTCCTTTACAAACGTAGCAAAAATGGTTCTGAGCACTATGGGACTAAACTTCTGAGGCCATCAGTCCCCTAGAACTTGGAACTACTTACACCTAACTAACCTAAGGACACCACACACAAATGTAGCAAAATCTGATAATTTAACAGATCATCATAATAAACAGAAGACCTTGGGCTTGATGAACATCTTACAAAATTTATGAAGCTTTTATGCAGGACACAGAAAATAAAATATCAGCATTAAAAAAAATCTGCTAGTTGGGTTCGAATAACCATTTATGTTATTGAAACAGTAGAAAACACCCACTATCTCAAACAAGAAGATCCCGTGGTCTAGGGGTAGCGTCTTTGATTCATAATCAAAACGTTTTCGGTCCCGGGTTCGATCCCCGCCACTGCCTCAATTTTGATAAATAATCAGCATTGGCGGCCGAAGACTTCTGGCATAAGAAGTCAGCCTCATTCTGCCAACGGCCTTGTCAAAGAGGGCAGAGGAGCGGATAGAGGTTCAGGGCACTCTCTTGTCCTAGGGGTGGGAAATTGCCCCTAAAGGTGGAAGAATCAGCAATGATCAACGACATGAGGATGCAGAAGGCAATGGAAACCACTGCATTAAAGACACGTAACATGTATCCACAGGACATGTGGCCTGTAATTGAAGAAGTGTCATGATGATCTCTCCATTAGCAAAAGATTCCGGAATAGTCCCCCATTCGGATCTCCGGGAGGGGACTGCCAAGGGGGAGGTTACCATGAGAAAAAAGATTGAATAATCAACGAAAGGAT
This sequence comes from Schistocerca nitens, assembly GCF_023898315.1. Lineage (NCBI taxonomy): Eukaryota > Metazoa > Arthropoda > Insecta > Orthoptera > Acrididae > Schistocerca > Schistocerca nitens. Next base: position 601,548,826 of record NC_064616.1, on the reverse strand, counting down.
AATGTTCTATGAGTCGGGGCGTGGAATGTCAGAAGCTTTAACGTGGTAGGGAAACTAGAAAATCTGAAAAGGGAAATGCAAAGGCTCAATCTAGATATAGTAGGGGTCAGTGAAGTGAAGTGAAGTGGAAGGAAGACAAGGATTTCTTATCAGATGAGTTTAGGGTAATATCAACAGCAGCAGAAAATGGTATAACAGGTGTAGGATTCGTTATGAATAGGAAGGTAGGGCAGAGGGTGTGTTACTGTGAACAGTTCAATCGACAGCAGACCAACACCGACAACGATAGTTCAGGTATACATGCCGACATCGCAAGCTGAAGATGAACAGATAGAGAAAGTGTATGAGGATATTGAAAGGGTAATGCAGTATGTAAAGGGGGACGAAAATCTAATAGTCATGGGCGACTGGAATGCAGTTGTAGGGGAAGGAGTAGAAGAAAAGGTTACAGGAGAATATGGGCTTGGGACAAGGAATGAAAGAGGAGAAAGACTAATTGAGTTCTGTAACAAGTTTCAGCTAGTAATAGCGAATACCCTGTTCAAGAATCACAAGAGGAGGAGGTATACTTGGAAAAGGCCGGGAGATATGGGAAGATTTCAATTAGATTACATCATGGTCAGACAGAGATTCCGAAATCAGATACTGGATTGTAAGGCGTACCCAGGAGCAGATATAGACTCAGATCACAATATGGTAGTGATGAAGAGTAGGCTGAAGTTCAAGACATTAGTCAGGAAGAATCAATACGCAAAGAAGTGGGATACGGAAGTACTAAGGAATGACGAGATACGTTTGAAGTTCTCTAACGCTATAGATACAGCAAGGAATAGCGCAGTAGGCAGTACAGTTGAAGAGGAATGGACATCTCTAAAAAGGGCCATCACAGAAGCTGGGAAGGAAAACATAGGTACAAAGAAGGTAGCTGCGAAGAAACCATGGGTAACAGAAGAAATACTTCAGTTGATTGATGAAAGGAGGAAGTACAAACATGTTCCGGGAAAATCAGGAATACAGAAATACAAGTCGCTGAGGAATGAAATAAATAGGAAGTGCAGGGAAGCTAAGACGAAATGGCTGCAGGAAAAATGTGAAGACATCGAAAAAGATATGATTGTCGGAAGGACAGACTCAGCATACAGGAAAGTCAAAACAACCCTTGGTGACATTAAAAGCAACGGGAATTCCACTGTTAAATGCAGAGGAGAGAGCAAATAGGTGGAAAGAATACATTGAAAGCCTCTATGAGGGTGAAGATTTGTCTGATGTGATAGAAGAAGAAACAGGAGTCGATTTAGAAGAGATAGGGGATCCAGTATTAGAATCTGAATTTAAAAGAGCTTTGGAGGACTTACGGTCAAATAAGGCAGAAGGGATAGATAACATTCCATCAGAATTTCTAAAATCATTGGGGGAAGTGGCAACAAAACGACTATTCACGTTGGTGTGTAGAATATATTAGTCTGGCGACATACCGTCTGACTTTCGGAAAAGCATCATTCACAAAATTCCGAAGACGGCAAGAGCTGACATGTGCGAGAATTATCGCACAATCAGCTTAACAGCTCATGCATCGAAGCTGCTTACAAGAATAATATACAGAAGAATGGAAAAGAAAATTGAGAATGCGCTAGGTGACGATCAGTTTGGCTTTAGAAAAAGTAAAGGGACAAGAGAGGCAATTCTGACGTTACGGCTAATAATGGAAGCAAGGCTAAAGAAAAATCAAGACACTTTCATAGGATTTGTCGACCTGGAAAAAGCGTTCAACAATATAAAATGGTGCAAGCTGTTCGAGATTCTGAAAAAAGTAGGGGTAAGCAACAGGGAGAGACGGGTAGTATACAATATGTACAACAACCAAGAGGGAATAATAAGAGTGGATGACCAAGAACGAAGTGTTCGTATTAAGAAGGATGTAAGACAAGGCTGTAGCCTTTCGCCCCTACTCTTCAATCTGTACATTGAGGAAGCAATGATCGAAATAAAAGAAAGGTTCAGGAGTGGAATTAAAATACAAGGTGAAAGGATATCAATGATACGATTCGCTGATGACATTGCTATCCTGAGTGAAAGTGAAGAAGAATTAAATGATCTGCTGAACGGAATGAACAGTCTAATGAGTACACAGTATGGTTTGAGAGTAAATTGGAGAAAGACGAAGGTAATGAGAAGTAGTAGAAATGAGAACAGCGAGAAACTTAACATCAGGATTGATGGTCACGAAGGAATTCTGCTACCTAGGCAGTAAAATAACCAATGACGGACGGAGCAAGGAGGACATCAAAAGCAGACTCGCTATGGCAAAAAAGGCATTTCTGGCCAAGAGAAGTCTACTAATATCAAATACCGGCCTTAATTTGAGGAAGAAATTTCTGAGGATGTATGTCTGGATTACAGCATTGTATGGTAGTGAAACATGGACTGTGGGAAAACGGGAACAGAAGAGAATCGAAGCATTTGAGATGTGGTGCTATAGACGAATGTTGAAAATTAGGTGGACTGATAAGGTAAGGAATGAGGAGGTTCTACGCAGAATCGGAGAGGAAAGGAATATGTGGAAAACACTGATAAGGAGAAGGGACAGGATGATAGGGCATCAGCTAAGACATGAGGGAATGACTTCCATGGTACTAGAGGGAGCTGTAGAGGGCAAAAACTGTAGAGGAAGACAGAGATTGGAATATGTCAAGCAAATAATTGAGGACGTAGGTTGCAAGTGCTACTCTGAGATGAAGAGGTTAGCACAGGAAAGGAATTCGTGGCGGGCTGCATCCAACCAGTCAGTAGACTGAAGGGGGGGGGGGGGGGGGGGGGAACTCTAACAACTGAACAATATTTTAAAGGTCTCCATCCAAGGGGTACTGCAGTGTGCTGAAGTTAAACCACTTTTCAAGAAGGGATTGACAGATGAGATGGAAAACTATAGCTCTATCCCAATTCTCCAGTCATATCAAAAATATTTGAGACAGCTGCTGTTACCAAAATACAAAATTTTATTGTAAAATATTCCCATTAGCTGAACACTCAATTATGTTTTAAGCAAGCAGAAATTATCACAGATGCTGTAAACTTTTTTTCAGAATTACACAACAGCAATAAGGTTGCAGATATCTTCTCTATAACGAAGGATTTTGATTATGTAAATCATTGCTTATTTACAAACTTGACAAGTATGATACTTGGGACAGTGCTCTACAACTGTTTAAATCCTACTTATGGAACAGAAAACAATGAGTAATCATCACATTAAAGGGGGGTAAATTATTATTCTGACTGGAAAGCAATATCTCAGGGTGTCCCACAAGGCTCCATACAAGGCACAGTCCTGTTTATTTTATGAGAATGATCTACAGGTAAATGTTCCTGCAACCAGTTCTGTTTGCAGAGGATACTTCTGTGTTAGGAATTTTTCTTCCTGTATCACTACTGAGAAATGAAATGATCAAAAACAGAATGTTAGATCATTACCAAAATTGTTGACGCATGTTCTTGAACTGTATTACCATGACTTGTCCTAGATACATGTAAAGGTGATAAGTGGTTCATAAACAACAACAGTTTTGTGTGAATTTTGTCAAGTTCATGGTACTGGAAATATCCACAGCATCTGTGGTCTACTGCCAAACACTTTTGAAAGTGAAACACATTTCCAAATGACTATGTGGAAATAGGAGATCTGGAATTGTGCTAATTCTCTCTCTCTCTCTCTCTCTCTCTCTCTCTCTCTCTCACACACACACACACACACACAAAATAGAGGCAATATAGAATTTTGTGTGGGAATTTTCAACAACCACCTTACTGCTCTCATCTTGCACTGAGTGACAACAATACCTTGTGACACCTCAAGGTATAGCATGCTTCCCTCAACGATTTTGTGTACATTGAAGTGTTCAAAATTTCAGTGTTGTACTGGCTGAAATACTAGGTGACAGATGATTAGCACCATTTTATCAAAAAAGTTTTGTGAATAAAGGCTACACAGAAAACTCACCGAGTGTAGATACAGTGTCTTTAGGTTTGTGTTGATAAATGAAGAACAGTTTTGGAGCTCTCTATCAGGAGAAGACATACACTGAGGATTTAGACAGATTCTTGTGTCCTTTTAAGGAGCATGGAAAATGTAGCACTTACCTCTAAAAAGAATAAGATGTAAATTTAACACCAAGACATAAAGCTGACTGGGAAGAGAAAGAGAGAGAGAGAGAGAGAGAGAGAGAGAGAGAATAAAAGTAATTTTACTCACTATTTATTGTTCCTTCATTACAGTCACATCAGTCTGATCATCTTAACCAACAAGAATGGGACATTGAGTGGGTGGAAATAGGTAAATCAATTTACTATTTGAGAAGATTTGATAATGTTACTCTTGGCATGAGATTATATGTGAAAACGTAATCAATAACAACTGATGCATAATCTAAATTAATGCCACAGAACGACTGAGAGCTTTATTAATTTACAAAGGATTTAAGATTCTAACACACACCATCAGCTTTCTTTCATAAAGTATATAAATTAGATAAAGTTTAAAAAGACAAGACTGAGCCTAATATTCAGTAATAATTTAAAAAAACATGCAATGAAGTTTAATGTTACTCACCTGTAGAAAAGCTCAGCTTGGCGACCAAGATGACGGTAACGAGCCAGGTCTCCCAGGTGAACTAAACAGTACTGGCACATGTAATAACATGAATTCTTGTTGGGTTTCGCAACTGATTTAGGAGGAAGAATTTTCTTCGGACAAGCATAGCTCCTGCCATTCCTAAACAACAGGGAAGCCAAAAACAAATATTGTAGTCTTGTAATATCTATTTCTATGTGTGTGTGTGTGTGTGTGTGTGTGTGTGTGTGTGTGTAAAGGGGGGTGGAGGGAGTACACTCAGGTGGGGTGGGGTGGGGTGGGGTGTGGATGGAGGGGGTGGGTCATTGCATGCATACGTGTTTGCATGTAAACATTTCTTGACTATGCTGCACCTTAGATTTAAAGCCACTTAAACTATGTTTACTATAGATGAGATTTAGAAGTAAAAAGAATACAATACCCCCGCACACTTAAAAGAAATCAACAGTCTACTACACCAATTCGGAAATATGCAAGCTACCCAAAGGTATGGGAACAATTTCGAATTTTGTGTTCCTCCATTAAAATAAGACCCAGTTAAACAGTAGGAAGGATAACAAGTGGGAAAGTACAGGTCTTAGAATAGAAATGTGACCACCTACTGTAGCCATACAGGCCTATGTCCCCTCTTCTAGCCTATCCACCCAAAACTATGCTCTGCAGTAATATTTCACTTTCTGGGACACGAAAAATTGACAAAGTGTGACTTAATGTAGTAACAGCGCTCTAATTACATACATCAGAATATGGATGTGATCCCACTAAACTGAAACTTTTAAGATGTGGAGACTTGTGTGTTTAAATGACCTTCAGGCAGTGATAGGAAAAGAGGTCAAAACTGTATTAGCAAGCTGTGACACTGCATAAATCTACTGACAGCAAAGGTCACAAAAGTAAGCATTTGAGCCAGGCAGACAAAATGATGTGGTGCTTCACTCTTTACCAGAGGACGAGCTGCAGCTGTATACAACCATGTGGAAGAAAGATGACCACATATAAGTTGGGCCAGCACATGGCCCACAGACACACCATTTTTCCCTAGCCAAGGAAAAAGTCATCTGAGAACATCCCATAGAGCAAATCCATCTCCAGGAACTGAGATGTGTTGACTACTGTGGCTGTGCCACCACCACATTGTTCACCTAGTGCAGCCAAAAGGGAGCTGCCTTGTCACTAACTCTGCCTGTTGACACTTGTATGTGTATTGATAAACGGGGAAGTTGGGTCTCTCTCTGGAGTTCGATTGTCAGGCTGCATTTTATTTCCCTTGGTCCTTTGCTACAGTGAAAACAATTACAGTATCAAACCAGGTAGGCATTGCAGCAAAGCAGGTTAGCATCTAGGATGTGTTCCTGCACTGTCTCAATGAAGTAGCAGGGTTGCTTAATGATAAGTTAATATTACAAAAAGAACCAGTAAAGTTGGAACAGTGAGAGAAGGTTGAAGTTCACCCGAGAGCTGTTACACAAGCCTTACCCCAACATGTAATAATATACAAGGCAACACAAAATGAATATAATGATTACAATTGATATTTATACTTTATAGGTGTCCTATGTGTGTCTCCTCAATCACATGGATATCTAAATGATAATTTTGTGCCACAAATTCTGAAGCAAGTGAAGATACATTGACATTATCACTTTATAAATGTGTATTTTGAGTTATGTAATTGTTTTTGGCAAAAGAGGCACATACAGATGGACTTTCACATAACCCCATGAAAGAGTGATCCATGGGAGTCATGTCAACAGAACCAGGTTGCCAAGAGCAGAATACAGCATCATTATGTCCATTACGTCCGCAGCTCGTGCTCTAGTGGGTAGCGTTGCTGCCTTTGGATCACGAGGTCCCGGGTTTGATTCTCGGTCGGGTTGGGGATTTTCTCTGCCTGGGGACTGGATGTCTGTGTCTTCTTCTTCTTCTTCTTCTTCTTCTTCTTCTTCTTCTTCTTCCATGGCAGTGGCTAGATTGGACTGTGTAAAAATTGGGACTTTGTACAGGCGCTGATGACTGCACAGTTGACCTCCCCACAAACCGAACATCATTATGTCCATTACAACTTATCCTTTGGAAGACCCAGTAACTTGAAAGATAATGATTAAAAAAATATGGGAACCCCCAAATCTGAATGTCAAGATGACCCACCTTGCTGAAAGATGCAAGCCATGGAGTCCATATCAAGTTACAGCATCATCCATTGCTCAAGAACGTTCAGAAAAATGTTTGCTGAAACTCTTCAATCAATAAAGAAAAATGGACCATAGAATGTTTGTGCAGACACCACATGGAACACATTTAACTTTCAGTGAGTCACACTAATGTTCAGTTACACATGAAGGCTTCCATGTACTCCATATTTGAATGTCTATGGCCAATCGTGCTACTTTGTGGAAGGTTGCCTCATCACTAAAAAATGACACACAACTTTTCACCAATTCCTCACCACACAGTCATTGGCTTCCAATTCACTCTGCTTACTCAACAACCTGATTTTTAACTTTCTTTTCCAGTCTCTGAAATCCTTATCAATGCAGGGCTATGCATTAAATAATTAAAGCTATTTGTAATCCTTAGATTCATTTTGGATTGCTCAGTATTAATTTTTTCTGACTTATAAGGCAGCAGTCGATTAATATACAGTTTGCATCAGAAATATGTACACACACTTTGAACTGTCATAGAAAATTTGCTTTGATACCTACAATGTTAAATTTCCACGAAAACTAATGTAATGTTTCTCCAACAGGTGGTAGCAGAGTCATCGATCTAGCTACGCAACCCAGAGACATGGGGAACATACGTTTGAGCTTTCAAGAGTGGAAGCAGGCTATTAAGTGGTACTGGTAGTTTGAGAATGTTGCTGCAGTTCAGACACAGTGGAGACATGAATATTGGACTGATCCACCATCAAGATTAATTATTGCACATTTACGAGACAAATTTGAGGTTCATGGAACAGTGTGGGACGTGCATAAAGGCTGAAAGGGTGACAATGCACGGCTACAAGTGATGAATCCACAGTTAAGGCGCTGGTACTTTCAGTGTTCACCAAACAAATCTTCAAGGCCAGGGTCATGGGGGGGTGGGGTAACTACAAGTAGTGTGCTACATATTCTGAAGAAATTTACAGGGTGGATAAAAATAAGGAATCACTAAAAATGCAACGCAATATGTGGTAGAAAAACCATTGGCATTCAAAGCAGCTTACAGCCATTTCAGAATGAATAAATACAGGTTCTGTATGGTTTTCAAGGGAATCTTATACCATCCTTGCTTCAAAATAGTGATAATTCTGAAGCAATGATGATGGAGGTGGATAGCAATCTCACACCATTTTCTACAAAGTAGACCACAAATGCTCAATAATACTGAGATCTGGTGACTGTGTTGGCCAGGGGGAATGCGACAATTCATCCTCGTGCTCACAAAGCTAGCCTTGGACGATGTGAGCTGTGTGAAGATGGGGCCTGCCGTCTTTGAACACAGCATCACCATTGGGGAACAAACACTGTACCATGGGATGGGCCTAATCAGCAAAAATGGTCATCGGCCAGTAGTTGGAAACGGTGTGAAATAAGACTCGTCCCACCAAACGACAGTCTTCCATTGCTCCATAGTCCAGGTCCAGGTTCTGTGGCTTTGACACCATGTTTTCCTGTTACGGGTATTTGACTTCACTGATGAGTGGTTTCAGAATTCCAAGCTGGCCCTGCAATTCCCTGCTTATGGAGCTCTCTTTGTGCTGTTTAGGTGCTAACAGGGTTTGTGGGTGTGACATTCAATTCTGCAGTGACTTTTACAGCTGTCATCCTCTTATTTCTCACCACAATCTTATTCAATGACTATTTGCCCATATTCAAATTCACTTAGCTCCAATATATTGCACTCACAACTACACAGAACACTGTTCTGACCACAACTGTATGTATTGAGGACATTGCACAGATGCCGTTTGTCGTCAAACACAACAGTACAACCTGCAGGCTTATCTAGCATCTACATCTATGTTCAACCCTTGCAAGATTCACATGTACATTCCAAGGGTAAGCGACGACAATGCAGATTGCCAGGTACAATTTTGTGAATGTGTTCAGGAGATGGTTACATGTGAACAGGGATTTGGGGCAGCATTGTTTTGTTGAACGAAGCACAATTTAAACTTAAAAGGACTGTCAACAGCCATAAAGGTGGATACTGGGCTTAAGATGACCCCCACAATACTGTTAAAAAGGCTGCAAATTTATCTGGTGTACATATGTGGTGCAGTTTGTCTCCTAACGGGCTCATTGGGCCATTCCAGTTTGAAGGGACAACTGAAGAAAAGTATGTATCAATGCTTGATGACATTTTCCCTGCCATTCGTGCAATGTAAGGTAATGACAGATTTTATTAACAAGATGGCGCCCCTCCACAGTATTGTAGGGATGTGAGAGCATAGCTACATCAAAATGTACCAGGGCAAAGGACAGAAACCAAGGGATCAATGTGGCTTCCTGCCTGCCCTCCAGGCCTTAATATGATCAATTTTTGACTATGGGATACTCTAAAAGGTGTGGTGTACCATCATAAACCACACAACCTGGACACACTTTGGGATGAACTTCAAGTGGTGTATGCATAAATCCTATTGGACACTTTGAGGTGAAGTACGGAATCATCGTGACTTTTATACAGAAATGTATTGATGTTGAAGGGCACCATTTTGAACACTTGCTTTAATCATCATTTGGATCATTCACTTTGGCCAAAAATTACACTTATTTTTCAAATTTGAATGTAGTCTTACTTTTTGCAAGAAATTTAACCTTGTACATTAAGAAATAAATTCTCTATGACAGTTCAAAGTGTGTGTACATTTTTCTAACACACCCTGTACATGCAGTTTCTATTTAAGGAAAGAGAAGGGTGGGTGTAATAGGGAAGGAACAGGAAAGACTATGTTTAAAGGTATATATTTTTGCAGAGAAAAAATATAATAGATCAATTGAACAGTAACAATAATTTCTGTTAACCCTTCAAGATAATTTTTTCTCTCCTCCCCCTTTAAGCATGGACTGAGGGCCATCACATTTAATTTCTAAAGATTTTTGTCACATTTTCACATGTTTTGCTCTGTGGTAACATCCTATTCTTGGAAATCATAAACCTTATTATGGTGGTAAATGACCATTACATAAGAGCTTTTGTGTGTTTCCGTCCAACCAAGTGCAGGGACACCACTGGTGGTACAACAGCAGGCAGCAAACTAACCACCACTTACGTGACTCATTACTTCAGAGAGACAGAATTTTTCCTGTTACACTTAGGAAAAGCTGGCTATAAAACACAATGGCTCCACCTGTCTCCTGTTTACAGTTGCTGCAGAAGGCATTGAAAGAACTAGTTAGTTTCATGCCGTCTAATAATAAGGATGAGACAAAAGAACACACAATCATTCTGTTGGGTATGATCAGGCATTGCACAACAAAGCCCTCAGCAGCTATGTTGTCTAGTATAAATCTTCTCAAATTTGTGCAGACAGTGAAGTGGTAAGAGACAACTTAGTCTCACCAAGTTACATTTGGTAGTTATTATTTTCATTTGTAAACAGTATTGTGTATTTTAGGACTGCTGGTTATGTTGTCCTTTGACACTGGTACTGCAAGAATTCTCCAGCAAATAGCTAAATAATATTTCTGAAAGTGTCTCATGTCTACCAGGGCAGCCCAAGCTCACTCCCACTTAAAATAATTCTTCCCCCTTTCAATAATTGTCTATTGTGTGAATTTCATATATTTAAATTGCTCTAGCCCAAATACCACATGTCAAGGAAAACTGATAAAAGTCTCCTATACAACACCACAGCTGAGACTGCAATAAATAATCAGGGCTAGCATTTCAGTCCACCTGTGTTCTACCATGTTTCTGATCAATGTTAGTTTAGAAAATGTTCTCTGTTATGCCAGTTAACCTCAATCTCTATACTGTTTGTACTCTTTGCTGCCATTTCTGTGAATAACTCACATGCGTCTGCTTCTGTGCTAATAACATTAGCCCTCATCAAGCCTAAAGAGCGCTCTAAAATTTATCCATTGTTCCTGATACAAACAACCCTCTTCCCAAATGGCCATATCTGTATTGTATTGACAATTAATACCCAACTGTTATTGGAGAGAATCAGGCCTGTTATTAGATGATAATTCTGATTGCAACAATCAAACAGATGGCCTGAGAATGTCCAGTACTTCTTTCCCAGACCTACAGTATAGTACCTACAGTGCCTGACTGGCAGGCAGGTTACATTCCAACAAACTGGCAAATGTGACATGGGGGACTATCTTGATATTTGCTCATGTGATTTAAGGAATCCATGCCAAACTGAAATCTGGATGGCTAGATGGAGGATTAGATCTGGTTTCCTCCTGACTGTTTGTCTAGTGTCTTGCCACTGCACCAGCTCATTCGGTATTACCTTTTGAGTTACATTATCACTTTTTTTAGTACACATATGCTCCCCAACCACACAGCAGACTCATGCACTTCAAAATAATTTAGAACTATTATTCCCATTGAATTCTGATAAATGGTTCTTGTGGTTCTTTCCTGTAATCCACTACACCAAAAATCACGACAACACACTAAGAACAACAGTATGTTCCTTTGTTAGTGGTAACCTGTGCAAAAGATAGTGAACCTGTTGTTTGGTCCATGTGAGTCACAGAAAGATGGGGGCAGAAAACAGCATACTCTTGTACAGAGCCCAAAAGCAAAAGACAAAGATCCCATAGATCTCCATACCCCATAGTGTTCAGTAAGATGAGCAATCCTTGAAGTGAATTGTCTAGAAAAATGAAAGTTCATGTGTGTGTGCGTGTTAGTATAAATCAATTAGTTAAATTGTGTAACATTTGTGTGCCTTATATGCTCATATCTCTATCATCAGGTGTAGTAAAGTTCTAATCTGTGAATGCTCAGGTTAATTATTCCCATGTTCCACGGATCACAGCTGTTACTTCTCATGACGACATAGGACACCCCCGTTTTACAATTAAAATGCACTTTCTCAGTCAAAATACAAATAATATTAAATGAACTAAATTTTATCTTATTTTTACTCAGTTACAAAAATCTGTGTGAATTAAATTAGTCTACAATATTACCAAGTATTATACGAACTACAGTAACATTCAGCAGGTTAGAGTCTCAAAATTTACAACAAATTTATTAATTTAACAATTAGTGTATGCTCAACAACACAGTTATTTCTGCATGTGAAAGACAATTATTTTACTTTACCTTCTAAACGGTAGCTCTAGATCGAAAGCAGAACAGACATCATGAAGAAGTGCAGAGTAAAATGCAGTGGCCGACTCTAGAAATCGTGTGAGCTTATTTTCAGATTCATCACGTCTGGGATTCTGTAAATTATAGAAATGCTCCACTTGAATGAAAATACTATTAGCTTGTCCTTCGATGAGCAAGCAATTTTATATCACTTTAATATCATCCACCTCACAAATGAGAAGTAGGAATCGGTAAGTCAATCATAATATTTATTTAGTACACGACCACATAAAGATAATGAACACAGAGAGCAATGTGTTTCAAGAGTCATAGACTCATAATCTGGTTGTCAATTTTTAAGCTATTAAACAGTGTCATCCTAACATGCGAAATAGCAATCATTAAATACAACCATTTTGCAAAAAGTTTTTCATCTCACACAGTAGCTACGAAGTAAAATGATTAGGACAAAAAGTTCTCATCTTACATTTACTTTCAGCCACTTGGGTCCTTTCAGGTACAACAGATTACCATTTGATTCCCACAGTGCCCACCAGTCTTCAGTAATGCTTTCAGTTACATTTGCTTGTCCTTCCTGTTGACTTAGCCCAACAGTTTGTACAGTGACACTAGTGCACACTGCCAGGAGAATGCACCAAATAACTGACATCCCTACAATTTCAAAACTTATTTAATAGTTATCTCTGGAAAATGTATGACTATCATGTTTTCACTGAAAAAAAAAAAAAATCGATTAAACAGTTGAGGAATCCGTTTAGGCTGTCTCCCATTTGTACATTAAGCACATTTTAATAATGTCCTGACGGGTTGGTGTTTCCAGGCCTTCAACTAACAATGTCAGCATGACATGTGCCATAACACGATTTCCCTGAAACGTCACTCCATGGAAGAGGAGTCAAAATAAGCGAACACATGTCCCAGCTTATCCACAGATACTAGACTGCTTCTGAGAAAACAGCAATCGAAGTTTTCAATTTAATTTAGGTGACATTTAGTGCGCAAATATCTTAGCCAGAATAGTGACACAGTTGCTACTGTTGTGGCCTCTCCCTTTTGCGCCCCATGTTCGAAATCCAATTATTGTTTTGTTTTATTTTATTTTCTTTCTTTCTTTCTTTCTTTCATATATCTACCAATGTCTGTAGAAGATCACTACAGTACAGAAGTGTTTCTTATCAAGTTATGGGGAACAAGGGTGTTATATTCATTGTAAAGTTACAACTGGGTTTCACAATACATGTCATACATTTATTATATAATGTGTGTATGTATGGTATTTTCAGGGGTTACAATCTTTTAAAATTCTCATATTATATTTCATTCTTGAATCAACTAGTTCTTAAATCAACTTTATTCTTATGTTTATTCTTCAGGAAGATAAGGTGCATTCCTTTGCATAATACTGATCATAGAAATCTTCAAAACAGAGAAATTCTGAAAAACCACAAGCATCGCACAAAGGGAGATTTTCTACAATATGAATGTCACTTGGGAAAGAAATGTCGTTAACATTGCTGAAGATTTCACGTGCTGGAAATACTTTCATAGAAAATCGCTCATAACAGATCACTTTACTGAAAACGGGCACTTTTAGTTGATTGTGAATCAAGATACACTATCGGAATTTCATAAAAAACTATTTGAAATAATTTTCTTATTCATTTTTTAAATTCATTCACAAGGCATAGAATTAGTCGATGACTAAGGACAACTTTACTTCAATACACAATGAAAAACACTGTGTCATAATCTTCTACGGATAGGGCAGGCACATGAAAAACAAAAATAATGACTGGGTTTTGAACACAGGGTGCAAAAGTGTGAAACTGCAACAGTAGCCACTGTGCTACCTCTCCAGTTGAACAATTTACTCGCTAAAAGGCACATAAAGTACTTCAAGCACTTTGACCATTGTTTTCTCAAAAATAGACGAGTATCTACAGATAAGCCAAGACATATGTTTGCTTATTTTGACCCTCTTACACGAGCCACATTTCTGGAAAATCAGGTTATAGTACTTGCCATGTTCTCCTTGTAAGTCAAGTTTTCTACATCTGTTGACACAAAACATGTACATTGGAGAGCCTCATTTGGTTCTTTTTGGAACTCTCCAGTAAAGTTCTTCACTATTTTGGTAATGCTGTCTTGTTTAAAAAAGTAAATTAATTAATTAACTTCCTTACTTTTAGGTTACAGAATTATGGTCAATCAGTACTAGCCAAGTGCATGTATGAAACAGGCAACCCGCTGCAAGAAACTGAGGATGATTTATTAGGTACTACATGTGATCAACAAGGAAAGAAAAGTTTACTTATTTGATGGCTTGGAAATAGCATTCCAACAGGACAAATTTGAACATGTACTTAATGTACAAACTGGTGACAGCCATAATGTATTTATCAACTGTTTCAGGGACATTTTTTAATATCAGTGTAAATGTAACATCTCACACATTTTCCAGAGGTAACTATTAACAATTCTTTGCAATTGAAGGAACTGTCAGTAACTTGATGCATTCACGTGGCACTATGCAATAGTGTCACTCTAAATGCTATTGTGCTAAGTCAGTTGGAAGGACAAAAGTGAATGAGGATAAAAAGCATTGCTGAAAACTGTTGATTTTCAACAGAATAATTTTTGAAAGCTTAAATGCAGCCAAAAAAAGAAAACAAAGGCCATTTCATAAGAAAAAAGTTCTGAAGTTTTTGCAAAAACAAACATTCCAATATAAATCAGCACTTTAACGGTCAATTTCAAAGAACTAAAAATTCCTTTGTCTTCACTCATGTAGCGTGACAACCTTTTAAATTTGTATGTCCAAGGTGTATACGCAGACAAAGAAAAAAAAATCCCAGATTTTTCCCAGATATCCTGGTTAAAAATACACTTTCTCCCAGGCGAAAATACACTTTCTCCGTGTTAAGTGACAGTATACTTTCCCTCGGAACTGTAATACTTATCAAGCCTTTGAATAGCTATGGTTTTATACAACGGCATAGAATTTTACGGCACTTTAGAAAATGAAATCCTGGCAAGGAAAAACACGTTCTGGAAAGATCCTTGATGTGCAGCAACACGTACGCTGCATATTTTCGTGTTATGAAAGTATAAATGCGAATTCCACCAAACACCGCCTGTTACTTTCTGAAGTATTGAAATCGAGAATGTGATGCATTTTTTATAAGCCAGTCACAGCTCTTGTCACGTGATCTCGCCAGCCCATGACAGCGGATATTCAGATTATAGGACGGGTGATTTAGTCAGCAACATCATTGTTGAGTAGTGCGAACATACAAATAGGAAAAGTTAATGGTTTAAATTAATACACATAGTGTTGCTACAAGGAAAGCAAAGCTTTCACAAATAATATTTGTCTCTAAGATTAATAAGCTACAAGAGAAGCTAAGCTTTCACACAGAAGGTTTATCTTTTTTGCACGTGTTACACTTTCAGATACATCACACAAATTGTGCCAGTAAAATTTTTAACACCGACATAAATCTCTGGCCTTCTGGGCGCAAAATTTCTGAAGAGTTGATTTTTAAATGAGAGTCGAACACTCTACAATTTAAGAAATTCATTGTACATTCTTGCACATAGTTAATCTTGCTTAAAAGGAAATTTACTTTGAAAATAACACTTCTCAAAACACAATTCGATGAGGCGTCACAGAGCTTGTGCAGCTACGATGACATAGGAAGCTCGTATGTTCGTATGTGTGTAACATTAAAAGATCTTACATTATGTCATAAAAGAAACAAGACATCAGAGGATACTACAAGAGCAACAGAATTTCTTGAACCATACTAAAATGTGTAATTTGCCTTAAAGTGTACATTCTTATGTCCACATTCCCAATTACGTAGGCCTCAACCTGATATTAAGCTTTTCAGTGTGGTTTTAGGGATGCAAATTTTCTTGGTGTACCAGGACTGTATTATCTCATGTTGGGTTCTTTATTATGGCATAATGCCATACATGCTAGAAGATGAAAATGTGCACTTGAAATGCAGCCAATAGTGTACAGTTAAATACTTCATTTCAAATAAACTGACTGCCTAAGCGGAAAATCTCAATAAAAGCCAAATTTCTTTAGCAAACCAACAAAAAAAACTTCATTGTTCTGCAAGGCAGTTAATGCTTGACAGTCAGAAAGGTGGAAATATAAAATATAAAACTAATAACATATTTTCGCCTTCCATAATTATGTGAAGGTGTTTTAATTCACTTGATAGCTCCCAGCCACAGAAATCAGTTTTGTTTTCATTTGACGTGAGAGTAGTAAACAAAGAGGAAATAGCAGAATCACTACATGTAGGCACGGGTCACATGGAGACTACCCCCCCCCCCCCTCCCACTCTAACAGACTGCTCTGCACATCAGCTCCGGATCTACGATATTTCGAACTGGGGCAATACTAGACAGTGGCGCCCCCACCCGCCTCCCACGAGCGTTTGAGACTACTTTTCAAAAATGTGTTCATTTTGTAGTGCACATCTTTCTGAAGAGTCCGATACATGAAACAGATATCTTCGAGGAAATGTAAATCTTGTTACTTGGTCTTAAGTGTGCCAAAGTGCAGTGCCACGCCTCTTCACACAGCATTCGTCTCCCGCACGTCACTGTGGAATTCAAATGCATAATATTTTGTAATGGATGCCATCAAATTATATTCAGGACAGTGGAAACTGCAATGTCCTGTAGTGCTGTACTTCTCCTGCTCCCAGGAGCCCCTCCTATATATAAAACCACAACAACACTGGGTGTGATTGATTGCAATGAGGAGAACAAGGACCCTTCGGAAAATTTGCAATCTGTTTTGCCTATTAGCTAATAACTTGCTGTTCTGTGTGACATAAAACTAAATATAGGCTACATAAAACCAGTAAAGGCAAGAGACAAGCAAGACAGTACACATTTCTTCAATCCATGGGACCTAGGGTTTTTTCCTCTCTTATCTTGCTACAGCTTTACATACGGTACTTTCCTTTCTTGGCAAAAATCTATTACCTCATCAAAGTTCGTCAAAAATTTTGCTACATGAGGAAGTCGAAATGTCGTCGTGCAATACTGAAAAACGCTGTTAATACAAATAGTACCCAAGACTGGTGTGGTTTCTCGATCTGATTGCATCTATTTTGTCACTGTCTGCTAGATAAAACAAAACAGGCCTTTCTAATATTGCAGCAATTTTAACCCACACCAAATAAGTGAGACTGTTTTGGGAATAATGGTCATTTTTATAATACGACAGAATATAATTCACTAAGTGCCAATGCTAAATGCCTATTTGGCCAACTACAAGCAAAAAGCTTTACATTAAAAAATAGTCTCACATTTCATTCATACGCTCCAGTTTCTTAAGCATGAGATCAAAAAGTAGTAGTATGAAATTTTTGTATAAATTTGGAATCGTCATTGTCTCCCGTAATTTGTGTGATGTCGCCGTTTCTTCTCCTTCCTTGTTCTAACAAACAATCTTGTCATCACTAATTCTGTAACTATTCCTACCATTGTCAAAACTCATTCTCTGGTTAACTTTACTAAACCTGAGAGAACCACCAGTTTTGTTATCCACCAATTATTCTCCGGTTAGGCATTATTACGTATTAGTACAATGCGTTTTCCATGCTACTCCCAGAACAGAACTTACACAGCTGCTAGCCGACAAGAGTACAACTGGCCCTTTCTAGTGTGGCGATCTGGCCAAAAATTCTGTCAAAATGTCACTTTCTTGGATACACCGAGACGTTAATATGTAATCTTTCTCACCTGTTGTTCCTGTCAGCCGTTTGTTTCCACTCTGGTAGCCTGAATCTATGGATTTCGCTAGTAATTATAACAACACTAATCATTCACATAACCAATCAACCACATAAACAGCAGCTGTTTCTCCCATTTAGCTTTATTCCGCTCAGCTCGTATAGTCCCATCCCTTTTGTCTACAGGAAAGTTTATTTCTAGATATGATGAGGATTCCCCTGGTGAAACAAGGTTTTTTCCCCTCAAGAATATGAACTTGATTGTATCAATGCTGTACAAATATTTTTGGATGTAAACATTGATGTATTCAAATATATGTGAGCTGTGAGCTATGGTATCTTTGTTGATTTTTGTGTATCTGTACAATACAGTCTATTATGGAGTATCCAGTGGCAGTAATTGTGTATTAGCCAGACGTGGAGTATTAGAAGTAGTAGTGGTTAGGTTAGTTATGGAGGAATACTGTGAAGTACATGTCATGAAATTGCTATGTTAAAGCATGGAAACCAGAGTTGTGAAATTTGACATGAAGAAAATAAAAAGGATCAATAAAAATATACTCTGTAGCAGAGACCTTAATTGTCAAGACCCTGGCATGACTACTATTACTGAACGAGCCATAATTTCAACGAAGAACTACAAGAAACAGACGAGTACACTTTTTTTTACTTTTCATGTTATTCTAACTTCTTTCTCGCTTAAAATGAATGCGCACAATGAGTGATAGAATTCATAAAAGTGTGCATGAGAACAAGTGATGATTATTATTGGTAACAGAGGGGAGATTCAGGATAAGGTCCACTGAAACATTTGCTGAGGAACTGTACGATAAGTATGAAGCTACACAGATCTTTTACTTTACTGCATTAATACAATACTTTATGAAAGCACAAGAAAATTTATTCCCTCCCTGTAGGATCAGACTACAAAAAGAATTTTCACAAACAAATCTGTTACTAAGCTGCTGTGTCAGAATTTACATAAAGGAGAGTAAATTACATTTATTTTGTATGCAACACAATGTAGGGGAAACTATGTAAATGGAATACATCATTTCATAGCTATACAGCTCTCAACTTAAACAAAACAAAAATCATTCTCCTCCCTATGGTAGAGGCCAAAGTATTAGGAAGCTTACAGATTTGTGAAACCTCTCTTGTACAAGGTGAGGAGCCATGATACCACGTGTAAAAGGTGAGAAAAGTGGCAAAATACTTGAAAAACGTGAAATTATTTAAATAAACAGATATGGCACAAATGAATTGTTTTCATTTTTCATATTCTCCTGCCAAACAGGCCAGTTAAGATCATAATCAATTTCTCTACTGTGATTCTCGATAGTGTGTGGTCATTCTTTTCTTGCAATACAACTTTATTAATATATGCAGATACATTGGTAATTCGGTACTGGTAATTCGATATTGGTAATCTTAATTCACACACAAAATTTACATCCAAGTTCTACAGCTAATGATATCCTACACTTTAATACTGGAAAAAGATCAACAAAATATTTTTGGATTACTGTTTCTTAGGAATCTTAGCAAAAAATGAAGTAATCATACTAGACTTTCTTTTCCTAAGATTTTTCTGGACTGTTTCAAGCTCCCTTTCTTTCACTCCCTCTCCTGCTTTCATGTTTTGTGTCCTCTCAAGCATACCTTGGGTCAGTTTAGTTGCCTTTAAATTTTTTTCCCAGTGCTTTATTCAGTTTAACCATAACCCGAGAGAAAAGTTTTCTCATGCCTCCTCTAGTTGGTGTCCTATTTTCCCACCTTTTAGAGCAGCTGTCTCATAATCGATTGATTTTCACATGTTTTTCATCTTTTTAATCTCCTCTTCAAGATGCCTCTGGTCTTTTTCCTCTTTTTGCTTTTCCCCTGGCTGAAATTCTTTTCCTTTCACATTCTTCTTTACAAGCAGTATAATTTGCATGTGCTTGCTGTCAATATCTAGTGAGCTGTGAGTCAATGTGCACAGGAAATAAATGGGATATTGTCACAAAGCAACCCTTATAGTCTAAACAATGTACAAAAATTGCTGTCTAATTCACTCCTAATGTGTGCTTTGAAATGGAATATCTTCTTTCTATGTCTGCATTTCAATGGGATGGTATAAGAGGATCCTTAATAAGTTTTGAAACATTTGGATTCTTTAACTTTATGGATGATATGTCTTTTTTGCATGACGAGTCTCTTTTAGATATGTGCCACTACCAGTAACTGTCACAATATCTTCAATATCTAAAGCTGGGCCATCCTAGGCATTCTTTAGAAATCACAACTTGTCACATTATTCCACTTCCCTACACTCTTCAGTTACTTCCCCTTTAACAACTAGCTGTACAAGATGAAACATATTATCCAGTGTAAAGCATTCATAACAAAGAAGTTTAAAAATACTCTCAATTTTTCTCAAAGTAGAAGCCTTCAAAACACAAGCCAAACAGGTTTGAAGTATGTTTTCTATTTCTGTATGCAACTCGTGAATCAAAGGTGTTTGGCTTTGAAAATGTTGTGTGAACTTACTGAATAGTTCTGCAGATGAAGTTATGAACTAAGTTCCAGTTTCATTAAAGGTTTTTTTTCATTTTTTTTTTCAAAGCAATGGCATTATATGATTTCGACTCAATAGTATCAGAACTCTCTTTTGGAGGTAAAAGCTTAAAAAAGTAATATTGAATACCGCCCCACTGTTCCAAAATCCTGTTGGCTGAAGGTCCTGAAGTACGTCACCTTGTGGCTGTATGCCTCAAAAACTTGTTACGTGGAATGTTATAGTTAGACTGAATTCCTTCAAATTCTTTCCAGCAAACAGGTCAACTATCAAAATAATGGTAAATACTGACCAGAAATTTGGGTGCTTCTGCATCTAAATGCTCCAAAGCATTACACATTGAACAAATATTGCAAGTTCCGATGTTTATAAACTGTCTGACCCAGGTCTATTGGACATCACTATCTAAAAGATGAAAACCCCTTTTTACTGACATTACGTCCATTGGATCCCCGCATATGGCATTTATTTAGGAACAAGTAGGCTTCAGAAAGTGCTTCACAAAATTTCTGATGCACTGTTTCACAATCTGCTTTACTAGTAAAGAAAGTTCTTAAGTGACACTTTGTTAAGCAACACTTACTCTCTGATCAGAATGTTATGATTGTTTGTAATATCTGCCCTTCTTTTTTTATCTTTAACATAGGTAGTTTTACCGAAACTCAATGTGTAATATGAAGAATGTGGTTCTTCTAGAATTTGCTCTTGGAAATATGGTGCCAGTCCATCAGTTGTTCGGCACCTCATTTCCTTAGACAAAAGTGAAAAACATTCAGGAACACTATAAGGAAACATCATCTTCAAAACATTACAAATATCATTCATGTATCCATAGAGTAATTGGATATCATTCATTTCATTGTCCAAACCAGTTCAGCAGTGGTGGAACCATCCTTGGTACATAACATCTGTATTCTTGGCACATATACTGAAATTGAAGGTTGTGTCTGATCTGAAAGTTCTAAATGTAAGTGATGTGATCCACATTTAACTTCCAAGTTATAGTTACATTTTGTTGGAAGTGAATGTTTAAAAATTGCCTGAAAACCTTTCCCATATGCATTTCATTCCAATTTATGTGCCACTGATACGGCAGGACCCATGAAGTTATTTCTCATTGTTGCCTTGCTGTAGAGTTTGGCAGTCCAGAAAGAGTTGGTGGTTTCAAGGGCTACCGAATCTCACTGATTGTCCAAGGGGTATCATTTGACACATATGACAGAACAAATGTGACACATCTGAGATGCCTTTGTCCCCATTTTTCTTTCTTTCATTTTTCACTTTTAATTTTTTCCCCAATGACTGGTGTTTCAGGGACGTCTGTGCTAACTGCATAGCTTGGGGCACGAATTTTTCAAATCTGCCTGTAGAGAATATTGATAGGGCAGCATGTGTGTCTTGGTGGGCAACTTGCAAGTGCAGCAAGCTCCCAATTATCAGGGTGAAGATTATCTGGTTTGCGAACTACATGTGCTCAGTTTGATAGTTTTTGCGAGGTATCTTCCACTTGTCTTATGTCACTCTTACAACCAGTGAATAAGGTGCGAGCACAGCTGTGAAACAAGACTGCTGGTTGAATCTGATGAAAGATCCTCAGTTTCTGGAAATCCCAGAACATGCTCAAGGAAATATACAGTACTAGCATGGCCTGGGAGAAAATAAAGATGATAACAGTAGCTTTGAAATGGAAAAAAAAGATGACACCCACTGCTGGAAGCAGCTTTTAAGGTCCGTAATAATATGGAATGCGATACTGATACTCGTTTGACTGACTTTTTTTAGACAAATTTCCGATTGTGAAGATATGGATAACAATAACACAGTGTATTCAGTGGAGGACATGAGCAGAGATGACACGATAAAGGGAACACTGTCACACACACCAAGGCACTGAAACGCACTGATCGGTTATCAGAGGACGAAGCACAAAATTTGTTTACCTATAGCAATGTTAAGTGGGTAAGTAATGCAGTGGCTTTCAAATATCACATATAGAATGTTTCGCAAATACAGCAGGTAGCTGTTCCTGGTAAAAACACATTTATTTTGAATTATCCATGTTTTACAGTTTTCTCTGCAGCCTCGGGTCTGCATTAACTCATTGAAAGCTGGTTGGTCGTGTTCAATTATATTATTTCCAGGACAATTTGAGGAAACATGCGGCAATGCAAACTGTCTTCCTGTTTCACGTACATCATTAATGTACTGTCAGAATAAAATTATGTAGCCTTTTCAGAGTACCAAGAAACCTTTTATTGTGACATATTAGGGTGCAAATTATTATTTTCAACTGGGGTCTTACACTCAGATTGTGATCATCAGACAGTACATCCATTCCATTTGGGGTGTTATCAGCAGATAGCAGAATTCATCTGGACTCAAGTAAAATCCTACACACCCAAGCAAAGTTATCATAGCTGGTGTACTGTAGATGTCTCAGAAGTCAACTGCCCCTTTGATACAAAGGTTTACCAAAGACTGCAGTTATTGAAAGCATACCACATTCCACATCTGCAAGCAACATAAGCTCCAGAGCTTGTGACAACAGAGGAATGGTGGCACTGACTAGCCTGCAGGTCATGCTCTACAAGGTTTTGCCAAATCTAACCCCAAGCGTTATGGGTTCATTTCCTGAGTTGTTCTCCAATTAGGCCCAACCAACATGCATTAGGCTTTCATCTGCAGTATTTTTCCTTTAAAGCCAATGATGTCAAACCTAACAAATATGTACCACCTACTTATTTTAACATATAATGATAGTGACAGTCACTCCACATTACCTTTCCACATTTATATACATCATCACAAAATTGACACATTGTCAATTATGTGCAACAAAATGCATATGTTGGTTCGCTCTTTGCCAAACACAAACAAGAGCTGTCACCTGATGCAAATTTTACAGTTTAACAGGCATGCAGGTGCAGAGGGTAAACATTTTTCTTTGCTGAGAGAGAGAGAGAGAGAGAGAGAGAGAGAGAGAGAGAGAGAGATTCTAAAGACGTTGGTATTGTTTGTCTTGTCTTTTTTATAATAAACATTATCCTCACCTTTTTATCTCTTGCAAGGCTCTGCAGAGTAACAATACTGTTTCGAAAACCATGATTCCATAGGTCAACTTCAGCCTTATGATCTAATGAATACTCCAAATCGCGGATAAGGGCATCATGATATATTCTCTGAAAATGAAGAATAACCCAAACTTTAAAAATACACTAATGTATGTCTACTTCATTTTTGAAAGAAGTGTGACACTTTCTGTAATTCAACATGAAGAGGTTTGTTGGTTGGGTTGTTTGGGGGAAGAGACCAAACAGCGAGGTCATCAGTCTCATTGGATTGGGGAAGGATGGGGAAGGAAATCGGCCGTGCCCTTTCAGAGGAACCATCCCGGCATTTGCCCGAAGCGATTTAGGGAAATCACGGAAAACCTATATCAGGATGGCCGGATGCGGGATTGAACCGTCGTTCTCCAGAATGTGCGAGTCCAGTGTGCTAACCACTGTGCCATCTCGCTTTATGTAAACATGAAGAAATTTGAACATAAAGCTGAAACTTCATGACGACGGTAATAAATCAACATTTTAAACTCTTTTGGCAATTTAAAAATATGGATTACATTGTAGCAATTTTTATTGTTAAAATATTACAATAAAAAGCAATACATTTCATAATTTGGATACAATTTTATTCAAAATGGCATTTTCAATTAAAACTATCAGTTACGCAAATGGAGAATAATCACAGGTAATAAACAAACATACCTGGAGCTTTTGCTGACAAACCATACCATCTTTATCACACGCAATATTTTCTATGTTCATTAGCTGGTCCTTTAACGTTTCAGCTTTTCTGTCGACATAAAAAGAAGCAATGTAGAATAAACAATCATTTCACAAACAGAAAATTATGAAATTGAAACATAATGGCTTCTTGATATAACTGATATGAGAGACAAGCAGATACTCACTTTAGAACATTTTCAACAGACTGCAGTACCATGCTGAGTAAAGATTCACACACGGACATCGGGGCACCTGTAATTGCCACAGCAATACTATATAAAATTATTACTAACAGATTATTTACGTCTGGAGAGATGTGAGAACAATTAGGGTTCAGCCATCAATTAATAATTAAGTCATTAGACACAGAACCCATAAACTGAATAGTGCCACATAGCATAACAAGATCACAAAAAATAGCATAACAAGATCACAAAAACTAGAAAGTGTCTGGCAAGAAGCCCGATAAATATTTATGTAAGGAATAAAAATAATATAATGATGACACACACTTCCATCTAATAGGGAATTTGAAGATTGGAAGACTTCCAAGAAAATGGGCCTTGAATTGACACTGTTCCAAAAGAATAATAAAATTACTTCCACTATCCCATGGTATACCCATAGCAACTACTGCCTTCAATACTGCTATTACTGTCAAAATTAGACATTCTAGCAAAATGTCATCATCAAGAATTTTGACAACAAAATTATCATTTACAGACAAAGTAAAATATTTCATTTGTTATGCACTGTTCTATTCAATAACCACAGTTTAAAAAATCCAATTTAATATTACAAGAAACTACTTACATAGTATATTGAATAAGAAGACAAATCAGAGAGAGAGAGAGAGAGAGAGAGAGAGAGAGAGAGAGAGAGAGAGAGAGAGACTGTAGGTCACTGCATAAGATGCAGCACATTTGCCTGGACTCATGAACTGTAGATGAATCACGATTTCAAGTCATTTGATTTTCTAGTGGCATTCCTGCATTGTGCAATTCTCATTAAGTAACAGAGGAAATGCAGGTCAGTAGTGCTTATCCAAGTGTAAGAGGTCCTACGATTTTCTTATACACAACAGTTTATTGTCATTGTGAAAGACTGCTCAGAAACTATCTGCACCCTCTTGTGACTTAGACAAATCTTCCAATCAAAGGGTGATATCAATTCCCTAATTATTCATTTGATTCAATCAGCATTCTACGTAACTTTGAACTGTGATCTAGCAATCATTGCCACCCAATATGAACGCAATCAAGCAGTCATGCAATAACAGTCAACAAAGCTGAATGTGACACAGAAAGATAAGTCTTAAACAGCCCGTTAATGAGATCACTGGAGGTGGAGCACAACCTCAGCCTGGGTAGAGAATGGGAAAGGAAATCAATTGCGTCCTTCTCAAGGCAACTATCTAAGCATCTGCATTACGCAATTTAGGGGAGACTACAGAAAACCTAAACCTGGATTTGAACTGCCCCGTGGTGACTTGTAGATATACATTCTGGGTGTTCACAAATTTTTAAATTCAGATAAATGTGAGTGCGAAATTGATAGCACCTGCTGTATAAAATTTATGCTCATCAACATATTTATAAAACTTCTGCCATTGTCAATAATAATAATAATAATAATAATAACAATAATGATGATGCTGCTAATGAAATAATAATATGCATAACTTGTTTGAGAAAAGGAAGAATTGTTTTTGTGGAACTTTGTTGTTTTATACATAATCAGGTACAGTTTATGGCAAGAACGAAATAATGATCAAGCTTTCACTATTCTCTTTTTAGCACTGTGCAAAAGGGAGTTTTCATGCTTTTTAATTTTTTGGAAAATTTCATAAGATTGCTACTTCATGTATTAGTTCGAATTAACTTTTGGGCTGAAAATTGGGCATTCTTACGTTGCACTCACATAACAACTTACACTTATTATGCTCTTACCTGTTAAATATTTAGTTGTAGTCACCCTTATTTGATTTTGTCACTTTCTCAAACAATGAATCTGGTCTGGAATGCCCTAGTTTCTTTGTGGCTAACTTTTACTGGTAATTTTCTTTTCAGTTAGCACTTAATACAGATTCAACAGAGTACATGTTCACACTTCACAGGAAAGCCGATTCCTGCGTAGTAGACAACCAAGTCCAAACACAAATTGCCATTTGTGAAAATTATTAAATTCAAGGAGTACTATCTACTAGCAAGGTCACTTAACTAGAATACAAATGAGACACTGAGAGCAACAAGGGCTAAAAGCACACCGTCTTTGACCCCCTATTTAAGTGAATATTAGAAAAACCAGTGAGACAGCTTTTTGTGAATGTTCAAATATACATACAATATGGGCCTACAGTACAGATAAAGCTCAACAGATTTAAGAAGCACGAATAAATGCTACAGTCTCACAATCAACAATGATGTGCTTTATGGTTCCCAACACCTCAAATGGTTTACTCTATGATAAAATCCAAAACTTTATATACCATATCTCATTCAGAATGCCACAGAATAGGTTTTTCTCTCAGTATAACTATAACATATACCGATGTCCGATCTAATTTTAGTATATAGTGTGTGAATTCACGTATCTGTGGAGAGTGCTACCACCTAGCAGGATTTATGACGAACGTAGGTAAGTCTGCTGCAGTGTGCTACCACCTAGTGGTAAACTAGTAGTTGAGTGATAAGGACTAACAGTGCATGTTACGAACCATGCACACTGTTTATCAAATCTGTATGTATTTGGCTTATAACACAATTACGTTACACCAGTTGAACATGCGTAGAAGCTTCTTAAAACCTACAAAAGTGAAGGTGTGCTCATGACCCTAATGCCAAGTTTCACCGTGTCTGGTGGCGCAATATGTAGCACCCCCCGCCCCCTTCGTCCGAACAGGCCTTGGAAGGCCCAACGGTACCAACCGGCCACTGTGTCATTCTCAGCCCATGGGCGTCACTGGATGCGGATATGGAGGGGCATGTGGTCAGCGCACACTGCTCTACCGGCCGTATATCAGTTTACGAGACCAGAGCCACTGCTTCTCAATCAAGTAGCTCCTCAGCTTGCCTCAGAAGGGCTGAGAGCACCCCACTTGCCAACATCGCTCAACAGACTGGACGGTCACCCATACAAGTGCTAGCCCAGTCCGACAGCACTTAACTTCGGTGATCTGACAGGAACTGGTGTTACCACTGTGGCAAGGCCATTGACAATATTCACAGAAAATACTGTTCATATTTGGAATACAACTTACGACCAGCTTAGAGACAGAAGTGATGACAGTTTCTGCAGGATCTGACCATCATTTTGCAAGCATGTACAGTGCAAGCTGTTACTGATTTGTTTGACTGATGAAGCTGCTAAGTGCTATACCACCTACTGCACTCCCCTGACTTAAGTCCTCGTGAGTTCAACTATTTCTAAACTGAAGGAAACACTTCACAGCATTTGCTTCACAACTGCTACAAATTCGTCGGGCAACAGACTGCACCGCTCGAACTGTCAATACAACTAGCACTGCTAATAGTATGCAACGACTTCCACATCGCTGGCAACGGGTTATACACAATGCTGGTGACTAGTTTGAAGGCCAGTAAACTTTGAAACAAATATCTATTTTGTATGAGCTGTAAATAAATAGTTGCCACTATTAAAGTTCCAACCCTCGTACAACTGCTATTTACTTTATTGGCCCAACTAATATTTATGCAGTCAAAGTAAAACTGCACACTATCTAATGAATATCTTTACAATTTACAGACTTACAGCTTAAATATTTTTCTCTTTCTAACTGAATATGTTAGAGAATGAATTATCATCTTTCTCCTCCTGAAACAGATAGGAAAACTGTTAATAGACCACAGAAAATTACCAAAAAGTTAATTATTTCACAGCAAGCTAACAACATGGTACAGTTATACAACATGCTAAGACACTCCCACAGTTTCTTTTCGGGGGGAAAAAAAATTAATTTTGTATTCAATACCCCTCCAAATGATGGAGAATTTACGGCGTAAACCGTATCAGTTCAGGCAGGCTTAAAATGAAGGACTAAGTAAGGAACACAAATTTTATTCTTTTCTGCTCCGAGATACAGCCCTCCAAAGATGAAACTGCACATACCATTTTGAAGATGCGAATTTTGTAAAAAGTTTTAAAATGCTGTATTTCTGGTACAAGTCTTGATATTTTGTCAGTTTTTTTTCATTTGAAAGATAAGTGGTTTATGATTAGAACATAACAGGCTCATAAAATTCAAAACCTAGCCTTACGTAACATATTTTAGTTTTGAAAGATGAGAAAGACACTAATTTTTCAAGCATTTTAAATGGTTCCAAAAAGCATGTGAAAGGTCCAAAGACTTAAAGGTTTCAATTTATACAACTTCTGTGCACTCTGTTTTGCACTGAAATTAGCCAGTCAATGAACTAAAAATGTGTTGCACTGCTTCAGTATCTCCCTTCGATATAGAGTGATGCCTTCCTGCTGAACCAATAGGAACTGGAGCACTTACAATCTTCAAAACATTGTAAACAGGAAGTGAGCACTAATGGCATTGCTGCCGTCCTTCACCTGGAAACCTATATCCAGCAGCTGGTCCACGTGGTAGCATAAAGTTCACTACAGTATCGTTTAACTAATAACTGGTGTCTACAATTTCTGCAATCCACCAGTCACACACACACACACACACACACACACACACACACACACACACACACACACACACCGTCTCAGGTTGTGCATTTGAAAATTATCCTGCTGTTTCTGAGGTGGTGGCCGAACAAACAAAATTTCTTCTTTCTCGCTCTTTAATGTGCATGCAATATGAGTTCGCCCATCACTTTGAGTCGAAAAATGTGTTGTCTGCATTCCTATCACAGCTGTAGTTAGTTTGGAACATTCTTCTTTTTCTTCCGCTCACAGAATTCTTTGATTTCCTCTTTGGGCAAAAGAATGAGGGCTGTGGATGTGTAAAATTTCACGACTCTCGTAAATGCCTCAGCATTCTGAATCACAGCTGTATTTGGTCTGTAAAGAGTATGTTTTGTAGCACAGTGCTTCAGCAGGCCGCCTACACCATCACGAGACCCCTTCCCATGACCAGTAGCACTGTATACCCAGGCAGTTGGCACAAGCGACTTACTCAATTCAGACAGCTGGTAACGATTTTTAAAATGACTAGGAGCACCATCAGAAATAATGATGATCTCTGCCTCTTTTTGCAGTTGAAGAATTTTGCACATTGCTAGCAAAGCATGTGCTGAGTCACGTCTTGTGTCATCATTTATAACAGCAACACTTGTGGTCTTGTTTTGAAAGTATGATACTCCTGTAAAAATTGAAACCCGCTCATTGCTCCAATGATACCGTTGTACTTCTTGTGGGAGAATTACAGACCAGTTCTCAGCAAAATCACAGTGAAGCACTAAACATAGTTCGTCAGCCTGTACACAACCTGTCAACTTGTGCAATGTGGTGTTGTTGCAATGTCTTCAGATGCTAATGTGTTACTGCTTTCACTGACCATTTACCAAGTTCATCAATGAAACTGTCAAAGACAACAGTTTACTTAATTAGTTTATTTTCCTCCCATGTTGGATATGTAATTTATGCAGAGTTCTCTGATATGCCTTCCAGGCCAAGGGTCTGTAAAGACAGTCCTCCATTTCCATGGCAGTCACCACATTCTTGGAACAAACAAACCTCTCGCTTTACATCACAGAGTACTAAAGGCATCACACACCCAACCAAGGTGTCATATGACATGTGCTCCAGTAAGTTCCTCAAAGTTACCACACAAAGTTCATAATTCGAGCAGTACACACATCTACCGTCATCCCTAGGTCTTAGTGCATAAAATTTTGATCTTCCAATATGTGAAGTTGTATAGTTGCTCTTATAAACTACAGAAGTTTCTTTAATACTGCGAGTCATGTACCTCTTCACTTTCACACCTTTTTGACCTTCAACTGTTACAGTTATAGTGTCTTTTTTGCTGGCACTCGAACGAGAACAGTCCCATTTATCTTCCAGATAAAATGACTGCACTGTTTGAACTGGAGCTGCTTCTACAGGATGACCATAATACGGATCAGGTCTCCCAAAGACTACTTTTACAACCCTCACATTTCTTGATTTGCTATCATCTACTTTGATACTGATGAACGTAGTTCAAAATTGTTTTCTTTGAAAATGTCTGTGGAATAATAGTTAAAACTCGTACCTTTTCACTGTACAATGCACAAAATTCAACAGGTGAGTCGATATTTGTGAAAAATTCCTGGCACGAGGTGTAAGAAGACTGAATTTCTACTTTGAAGAGTGTGGTCAGTTTTGCTGTAGTGTATTCATCCATAGCTTCAGTAATTTCTCTGTGCTTTCTTGATGCATAGAGCTTATGACTCGACTTCACTGACCATGGTTTCTTCACAGGACTAACATCTACCTCTGTAGTTGACTAATTCGGGGTATTTAATTCTTCCTCTACTGATGCAAAATCTACATCATCTGCACCATAGGAGGCTTCACCTTGTTCAAATATTATCATTGTTGTTATTCTGTCAAAACATTTAGAACACAAAAAGTCATCACTAGAAACCTCTTCACTTTGAAACAGAGTCTTCAAATTAGAACACTTATGCCCAACTTAAACAAAGTCTGTTTTTTTGTTTGTCTTATATATCACTCTTTTATTGATATGCAAATAGTCAGCACCCTTTACTCTCTTGTGGCCCCAGTCAGAAGACATTTCAAATACACAAAACACACTGCAACTGTGCCAAGTGGCAAATTCCTCGCGAAAACAAAGAACTCACTGGATGGTCTCAGATTTCTTAGAAGCCTCTTCAGTAGACAAATCAGCACTGAACAACTACCATATAGAAACCCGGAATGAACTAAAACGACAAAGAAACTGACAAGAAACTACAACAAAGTGTACAAAATATCTGCAACAATGAATGTGAAAAGAAATAAATGCAACAAAGACAATAGAAATGAACACTGTAACAAATAAACTAGTAAGAAGCAATTTTAGTGAAGACATATTACCCTTGAAAGTTAAAAAAATGATTGTTTAAAAATAAAACCTGCCCGACTTAAAAGTGGAAGCTCTCCTTTACACAGAATATAGTACTACATGGTACTGATCAACAGAAAAAATGTAACTTTTCTCGATTGGAATTTTGAGAAAAAAAAATTATATAAAAAAAATTGAAAAGGTGACAGTAAAAGTACTTTGACAGGTATGTCCAAACAGAGGATACCATTGTAATCATTAAGCAATCATCTTTCAAATAAAAAGAACTCTAACAAAATATCTAGAACTGTTAGAGAGATACAGCATTTTAAAATTTTGTTACGAAATTCACATCTTCAAAATGGTGTTCGCAGTGTCATCTTTGGTGGCCCATATCTGGGGGCAGGAATTTTTTTTTTTTTTTTTTTTTTTGAGAAAACAAAAATTGTGTCTCTCTTACTTACTCCAGATTTTAACATAGTCTAATTTCATTAACATCTGAGACTATTAAGGTAACCCCCTGCCTGAAGTGATACAGGTAAGTCCTTACACAAAATGAAACTACAATGAAAAATGCAAGTCAGATTTTTGAGTTGAACTTAAACATGCTTATAAATGTACTATAACATGATAGAGACACCATACACTTCCACCCATACTCAAATCTCCAGACAAATTCAGGCAAAGAAGTAATGTTTTGTCTTAAGAACATGATAACATGTAAAACAACAAAACCTTGTTCAGGTAGACAAATGAGTTGTTAGTTAATAATACACTCTATTCCTTACCGTGTGACAACTGAATTACTTAACAGAATCTAGTAAGTAGTTTACGTATCTTTCTCTATTATTGGTTTCATTTTAAGTAAGGTGCCGTTGGTCATGGACACACTGGGAAACATTAAAACACAATGCTACATTGAGGAACAAGAGAAGTGGTGCCTGAGGGGAACATTAGTTTTTTTCCCACCCCTTGTGGTCCGTCTTCTGTAGATGCCCACACCAACACAAAGCCTTGTCCTTAGCTCAGGCCCGTGACATCATAATGAAACAGTTATCCTCAAACAAATCTCTGTATTTGTAATATGTGGCAGTCACTATGTAATTTCTGAAAATGCTTGTGTTGATCGATTGAAACATGTAAAAATAAAGAAAATGTTACATGCGACTTGTGGCTGCTGTACAATTTTCAATGCCTATCACTTTTTACGTGGCAACACTGAACTGTAATCACACATTTGACTTGTGTTTATCAATGGAGTTACAGCCAATACCACACAACAGTACTGTGTTTATCACTTTTCTCCCAGAGTGAACCAAAACCGTGAAGTTGTTCTCTACTACGTCTTTTGCTCTAATAACCTATCCAACATGACAAGTTGCAAAATTCACTCCACTCTCATTACAGTTTTGAGCATAAGGTACAGTATGTAGCGAACATGGCACTGTATACCATCAGCAAATAATTCACATGAAACACACTATCATATGTATCTATAAAAATACCACATGCACAGGGACATGTTGTTTTTAACAGCATGTGAGGGGGCACATATGGTCAGATGGATGAACAGTACAGGAAGAGCCTAGAATAATAGGGCAGTGTCAAAATGAAGCTAGGGGAAGTTTACATTGTATACAATGGTACAGGACAGAGGGAGTATGTTAATTAAACAGTGTTGAGGCTGCTCAAGGAGAATGGCTGCTCTGGGGGATACTGGATTGTGGAAGTAGGACCAGAGTGCGATTTGCAGGGGGGGAAAGGGGGGATTTCCCCCCCTCTGCATCAGACCATCCCCTCTTCTGGTTTTAGTTTATGCGTCCCAACCTGGGATGTTTATTTCCCACAACTGGAGTAAAACTTTACATATAATTTAAATTTGTGGAGCTGAACACTGAAAGTTTTTAATAGGTCTTACTATTAATACTATTAATATGTTTCAGTTTTCTATCATCAGAGTGAGTACAGCTTTTCACAAATGTGCCTCTACTTTTTGAATTCCCCTCGTTTACCTATATGTAGATGATTTTGTAAATAAGCTTTACCTATAATGTACTTTTAAAGATATAACAAGGGATGGCTTTTCTGATAGTGCATATGCGTCAATAGCGAGTTTCGGCATTAACATCTATTTATAAATAGCTGTTTAACGCTGCGTAACGCTGCGGTCCAAGCTAGTAACATATATAATTCTACTAACCCCCTAAGACATCCCCCCCCACTGGTAAAAGCACAAATCGCACCCTGAGTAGGACCATAAACTTAAGTGAGAGGAAGAAGGAATTATGAAGCAGGTGTGGTGGGGGGGGGGGGGGAGGCAAAAC
The DNA here is from genome assembly GCF_023898315.1 of Schistocerca nitens. Taxonomy (NCBI): domain Eukaryota; kingdom Metazoa; phylum Arthropoda; class Insecta; order Orthoptera; family Acrididae; genus Schistocerca; species Schistocerca nitens. The sequence goes on along the minus strand of NC_064616.1, from coordinate 601,515,457 downwards.
ACACACACACACACACACACACACACACACACACACACACACACACACACACACAGAGAGAGAGAGAGAGAGAGAGAGAGAGAGAGAGAGAGAGAGAGAGAGAGAGAGACTAGCAGACACTGATGCCCCACTCTCTTTTACATTCGCCCCTCTCTCTCTGTACAATTCAAGTTTGAAGGCTAAGGTTACTGACCTCACAACACTATAATTTTGATAGCAAATGACTTTAAATATTGTAACAATTATTTGGAGTGAACTTAAAATCTGTAAGATCTATAACATGGAGGGGGTGGAGGCTGTGAGTCAAGATTAACGAGCAAAATCTCCTCTTCCATGTCTTCACGCATTGCTACATAAATGAAACGCATTGTTAATGTGGGTGTTGCCAATACAGCAACAACTTATTGGTTATCAACAACTGTCCCACCTTCAAGACCCCCCCCCCCCCCCTTCGCCACCAGATACTCCTAGCCATACCAACATACACACAATTGTTTTAGAACCTTACAAGTCATCTTTGTATCCATAAACTTCAAAATTTTCTTTCTAATAATAATGTTTTGTAAATATATTCCCTACTCTGTGTGTGTGCGTGCGCCATAACAACATTGAGGAGATATCGAAATAAGCACAAAGTATTTAATTCAAGCCGGTTTCACTGCCCTGACTACAATGTGCATGGCCACTGCTTTATACAAGAAACTTTCCAGAGCTGACACTTTTAAGACCTCACTGTGTTCCAAGAGTCTAGGACTTATCCCTATATGTTTCAGTGATCCGAGAGCAAACATACCTGTGTCACTATTTTCTACACACTGATTACCATATATTATTTGACACACACTCATGTGTTTAGAAAAGGACAGAATATAATGATTTAACCTCCCAGTTGCTGCACAAACATTCCGGCCCCATTCCATATGTGGCTAACTCACTATGGCCCTCTGCTAATGCTGTGGGTTTCTGCCATGTGACCAGACACCCATCTACTACAGTCACTGACTACTGAGACCAAGACAATAGCTCTGGACGCAGCTAAGCTTCCGTCAGCCAAACCTCATTCTCAATTCAGATCTTTCTGTCACAGTGCAACATCAGATTTTCCACTCACTCTCATGCAGCCACAGACACACCATGTGGCAATGCACTTTGTATCCCAGACACTCATCGCAAGGTACTGGGGCTCTCCCACGCAACCCCTCTCTTGCAAAGCAGCTCGGCATGTAAAACAAGGCATTTATGCCAGAAGGCATTCCCTCCTACCAGCAAGGGTGTGTGCCCACATGTGTACTAATAAAAAAGTTTCAAGCTCCTGCCTTTCATGGCCAGAATGATCACATAACTGTGTTGTGTTTGATATCTTTGAGTCATGCCCTGGCCATTTCTACCACGAGACACATTAAATTCCACACCTTTTGTCAACAAAAATTGTGTCTGTGCCAGTGAATGGGACATGTGAAGAGCTTTTATTTTTGGGGTGAGTCAGCAAGGGCACTATTCTTACTGTGCCACTCTTATATTTAATTTTATCGAATCAGCAAGAGACTTTTGTTAAGGACAATTAAATTTTAAGATCATTCAGTGTTTCCTGTTGTAATTTAATTACCTGAATAAACCTGTTGTTTCTCTTAACCCCTAGTGAAAATTATTTATTATGCAGTACCCAACATGCCTGTCCTCACACCCTCAACTTAGCTAAATTTCTGTGATTATTTTGTGAAGTCAGGTAGAGATACTCTCCTAAGAGGTTATTAGTGGCAGTTGAAGTGAGGCCAGGGAAGGATACCAGCAATTTATTTTTCCAAAAGGTAACTTCAACAGGCCATTTATACTACATCCAGTATGCCACTCAACTGTCAACCGGATATCTGCTTCCACCTGTGATGTAATGATAATATGGAATGTGCAAACAAGAAGAAAACAGAACACTGCCAATATTTTTTGTGTCTAGGTTGTGGAGAGAGACTATCCTGCAGCATAGCCCAAGGTAGTGGTTGGTTATAACTAAACTGACAGTGTTCCAAATGCTGCAGTGTGGGCTCAATACTTCACATGATGTTGAAACACTGTAGGTAATTTATTAATCAGTGTACTTGCGGAGTACTCTAAAAAAATAATAGCTCCACTTTCTGCCACCAGGTGAAAATATGTCTCTCTAAAAAGTCAGAATAATGTGGTATCCTGACTCAGCCACATGCTCCAACCGTAACATGACAGTTGCTCACAGCACATCCGGTGTAATCAAGGTCGTACACTATCCTGCAGATCTGGAAGCACCTGGATACATCTCTGATAGACATAATCTTTGAGATATCCCCACAACCAGAAGTCAATTGGATTTAGGTCAGGGGATTATGAAATTGTCTAGAGAGATATGGTTGTTACTGGAGGTTTCTTGGAGCAAATCTTTCACATGGCAAACAACATGTGATATCGCCCCATGTTGCATGAAAATATTTATGTGGACACAGTTACTTTCTCGCAAAGCTAGAATCACGTGCTGCACAAGGAGGTCATCAAGGTGTGCAGATGTCACTGTACACCTAACAGGCCCACAAGGTGACATCTTCTCAAAGAAAAATGGACTGAGAATGAAAGAGCTGGTGAAAACACACCACACAGTTTCATTAGCTGAGGGCAGTCGATGTTCCTGGGCAACATGCGCTGGAGTAGAACTCCACAGGTGACAGTTCTATGTATTCACGGCACTGTGTAGAGTACAATGCGCCTCGTCTGTTTAAAGAATATTTGAACCGGCCATATGTCATCAATTGCTACGCATGCCAAAAAATGAAGGGCAAAGTCGCGGTGTTGTAGCGTAACTTGGAGCTTCATTTCACGTACATTCTAAATCTTATAGGGGTATCCACATAAAATGCACCACAAAATCTTTTGAACTGTTGACCAGGGGACAGACAATACCCATCACACAGCTCAAGCACTGGTTTCGGAATATGGGGCATGTGCTGGACAGTCGCCTATTGCTATAGCAACTTCAACAACTGCCATGGGAATAGGCCACCTCCCTCTCCCTGCTGTACCATCTAATTTGCCTGTTTCTTCAAGTATGTTGATCATATTCCTTAGACCGTTTCTGTCAGCAATATTCCAGCAACGCAATGCTGCTGTTCTGATAAACTAACTTCACCAGCAGTACACACACCTCCTTTTCATAGTTATCACTTTTTGTATGGAAAATTTTAACCTTCTTAACCATTTGTATTAACATCCACTTCACCAAACAAATCAAAAAGCACTGCCAAGCAAAGCAGGAAACATCTCACATACTGACTGGTTGCAGCACCATATTTTCACCTGGTGGCAGAGAGTGGAACAATTGTCTTTTTCAGCGTACTCTGCATGTGCATCGATTAATGAACATACCTGCAATGCTTCAGCATCCTGTGATGTATACGGCCCACACTGCAGCACTGTGAACACTGTCAGTTTAATTATAACCATCCAGTATGTTAGGTGGAAAGGTGACAGTTCAGATGAACTTTGAGAACTGCCATGAACCTGTTAGCCAGTGCTTTCGATCCTGTGGATGCCTGGAAATTGGAGTCGTCAATGTCACACTGGCAAGGCTTCTTCCGAGTTGAGAACCCAACCATCAAAGCTCTGAGCTTCAATCCTGCTTGGGTCATCTGGCACAAACTGAATCCAATCAAGTGTAGGACAGGGAGAACAGCAGCTACTCTCTACAGCTGGGGACAGTGATACTCTCCTAGTTGCAGCGATGTGGTGCAGAAGGTGCCATATACCATCCAGGATTGCCCTCACATTCTTTTTTCAGATTCCTGTATAAACTAGGTTGATGGAAGTGGGGGTGGGGGGTGGGGGGGGGGCGAAGGGAGGGGTATAAGGGATCAAACCACGAGGTCATTAGTGCCTCGATCCAATCGATTCAAGAGTTGTGCATTCAAAAGTAGAGACATCCACCGAGGATGTTTTCTGATCTAGATGGGAGATTCATAACAGTAAAAGCTTGAAGGCTAAAAATGTTATGGATATCTTTTGTACTGTCAATAATAAAATCAAGATGAAGAGAAAGGGAAGTCAGCAGGTGTGTTTCCCCAGGGCTCTGCATGCGAGAAGAAACGTCTCATCCACAGCTGTTGCACCCTTGATCCATTCCAGTCAAGAAGATCCACTATTCAACAGAGTGTAACACCTAGAATAGAACAGAGGCAAACTGAATCTAGAAGCAACTGAAACAGGGTAAATGAAGGATGAAATAGTATGGTTGGTGACACCCCCCCCCCCCCCCCCCCATAGCTAGCATACAGTGGGAAACATCCCATTCCCAGCAACCCTGCCCCTGCTCCTGCTCCAGAGGTAGATTAAAACCTTATAACTGAGAATAAAAACCACTTTCACAAAGACAACTGAGAACCAAGTCAAACGCCCGTGAATCGTCCACCAATAGTAGAGGAAATGAGTAGGCATTAAACCAAGATATGAGCTACTGTCTGAAAGGCTCCACAACCATAATATAGTGTAAGTGTGTGTGTGTGTGTGTGTGTGTGTGTGTGTGTGTGAGAGAGAGAGAGAGAGAGAGAGAGAGAGAGAGAGAGAGAGAGAGAGAGAGAGAGAAAAGGGGGGGTGGGCTGCCCTCGTTAAACAAAATACAACTGTGGGTTAACCTGATATGAACAATTTAGAGATGACAGAGGACTGCAGATTCCTTCAGGAGAAGTGCAAGGAAGAGCATCATGCTGCAGTAGTCTCCTTGATTGTGCTGAGTTGATTAGACAGTGTAGTAAGCCACCAGATGCTGTTCCATTTTCGAATGAGCAGATCTCATGTGCTCCCATAAATCCGTACCTGGGATCGGCAAACTCAACGGGGAGCATGGAAGTGCTCCTCGAGGCAAATAGTAAGCCAGTTCATTCCCCATTATACCCACATGATTTGGGACCCACAGAAAGACAACTGTGTACGCAGCATGATGAATGTCAGTGAGGTCATGAATAGCAAGGATCAAAGGTTGCCTAGAATAGCATGTCAGTAGCCTGAAGATTGCTCATTGGGTTGTACACACTAAAACACAGTCAAGGGTGGCCTGTTTAATAAAATGGAGGGTTTTGCTAATGGCTTGTCAGCTCTGCCATAAACACACTACAGATTTTTGGCAGTGAATGGTGTTCCACACTGTCAGGAGATGTAAAAGCATATCCTGTCTGATCCACAGTTTTAGAGCCATTTGTGTTAAAGATGATAGCACCCTGGATCTCTGAACTGGATGTATCAGATGCTGAAAGGTCATGGGGCAACCTTTTGGACCTTGGAAGAGATTGGTCCTAATCTGTGGCCTGGGCACAATCCAAGGGAGGGGAGGGGGGGGGGGTGTTTGGGGAAGGAGACCAGACAGCGAGGTCATCGGTCTCATCGGATTAGGGAAGGACGGGGAAGGAAGTCTGCCGTGCCCTTTGAAAGGAGCCATCCCGGCATTTGCCTGGAGCGATTTAGGGAAATCACGGAAAACCTAATCCAAGGGAGGAGTGCGCAAGAAAACACGGGAGCACAGTCCAGTGAGGGGAGATGGAGATCTTCGCACAGGGAAGCAAAAATGTAGTCCAACTGGTAATCCCACCTGAAAGCAAGTATCAGGATGACCCCTCGTATGCGAAGGAATGGCATATATAAGATAATCAGAGATTTGACAAATGGTGACTGCAGAGGAGACCTAGGGCTGGTACCGTCAAATCTGAAGTGGGAAGACCCCCTTTTCAGCAAGGAGACTGTGGGGCTAGCGTGGTGGACTGGGTCTAACAGTTTCAAAGCTGAAGGAGCTGCCAAGCCATAAATCCGGCAACCATAGTCCAGTCAGGACAAAACCAGGGCCAGGTAAAAACGGATAGAAGTAGCATGACCTGCACCAAAAGATGTTTGGGTACGGAAGCAGAGTGTGTTGAGCTTCCTTATGCAGTTAGTCTTCAGGTAATGAATATGGGGGCAGACGAATCAGCTCTTTATCAAAAGAAACCTAAGAAACGGTACTGTGTTACAATGTCCAGGTGCTGGGTAATTGAGTTCCGGGTCAGGATGGGCCATGGTACAACAACAGAAATGCATTACCCACATTTTTGTACGAGAGAATTTGAAAGCATGAGAAAGATCCCATACAGAGGCTAGCCAGATGGCACCTAAGAGCTGGCATTCAGCAGGGGCTACTGAGTGGGAGCTATACCAAATGCAAAAATTATTGACATACAATGCAGGGATGACCAGTGGCCCCACGAAGGTCACTAGCCCATTGATGGGAATGAGGAAGAGGGTGACACTCAACACAGAGCCCTGTGGGACACCGTTCTCTTGGACCTGTGGGGAGCTAAGTTTAGTGCCTACTTTAACCCGGAACAACTGGTGGGACAAAAACTAATGAATAACAATTGGTAGGGGGCCTCTAAAGTCTCAGTCATGAACTGCAAGTAAAGTATGAATGAAATAACTACAATGAGTTGGCTCTAAAGCAACTGAGTGATTGGAAAACATGGACATCGATCTTTGATTTTTCCTTTTTTCTTTAACTGGCTGTTTATATTTCACAGAATTTGGTGTACTGCTGGTGGTTCGCATCTTCCTAACACAATATTTTGACATCATAACTTGGTGTCTTTATAAGGTGTTTCCTGAGACTGGTCGCTTTGCTGACCATGTCCCATATTTATGCCTTGTGTTCACTATGCCGTCCATACCTGCTGTGGCTGTATCTTTCGATGGGCACAGATGCCACAGTGAACACCAGGCACCGCCCAGGCATAAATATGGGACCAGGTCAGCAACGCAACCATTCTCAGGAAACATCCGATGAAAAAAGCGAGTTAAAACTTTGAAATTCGTACTGGGAAGACACGAACCACTGGTCGTACACCCGATTCTGTGAGATGACAACAAATCACCAGGAAAGTCCATGTAGTAAGTTGTTTATGATTGTCCAACAGCAGCAAATGCTAAATAAATTTTCCAAATGGACCATATTTGCATTTGTCTTAATATATTTTAATAGCCCACAGAAAACCTAATCTGGAGTGTTTAATTTTAGTGCCAACTCTCCCAAATCTGGGGGCAAGATCAAAGATTAACTGGTGTAACTAGATTATGGCAAATATGATCTGTTTGTCTTTCATATGAATATAAACATTCCCATGTAAGCTGTCCTTTCCTCCTCCTTGGGCAGAATTTTTCTAGAAACAAATTCAACTCTTTTTCATGATCTCAACAATGAAAGTAAGGTTTCAATGCCTGTAACTAATTATGTTCTGCCATCACAACATAAAGAGACATGGAATGAAATGAGGAATGCACATCAATTACAGCAGTAAGGCCTTGTGGCACTAACCATACTGAAATCATACCTAAAAAGGTTACATATCTGATATACTGAGTATTTGCTTCAATGCTATAGCAACTGTAGCTTGATGGTTGCTACTGGTACAGGAATTGCTACAGCTCCTCACTCTGTAAATTGTTAATGTTATCTTGTCCAGGATTCTTTAACCCTTTGCACTCAGCGACGTAGACACAGAGCATCTCCGTGCGTTCCTATTCATATCACCGCCACCTGGGGCGGCAGCAAGTGCACCACAGAGAACTGCACAAGTCTCTCTGTTGAACCAATGAGGCCACTGACCAACAAATAGGGTATACATTAAACTAGAAAGTGTGCTTTCATTCAAATATATTTACATAAGCATTACAACACAAAGCTTTTCATTGTGTGATATTATTTGAAATTCTTTAGGGTGGACTGTTTTCATCATCATTCGACTTTAATTGTTTACAAATTAAACACGTCTAAATCACTGTCACTCTTGTTTTTCACTTAGACATTCGTCTAAAGGCTCCACAATCTCTTCCTCATGAAGACCTAGCAATTTTGTACCTACTAACTTGAGTGTAATAACTACAAACTCACTCTCAATGTAACTGCTACAGTTCACCCCGCGTTAACCCAAGTTTCTCTAGATAGCCGTACTATGAGAAACTGATGCTTAGTACAGCCAGATTCAAGAAGGCTGCATGTAAAAGCTACAAAAAATCATTCTGGTTGAGGGGGGGGCCTTACACTGGAGTGGAAAACAAAATTCGCAATGACGAGAGGCACTCACCACTGGAGTGCAAAGGGTTGATCACTTCCTCTTAAGAATTATTGTCAATAATATAACTGTGTTTAGATGTTGTAGCATTAGCAGTGTAAGCAACATAAGAAAATTATTTGTGATTTATTTCCAGCTGCACAGAGAGGACGGTACTTCTCACGTTTTTCACATTCCACCAGCAGAAAATAATAACCAAAAATCTTACTATATTTAAACCTCGCACAACACTTTCCACGTGATACATAATTAAGTACTCTCTGTATGAATTTCTCAGACTAACTCTGCTTTTCATCCATGAATAATACAAATTCATTTCTCTCAAACAAGGATCTCTTTTGAAACTAGTTCTATGCTACTGTACAGTTTCAATGAATACAGAGACAGATATTTATCTACTCCATAACCAGTGTTCATCAATTACAAGAAACAGAAGTAATTCACGAGCTGCTGCTGCTACTACTACTACTACTACAACTACTACTACACCAACAACGGTTTTTAACAATAAATTAACAGTCAATTTTTCTACAATAGCACACGATATAACTAGTGTAGTCAGCTCTGCAAATATGTGCGTTTCCATCAGCAAGAGAAGCCACAGACCTTTTCCGTACAGGAACACTCAAAATCTTTCTTGGCAGACAATGTGTCACCTCATATGCTGTACAACCTTCTTCAATGTGCACATCCAATGCACATACAGGCCACCTACTGACTGGAGCCAAAGTTGCCACTATTTGTGCTCCCACCCATTCTCTTGGATCAGTTGAAGCAGAGTCAGGAACTGTAGTGACTTCCTGCTAAGTAGATATTGAACTGATAATTCATTATGTATTCTTTTCTATGCATTCTTTTCTACAGCTATTAACCTCAGAATCCTACCTTGGCAAACAGGCATCTGGGTGTCTGACACAAATTTAATTCTATTAGGGGATGGAGTTATATACAGTCATCACTGTGGCATAATCACGAATCACATCTCTTGTACCTATTAAAACTGAGCGATGTGGCCACGTAACTCAATGTGTGATGAGGAACATCAGCTGTATGTCCATCAGCATGAAGACAGATGGTTGTGAAGTACAAAACCTGTTTCCTGGAAGAAAATAAAAATTTCAATAGTGTTAATTGTATAAAAGATTTTCATGAACATTCACAATTAAATGTACTATTAAGTTCTTCCTACCAATTTCATGAAAACTAAATGTCAAGCTCTCCCCCCCCCCCCCCAAAATCTCTCTCTCTCTCTCTCTCTCTCTCTCTCTCTCTCTCTCTCTCTCTCTCTCTGAGGGGGGGGGGGGGGGAGATTTCTTCCCGACATGTACACTGCCCTGCATGACGTGTACGGCTTGTCTTGTAGTCACTACACATGTGCGTGCACTACACCAACAACGGTTTTTAACAATACACACACACACACACACACACACACACACACACATTCAAGTACAACTCACTCACCCTTGACCATTGTCTCTTCTGGCTGCTGTGGCTGGACTGCAACTGTATGCTAATACCACGTTACTTTGGCACTAGCTCTGATAGTGGCCTGAATTCAGTGATGAACGGAGTCCACAAGTTTCTGAAGGTATAGAAATTCCAGCTGAAGCCACTGACCCAATCAGATCCCATGGAGCTACCAAATTGTGGTGATGTTGATTGTTACCTTTCACCCACTGTTCAATGTAACCCCAGATAATTTCTGTGAGCTTAAGACTATGATTTAGGAGGCCAGTTGAGGTGTTACAGTGTGCCCTCCTCAAACGAGAAAAAACGGCTTGCAGCCCTGATACCAGGGACAATGCTGTCTTTGGGAAACTGAAGATTTCACAGCATACTCATCATGAAAAACACCCTGGTTCATGTTAAAGTAATCTGAATGAGTCTGCCAGTGTCATGGAAATGCAAACCCGAAACATCACAGAAACATCTGACTTCCACTATCTGATAAAAAGTACAAACAGTTGCTGAATTGACCACTAGATATCATAAGAAACAGACCTGCTACTTGAAATGGACCCAGGGATTACTATGTTGTCATTAGAGAACCAGTAACAGCACAATGGAATGGTGAGTACAGCTCAGTGACTTCCAATATGGACTAGTCACTGGATGTCACCTGAATAAGAAATCCATCAGGTACATTTCAGCCCTTCTAAAACTGTCCAAGTTAACTGTTGGTGCTGTGATCGTGAAGTGGGAATGCGAAGAAACAACCACAGCTTACCAAGACCAGGCAGACCTCATGTACTGATGGACAGGGACCATAGAGCATTGTGGAGTGTGGTTAAAAAAAAATGTTAAAGTGATGCTTGAAGGATGTGCTGGATTGTTCTGGCAATTTTAAGTCGCACCTCTGCTTGGTGGCTGGTGCACTTGGGGGCGCTCATCAGAAACTAGTTCCTAGACTGTCGAGGGAGTGCCCTTCGCGAAAAACACGTGGTGCACAGCTGAGGCGAGGAGCTCTGTGTCGACTCGGTGACTTGGTCCAAGTGAGGTCTTCCTGTTCATCACAGAAGTTGTGTGGTGCGGCTTGGACGTAATGGGTCAAAATGTTAATGGTTGGTGTCATGGCCACACCATTAATCTGCAGTTCTTGTACCCCAATTTCAGCATTTGTTTGAATTACCAGTTTTTTCGGAGTGGTATTACGATGGTGTATGGAGTCGCTGACGCAAAAAACAGATAGCCTGTTGCTGAATAAACAGCACTCATTTGCGTTAACTATTTGTTACAGAAAATACCTTACAGTGAAAAGAGGTGCTATTTTGTGTGCAGCAACCAGGACTGGAATTCTGTGGAAGCTTCTGGACAGCAGAGGCTACAGATTAATTATAGACTTTGTGTGGTGGGTTATGTGCACTATCAACAGCTGCGGAATAAGGGCTGTGATGTCTGTGTGTGATGCCATGTGCTAACATGGGAGTGCGGCTCACATCACTTGTTCCAGCATTGTTTCTATTGATTTCATCTTTGCCTCCAGTGCAGCACCAGCATTAGTTTTCACTTCAGAACTTGATAATTTTCTTGTGTGTGTGTGTGTGTGTGTGTGTGTGTGTGTGTGTGTATCTTAACACCCTTTATAGTGTTTCTAAAGTGTTGCATTTTAAAGTTAATTACAACCAAGTTGTGGTCACTACTGATGCCAAGCACTTAAATGTGAATTGCAGAGTAATCATGTAGATGTAGATGATATCAGCACCAGGATACGTTCACTTATTTCTTTAGCTTTTGTTTCACCAGAATAAAATCAGTTTGATTTCTGATGGTCTTCTTGTCATTATCAGCAGGTGATGTCCATGTGCACAGCCTTCTACTAGTAGACATTAATATGGGGTTTGTCTATCCTGCACCTTATGGCTTGAACTCTAATGGGGACACTTTCAGAGGTGTAAATGTCTGTGGTGGAAAGGCAGTCAATTCTTCCTCGAGAGCCAAAGTCAGAGATGGTATCGGCAGTGTTGTCAGACGCTGGGGTCCGGAGGAAAGCCAATATTCTAACTCGTCCCAAAGGTGCTACATTGGGTTCAAATCACGACTCTGGCCAGGCCAGCTAATTTCAGGAATGTTACTGTCCACAAACCATTGTCTCGCAGATGCTGCTTTATGACAGGGTGCATTTTCATTGGGGGGGGGGGGGTATTAATGTTTCCTTCACTACATGAGTCATATTCTACAAACTTTGGGATGAGACAAATTAATGTGACAAAGAAAAAATATTGGCTCTAGTTTCTGTGATATACAGTAGGTGGAAGATTGGTTGGTTTGTGGGATTGAAAGGGACCAGACTGCTAGGCCATCGGTCCTTTTTCCAAAAACTTCAAACACCCACAAAAAACAAAAACGAACAATGGAGATTACAAGAGAAGACACAGCACAAGAAAGACTCAGACAGAGACCAGACAAAAGGAATTAAAATCACACAGAGAGTGATAATGGTTGGCCAACCAGAGAGAGAAAAAAGGAAAAGCTAACCACCAAGAAACACACTAAAAAAAACCAGTCTAAAATCGTAGGCAAAAAAAAAACCTTACATCAAGTGATAAAAGCCCCCTGCCCGAATGAAACGCAAAACTAAGCCTACCATGGCAGTGTCATGTGTTAAAAGGGCAGGGACCGTATCAGGCAGCTCGAACGTCTGCCTGAGCGCAGTTAAAAGGGGACAGGCCAACAGAATGTGGACCACCGTCAAAGCCGATCCGCAGTGACATAGAGGTGGGTCCTCACAGCGCAATAACTGGCTGTGCGTCATCCGGGTGTGGCCAATGCGCAGCCGGCAGAGAACAACAGACTCCTTCTGAGAGACCCTCAAGGAGGAGCGCCACGCACTGGTAGCCTCCTTGATGACCCGAAGTTTGTTGGGTGAAGGCATGGAGCGCCATTCTTCACCCCAGGTGCGAAGTACCTTCTGCCGCAAAACGGAACTGAGGTCACTCTCCAGAAGGCCAATCGATAAGGCTGGTGCACCGACAGCCTGTTTGGCCAGCACGTCAACACGTTAATTTCCTAAGATGCCGCCATGACCCGGTGTCCCCACAAAGACCACAGAGCGGCCGCAATGGGCAAGAGTATAGAGGGACTCCTGTATAGCCATCACCAGATGAGAGTGAGGGAAACACTGGTCGATAGCTCATAAACCGCTCAGGGAGTCACTACAGATAATGAAGGACTCACCTGAGCAGGAGCGGATGTACTCTACGGCACGAAAGATGGAGACCCGCTCGGCAGTGAAAACGCTGCAGCCAGCCGGCAATGAGTGTTGTTCATAATGATCCCCTAGAGTGAGAGCATAACCGCCACAACCGGCAACCGTCGAACCATCAGTATAGACCACGTCAGAGCCCTGAAACGCGGCAATGATTGGAAAAAAAAAAAAAAAAAAAAAAAAAAAAAAAAAAAAAGGCGGCAGCAGAAGGCCGCAGGAGGGACCGAGTCCTTCAGGCTCTGTGCCAAATCAAGCCAAAGGCATGGGCGGGGCACACACGACAGGGCTGTACACAGAGGGGTGCAGAAAAGAGGTGGAAGAGGGAAGAGCTCTGACGCGAACTGCGATCGTACAACCCGACTGAGGCCGGCATTCTGGGAGATGGACGACAGACTGAGGGAACAGGAGATGATAATTTGGATGCCCAGGCAAGCTACAAATGTGTGAAGCATAAGCGACCAGTAAATGTTGGCACCGGAACTGCACTGGAGGGACACCTGCCTCCACAAGTATGCTGTTCACAGGGCTCGCCCGGAAAGCTCCAGTGTCAAGTCGGATCCCGCTGTGAACGACAGGGTCCAGCACTCGCAATGCGGAAGGGGATGCTGAACCATAAGCCAGGCTCCCATAATCCAGACGGGATTGAATTAACGCCTGGTAGAGCCTTAAGAGGGTAGACCGATCGGCTCCCCAACTGGTGTGGCTCAAGCAACGCAGAGCATTAAGATACCGCCAACACATTTGTTTAAGCTGCCGAATATGAGGGAGCCAAGTCAATCAGGCATCAAAAACCACACCCAAAAACCGATGTGTCTCCACCACAGCAAGAGGTTCACCGTCAAGATAAAGCCGTGGCTCAGGATGAACAGTGCGTCATCGGCAGAAATGCATAATGCAGGTCTTGGCAGCCGAAAACTGGAAGTCATGCGCTACAGCCCAAGACTGTGCCTTGCAGCTGCCATTCAGCAGCCGCAATGCCAGTGGAGCTACAGTATAGGCAAAAGTTGTCAGCACACAAGGAAGCTGAGACAGACGTTCACACCGCCGCAGCGAGCCCGTTGATTGCAATTAAAAAGAGGCAGACACTTAAGACAGAGCCTTGTGGGACCCCATTCTCCTGAACTCGGGACGAACTATGGGAGGCCACAAATTGCACGTGGAAGGAATGAAGCTACAAAAAATTGTGAATGAAAATTGGGGGTGGACCCCGAAGACCCCAACCATGAAACGTAGAGAGGATGTGATGTCGCAGTGTCTTATCGTATGCCTTCCTCATGTCAAAGAAGATTGTGACCAGGTGCTGACAGTGGGCAAAGGCCGTACGTATGGCAGACTCCAGGCACACAAGATTATCGGCGGCAGAGCAGCCCTTACGGAACCCACCCTGAGAGGGGGCCAGATGGCCCCGAGACTCAAGTAGCCAACTCAACCGCCAGCTCACCGTGCGTTTGAGCAACTTGCAATGAACGTTGGTGAGGCTAATGGGGCGGTAGCTGTCCACCTCCAGGGGGTTCTTACCAGGTTTCAAAAAGGGGAGTACGGTGCTTTCCCACCATTGCGACGGGTACTCACCCCCAATCGAGATACAGTTGTAAAGGTCTAGGAGGCATCGCTGGTAGTCCACCAAGAGGTGTTTGAGCATCTGACAGTGGATGCGATCTGGTCCGGGAGCCGTATCAGGGCAAGCAGCTAGGGCACTTTGGAATTCCCACTCACTGAACAGAACAGTGTAGGATTCAGGTTGGCGCATGTGAAACGAAAGGCTCTGACGTTCCAACCGCTCTTTCATGGAGCAGAAGGCCAGTGGGTAATTCGCAGAAGCGCAACTCTTGATCAAAATGCTCTGCTAAGCTGTTTGCAATTGTGTTAGAGTCAGTAAAAACTGCTCCATTCAGTGAAAGTGCAGGGACGCTACAGGGGTCCGATAGCCAAAGAGTCGCCTAATCTTGATCCAAACCTACAATGGAGAGATATAGAGGCCAATGGTGGAGACATACCATTCCCAGCACTCCTGCTTGTGTTGGCGAATGATGTGGCGGGCCCGTGGACAGAGCCGTTTAAAGGCGACGAGGTGTTCCTATGAGGGATGCCGCTTGTGACACTGGAGCACCCACCTGCGATCTTTAATCTCCTCAGCAATCTCAGGCGACCACCCAGGCACAGTCCTCCGCCAAGTGGACCCAGAAGAACAAGGAATGGCAGATTCTGTGGCAGTAACAATGCCGGTGGTGACCGAGTGAACCACCGTATCAATGGTGTCATTGGAAATAGGCTCAATAGTGACAATGGAGGAGAACAAGACCCAGTCTGCCTTATTCATAGTCCATCTGCAGGTGCGCCCAGAAGAGTGACAAGTGGCAGCGACAGAAAGATCGGAAAGTGGCCACTACCACACAAGTCGTCATGCACACTCCACTGGACAGACGCGAAGAGGCTTGGGCTGCAGATCGAAAGGTCGATGGCTAAGTATGTGCCATGTGCCACACTGAAATGTGTGAAGGCACCATCATTTAAAAGGGAAAGGTCGAGCTGTGCCAATACATGCTCAACGGTGGCACCTTGGCCTGTTGCCACTGATCCACCCCACAGAGGGATATGGACATTGAAGTCTCCCAGTAACAGAAAAGGGGGGGGGGGGGGTGCACAATTGGGCTATCAGCGCAGCCAGGACATGCTGTGGGACATCACCATCCAGGGGAAGATACAGACTGCAGACAGTAACAGCCTGAGGCATCCACACCCGAACAGCGACAGCCTCTAAAGGTGTTTGTAGAGGGACAAACTTGCTGTCAAGGGAGTGAAGGACGTAGATGCAGACGTCACCAGATACCCTTTCATAAGCTGCCCGGTTCCTATAATAACCCCGATAGCCACATAGTGCGGGGGTTCGAATTGCCAGAAACCAAGTTTTTGAAGAGCAATGCATAGGAAAGAGTGAAGGCTGAGAAGTTGTCGGAGCTCAGCAAGATGGTGGAAGAAACCACTGCAGTTCCACTGGAGGATGACATTGTCCATGGCTGAGAAAGGCGTGAAGGGACTGGGGAGGCAGTATACGCCGCAGGGTCACCTGCTGCCACCGATTGAGTACGCGTGCGAGTGACATCCATTACGTCCGAGGGTCGAGCGAGATCTAGGTCCTCAGTGGACGCCAGAATCTCTACCTCATCCTCAGATGCTGAGCTTGTAGGAAGCGGTGGGATAAGTGCCACCGAAATGTCTGGATTCTTGGGAGCCTTCTTTTTTTTCTGCTTTTCGCACTGTGCCTTCGGTGGTTCTGGCTGGGAGGGCTTCACTGGGTCAGTCTCAGTGACGGACGAAGACCGTGAAGCTCTACGACCAGCGACCTGTGGTTGGTTCAGCCACTGGCGGGTGTCCGCTTTTCCACTGGTCAGAACCTGGGAAGGGAGGGCCCCAAGGGACCCCTTCCTGGCGAGAGGTGCCAAAGAAGACTTACACTTCTCTGGCTGGGAAGTGGGAACTGATGTCCCCGATTGTTGTGGGCGTGTTGCTCCTGAAGTAGATGGAGCAGGAGTGACAGGGAGTGAAGTGCCCCTCACCATCAAGAGGGCAGGTGGATTCTGACAGATCAGAGAGCCAACTGTACGCAACAAAGCAGGAGACGGTAGAACTGTTGTCACAGCGGCGGCGTAGGTGGATGTCATTGGCACAGGATGGAGTGTGTCATATTTCTGCTTAGCCTCAGTGTAGGTCAGGTGGTCCAGGGTCTTATATTCCATTATCTTCCATTCTGTCTGGAAAATCCTACAGTACGGAGAGCAAGGGGAATGGTGTTCTCCACAGTAAACACAGATGGGAGGCGGGGCACATGGAGTATTGGGATGCGAAGGACATCCATAATCTCGACACGTGACACAGGAAGTACAGCGGGATGACATATGCCCAAACTTTCAGCATTTAAAACACCGCATCGGAAGAGGGATATATGGCTTCACATCACAGTGGTAAACAATCACCTTGACCTTTTCGGGTAAGGTGTCACCCTCAAAGGCCAAGATGAAGGCACCGGTGGCTACCTGATTATCCCTCGGACCCCAATGGACGCGCCGGACGAAGTAAACACCTTGGCCTGGACCATGTTTAAACTCTTATGGGGCGTGACGGTAACTGAAACATCCCCCAACTTGTCACAAGCGAGCAACCTCCGTGACTGGGCACAGGATGATGTTTTGATTAGAACTGACCCAGAGCGCATTTTGGACAAGCCTTCCACCTCCCCGAACTTGTCCTCTAAATGCTACACAAAAAACTGAGGCTTCGTCGACATAAATGATTCACCATCAACTCGCGTACAGACGAGGTACTGGGGTGAATAAACTTCACTGCCTTCTTTAGCCATACGTTCCTCCCTTGGAGTGGCCAGGGAGGGAAATGATCTCTGATAGTATTTCTTGCCGTTGAGGTTAGACCTCGATCACTTAGAGACTGCTGGTGGAGGAGGCCCACCAGCGAGAGATGATGTACCATGCTTCATCGCAGATCATCCACCCTGATGCCATCCACTCCGACCAGGGGCTCTCCCCATGGGCGCCACCCAGCGGGCATCTACTCCTCGGCATACGTGGGGAGGTAGCAGCTTGGGCATCAGCAGTGCGATCCCTGTGTAGTCAGGGGGCTACCACCAAGAGGGTACATGACGACTCCACCAGAATGGACTGGCTACCGTGCTGGATTTCGGGTGTCGAATATCCATTTGTATCGTGAGCGCGAAGATGGAAACGCACAGTGGAGGGAATGTATGCTATCCGGAGCACACCGCAGCCGAAGTGGACGGAAGCTCAGTGCAAGTCCAAGTCCATGATGATATCGAGTGTGCCAGATCTGAGGGCAAGATGGATTTATGATACGCCATGTAAGGCGTCCTTCCCCAAATGGCACGCACTAACAGAGAATTTTGAAAAGTATAGGTCAAACCCCTTAGGGGACCATCATATTAAGGCTGAAATATTGGAGACTCCTTTTAGTCGCCGCTTACGACAGTCAGGAATACTGCGGGCCTATTCTTACCCTCCCACCCGCAGGGGGCAGTAGGTGGAAGACAGTATTCTATTTTAACAGATTAAGAGAAACTGAGACTTTTAATTATATACGCCAAAAACACTGGAAGTCGATTACGTGGTGACTTTGTAAGATCATTGTCATTTGGTTTGCCTCTTCTGGTTGACTTCCAGAGCCTCCATACGTACAGACCAGCAGAAATCAAGTAACACACTGTTCCAACAGCCCTGGTATCTCTGTTCCGTTACCACCTTTTCTGTCAAAATCAGACTCATGGGATGCGGAAGGCTTGTTGAGTAGTTGTTCTTCCACATTGACTTCTTCTTCTTCTTCTTCTTCTTCTTCTTCTTCTTCTCCTCCTCCTTCAAGATCACAATTTTAGGGGTGGAATAGGAACTCGTAAACTACCTGAATGTGGAATATGCTGAATAGCTGATCGAAGATTAGGTAATTTAACTATTCTTCTTTTTTCCCCACTGACAATCCTGCCTTTATACATGGAGTCAAGCAGAAATAGCAGTTATCTGTACAGTTTGTAGGCTCCCGAAAACCACCGGCACAGCAGAAGCCACAGATCTTTTCGTCAGTCATTCTCTTGGTATAACTGAACAAGAACTGTAACATATATGCGGCACACTTGTTTTATCCTTGTCCTCTATCTTCATACCACCATAATGTTGAGATGCAGTCTTCACAAGAGGTGACAGATTGCATTTATGTGATGGAAATGTTATTTCACCAAATATGTAACAAAAATTATTCACTGAAGTAACACATTTTCATAGCATTTTGATTCAGAAAATTTTACACTTCAAAACTACTAAAAGGTGAGAAATTCTGCACAAACTACAACACAAACAATATGAAACTCAGTCACAGCAACAATAATAGTGAGTATAATCTATAAACAGCTGAATAATGTTCTTTTTTGTAACAGGAATGACAACGCCAAAGACAAAACTACCTCAAACTAACAATGTAGACTGAGAAAAAATGGCATGTCATTGTATCTCCTAAGCCAGAGCTAATCAGTAATTTGTATGATGATATTTGAATTCAGCAAGTGGAAATACATGAGGATAAGCTATTTTTGGGCCCAAAAATGGTTCAAATGGCTCTGAGCACTATGGGACTTAACTTCTGAGGTGATCAGTCCCCTGGAAATTAGAACTACTTAAACCTAACTAACCTAAGGACATCACACACATCCATGCCTGAGGCAGGATTCGAACCTGCGACCGTAGCGGTCACGCGGTTCCAGACTGTAGCACCTAGAACCGCAGTGGCCGGCTTTTGGGCCCAAAACATTTTCAACTGTAGACAGTGCAACTGTCTCCAAACTGTTCCTCAAATGTACACAGTATAAAATGCTGTGCAACATGCTCATATTCTTCTGCATTTAGCACTTTCTCTACTTCAATAAGGGGAACACATCCTACTCATAAAAAAACACCTTCATAACATACCACCACCACCACCTCCTTTCATCAACTGTTGGCACTACACGTGATAACAGGTCATTCCGTATCACTTGTTTCCAGTCATCCAGTGTCCAGTGACTCCACTCTTCACACCACATAAGGTGTAACTTAGCACTGACCACAGAAATTTGTGGCTTATAAGGAGCTGCTCCACCACTGTACCCCCCCCCCCCTGCCCCCCCTTTTAACTCCATGTGCACAGTTATTGTACTAACTGAATTGTTCGTAGCACTTTGGAACTCAAGTGAGTTCTCCTCCTGATATCACAAGATTTCATTGATAACCACCTTCTGCAATGCTCTATGGTCACTGTCCATCAGTACATGAGATCTACCTGATCTTGGTAAGCTGTGGTTGTTTCTTCGCACTGCCACTTCACAATCACATCACATCACCAACAGTGGACTTGGGCAGCTTCAGAAACACTGAAATGTACATGATGAATTTCTTACTCACGTGACATCCCATGACTTTACCTGGATCAGAATTGCATAGTAATAGATGTTTCACTGTTTACAAGGCTGCTAAGATAGCAGCAACCAATCAGAGAATGTACTTTCTCATGCCTTCTGTTCCGTTCACTGCTGTCAAATTGCTGTGCTACCACAGGTAGTGATTACTAGCTGCTTGCATACAACACTTACTGATGGTAACATAACAGTTGTGATCTGTTTTCATTGTATTTCTTTCTCCATGCAGCAAGTTTCTTTTGTGCTACAGAATGTATGAAGCATGTAGCAGAAGTGTTATTGATGACTGGAAAGTTCAGCAATCTACTCACGTCTTGCATGGTCAGACACATGACTGTGTGTGACCAATGTGGGAATATTTCTAGAAGAGAGAATAGTATGACTCTACTGTCATCGAAAGAACTGTGGACAATTTGAAGATTCATAAGAACTATGTCACAGAAGTTAATGAGGAAAACCACTATGCAGAACAGGAAGGGGCTGCTTCATCTAAGCTACAGACACCTGGTAAAAACAGAGAGACAGAACAATGAGTAACGAAGTTGGCCCTTTTCTTTACCAAATAATAATAATAATAATAGTAACATATACCGTACAGTTAAAAGGAAGTCACGCTTGATCAAGGTCCGCGTCACCTTCCATTTTTAACCAGACATAACGTCTGAGACAAGAAAGAAATAACAATAATAATAACAACAATAATACTGTGTGTTACTCTTTGAGAGGCAGAATTACATAGTATTCAGTGACGGCACACTCTTTCTTAATAGTTGTTAGAGCCCTTGATTTCAGATAAAATAATAATAATAATAATAATAATAATAATAATAATAATAATAAACGGATGAAAAATTATAGGCTAATCAAGAGAAGTGCTACCATTGTGTCGTATTGTTAATTTTTAGGAGAGAGAGTTAAGGTATTGTTTGAAGACACTGTGTGGCACAACAAAGCATGGATGAATGCCAGTCATTCCATCAGAAGAGACTGAGCAAATGCCATATTTTGTCTTTCTTCTGTGTTTGGAGAAATGGTTTGTGTTAGATAATTTCAGTGAGTGGCGCCTACCGCACTTTCACAATAAATCTCATGTTGTTATTATGCACAAGTATGACATACTACATAGAATTAGGGCGATTTTTAAGTACTTAAGCAGTTTATATTACTTTAATGTTGTTGGTTATTGTATCACATGAAAGATCAGACCAACTTAAGCACCCCTTTCATATTGTATATGTGAATTATATGTGAATCATAGTGGTTATTGTAAAAGACAGTTCACATCCTATTACTTTTGTTGAGGTATAATAGGAAAAAGATATAATTTTATGCCCAGAAGTGTTTATGTTATGTGACAAAAATGTTACGAAGCTGTAAAGCAAACTCAGTACTGGACGTTAACATGAAGTGTGAGAAGATACTACGGTACTGCACAGTTGCTGCTGCTGTACATGCATGCACACATTGGTGAACTGGTATTACCCCCTTCCAGACTCTACTGTGCTTCGCTGTCAATCACTGTTAGTCTGAGTTAGGTGTAGTCCATGTTTGAAGTCACAGTGCTCTCAGACTCGACCCATTCTTCTGTTGCCGCTTCTCTATTAACAGCACAATACTCTCCGCCTCCTTTTTACTGGCAGGTCCACCTTTTGTGACATCTAGTGGCCAATTCTGCATTACACAGGGGTGTCGGGATACTTTTGATCAGATAGTGTATGTCTACCTTCATCTAAGTTCTCTGTGATCCTTGGGCTTCTCTCACGCACTGGCAATCACAAGTTATTCTCAGCATCAGTTTCTTCTCAATTGTAACCAATTTGCTTTCATGTAGAAAATCTATTCACATCTTTAATCGTAAATTGTTTACCCAATGTAATAATTTGCTTATCCCTACATAACCAGACATTACTGTTTTATTCAGTAATGTTCTTTTCATCCATTGTTTCCTATCTCCCATCCCAATATTGTGTGAAATACATGTTCATTATGAAGAGCTCAAAATACTAGAGTTTTACCCAAATTTTCCACTTACGGTTCTCAGGTATAGTAGAATCTGTCCTTTTTATCTGCAGCTATGGTACATGCCCATTAAGTGATATTTCTATTCTTGCATCTGCATGTACTCTTAATATCAGCCACTGCATTGAAGATTCTGGAAGAAAGTACAGTGAATGAGGGTACCAAAAATTTAGCTGTCACTTTCTGTCGTGCAAGATAACAAGAAACAGAGTTTGAAGTTATATTTCCAATTTCTACTTTTAACATTAGTTTGATATTTTGCTACATGTTGTTTTGCAGTAATACTGCCATAAGCAAATGTTCTGTAAAAGCAACTGCACATAAAAGTCCATGTCAACATAACTACTGCCATCAAGTGAAGTGAATAAATGCAAATTGTAAATGTTTCAGTACCAGTTGCAATGATTTGGCTGAAATGCTAGCACCTAGATTTTCTCAAGTAAACGGTTTTTGTCTAATGATGCGTATAGATTTGTGTACAGCCAACTAAAAAGAGTCATCAATTTCAGTAATTCATGTAACTGAGAAAACCACAAGCTGTGTTCTATCATTTCAGTTTTGGAAACATTAACTGCTGGGAACAACAAGATTTTGTGGTACAATTCACTTGGTGTAGTACAATATAAAGCTTTAAGAAGGAATGCATCTGTTGTGTACGAGATTAAACAGGATGATCTTGGAACGAGGAAACAGAAATACTAACATAAAAGAGCCTAAGGAGCAGATATAAATGTGTGTTCTGATTCCACAGACATGCTTTCACCATTAAAGATTGCAAACAATATTATAAGAAAATACATTCAATGAAGATATATTGGAGAGTCAAACTGTCAACAAATCAAAAATGAAGGGACAGCCAACATTAATCTTAGTTGTGGTAGACTCAGTTGCACCGTAAAAAGAGGCAGCCTCTAATTATTCTAAAGGCTGATGATACACTGAATTTTATGACATTTAAATGTCCTATTCACCATTAATATTTAATTTCTTTAGCAACAAGCATTAAGGAAGATGCCCGCCTCTTTAGCTGAGGTCACTAACACATGCCTGTGCTGTGGCGCTTGGCTCAGGAGGTAAGCCAATCCAAATCCTGATGGTGGATGAAATTTTCACTGCCAGTATTTGGACAGCAGGAGGAAGAGAGGGGTTGGTGTAAAGTCTCTGATCATCAGTCTTTGCGCCACTGTTAAATTCCAAATCTCTCCACAGGGTCTTGTGAAGTGAGGGCACTCTTGATAGTGATCCATCTGTCACATGGGGATGTTAAGCTTAGTGGCCTCCTTGGTGCTTTTCGAGAGGAGCAGGCTATGTGCCAACACCAGGTTTCATCCTCTCCCTTCTTTCATCATCTCCAACATGAACATGATGCTACACTCCACACACATCCAATACAGTCACCGTGACCTAACTTGAAAAAAGTTACAGTTACATGGTTAAAAAGAGTGTTTTTAAGAATTGTAACACTGAAATAACAATGCTAAATGAACAAGTTTACAATTCATAGTCAATGCTTGAAGAAGAGATGGTTGGTTGGTTTGGGGAAGACCAGACAGCTTGGTCATCGGTCTCATCGGATTAGGGAAGGATGGGGAAGGAAGTCGGCCGTGCCCTTTGAGAGGAACCATCCCGGCATTTGCCTGGAGTGATTTAGGGAAATCACGGAAAACCTAAATCAGGATGGCCGGACGCGGGATTGAACCGTCGTCCTTCCGAATGCGAGTCCAGTGTCTAACCACTGCGCCACCTCGCTCGGTTAAGAAGAGAGATTGACTCACTCAAGAAAGAAAATCAGGATCTGTGATCGAAGCCAACACTAAGTGAAGTCACACAAGTCAAAAGTAGGCCTAATAAATCGTCAGAGTGGATAAAGGTATCACGTAAAGATAATTCTTCAATTGCAAAAAGGACAACAAACTCTGCCAAAACTGTTACATTTTTCGATAAAAACAAATACGATGTGTTGCAATCAAGTGACTGTGATAATGACTCCAAATAATTGTGAGCTTATAAAAATCAGTGTTTCTGCAACTAATGTCAATAACAAACACGGATCATCTAGGAATAAGAATAGTGCACTTTTACTAACAGACCGTTAAGGCAGAAATCCAGCACTTTACAAGAGAAAAATCCTTACACAGCAGTGATCAGTGCAGTGAAACCTGGAGCGGGATGTAAAAATGTTGTTGACACTAACTCTCAGACGAAACTAATGCATGAAAATGACTATTGTCTGTATAAAGGGATTGAATGATGTCGCAAAAAATGATGCAGGGGTCTGTGTGAAAACTCTGCAGTATTTTCTAGAAGCTAACAAATGCAGAAAAACAGTTGTTGCCATACTGCCTCATACGCGCAATCTAATTTATAGTCTGCGTTGTAAACAAAGAAATTTGAAAAATAAACTTTATAATAAAGAAACTGTGTTCACAATATGCCAAGTGTGATATACTGGATATATGCAAGCATGCATCGGAATCTGCACATAAAGCAAGGAATGGAGGAGGAGCAGGAGAGTAGTGTTTAACAGCCCATCAACAGCGAAGTCATTAGAGACGGATCACAGGCTTGGATTAGGGAAGGATGGCAAACGAAATCTGTTGTGCCCTTTAACAGGAACCATCCCGCCTAAAGTGATTTAGGGAAATCAGGGAAAACCTAAGTCAGGAGGGCTGGACGCGGGATTGAACCATCGTCCTCCCGAATGAGAGTCCAGTGTGCTAACCACTGTGCCATCTCATTCGGTAAAAGCATGGAACGCATTTAACAGGGAAAAGGTTTGTTTGTGATCGTGTCAGTGAAGTAATTAATGAAAGACTTTTAAGGACTAGAACAATCTATCAGTTTCCTGCACGTTCTACTGACAATAATGATGAAAGTCAAATGGACAAGAAAGAAGAACAAAAAGACAACAACTGGTGATCCTAAATTAAAGTAAAGATGTGTGATACTGTCAATATGACTCCCAACTATGAAGTGTGAATACACCCAAACTAAAAATTTATCACCATAATGTGCAATCCCTGCATGCTTTTTACGCACCATCTTGGACCGAAAGGCCTCATTGTACCAACGGACCACGCGCCCCGCCCAGCCATTGTAATGTAGGTGGCACTCGGACAATGATCTCACTGTAAGCTTCTTAGCCTGAAACGATTCAAAATACTTTTCTATAAAACGAATACGTGACCAGTTATTGACTAAGAAAGGATCGGTGTAATCTATGAAATTTGTACGTTCTGCCCACCTACGTACACGAACGTTGAAAGAAAGAGCTGAATCATTACAATTTGAAATTGGCTCTGAATCATACTTGGTTATATATATTAAGGCGGTTTTCCTACTCCTACATTTTTGAACATCGAATACACCAGTTATACTACCGAACATAAACTCCAATCCACTTCTAACCTCGGTTAAAAGCTTTGCTTCACTCAATTTTAAATATGCATGAATGTGTGTTAAATTACCTTGTGCAAAAGGCTCTTCAGATATACAATACTCAATAACGTTCCAAATAGCCAAAACAGTGTTAACAAAGTGCAGTTTCCCGCCAACTGTTAACTGATGAACTAAAAGATATCTCCATGTTTTGCATTTCGGAACACTGGCTTAATTTAGAATTAATTCCAAATACAAAAATTCATTTTGTCTTCCTACTATTGCAGGGAAAACAGCAAGTAGGGTGGCAATTTACACAATGGAAAATATAGATTTTACTACCCTACCTGACTGAGCTAGAACAAATGCAGAAAGGAATTACAAAATTTCACCTATAAATATTATTCAGTTCAATCTGGTTATTGTTACAGTTTACCAATCACCATCTGGACATTTTGAACTTTTCTTAAAATAAAATGGAGTCATTGCTAAATAAAGTAAATAAAATGGATTGAAAGTTGATAATCTGTGGCAACTTCAATATTGATTTCCTCGCAAACAGTAGAAACAGAGAGGCCATTTTGAACCTTCCAACATCCTGTAATTTAATGGGTGACGTAAAAACTGCTACCTGAGTAACAGAAACTTGTGAAACAGCTTTAGATCAATTTCTAGTCAAGATAAGTTTAAATAGCAATTCACTAAAAATTTTCAATGCAGGTTTTAGTCTCAATCTTGCTCAAATACTAAGCTTAAAAACGAAAGGCTGTAGTATTAACAATATGTCTTTAAGAACCACATGTAGAAGGTATAATCAGGATAATGTAAATTTCTTCAACAGCTTATTACAGAAAGAAAAATTGTCACAGGTTTACAAAATTAATGATATAAATGAAAAATTAGACACCTTCAGATACATTAATGCATTTCTCTTTCAAATTGCATTCCCAATGAAAACTGTAACCATGATGGGATCACAAGGGGAGTAACAGTTTCCTGCCAGAAGACACGACTACTTCATGAAATATGTAAATCAAGAAGTCCTCACTTGAAATACACATATTCTATATAAAAAAAAAATACTCCAAAATACTAAGGAAAATAATAAGAGCAGCAAAAAATAATGCACGATGATGAATACATTTATAATTCAGCTAATAAAGCTAAAGCAATGTGGAGTGTTACATAAAATAGAATCTGGTTAACACAGACAATCCAGCAGAAATATAACACTATCACAAAAAAAATAAAGTAACAAACCCCTTAAAAGTGAACAACAAATTTAACAATTTTTTTTTTACAGGTGTGGCTGATAATATGACACATCAGACTTACTTAAGAGCACCCAAACCAGTGAATATAACATAAGTGCTTGTAGTGGGTCAATATACATCATTTCTGTCTCACAAGAGGAAGTAGCTAACACAATAAAATAACTAAAAAATTCCAACTCTGCAGCCACTGATGCCGCCGCTGCAGGAATCTTAAATAAGAAGGCATCAAATCTAATTGAAATACTTACATACTTATGTGACTGCTCACTTTAGGCAGACACTTTCGTTGATGTATTGAAAACATCTAAAGTCACTTCAGTACATCAAAAATGGGTAATTTCATGTGAAATCACCCTGTGGCTGTTGCCCTTATGTCACAGATTTTTCTGAAAATTTTGTGTAATAATGTACATAATGAGTTAGGGTTAAAATATTTTTTCTGGAATTTTTTTACCAAAATTGTAATTAGGAGAACATTTTGAAATGTGGGGCCCCTTCTACCAAATGGTGCTAAGAAACGAAGTGCCTTGTAAGTTTGTAACCACTGTAACTTTTTTACTTATGAATCAATTTTATTCAATTTGGTGTCATCGGAAATTAAAAGAATAGAGCTATAATATAAAAATTATTAAAGTGCTGTGTCTAAGCAACAAACATTTGAAAATTTGAAATTAATGTAATTTCTCTCTCTCTCTCTCTCTCTCTCTCTCTCTCTCTCTCTCTCCTCTAGGCCAAAAGAATGTGTTACTGTAAACAGACATGGAATGCATAATGTATGTGTGTGTGCACATATCACCAAAACATACAACTGTTAATGCATGCAGCACATGTGAAAGAACCTACACTGAACTTCTACAGAAACTTGTGTGCAATCTGGAAAACGAGGAGTGCATGCTGCATCGCTGTTCTTGGTGTACTGACGAATATGAACTGTGCAATTTTTTAATGGAGTTGGAGTCCTTACAAGATTGTGAAAATGTTGCATTAAAACAATGGATGCAAATTGATCGACCTACACTGGAGACATTAATGAAGACAACCGATTAATTTCTTGAGTATCTCATGTAAAAACTTCAAAACTTAACACAACATCATTATGTATCAAAATCTCATAGTCACTACTTCAAATCAAGCAAAGAAACCCTCCCTGATACTACATGCATCATAATGGATTCTGCAGAAAACTATACCTGTTTGCAAGGATTTCACTGGCAGAACATTCAAGTCATCCTTAATCTTTTGTGGTGTACTTTAAAACAAGTGGGTGAATTAAGTCAATGACATTGTGTTATATAAGTGACTGTTTGCAGCAGGATACAAACACGTTCTATTTCTTCCAGAAAACTGCTCTCACTTATGTATTGGAACAATTACCATACATCCAGCATGTTATGCACTTCAGTGATGGCAGTTCTGCACAATATAAAAACTTTAAGAACTTTTTAAATTTGTCCCATCACAAGCAAGATCATGCAGTAACTGCAGAATGGAATTTTTTTGCCACTAGTCATGGCAAAAATGCATGTGATGGAGTTGGTGGTACTATTAAACGTTTAGCAACAAGAGCAAGTATACAACGTCCATATGACAGTCACATTTTAAGTCCAAAAGATTTGTTTACATTTGACAAAAGTCATGTTCCAGGAATAGAAACCTTTTATGTTACAATAGAGGAGATAAAGTTCACAAAAATGTTACAAAAACGATATGAGACTGGTTCTACCACTCCTGGGACGGGAGTGAACATTTTTTCAATCCACTGAATGAAAACAAGTTGCTGATAAAGTGTGTTTCATCATCTACTAAATTCATTCAAGTTCCTCTTGGAATTCAAAACACTGCCTCTAACACAATTAAAGAAGAAACATTTGTTGCAGCTATCTACGATAACCAGTGGTGGCTTGGAAAACTTTTAGAGATAAGTGAAGAACACAGAGACGCAAAAGTAAAGTTCACGAGTCCAAATGGCCCTTCCTCAAGTTATTCATGGCCACTTCACACTGATATTTGCTGGATACCTTATGGAAACATTTTAATGACTTTGCCTGCTGCTAGTGCAAGAACAAGTACTGGTCGCTTAAATACTTTTCAATCAGACACAATATTGTCCATTGAAAACTTGTTTGAAAGAATGAACGCTTTTTAGAATTTTATGAATGTGTTTTATGAGAACTAATCATTATTTGTGACCAAAAGGTAAGAGTCACAAAATGAAACGTGCATATTATTATTTATGTTCTTTCTGTTTTAAATGATTAAACAGAACAAACATACTTCTCATTTTTTATGTTGAAATGTATGACAATAGGAATTCTTTGAGACTTAGTTTAAAATGGTGAAACCCTTGACGATTTTGATGGAAAAAAAATAAAAATGAAAAAGACTTTAATTACTGATTTGCACAT
Source organism: Schistocerca nitens (assembly GCF_023898315.1). Lineage (NCBI taxonomy): Eukaryota > Metazoa > Arthropoda > Insecta > Orthoptera > Acrididae > Schistocerca > Schistocerca nitens. The sequence continues at coordinate 601,486,604 of NC_064616.1, read as the reverse complement.
ATTTCTATGCACAGTTGCAGCATTTTTATAGTTTAGTGATATAGTTGGTCCTTTTATCTTTCTAGTGACACCAAATTGAACAAAATTGACTTATAAATAAGGGAGTTATAGTAGTTAAAAACTTTCAACCTACCTTTCGTACTGACGCCAGATGGAGAAAATGCTAGATATTTCAAAATGACCCCCTGACTACAGTTTTGATCTAAAAAATCTGAAAAAATTATTTTATCACTTTCCATTTATGTACTTTCTTACACCAAATTTTCACAAATATCTGTGACGTGATGGCAATGAGATTTCTTTATTTTGGGCAATTTTAAATGAAATGAGCCAAAGGTGAGAAAGATAATGTAAACAACTACAGACCCATCACAATTTCCTACTGCATTTCAGAAGTATTAGAAAAAGTTATTTATGAGAAACTTATGAAATGTATAAACAAACACAGTATCCTATGCAATGAACAACATGAATTCAGAAATAAAAGGTCAACAACAACTGCTATTTATGAATGCATGAAATCCATATTAAAGTCTGATGGACAAGAAAGAAAGAATCAATAGCAGCACTTATTGAGCTGTCAAAACCTTTTGACATGGTGGATCACACAATTCTGCTGTCAAAGGCTGAAAAATATGGTATTCGACGTGTGTCCAACAACAGGATCAGTTCATTCCTGAGCAATCTTAAGCAGGCAGTGTACTTCAAGCACATAAATAGCCACCTAAAAACTGTATCTAAACACTTATCACACTACAAACAAATTAAATATGGTGTACCCCAAGAATCAGTAATGGGACCCCTTCTGTATATAAATGATCTCAACTTAAATGTGGATGCACATAAAAAAAAAATCATATTTGCAGATGACACCACAATTCTCCTACAAGGAGACAAAAATGAACAATTACAGCAATCACTACACACTATCACAAAACATAGCAGCTGCACACAGAATAATCAGCTTGTAATAAATAGTAAAAAAAAGCCATTGCACTGAAATTCCACAATGCTCCAAATAAGGACATGTTTATCCCATTGGTCTCAATGAACAAGCTGGTAACAGTACTGAAACCAAATTCTCAAGACTTTTGCAGCAGAGCAATGTAAAATGGAACAATTACTATTAAAAACAGTCTTGATCACGATTTATTTAACAAGGTGACCGGTTTCAACTACTACTGTGGTCATCTTCAGACCTATAAGTTGTATACAAAGCTCTAATTAGAGGGCTACATACATTAAACAAAATACATAAAGTTGTAAAGCTATAAAACGTTGAATTACCATTGAGTAGGAACCTCTTTCTGTTGAAGAATCACTACTGGAGAAACCAGTGCACGTCTTACTATATATAATGGAGGCTCCACCCACTTCTGACTGCATGATGTCATTATTAACCAATGAGTTATAAGTCGAATTACAATTTAAAAATTTCTTAGTTAAAAGAACATTGTCAAGAATTAGAAATAAATACACACTAAACTTAGCTTATTAAACAGCTATTGTCAATTAAGAAGCGTTAAAAATATTTAAATATGTAGGAAAATGAACTTCGGTTTGGCAGTACATGGGTTGCCCTCTCAAAGCCTGTCAGTGAACCATTTGGAACCACTGGTTGCTATGGTGAAGTTAGACGCCGTTGCAAAGATGAAGCAGCATACTTTTTTCACTGAAGTTATTGTAAGGTCGATAGTCGAACTAGTGGTTGCCATGGTGAGGACAAACACCAGTGCAAAGATGTGGCAGCAGGCTTCTTTCCAACGAAGTTGTTGCGAAGTAGAATGGCAAAGACTGTGGCGTCAGACGATGTATTATTGAGCAGCAACTTGACTTTATTGAAACGAAAAGAGTAAGCTACAATAATCTGTAGCTGACATGTATACTACATGCTGTCCAAATACGATACGAAGTAGTTGTCCGTATGTATGAAATATTATCTATGAAGTTGATATGTAGATTACATGTGCTTTTTTAAGGCATTGATATTCCTCAAGTTATATGCCAGTAATATAAGCAAATAAAAATGAAAGAATTTAAAATTATAAAATTATGAGCCAGTGTCAAAAATAAAACTATGTGAATTAGCAATATGCAGTCTAAAAGCATAAAAGCAAAAAGACAAAGGACAGAAGAGTAAACATTCTAAATCAGATCATCGAAAAGCTCAAAGAAATGTTTGTCTTCGAACTGAAGTTGTTCGTTTAAAACAGATAATGGATTACTTTTGTGAAGTGAAAAAATTTCAATTTCTTCTAAGGTATTTAGCAGTGGTCCTTTTGGCACAGTATGTAATATTTTCAAATTGCTAGAAATGCAACCCTCAGAATGATTGTATCCATCAAGATGTTGACCAAATATTGATTTGATACGTGCAGTACCAGTAGTATGTTCTTTGAAACGTGTTAAAAAGTTACGGCCAAGTTTGGCCAATATACTGTTTCTCACAGTCATTACATATTATTTTATAAACGCCTGACTTTTGGTATCTATTTGAGTCTCCAATTGTGTGTTTCAGTTTCATCTGTAGGGGGTTAGTAGTTTTAAATGCTATTCTCACGCTTGTGTTCTTAAATAATTTATTTATTTTATCTGAGATAGGTCCCATGTATGTCATTTGTGTAAATCTCTTCTTGGAATTTATAACAGCATCATTTCTTTCCTTGTAATTTTTGATATAACAGATCAACCTGAAGGGAATTATAATTGTTAGCAACTGCTATCTGTTTTAATGTATCAATTTCCTTTTGGATTGCATCATGTTGGAGAGGTAATTTCAGTATCCTATGTATCATAGTTTTAAAAAATGCCATTTTGTATCTTAATGGATGGCATGATGTAGCATTTATTATTACGTCGGTTGATGTGGGTTTTCTATAAATAGAAATATTATGTTTTCCATTCTGATTTATAATTGTGAGGTCAAGGAAATTAATACTATTGTTACTTTCGTGTTCTACTGTAAATACAAGTTTTGGATGTAAGTTATTTAAGTTGTTAGCGAAAGCGTCAATTTCTTCCTTAGAGCCGTTATATAATAGCAGTGTATCGTCAACATATCTTTTGTAGTATATAATTTTATTTGTTATTTCTGGATTATTTTTAAAAAATTGGATTTCAACGTAGTTGACGAAGATATCTGCTATAGTGCTAGCCAGGGAATTCCCCATCAACCGACGTAATAATAAATGCTACATCATGCCATCCATTAAGATACAAAATGGCATTTTTTAAAACTATGATACATAGGATACTGAAATTACCCCTCCAACATGAACAATCCAAAAGGAAATTGATACATTAAAACAGATAGCAGTTGCTAACAATTATAATTCCCTTCAGGTTGATCTGTTATATCAAAAATTACAAGGAAAAAAATGATGCTGTTATAAATTCCAAGAAGAGATTTACACAAATGACATACATGGGACCTATCTCAGATAAAATAAATAAATTATTTAAGAACACAAGCGTGAGAATAGCATTTAAAACTACTAACCCCCTACAGATGAAACTGAAACACACAATTGGAGACTCAAATAGATACCAAAAGTCAGGCGTTTATAAAATAATATGTAATGACTGTGAGAAACAGTATATTGGCCAAACTGGCCGTAACTTTTTAACACGTTTCAAAGAACATACTACTGGTACTGCACGTATCAAATCAATATTTGGTCAACATCTTGATGGATACAATCATTCTGAGGGTTGCATTTCTAGCAATTTGAAAATATTACATACTGTGCCAAAGTAATCCATTATCTGTTTTAAACGAACAACTTCAGTTCGAAGACAAACATTTCTTTGAGCTTTTCGATGATCTGATTTAGAATGTTTACTCTTCTGTCCTTTGTCTTGAAAGGTTATATATATATATATTCTTTTAATTATAAAGACTTTTAGCAAATATTTTATCTTTACATTGTGATTGTCTTTTACCAAACATTATTTTATGATTGACTATCTGTTTTAGAATTTGGTTTTATGCTTTTAGACTGCATATTGCTAATTCACATAGTTTTATTTTTGACACTGGCTCATAATTTTATAATTTTAAATTCTTTCATTTTTATTTGCTTATATTACTGGCATATAACTTGAGGAATAGCAATGCCTTAAAAAAGCACATGTTATCTACATATCAACTTCATAGATAATATTTCATACATACGGACAACTACTTCGTATCGTATTTGGACAGCATGTAGTATACATGTCAGCTACAGATTATTGTAGCTTACTCTTTTCGTTTCAATAAAGTCAAGTTGCTGCTCAATAATACATCGTCTGACGCCACAGTCTTTGCCATTCTACTTCGCAACAACTTCGTTGGAAAGAAGCCTGCTGCCACATCTTTGCACTGGTGTTTGTCCTCACCATGGCAACCACTAGTTCGACTATCGACCTTACAATAACTTCAGTGAAAAAAGCATGCTGCTTTATCTTTGCAACGGCGTCTAACTTCACCATAGCAACCAGTGGTTCCAAATGGTTCACTGACAGGCCTTGAGAGGGCAACCCATGTACTGCCAAACCGAAGTTCATTTTCCTACATATTTAAATATTTTTAACTTTTCTTAATTGACAATAGCTGTTTAATAAGCTAAGTTTAGTGTGTATTTATTTCTAATTCTTGACAATGTTCTTTTAACTAAGAAATTTTTAAATTGTAATTCGACTTATAACTCATTGGTTAATAATGACATCATGCAGTCAGAAGTGGGTGGAGCCTCCATTATATATAGTAAGACGTGCACTGGTTTCTCCAGTAGTGATTCTTCAACAGAAAGAGGTTCCTACTCAATGGTAATTCAACGTTTTATAGCTTTACAACTTTATGTATTTTGTTTAATGTATGTAGCCCTCTAATTAGAGTTTTGTATACAACTTATAGGTCTGAAGATGACCACAGTAGTGGTTGCAACCGGTCAGCTTGTTAAATAAATCGTGATCAAGACTGTTTTTAATAGTAATTATTTATAAGACATTGATCACTGCTGTGCCCATAATGTATTCAAAAGTAATAAAATGGAACAAGCATATTGAATATCTTAATACAGAACTGAGCAATACGTGTTACCTCCTTTGCTCACTAAAATCGTGCTGTAGTGTGAAAACAGTAATGAATGCATATCATGACTACTTCCATTCTCAGCTTAAATATGGAGTCACTTTATGGGGAAACTTTAAAACAGCTAATAGCACTTTCAAACTACAAAACATGACCATTAGAATCTTTTTTGGATGCAAACCTTGAGACTGTTGCTAACCTCTGTTTATGTTACCTAGTATCCCTTCATTACCATGTGTATTCATTATTGAAACCCTTATATTCTTTAAAATAAATGTAATGAGTAAAAAAGTTGTAACATACATGATCACTTTACCAGACAAAACAAAAATTTATATATAACCCGAATCAACACATATCTGTACCAGAGGGGGAGGGGGGGAGTTGCTGGAAATGCTGTGATTAATAGTACACAAAGTATTGAGTAAGACTTTATGTCTACAAGGTGCAGCTGCTTCAAATAGAAAAGCCAATGGTCAAACCTCAGTGCAAACAACTGCAGCGGATATGCTAGCCAAGACTGATGTGGACAATTTCTTTTTGGAAAAGGTTTGTTTCTTCAATGTGTCAACTTTTCACATATCTGCAAAACTAAGCCATTTGAATGTCTATATATAGGGATCAGTTGTCCTTACGTTACAAGAGAAATGACAGTCCTAAGGTCAACATGCATTGTGAACTTATGCGCAGTTGCATCATTGGTTCATTCTCTTTCAGCAAATCTACTGTCAACAGTGATGTCAGCCTGGATAAACATTGCTGTAAGGCATGTCAACACTGAGCTGAACAGGATGCTCCAGACACTGGCAAAATCTCACATAAGTGTTGTTCCGGTTTATGCTCTTGGTAAGTGGGGATACACTACACATGGCCTGCACCTAAATAGGAAGGGGAGATATAAGTTAACTTCTCTATTAGCAGATACTGTAAGGGGGGAGGGGGGGGGAGGGGCACAGTCACACAAGGAATGATTCCTGTGGTTAATGGGACCAGGCAGACAGGTTTCTTAGGTTAATGCCGAAGTCCAGACAGAAAATCAAGAAAAATCGAACAAAAGAAGCTTCATGTGCAATAAATAGGGATAAAGCTAAGGGTAGTATCAACTTACTTCATCAAAATAACAGGAGAATAAAACGTGAAGTAGATGAGCTGTTAGTGTGTTTAGATGATCTCCAAAATATGAATGAGACTGATATAATTTGCCTGTGTGAACACCATGTAATTGTAGGCATGAAAACTCATTATAAATGGGTATAACTTAACATCTTACACTTGCAGATCTAACATGGATAAAGGAGAAGTTCCCATTCACACAAAACAAGGGCATAAATACAAAACTGTAGAAGTAAGCAAATTTTGGGTTGATCTACACTTTGAAGTTTGTGCATGTGAGCTACAGCTAGAAAATGTAGTGTTGATATTAACAACAGTGTACAGGCCCCCATTAGGAGATTGGGAGCTATTCATAAAAAAGTTTGACTCCCTATTCTGCTGTCTGACACAAAAAGATAAAGTTATTAATCTGTGGTAACTTCAATGTAAACTTTCTGAGGAATTCTGATAGGAAAAGGAAACTAGAAGTGTTATAAATGACATTTAACTCAGAATCAGTGATCTATTACCCTAGACATATAGTTCAAGACAGTAGGATTCTAATAGATAATGAATTTGTACAGCAAGCAGATATAAAACTAACCCATGCTTTCCCTGTGATAAATAGATTACCAAACCATGATGCACAATTGATTAACTAACAAAACCTAGCAGGGTGTACAGTTCAGAAGCCATAAACTAAAAGTGTAAGGTTGTTCAACCGAGTATCTACACAGCACTTCAGAGAAAGTTTAAGAAACGTTAGTTGGGGAGATGCATTTATCATTAGCATTTGGCTCATTATATACAACATATTTCTTGATAAATTTATATCCCTTTTTGAACATTGTTGCCCAAAAAAAATTACTGAATGTAACACCAAACAGTTTTCAAAGAAATCTTAAAACTGCTACAGGTATTATGTGTCTTCACAAAGAAACAGAAAACTGTATGAGACAGTAATTATTAGTAAAGACTCTGAAGTAATTTTACACTATAAAAATTATTGTACCACACTGAGAACAGTTGTGAGAAAAATCAAGAAATATGTATGTTAGAGATGAAATTAACAACTCGGGTAGTAAAAATCAAATCAATATGGAATGTTGTTAGAAAACAGACAGGAAAAGTAACCACTGGGGTAGGTAGTATTACTATTAGAGAGAATGAGACCATCTTAACCAACAGTATCAAATAGCTAATGTATTTGACAATCAGTGTAGGCAAAAGAATTGGTGAGAATTGTTCGTTTTAAGAAATCTTAGATTCATTTCAATCTAACAACCGCTTGTGAAATAAGGAAAATCATTAAATCTTTGAAAAATAAATTTTCTGTTGGATGACATCTCTAACAAGATATTAAAACAATGTCTAGCAGTTACAGCTGATGTTCTGAGATACATATGTAATGCATCATTAACTCAAGCTATTTTCCAACACAGGTTAAAACATGACAGTGTCAAGCCTCTCTCTCTCTCTCTCTCTCTCTCTCTCTCTCTCTCTCTCTCTCTCTCTCGCTAAAAAAAAAAAAAACGGGGGGGGGGGGGGGGGGGCACCACAGATGTAAATGATTATTGGCCAGTATCCTTGCTTACAGCATTTTCAAAAATCATTGAGAAATTAATGTACTCAAGAATGGTCAGCCATCTCAACAGTAATGGGATACTTAGTAAATCACAGTTTGGATTTAAAAGAGCATATGAGTAGTTTAAGTCATATCTACAGATCTACAGAACAGGAAGCAAAGAGTTTCTTCACATGGTTTAAGTGTTTTAAGGAAGTTTGCCACTTCATCGAAATGGGGTGAAGTTACATTAGGTGTTCCACAAGGTTTGATCATGGGTCCCCTTTCTGTTCTTGATATATGTGAATGACCTCCATTCTTATCTGAAACAAGAAGCTAAACTGACACTGTTTGATAATTATACAAGCATCATTATTAATCCAGTAAAAGAAACTCCAATAGGAAACGATACAAATAATGTCTTTGGAAAAGTTATTATTTGGTTTTCTGTGAATGGGCTTCCTTTGAACTTTAAAAAAACTCAGAACATCCAATTTTCTGCTGCAAGCAGTACAGTTCCTTCAATAAATATAACACATCAACAGAAGTCAGTGGCCAGGGGAGAGCATACTAAGTTTTTGGGTGTACATACAGATGAGAATCTTGACTGGGAAATACATATTTTGTATCTCCTAAAGTGACTAGGTTCAGCAACTTAAGCAATCAGGATAATTGCCAATTTTGATATAGAAATTAGTGAGCTAACATACTTTGCATACTTTCACTCTCTGATGTCACACATAATAATATTTTTAGTGACATTCCTGATTATAATACCAGAAGAAAGAAAGACTTACACTACCCCTACTTAACCTATCTTTGGCACAGAAAGGGGTAAAATATGCTGGTGTAAAACTTTTTCATAAACTGCCAGATGAAATAAAATGTCAGACAGACAGCAGTAATAGTTTCAAAAACAAATTCAAATCATATCTCCTAGACAACTCCTTCTATACCATAGATGAATTCTTGAATATAAATAAATAAATCTATTGGTATAACACACACACATCAAAAAAGTTTTGCATCACCTCAGTTCTGTACAGAAAATTGGAACAGAGATCAATATAAACATCATGTTCGCTCTTTTTATTGCTCATGAAAACTACACATTGCATGTTGTACCACCATACACCGAGACTTTCAGAGGTAGTGGTCCAGATTGCTGTACACACCGGTACCTCTAACTTCACACGTCCTCTTGCTTTGATGCATGCCTGTATCTGTCATGGCATACTATCCCCAAGTTCATCCACTGTTGGTCCAGATTGTTCCACTCCTCAACGGTGATTCAGTGTAGCTCTCTCAGAGTGGTTGGTGGGTCACGTTGTCCATAAACAGCTATTTTTAATCTATCCCAGGCACGTTCAGAGGGGTTCATATCTGGAGAACATGCTGGCCACTCTAGTCGAGCGATGTCGTTATCCTGAAAGAAGTCATTTACAAGACGTGCATGATGAGGACACGAATTGTCGTCATGAAAACGAATGCCTCGCCAATATGCTGCCGATATGGTTGCACTATTGGTCGGAGGATGGCATTCACGTATCATACAGCCATTATGGCGCCTTCCACGACCACCAGCAGCATATGTCGGTCCCACAGAATGCCACCCCCAAACATCAGCGAACATCCACCTTGCTGCACTAGCTGGACAGTGTGTCTAACGCGTTCAGCCTGACCGGGTTGCCTCCAAACATGTTTCCAATGATTGTCTGGTTGAAGGCATATGTGACACTCATTGCTGAAGAGAATGTGATGCCAATCGCAACCAACATGTCATTCAGCATGTTGTTGGACCCATCTGTACCGCACTGCATGGTGTCCTGGTTGCAAAGATGGACCTCGCCCTGAATGTCAGGAGTGAAGTCGCACATCATGCAGCCTATTGTGCACAGTTTGAGTCATAACATGACATCCTGAAGATACACGAAAAGCATTATTCAACATGGTGGCGTTGCTGTCACGGTTCCTCCGAGCCATAATCCATAGGTAGCGGTCATCCACTGCAGTAGTAGCCCTTGGGTAGCCTGAGCGAGGCATGTCATTGACAGTTCCTGTCTCTCTGTATCTCCTCCATGTCCAAAAAACACCCTTTGGTTCACTCCGAGATGCCTGGACACTTCCCTTGTTGAGAGCCCTTCCTGGCACGAAGTAATAATGCGGACACAATCGAACCACAGTATTGACCGTCTAGGAATGGCTGAATTACAGACAACACAAGTCGTGTACCTCCTTCTTGGTGGAATGACTGGAACTGATCGGCTGTCGGACCCCCTCTGTCTAATAGGCGCTGCTCGTGCATGGTTGTTTACATCTTTGGGCGGGTTTAGTGACATATCTGAGCAGTCAAAGGGACTGTGTCTGTGATACAATATCCACAGTCAACATCTATCTTCAGAAGTTCTGGGAACAGGGGTAATGCAAAACTTTTTTTGACGTGTGTGTTTGCATTTTGTGCCACTTAAGGGAATGGGGTAGGTAATAGAATTTTTAAGCTTTTTTTATTTTTTTTTAAAGAACCTTGATTTGTGTGTGCATTTCTTATGCATTTGACATGTTCCACATCATAACAGTTACCCGCGAGATTGATCAATGGAACACGGAACAAAAAGACAAATAATAAGGACCAACTGAATGAGGCAATGAATTTGTTAAAACAATGACATATTTGGGATGATGGCATTTGCTCTGTCTGATGATACTGATTAGCTTTTCCTACATTATTTCAGGCAAAAGTGGGAGGGTTCCTTCACAAAGTTGATGGCCAATGACCTATCCTATCCTAATAAAAACCTCTCTCTCTCTCTCTCTCTCTCTCTCTCTCTCTCTCTCTCTCTCTGTGTGTGTGTGTGTGTGTGTGTGTGTGTGTGTGTGTGTGTGTGTGTGTGTGTGTGTGTGTTTTTGAACTTATTATTTTCACTGTACCATCATAACATATCCTATAAGATGATCCCTGGATGAATAAATAAATAAAATTAATGATGTATGCCACCACGATGTGGCAACACCTCACTGAATGGCTGTCAATTTCCAGAAGGTAAGTTCCTGGATAGGAGGACTGGATTATATAGTCTTATTAGGCGGCCATCACAATCGCTCAACCTTGCACCACTACACTTCTTCCTATTTGGTGTTGTGAAGGATCAAGAGTCCTGAACCAAGATTACAGACCTACAGGACTTTACAATGCAGTTTGACACGCTGTTCCTGGAGATCAAATGGAAATAATACCAACTGGACGTTGTCCATGCCACTGTGTGGTGCAATTTTTCACATCCCCAGGCATTCCTTCAGGATGCGAAGCACAGTCGCATGTACTAATCTTACAAATTGGAAAACAAAACTGCTAGTTATTGTGTGTCATGTAGAAAACCAGTTATCGTAATCTAGTAGTTTAAAAGTTTTTAAAATCATAAAGGTAATTTACAGAGACCCCGTATAACAGATCTACCCCCCCTCCCCCCCCTTTTCCATCTCAACAGCATCTCATGAATTTATTTTTAGTAACTACTGTGACACAGAAATTTATTTTGTGTGGTTTTCGGGGAAACTTTTGGCACTCTAAACTAATTTTAGAATTCTCTATCATCTGTATAATTTTGACACTGAAGATTTGGGACACCCGTACAATATAATCTGAGCACATATGCTGTATGAATCAATCTTTTAATGTTAACTGATGGTCATTTCCACCAGAAAACACCAAAAGAAGTCTCCAAAACTGTGAAGACAGGTGGTAAAAAAGTGTCTCTTGAAAAGCTGGTGGATTGGGATGTTTCAACATCTGATAATTATACGGTCGCTTTGTAATTACTTAACCCTCACAAAACCAAGGGGGGCAGGGGGAGAGGGGTACTGTGTGTCCACTTTTGAAAAACATTATATCTTGTCAGTTACTTTATATGAGGGTTGGAATTTAAATAGTGGCAGCTATTTATTCACAACCGATACAAAAGAGTTACATGTTTGCACCTGTTACTGTCCTTCAAAGTAGTCACCAGCGTTGTGTAGAACCCATTGCCAGCGATGTGGAAGGCGTAGTATACAATTAGCAGAGCCTGCTCTGTTGATGGTGCGAAAGAAATGGTCTACTGCCTGTCGAATCTCTGGAACAGTTCTGAAGCGAGTGGTTCCTTCATCTTCAGGATCAAATCAAAGACACAAGGACTTAAGTCTGGGGAGTATGGTGGATGGTATAGTACTTCCCAGTCCCATCAACCGAACAGAACAGTCACAGATTGCGCTGTATGCAACCGCGCATTGTTGTGTGAAATGATGGGTGCGTTGCGTAGAAAGTGTCGCTGCTTCTTTCACAAAGCTGGTCGCAGGTGATGCTCCAAAAAAGAACAGTAATACTGTGCATTGACGGTCTGCCGTATAGGAACGTAATGTGTTAGGATAACACCATCACAGTCGTACACGAGAATCACCATAACTTTCACCATACTGAGGCTCTGACGCACTTTCAACTTTGGCGGTGACCCATAATGATGCCATTCGTTGGATTGGTGTTTCAGTTTTGGCTTGTACGATATGGCCCATGTCTCACCCAGTGTTACGATACGGCGTAAGAAAGCCTCTCCTGCGCGCTCATAGCACTCCAAGTGTGTTTGATCGGCATCATAATACATCCATTTCTGCATTTCCATCAAGTCATGCAGAACCCATTGTGATGCAATTTTTCGCATGCCCAGGCGTTCCTTCAGGATGCGAACACAGTCATATGGGGGAATCCGGTTTCGTGGGCGAGATCACAAATCATATGGCATCGATCACTGTCCACTAACGCGGCAACAGCATGCACTATTACTTCAGAGACACTAGGACACCCTGCCCGATGCATGTCCGCCACAGTTTGCCGACCTTTGTTGAAGGCTTTTACCCAATGTGCCACAGTCCTGTACAGCAATGCTGATTCCCGACACGCCTCTTGAAGACCCTGATGACACTGTCGTTCTATACGACCTCTGGCACATTCAATTTTGACCCAACTCCGTTGTCTCTGTTTCGAAAACATAGTAACACCATCACGTTAGACCGCTCGCTCACAAGTGACTGTTTGCCTTGATTGTGCGCACGCCGGTGACACAGGACAGGAGAGCTCATTTGCTTGGAGGTAAGGTAGGTACGTCAACAATGTGCGCTATCAGCAACAATAGTAAATTCCATTGCATAGTGTCTCCACAGCAGTGTTGCCACTATTTAAGTTCCAACCTACATATTTTAAAATCTTGAAAAAAATATATTTATTTTTTTAATGAATTATTCTACCAGATTCCATAAATGTTTTAAATTTTTCAGTTCCACCTAACCTAGAAATTTATGTTTTAGCAGTAGAATTCACTTTCCCCAATCAATGTCACTCAAAATTTCCACATTCATGACATTTCTTACACATCAATACCTCTTTATAAATCAAGTTAAGAGTAAAACTTAACCACAATTAACGATTTTTTAAAAGTACTCCCCATGTTACTGAAAGTGCGTTGTTATAGGTAGAGTGTGTTAAAAGATATTTTCTGGTTCTGGACCCTACTTACACATCAGTATCTCATTAAAAAGTATGTTTTTAATAGAAGTAAACAGCAATTAATGATTTTTTAGTTGTTTGTATTGGAGGCATAAACTACCCTCCCTGCTAAAGTACGGAAAATGCATTGGTATTGCTTGGGTTAACACTCTATAACTGAAATACATACATACCCAGTTTCACAAATATTTTGGGTGTGTTGCTGCTATATCGTGCTTCATTTTGTGGCCAGCAGAAAAGGGGAATTACACAAAATTCTCATGTGGCAAAAACCGCAAAAAACCAAAAGACTCAATACTACTCATAAAAAAAATTAAAATAAAACATATGCTTTGTGTTGGTGGAAGAAAAAAAACTGATGACTATGGTAACCGACAACAATCATGTATACTACTGCTGCCACTACTACAACTACTACGGCGTAGTAGTAGTAGTAGTAGTAGTAGTAGTAGTAGTAGTATACAGGTATCTGTGTATTAACACAGTATTATCTGTACATCCTTTGTTGATGGAAATATTCAATGATATGAATGTATTTAATTACTATACTCTTGTGTAACTAGAATTCTCTGTGTGTACATGTTACACATGTTTAAATGCAGATTAGTTTTATATTATGCCACCAGAAGCTGTATAAGACTTCTGCTACACTTTTCTGTCAACTCAGACAACTAAAAATAACATCGAAAACAGCCAACAAAGGTAATTATGATTTGGTTATTAAAGCTGACAAGCAAGTAATCTCACAGTACATATTTTATTTCATACTCAACTTCTTGGTAAATAAATTCACTGTCTTCAATTCAAAATCTTAAATGGCATAAAGTATTGGAAAAACAAGGTACTCACAAAACCTGATCATTTCTGCAAAAAATAAGTCAGTCATATCATAGCTTCTAGAAGGGTGTTTCTATTTATTACACCATCTATGCAACCATTCACAGTTCATACAGGCCTTAGTCTTCTACGTAGGAACCATAGGAAACTCATCTTCTGAATCCATTCATAATTAGATGGCATAATCTGTATCACTTCAGGCCCGGGGGTTACCTTCAAAGTCTCTGATGTTATTGAATTCAGCATATGTTAAAATTCAGGAGTAAGTAAGAAACACTTTTTCCCCCTTTAAAAAAGGCCCTGAGATACACGCCTCAAAAGCTGCAAACACCATTTTGAAGATGCAAATTTTGTAAAAAGTTTTAAAATGCTGTATCTCTGCGACAGTTCTAGATATTTTCCTAGCATTCTTTTTATTTGAACGATGATTGGTTTATGATTACAATGGTATCCTCTGTTTGTATATATCTGTCAAAGTTATTTACTGTCGCATTTTTAATTTTTATAACACCTTTCCCCCCCCCCCCCACCAAAAAAAAGAAATGCCAGTCCAGAAAAGTAACTTTTTTTTCTGTTGATTAGTAGCATGTAGTACTATATTCCATGTACAGGAGAAGTTGGAAGGGTTTTATTTTTTAAAAAATCATGTTTTTTAAACTTTCAAGGCTAATGAACATCTTCACAGAAGTGGTTTCTTACTAATTTCTTTGTTACAGTGTTAATTTCTATTGTCTTTGTTGCATTTATTTCTTTTCGCATTCATTGTTGTAGATATTTTGTACACTTTGTTGTAGTTTCTTGTCAGTTTCTTTGTCGTTTTAGTTCATTCCAGGTTTCTATATGGTAGTTGTTCAGTGCTGACTTGTCTACTGAAGAGGCTTCTAAGAAATCTGAGACCATCCAGTGAGTTCTTTGTTTTCGCGAGGAATTTGCCACTTGGCACAGTTGCAGTGTGTTTTGTGTATTTGAAATGTCTTCTGACTGGGGCCACAAGAGAGTAAAGGGTGCTGACTATTTGCATATCAATAAAAGAGTGATATATAAGACAAACAAAAAAACAGACTTTGTTTAAGTTGGGCATAAGTGTTCTAATTTGAAGACTCTGTTTCAAAGTGAAGAGGTTTCTAGTGATGACTTTTTGTGTTCTAAATGTTTTGACAGAATAACAACAATGATAATATTTGAACAAGGTGAAGCCTCCTATGGTGCAGATGATGTAGATTTTGCATCAGTAGAGGAAGAATTAAATACCCCGAATTAGTCAACTACAGAGGTAGATGTTAGTCCTGTGAAGAAACCATGGTCAGTGAAGTCGAGTCATAAGCTCTATGCATCAAGAAAGCACAGAGAAATTACTGAAGCTATGGATGAATACACTACAGCAAAACTGACCACACTCTTCAAAGTAGAAATTCAGTCTTCTTACACCTCGTGCCAGGAATTTTTCACAAATATCGACTCACCTGTTGAATTTTGTGCATTGTACAGTGAAAAGGTACGAGTTTTAACTATTATTCCACAGACATTTTCAAAGAAAACAATTTTGAACTACGTTCATCAGTATCAAAGTAGATGATAGCAAATCAAGAAATGTGAGGGTTGTAAAAGTAGTCTTTGGGAGACCTGATCCGTATTATGGTCATCCTGTAGAAGCAGCTCCAGTTCAAACAGTGCAGTCATTTTATCTGGAAGATAAATGGGACTGTTCTCGCTCGAGTGCCAGCAAAAAAGACACTATAACTGTAACAGTTGAAGGTCAAAAAGGTGTGAAAGTGAAGAGGTACATGACTCGCAGTATTAAAGAAACTTCTGTAGTTTATAAGAGCAACTATACAACTTCACATATTGGAAGATCAAAATTTTATGCACTAAGACCTAGGGATGACGGTAGATGTGTGTACTGCTCGAATTTATTTATTTTTTATTTATTTAATTTATTTATTTATTGTTCCGTGGGACCAAATTAAGGAGAAATCTCCATGGTCATGGAACGAGTCAATACATGAAATTATAACACGATATTAGAAACAGATAAAATGAAATATAGAAAAAAAAAACATATTCAGGTGACAAGTCATAAGTTTAAATGAAGACAATCAACAATGTAACACTGGAATTTGCTTAATTTTTTAGCTCTTCCAGGAGCTCCTCGACAGAATAGAAGGAGTGAGCCATGAGGAAACTCTTCAGTTTAGACTTAAAAGAGTTTGGGCTACCGCTAAGATTTTTGAGTTCTTGTGGTAGCTTATTGAAAATGGATGCAGCAGAATACTGCACTCCTTTCTGCACAAGAGTCAAGGAACTGCATTCTACATGCAGATTTGATTTCTGCCTAGTATTAACTGAGTGAAAGCTGCTAACTCTTGGGAATAGGCTAATATTGCTAACAACAAACGACATTAAAGAAAATATATACTGTGAGGGCAATGTCAGAATTCCCAGATTTTTGAATAGGGGTCGACAAGAGGTTCTCGAACTTATACCACATATAGCTCGAACAGCCCGTTTTTGAGCCAAAAATACCCTTTTTGAATCAGAAGAATTACCCCAAAAAATAATACCATACGACATAAGCGTATGAAAATATGCGAAGTAGACTACTTTTCGTGTTGAAGTGTCACTTATTTCAGATACTGTTCTAATGGTAAATAAAGCAGCATTTAGTTTCTGAACAAGATCCTGAACATGGGCTTTCCACAACAGCTTACTATCTATCCGTACGCCTAGGAACTTGAACTGTTCCGTCTCGCTTATAACATGCCCATTCTGTCTGATTAAAATGTCAGTTCTTGTTGAATTGTGAGTTAGAAACTGTAAAAACTGAGTCTTACTGTGATTTAGCATCAAATTATTTTCCACAAGCCACGAACTTATTTCATGAACTAAATTATTTGTTACTGTTTCAATATTACACACAAGATCCTTCACTATCAAGCTGGTGTCATCAGCAAACAGAAATATTTTTGAATCACCTGTAATACTAGAAGGCATATCATTTATATAAATAAGAAACAGCAGTGGCCCCAGCACCGACCCTTGGGGAATGCCCCACTTAACAGTGCCCCATTGGGACTGAACATCACTACCACTCTCAATATTGCAGAGAATTACCCTCTGCTTTCTGTTCTTAAAGTAAGAGGCGAACCAATTGTAAGCTACTCCCCTTACTCCATAATGGTCCAACTTCTGCAGTAATATTTTGTGGTCAACACAGTCAAAAGCCTTCGTTAAATCAAAGAAAACACCTAGCGTTCGCAACCTTTTATTTAATCCGTCGAAAACCTCACAGAGAAAAGAGAATATAGCATTTTCAGTTGTTAAACCATTTCTAAAACCAAACTGAACATTTGACAGCAAATTATGTGAATTTAAATGCTCCAGTAACCTTGCATATACAACCTTCTCGATAACTTTAGCAAACACCGATGGCATAGAAATAGGTCTAAAATTGTCAACATTATCAATGTCTCCCTTTTTATAAAGTGGCTTCACTACCGAGTATTTTAATCGATCAGGAAACCGACCACTCCTAAAGGAAAAGTTACAGATATGGCTAAGTACTGGGCTAACATACATAGAACAATACTTCAGTATTCTGCTAGATACCCCGTCATATTCATGAGAGTTCTTGGTCTTTAGTGATTTAATTATTAACTCAATCTCCCTCTTGTCAGTATCATGGAGGAGCATTTCAGGTAACAGTCTCTGAACACTTTTTTCTAAGAGCGCTATATGATTCCCTGTTGGAATTAGGTTTCTATTTAGTTCACCTGCTATATTCAGAAAGTGATTATTAAATACTGTACATATATGCGACTTATCAGTAACACGGACATTCCCACTACGCACTGATTCTATATCCTCGACCTGTCTCTGCAGACCAGCAACTTCCTTTACGACTGACCATATGGTTTTTACGACTGACCATATGAACTTTGTTTGGTAACTTTGAGGAACTTACTGGAGCACATGTCATATGACACCTTGGTTGGGTGTGTGATGCCTTTAGTACTCTGTGATGTAAAGCGAGAGGTTTGTTTGTTCCAAGAATGTGGTGACTGCCATGGAAATGGAGGACTGTCTTTACAGACCCTTGGCCTGGAAGGCATATCAGATAACTCTGCATAAATTACATATCCAACATGGGAGAAAAATAAACTAATTAAGTAAACTGTTGTCTTTGACAGTTTCATTGATGAACTTGGTAAATGGTCAGTGAAAGCAGTAACACATTAGCATCTGAAGACATTGCAACAACACCACATTGCACAAGTGACAGGTTGTGTACAGGCTGACGAACTATGTTTAGTGCTTCACTGTGATTTTGCTGAGAACTGGTCTGTAATTCTCCCACAAGAAGTACAACGGTATCATTGGAGCAATGAGCGGGTTTCAATTTTTACAGGAGTATCATACTTTCAAAACAAGACCACAAGTGTTGCTGCTATAAATGATGACACAAGACGTGACTCAGCACATGCTTTGCTAGCAATGTGCAAAATTCTTCAACTGCAAAAAGAGGCAGAGATCATCATTATTTCTGATGGTGCTCCTAGTCATTTTAAAAATCGTTACCAGCTGTCTGAATTGAGTAAGTCGCTTGTGCCAACTGCCTGGGTATACAGTGCTACTGGTCATGGGAAGGGGCCTCGTGATGGTGTAGGCGGCCTGCTGACCAAATACAGCTGTGATTCAGAATGCTGAGGCATTTACGAGAGTCGTGAAATTTTACACATCCACAGCCCTCATTCTTTTGCCCAAAGAGGAAATCAAAGAATTCTGTGAGCGGAAGAAAAAGAAGAATGTTCCAAACTAACTACAGCTGTGATAGGAATGCAGACAACACATTTTTCGACTCAAAGTGATGGGCGAACTCATATTGCATGCACATTAAAGAGCGAGAAAGAAGAAATTTTGTTTGTTCGGCCACCACCTCAGAAACAGCAGGATAATTTTCAAATGCACAACCTGAGACGGTGTGTGTGTGTGTGTGTGTGTGTGTGTGTGTGTGTGTGTGTGTGTGTGTGTGAGAGAGAGAGAGAGAGAGAGAGAGACTGTGACTGGTGGATTGCAGAAATTGTAGACACCAGTTATTAGTTAAACGATACTGTAGTGAACTTTATGCTACCACGTGGACCAGCTGCTGGATATAGGTTTCCAGGTGAAGGACGGCAGCAATGGCATTAGTGCTCACTTCCTGTTTACAATGTTTTGAAGATTGTAAGTGCTCCAGTTCCTATTGGTTCAGCAGGAAGGCATCACTCTATATCGAAGGGAGATACTGAAGCAGTGCAACACATTTTTAGTTCATTGACTGGCTAATTTCAGTGCAAAACAGAGTGCACAGAAGTTGTATAAATTGAAACCTTTAAGTCTTTGGACCTTTCACATGCTTTTTGGAACCATTTAAAATGCTTGAAAAATGAGTGTCTTTCTCATCTTTCAAAACTAAAATTATGTTAAATAAGGCTAGGTTTTGATTTTTATGAGCCTGTTATGTGATAACGTGGTAATAAAACAGGTTTATGTATGGCAAAAATTTCAACTGCTTCCAAAACCTGTGCAACCTAAAAGTGGAAGCTCTCCTTTTCAGGGGATGTAGAACTATATGGTACGAATCAACAGAAATTTTTTTCCCATAAATTATAAAGTAACTTCAAAATGCTATAGTAAAAGAACTTTCAGGGGTAAATCCAAATGGAGGTTTTCTTTATAATCATAAACCAATCATCTTTCAAATAAAATAAAAAAAAGTATCTAGAACTGTTCCAGAGATGTTGTTGTTGTTGTTGTTGTGGTCTTCAGTCCTGAGACTGATTTGATGCAGCTCTCCATGCTACTCTATCCTGTGCAAGCCTCTTCATCTCCCAGTACCTACTGCAACCTACATCCTTCTCAATATGCTTAGTGTATTCATCTCTTGGTCTCCCTCTACGATTTTTACCCTCCACGCTGCCCTCCAATACTAAATTGGTGATCCCTTGATGCCTCAGAACATGTCCTACCAACCGATCCCGTCTTCTGGTCAAGTTGTGCCACAAACTTCTCTTCTCCCCAATCATATTCAATACTTCCTCATTAGTTATGTGGTCTACCCATCTAATCTCCAGCATTCTTCTGTAGCACCACATTTCGAAAGCTTCTATTCTCTTCTTGTCTAAACTATTTATCGTCCATGTTTCAATTCCATACATGGCTACACTCCATACCAATACTTTCAGAAACGACTTCCTGACACTTAAATCTATACTCGATGTTAACAAATTTCTCTTCTTCAGAAACGCTTTCCTTGCCATTGCCAGTCTACATTTTATATCTTCTCTACTTCGACCATCATCAGTTATTTTGCTCCCCAAAGAGCAAAACTCCTTTACTACTTAGAGTGTCTCATTTCCTAACCTAATTCCCTCATCATCACCCAATTGAATTTGACTACATTCCATTATCCTCGTTTTGATTTTGTTGATGTTCATCTTATATCTTCGTTTCAAGACACTGTCCATTCCATTCAACTGCTGTTCCAAGTCCTTTGCTGCCTCTGACAGAATTACAATGTCATCGGCGAACCTCAAAGTTTTTATTTCTTCTCCATGGATTTTAATACCTACTCCGAATTTTTCTTTTGTTTCCTTTACTGCTTGCTCAATACACAGGTTGAATAACATCGGGGAGAGGCTACAACCCTGTCTCACTCCCTTCCCAACCACTGCTTCCCTTTCATGTCCCTCGACTCTTATAACTGCCATCTGGTTTCTGTACAAATTGTAAATAGCCTGCCGCTCCCTGTATTTTACCCCTGCCACCTTCAGAATCTGAAAGAGAGTATTCCAGTCAACATTGTCAAAAGCTTTCTCTAAGTCTACAAATGCTAGAAACGTAGGTTTGCCTTTCGTTAATCTTCCTTCTAAGATACGTCGTAAGGTCAGTATTGCCTCACGTGTTCCAGTGTTTCTACGGAATCCAAACTGATCTTCCCCGAGGTCGGCTTCTACTAGTTTTTCCATTCGTCTGTAAAGAATTCGTGTTAGTATTTTGCAGCTGTGACTTATTAAACTGATAGTTCGGTAATTTTCACATCTGTCAACACCTGCTTTCTTTGGGATTGGAATTATTATATTCTTCTTGAAGTCTGAGGGTATTTCGCCTGTTTCATACATCTTGCTCACCAGATGGTAGAGTTTTGTCAGGACTGGCTCTCCCAAGGCCATCAGTAGTTCCAATGGAATGTTGTCTACTCCGGGGGCCTTGTTTCGACTCAGGTCTTTCAGTGCTCTGTCAAACTCTTCACACAGTATCTTATCTCACATTTCATCTTCATCTACATCCTCTTCCATTTCCATAATATTGTCCTCAAGTACATCGCCCTTGTATAGACCCTCTATATACTCCTTCCACCTTTCTGCTTTCCCTTCTTTGCTTAGAACTGGGTTTCCATCTGAGCTCTTGATATTCATACAAGTCATTCTCTTATCTCCAAAGGTCTCTTTAATTTTCCTGTAGGCAGTATCTATCTTACCCCTAGTGAGATAAGCCTCTACATCCTTACATTTGTCCGCTAGCCACCCCTGCTTAGCCATTTTGCACTTCCTGTCGATCTCATTTTTGAGACGTTTGTATTCCTTTTTGCCTGCTTCATTTACCACATTTTTATATTTTCTCCTTTCATCAATTGAATTCAATATTTCTTTTGTTACCCAAGGATTTCTACTAGTCCTCGTCTTTTTACCTACTTGATCCTCTGCTGCCTTCACTACTTCATCCCTCAAAGCTACCCATTCTTCTTCTACTGTATTTCTTTCCCCCATTCCTGTCAATTGTTCCTTTATGCTCTCCCTGAAACTCTGTACAACCTCTGGTTTAGTCAGTTTATCCAGGTTCCACCTCCTTAAATTCCCACCTTTTTGCAGTTTCTTCAGTTTTAATCTACAGGTCATAACCAATAGATTGTGGTGAGAGTCCACATCTGCCCCTGGAAATGTCTTACAATTTAAAACCTGGTTCCTAAATCTCTGTCTTACCATTATATAATCTATCTGATACCTTTTAGTATCTCCAGGGTTCTTCCATGTATACAACCTTCTTTCATGGTTCTTAAACCAAGTGCTAGCTATGATTATGTTGTGCTCTATGCAAAATTCTACCAGGCGGCTTCCTCTTTCATTTCTTAGCCCCAATCCATATTCACCTACTATGTTTCCTTCTCTCCCTTTTCCTACTATCGAATTCCAGTCACCCATGACTATTAAATTTTCGTCTCCCTTCACTATCTGAATAATTTCTTTTACTTCATCATACATTTCTTCAATTTCTTCGTCATCTGCAGTGCTAGTTGGCATATAAACTTGTACTACTGTAGTAGGTGTGGGCTTCGTATCTATCTTGGCCACAATAATGCGTTCACTATGCTGTTTGTAGTAGCTTACCCGCATTCCTATTTTCCTATTCATTATTAAACCTACTCCTGCATTACCCCTATTTGATTTTGTGTTTATAACCCTGTAGTCACCTGACCAGAAGTCTTGTTCCTCCTGCCACCGAACTTCACTAATTCCCACTATATTGAACTTTAACCTATCCATTTCCCTTTTTAAATTTTCTAACCTACCTGGCCTATTAAGGGATCTGACATTCCACGCTCCGATCCGTGGAACGCCAGTTTTCTTTCTCCTGATAACAACATCCTCCTGAGTAGTCCCCGCCCGGAGATCCGAATGGGGGACTATTTTACCTCCGGAATATTTTACCCAAGAGGACGCCATCATCATTTAATCATACAGTAAAGCTGCATGCCCTCCAGAAAAATTACGGCTGTAGTTTCCCCTTGCTTTCAGCCATTCGCAGTACCAGCACAGCAAGGCTGTTTTGGTTATTGTTGCAAGGCCAGATCAGTCAATCATCCACACTGTTGCCCTTGCAACTACTGAAAAGGCTGCTGCCCCTCTTCAGGAACCACACGTTTGTCTGGCCTCTCAACAGATATCCCTCCGTTGTGGTTGCACCTACGGTACGGCTATCTGTATCGCTGAGGCACGCAAGCCTCCCCACCAACGGTAAGGTCCATGGTTCATGGGATACCGCATTTAAATTTTTTTTTTTTTTTTTTTTTTTTTACAAAAATTGCATCTTCAAAATGGTATGTGCAGTGTCATCTTTAGAGGGCTGTATCTCAGAGCAGAAATTTTTTGGAGAAAATAATAAAATTAGTATTCCTTACTTAGTCCTTCATTTTAACATATGCTAAATTCAATAACATCAGAGACTATGAAGGTAAAATTTTTTCGTAGCCTGCCTGAATTAATATGGACTATGCCAGATTAAGTTATAAAAATGGCGTTCCACAGTACAGATAAGAATGTTCATGTCAAAATTCCAAGGAGAAACACATAGAATAAATTTTGTACTACAGTAGTTTTATTATTTCTAAATGTTTGTTTTTTCTTCAATGCTCTGGATACACTATATATTTACTCTTTCAATTATCTTCAACTTTGTCTTGAGTGCCTCCTAGAACATTATGTGTATGAAGTTGATCATAGTAGTACTTTACTTCAATTTTGATATCCACTTATGCTGGATATTCTTCAAATTAATATCAAGTCTGATGCATACACCATATAAATCAGTACATTGAATGATCATTCACACTGAGCATAATTCAGAGTTTCAACCTCAGTTACAGTTGTGCACCCAGGACCAGAACAGGTTGGTACTGTCCAACCTTCACAAAAGACAGTTCAGCACAGTCACCAAAACACTTTATGCGAAGTGAATAAAATACTTACATGTAACTTATAGCAGGATTTTAGCCTGCCAAAACAATTTCACAATCACAAATAAAACCAAAACAAAATACAATTATAATAAAAAATTGATATTTAAATTCAATAACAGGGAAGAAAAAACACTGGACTGTGTGCAATTGCAAATCAAAGAAATGAAGATTATGACTACTGTCTCATAGATCATTTCTTGATTGTACTTAAAAGTGAGAGATTTGTCGCTGAGAGTCACTGTTTGCACACATTAGTTACTTAGCCTTGATAAGAGTTCATTTGCAAATACCGAGAGCCCTGAACCCATTTATAATGCTGGCAATACACATCATACAACAAAGCAGGCCTAGTCGTTTCCATAGATCCTTGACGCAAGAGTATCGCTAGGATGTACAACGTGTCAGATTATTACAACAGTAACCATATTTAAATGGTCAGGAGACTTACAAGCTAAATATAATCTAAATAGATACACGAGGTTCAAGTGTTCAAATAACGATATAGATTATAGTAGTGATGGTTACTCGAACCATTGCAAGGCTTATCTTTTAATTCATGTGAAACACATTGTGAACAATTGATATACAGTGCTACATAGTCATTTCTTACAGGAATGCTTAAAATTAAACACATTTCACTAATTCCAGAATGAGATTTTCACTCTGCAGCGGAGTGTGCGCTGATATGAAACTTCCTGGCAGATTAAAACTGTATGCCCGACCGAGACTCGAACTCGGGACCTTTGCCTTTTGTGGGCAAGTGAGTTCGAGTCTCGGTCGGGCACACAGTTTTAATCTGCCAGGAAGTTTCATTTCACTAATTATTACACACTGTCAAACATGCCTATTTTAGCTGTTTTTTTTTTTTAAAATTTGGTCTTATCCCCAATGACTGATTTAATATGAAATGGAAGTCTATTGTTTACTTTTATGCTTGAATAACGTACTCCTTTCTGTACCATACTGTGATTTTTATATCTTTGTGAAGATCGTGTTTACTTCTTGTATCATGATCATGATATTCACTGATTGTCATCTACATTGATTATTTTTCACAAAGCACATTAGTGAAAAAATGTATTGGCATGGCATGATGAGGATCCCTAGTTGTTTCAGTAAGTTTCTGGAACAGCACCTAGTGTGCACTCTACCCATCATTATAACGACTCTCTTCTGTGCAATAAAGACTATTTGCTCATGACCTGTTTCCCTGAATATGATGCCACATATCATAAGTGAATGGAGATATCCGAAGTGCACAGCTTTCATTGTTTCCAAGTCACAAAGAGGTGAAATTGAGCGAATGACAAATGCTGCTGAATTTAGTCTTTTATATAGGTCAATTATGTTAACTGACCAGTTTAGTGTTGTTAATGTGTAATCCCAAGAATTTGGAAGCCTAACTCTTAATATTTCTTTGTCGCCATTTTTTATTTCAAAATTATTTCGTTTGCTGTTTGAGATTGAATGAATTGAGTCAGACCATTAGAAGTGAACCAATCTAGAGCTGCTCCAAAAATAGTAGTTGCAGAGTGCTCTAGACTGTAGTGTGATACTTTAGCATAATGGTTGTGACATCTGCAAATACGGTGAAGTGTTCTTTTAGTGTCATACACAGTGGCAGATCACTGTAACGGAAAACTTTTCAGCCTCATGAAAGAGCACCTCTATGATGCTCTTAATAGTACAAACTGCTCTACTAACTCTCTAGGTAAAAATATACAACCCATTCGATTAAGTTACCTCAGAATGTAAGAGGATATCAACCAATGAAGATAAGCACAGCAACTGATTTTTATTTTTCCACATCAAAGACTTCAGCCCTTCAGTCTGAGAAAACCATTTGAAATGTCAACCAACCACCTGCTGCATGGGGACACAAACCTGGTGTGTATTAATACAACATATTCTGTTCTAGGAAGTTATTCTGACACCACAATCCTGTTTGTTACAACATTTTACTGCATATGTGGTGTCGACTATATTTTTCATCCTGTCAGCATATGAATGTATATTCATGACGTATCTAAAGTAGTTACAAACGCGTAAGAATATAATATAAAACATACCCAAATTTGTTCGGAAGGCGCATGCTATTTGTCAATAGCAGTCACCTTCCATACGGCATCAAAATCTAAAAAATTAGACCTTTTTCGAATTAGCTAAAGCGTGGAACAATGACCATATCTGCTATTTATTCAGAAAAGTACTCAGACGAGATAAACGATTATGTTTTCTTTGAAAACTGACCGATATGTCAATGTCAATAAGTTTGCTCACTTTATACATTTGCAATTTGATTGTTACACGCAAGTCGTCGTCTGCTGGCAGCCTAGAGCTGCCACAACAGGTCACTATTGTTCTCTTATTGTAGTACTGTCTTTCTATAATCAAGCATACCTAGAAGTCAAGGCAATGACAATTACTACCGTTAACGCGGTGGTTCCCCCTTTTTTCCATTTTGTGCGTACCAAGTTTCACTCACGCTTAGTTACATGCGTACACACACTGTGTAGCATAGGTATAAACTCAATTGTAAAACTGTCACAACATGTAATAGCCACACACTTCTCTCTAACATTGCGTTTATTATTCGGGAGGAAGCACCCTTATCTTCACGGCTGTCAATCTATTTACGTTACGATAAATGCAGATACACAATATCACTAATACTTGAACATTGAGGTCTGCTGGTTTCTCTCAGTAATCAACACATACTGAAAAAACTTACCTGAACACTGTATATTTTTCGTTAATCCAAGCGTACAAGCACACTCCTGTTCAAAACACGGAATTTCACAAGCACTTCACAGAGCGACAGACAAGCGTTGGCAATTGTTTTTTAAATAGTCGCACTCTACGAAATACTTTGACAGCCCACTGTGGAAACGATACGTACCGCTTGCAGGTTCGTTTTTGTATTTTAAAAAAGCCATAACGCTCTCACACAGTCACTATAATTATAACAAACGCATAAATGATACGATGCTAAAAGCTTATTATTATTATTAACACGGCATCATCTCAGTCTATAGCGTTCATACTAAACAGTTTGAAAAGAGAAAAAGATATAACTTTGTACTAAATTAAATTCAAAATTTTCCTTCAAAATGAATTTTCACTCTGCAGTAGTGTGTACGCTGATTTGAAACTTCCTGGCAGATTAAAACTTTGTGCCGGGACGGGACACGGACCTGGGAAGAATCTGTTTGGAAGTCTTAAAATTTTACTGGGGAAAACTACTATGCCACAACTGATACGTTTGACTGGCTGATCAGTTCGTCACGTCTCTGCAGCCAGAAAAATGGACTTTAACAGCTGACAATGGATTTCACCGACTGCAAATAATTGCCCTAACTTTCAGCCACTCGTCCATCCACTGGTGCATGAGATGTCCCACGGGAAGGTAAGCTACGGAAATAAAGACAGTAACAAACGGAGAAGCAGAAGGAAGGAGGTCACTAAGACGGCCGAGAATGAGATGGAAGGGTAATTCTATAGGACACATGCATATACTGGGTCTTGGAGATGAAGATACGGCTAACAGGAAGGTGCAGAAGGCTGGACTGAGTGACGCCAAGGACCGGCTGGGGCTGTGTGAACAGATAAGTAAGTAACTAAATCTCATGAGCACCATACTTTAAAATAGTAACTGATTTGGGAGACTGTATTTTCAGATATACTATGTGTGAAAATTAAAAGAAGGGAGCCCCAAAAACCTCACTAATTCCTTTAAATTAACGGATATACCCCATTATAGGACCTACAAAATTTAAACACGATTCGAATCCTTAAAACAAACACATAGATTTTCCAGATGAATATTTAAAGCCAATGTTTGCTGTTCACTCTTCCAGTCTCTTAATTAACAATGGCCACTGCCATCAACTTGTTGGCAGGTGGCAAGTGCAGCACCTTTAAAACACTACCTTCTCTTGCTCAAAAGGATCTGATAGAATGTTACCTACATGATATCCAAATTAACATGAGGAGAGGGAAGACCATAAAATAAACGAAGGCAAGATGTACATGGAAGCCCAATATGTAAAGTTGATCAAAGACAATGTGCTTCCAAGTATTTCCATAGGATTTCTTGAACTAAGACACTTCATAGGCTGGTGACACTGCATAGGTCGTTGTTTCATTTTTAAATAAACACTTTATTACATGATTTAACAGTTAGCTAATTTCGCCCCCTTGCTGCATCACAATACAATTTTTTATGTACAGTCCATATATGTGCATGGGGGAGCAACATGTGACAGAAATCTATAAGTGTTCATCTACATGTTCCTTTTAGTGCACAGCAAGAGTCTGCAGAATTACAAAGATTGCATTAACTCGCTACCCACACACTGTTGCTGCATGTTGAATGTAATCCAAGGCAAGTGCATAGGGTATGTCACAATTAATGGTGTAAAAGCATGCTGTTGAAAGTACACCATACTAGAATCGAAAAAATCTCAGTAAACATAGGTCCACAAATGAATCATCTGGGAGATAAGTGAGACTTCACGGTTACCAGCCACCACTGTTGTGATTCTGTGTAAACGCCACATGCTGATCCATTGTGTGGTCTTTGTTTATGTTTTCGAGACATGGAGTTGAAAACAGAATGGATACAACAGTACAGTACACAGTCAGAGTGTCAGTCCTGACAGTTGTTTGCGAAGCGCCAGTTATGTTGTATGAGTGTTGGTTGTAACATGGGACGTTACAGTAAGGCGCAGCATGCGAATATGCATTGCATGGGAGGCTGCACACTTGTACCAAGAAGGATACCTTGCCCTAAGAGACCCTGAGAGTCAACCATTCACAAGGGTGCATCACTGTCTCCAAAAAACTGGGAGCCTTACACATGATGTTGGAGTGCATAGGCATGTGCTTGAAGATGTGGAACTGGAAACAGTCAAACACACTTCTGAAATCTTGACACAAAGACTTGCCACCCAGATTCCTGGAACGAGCTAGAATAATCTTTGGAGAATAACGAATCGCAGTCCGCAGGTCGTGGTCGTGCGGTAGCGTTCTCGCTTCCCACGCCCGGGTTCCCGTGTTCGATTCCTGGCGGGGTCAGGGATTTTCTCTGCCTCGTGATGACTGGGTGTTGTGTGCTGTCCTTAGGTTAGTTAGGTTTAAGTAGTTCTAAGTTCTAGGGGACTGATGACCATAGATGTTAAGTCCCATAGCGCTCAGAGCCATTTGAACCAATAACGAATCACAATGCAATTTACCCATACCATCTCCAATGTGTTCAGTGTCTTAGTGAGCTCGATTTTGGTCCTAGACTAGCGTTCTCTCAGTGGATGCAACAAAGATCTGTAGTAAACCCCATGTTTGACAGTAACATTTTATTTACAGATAAAGCAGGGTTCACCCATGTGGCACCATCTGGCAGGATCACTTGAAGATGTTCGCTTAGACCAAAGTCAGATGATGTGGTACGTGTATGATAGAGCACTGGCACATTTTGCTGCTATGGTGAGACAATATCTAACGTTCTAATGTGGCCAAAGGTGGATTGGGAGAGGAGGACTTGTACTGTGGTCTCCAATACCACCTGATCAGAACCCCATGGATTTCTGTGTACGCCACTCTGGTTAACATTGTTGAAGAAATGGAGTAGAGATAATAATTACGAAATGATTCAAGCATGTTCGAAGTTTCGAAGGTTACTGCAGCGACAGGTGCAGGCATGCTTCCTGGTACAAGGACGACACTTTGAACACCCCATTTAATTATGAGTACAGTCATGTAACTGTTGTTGTGTTCATCCAGAACACCTGCATTTCTACCAAAGTAACTCTATTAACTTTTCTTAATGCTATACAGTATTATTACATTTTCATAACTGGGATGACATTACATTTACACAGAATCAAGTCAGTAGTAGCTAATAAGGACAAAGCCACAATTAAACTGCATGCATTTACGCCATTGATTATGATACACCCTGTATATCCATACCATGTTTGTGAAAGAGCGTAATGGCTCCTGCTGTCCACTGAAAAAGCGATTTGCAGCAGCAGGAAGGCAGAATAGGGGACTTGGGGAAAGAAACATTTGTTTTAATTGAACAACATTACATTTTTCTTATTATCTCATATTATTTGTCATAATAATTTAGTATTGATTATATTTTTTATAATTTGACTGTGAAACCAATAATTAATTATTGATAATTCTGCAATATGCGCTTGATAATTTGTGTTAATGAAACAATTTTGTACATTAAATTCTTTTACTTATTAATGTTTTAAATGACTGGTTTCTTGCTGAGGGAATGATTTTCTAATACATATCTGGATATAGTCTCCAACCACAAAAGTAAAGGATGTACTAGATCTTTTATTTTAGCGCCTTTTTCTTGCCTTGCTGATTTAACTGTTAAGAGATTGGCAGTCAGTGGCAATCAGTCATAGCTACACAGTAGTGTGGTGTAGTCAGCAGCTGGTGTACAAAACAAGCAATTAATTTTTATGCACTGAAGTACAGCAGAATGTTGAATGAGAGTGTCAGTTTCATGTATTTACAGTAGCAATTAGTCTCAGTCATGTAAATGCCTGAGATGCAAAATTTTTTGAAATTAAGTCTATGTTGAAGTAGCTCACATTACAAGCCCAGAAAGCACAGGAGCCAGGAAATGCAATACGGGGGGACATGGTTACATTTTTACATAAGATATGTGAGGATACTATGCAAATGTCACTTAATAGAAATGTAAATCAATTGGCTTCACTATTTCCAAATAGTGTTTAGTTAAGTTATAAAAGCAAATTTCTATTATACGAGTTCCGAACAGTAACTGCTACAGTTCTTGGTTAATTTGCCAATTAGGACCTTGCAAGATTAATGTAATATGATAAAGTTAATGAGTGACATCATTTCCCTTTGAGTAAGTTCAATAATGTTAGTGGCAAACGTAGAGAAACAAATATGTGCTTCTTTGCTTCATTTTTTCAGTAAGGTGAAGTTGTAATAATTCACAAGAAAATTATTTAGTAATTCTGAGTGCAAATACAAAAAACATTGAAATTTTTATTCCATTAGGACCAGTGACTCATTTCTTTATCTAAGAGTATTTTTTCAAGTGATAGAGGCAAAAAGTAAGAGTGTATTGATTCTTGATCCAGGATTGTAAACAAACACTGTGGTTCAGTGGACACTTCAAAGTCATTTGAATAATGACTAACACAGGGAGTGTAGTGAGTGCATAAAGTGATACAGAACGATTCAGTCTAAAACTACTAAATCCTTTGTAACAATGTAAATGTCTTAACAGTAATCCCACCATTTTCAGGCCAGGTTTAAATGTTTTTTGAATCTAAAGTCATCACCAACTTTGGTACAGATCAGGCACTACAGTGTCTAGTTGCCATGATATTAAGTTCCAGAATGAGATTTTCACTCTGCAGCGGAGTGTGCGCTGATATGAAACTTCCTGGCAGATTAAAACTGTGTGCCCGACCGAGACTCGAACTCGGGACCTTTGCCTTTCGCGGGCAAGTGCTCTACCATCTGAGCTACCGAAGCACGACTGGAAGGTAGGAGACGAGGTACTGGCAGAAGTAAAGCTGTGAGGACCGGGCGTGAGTCGTGCTTCGGTAGCTCAGATGGTAGAGCACTTGCCCGCGAAAGGCAAAGGTCCCGAGTTCGAGTCTCGGTCGGGCACACAGTTTTAATCTGCCAGGAAGTTTCATGATATTAAGTTGTTCTTATACGAAGCTAATGGAGTATAGTATTACATTAGAGCAATTAAATCACTCTAGTGTAAAGGTGTGACACGAAACAAGGATATTAAATTCTTCTTCACAAAAAAAATTTTTTTTGTGTTATATTTAACTTCCTTTAGAAACATAAAGTCAAAATTAAAACTTAAAACCAAGTGTTCGAATTTGCTTAAGGGTGGTGTTACATTTGGCTGCCTGGTGACAGGACTGTACCAAAATTTCATAAGCTCTAGGGACGTGGATTTGTAAGCAGTGCACAAACAGATTTCAAAACAAAACTAATATTGGATATTATTTAAGCAAAAAAAGGAAAAAAAACTGAGTAATAATAATTAAGATTAAACTGAAATTTTCATGGCTTTGGGTAGTGAAAAGTTGGATGTAGAGGTAGTGACCAAAGCTGACACAGAGACTGCAGTCACGTATTTGCACATAGTAACTACAGGGGTTGTGCTACAATTAGTCCAAGTTAGAAGTGTGGGAACAAGTGATTCAGGCACATATGGTGTTTCTGGGGCTATGGGTGTATGCAATATAT
This sequence comes from Schistocerca nitens, assembly GCF_023898315.1. NCBI lineage: Eukaryota > Metazoa > Arthropoda > Insecta > Orthoptera > Acrididae > Schistocerca > Schistocerca nitens. The sequence continues at coordinate 601,454,464 of NC_064616.1, read as the reverse complement.
ATCAGTCTGATGTTAAAAGTTAACCAGAAGCTTAAGAGGATGAAACAAATGGTGGTTTAGGTAATGTTTCTGAATAATATCGTACAAGGACAATTAAGAAACATGCATACGAAGAGAATAATTTCACGAAAATTGCAAACTGAATTAATGATTTCTCATTAGCACAAAAGACTGAATTGTATCAAGTACTAAAGGATAATCTGAGAAAATGTTCTCAGATAAGCCAGGGCTGGTAAAGAATAGACACACTTGCTACATATAGTTGAACATAAATTTTTTCATTCCACCATATCTGATTACTGTTTCAAAGACAGTTGAGGTTAAAAAAGAGATTGAGAAGATGGTCAAATGGGGCACAACAGAGTGAAGTAATAATCTGCATAATATTCCACTAATAAAAGCAGGTAAAGAAGATAGTTGATTTCAGGTTGTTATTGACAATCACACTGTGAAGAAGATAGTGCAATGGGAAAGAGACTAGCCCAAAAATTGGCTCTGAGCACTATGGGACTCAACATCCTAGGTCATAAGTCCCCCAGAACTTAGAACTACTTAAACCTTACTAACCTAAGGACACCACACACACCCATGCCCGAGGCAGGATTAGAACCTGCGACCGTAGCAGTCCCGCGGGTCCGGACTGCAGCGCCAGAACCGCTAGACCACCGCGGCCGGCAGCCCAAAAATTCAGGTGAAATGTTGCAAAAACATTGCGAAATTCGATTTATGACATGCTTTGATTTAATGCTGGGTATTGGCGGGTACCATTAGCACTTGACTCAAGAAAGTGTACTGCATTTTTACTTGCAGGAAAGAGCTGCTACTAACAAAATGGTGTCTTTCAGATTAAATACTTCTATGTAGGTATTTATAAGAGCATTTGAATCTTCGAAATGAGATATGTTCACAGATTACTATGTATGTGGACGATTCGTTGACAGCAACACGAGCTTGAAAGGCATACTTAGCGATGGTCAGTAAAGTATTCAATTCCCTCATAAAACGAGGTATGATTTTGACGCTAACAAGGAGAGGTCACCAGTGGTGGGTCGACTTTTTGAAACAATATATACGCTGATGCAGGTTAAGGTTCCAGATATCACACCCTGCAGCCATTCGTCCTTGTGAGCCCTCAGTTGTGAAAAATCGAGGAATAAAATTTAGGAATTTTGCATAATGCTCTAGAGTTTTAAAAAAGGAATGTTAAATCGACTGACTGGGCAGCATAATAGTTAAGCTGCAGTCCTTGTATGTGAAAGGTTGTGGGTTTGAATCTCGTCAGACGGCTTGAAATTTTTTATTTTTAAATCTTTATCAAAACGACTTTGGTCATTATTTCATTCACTTAATTCGTTTAAGTGTAATTTTTGGCTTCTAGTCCGTTGTGACATCATTTTAATCACCATAATATTAACTTTTTCAGCTCACCTTATTTTCTCTTCCTACCAATCTTTTTCCACTTGGAATTTTTGTGTATATGAATTGAATTATTTTTGTGCATAAGAACTGAATCAAAACATTTGAAAATGGTGATTTATTGGTTAAAAAACAAAAGACGAAATATTTTAGTAGTGACTGTGTGATGATGTCAAAAATGTTTTTTTCGTTACAAAATCTACTTTTTAATGGTAATGGTCATCCAAACATTTAAAACATAAATTCTCAGTGCACTATGGACAGAATAATGCAAATGAAGAATTGAACGAAAGAAGGGATTAAGAGTAAGATGAAATTCGAAAAAAATGATAAAAATAATGAATGCAGTGATATGGACGAAAATATAGAATGATAAAACAGGATGCATTAATTCGAAGTTGATATATAACAATAATTATAATTACATGAAAAAAAATTGCTAGTGTGAAAAGACTCATAGGAAGAAAATTATTAGCATATGGAAAAGTAAATATGGTGATTAAAATAATGCAACAAAGGAATGGAAATAAAAAATTACATTGAAACAAATTAAGTTAATAAAATAATTACCAAAGGCATTTTGATGGAGATTTAAAAATAAAAAATTTCAAAGCACCTGATAAGATCTGAACCCACAGAGTTCTGACTGTCAGAGCCATACCTTAAATATTATGTTACACAACTAGTCCATACAACATTGCTTTATTAAAGCTCTAAAGCATCATGTGGAATTCGTAATTTTTTTCTGTGCGTACTCAATGAGGGCCCACCAGGTTGAATGGCTGCAGGGTCGATATCAGGAATGTTAACCTACATCACCATACAGATGGTTTCAAAAACTGGATCCCACTGCTGGGAGGCTCTCCTTGTACGAATGTGTGAGTTTATAGATAGGAAAATCATGTTTCTGGAGCATGTTATGATGATCAAGAAACAGGTGAAAGTCTCCTTACGAATATGTGGGTTTTATCAAAGATGTTTAGAAGGGCAAGCATTCAACAATCCTCATTTAAATAATTTATTGGAGAAGGACAGTGCTTTTGTATGGACCCAAAAATGGCAATTGATGTTCGAAAAATAAAAAGTCTTTTGAAGATAAAATCTTATCTAACCAAAGCTGAAATTAACTGTTTCACAGGGGAACTGATTGTTCGTATTTTCTTCTCAGGGTTCAAATGTTCCAGGAAAAGACAGAGAGGTGGCAGGTTATACATAAATCAACTGCTTTTGCTGGTAGAGCACTGAGCAACTATGAAAGAGAGACTATACCATTTCTGTAAAAGAAGCATTAGCCATAGTCTGTGGATTAAAAAAAAATGGAAATCATTTATCAGAAAGGAATTTTGGCACATCGCTGGTACGGTATTATATATATATATATATATGTGGTAGGTGGTATGTTTTGTTCTGCGCGCGTTATGGTTTTGTTCCAGAGAATACCATTTAGTTGTTTTATGGCTCGCTTGCCCTGGCCAATTTTATTGTTTATATAATCCATACTTCTACCAATGGACGACAGTGTCACTCCCAGGTACTTAAAATTATGATACCCTTTAACAGTATCAGCACCGAGTTGTAAGTCGTTAACAACATTTTCTCCCACTTTTAGATATTCTGTTTTAGATACGTTTATGACAAGACCCCATTTTTTATATTCTTCTTTTAATTCGCGGAACATGTAATTTGCATCTTCTGCATTTCCACCTACTAACACTTGGTCTTCAGCAAAACATAAAGTGAACAAGATCTTATCGTCTATGGGGATACCCATTCCACTGCGTTTCCTTTTCCAGGATTTCCGTGCATCCTCTAGGTAGATCTTAAAGAGTGTAGGGGTGGGTATGCATCCCTGGCATAGTCCCTTTGTCACCTCAAACTCTTGAAATAGTTGATTCCTCACTTTTACCATTGCCGTGCAACCTTGGTAGAGGAGTCTGACAGCTTTCGCATAGCTCAGTGACAAGCCATTACCAATTAGACTTGTCCATAGCTTGTTCTGTCGAACTGTGTCATAAGCTTTTTGGATGTCTACAAAGGCAAGATGGGTCGTAAGGCCCCTTGCTGTCCTTTTCTCCATTAGGTTTCTGAGGGTAAATACTACATCAGTACAGGAGCGACCAGATCTGAATCCATTTTGTTCTTCAGATTCAGTTATTTCTTTTTCTATCTTCTTTTTTAGGATATGGCCATAGACTCTCGCCATGGATGGCATCACAGTAATTCCACGATAGTTTGCACAATTTCTCCCGTTGCTCTTCTTGAATATTGATGTAATTGTGGCCTTTTACTACCACTTTGGGGCTTCGTCACCTCTAAGGCATTTGTCAAAGATCACTGCCAATCTCACAAAGAGTTCTGACAGTGCTGCTTTAACCAGTTCTATATAAATTAATCCTGGACCTGGCGACTTTCTGTTTTTCATGGCATTAGTTGCATTTCGGACTTCCTTCAGAGTTATCAGTGGTAAATTATCATTACTGATTTAAATGTCTTGTGGGTTCTCAGTGAATGCCACTCTGTTCTCAGGTAGTAATCCTTGGTAGTGTTGTATCCATTCCTTCTTGCTCATGAGGTTTATATCAGCTTTATCTTTATTCCGTGTGCTCATTGTTTTTAATACCCTTCAGGCTTTATTTGCTCACGCATTCCCCATGCTCTTTTCTATCTGTTCTCCGGTTTTCTGGCAGTCTTTGTTTTTTGCCTTAATTATTGTTTTCTGTGCATCTTTTCTCCACTCTCTGTATTCCCACCAATCATTGTCTGATCTTGAGTTCAACCATTTATTATAAGCTTTCTTCTTACTTTCTACCTTCTCTTGTACCGAGTGGTTCCACCACTCATCACATATTGTATTACTCTTTTGGATTTCTTTTTTTCCCAGAGCTTCATAAGCTGTGTTATGGATGGCTTCTTTAACCATCTCATACATCTTATCTGCAGAGGTCCCTTCAATGGCAGCAAGTTTTTCTGCTAGCCTTTGCTGGTACAAGAAACGAGTAGAACTGTGGTCAAGGATTTCTAAATTATATTAAATATTACTGGCTTTCTCTGTCTCGGTTTCCACTTGAATTTCTGTGTCTTTGATAAACTTGAATAATATCTTAGACATTAGCAGAAAATGGTCTGATCTGCTGATCCACATTCTGCACCTCTCATAGCCCTCACATCCTGTACTACTAGCTTTGTTGTTTGCTTTATTATGACATAGTCTATAATGGCCTAGAGGTTAACGCTTGGTTTCATCTATGTGTATTTGTGGATGTCCTTATGCTTGAACCATCCATTCAGAATTCTTAAATCATTTTGCATGCAAAATTCTCTCAATCTTCCACCATTATTATTTATGGTTTCTTCACCATATTGTCCCATTATGTTGTCACTAGCTTTCCATCCTGTTCTGGCATTTAGGTCTCATAGTAAAATGAATTCTTTGCAGTTCCCTATGTTTCCAAGAGATCTTATCAATTGAGTGCAGAATAAGTCTTTCTTCGCTACATCAGTGTCGTCGTTTGGTGAATAGACCAGAATAATAATCACCGCGGAATGGCCCTTTATTTTCATCTGTACTTGGAGAATCCTATCACTGACATATTCCCAGCTGGTTAGGTTTTTCTTGAGTTGTTTCTTTATCGCAATGGCAACTCCACTTTGGCCTCGTTGTTCCATTGGCACCTCACTATAAATATATATGTAATCATTTGTCTCTTCTGTACCATGCCCTTTCACTTTGGTTCCTGTTAGGCCCACTATGTCCACGTCAAGGTGCTTTATTTCTTTAAAGACTTCACGTTTCTTTGTAGAAAGTCCTTGTATAATCCATGTTGCAGTTCTCACTGTGCTTTTTCGTTCCTGTGTCGTCTTCATTTTGATCCATTCCGTTCCGAAGCTAAATTGGGAGGTTTTGCATGTGATTCCTTTTTCTAGGGTGGAGTGCAGGTCCAACGCCGAAACCCCCGATCTGGAGGACCAGGAGATTTTTAATTGTGGTTTTTTTCCACTAGACGATTGTCTTTCTGGGCTCAGGGACTCTGTCTATCCTTCCCTTGGGTTCCTCTGGGAATGAGGTGGCACTTACACAAAGTCCACCGTACCGAAGTCCATCTTCTTTGCCTTCCTTGCCGATGTGGTCTTCACCCATAACCCTGGGCATGTGTAACGCATTATACCCAGCGATACTGGGTCCCCAGCAGAACTTTGCCACCAGCTCGACAGCTGCGCCCACCCCTGCAACGTGGACGCGCCTACTGAGAATTACCCAAGTGCGCTTAGAGAAGGGGGCTCTAAGCACCCTAGGCTTGGTTAATGTGCGTGTATGGTTCCACACACAAAGGCGGGTATTTCTGTGTTGTTGAAATTTATTTTACAATGCTAACGTTATTTCAAACAACAGTGAATGTACAAATGAACTATAAAAAGCAACAATAATTTACATTTAAATTATTAATTAGGGTAATAAGTGACATGTTCATCATTAAAAAAGAAAGAGTAACTTGAATACCAACATTTCATACAAAGAAACATATTGTAAATTACAGGCGTGATTCATCATTATTCACTAACGTCATAATTACTGGAATACTCGCAAGAGTCCACATCAGAAACAGATTCATTTCCTCCTTCCCTGTCATTCTTGGAGTCGTTCCAGAGCACATCGTCTCCATTGCCATCCAGAGTATTTTAAATACAGCATTTCTTGGATGATTTTGCGATCATTCGTGCTTGGATGCATTTCCAGGCAGCCGAAACCCAGTGTGCAATAATGTAGGGCGCAGCACGTTTAATTTTTCCTGTCGGATTCAGTTAACGATTTGGTTTGCAAAACCATTTTTCGCACTGTTCCTGAACGTAACCTTTGAAAATGTTATTTATACTAACGTCCAGGGGTTGTAATACAGAAGTCATTCCTCCAGGAATAATAACAAGGTCACTTGGTAGGCTGTGGATCTTCTTGTTTACGTCGTCAGTGAGATGACCAAGAAATGCATCAAGACAAACCATTGATGGTTGCTTGGAAAGCCTACCATGACGCAGTTCCCACAAGTTTCGGAGCCAGTCAAGTTGTCGAAGTTTCAGTCATCCATCTCTTCTCTTGATTCCAAACAATGACGTCATCATGAAATAGCTTTTCATTTTTTGGAGTCCTGGGGCTTGTTTTCGCTTGAAGGTTAAAAAAGGAGGAAGTTAGTTCCCATCTGCCGTGATTGCCTGCATTATTGTCAAGCGCTGTTTTCCACACCCAGATGTTTTGATGGTAACTTCTTTTGTACCCTTCTCGTCAATCGTGTAATTACGCGGCACATCAAACCAAACTGGAGTCTCCATCAGCGTTGCCTATTTGGCCCATCGAAAAATTCTTCTCTTTGCGAAGTGTGATAACATACCGCTGAAATTCTTGAAGTTTCGTCTCAAAATCCTGTGGAAACTTTTGGCATATTGTTTGTTGTACGGCGTCGCAGAGATAATTCCGCTCGTTTCATAAAGTGATAAACTCATCCCCGGCTAGCCTTAAACTTTTGCTTCGGTATATTAAGAGCTGCAGCCACCTGTTTTGCTTTTTTTACTGTGGTGTCACTGGCCACAGGGTGCCCAATCTTCTTCCTTTCTCGGAAGAATTCCAAAACATTTACTTAAACGTCAGAATGTCTTCCTTCGCGAGGTCCAGTGAATTTCTTTCTAGTAGCAGTAGTTGCATGTAATGCCAATTTTTGTTTCATCCATAAGCGAACGCTACTCTCAGCTACACTGAACTTTCTTCCTGCCCTTCTGTTACCATATTTTTCAATATAAAGAATTAGTTTAAGCTCGAAAGTAGTTTCATACGATATTCTTCTCTTGTTGCCTTCCATTTCGTGACTACCTAATGCAAACACAATGCGAAGTACTGTAGTAGGCCAAGAATAATGAAATGAGGTTGAGAAGTACAACAATGCTTTGTAATGTACGGGACAGTACCTAAGTTTCAACGAGCACCGAGAGAGTTGGCGCAGTGGCTAACACACTGGACTCGCATTCGAGAGGACGACGGTTCAATCCCGCGTCCGGCCATCCCGATTTAAGTTTTCCGTGATTGCCCTAAATCGCTCCAGGCAAATGCCGGGATGAGTCGTTTGAAAGAACACGGCCAACTTCCTTCCGCTTCCTTCCTTAATCCGATTAGACTGATGACCTAGCTGTCTGGTCTCCTTCCCCAAACAACCTAACCCAACTCCCTCAACGATAAAATAAAAAAGAAAAAAAAAAGAAAACGACACGTTCTATTCGAACCGACGACTAAAGAAAATTTCCTCTCGTGGCAGTAACGGATTTTGTTCTGACGCCTGCAGAACTGGAAATATACATACATATCAGCTCTTTTAACTCGATAACCTCTTACACGATTTACGTCTTCATTTCTTTAATTTACAGATACTATACATATATTTTCTTGCTATGGTTTAACAGATGTTATGCTACTTCATATCACATAGGGTAAGAAACACCGGTGAACGATTCAAGTTTGTACTCGAATCTAATGCGCCATCGAGTCTTATGTGCAACCCAATTTTTAGTACTTTGCATGGTAAAGAAAAGCGAGCACTAGATTCGCGTAAATGCGATATGTACACACAAAACAATTATTTATACAGAACACAGAGCTTTGACGTCCTTAAAGATTACCATCTGTTGCCTAATAGGCTAACCATATGGAAACTGTTTCTTCAGCAATTCGATCTAGAAATAACATATGAGGGTGTGCTGGAAATTATGCCTCCAAATTTTTTATTATTTTCTCAATATTGGTCAAAATATTACGTGTCATGCATTTTACTTGGTCAGCTTTCCCACTTTGTTGATGCAACTTAGAACTATGTGCCACGGCAGTGTGTAGTGTAACTATGATGGTGGGTGAGAGACCCTCACAAAACTGAAGTCATGAATTCAAAGAATTCGACCACACATGAGGCACCCTCTCCTTCACAATGACAATGCCAGACCATGTGTGACATCTGCCACAATCTGATAACTTGGGTTCACTGTCATCGATCATTCTCCATACAGTCCCGACTTTCATCTGTTTCCAAAATTTAAAGAACACCTTCGAGGGTTTGACTTTGATAGTGGTGAAGTGGTGCAAGCAGAGTTGATGTTATGGATCCATCAACAAAGTCAAACATTCTACAGCGACAGTATCAACGAACTGGTCTCTTATTGGGAGGAATGTGTTTGTCACCAGGGTCACTATGTTGACAAATAAATATACAGACATGAACAGTAAATATGTAGAATGTTAATTAAGTTTGCTTTATTTAAAAAGCTTTAAGAGTTTTCACATAAAGAATACGGTGATATTACATTTCATTATGACCTCGTATGTAAAAGGAACATATCGCTGAGTGCCTGATGTTTATCTAAGCTACCTGAAGATGGGGAAATACAGGAAAGAAAAGAGGAAAACAAAAGTACTTTCCAAATTAATTATCTCACAGAAGTTGAAGGGAGGGAAGAGATTACATGTGCACATAAAACTATTATGCATTACCCAACTGAAGGCGATTATTTCAAACTTGTAAAAACTAAATTCGACAGTAAAAAGTCGGAAAAATAAATAAAAATTACAAAATTTATGAAGGAGTACTTTACTCGAGGAGGGATGCAAAATTCTGAAACTGGGGAGTATTTTGGTCACCAAATTACATTAACGAGCTACTGATAATTTTCACTTAGTGTATAGAAACTGGGGAGTTGGAAGCGAGCTGTTTACATTTTGGAGCACATTACTATTAATAATTTGGCAAGGAAGGTTGTCACAAGAACCAAATAATGTGATTTGTGTCAAAAGGTAACGAATGCTACTAGCAAGGGACCTACATGAATTATTAAATGCACTAGTATAATGGAATTAGATGCTTTAGATCTGTTTGCACCATTATTAAAAAATCATGGAATTTATGTGCATTCTTCATATATTGGAAACATTTTTAAAATTTATCAAATTATACCCTTTGAGAAACAGTATTATTATATCAGTCTAAGGTAAAATCTCAAAAGGTTTCTTTTTAACTGTGGGAAAGGTTATTATAAGTTCTCAGAAGATTATTTTATAACTGTAGGAATACCAAGGTATATACTGTCACATAATCATCCACAGTTTTGTTATAGAATATGGAAAGCAGATATGTCAGAGAAAGAGACTCAAACTATCCATATATCTGCATACCATACAACCAGTAATGCACTTGAGAGATGGATGCACAATTTAGGCAGACTGTGTAGAGCTTACTGTCATAACAACCATCAAGCAACAGGAAAATATATAGCTGTTTTTGATGACATAATGAATTCCCTGAAACATGAAACTTGTATTTTGCTAAACAGAAAAACAAATACTTTAGCTGAAGTGATAGAATTCCCATCATATATGGAACCTACCCTAGATGGAAAGAAAGAAATGCTTGAAGATAAAATGAACAACAAAGCAGAATATCTTATACATATATATAAAAAAATCTGAATAGCACTAAATTTAATGTCAGTGGGCAGGTACTGATTAGTACACACAAAAATGCTGTGTAATTAACTCTGAGATTAGTAATTTTAAATTTGTTTATAATTGTCTTTTATAATTATTGACATCACATATACTAACGACATTTACTTTGAATTTCCCAAGTCAAGGAAAAGCTTATGTGTCAGAACCATCTGGGACTTGAAAAAATATGAACTGATCATACTGATAACCTGACCTAAAGACAGATATGTTGAAATGTTAAAAATATCATGTTAACATTAGAAACTACCATGATTTACACTTGAGAAATTTCTTGTTAGACATTAATTAACATACATTTCAAAGTGTGTCTGTTATAGACTAATGTGTTTATATAAGATTCAGATAAAGTTAACTTAATGAAAAGAAAAGGGACAAAGAAACTGTAAAAAAGTGCAAGACTGATGATCCTCATAATGCGAAAATGGAGACAATAAATACAAAAAGAAAAACAGATTAAAATATGATCTTGGTTCAATAAAGGGCTTGGCATTAAAACAATGAGGTACAAAAACAGGTACTATGAAATAACATGTGTTTTTTGTAAATTTTTTAACAAGTTACTAAATTGGTATTAAGAGTATTGTTCTTGTGAAAAATATCTAGTTAAAGTGATGAAACATTCCCATTTATTAAATAAAAGTGTAATAATGGATAGAAATCATCAACATTCAGAAATATGTCACAATGAAAAGCATACATCTTAAATCCAAATTAAAGAAAAAACCGTTACTAATGTTGTAGTTAATAAGAAATTTTAAAAATTAGTGTAGTTCTAGGTGCCACAACTATGAAACAGAAACTAGATATGGTCTGGGACGCTGAAACTTTTTCAGAGAACTGGAAAGTTATGCTAATTCATCCACTCCATAAAAAATGGGACAAAACTGACATCAATCAGAGGAATTTCATAACTGTTTTAGAATACAAGATCTTATCAAAAGCTCTTCTGATCATATTAAAGCCTGAATTAGAACAAATTCGAGAACATCAAGTCAGGTTGAGGAGAAACAGTTCCTGTCTGGAGCAAATTCTAAACATTAAACAGAACATATTAGAACTTCTGAAGGAAACAACTAAAAAGGCAGGTCAACGAATATTATAAGACAGAAGACATGACCAATGAAAGTAACCATCAAGAATTTTAAAAACCAAATAAGGTAACATCATGAAACAGAGAACTTCAAGTATCTCAGTAAAAATATAAAAACCGAGAAAGAGCAGTTGAAATCAAAAATGAAAAAAATAAAAGAGTGTATATGAAAGTGAGAAATCTGTACAATAAGAAATATTTTTCTAAAAAATTAAATTAAGGAGCTGTAAAACAAAAGTCCTGAATTAGTCAGAAACACTACGATCATCTGTATGCAATATGGCTTTAGTTTTGAAAAATATAGAAATAAGAACCTAGCTAAAAAAAATTATTACCACTCAAGAACAAATATGACAATTGGGTTTCTAGACCAAATAAGGAAATATATTAATTGCGCCGTAAAAAAACAGGTGAGATCAGGAAAATATGTGCTGGACTCTATGGGCATCAATGACTGAATGAAGAATGACAGAGTGAAAAAGAAGATCCAAACATTTTTCCAAGACAGGGAACCAGACACAGAAAATGGTTGGGGAGGCAAGACAAAAATGAACTAATGAGAAACAGTTTGAATCGGTGACCTCTCTGAAAAGAGACAAATTCAGAATAGAGGCCAAGGAATTCAAACTTTTTAGGAAGATAAAAAAGAAGAGCAACTGGAGTCGAATAGTCGGATAAGAAGAAAAGAAATAGTCTTGGAGGAGGATGAAGAAAAGATTAATAAACAGTTAACTTGACATGGTCGTTAGTTGGCCTGAAATGAAATTAAAAATGAATATATTGTTTTTGTATAGATTAAGGATTTGTAAGGAAGAAAAAGGTTGTTTAGTGACTTATAAGTCGTTACTATGTAAAGTATACAAATGTACAAAATTTAAGTCTGACTGTAATAAAAACAGATGCAGGAATTTGAGGAAAAATAATAATCGTATACTGTAGTTTATTTTTAATGAATTTTTAGAGAATACATTTATTTAAATTAGTTTGAAGCAAAGAAACTGAAAGAGAATTTTTTTGAATACATATATAAATTAACACTAAGCTACATGACGTTGAAATGAATTTTTGTGTATTTTCATATCATAGAAAGTGTTAAACTTCTTTCACACCACAGTCACATTGCATATGAGGGAACATTTCCTTAAGGCTATCCTTATAGGACATCTCAAGAAAACGTTGGACGTAAGTTACACAACAACATTACTGCTTGTTCACAAAAGGAAGAGCCAGGCCTCGCTAGTTCTGAGTCGTTAAAATTCGGTCCAATTCGGTTCACTCCGATTCAATCGTGTTTAGCGTCCGGCCGCTGCCAACCTCAGTGATGCAATACTGAACTGTGCGTAGCCATTGTAAAGTGACTGGTGAGCTTCGCTACGTTCCTTAGTGAAGTTTTACACCGCATTATGAGTGACGAAGAGGTTCCTGGCCCATAGCAGGCAACGCCAAATGCTCCATCCACTCCTCAGAGAAGAGCAAAGGGTAGCACACAACGGAGTCGAGAAAGAAAAATAATTAGTAATGTCGCTAAATCCTGCGAAGAAGAGAGCAAAAATAAAAAACTGCTCCACCCTCTTTCGCAGCCAATAACACGAACAGTTACTTATACAGGGGTGAGTGTCAGTTCCGTGAAAAGAATACGTAGATTTTCTAAAGACAACCATGGAAAATCACCAGAAACTCCCGGCAAAAAAGGTAATTTTCAGTTCAAATTTTTCGGTTCGACATTGCTTTGAATCTGCCTTACCGTTTGTCTGAATTACTGTAGTCGTTTCGTTTGTATGGTGTGAAAGAATTTCTTGTCCTCCAATAGGCATATAAAATTGAGTCTAAAGCTGTAAATTAGTCATATCTACGCAATTCGCTTTGTATCATAGTGGTTATGGTGCTTGATTGCTGAGCCAAAGCTGACGGGCACAAATCCTGTGATACTGCAATTTTTTTAATATTTATAGCAAGGACTATTATAATCATTTTCACTCAATTCAGTTAAATGTGACTGCATAGTACGACACCAGGGACCATAACCTACTACACTAACTAACGCTACTCTATAAATGTTTTAAAAAAGTAGATTCTTCACCTGGAAAAGTCTCCTTGTTACTTCTAACTACACATTCTTACAGTCTGACTCTCTAACCCTTTTTTAAAATTCTCTTTTATTGAGGCAAAGATCTACTGGAAAAATCCAGTTGGATAATTTCGACAGGACTGTCGCAAAACAAACAATCGAAGATTTTATATGCTACAGAAGATTGCTCCCAGTCTGAGAACACTTCGTCCTGTACTACAAGAAAAGATCGTCTGGACGTGGGGTATTACTTCACTGTGGAATATTTTGTTATCCATGGGATTCACATGGCAAAAAGTACAAAATAAGCGGTCTTTACTGCTAGAGCATGGAGACATTGTTGATAGGTGGTCGCGTTTCATTGTGCAAATGAAACATCTGAGGGAAGTAGCCATAGAAATATTCTGTTTGGATGAAACGTGGATCAACAGCAATATGACAGTAGATAAATGTTGGCAGAAGAGTGATATTGTCGGCGTTGTGAGTTGGGGAACGTCCTCCAAAAGACTGATTATTGGAAGCGTTGGATCAAGGAAGGGATTTGTCAGGGAAGCCGAACTAAAATGTTGGGCTATATCAACTAAAGGTGACTACCATCCATGGTCAGATGAATTCAGGGCATTTTGAAAGGTGGTTTTCAAGCATGGTGCTCCTGAAACTTCCTCTGAAGTCAGTAATTGTGATGGACAACGCTCCATACCATAACAGACAGGTTGAGAAAACACCCACACGGTATGACACCAAAGTGAGGATGTTGGAATGGCTTCAAAATAGGCGTGTCACCTGTAATGAGAGCATGAGAAAGAAGGTTCCGTTCGATTTAATATAAGAGCATAGACCTGTTAAAAAACATATGTTATTGACGAAATGGCGAAAGAGAAAGACCACATGGTTGTACGCTTGCCTCCCTACAATTATGATTTGAGTGCAGTAGAACTGGCATGGGCGAAATTAAAACGGGTGTTTAGGGAGCGCAACATTAAGTTTTTCTACTAGTTCTGTATAATGCCAAATTGTCCAAGAGAATTGTTACGAAATTAGTACCAATAGGCAGTATCATTCAATATGAAACTTTCGATTTCACTATATAACGGCCAACCGTCGAAATTGCAATATTGGGTTTTACACATAAATAATTTCACGTATCCTGCAATCTTTTATTATGCCGCTGTCCACTTTTGCGCTAGTATATGCGCAACATTAACAGTTGCTGCTGCGGCTGATAGATGGCATTGTGTATACCGCTTGCAGCACAACTTTTATGTGGACACCAGTGTTGCCAGCACTGCGTAACGTCAGCGTGACCTATTACCCCGCCAATATGCTGTGTGCCGGTGGGCGGAGCTTACCTCCTCTATACCCCCATCCCCCTCAGAATTAGCTCTTCTCTTTGTGAACAAGCATTACATGTTGCTTATTATAAAAAGTTTTTCGTCACCACAATTTAGTATCGATTATATTTTGTACACCTTGACTACGACACCAACGATTAACTAGTGATAAATCTGCAATATGTACTCAATAATTTACTTTATTGAAGGTCTGTTGTACATAAAATTGTTTTCGTTATTAATGTTCATAAATAACTGACTCTTCCTATGGGAATGGTTTCCTATTAAATTTCTGAACGTGGTGTCCATGCACATCTCTCATTTTAGCGTCGTTTTCTTACCTTGGTACACTAAGCGTGCAGAGACCACAGTATGCAGTGCAGTCGACAGCTGGTGTATATAAGCAGCAGTTAATTTTTATGCAGTTAAGTGTTCCACAGTATTGTATGGAGCCATTGGTTTGATGTATTTGCAAAACAAGCCTTTTTGTTGTGATTATGTATATAATTTGAAACATGATAGTACTGTAAAACATTTACTGTTCACTGTTTATATGTGTGCGCCTAATTGAAAAGACAAAAACGTTTCTCTTTTATCATTAAAACTGTAATATAAGGGTCAATTATTTTAGGGAATGTTGTTGTTATTTACTTTTGAACAACCCAAACAAAAGGATCGGTCGGCTTTGGCTACTGAATTCATATTATACACTGTGATATGCAAGTAACCAGGTACACAGATTATCCATGTGAGATGTCTCATCAAACATAACACCTATCAATGCATACTAAACATTTTGGACATTTTGGTCAGCCTGACCATTCAGGCTGGAATGGTAAAGTGCAATGGTTAAATATCTTATTCCATTTTTCACACAAAATGATGCAAAGATTTTATTAACTAATTGGGATACCCTTTTTGATACAGCTGCTTTACACTGACCAAACTGAGCAAACAAAGGGATTATTGCATCCCTTAGAACAGAAATATTGGTAGGAAACATCTTGATTATATCTGATCACTTGATGCGGGCCGGCTGGGGTGACCAAGCGGTTCTAGGCACTACGGTCTGGAAACGCGCGACCGCTGCGGTCGCAGGTTCGAATCCTGCCTCGGGCATGGATATGTGTAATGTCCTTAGGTTAGTTAGGTGTAAGTAGTTCTAAGTTCTAGGGGACTGATGACCTTAGAAGTTAAGTCCCATAGCGCTCAGAGCCATTTGAACCATTTTTTTGAACTTTATGCGGACATCCATTACCATCAGATACATGGTATTGGAAAACTTCACAAAATCGATATGAAGTCTCTCCTAAGGCTCACTAGGCCATTCCAATGGGTTATAAGGGGCATTCGATGGAGCCCTACTAACTCTAGAACATTCATTGCAAACAGCTGTAATTTTCTCTATTTTGTTATTCAGCTGGGGCCACCATATGAAGCTTCGAGCTACAGACGTCATTCCACTGATACCAAAATGATACGAGTGTATTTCTTTTAAAATCTGAGGTCTTAGACTACTTGGGATTACAACTCTCCCTGCTCCCCACTCTAACAATGCAGTTATGATTAACAGAGTACTCATTTGAATGGCTTCAATATTCTTTAATTATCTCTGGTATCTTATTTGGCCATTATTAGTTTTGACACAGTTCAACACAGCAGACACTATTTTGTATTTTACTGTCTGTTAGGAAATTTATTGCTGCTATAAGGGCACTATTAAGCACAAGTAAATTTACATATACAGCACCATTGTCAGGTTCAGTCTGTCCAGGAAATGTCGTTCTTGAAAAACAGCCAGAATTACAGTTTTCATCAGTTTTATGACATTTAATGTTATAAATGCAACTGACCTTTGCCATCTCTTATCACAAATGGAAGACAATGAAACTCTGCGACTGAAATTATAGATAAGTGATCTATGATCTGTTATCACAGCAAAGTGATCGAAGTCACTATATCCAAGATATAATAATTTTGTTATGCTTTGTTGCAGATGGAAGTAGCAAACATTAGAGGTCTCTGAGTTCCACAAGGAAACACTTGAGAAAGACATGCATGCATGCATGAGTCAGCTGTATCACCAGCTAAAACTAGTTACAATGACAGGTAATCATGACACAAAACGTTGTGTGACAGCCCTTTACATTTAGCATCTTTGAAAGATTCGTCACATTTTGCATTTCATTTGAATGTCGGTTGGTTGTCACACGAATATAGAAGAGTTAGGATTCTCGACAAGTTTGATAAAAATTTTCGATACTAGTTCGTCATGCCACAAAATCACGAAAATCTCAGTTTGGGTTGTTGACTTTGGGGCTTCCTGAATATCTCCTACTTTTCACTGCTAGTGTTCAATCCATTTTAATCAGTAATGTGATAAAAATATTCCACCTTATTTCTTGATATTTACAGTTAGTCCTGCATTCTTATACCTTTGAGTTAACACAACTAAGTGGAACCAATGTTCTGCTGTGAAGAAGCCTGTGATGATATTATCATCAAGACAGCAATATGTTTTCATTAGACCAATATGAATATTATCCATTTTTGCTTTCCATATAGCTGGAGCAGGGGCCACCCCAAAAACAAATCTAATATGTTTCAGTCACAGTAACGTGACTGCCACCAATTTTGGGTGTCAACATGCAATAACCACTCACAGACGGCAGTTGCAAGCAATAGCAGTGGAGGGTATATAAGGCATGTTGGGGGACGTGGACAACAGAGCAGTCGTTGTACTGCAGAAACAGAGTGATTTATCTGATGTCCAAAAGACATGATCATTGACTTTAGGACCAATGGTGGAGCACTTCCGAAATGGTTAAGTTTTTAATCTGTTCATGTGCTGTCACAGTTAACATATACTGCACATGGCAAACTGGCACTATCCAAAACTGGTGCTGATGTAACTGTAGTGCACAAAAGGCCATAGATGCAGAGATGTGTATGGACAAAGAAACATGCAACTGTTGAGCAAATGACCACTCAAATGAACCAGGGGGCTACCAACAGTGTTACCTCAATGACCATTCAGTGGATGTTGCTGCATATGGACCTCCATAGCAGGCGCCTGGTTCATGCATCCATGCTGACCGTTGTTTGTCAGTGACAAAAGTTGAAATTTAGACACCTTTTCAGATGAATCACGTTCTATGCTCCATTGGACAAGTGTCAATTAGCGTACACAGCATGAAACGTCTGAAACCATACATGTTGCAAAAATTGTTGGTCAGTGGAGGGAGTGTTACGATCTGGGGAATGTTTTCTTGGCATTCGCTGGGAGGCACCCTGACTTAAGGGGGAGGGGGGCGTTCATGAAAAACACGCTCTATTTAAAAGTTGCACCAAATCCACAATCTTGTAGTTACGGCAATGACATTTTGCACCACGCTTTACATGAAATTAACACATTTGCTGATAATTTCCTTCGATTATATATATTTAACTTCTTTATGACATTTAAAAATTTTACTTTCAAAAAATAATATAGGTACCGTTTTCTTTGAAAGAATTTATGAGATTCCTACAAAATTTTCTCTGTTTCATCCCTTTGCATTTAGTAAGCTTCTCTCATGAGGTTTATTGAACATATCGAATAGGAGAATTTTAATAATTTTTTAATTATAATTCTGTAAGAATAATATGAAATGCATGCTAAATTCCAAGCACTTTGCCCCATATCTCAGCTTATACTCATAATTTCAAAATTTACTCTTGAGACAACTTTTATTTGGTTTATAGAAATAAGTATACTAAATTTCATAATTTTTGCCTTCATAGGTCCTGAGAAAAAGGCACATGAACATTAGAAACATAATTTTCAGAAAACGCAGTTTGAACTTGAACATAATGTTTTTCTTTATGTCAACTCTTCAGAAGGCATCAGATTTGTACTCAGTGTCCACTTTCCCTTCAAGGCTTCTCTTCTGATTTCTTGTTTTCTGCCTTCTTTCCTTTACCAGGTCTTCAACTGCCTTTCAACTGCAGAAAGGCGCTGAAAATCTATTTTTGTCGTGATTTCAAGACATTGGTTCCACATGAGTGAATTTAGAGAGTCATTTGGAATCAGACTTTTGCCATGAACACAATTTTTTAGAAGTTCAGGATCAGCCAGAAACCTGTAATTGGTCTTGACAACATCAAGGATACAATTTAGAAGCCTCTTCTTGTGAATGTAGATTTTGTTACCTCTTGAGCCAGTAGATATTGAAAAGTTACTCCAAAAAGTGGGCGTGGCAGGAAGAGTGCAGCACTCACTTCATCGTTTTTCAGGCGCTTCAGATGTGATTTCATCATTGAAACTTTGGAAACTGTCTACGAGTTCTACTAATAAATAAAAAATAAACTGAAAAGTGACATTTTCAGTTTTATGAACGTCACGCCTTAACACTAGTATGCATCTATCTTTGGGGACATGTGTACCCTACATGCAGTCTGTTTTTCCTCAGCACAATGACATCTGCCAGCAGGACGAAGCAACTTGTCACACATCTTGCAGTGTACGTGTGAGGTACAAAGAGCATCAGGATGTGTTTACCGTATTCCCCTGACCACCAAACTCCCTGAATTTATACTCAATCGCGAATATGTGGGACCACCTTGCTTGGACTGTTTGTGCCATTGATCCTCAACTGAGAAACCTAGTGCAGATGGCCATGCAACTATAGTCAGTACCTTCCAGAACCTCACTGTCTCTCTTCCTGCGCATCTCACAGTAGTCCACGCTGCAAAAGGTGGTTATTCAGGCTTCTGACACGTGGTCGTATTAATGTGACTGGACAGTGTACAAGACCCAAGGAATAACAATTGTTTGTACATACTGAGATGGCTCATCCATTTTTTATTGTAAATAGGTACTTAAGTTGAATTTGGTGACTTTCACTCCTCCTTCAAGATCAGAAAAAGTTTCATATATATTTGGTAAGGAGTATTGGGAATTGACAAGGTTAGGGTTAACATTACCCTAAAATCCCCTCAGATTCTTACTTTAGGTATCTGGCAATTTGCCTGGTGAGCTCCTCAGCTGGAAACTTGACAACGGTTTTCTCCTTGACCATAGTTTGTATGTTATTTTCTACAAGATGTTGGTGACCTTGGGGAATTGACCTGCCATAATGGGCAAAGGGCTGAGGTTCTTCTTTTAGATATAGGATAGCTATGGCACTATTTAAGGTCCCATGATTTTCTGTAAAAATATCAGTATATGCCTTCACAAGTTTTCCACTGAATCTATTTCTGGTCCGAAGGCTTCTAATTGTTTCACTTGGCGTAGTTTGACAATATTGTTCCAGTTAAGTGGAATGGATCTAAGGCAATTCCTCCCCAGCACAGGGGACTAGCTGATGACTTTACAGTGTATAGAGGTAACGGATAGCTTACTTTGTCAACTTCAATAGGAACATTAACCAATATACAGAGCCCATCATATGTGTCTTATCGTACTGTATAACACTTTTGTTGACTTTGCATATTTTTCTTTTGGTTATATTTGCACCATTCCTAATATAACATATGTCCAACTCAAAAGGAATTTTCTTTCCATCATTATCCACTTTTTAATGACGCCAATTTTATCCACTATATAGAGAAAACGGTTATCACAGAAGTACTTCGCGAGATTATAGACTGTGTATTTATTCGAGGTTTTGTCTGAAATTACCTAACTGAGCTGACGTCTGAGTATTTCGCCACAGAGGAATGTGTTTTTTTTCCGAATTGTGTGGGGTTGGAGAATGTGATTCCTCCTAGATTTTAAACTATCTACACACAGCTCCGTTACTAATCCCGTACACACTGCACGATTTGACTACACTTCTGTTCACTTAGGCCCGTAATCATGAAAAACCAAGTTTTTATTCGTAAAAGTGTGGTAACATGAGTCTAAGTACTATGTAAACATAGCCTGCATGGTTTGACAGCAGTCACATTTAGTTTGTTCTCGTGGAAAGCTTGGACCAATAGCAAACAAGTAGCTTTAATTCTATTGGTCGATGGCCGCAAACTAGTGGTGGACACCGCGATTTATGAGCGCGACCGTGTGAAACATTAAAATATGCAAACTCGCTCTGAAAATAATTGTGCACGCACGTTTGTGATAAGTCCCCCCAAAAGACATTAAAAATGTGTATAACTGCAGCAGCATTAATTTAGAAGAAAGATAATTTAAGGAAAAGAAAAATAGTTTTGACTAATAGTGGGTCAACTTAGCTACATTGAAAGTTAATGCTTCACTTCCAGCAATCGTATTAATGTAGCAATATTAAGGAAGGGAAAAGAAAGGTAACAGTTTTATAATGAAACAATTTACAACCTGAACAGCTAAATTCTGTTAGTTTTTACCTGTCGAGAGTGCAACTTATCTGTTCGTTGTTGGAGAGGCATGGCGGCGTGTTGGGATGACGGCGGCGGCTTTTGATGTTGCAGATGAAATTATTACAGCAACTCCGTTTGTCTTATTTCCACGGCGAAGTATGGTAGTGATTGATTATGTTGTAAAGTCATCTGCACTGGCGTTTTAACAGACCACGGACGGAATAGATGTAATCCATAGCTTTAGCCTGTGCACGTTAATTACTCGTTATTCACACCTAATTCTCATTTCAGTATTTTATACATTGTTGGTGGTAATTTTCAACTTCGACATAACTGTTTGTCATGTTTGCATACGACTACTGCGATCGCAAATTCACAGCCAATGAAGCCGTTCTTACACGTGATCCACAATTGTAATGATATTCAGCGCGATAGTTACGGCTTAAAAAAACTCGGTTTTTCATTAAGAAGACAACTACATGACACAGTTTATGGAGGCCTGTCTCTCGCAATGCGATTAAATGTAAAAGAAGTTTTCCTCAAACCGTAGCAGTAGGTATAATGGCTACTCGCGAAAGCATTGTCAGTACCAGGCTGAGACACAGTCCATTTAGTACCGTAATACTCGAACTGTACAATCTTTCTGTTCATAATGATCACTGCAACTTTCATTATGCACTGCGACGGTAATCCGAGTCGTCAGTTGTTATGTTCCGCGATTCACTGTCTCGGCAAGTTTATGCATCTCAAATCAACAAAGCACGGCTCGCCATATTATCACACACACACACACACACACACACACACACACACACACACACACACTGTATATCGCTGTTACTTTCGATATTGCTCTGTGTGCTTTCATGTCTACTATTTATGTAACAGTTCTTCACATCACAGTTAATATTGCAAAAGCAGATAAAATAAATGAAAGAATTGAAAGTCTTCCCATATTCAAGTAATAATAAGAAAACATATTTATCCACTAGAGAAAAAGTAATAAATTGCAGTTATGTTTTAACATCATTATCAAACATAGCTATGCTTCACCATCAAATATATGAATACTTAGCCTAAGAAAGCGAAAGAAATGCCCCACCCCCATTTTATCATGAAATGTTCCCAAGAACCACTCAGGATAAAATGTTCTTGACACATGCGAGATATTCACTATCCTAGAATTTGTCATTTTCCGCAAATATTAATTGTAATATTAAAAATTACGCTTAACCCTTTTTGATATTAAAGATTAACTAAATAAAAAAATAGTGAGTAAGTTTTGCAGCAATAACGAACACAATATCTTAGAAAATCTGACATTATGTAAACAAATTCTTCAAATAATTAGTAAGTCCTACATTACAAAATTAACACTAAGTTATTTACAAGTTGCAGTTCAAAATTTCAAAACATGATAACCTTACAAACTGGTGAACACCAACTTATTTGTCACTTTTTGACATTCATGTTTGAATGTCATTGTAACCTGCCCATTTTTCACATTTCAATATTTCCACTTATTTACTTTTTTGTAGTTTCATACTCTTGACTTTTAATCATATTAGTACTCTACATATTCATATTTTTTAATGGATTCCTCCTTCCTGTTGGTGTTGGATGTATCATTCTTGTTTTACTTTGTAGCTATTGAAAGTTGCTTGTCAGTGACTCAACACAACTTAAATCCGAACACCTAAGCATTATCAATTAATTGCCCCATAATATTACCACACATCTCACGACTTATGTCAACTTGCAGTTTTATTACAAAATTAAAATTTAAATCCGCCTTGCTACAAAATCCTATAGACCATAAATCATCGTTAAATATCGCTTGCAGTTACATCATAAATATTGGAAATGGGTCCACCATCTTGATCACAACTACTACATTTATTAACTACTACAATCACCAAATTTACCTTTATCTTTAAAGGAAAATTATGCACTCTATCTAAACTTATTACCACTGGACACAGTTAATGGGCAAATATATCTACTTATCGGCACTATTACAAAATATGTGTTATTTAGATTGTCAGGTTAGTATTATGATACTTTTTTGTTGTTATTGCTGTGTATACTTTCCATGTTTCATTTAACTACCCCTTCATTAGTTTCTTATGATGCACAAAATTATATTAATCATCACCTTCCATGTTATTTACTGACCTCCACAAAACGTATCTCATATTTATTCTAGTTTTTTACTGAATTCAATCATTCCTCCTAACTACATTATTGCAAGGCCCCTAAGAACTTCAACTTATAGCATTTATTGCTTCTCCTATTGTCTTCTCGTCTTTCTCTATTTCTCTTTGTCTCATATTCCTGTCATCACCATTTCTCACCTTACATTACCTATTAAATTGTTAACTATTATTTCTACTAATTATCTAAGTCTTCTTCTAGTTTCTTACGGAACTAAACCGACAGATGTAAAGGTAATATCCGGAGTACCACAGGGAAGTGTGACAGGACCGTTGCTGTTTACAAAATATATAAATGATATATTAGAAAGCGTTGGATGCTCTTTAAGGCTATTCGCAGATGATGCAGTTGTTTATACCAAAGTATCAACGCCATAAGATTGTAAGAATTCGCAGAACGACCTGCAGAGAATTAATGAATGGTGCAGACTCTGGCAGTTGACCCTGAACGTAAATAACTGTAACATATTGCACATACATAGAAAAAGAAATCTATTGCTGTACACCTACACTGTTGATGACAAACAACTGGAGATAGCGTCTAATGTAAAATATCTAGACGTAACTATTCAGAGCCTCTTAAGGAAATGTAACTCATCCACGAAAGAAGTGGCTTATAAGGCACCTGTTCGCCTGATTCTTTAGTATTGTTCATCTATCTGGAATCCCTATCCGATGGGACTGATAGAGGAAATAGAGAAGATCCAACGAAGAGAGGCGCGTTTCGTCACGGGATCGTTTAGCTGGCGCGACGGCATTAGGGAGATGGTAAACAAACTCAATTGGAAGACATTGCAAGAGAGGCGTTGTGCATCACAGAGAAATTTACTATTGAAATTTCGGGACAGCGTTTTCCAAGAGGAGTCAGACAACATATTACTTCCCCTCACATACATCTCGTGTATTGACCACAGGGAGAAAATTCGAGAAATTATAGCCAATACAGAGGCTTGCCGACAATCATTCTTCCCACGCACTATTCGCGAGTGGAATAGGGTTGGAGGGATCAAATAGTGGTAACGAAAGTAACCTCCGCCCAAAGTACCCTCCGCCATACACCATTAAGTGGCTTGCGGAGTATGATGTAGATGTAGATTGCTCATCAAAATTCATGACTTCATCCACCAATCACTTCTTAATCTTTCATTCATATTTATCAGCAAAACAATCACACACCTCAACTACTCCCCTCCACATTTCTATTGTGCATCATTAAATCCTTCCTGTATAGAATCATTATTCCTACACAACAACTCAAAAATCAAAATCCTTTGTAATTCCTGCTCAAATTACACAGCCCAAACCAAATTTAGGTGTTCAAATGTGCCCATACCAGTCTTGCTTTTAATCAATTGTCCCAAATTTCCTACATAAAGCTGTTCAGATCATTTAGCTTATTCTTGTTGTTTCCACCTATCACTAATTTATCTATTCATCATCATCAGGAATTGGAGGATATAGTCATATCTGGTTGTATCTACCCAATTATTACTCTAGATAGTTCGTTAGCTGAAGATTGGTTTTGACAGATATAAAGAATAATAGAACAGTAGGAAGCAGTGCAGGAAACTAAAGAATGAAACAGCACTTTAACAGCTTGGGGCACTATGCACGCTACTGCACGTATTAATTAGAGAGTAGCGAACCCTCTGGTGTTTTACTTCGTCACAACTGATCACTTCTCAGCCACTCCTCCTGCGTCCCACATTTCATGGTTTTCATTTCCCTCCAGACAACCGGCAGACTGCCATTTATAAATATCTGTCACTCTATTCTAGATATCCTTTAGTCTATAGTTCTGACCTCCCGAATATTAAACCCATTTTTGGGGCGCATGACAGAGTGCTCAGACCTGCCTCTGTCACAACATGCTTCCTCACTTTCGAACACTCCTAAAGGAGCCAAATGCTTCGTCACTTACAAACTCTTTTAAGGTAACAGCACAGACAAGTTGTAAATATCAGGTTCATATCACTTTATAAATTCGGTAATATAGATGATTTTATTAGGATGATCCTCTCTCCCTGTGTAGGTAGGAGATTGAAATTTTTTTTAAAGATATCACTGCAACGAAAAAAACCTTGATTACAGCTACGACTCCAAAATCATATCCGTGGCACTGTAGCCTTGCTTCCATCCGTCCAGCGGCACTTAACTGATATCAATCTGATAGGGTAATTAATTAGATTGATCATGAGAGTCACTTTGCATGGCGAGTAATTTTTTCCAGCAGTCGGATTACACTCGCCAGGTAGCTCAAATGGGAATCCTGGAAGGAAGACGATATTCTTTTTGAGGAATTGACATTTGAAGCTGACTGCAGAAAGATTCTACCGCCACTAACATACATTTCGCAAAAGGGCCACGAAGTTAAGATATGAGAACTTAGTGCTCATAAGGAGACATATAGGCAATCTTTTTCCCTCGCTCTCTTTGTGAGTGGAGTAGGAATGGGAATGACTGAAGTTTGCTTCATGTATGAAAGCGGCCCAATTTTCAGGCGTTCTGCGTATAGTCCTTCAGTGAGCTGCAAGCTGCCAGTAAGATGCATTCTCCCTCTGAACTGCTAGCCGCGATTCACAAATACACTGGAAGAATCACTCTCCCGCATGCTGCACTGTTTCCGTAGTTCGGACAGTGCAGGTTCATTCACAGAGCGATCGAATTATTCATTCATTTGTCGATGTTACTTTCTTGCACCAGGATGGCTGTGAATGTGTTCTTGTAAATGTTTTAGTGTGGCTGCCAAATAAATATGTCAAATGACGGCGATAAACGTGAAGTGTTCCACAAAGAGGCGAGTATGTTTATTTACCACATTTACAAATTTTTCAAAGGTGAATCTGAATCTGAAAGTGGGGCTCCCATTTTTGACATTTTAAGACACAAGAGCGAACCGCAGGGACACGTGTCGGAAAAAGAACTCTTCAGAGAATAGTAAACGAAAGTGTCAGAGCTCTAGAAACGTCAGGAAAATTTAGTTTCATGTCGCCCGGAAAGCATCGAAACCGCAGGAAACCTTTAACCACAGATGGATGGTTTTGACAATCATACAAAAACTTGTTATAGTTATGGAACAGAAACTTGGCTTCAGAGCAAGCATTTCTTCAATGCAAATAATTTTAAAGGATATTGATTTCCGACATGTTAAAAAGAGAGTTTTTGACTGAAAGAGGTGACAGAGATGCAGCACGAACCACATCTCTTATAAAGATGCACCATACAAGAGAAGGAGGCAGTTCAAAATGTATTCCCTTGATGAAACGTAAATGAGTCGGAATCATTCAACGCATACCTAGTGGAAGATAAGTGATGGTACTGGCAGTTGTATAGTTCCCATAGGAACAGATTCTCGGATAATTATTCTACATGCTGGCTCTTCTTCTGGTATTGTTCCCGACAGTAAACTGGTATGTAGGTGTAAAACAACAGCAACATTCGGAAACGAATAATGTCAGTTTCAAGAAGTGGTTGGTTGGTTGGTTGGTTTCGGGGAAGGAGACCAGACAGCGAGGTCATCGGTCTCATCGGATTAGGGAAGGATGGGGAAGGAATTCGGCCGTGCCCTTTCAGAGGAACCATCCCGGCATTTGCCTGGAGTGATTTAGGGAAATCACGGAAAACCTAAATCAGGATGGCCGGACGCGGGATTGAACCGTCGTCCTCCCGAATGCGAGTCCAAGAAGTGGTTCACAGAATGATTCTTGTCATACCTTACCTCGAAGTCGGCTGCAGAGAAAAAGCTAAGTACAAACACGAGGAAAGTGGATGTAGTTCCCTGATTTAAATAAAAACATTCCACACACTATAAGCTAGAATCGTGCTGAACTTCCGCAACTTGATAATTTACACAAGCACGTGAATGTGGGCACAAAGTTTTTCGTTTACACGAATATCACTGTCAGTATAATCTGACAGAATTAATTTGGGCACAGGTTAAAAGATATATGGGGGAAAAAACAAAACATTCGGCATGAAAGGCACCGAATTACCTGTGAATGAAGCAATAGACAACATCCCCCTTCAGCATGGACACACTGAGTGCGGCAAGCTGAAAAGCTTCAGAATTAAGACTTTGATAGGGAGGTGAAGATGGATATAAGACTTGAACTTATCAACTTAAATTTACAATCAAGTGGCTCAGACATGGACTCAGGTAGCAGTGGCGATTGTATTACGATGTAGGCTTTGAAACAAAGCAAAGTAATAATATTTCTTGGTTTTAAAGACTCATAGTTTAAAAAATCTGTTTGTTAACGTATGAACTGCATACATGGTATCTGAGAACTTCCTAGCCTGCATTGATTAGGAATTTGTATCTCATGAAGAATACAGACTATAACGTTCCACATGTTGCCCAAGAAGAAGTTAAGCTTCGCCCAACGTTTCGTATGCTCTAAATACTCGCGAGAATCCAGCTGGGTGAATTCGTCGAAAACTCCGATATTGCGACGAATAAACCCCTATGACTTTCAAGGCATGAATTGGGAAATGCTATAAAATGACAGTAGGGGTTACCTGTCGATATATCGGTGGTTTCCGGCGTTATCGGTCAGCATTCCCTAGAGTTATTCATAGAGGATGGCTAATTGTTTGCCTGTTCAATGGATCATAAATGCAGTCTCTTGCTGTAATGTCGAAAGAGTTCGTTTACACTCATAATGCCTGTTTACAGCGAGAAACATGATAACATACTACAATTTTCATGAAGTCTTTTTCACTAGTCTCTGCTTCTTTTTTACTCACAGTAGTTTACATTTAACTACAGTCACACATACACGCACACACACACACACACACACACACACACACACACACACACACACACACACACACGCGCGCGCGCGCGCGCGCGCGCTAATTATGCACATTTAAATAAGTTACATGGAGTAGAAACAGTTGTTAAGCAAGCATAATGATTTCAATTTGAATTTGAAATTAATTTTTTTATGTATTACGTTTTTACTTATAATACAGTCCAAATCGCAATAAATGACGATTCTCACAACCAGTTTCTATTATCTTGTGTTTAGACTGTAGTGTCGGCAGACTTGCCAACACTACGCACACTAATTGAAAGAGGCGGCCAAGATGCACGCGCTAACTCACGGAGGATGGAGTGAGGTCTGAAACAGGATACGTAATGAATGCTATAAAGAAAAGTACGTAGCTCCTGGAATACTTAACTTTTAATCCATCCTTTGTATACATCGTTCTTGATGAGACATCTGGAGATTGTGGCGATACAAGTGAGACTCTTTAGATACAAGCTATCTAAGGCTAATGGCGTCTTGCTAGGTCGTAGCCATGGACTTAGCTGAAGGCTATTCTAACTGTCTCTCGGCAAATGAGAGAAAGGCTTCGTCCGTATAGTCGCTAGCAACGTCGTCGTACAACTGGGGCGAGCGCTAGTCAGTCTCTCGAGACCTGCCGTGTGGTGGCGCTCGATCTGCGATCCTGCCAGTGGCGACACGCGGGTCCGACATGTACTAATGGACCGCGGCCGATTTAAGCTACCACCTAGCAAGTGTGGTGTCTGGCGGTGACACCACATAGACAATTGTGATTTTGAGAAAAAATGTAGCTGACATATTCACAAAGCTGCGTCAGCTGTTCTTCTCTTCCGACGTCACGCGGACTAATGCTGTGGAGCAGTGGACGTGAAGATTTCTCTCATGTAGACGACTAATCGAAATCGGTTTTAAAATGGATTATTCTCCTCATAGATTTGAACGTATAATACGACCTACCATAGGGAAATCAACGTGACTGTTGAACGCAGCAACACAGTTCGGCAACCCGGACTTCTATTTGCCCGCTCTCTGCTGCCACGTATGCGCTGATCTCATCCCCTTCACACTTGCCCATCGCTCCGCCTCTTTGCGCAGTAGCGCCGTCTTTCGGCGACACACTGTACGTTGGCTTGCGAAGTGAGGGTATAGATGTAAAAGTAAATTTAGCCTACCTATTAAAATGTCAAGCCATCCATTTATAGGCGCACAAAACTTACGGAAGGATGTTGTTTCTTATTTGTCGAGGAAACGAAAGACGGAACTTCTGACGCTCATTGTCTCTCGGTAAAAATCTTCACATTAGCTCCTAATTTTCTCATTGAAGTCACTTCAAGGGACGCATGTGAGAGGTTGTAATATGCTTGCCTACAACGCTTAGAAGATGCGGTATAGGTCTTACTTCTCAATTCCCCTTTTGGCAGAGCATCGCTTACCTGCCTATTCTAACGAATCTTCCAGTCAGTCTCCTATATATAGCATCTGCATCCACTTGATTCCCACAAATAAGAGATGCCCCCGCCAAGTCACAGGACCCTGCTAATTCCCTCAAAATCCCATCACGTTCCGACAACACTGTTCCATTAGTTGGAAGGATGTCTAGTCCTCCAAACGACACTGACTAGGTAGAGGGCTACCACAATGAGAAAAATAGCACACTACCGTACAGGAGGAAATTAACAACCATGCAGAGTATACGCGGACTGCACAAAGAAATTCAGAAGCGTAACACGTATAATTCATCGATATCGAATGACGGTCTATAAATATTACCCTCTACATGTCCTGATCTCCTTTATCATATTCCTATGATTACTACGTTAGAAATACGACAGTGTAATGGTGACAGAGGCCCTCGCTGACAGCACAGTCGCTCTCTCTCTCTCACTCTCTCTCTTTACCGCCCCGTTATTTTTATAACATCCAACGGAGAAAACCTGCGAACCATAAAAAGCGCTTGTGAAGCCCTTCCAAACAGTTATCCTAAGGCGATGTCCTCTACATTTAATCTCATCTTCCACAGTCACGGGATAGTAGATCTCCCGGTTTTCTGCTTTCGAAGAGACCCAGAGCATTGTTTTCTCATTATGGTAGTGCATATTTACCGAGGTATGTGATCGCTGTTTCGGTGTCCTGGGTCGTAGTTATCCTGACCCTCAAATCTTTGGACACTGCTTCTTTCATTTTTATGACTTACAAAGCATTACCGTATGTAAAACAAGGGGGTGTTCTGCAGGACCTAAACCCACAGAGCATAGATAGTATGCATCATCAGTTGTTAATCCCCCTGGTGGAGGAATAGAATGATTTTCACACACCCAGTCGAGCATGTAAGTACCCTCATTTTTCCACATTTTCGTTGTATTTTCATCGGTTTAACGTATTTTCCATCAATTTTCGTAATATTACCAGGTTTTCCGTAATTTCAACGCATTTTACTCAGTTCCTTAAAGTTCAAACCACCACTCTCGACGAGCTGTCAAATCAAAAAAATGTCTTAACACCTCGATCTAGTGATGCTATCAGCCAATGACATCGCAACACGGTTCTCAATTTCTGTATCATTGCTAAACCCTTCCCCTATTACTTTGCGATTGTCATGTATATGTGAACACATTGCGAACCATGTTACACCACCTAAATCACATGATTCAAATACTAGTTCTTGTGCAAGAACCGCGCGGGATTAGCCGAGCGGTCTCGGGCGCTGCAGTCATGGACTGTGCGGCTGCTCCCGGCGGAGGTTCGAGTCCTCCCTCGGGCATGTGTGTGTGTGTTTGTCCTTAGGATGATTTAGGTTAAGTAGTGTGTAAGCTTAGGGACTGATGACCTTAGCAGGAAGTCCCATAAGTTTTTCAGACATTTGAACGCATTTAGTGCAAGATATAGCCATCAGAAGAGGAGGTGCCAAAACTACGTTCCTTGGCCGAAACTCTTATTTAAATTCGGTAAAATTTTATTACGATTTGACATCTCCTCCTTAGGGTGGGCGTCACAAAGTATTCTCTCATTCGTAAGATAAATTCATCAATCGTACACCTATTCCAGCATACTTGAAGTCCTTAAAGTCACAGATCTAGAATTCTGCACTCTACTTCAAAACGCCCCCCCCCCCCCCCCCCCCATGAACCATGGACCTTGCTGTTGGTGGGGAGGCTTGCGTGCCTCAGCGATACAGATAGCCGTACCGTAGGTGCAACCACAAAAAAATGGCTCTGAGCACTATGGGACTCAACATCTTAGGTCATAAGTCCCCTAGAACTTAGAACTACTTAAACCTAACTAACCTAAGGACATCACACACACCCATGCCCAAGGCAGGATTCGAACCTGCGACCGTAGCAGCCCCGCGGTTCCGGACTGCAGCGCCAGAACCGCACGGCCACCGCGGCCGGCAGGTGCAACCACAACGGAGGGGTATCTGTTGAGAGGCCAGACAAACGTGTGGTTCCTGAAGAGGGGCAGCAGCCTTTTCAGTAGTTGCAATGGCAACAGTCTGGATGATTGACTGATCTGGCCTTGTAACAATAACAAAAACGGCCTTGCTGTGCTGGTACTGCGAACGGCTGAAAGCAAGGGGAAACTATAGTCGTAATTTTTCCCGAGGGCATGCAGCTTTACTGTATGATTAAATGATGATGGCGTCCTCTTGGGTAAAATATTCCGGAGGTAAAATAGTCCCCCATTCGGATCTCCGGGCGGGGACTACTCAAGAGGATGTCGTTATCAGGAGAAAGAAAACTGGCGTTCTACGGGTCGGAGCGTGGAATGTCAGATCCCTTAATCGGGCAGGTAGGTTAGAAAATTTAAAAAGGGAAATGGATAGGTTAAAGTTCGATATAGTGGGAATTAGTGAAGTTCGGTGGCAGGAGGAACAAGACTTCTGGTCAGGTGACTACAGGGTTATAAATACAAAATCCAATAGGGGTAATGCAGGAGTAGGTTTAATAATGAATAGGAAAATAGGAATGCGGGTAAGCTACTACAAACAGCATAGTGAACGCATTATTGTGGCCAAGATAGATACGAAGCCCACACCTACTACAGTAGTACAAGTTTATATGCCAACTAGCTCTGCAGATGACGAAGAAATTGAAGAAATGTATGATGAAATAAAAGAAATTATTCAGATAGTGAAGGGAGACGAAAATTTAATAGTCATGGGTGACTGGAATTCGAGTGTAGGAAAAGGGCGAGAAGGAAACATAGTAGGTGAATATGGATTGGGGCTAAGAAATGAAAGAGGTAGCCGCCTGGTAGAATTTTGCACAGAGCATAACTTAATCATAGCTAGCACTTGGTTTAAGAATCATGAAAGAAGGTTGTATACATGGAAGAACCCTGGAGATACTAAAAGGTATCAAATAGATTGTATAATGGTAAGACAGAGATTTAGGAACCAGGTTTTAAATTGTAAGACATTTCCAGGGGCAGATGTGGACTCTGACCACAATCTATTGGTTATGACCTGTAGATTAAAACTGAAGAAACTGCAAAAAGGTGGGAATTTAAGGAGATGGGACCTGGATAAACTGACTAAACCAGAGGTTGTACAGAGTTTCAGAGAGAGAATAAGGGAACAATTGACAGGAATGGGAGAAAGAAATACAGTAGAAGAAGAAAGGGTAGCTTTGAGGGATGAAATAGTGAAGGCAGCAGAGGATCACGTAGGTAAAAAGACGAGGGCTAGTAGAAATCCTTGGGTAACAGAAGAGATACTGAATTTAATTGATGAAAGGAGGAAATACAAAAATGCAGTAAGTGAAGCAGGCAAAAAGGAATACAAACGTCTCAAAAATGAGATCGACAGGAAGTGCAAAATGGCTAAGCAGGGATGGCTAGAGGACAAATGTAAGGATGTAGAGGCTTATCTCACTAGGGGTAAGATAGATACTGCCTACAGGAAAATTAAAGAGACCTTTGGAGATAAGAGAACGACTTGTGTGAATATCAAGAGCTCAGATGGAAACCCAGTTCTAAGCAAGGAAGGGAAAGCAGAAAGGTGGAAGGAGTATATAGAGGGTCTATACAAGGGCGATGTACTTGAGGACAATATTATGGAAATGGAAGAGGATGTAGATGAAGATGAAATGGGAGATAAGATACTGTGTGAAGAGTTTGACAGAGCACTGAAAGACCTGAGTCGAAACAAGGCCTCCGGAGTAGACAACATTCCATTGGAACTACTGATGGCCTTGGGAGAGCCAGTCCTGACAAAACTCTACCATCTGGTGAGCAAGATGTATGAAACAGGCGAAATACCCTCAGACTTCAAGAAGAATATAATAATTCCAATCCCAAAGAAAGCAGGTGTTGACAGATGTGAAAATTACCGAACTATCAGTTTAATAAGTCACAGCTGCAAAATACTAACACGAATTCTTTACAGACGAATGGAAAAACTAATAGAAGCCAACCTCGGGGAAGATCAGTTTGGATTCCGTAGAAACACCGGATCACGTGAGGCAATACTGACCTTACTACTTATCTTAGAAGAAAGATTAAGGAAAGGCAAACCTACGTTTCTAGCATTTGTAGACTTAGAGAAAGCTTTTGACAATGTTGACTGGAATACACTCTTTCAAATTATAAAGGTGGCAGGGGTAAAATACAGGGAGCGGCAGGCTATTTACAATTTGTACAGAAACCAGATGGCAGTTATAAGAGTCGAGGGACATGAAAGGGAAGCAGTGGTTGGGAAGGGAGTAAGGCAGGGTTGTAGCCTCTCCCCGATGTTATTCAATCTGTATATTGAGCAAGCAGTAAAGGAAACAAAAGAAACATTCGGAGTAGGTATTAAAATCCATGGAGAAGAAATAAAAACTTTGAGGTTCGCCGATGACATTGTAATTCTGTCAGAGACAGCAAAGGACTTGGAAGAGCAGTTGAATGGAATGGACAGTGTCTTGAAAGGAGGATATAAGATGAACATCAACAAAATCAAAACGAGGATAATGGAATTTAGTCGAATTAAGTCGGGTGATGCTGAGGGAATTAGATTAGAAAATGAGGCACTTAAAGTAGTAAAGGAGTTTTGCTATTTGGGGAGCAAAATAACTGATGATGGTCGAAGTAGAGAGGATATAAAATGTAGACTGGCAATGGCAAGGAAACCGTTTCTGAAGAAGAGAAATTTGTTAACGTCTAGTATAGATTTAAGTGTCAGGAAGTCATTTCTGAAAGTATTTGTATGGAGTGTAGCCATGTATGGAAGTGAAACATGGACGATAAATAGTTTGGACAAGAAGAGAATAGAAGCTTTCGAAATGTGGTGCTACAGAAGAATACTGAAGATTAGATGGGTAGATCACATAACTAATGAGGAAGTACTGAATGGGATTGGGGAGAAGAGAAGTTTGTGGCACAACTTGACCAGAAGACGGGACCGGTTGGTAGGACATGTTCTGAAGCATCAGGGGATCACCAATTTAGTATTGGAGGGCAGCGTGGAGGGTAAAAATCGTAGAGGGAGACCAAGAGATCAATACACTAAGCAGATTCAGAAGGATGTAGGTGCCAGTAGGTACTGGGAGATGAAGAAGCTTGCACAGGATAGAGTAGCATGGAGAGCTGCATCAAACCAGTCTCAGGACTGAAGACCACAACAACAACAACAACAACTTCAAAACGGGCTATCACTCTGTTGAACGTATTGGCTAAGGACTCCGAGCACAATTCTAAATGGCCTCTCTCTACACATCTCGTAACTATTCCTCTGTCTTCAGCCAACCCTCCCTTCAACAACGCCTGCGATTCAATTTGGAACTGACCAGAAGCAGGAGGATACTATACTTGATACGTCTGACGTCTTGTGAAAGAGCAGAACGAGCTGAGTTCCGTGTAATCATTACACTTCGACACTTTGCTTCCACAAAGAGTATAACACGTGTTTCAAACTTGTACTTACCAACCTAGTGGTAGCGGTATTCTCATTCCAATGCTGTAACTGACTTTCTGCGAAGATGTTCCATACCAATCATACTCATGTCACCTATCCAATTGCACACGATCTCTCTAGATCTGAGGAGTTTAACACTCCTTATTGGTGCGTAATACACTCCTGGAGCTACGGTCGCAGGTTCGAATCCTGCCTCGGGCATGGATGTTTGTGATGTCCTTAGGTTAGTTAGGTTTAACTAGTTCTAAGTTCTAGGGGACTAATGACCTCAGCAGTTGAGTCCCATAGTGCTCAGAGCCATTTGAGCCAACCACTCCTGGAAATTGAAATAAGAACACCGTGAATTCATTGTCCCAGGAAGGGGAAACTTTATTGACACATTCCTGGGGTCAGATACATCACATGATCACACTGACAGAACCACAGGCACATAGACACAGGCAACAGAGCATGCACAATGTCGGCACTAGTACAGTGTATATCCACCTTTCGCAGCAATGCAGGCTGCTATTCTCCCATGGAGACGATCGTAGAGATGCTGGATGTAGTCCTGTGGAACGGCTTGCCATGCCATTTCCACCTGGCGCCTCAGTTGGACCAGCGTTCGTGCTGGACGTGCAGACCGCGTGAGACGACGCTTCATCCAGTCCCAAACATGCTCAATGGGGGACAGATCCGGAGATCTTGCTGGCCAGGGTAGTTGACTTACACCTTCTAGAGCACGTTGGGTGGCACGGGATACATGCGGACGTGCATTGTCCTGTTGGAACAGCAAGTTCCCTTGCCGGTCTTGGAATGGTAGAACGATGGGTTCGATGACGGTTTGGATGTACCGTGCACTATTCAGTGTCCCCTCGACGATCACCAGTGGTGTACGGCCAGTGTAGGACATTGCTCCCCACACCATGATGCCGGGTGTTGGCCCTGTGTGCCTCGGTCGTATGCAGTCCTGATTGTGGCGCTCACCTGCACGGCGCCAAACACGCATACGACCATCATTGGCACCAAGGCAGAAGCGACTCTCATCGCTGAAGACGACACGTCTCCATTCGTCCCTCCATTCACGCCTGTCGCGACACCACTGGAGGCGGGCTGCACGATGTTGGGGCGTGAGCGGAAGACGGCCTAACGGTGTGCGGGACCGTAGCCCAGCTTCATGGAGACGGTTGCCAATGGTCCTCGCCGATACCCCAGGAGCAACAGTGTCCCTAATTTGCTGGGAAGTGGCGGTGCGGTCCCCTACGGCACTGCGTAGGATCCTACGGTCTTGGCGTGCATCCGTGCGTCGCTGCGGTCCGGTCGCAGGTCGACGGGTACGTGCACCTTCCGCCGACCACTGGCGACAACATCGATGTACTGTGGAGACCTCACGCCCCACGTGTTGAGCAATTCGGCGGTACGTCCACCCGGCCTCCCGCATGCCCACTATACGCCCTCGCTCAAAGTCCGTCAACTGTACATACGGTTCACGTCCACGCTGTCGCGGCATGCTACCAGTGTTAAAGACTGCGATGAAGCTCCGTATGCCACGTCAAACTGGCTGACACTGACGGCGGCGGTGCACAAATGCTGCGCAGCTAGCGCCATTCGACGGCCAACACCGCGGTTCCTGGTGTGTCCGCTGTGCCGTGCGTGTGATCATTGCTTGTACAGCCCTCTCGCAGTGTCCGGAGCAAGTATGGTGGGTCTGACACACCGGTGTCAATGTGTTCTTTTTTCCATTTCCAGGAGTGTAGATAAAACGTATGATTTATGCATGTTGTAGCTCCAGACAGAAGGAGTTGGAAACATTTTACGAAAATCACTTTTGCTGTCAATTCTGTAGAACTGTTGTGTTTGGATTCCATACCAAGAAGGTATAGGGAAGAAAGAAATGATCGTAGAACATGGACACACACTTCCAAGGCTACACGGTTCTGCTCTTAAGCACGCTATAATGGTAAAGCAGTGTTGTTTCCGACATGTTAGTCGCTTGGAATGAAACGCTGTTAATACTTCAATGCAGGACATATATTTCTAACACATGACGTACATTCACCCTGCAAGTTTTCTCTCCCACTCACTATGGTGAGAAACTTTAAGATAAAACTACTACCCTCCACACCAAAGGAAAAAAGGCACAGATTCTTTGTGCCCATGCACTATACAGAATTCCAGAGGTATATAGCGCCGAATGTTCACATCTGATAACAGATCGGAAATTGTGCTCTGTTCACATCAGTCCTATAAAACGATAGTCAGCAACGGAAAATGCATGAAACAACCACGTCGTAAATAGAGAAACGCATAGCAGCTGTGTTTGACATGTGAAATTACACGCCATGCTGCTCTAATTCCATGAACAGAACATAGTCTCTTCCACACATGAGATATGTGAAGCAAATGGATACACAAGGATTTCAGTACCTCACAAACCCCTGTCACTAACTTAGAATCACTGCAGACTCGATTTATGTCCAAGATGTGGCAGAGAAATGGAGTACTTTGCGTACATCTTCGTTTGTCTAGAGGAGGGTGTTGAAATAGGTTTTACATCAATGATATGATTCATCACATATGGATTGGAAGTCCTTTGCTGACTGTGGTACAGAGAGGTCTGTTGTTAACGATTGCAGGTAGATAGCGCTCTAAGGCACACACAGAACACGGATAGGAGCCCAACGCAAGTTATACCACACAACTGATAAGCCCCAAGAGAACAACGGGAAAGATGTTTAAATGCGTGATAAATGACCTGCTGCAACATCTCCCTCTCTCTAGAATGCATCATCAGTCCACCATTAAGTCATACATCGTTACAACCCCTCTTAACTGATCACTCCATCTACTTTCTATCAATCTTTAATGCAGATCCATGTCAATTTAGAGGCAGATGATTCTCTTTTCCAGGAAAGCATCGAAAACAGCAGTCAACAAGTATGTATCCCTATTACCTCAATAGACATACAGCTGAATGTTGTTCAAAACCATGCAGCAACTGTTCTGTAAGGTACTTGTTAGTTGACACTGCATGGTTGTGATTGGTAGAGAGTACAGAGAAGGACGTTATAAACACTGTTTGATAGAATATAAAACACGTAAACAGTCTTGCACAGGGTCAAACATGCAATGCATTCTGTAGTTGTAGACTGCAGCCCCCAAGCTGATCTACACTCCTGGAAATGGAAAAAAGAACACATTGACACCGGTGTGTCAGACCCACCATACTTGCTCCGGACACTGCGAGAGGGCTGTACAAGCAATGATCACACGCACGGCACAGCGGACACACCAGGAACCGCGGTGTTGGCCGTCGAATGACGCTAGCTGCGCAGCATTTGTGCACCGCCGCCGTCAGTGTCAGCCAGTTTGACGTGGCATACGGAGCTCCATCGCAGTCTTTAACACTGGTAGCATGCCGCGACAGCGTGGACGTGAACCGTATGTGCAGTTGACGGACTTTGAGCGAGGGCGTATAGTGGGCATGCGGGAGGCCGGGTGGACGTACCGCCGAATTGCTCAACACGTGGGGCGTGAGGTCTCCACAGCACATCGATGTTGTCGCCAGTGGTCGGCGGAAGGTGCACGTGCCCGTCGACCTGCGACCGGACCGCAGCGACGCACGGATGCACGCCAAGACCGTAGGATCCTACGCAGTGCCGTAGGGGACCGCACCGCCACTTCCCAGCAAATTAGGGACACTGTTGCTCCTGGGGTATCGGCGAGGACCATTGGCAACCGTCTCCATGAAGCTGGGCTACGGTCCC
This sequence comes from Schistocerca nitens, assembly GCF_023898315.1. NCBI lineage: Eukaryota > Metazoa > Arthropoda > Insecta > Orthoptera > Acrididae > Schistocerca > Schistocerca nitens. Next base: position 601,416,067 of record NC_064616.1, on the reverse strand, counting down.
GCACACCGTTAGGCCGTCTTCCGCTCACGCCCCAACATCGTGCAGCCCGCCTCCAGTGGTGTCGCGACAGGCGTGAATGGAGGGACGAATGGAGACGTGTCGTCTTCAGCGATGAGAGTCGCTTCTGCCTTGGTGCCAATGATGGTCGTATGCGTGTTTGGCGCCGTGCAGGTGAGCGCCACAATCAGGACTGCATACGACCGAGACACACAGGGCCAACACCCGGCATCATGGTGTTGGGAGCGATCTCCTACACTGGCCGTACACCACTGGTGATCGTCGAGGGGACACTGAATAGTGCACGGTACATCCAAACCGTCATCGAACCCATCGTTCTACCATTCCTAGACCGGCTAGGGAACTTGCTGTTCCAACAGGACAATGCACGACCGCATGTATCCCGTGCCACCCAACGTGCTCTAGAAGGTGTAAGTCAACTACCCTGGCCAGCAAGATCTCCGGATCTGTCCCCCATTGAGCATGTTTGGGACTGGATGAAGCGTCGTCTCACGCGGTCTGCACGTCCAGCACGAACGCTGGTCCAACTGAGGCGCCAGGTGGAAATGGCATGGCAAGCCGTTCCACAGGACTACATCCAGCATCTCTACGATCGTCTCCATGGGAGAATAGCAGCCTGCATTGCTGCGAAAGGTGGATATACACTGTACTAGTGCCGACATTGTGCATGCCCTGTTGCCTGTGTCTATGTGCCTGTGGTTCTGTCAGTGTGATCATGTGATGTATCTGACCCCAGGAATGTGTCAATAAAGTTTCCCCTTCCTGGGACAATGAATTCACGGTGTTCTTATTTCATTTTCCAGGAGTGTACGTCTACATTATACACCGCAAGCAACCTAATGGTGCATGGCGGAGGGTGCTTTTTGTAGTACTAACTGAGCTCTGCAACCCTGTTCCACTTGCGAATAGCGCACGGGAAGAACGATTGTCGGTAAGCCTCTGTATTGGCTCTAATTTCACGAATTTTCTCCTCATGGTCATTAGGTGAAACGTATGTGAGGAGAATTAATATGTTGTCGAACTCATCCTGGAAAGTGTTCTTCTAAATTTCAGTAGTAAATCTCTCCATGATGCACAACGCCTGTCTTGTGACGTCTGCCAATGGAATTTATTTAGAATCTCCCTAACGCTCTCGTGCCGACTAAACGATCCCGTAACGAAACGTGCCACTCTTCGTTGGATATTCTCTATCTCTTGTATCAGTTCTGTCTGGTAGCAATCCCACATGGACTAACAATATTGCAGAATCAGCCGAATAAGCGCCTTATAAGCCACTTCCTTCTTGGATGAGCAACATTTCCTTAAGATTCTTCCTTCGAATCTGAGTCTGGGATCTGCTTTCACATTCTTTGTTTTATGTGGTCATTCCACTTAAGGTCGTTCTGGACAGTTACTCCTAACTATTTTGTGGCAGATATTGTCTCCAGCGGTTTGTCATCAATAGTGTAGCTATGAAATAGTGGATCTGTTTTCCTATGTATGTGCAATATATAATATTTATTTATGTTCAGGATCAAATGCCAGGGCCTGCACCATTCATTTGGAAATCATTCTGCAAATCGTTACTATCTTCTAGCATTGCTACTTTGTTATAGATAACCACATCATCTGCGAACAGCCTTAGAGAGCATCCGACGCTTTCTACTAGATCATTTATATATATATATATATATATATATATATATATATATATATATATATATATATATATATATATATATATATTGTAAACAGTAGCTGTCCTATCACACTTCCTTGGTGTACTCCGGAAATTACCTTTATATCTGTCGACTTTGTTCTGTCAAAAGCGACGTGCTGACTTCTGCCTGGAAGGAAGTCTTGAATCCAATCACAAATCTACTCCGATACTCGATAAGCTCGTATTTTTTCCACTAAACGGCAGTGCGGGACGGTGTCAAATGCCTTCTTGAAGACAAGAAACACGGCATCAACCTGAGCGCCATTGTCTATGGCGCTGTAGATCTCATGGAGGAACAGAGCGAGCAGAGTTTTGCAGAATCTCTGTTTATGGCTGGCCGCAGTGGCCGTGCGGTTCTAGGCGCTACAGTCTGGAACCGAGCGACCGCTGCGGTCGCAGGTTCGAATCCTGCCTCGGGCATGGATGTGTGTGATGTCCTTAGGTTAGTTAGGTTTAAGTAGTTCTAAGTTCTAGGCGACTGATGACCTCAGAAGTTAAGTCGTATAGTGCTCAGAGCCATTTGATCCATTTGAACCATCTCTGTTTATGTAATCCATGTTGCTTTTTCTACAGGAGATTTTCATTCTCCAAGAACGTCATAATTCTTGGGCATAAAATATTTTACATAATTGTACAACAGATTGACGTCAATGATAGAAGGTCTATAGTTGTGTGCATCTGTCCTAGGGCCCCCCTTAAAAACGGGAGAGACTAGCGCTTTCTTCTACTCATTAGGCACCCTTCGTTGCTCAAGCGATCTACAATAAGTTACAGCTGGAAAGGGAGCAACTTCTCTCGCATAATCTTTGTAGGATCTTATAGATATCTCATCAGGTCCTGACGCCCCTCCATTACTAAGCGATTGTAGTTGATTTTCTTTACCGTGATCAGTTATCCCAATAGCTGCCATTTCGACGTTTGTACGACGATTGAAAGGAGGGACTGTGCTACAATCTTCCATGATGAAACAATTTTAGAAGACCGAATTCAGTATTTCAGCCTTCTTTCTGTTATCTACCGTTTTGGTGCCGGTATGGTCACTGAGTGAAAGAATAGATGATTTTGTCCCAATTACTGATTTTACATACTACCAAAGCCTCTTAGGGTTTTTACTCAGGTCGGTTGACAAAGTTTTACTTTCAAAGACATTGAATGCTACTTTCATTGCTCTCCTGACGCCCATTTTCGTTTCGTTCAGCTTTTGTTTGTCAGATAGGTTTTTACTTCTATTGAATCTGAGATAAAGTTCTCTTTGTTTACGTAGCACGTTTCTAACATGGCTATTAAACGATGGTGGGTCTTTCCCATCCCTTAAGACCTTACTTAGAACATACTTGTCTAGGGCATATAGCATGATTCCTTTGAAGTTTTTCCATTCGTTTTCTACATCTTCGTCTTCGTCACCGAATATTTGATGCTGACTGCACAGATACTCTGAAATTTGCATCCTGTGTCTCTTGCTAAGCAAAAATACAGGATGACAGTTATTGAATTATATGAAAAAAACGTAAATTAGTAACGAAGTACGGTATGCACACACTTTATTCAACATGTGAATGTAACTACAGATATTCGGATTTAGGTTATGTCATGGTCAATAGTATTGGAACAAGGCGAGTATCACTCCAAAGTACCGTTAATCAAAATGGCGGAAATGACGTCATCCAAGATGGCGGCTGTGACGTCAATCAAGATGGCGGATTTTGGTGGGAAGTTTGAATTTTGGCAGGAAAGTGCCATACCCCCCTCCCCCATAAAAATGGCGCGAATTTCAAATTCCAACATGATAATGCGTCACACCCCAGTTATCTCTACTAAGCAAAGAAAATGGCGGGAAAAAAGGACTTGTCTTTATTATTTAACCAATTTCAAGCAGGTGTGTTCTCTAGTGTGTCTGGACTACAACTGGCTTAGTTCATATCCGTGCCGGCAGAGGGCGCTCTCCTGACGTCAGATCATGAGGCAAGTAGCGGTATTCAAGATGACTGCACCCATTGTGTTCACTGCGAGCTCCAGAGCCCAACTGGCATAGTTCATATCATGGCCAACAGAGGGCGCTACCATGAAGTCCAGTAATGACACTAAATCATGTGCTCTCTCTCGCGTGTTATAACCAGACATGAGCTGCGTCAGAGGCTTGCGAGTGACCACTTACATCACAGCCTGAAGCCCGCACCTTTATACTCACGCCGGACATAGTCTTCTGTAAATATGCTAACTAAAGTAACACCCACAATGCACATCTAACCTATCAATTACCTAAGTACTTTATTCCATTTCAATTTTAATCATATTCAATAAGTCATTTTTCAAGTTCAATATTCAATGATCAAATGAGAAGTTCCACATTTTCCAACTATCAGCGTGGTGTTCATTCATGACCTAGCACCCCTATTGCACTCCTATTGGCTACTGCATTAGTCTTGTGATACAACTTCATAGAACCTAGGACTTGAAATCAATTTTCGCCAATGCCACACCCACCTGGACTTGGAATCAAATACTTAGTCTCCACCATGATCCTCAACCCAGCACCACGACCCCTTACCGACCCATGTTGGCGGGCTAACCTGTGCTAACGTGCACTAACTTGTACTAACATGCACAGCACATGACATCATTCAAGATAGTGGGGGGGGGGGGAATGGCGGGAAAACAGGTCTGAACACAAGTCTTTATTTTACAGGTGGTGTCTCCACCACGAGATGTACTATCCAACTGACATAGTACACATTACTGCCACGAGATCGTAATGTCATCCTTCCTATGACCTAATCCCAGATTGTGGTCTGTAGGGCGAGAATTGTGCTAAAATTACTCAGGCTGTACTACATTGCTGGGGAGAGTAAGGAAGGAGTCCACTCCATTTACTTTCGAACATTTTATTTAGAGATCTAATATATTTATCACACTGAGGCAAAACACTATCCATCCTATCCTTGCACTCACAATACACACTCTGCAGACACGCAAACAACTCCTAATTTACGCGAATAATTTAATTACAGACATTCACACTCATCCTAAATAATTTACCACACGTATGTCTAGACACGCTCAGTACTCGTAAACTGTCCAAATAACTCATAGCACAGCCTACACACCTGCTCGCAAAATAATTCAATCTACACCCGCAACCACCCTCCACCAACCACTATCCAGTAGAGTGCACAGACAGCCCACAGCCGTCAACTGTCAAACCATGCACAGGCCCCGCATGCGTCCCGCAAGCGGCTACATCTCATTCATACTTCATTTCTGAGTAATTCCTATGCAAATACGTTTTCACCTAGACACACGTACTGGCGTGATCGGGCGGGAACGCAGCCGCAAGCTGACCCCAAACGCAGGTGAAAGTTATGTCTATACAGTTTCCGTTATACCCACGTCACAGCACTCCAAGGCGCAGCCCCATACGCGAGACACCTCAGGCCAGCATTGTCTTTACCGCGGATGGCAGAATAGCACAGCATGCTTCCATCTAACGGAACATACGTGACGTGCTAAGCTGTGAGTGCCCACCACAGCACGGTTCACGCTGCGTCTCCCAGCGAAACCTCCATGGCGCAGCTCGCCATGTAACAACCCTCCCAATCTTATTCTTACATCACATTGATTCGTAAACAAAAATAATAGCCAACTCGACCTCTCCGGAATTGTATATTCTCCTAAAAATAGTTACAGCTAGCTTTCTATATTTCCCAGCTTGTATGCACGTAAATTCATACTCTAACAGAACCTCCTTACGAAAATAACATCGAATGCACTCATCCCATCGCTCCTAAATCTTTCCCCTCCAGATTTCAACATACGCAAACATTCCCCCCTACTATGTACAGACCCCTATATTCCCGCACGAATGATAGAGCATTCTGATTTGCTGTTATTGAATTTACACGCCGAATTACTTATGCAGCCAGTATCGAAGCAGCATCCATCTATTCCTTCTGGTACTTTCAGCCATTATATTACACAGATCGCTAAATTGCATTCACAATTAAACCCGAAAAATTGTCTCCCCATTATCAAATACATACCAGATTGACAAGAATATTGCAAGCCAGGAACATATTTATCACTGTAACTACAATTAAATATTACTATTCCTGCTACAGTCTGGCACCAATAAATGTACACGTAATCTCTCCTCTTGACGACTGTACTTCAGTATTTATTGCTAATATAAATTTCCACTTAAAAATTCTCACCCATACCCTCGTCGTTATCAACCTGCTCAATCTAAACGTCCTCCACGATAGGACACACAGTCATCCTCTCTAGTTATGCCATAACATGAACCATACTATCTTTACAATGCAATATATACACAGTTTACACAGTGTAAGCCAAATTAATTTTACACTACAATATATACACATTTTAGACAAACACTGCGGTTATCTTTTATATCTCTTCAGCACCCGAAAAAAATTTGTCTACAGATCATCAAATACATACCACACTCCCAAGAATATTGGAGCGTGAAACCGATCACCATCCTGGCAATATATCACCGAGTACCTTTCGATCTAGTAAACATACAGTTCACATCCCGCATGATACAAAATCACCCCTTTTACATCAGAGAACCGAAGTCACTCTCAGAACTGTTCTACAAATTCGCGATCGTTTCCCCTCGACACAAACGCGTTACTGTCTCTGCTTCCTTGCCTGCTCGCTTTTCTATGCACATATCCAGACTCGGGGATTACAAGAACACACGTATTTTCGCCATAATATTATACCATTTTCGCTATACTTCTCGATATCAAGTACACAACAGTAGCCTCCCGATAGCTAACACAACATAATTCCCGACATATAGACTCAAAATCATTTCTCTACAAACACGAAACTTTAGCTACATGGAGCGTCCTCTAGACCACTGAGTAACTAGAAACAAGCATATGAAAAATCATTTTTCCAACCGCGAATACCGATCTCGCTGATCTAACATACTCCAAATCATCCATATAATTTACAAGCCAACGAAGGTCCTTCCCATGTCTAGAGAACAGACAAACTTATCTTCCACACATCACATTAGATCTTCACTCAACCAAATAAAGACGCGAAATGTAGACAAACAGTCAACCGAACAATTTACATCGGCTGGAATAACACTCCATCGCAACCATACCATCTTCTCAAAGTTCCACTTGTTCACGAAAGCCGCCCAACACATACTAAGTATTAGTTCGCTATCTGGCCGTCTAGACAAGGACAAAGTTAACTCATATACATTCCACAATCCAAGAGGCATTTACATTCGCACGGATGCTGCTGTTAACAGGAAACGTGAATCATTAGCACCACGGTCTTTCCATACACGGATTCATTCCTGAAAACTGGTCGCATATATGTATATCATTATACTTACAATTAAATTTTACGATCACGTTCTCAATTGAACAGCATTCAAGAATGAGCGAAGCATTGGAAATACACCCTCTTGTCGGCAGTGGCTCTGGAAATAGTTGTACCTTCCTTACGACTAAACATACTCTTCCCTTCGCTATCACAGTACTCCAAGTCAAATCCATGCCCTCCCTACAACAGGACATAGGCATTTTCTTTGCACAAACACATGTACTATATAAACCGGATGCTCAAATGCGAACATATCACACACCCAGCACTAATACTAAGTATAATATTACCTCATGAATATCTGGATGCATACGATACCAAATAATAGTGACCGAAAATCAACAATGGGTGTGCATGTCTCTTCTTCTTTCGAGTCCTACCACCGTGTCTTAGACGTAATCGAGCAGATGTTAAAGAAAAAATCCCAATCCCTACAACTACAACATGGTACTCTCGCAATCAGTCATGGTTCTACAGGTGTACACAAGTATCCATGTTAAAAACTATACCTGCTTTACGAATCGAGGTACGTAATTACCTCTGAATGAGGTGGTGTTTTCCGGACAAATACCGTGACGGTGATCGTAGAAATGTGTGTATTAACAACCAATGATGCAACCTAGGGATAAAATCACTGAATTTTGAAAGTGATTCGGCTAAGGAACTTGGTATGTACGCGGTGTTTGCGACTCCATTACACCGCACCCAACTAGATAATTCTTAGTATTTGTAATCCACTCTGTTTCGACATCATATCATAGGTTCCGCGATATATCCACCAAGTTATAGGCGATGACTGATTGAGAAGAAACACAAACAGTAGTAGTAGATGATGTGCTGACTGAGGTCGTAAGAAGAAAAATGTACAGTAGCTTCTCAGATATCTAGTGTTACGCTATATGTTCGAAATGATGTCAATCATTTGGAATCACCTCTCTCCATTCAAACACATACCTGTATCGGATTACAATCACTACTCAATCATATTTGTCTCACTCCCATATCTCTAAACGAGTCGCCTTTCCCGAACCTAGCTTCTACAGTAAAATTACAACCTGCTTTTAATCACCCTCTACACGTCCTGCAACTGATCCCATTTCTACAGCTTTCCACAAGTGCTAGTTCCAATTTATGTCGGAGAAAGACATATCCAACACCTTTCTGCAACCCATGTAGAAACAGATCGAGCTGAGTTACTGCAACACGGCCGTGTTTTGCTCATTCGGTGGAAATGCGCGCAATGTGGTATGTCCCCAAACTAGATACAAGTACTACAGGTCCCCAACATGCTATCTTCGTTATTCTGTACCCACCCCAACATAGAAAAATTACGAACTATAAAAGCTTATCTTATTTACAAGTCACCTAGGCGTCGATGCGGGCGCAATGACGTGTAGCTACGGTGGGCCTCCAGCGCGAAGAAGGAGATTTCACAATACTTCCCCAGAATAGAGTAGCGTGCAGCCATCCAGGTACTCCTAACAGTTCACCAAGTCCGACACCTCAAACTGCAGCTGCCTATGTGGACACGATCATATTAAATATACAGACACTGCAGCGACCACTTTAAAGTTTCATCACCTATACCCTAAGCGAATTATCGTAAGAGACACTCCCTCTGGTCCTGATTCAAACACTGTTTTCTAACACGCTTTTGTACATTGCCAAACATTTCGTTTTCCGCCACGAATTCGAGGTTTGTGTGAGATTCTAAACTGACATTAAGACGCTCTGATCCACGACCTCTCACAGAAAACTAGACATCGCAGGGTGTAAATAATATTCTTACGGCGGATAGTGTAACAATGGATCATTTTTAAATAAAACATACTTACAACATAAGGAAACTAGAAGAGTTTGGCAGCGTTGTGGAGAGTTTCCAAACTACCGTCCGAAAGTGATTCACAATCTCTACATTGAAACTCGTATGTCACATTGACGGAATAGATTATGGCTCCGCGTTCCATTTCGAGTTATTCATCATTTTGCACACATGTACGCGATCGCTGTTTAGCTGCTAGCAACCCCCAGATGTTGTCACCCATCCACAAAACTCCTTCCCCAACTCAAACAAGCGATGCCACTCACTCATTATGTGGTAACCAATGCATGGATATGATGGAAAAGACACCGCCGATGTACTGTGGTATTAAGCAACACACTTGATAGCACGATGAATTTTACCTTAACTCCAACACCAGCCATCATGTGACAGCATGTTTCCCCAATGTCAGTATCATAATTCAACAATCCCTACTCTACTTTGCGAGTATCATTACGAACACGGATAGATGACCGCTCAACACACCCATTCACAGTTAATTCTCGAACACATAAATCATCAAAGCATACCAGACCGCGCTCTACATACTTTTAAGATCTCAAGCATAGTACTTAATTTACGATCCATCTCTCCGTGTATGGGACTCACAGAACATTCTCGCCATCTTAGGGTAAAAGGCCATTCTCACACTGTCATTGACCAACCCGCCCTGCAGCACCGTCACCGAATTAATATGCATCCGATCAGAAGAAGACCGCTACACTCCACGTCTCGTGAATGAATAGAGCTTTCTGAGTCCTAACCCGTCCAAGTGCATGAGATTTCTCTCGATGTGACCAAGTCGAGGTGCTTAGCACTGCTTATCGATGTATAGTAACAGATTTGAAAGTGCCATGATGTAACAGCACACAGTTAAGAAGAAGAAGAAACGACTCATCTTTATACGCGTTCGAGTTCCAGATGAATGGAGTTCCTTCATTTTTACGTAAATCACCCAAACTATCAACTCTAAAGTATTCTTCTAGAGTCTAGGATCGGTGCATGGAAGGTATTGGTAAGAGAGAGAGAACATAAACACATGAACTCCTATGGCTATAATGTTAGATCGCATATGTTTCTGACCTATCAGACATACATCCTCCTTCCTGGTTTCTCTAAACTGAACTATCTGATCGAATCGTAAAGAGAGCGGACGATCTTGTGTCATCAACCGATATCACGGTAGTGTTCTCTGGTGGCCACGATATGAACTAAGCCATTTGGGCTCTGGAGCTCGTGGTTAACACACTGTATATGGCCATCTAGAATACAGGTACTTGTGTCATGATCTGCGGTCAGGAGAGCACCCTCTGGTGGCACCAATATGAACTAAACCTGTTGGAGTCCAGACCCAGTGGAGAACACACCTGCTTGAAATTGGTTAAATAATAAAGACAAGTCCCTGTTAGTAGGGGGACAAAAGGCGTGTCACCCCACTCTCCATTTCTGACAAATTTATTCAAGATGGCGGCGATGACGTCATCCAAGATGGCGGCATGTAGACTTGGCAACAGCGCATGACGTCATCCAAGATGACGGATTTTGGCGAGAGAATAGTCCAATTGTGCTACGTCCACTAACCTAACCTCAACAAAAATGGCGGGAAGTTTGAATTTTGGTGGGAAAATAGTCCAATTGTGCTACGTCCCCTAACCTTCTGCAGCCTGTCTACAAGCAGAATGACCTCAGTTACTGCAACAGGACCTTGTCTTGACCATTCGCCTGAAATTCAAGTGCCTGCGGCGGCATGTCAAAGCCATATATCTGTCCATCAAAACAGCCGTCCACTAAGTCTAACCTCAAGAAAAAATGGCGGGAAGTTTGAATTTTGGCGGGAAAATAGTCCAATTGTGCTACCTCCACTAACCTAACCTTCAGAAAAAATGGCGGGAAGTTTGAATTCCATGCATGCAAAACTCGTACTTGCCTTTATTATTATTATTGATTATCATTCATTAACATTCATTATCATTTATTAACATTCATTATCATTTATTAACATTCATTATCATTCATTCTCATTCATTATCATTTATTATCATTCATTATCATTTATTATTATAGGCCTACCTCCACTAGAAAATTGCGCCAAATTCAAATTCCAACACGATATTCTCTCGAAAACTGTACTTCTATGTATTATTATCATTAATTATTAATTCAAGATGTCCGATTTTCTCGGTGAGAAAGCCATTCTCCTTACATCCATAACAAAAATCTATCACAAGTTCAAATCCCCAACACCATAGTTGATCACATGTACGAGCTTTCTCCGTCACTTTTCTTTTTTCACTGGTAGCTTATCATAATCGCATCAAATAATAAACTGCACTTATAGTAACGTAATTCATGTCCTTCGTTTTTGCAGGGGAAAGGGACTGAAGACTTTATTTCAAGCAGTACGGTCATCACTCGTTCTCCAACACAGTCAGCACACATATCTTTGATATCGCAGTGCCGTCACCACGACGTCCGTGCTCCAACTCAATTAGTTCAAATCCTCGCCACCCCCTGGCCAGCACGCGGAGACACTACCTACGCCTGTCACGTGAGGCGGCCAGCACCTAGTGCGGGGGGCGAGCACAGCGATTGCTCCCACGTCGTAAACATGTTTTCGCTGGACACGTTGGAACTTGTCGAGTTTGACGTCACAGCGGCCCCTTGTCCGCTCACCACGTGCATTCGTCGCCTCCACACGTTTCCCGCCAAAATTGACTCCCTCGGAGCTGAATCACACAACGCTCGGCTGTTTCCCTTCAACACTTCTGGCACCATGTTCAAACCTGTAGATGCCGACCTCACACAGCCATTCGCCACGTGTCCCTGTGTGAACGAGAACGCAGTGCTACACTCTTGGCGGCAAAGTTTGCTCGACAGTGGAATCCGCCATTACTATATAAGAGCATGTTTGGACCGCACTAGAACGCCCGCTAATTGACTCGCTCTCGCGCGCGCGTAATAACTGTACAATGGCTGCGCCACCGCCCCACTTACGTCACGCACCCTCCATACACGCGATGGACATAGCCTTCTGTAAATAACTGAAAAATGACTCTTTATTTCAGACATTACGGTCATGCAGGTGTATTCCAACTGACTTCTCCGTGCTCACACAGCGAAAATCCAGAGTGCGGCCAGCTGAGCCCGCTGCCTGGCCAGCTGACGTCAAGCGGTTTTCTGTGCCCGCCCAGCCCCCATGGCCCGCAATACAGGCAGGCCGCGGCGCCACAAACGGTCGGTCGCACCCGCGAGCACTTAACACCGGATCCGATGTTTCCTGTCGACCACATGCCGTGCGCGTTTACTCATCGCGAGAACGCTCGCTAATTCACTCTCACCACCCCGCTATATTAATTAATTCCATGTGGCGGCGAGCAGCACCTGAGGGTCCCGCCACAAACTGTTGGTCGTGCCTGCGGACACGACGTTTCCTGTCGACCGCGTGCCGTAGAAAGGATAAGTTTGGCGCCAGATTTTGACCGACAGTGGAATCCACCATGACCATATAACAGCGCGTTTGCTCGTCGCGAGAATGCTCCCTAATTCACTCTCACCACCCCGCTAATTAAATAATTCCATTTACAATTTCATCTACATATTCAAACGTGTTCAACTCCATAATATCAACTACTTTTCGAGGAGCAGAACGCTACCTCCTCCTCCTAGGAACCGGCGCCAAGTTTGAAATCTGCCAGTAAACAAAGCTCACTTGCGCTTCTGCCACCAACCTAAGAAAATTGTTTCAAACTAAGCCACCAGCACTCAACCTCTTCCTACACGTTTCTGGTAAACGGAATGTTTTTTCTACCGAGTTGGAAACTTCCTTGACGTCACAACGGGCGATCGACCACGTGGCTCTGTCAGACAAAGAAACGCTCTCACTAAGTTAACTGATCACCTGATTCTCATTATTCAGCCCACATGCTTCGATTATCTAATCCAGGATCTTTTTCGAAAACACACGTCCATACACATGAGCCATCGCGCTCACCTAGCTTAGTACCTACACAAGTGAATGTAACAAAGTCCACATGACTATTTAATTAATCTTATCAATTAATTAACCTCTCTGATGTGGAAAACTACCACGTCCACCTAGACTTGGAATCAATTTTCGCCACAGCCACACCCACCTGGACTTGAAATGAAATAGTCCTGTCTGTGGAAAAAGGAATTATTATGTTCTATTGAGCTGGGTTGTATGTGGGGGCGTAAATGCTTGTTCAAAATTATTATAACAGGGTGGGTGGCATATAAGTAGAACAAGTGCTGTGTGTAGAAGGAGTGAGCGAGTGGATGACACGACTCATCTACGACTGTATCATTAGGACATGTAAATAAATCTCGGATAATCTAAATTGAGGTCATTTTATTTTCTTTTTAATCATATGTATGACTTCTGCTTGGAGTTATGTTTGTCTATTTGTTCTAAATGAATACTCATCTTTGCTTAGAAAGTGAGTTTTGACAGAATTGCCAGCGCGACGAGAATGACGATGGGTTCGCTGGTTGGGGGGGGACACTGTTTACATGTCGAGTTGGAGATGCAGGGGAGGAAGGACATCTGCGCTATTCAGGAATCCGTCTGTGTAGTGTATGTCGTTAGACAATAGCTGGAGAGCAGGTATGGAGAGAGAGCCCTCTACGGCATGCTGGTCCTGGGGCTTAGTGAATGGCTGTTTTGATGGACAGATATGTGGCTTTGACATGCCGCCGGCGGTGCTTGAATTTCAGGCGAATGGTCAAGACAAGGTCCTGTTGCAGTAACTGAGGTCATTCTTCTTGTAGACAGGCTGCAGAAGGTAACTGATATGTCTTTCTCCGACTTAAATTGCATTTATCAGATGCGCAAAGATCTGGAAATGGGATCAGTTGAACAATGTGTAGGGTGTGACTAAAGCAAAGTTGGAATTTTAATGCAGCATGCAGGTTCGGGAAAGGTGGCACGTTTCGCACTGGGTGCAGCCGTCTTGAATAATGGTAATTGCGTAATCAACTGACGTGATGACAGACCGCTCTGGTGGTTGTCATAGGAGCTAAACAAAGTTGAACTTGGAGCCATTTATGTTAGGTAACATGATATAAATAATAATAAATCATAATAAACAATAATAAATGATAATAAATAACTGGAGCAGCTGCCCGAATGCAGAGACCTGTTGGGATGTATGGATCTGTAAGAGCGAACTTTGATGTCCTCGAGACGACCCAATAGTGAAGTAATATTATGTGTTGGGCGGCTTAGCTGGCCGAAGTGGCCGTGCGGTTAAAGGCGCTGCAGTCTGGAACCGCAAGACCGCTACGGTCGCAGGTTCGAATTCTGCCTCGGGCATGGATGTTTGTGATGTCCTTAGGTTAGTTAGGTTTAACTAGTTCTAAGTTCTAGGGGACTGATGACCTCAGCAGTTGAGTCCCATAGTGATCAGAGCCATTTGAACCATTTTTTTGTTGGGCGGCTTTGGTGGTCAAGTCAGAATTTGAGAAGATGATTGATTTGGGTTGGAGTGTTATTAGATGGGATGTAGATTGTTCCGTTGACTACTTCTGCACATTTGCTTCCTTTATTTAGCTGAGTGAAGATCGATTGTGGTGTGTTGGATACATGCTTGTCTGTTCTGTAGACCTGGGACAGACCTTAGTTGACGTGTAAATTATAGCCAAGATCTCGAAAATGTTACATGACAGACCGGTATTCGAGAGTGGAAATATCATTTAGCGTATGTTTTGTTTCTAGTTAGTCCGTGGTTTACATCATGCTGCAGATAGATAAAGTTCGTCGTTTGTAGAGAATTAATATGAAGTCTATATCTTGGGAATTATGATGAACTAGTAATCAGTAGGGTGTAGCCTAGTGCATGATATTGAGAAGTACAGCTAAAATGGTGTAATATTATGGAGAAAGTACATGTGTTCTTGCAGTCTATGAGTCTGAGGATGTTTGAAGAAAAGCGAACAGATAAGGAAGATGAGACAGTAAGACATTTGTGCTGAGGAGGGGACGATACCGAATTTGTAAAATAGAGTTCTGAGGGTGACTTAGGTCCGCTGATGTAAGAGGATATTTTTTTCGCATGGTGTAGAGATATACTGGATAAGTGCACTGTTTTGTATCAAATGTGTATATATTGTATTGTGAAGTTAATTTGGTTCACATTGTGTAGCGTTTGTATATACTGCACTGTAAAGTTAATATTGATTATGTTATGTGACGAGTAAAGAGGAAGTCGTAAGGACGGTAGAGATATTTCCAGAGTAACAGCGGTCAGGAGAGTGTATTTCCGATACTTAGCTCATTCTGGAATGCCAATCAAATGAGACCGCGATCGTAAGATTTAACTGTATAAGTATAATGAGATCAACGACTTCGATATTCGAGAGTGCGAATATAATTTTTTGGTCTCTTTGTTTCTAGTTATTGAGTGGTTTAAAGGATGCTGTACTTAGAAAAAAAATTGGTGTGTTCTTGTAGTCTATGAGTCTGGATAAGTTTGTAGAAAAAAAGCGAGCAGGTAGGGAAGAAGAAGAGAGAGTAACCCATTTGTGTTGAGGGGGAGCGATCGCCGAATTTGTGGAACAGTTCTGAGAGGGACTTCCGTCCGTTGATGCAGAAGGGCTGATTACCGCTGAGTGTGGCGTGTGTAGAAAGAAAGAGCAGGTTCAGAGTGCTTCCTTAGAAATTGAGAGAATTGGGGCATGTAGTGGGTATTGTAAAGTTAATGTGGTTTACATTGTGTATGGTTTGTATATAGTGGATTGTAAAGTTACTAATGCTTATGTTATGGGACGAGTGGAGAGGATGACAGTACGTGTGTGTGTGTGTGTGTGTGTGTGTGTGTGTGTGTGTAGATTGAGGGGGGCTGTGGAGGTAATTTAGTGATCTCTGTAAAAGTAAACACAGGAAGCATCAGAAAGAAAAGCAGGATGGTACTTCAATAACGGGTGCTTAAGAAATTAGTCCAGTAAATTTGATAAGAAGTAATAAGAATGATTAATCGGTTGTGCTGGGATATAGGAGGGTTGAGAACATTTGCATATGTTGAGAGCTGGAAAGGTAAGAGGTGGGGAGCGCATTCAGTATTATTTTGGTGAACAAGTTCTGTTAGGGTAAGAATTTGAATTTACAAATAAGCTTAGAAAATACGAAAGCGAGCGTTAACTATTTTGGGGGGCACTATACAATTTCGGAGAGGTTGACTGGGCTCCTATTTTTTTTTTTATTTTCAAATGATCGTTTTAGATTGAGAGGGGAGAGAAGCGCTGGGATGTGTGCGGACGGTGTGTGTGTGAACTCGCCCTCGGCTATTCTGACAACAGACGTGAAGGTGGAGATGTGTCGCATATAGGCCGGCGAGCAATGGAATGCGGCCGTAACATGTGTGTTGGACCGCACTGAGTTAGGACGGTGACAGACGACTCGCATGGCCTGGCTTGGATAGTCATGTTCGGCGTGTAGGTGATATGAATTTCTCAGGTTTTCGGTGTGAATGCGGCTGTCATCAAGTCATGTTTGAAGGGTCGAACAGAGGCCTTTGAGCGAATTGAGAGCTGTCGGACGTGTGACTTAATGTGGGATAGGTTGACTGCGCGCGTCTGTTGAGTTACTTTGCTGTGCGTTATTTGGACAGATTACGAGTACTGATGGTGTTTACAGTTATGTGTACTGCATTATTTAGGAGCAGTTTGATATTGTGCACTGAAATTAGGAGCTGTTTGCGTGATTGCTGACATGACACCAGGTATATCAGGACGAGTGTTTTTTGTATGAGAGTGATAGGTATACTTGATGCGTAAATAAAATGTACGTTAAGTATATAGAATATGAGAGAGTTCGAGTTGGTTGTTATTTTTTATACTTGGAGGGTTTGTTAGATCGAATTGCTGAGGTGAATAGCTACGAGAGCGCGAGGAATGTGATTGCAGCATATCTCGGTCTCTCAGCGGTTAACTAAAGATGGGGCGAGCAATGTTCTCAGCTTAGGTACGGGGGGTGTGCTCTGGCCATGTGCTAGACCGTGTGGATTGAACAACAGTATTAGGGTCGTAGTTTAGCTAGAATATTTATACAGGAGTATGTCCGACGCAAGTGCGCTTCATTTATGTTGGCGGCCGAGTTTAGGTTCATTCTGCGCATCTGACGTCACAAAACACAGTCAGCCAATGAACAGAGAACGACGTTGCCAGATCTCGACTGCAGTGCAGAGCACGGACGACTGTCTCCAGTTTTAGAAACGTTCAGTCATAAATAAAGTAATAGAACAAAAGCAATGTCTTGATAGCAGACTTTCTTTTATAGAGAGTTTGGAAAAAGCATTCTTTATACCAATTGCTTCATATTCTATTAATTAATTAAACCAAACAAGCAATAAGACTCCCAATTCAGGCGATAGCGAGGAAAGGTGTTTGTATCACCTCACGAACCGCTTTTTCGCAATAAAGAACAGTGGTAATTGTTTATTTCCTATTGTACTCCGACGAAACGTGAGTAAAAAAATGGCTCTGAGCACTATGGGACTCAACTGCTGAGGTCATTAGTCCCCTAGAACTTAGAACTAGTTAAACCTAACTAACCTAAGGACATCACAAACAACCATGCCCGAGGCAGGATTCGAACCTGCGACCGTAGCGGTCTTGCGGTTCCAGACTGCAGCGCCTTTAACCGCACGGCCACTTCGGCCGGCGAAACGTGAGTAATTCATAGTCATACCAATAGTGTTTGTCAGTATTTTGCGTGACATCTTAGAGTCCTCAAGGAATTCTCTTGGGAGACGAGCTGCGTTAGCGTAACAGTCAAGGTGTTGGGCTTCTAAGTGAAATATTATGAGTTCAAACCTTGTGCAGTACATAATATTCTCTTTATTTAAAAGCAATATCGAAGTGTCTTACTTCACGAATTTTATTCGTTTGAATGCAGTTTTTTGAAATTTCTAGTGCTTTATCTCTTCATTAATCCTTTGGCTGCTGCAGACACGAGCTCCCCGCATTCCGCGCTGTGCGCGATTTTGTCATCACTGCACTGCTCGCCTGTGCAGACACATGGTGTTCCCACTGCTTTGACACACTTATCATTCGATTTCACAAAAACTATTTGGCCCAAAAATTTGACTTTTACCATCCTCTTGACTGATACCTTCCCCCCATAAATGACTAAATTTTGTTTCGATGTTCAACGCAGTTATTGTGCAGCATTAAATGTAGTAAACTATTGCACGAAATTATGAAGAGTTTGCAGAGGTAAAAGTCCATAGCGTATACTTTCCATATTGTCGATTTTAGTTGTCACAATGTTGAGAATGAAATGTGGACAAGATACCTAAATTTCATATAAAATTTACTGTATAACAATATCTCATTTAATTTAAGTACCACATAGGTGTCGTATGTAATATTGAGAAATTTTCAGTCTTTCGCGACTGTAATAAAAGTTTTATTTACACCGGGTTCTTTTGGCTTTATTTTAAAGCACTTCAATCAATGAAAGGTATGACACATACACAATGGTACTCATGTTCTCTTTCTTGTTTTGGTTCCACAGTCGCAGTTCTACCAATGGCATTGAAATATATTCCTCTTCTGCAACTGTAATAAGCGACCTATTTACACCAGACGAGTTTCTCTCTTTTGAAGCATCTTCAGTGGACAGTATTTTGTCTCCTCCATTGCCAAGTCACCTTTCGTAACACAATATTCAACGTTTGTGTCGGCTGATCAGTGTTTTAGCAAATAAATGCTGTTTGTTTGTGCCACACACAAAAATTATTTTTGACATAGCACTTCACTGATAGACGGTATATTCAAGTCCTAATGTTTTTGTTAGTCAACAGTTTTGTTTAATGTATTTTGTCTACTTCCTTTTGATTGATTGAAGTGCTTTAAAACAAATCCAAACGTGCCCAGTGTAAATAAAACTTTTGTTACAGTCGCGAAAGATGGAATATTTCTCAATATTACATACGACACCTGTGTGGTACTTAAATTAAATGAGATATTGTTATACAGTAAATTTTATATGAAATTTAGGTATCTTGTCCACATTTCATTCTCAACATTGTGACAACTAAAATCGACAATACGGAAAGTATACTCTATGGACTTTTACCTCTGCAAACTCATCAAAATTTCGTGCAATGGTTTACTATATTTAATGCTGCATAATAACTGCGTTGAACGTCGAAACAAAATTAAGTCATTTATGGGGGGAAGGTATCAGTCAAGAAGATGTGTAAAAATCAAATATTTGGGCCAAATAGTTTTCGTGGAATCGAATGATAAGAGTGTCAAAGCAGTCGGAACGCCATGTGTCTGCATAGGCGAGCAGTGCAGTGACAAAATCGCGCACAGTGCGGAATGCAGGGAGCACGTCTTTGTAGCAGCGAAAGGGTTAATGCGGCCATGGTAGCTTTACTTCATGAACTGCGCGCTCCCCCCTAAACGTGAGCTTGCGAACTATGCTATACTATGGCTCTGCTTCTCTTGACGCATGCGTCGTGTGCAACTGGCAACGATCCTACCCACTTATTCTTAACTACTATCCTTCCGTTGTTTGTAAGGTAGGGTTTACCTGTGGGCAATTCCTACTTCTTCTGTGTGTGTTATGGGAGAGGAAACATCTGGTTAGGAGGTGTGGCATCTTTATTTGTGGGGTATATCTGTCATCTGTTTGGTGATTGGTGTGGCATCATGTATGCCTGCTGGGGCTTTCATCTATGCAGCAGGGCTGCGGGTCGTTGATATACAGCCCTTTCATCATCAGGGGCTCCCAGGTTCCGGATCAGGGGATTTCCGGCTTCTTCCTTCGTCGCATAAAGGCGGGCGGCAACTTCTTGGAAACGTGGTAATATCTCTGGCTCAGGCGTTATGTCACGCAGAAACCTCGTTGGAAACTGCGAGTGCACGTGCATTATTCTTCTTAAGACCTTGTTCTGCAGTGCTTGAAGTCTGGAGAGATGCTTTGTGGCTAAATTTCCCCATACAACGCTGGCGTACTCCATAATGGGGCGGATGAATAGTCGGTAAATCTTGAGGCCATTCTCACTTGAGAGCGTCGAATTTTCATTGAGGAGGGTGTATAGAGCCCCCAGACGCTGGTCAGCTTTCCTCCTGACTGCAGTGACCTGCTGCTGCCACGTGAGTCTTGCATCCAGGATGACCCCCAGATAAGTGGCTGTTGGTTTCCATTCTATCTCTTCTCCAAACAGCTGGAGCGCTGGAACCACTGTTGGTCGCTTCCTTGTGAAAATCACGGCCTGGCTCTTCTGGGCATTGTATTGGAGTCTCCACTTTCGTGACCAATTCTCTACGTTGGTGCAGGCATCACGCAGGCGGTGGTGCATAATGATGGCCCATCTGCTCCTGGTGTAGACGGCAGTATCATCTGCGTAGAGGGCCAATTCCACACACGGCGTTCTTGGGATGTCCGCTGTGTACAATGAGTACAGTGTCGGCCCAAGAACGGACCCCTGCGGTACTCCAGCGGTGACAGGTCGGAGTGTCGAGGTGGCATCATTGATCCGTACTCGGAAGGTGCGGCCTCGAAGATAAGACTCAAGCAGGACGACATAGGGTCTTGGGAAACGTAGATGTTGGAGCTTCCAGACCAGTACTGTGTGCCAGACACTATCGAAAGCGCGGGAGACATCCAGGAAGATGGCCCCACAGAATTCCCTTTCGTTGACTGCTTGGGTGATTTCTTCCACAACCCGCAGAAGTTGTTGCGTTGTCGAATGTTGGCTGCGAAATCCGAATTGTTCATTGGGCAGCATATGGTGCAGATCCATGAGGGCCTGGATGCGGCACAGCAGTAGCCTCTCAAACACCTTACTGAGGTGAGAGAGGAGGCTGATTGGTCTGTAGCTACGGGGGTCTTTCCTGGATTTCCCTGGCTTT
The DNA here is from genome assembly GCF_023898315.1 of Schistocerca nitens. Taxonomy (NCBI): domain Eukaryota; kingdom Metazoa; phylum Arthropoda; class Insecta; order Orthoptera; family Acrididae; genus Schistocerca; species Schistocerca nitens. The sequence goes on along the minus strand of NC_064616.1, from coordinate 601,395,275 downwards.
GGGACTGGCACGACCACTGCTTCTTTCCAGGCAGTTGGAAAAATCTTCAATCTCAGGATGATGTTAAAGATTGCTGCAATGTAGATGAAGGCTGGAGGTGGCAGTTCCTTCAACATCTTCCCGTTAATCTTGTCAAGCCCCAGTGCCTTTTGGTTGTTTAGGCCCCGAATGCAGCCAGAGACTTCTTCTGCCGTGATAGGTGGAATGGCTTCATCTTCTTCCCTGTCCGGCGCATGAAGGTAGGCTTGGACTTCATTTTCGATCCGTGTCACATGACGTATGTCAATTGGGTCGTCCACTGGCACGAAGTTGCGTTGAAAAACGTCCGCAATGGCGTTCGCTTTATCCACTGGCGTGTAGACGAGACCCGCAGTCGTTTCAAGAGGTGGGATCATGGCCTTCCGCTTGGTGAAAAATCTAACTGCATCCCATGCTTCCGGGTCTCGCGTGAACTCCTGCAGTTAGTCCGCCCACTGTCGATTCTTAAAGTCGACGATGGCCTCTTTGATGGTTCGCCTGAGGTGGTTGATGCGCCATTTCAGTGCCTATTTCCTTGTCAGGCGCCAGTCTTTGCAGAGCCTGTTCCTCTCCCTTATCAATTCCAAGATGTCTTGCGGGAGGCCCGGTCTTGCTGGCTGCTGACGTCTGGACCTCGGCGTCGAGGTGGTGATTGCAGTGTTGAGCGTGTCATCCAGAGCTTCCAGTGAAGTATCAATGTCATCATCATCCAGTTGTGGAGGTAATGCCTGTGTGATGGATTCCCGGTATTGGTTCCAATTCGTTCGTCGGAAATCCACCAGCAGAGTTTGACGAGTGGCTTCTGCAGCTAGGCGAAAGATGACCGGCAGGTGGTTGGAGTTGAGGGCATGCCTCACCTGAGCTGTCAGGAACTGGTTTATCCCCTTCGTGACGGCAATGTCAATGATGTCGGGGTTGCCATGTGATGGATAGCAGGTTGGCTCATCAGGGCCACACGCAAAAGCATTGGCTCGTTCCAATACTTGTAGAAGCCGCCGGCCACTATAGTTCGTAGTTCGCGAATTCCAGGCGGTGTGCTTCGCGTTCATGTCCCCTGCTATAAAGAGTTTTCCTCTCATTTGTAGTAACGTCGTCGCATCCTCGATGTTTAATACGGGCTTTGGAGGACGATAAACTGCCACAAAAGTCACTAGTCCAGCTGTTGTTTCCACCGCAACTGCTGTAGCTTCAATGAATGCCATGGGTGGAACCGGCACAGGGTAGTGCTTAATGGAGCATTTAATATAAATCGCTGTTCCACCGCCTGCTGTGAGCCTGTCGGTTCTGTAGCAACAATAGTTAGCGATGTTTGCCCGTAGTCTTGGATTCAGGTGGGTCTCAGAAATGAGACAGATGTCAACATTTTCATCAGTCAGGAATTGCTTCACTTCCAGTAGGTCATGATAGACGCTGTTGGCATTGTAAGTTGCCACGCAGAGATCTTCTATTCTTCTGGCTCTGTCCATTACGGAGCGAGTGTAGGGTTGCCAGCTTGTTGAAGCACATTCCTGATCGTGGCTTCAACCGTTGCCGCCAGGGTCGTTGGCAGGGCTTGTATGGCCCTACTCATTTCCGTGACAGCTGCCATCATTCCCGTGAGGAGTTTCGCGATCTCAGCGAATGTTGGAGATGTCTGCTGCAGTGGTGGGTGTGACGAAGGTGGTGCTTCATGTCTGCTTCCACAAAGGGGCGGGAAGTTAGATTGATCCGGAGTGTGCTCCTCCTCTCTTGACAGTGGTGTGGTTGCTTCTTGTTGAGCCCATGGTGCAGGCCAATGATGTTGTTGTTGCTGCATGTAGGCGGTGCGGCGTTGCATCATAGTCGGTTTCCCAGTCTGCTGTTCTTCGGCATAGCGTTGGCTGGCTGGCGTGCCTCTGACGACATTGTTCCTCCTCTTGCGTTCTTTGGAGGTGAGTGGGGGCAGGCCTCTCATCCTCCAATTTGCATCTTTGTGCTTCTGACATGATTTGAAGCTGGCAGGGTGGTTACCCCCGCACAGACCACATTTCGCAGGTTGCTCTCTTGGGACCGGGCACTGCCGGCTGTCATGAGGTCCGCCACATTTGACACACACCCAGCCCATGGTGCAGTGCCTGGCGACATGATTAAATCGTTGACAGCGGAAACATTGCGTGATTCTGTGCTGTTTACGTACGATTTCTGCCGAGATTTCCAGGGCGAAGAGTCTGCTGATCTGTAGTATCTTTCGGCTGTCAGGGGAGTCAGGAAGAACAACCACCCGTAGTCCAGACTTTTGATTTGTGCCGGGCATTCTGTGATGATCGACGACATGAACGTTGTAGCCCAGCCGTTGTAATTCTTCTTTAATATCCTCATTTTTGAGCGATGCGACGACCCCGCGTAGTACCACCTTCAGTGTGGGTGTCCAAACAGCTGGAAAGGTATACATAGGTATACCCCTGGCGCCGACAAGGTCCATCACGCGAACGTAGTCGTCTGTAGAGGTGACGGTGAGTTTTAGTTTGTCCCCTCCAGCCTGTTTGACCGTAAACGGCTGCTTCATGTTATCTGTGAGCCAGTCGTACAGTTCCTTGTAGGTGTCTGGGTACTGCATAACGATTGGCGGTATTTTCTGCGCCGGTCGTGTAGGTTGTTGCTGCTGTGACGTCACTTCGTCAGTCGAAGTCGTAGCCACGTCCGCGATGACTTCGTATCTGTTGTTAGTCGGGAGCCCTTGAGGTGTAGGTAATTCCTGCTGCTTCGCCTGCCGCTTTCTCGGAGGGTTGCGGAAACCTTCGTCAGTCTCAGACTGCCGCTGTGTGGCAGTGCCAGCGTCGCTCCTCCTGCGTCTCGTGGAGATGCTGCTGTTAATATCTTCGAGTTCCATGGCTTCGTCCTGTGTCGTATGCCTGTTCGTCATCAGTGGGGGATCGGATGGGGCCGTCGACGAAGCATGCTCCGCCGGACGGCGATCCGCCACACCCTTCGCTGTGTTAGCACCCGAAAACATCGCAGCGCAAGCGTCACACGTCTGCTTGCCTCGGAAGATTAACTCGAACTGAACTGGCAACGCAGCAATCGCCCGCGTCTGGGCAGGCATGCGCAAGCCGCCAAGATAAAAGAATTGAACTATAGTATAAAGGTCCAGACTGCGATGTGGGCGGTCTCGCGCTCGTGGTGTGTGAGAGAGGCAAAGCAGACGATTTTGAGTCATCACAGGTGACTTAGGTTAGTGGCTTCATTTGCCACAATTTTCTTGTGTTTGGTAGCGAAACACGAACTGACCATCAGAATTGAAGCTTGGCTTATTTGTATAGACAGAATGTGATATAAGTTAATGTGGGTTAGTACTCGTTAGTGCACGTTAGTAAACGTAGGCAAGCATTAGTACATGTTAGCCAATGAACATGGGTCGGTAAAAGGACGTGGTAGTCGGTAGGGACTTTAACTATTTCATTTCAAGTCCAAGTGGGTGTGGCTGTGGCGAAAATTGATTCCAAGTCTAGGTGGACGTGATAGTTTTTCGCATCAGAGAGGTTAATTAATTGATCAGATTAATTAAATAGTCATGTGGACTTTGTTACATTCACTTATGTAGGTACTAAGCTAGGTGCGCGCGATGGCTCATGTGTACGGACGTGTGATTTCGCCAAGATCCTGGATTAGATAATCGAAGCATGTGGGCTGAATAATGAGAATCAGGTGATCAGTTAACTTAGTGAGAGCGTACTTTGTCTGACAGAGCCACGTGGTCGATCGCCCGTTGTGACGTCAAGGAAGTTTCCAACTCGGTAGAAAAAACATTCCGTTTACCAGAAACGTGTAGGAAGAGGTTGAGTGCTGGTGGCTTAGTTTGAAACAATTTTCTTAGGTTGGTGGCAGAAGCGCAAGTGAGCTTTGTTTACTGGCAGATTTCAAACTTGGCGCCGGTTCCTAGGAGGAGGAGGTAGCGTTCTGGTCATCGAAAAGTAGTTGATATTAGGGAGTTGAACATGTTTAAATATGTATATGAAATTGTAAATGGAATTATTTAATATAGCGGGGTGGTGAGAGTGAGTTAGGGAGCGTTCTCGCGATGAGAAAACGCGCTGTTATATGGTCATGGTGGATTCCACTGTTGGTCAAACTCTGGCACCAAACGTATCCTTTCTACGGCACGTGGTCGACAGGAAACATCGTGTCCACGGGCACGACCGACTGTTTGTGGCGGGACCCTCAGGTGCCGCTTGCCGCCGCATGGAATTATTTAATATAGCAGGGTGGTGCGAGTGAATTAGCGAGCGTTCTCGCAATGAGTAAACGCGCACGGCACGCGGTCGACAGGAAACATCGGATCCGGTGTTAAGTGCTCGCGGGTGCGACCGATCGTTTGTGGCGCCGCGGCCTACCTGTCGCGCGGGCCATGGGGGCTGGGCGGGCAGTGTAAACCGCTTGACGTCAGCCGGCCAGGCAGCAGGCTCAGCCGGCCACGCTCTGGAGTTTCGCTGTGTGAGCACGGAGAAGTCAGTTGGAATACACCTGCGTGACCGTAATGGCTGAAATAAAGAGTCATTTTCCGGGTATTTACAGAAGGCTAAGTCCGTCGGGTATATGGAGGGTGTGTGACGTAAGCGGGGCGGTGGCGCAGCCATTGTACAGTTATTACGCGCGCGCGAGAGCGAGTCAATTAGCAGGCGTTCTAGTGTGGTACAAACGTGCTCTTATATAGTAATGGCGGATTCCACTGTCGAGCAAACTTTGCCGCCAAGAGTGTAGCACTGCGTTCTCGCTCGCACAGGGACACGTGGCGAATGGCTGTGTGAGGTCGGCATCTACAGGTTTGAACGTGGTGCCGGAAGTGTTGTAGAGAAATGTCCGACCGTTGTGTGATTCTGGTCTGAGGGAGTCAATTTTGGCGGGAAACGTGTGGAGGCGACGAATGCACGTGGTGAGTGGACAAGGGGCCGCTGTGACGTCAAACTCGACAAGTTCCAACGTGTCCAGCGAAAACATGTTTACGACGTGGGAGCAATCGCTGTGCTCGCCCCCCGCGCTAGTGACCGGACACCTCACGTGACAGGCGTAGGTAGTGTGTCCGCGTGCTGGCCAGTGGGTGGCGAGGATTTGAACTGATTCAGTTGGAGCACGGACGTCGTGGTGACTGCACTGCGATATCAAAGATGTGTGTGCTGACTGTGTTGGAGAACGAGTGATGACCGTACTGCTTGAAATAAAGTCTTCAGTCCCCTCCCCCTGCAAAAACAAAGGACATGAATTACGTTACTATAAGTGCAGTTTATTATTAGACGCCATTATGATAGGTTACCAGTGAAAAAAGATAAGTGACGGAGAAAGCTCGTACATGTGATCAATTATGGTGTTGGGGATTTGAACTTGTGATAGATTTTTGTTATGGATATAAGGAGAATGGCTTTCTCACCGAGAAAATCGGACATCTTGAATTAATAATAAATGATAATAATAGATAGAAATACAGTTTTCGAGAGAATATCGTGTTGGAATTTGAATTTGGCGCAATTTTCTGGTGGAGGTAGGCCTATAATAATAAATGATAATGAATGATAATAAATGATAATGAATGTTAATGTTAATGTTAATAAATGATAATCAATAATAATAATAAAGACAAGTACGATCTTTGCATGCATTATCCTGTTGGAATTCAAACTTCCCGCCATTTTTTCTGAAGGTTAGGTCAGTGGAGGTAGCACAATTGGACTATTTTCCCGCCAAAATTCAAACTTCCCGCCATTTTTTCTTGAGGTTAGGTTAGTGGACGTAGCACAATTGGACTATTTTCCCACCAAAATTCAAACTTCCTGCCATATTTTCTTGAGGTTAGATTAGTGGACGTACCACAATTGGACTATTCTCCCGCCAAAATCCACCATCTTGGATGACGTCATGCGCTGTTGCCAAGTCTACATGCCGTCATCTTGGATGACGTCATCGCTGCCATCGTGAATAAATTTGGCAAAAATTGAGGGGTCACACGCCCCTTGTCCCCCTACTCTTGTTTCCCGCCATTTTCTTTGCTTAGTAGAGATAAGCATTATCCTCCTGGAATTTGAACTTCGCGTCATTTTTCTGGGCGAGGGTGGCCTTCAAAATCTGCCATCTTGATTGATGTCCCGGCCGCCATCTTGAATGGCGTCATCGCCTCCATCTTTGATAACGGTACTTTGGTACCGTATCCGCCTTATTCCAATATTGTCGATATGCGTGACATCATTGGCAATGATGTTGCATAGACGAATGGCGAAATTGTGTGTGACCCACTGAAGTGTCAGGACATCGATGCTATCGATGATCTCTTGAATGGCTGTTTTCAGTTCAGCAATGGTTTTGGGGCTATTGCTGTACACCTTGTCTTTGATAGAACCCTACAAGAAGGTGTCACATGTGTTCAGATCCGGAGAATATGGCGGTCAATCGAGATGCATGCCAGTGGACTCTGGGTACCCTAGAGCCAGAATGCGGTCCCCAAAGTGGTCCTCCAGGACATCATTCTTCTGCTTCGATGGGGTCAAGCTCTGTCTTGCATGAACCACATCTTGTCAAAGTAAGTGTCACTTTGGGTGCTGAGAATGAATTCATCTTCCAAAACCTTCGCATAGTGTACGGTAGTCACTGTGCCATCAAGGAATATCGCACCGATTATTCCGTGACTGAACATTGCACAGCACACAGTCACCCGTTGAGGGTGAAGAAACTTCCCGATCGCGAAATGCGGTTTCGCAGTTCCCAAAATGCGCGAATTTTGCTTGTTGACGAACCCATCCAAATGAAAGTGAGCATCGTCGCTAAACCAAACAACAATGCGCATACTAATTCCCATCACGCCTATCCTGCCAACTGTGCAGTCTGAACGTCCTAATGCAAACTGTTGAGAAGTTGAGGAAAATTTTATTTCATACAGTTCAGTAACTGCCACCCTGAATCTTCCTACCTTACTTAATATTCTTCGTCAGTCACGTTGTCATAGATGCTATCACAGCCCTATGATCACTGATACCTTCCTTTTCGTTAACTGTTTCGGGAAGTTCAGGTCTGTTTGTTGCCAGGAGGTATAAAACGTTACCCTCACGAGCTAGTTCTGTATCTGCTCAAAGTAACTTTCAGGCAAGACATCCAGAACAATGTCACCAGTTTTGACAGCATGATGCTCCCAGTCTATACCTGGGAAGTTGAAGTCACCCCCTATCACAACAGCATGATCAAGAAAATTATTACTGATATTCTGCCAAGTCTGTCAGAAGTGTCCTACCACTAGGGCTCCTGACACAGGCGCAAACTGAGACACGTATAGCGCGTGTGGCGCGATGCAGCGCAGCCCGCAGTTTTGTGACTCAACAGGTTCGAGTGCGACCGTGCAAATTGGGAAGCGACGCGATGGTGACCCGATACGGGCCTGAGCCAGGTTGCGCGGCGTTGTGGACTGCGGCACAGTTTCTCACCTCACGCGCCACGCGAGTACTGCGGGAGGGGTGTGGCAGGCGGGAAGCGGAAAGGCAGTCCTGCCATATGCTCATTTCGGCGTGGCGCATATGGGCAGTTGTAGTACTGGACATCCGAAAAATATAGCCTTACTGTATACTGAATATTATTGTCTCTGAGTAGTGTTTCGTTTTTCGCCTTTTAAGCGCTCCATCTTTTTTCATTAATTCATTATATTTTCCAGTTATATTAATACGTTTTGTTGTTTTATTTCGTTATTGTTTTTCTTTGTCGAGAACAATGCGTAATTCAGTGACTGGTGAGCCATTAGCCACTGGGATTGAAACTTCTGCCTCCACAAAGTCTTCAAATTGCAAGAAGGGACAGACAATTAATCGTGAGGGTAATGAAATAGGAAGTAATATTATAAAATCATGTGATCATGAAGCACGGCTGGAAATTTTAAATATTATACAGTGAAACAAAGATATCCTGTGCTACCTATCCTGACATTTCTGTACGATCCGTCACAAAAATTCGAAAAGTTGGAATTTCCATTGATGTGTCGTCCCCTTTGTGCTTCTGCTATAAAGCACCCAAGATCTGAAGTATATGAGTTTCATTATGATTTATTGGATATGAATGAAATAGGAGACTTTATACATGTATGCAGACATTACATTTTCCCTGTGAGCTAGAAATAGTTGTGAAACCCCTCTGAATGATAATATTTTAATTGATGCGTAGTGTAGAGGAAAAGCATTTCAATGGTAGCATGCACGGTATCATCATTGATAGACTAATTACACAACAGGCTACACAAATGAAGAATGCATTCGGTATTATTCCGAAAATATGAGTGTCCTGGAGCATTCTGTTGATATGATACATTTAATGTGCTGGAATGAATTCCTGAAAGAGGCACACCTACATTCATGACGATGTTTTTTTGAGAGATGAGAACTCATCCCCACACAAAGCTTATGCATACCTGTCGCGTGCATTTTTCTCAGCTGCTGGCAGTATGCTGACCACCGTGTTGTGACATAGATCAATTGTTCACTTTTCTCAATAACAACTATTCTATTTGCGAATCACACATTGTCAGTTTGGCAAGCGATAGGCGAATAACAAGCGTCTAGCATGTGTACCTCACTCCACCTTAACGGTACGCTCGTCATTATTTCAATACTGCTCAGATGAAGAACAGGAATAAAATCCTTTGGTAAGTTTCCATTCCAGTCATTCCATTTAAAAATACGATGGTTTACGGGAGTTCAACCAAAATTGCAACAGAATGGGCTATTTATTTTTCTTTGAATTATTAACCTTTTATCATTCGAAGAAGCATCACCATTTACGAATAATGGCTACATTTCTCTTGTTGGTAGGTGTAATTGTGCCTCTTTTGCCAAAACACAGTACAATTTGCACAAACTCAGCCTGCAGCAGTTATTGCGACGTCTCATTAAACAAGTAATTTGTGATCAAAAGCTCACAGAAAACCTCATTGGGTAGGTTTACAGTAACATAAGAGAAGAAATTTCATTTTATTGACATGCTAGAAAATTCTCGTTTCACTAGCTATCGATGACTCTTTAAAAATTATAGGCACTACAACTTCTGATATATTGCCATACATAAGAAAGTACTGTGTGTTAACAGTTTGGCAAAATTCTCTCCCCCGCGAGTGCTATCATTCACCAAAATGTTGTTTCGATGTTTAGAGCGGTTTAGGAGATATGAGGGATGTTACGAATATTTCATTCTCGCGGAAGTGCGATCGGGAGTGAAAGCGCTACGTACGATCCTTTTCCTTGAGATCGGAGACAGTCTCAAGTCTAAAGAAAACTTCGGTATGTTAGCTAAATTCCATACTCAGCACCATGTGTTGTAGTGGTGTAATCTGCACCAAACGTAAAATCATAGCGACCCCTATTTTTTGTTACAATATTTTGGAATTTTACGCAGTGTCTTACTTAAATGGGTATATTACAATAAGTATGACCATTTGTGAGATGACGGGCACTTCGCCATGAAGCTAACATATAAGGCTACAAGTAAAGCAAAAATCAAATATTCTTACTGAATAGTTTCTGTAAAATCGTCTGAGAAAGATTAGAGGGTGGGCGCACAGTCATCACCAACTGGCGCGTGCAAAGAATGTGTACGTGTCACAATATGTGCAGGACCAGCGTGGCACATGCGGAACGTGCGCGTCACGCTGTAATGTTTTGTCACGTCACACGTGCTATACATTTCTCAATTCGCGCTTAGCCCTACGATAAATATTCCAATCTGAACTTAGGATTTCGTTCTCATTAACGTCTGGTTTTAACCAACATTCTGTCCCTAATACTATCTGTGCATTATAACCTTCAGTGAGCAATACAAATTCTGGGACCTTTCCTTGGATAATCATGCAGTTTACTAAAATCATATTAACCTTTTCTGTCTCTGATCTGCGACGACGAACGCTCTCCAAGGACATTGTGGCTAATTTATCAGGCTAATCGTCTGTAACCAAAAAATCCATGTGTCCACACCACACATACTCCACTACCCTAGTAGCCGCTTCCTGCGGGCAGTGCATGCTTGACCTATTAAGGGGAACCCTAAAACTCTGAACCCAATAGCGGAGGACGAGAAATTCGCATCCTATACAGTCGCAGAGTCGTCTGAAACTCTGGTTTAAACCTTCCACCATGCTCCAAGCCAGAAGACCTGGATCAACTTTGTATACAATGCTACAAGTAAACAGCTTAGCCTGCACCTCACGCGTGATGGTAATTGCCTTCACCAAATCAGCCATCCACGGAAAGGAGACGAGGATGCCCTCAGAACCGAAGCAGCAGGAGTCATTCGGTCGACATGCTCCATTATATGCAGCCGATTGCACCCTCTGCGCTTGATAGCCTCCGGCAGAGACTCTTACTCATCAGAAAACATACTTAGTGCACACTGGCATTCTTTCCTGCCTTGTCAGCTATTTCCCTGAGGGGCTCCATCACGCGCTTAGTGTTGGAGCTCCGATTGACAAGCATACCGACCCTCTGCACTTGTCCAGACTGGGCAGGAAAACCGGCCGCTGGTCCAACAGGAGAGGCATCCTGTGCTAGCTCAAAGTTATCATCAACACTGGGTAGAACGTTGAACCTTTTGCTAAGTCGTAGGGAGCCAGCAGCACAGCCTGCGCCCTCTGCACTTGTTCAGACTGGGCAAGAAAACCGGCCGCTGGTCCAACAGGAGAGGCATCCTGTGCTAGCTCAAAGTTATCATCAACACTGGGTAGAACGTTGAACCTGTTGCTAAGTCGTAGGGATCCAGCAGCACAGCCTGCACCCTCTTTTGCCTGCCGCCCAGTGACACACGAACCCACCACTGTCTGCCACCCACTCTCGACAGGGACGGACCGCCCAGATGTTGCGTATCGGAAGATGCAGTGACACGTGGGTCACCAGGGGATTCCAACGCCACCAAAGGTGTCGCAGGTCTCGTTCCCAGCATCCCGATGTCGCCGCAACTTCGAGCATTAGCCAGAAGCATGTCGACGGTGGCCAGCGCTGCTTCCAGCTGTTTACAGACAGCAGCCAATTCTCTTTCCTGCTTCCAGCTGTTTACAGACAGCAGCCAATTCTCTTCGTGTCCGCTCACAAGTACAGTCCTTAGCCAGATCGTAGTGTGTAAAAATAGCTATAAGATCTCAAATGTGTTTGGCATGTACGCAAAATATAACGAGGAGAATAAAGAAACAGTAAAAACTGCTCTGCAGATTTCTCACTATGCTCTGAGATGGAAGACTCTTAAACACACATAAATTTCTGTACTGATTTGGATGTATTTACAGTTATTTGTTACTAGAAACTCTGCTTACCTGAAAGCTACTGCACGAAAAAGAAAAAAACTAAATAACTGTGTATCAGACAACTGCTGCTCTGCTACCGCTGCTGGTGCATCTGCTCGGCTTGTCGTCTGCTGGTACACTGATATGAAGATTTTTACCGAGAGATAATCAGCAGCAGAAGTTCTGTCTTTTGTTTTTTCGAAAAATAAGAGACAACATTCTACTGTGAGTTCTGTGTGCCTATAAATGGATGCAGTGACATCTTAATAGGCAGACTAAATTTACATTTACTTCTATATGCCTACTTCGCAAGCCATTGTACAGTGTGTGACGGAGGGTACTCTGTACTACTACGTCATTCCATTTCCTACTCCACTCGCAAATAGAGCGAGGGAAAAAGACTGCCATATGCCTCCTTATGAGCGCCAATTTTTCATATCTCAACTTTGTGGTCCTTATGCGAAATGTATGTTGGTGGTGGTAGAATCTTTCTGCAGTCAGCTTCAAATGCCAGTTCCTCAAAAAGAATATGGTCTTCCTTTCAGGGTTCCCATTTGAGCTGCCTGGCGAGTGTAATCCGACTGCTGGAAGAAATTACTCGCCATGCAAAGTGACTCTCATGATCAATCTAATTAATTACCCTATCAGATTGATATCAATTAAGTGCCGCTGGACGGTTGGAAGCAAGGCTAGAGTACCATGGATATGATTTGGGAGTCGTAGCGGTAATCAGGGGTTTTTCATTGGAGTGATATCTTTTTAAAATTTTCAATCTCCTGCCTACACAGGGAGAGAGGATCATCCTAATAGAATCATCTATATTACCGAATTTATAAAGTGATACGTAGTATGAACCTGACATTTACAACTTGTCTGTGCTGTTACCTTAAGAGAGTTTGTATGTGACGAAGCAATTGGCTATATTAGAAGTGTTCGAAAGTGAGGAAGCGTCTTGTGACAGAGGCAGATCTGAGGGCTCTGTCATGAGCCAAAAATGAATCTAATATTCTAGTCCTGTGATGCGGAACGCAACAGATATTAAGCTGACTAGAACAGACTTGTTTACCTAATGACAAAATACTTAGAAGTAGTGTAGCCTATGCCGTATTGTTACAGGGGTTTCGCAACAAGTAACGATACTTTAGTGGTGTGAAAACGCATGTATGCCCAGACTTCGTCTGTCTTCGAAAGCAACTTATATAGAAGGGAGAAAGCTATACTTTGCGTGAGAAATTCGAGGTGTATAGTCCATAACATCCCTGTCTTGGACTGAGTAAAGTGGATTTTTTTTAAATTGGGGAGAGTCTGTGTCGGGATGGAATTGCAGTTAGAACTATACGTCTAAGCCGCACCTGCTTGTCTCATAGTGTGTTGCGGGTAGCAGCAGGATTGTAGATGAGGGTTCGGTTGACCTTAAGTTGTGGATTAGCTTAGCCTCTGGGGACTGGGGAGTACAAAGAAAACATTCCAGCTACTGGCTACTCGGCTCTTGCCCGCAGCTGTGGAGACAAGTCCCAGTGTTGGCATCGCACCACCCTCCAAGTAGCTGCATAGTGAACTAGCCAATATGCTGGTAGAGCTGGTAGAGCGGCATATCTGTTGTGTGAGAAGTTTCAAAATGGCGTGTGTTTGCACTGGGCAATTATTCCCCATCATGTAGATCGATTTGTTGATGGCTGGACGGCTCGATGGCCCTCTCTCTGGCCCCTGAGCGTCTGGTATGGCAGGTGTGTGAATACTGGGAGATTGGTGCTTAACTATCAATGCAATTGACATGTGCAGCACAGCTGTTTCTCCGTGGTTTTGTGTGGTCACGAGCCCGTCGCCGGACGGCGTGCACTTCGCAATCACAAGTGTGTATCACTGGTAGGATTTTTTCACTAGATATGTCTGGTGGAAACATTGTGGTGGAGGAGGGTGCTTCTGTTGTCGAACGTATTTAGCTCTCAGATGTACGTATTTAGCACTATGATCTAATTGTGGCGGAAATTTAATTACTTGATTTGCAAAATGTTTGTGTTTGATTCTCAAACGTTGAAAGTATATTTTTGTTACAAAGATGCGTCATTGTAAGGTGGTAGTGAGTGTTTTGAGCGATCTATTTGATTCTTGTAAATTGTTATACGATTAATTTGATAGGGTAGTGCAAATGGACTATTTCTCTTTATTTTTTATACCGAAATTGCGTCAGCTCTCTCTTTGTCCGAAGCATTGGCCAACAGGAACACAGTATTCTGAGACGAGATGAAAACCTCCATCTGCAAGTTTGGAGACATTGGATCACACACACACAAACAAACAGGAAGTAGCCTCTTGACGGAGACAAAGACAGGAAGCGAATATGGAATTTCCCAATCAACAGAATGCTGCTACTTGATACTTTGTTTGGGGCTGCGAAATCAAAGGAGGCCAACATTCGGTCTGTGGTAGGTGGTATTTAGTATTGTGATCCGTAATTAGCACACTGGGCAGCTTTCGTCCTCTGTGCCAGCCCCAGGACGGCAGGTACATGCGTAGGGGACCCCAAACGGTGGCCACTAACCTGAACTTCATTTCATTCCTTGGAGATTACAAATTAAGTTGTGGGAAGGGGGGCTGGGGTGCAGACGTGAGCTCTACCAAAGTGTGGGAGCTCTGTCTCCCACAAACTTATCAAATAAAGAAAATGCATCAATATGTAACTGACACAGATTTGAGTTTCGTGTTGTGAGATCCTTCCTGTCCAGCACAGACCATGTCTTTTTCCTGGAAAATTTTTCTGGGCACGGTGGAGACTGAGGGGACGTGAGACAGGGGGGTGGGACGACCTCTGATGGTGGCATTGTGCGCTAGCACAGTCAGTCCCTACATATCTAGGTGAGCACACACGCGAAAATTTTCTAGCAAGCCAACACATTCAGTCTGCACCAGTGTAATTACGTAATTAGAGCGTGTTGGTGCTGGAGAGGGTAATACTTGCACCTTCCACACCAACAACTCTGCACAGAATGAGCGATTTTCCCGCCATTTTTTTCTGTGTGGGGAGGTGGGAGTGGCGGAGGGGATGGGAGGTCTGAGTTTTTCCTGTCAATTTCCAGCAGGGTAGTACACAAAATAAGGACAATAAACTACCCTATATCCTTCCTCTCCAGCAGTTCAGCACAGATTGTGTCTTTTTCTCGCCAGTTTCCGGATAGCAGAGACGGCAGTGCAGGAGGGGTGGGGAGGGCTGGGGGGATATTGTAGGGGGGTATTTAATTCATCAATTTAATTAATAAATCAATTAATTTGATATCAAAAGTGTGCTTGTATTGGCAAGGGGGATTGTTGGGGATTTCATAGATGGGCTGGGAAGAGGTGGGGGGGGGGGGGGAGAAGGGGTGGTGGAGTTTCTCAGAAAGATTGGTTATCGCCAGAGGGTTATAAATCAACCTCCAAGGGAGTGTAAATCAATTAGCAAGACAAGACAAGAATGTATGATATCCCCTGAATGTATACTTGCGCCTGAATGTATACAACCCACACAAAAAACTGTGCTAGTACTCTCTTTGCCCTATTAGTGACTGTGTGGTGACATGACAGCATGCGTATGCAGCCTGTTTGCCCTCACCACAAGTGTAGACCAACAGCAAACAAGCTGTTTTAATTTTGTTGGTCAGTGGCTGGAAACTAATGGCAGATGCGAGAATATATGCATGCAACCATATCAGACATTAAGATAATCAAACTTGCTTTTCAAATAACACTGCACACATGTTTGTTACACATCCTCTCAAAAGCCATGCAAAATATATGTAACTGCAGGAGCACTAATTTTAAAGAAAGGTAGTGTAAGTAAAAGTAAAATACTTATGACTAATACTGGTTCAACATAGAAACATTGAACGCAATTGTATTTATGTAGCAATGTTAAGAAAAGGAAAAGAAAGGAAACCCTTTTATAACGAAACAATTAATTTACAATTTGAACAGCTAAATTCTGTTAGTCTTTACCTGTCGAGAATGCACAGCAATTCAGCTTATCTGTTCGTTGTTGGAGGGACGTGGTGTCTTGTTAGGATGACGGCGGTGACTTTTGATGTTGCAGATAAAATTATTGCAGCAACTCCATTTGTCGTATTTCCACAGCGAAGCGGTCGCAGGTTCGAATCCTGCCTCGGGCATGGGTGTGTGTGATGTCCTTAGGTTAGTTAGGTTTAAGTAGTTCTAAGTTCTAGGGGACTTATGACCTAAGATGTTGAGTCCCATAGTGCTCAGAGCCATTTGAACCATTTTTTTTTCCACAGCGAAGTATGGTGGTGAAGTCTCTTCTTGATTATGTTGCAAAGTCATCTGCAGTGGTGTTTAACAGGCCACTGATGGAATGGATGTAATCCACAGCTTTAGCCTGTGCCCGTTTATTACTCGTTATACACACCTTGTTCTCATTTCAGTATTTTACACACTCCTCGTGATGATTTGCAATCGCGATATAACTGTTTGGCACCTGCGATCGCAAATTCACAGTCAGTAAAACCGTTTTTGCACATGATCCACAATTGTAATGATGTTCAGCGTGACAGTTACGGCTTCAAACATTCGGCTTTTCATTAAGAAGACAAATACATTACACAGTTTTAGGAAGCCTTGACTCTCGCGATACGGTTAAATGTAAAAGCAGTTTCACACACACTTCAGCAGTAGGTGCAACGGCTACTCGCGTAAGCATTGTCAGTATCATGTTGAGACACAGTCCATTTAGTAGTAGTCAAACCGTACAATCTTTCTGTTCATAATGATCACTTCAACTTTCATTACGCACTGCGACGGTACTCCGAGTCGACAGCAGTTAAGTTCCACGATTCACTGTCCTGGAAAGTTTTTGCATCTCAAGTCTACAACGTGCATCCCACCAATTGTCGCACACGCAGTCGGCACCTAACACGCGCTGTATATCACTGCTTAACTGTTACTTTCGCTATTACTCTCTATGATTGCATGTCTACGATTTACACAGCAGTTCTTCACATCATAGTTAATATTACAAGTGCAGATAAAATAAACGAAAGAATTTAAGGTCTTTCCATATTCCAGTAATAATAAGGAAACAGACTTCTCCATTAGAGAAGCAGAAATAAGTTGCAGTTATGTTTAACATTATTACCAAACATAGTTATGCTTCACCATCAAAGATATGAATACTTAGTCTAAGAAAAGGTATAGTCTGTAGTGATAGGCTATCACTATACGCTATATCTTTACAGCTGGAACTTGCTTTGTCACAGTGGAACACACATCAAGACTGTAGCCTTCCTTGCAAGTACTGACATTTTCTTCATTTAGATATTTTTTTTGGTAAACACTTCCTTCAGTGTACAGTTTTCTAAGCATGATATTTTTTAATATTACATGCTTCTCTGCTTCCCCATTGTTGGAATTTGTTTCCTCTGAATCAGTATCAGAATCTTCCAACACCAACTTGTACACTTTCCTAGGTTTCTTCTTGTACCATGGCTTGTCGTCTTTCTTCTACTCCTGCTTGTTTCCTTTGGGCTCTGAGTTGCTGAATGTTAACTAACTGCTTGTCTTTTCTGAGACATATTTTTGGATCATTCCCTTGGTCTCCACGGATTTTACAAATGGAATCTTTTAGTGGGCATTGTGGCTTCATCTGTCCTTGTGTGCCACAACAATAACAATGTGGAGTTACAGACTGCAAGTTCACTTCATGCATTCTGCTTGAAGAAGCTTCACTATATCCATGGTCAGCTATTGCTGCGTCCGTTGCAGCGATCTCAGTTGTCATTGCAATTTCTTGGCATATATTGAATGTCTGCTTGCGTTCTACAAACAGATTTTTCCGTATAGTTTTACTTGTTATATCACACACTAATCTGTTCTAAAGGACGTCTTGCAGATTATCTTTAAACTTGCAATGCTGTGCCAAAGATTTCAACTCAGATATGTACTGTAGAACAGGTCCTTCGCACAGTTGGTTTCTCTTGTGAAACTTATAGTGCTTCTGAATCACTGAAGCTGCGCTCTCTATGTGGTCTTTCACTAGTTTCATTGAAAGTCATGTCCTCTGCCTTGTGCTCTGTCGTAAGGGCCACAAATTCAAATGCAACGAGACTCAATAGGATTGTCCAAAACCTTATGCACGATGAACTTGTATTTCATCATGTAGATATACTGTGAACCCTGGCTCTGCCGTGGCACCAGTGTTATCTGCAGACAAATGAATCTTCTTTGCTGCTTCCTCCTCCTCATATTCACTTTCGATGTCTGACATGCTACAGGCAATGGTTAATTCCGATAATTGTTAAATTTCTTCATACATTATCTCAGCAAAAAGAGACAAACATGGGCTCATAATTTGAGTTCTTGTTTAATTTTTCATCACCAGTATTGTTAGATTTTGTACTGTATTGCTCAGTAATACATGGATATGAAAACAACAGACTTTTTTTGCTATTTACGAGGTGTGTTCAAAAAGTGTGGGGAATTTTGCAATTTTGAGGATTGTATTAGTCCGTGTCGCACGATTTTTTGTTGTTGGTTTGCTAAATATGTCTGAAATATATCTGTACTTCGGTAGCCGTATTTGATGTTTAGTCTGTCGTCAGTTGTCAAGGAGGTTTCATGTGTTTGCTTACAAGTTGCGATTATTGATTTGTTTTAGAAATGGATTTACATTAAATTTTACTGTAGGAACGGAATAAAATGTAACAAAGTTTTAGAAATGTTGCATGTTGCTTGCGGTGAGTCTGCTATGACTAAAACTATGATTTAAGAGTGATGTAATCGTTTCCAGTATGGTCGTGAAGGAGTTGAAGATGACGACCGTTCTGGACTCTCTAGCAAATCAATAACCTATGTAAACGTGGAAGAAGTGAAAGAAATTATTTTGAACGATCGCCGAATCACAATCAGAGAAGCTGCTGATGATGTTGGCATATTAACTGGCTCATGTCATGAAATCTTTTGCATGTTTTGGATATGAAACGTTTGATAGAAAAATTTGTACCAAATGTGTTGAATTTCGAGCAAAGACAGCGGCGTATGTGAGTTGCTCAGGAGTCACTAAATGAAGTCAGCAGCAATGCAGAACCACTGAAACGTCTCGCAACATGTGATGAAACGTGTGAGTACGGGTGCGACGTGGAAAATAAGGGTCAATCTTCCCAGTGAAGGCATTCTGGATCGCCAAGACCGTAAAAACCTGGGCAAGAGCGGTTGGATCTGAAAGTTCTGCTCACTGTTTTCTTCTATTTTAAAGGCATAGTGCATCATGAATTCTCGCCAAAAGGTTTCTCGAACAATACGAAGTACTACCTACAAGTTCAGAGCCGTTTACAGGAACCTGCTCGAAAGAAACGCTCGAATTTTTGGCAAAACAGTTCATAGCTTTTGCACCACAATAATGCACCTGCTCACATTTCGTTACTTATTCGGGAAGTTTTGGCGAAAAATAGCACTGTAATAATGCCCCAGCCTTCATATATGCCAGGTATGGATGGTCTGTGTGACTTTTTCTCTGTTTCCAAATATAAAGGGTCGTCGTTTTACAAGCTTAGATGAGATTAAAAACGCGTCGCTGAAAGAGCTAAGTGCTATCCCAACGATCAATTTTCACAAATGTTTTGGGGACTGAAAGAAGTGCTGGTAAAAGTTTATAATATCTAATGGGGATTACTTTGAAGAAGATAACATTAGTGTAAAGAAATAAACAAAATCGTTTCCAAAAAATGGAAATTCCCACTACTTTTTGAACACACTTCATATGTATTTGGACAGTGCACACACACACATAGACAATGACGGAGATTATAACATATCAACTTAAACTAAGATTCCACAGCCAACTTAATTAACAGCTAGCTATAATAACGTGCATTCAGACCAATTCACGCCACATCAAGATATATTCACAGTGTCTGTCATGTCATGTCACGTCACTTCAATTTTCTTAGTCCAGTACTGAATGGTGAAAGTGGGTTTATGAGTTACCATCTGTGATACAAAAATTTGGAGTATAGTATCGATATTGAGTAACTAACAACGATAAAGTTATTAATGACAAGAGCAAACTTCATAATGTAAGTTCTTAAGCGGTTTTGTGTCGTAAAGTGCTGTGAAGTGAAACAACATTTCGAAAGATGGACATTTATTTGCTAGCAAAAATTTGTACATACAAACACATCAAACAATATTTGTAAGAGAATAAATTGAGCCCATTTACTTTATTCATTATGTTTTCTTCTTACATAACTAATAACATCATAAACAACTAAATTTTTCTCCAGTTTTAGAGCTGACTTTCTCACTTAAGGTTTTATTTAATGAAAATTGCTTCATCAACTTATGTTCTTATTTATATACAGTGTGGGCAACAACTCTGTTATGTTGCTGTAACATCAATATGATTTTTCACTTTAAGATATCGTACCTCGTTTGTGAAAGAACACTCAATGGAAAAAAATTCAAGTTGTCATGGAAAATTTAAATAATCCACAAAAACAAAGCACAATAATAAAATAAAGAAGAAACAGAAGCACAAAATCCATTACTATGCCACGAGTGGGGGTGGCAAAAATGGATTAACTTCCGATATTAACTGACGATGACACCATTAAAACTTTCTTTCTGAGAAATCTTGACGTAACTGACAGTCCGCTGATGACCTGTGAGAATGCCACAATTTGTACTGCATTTTGGAATCTTTTGATGTGATGTGATGTGATGGCCAGTGTCAATTGGCTTTTAGTGTTACTGGAAAGCCTATCATTTATTTGCTCCCATGTTATCCTCCAAAGTCATTTTATTAACAGAAAAATAATAATTGCAGTACAAATGTTTATGCAATAACGTCAATATTACTAAACAGAATATAAACGAAATGCCCTCAGCACTCAGGAAAAGTGGTTAGTTAATTTATAAAAGCAAAATGCTATTGTTCGCGATCTAAACAGTAACTGCTATAGTTCATTGTAATTTGGCCATTCAGATCTTGCAAGATTAACGTAAAATAGTAAGACTAATGAGTGACATCATTTCTCTTTCATTAAGTGCAGTCATGTTATTGAAAAAAATAGAGAAACAAATTTGTGCTTGCATGTTTCATTTTTTCACTCAAGTCAAATTGTAAAATTTCTAGAAAAATTCTGTTAGTGATTATGAGTGCAAATACAATAACAATTTTCATTTTTGGTCCCATAAGGTCCAGCGACCGATTTCTCTTGGTAAGAGTATAGTTTTTTCGGATGGTAAAGGCACAAGGTGAGGCTGTGTCCCAGTATTTAATATGGGTGGATCTATGAGAGTTACCAGAAAAATTATCCATGTGCAGAAATAGACAGCATTTCTAAAGCCTCATAAATCCATGTATGCATACTATATGGCGAGAGTATGTGCATGTGCTGAACTCTGACTATGTTTTCTGATTGTTGTTGTCCATGGTTTACTGTTATTGTTGACATCTGTAACCAGCAGCAGTAGGGGAATAAAGCTGATACTCAGACAGTCTGTGTTGTTGCCAAATTTATTAAAGATGGCAGCCCCTCCACCACTTCTTCTCCATAAGAGGTAGATATGGTAACATCATACTGATGACATTACCTGGTGATATCACATGCTGATGTCACCCCATCCCTCACTTTCTTTCCCCTACCCTGCTCTCCCCTGCCCTTGGAAAATTGTGGGAGAAATGGCTGTGTCCTCTTCAGCGGCTTCACACTGTGTGGCTAACTCACGAAACCACCAACAGGGGGCTCTGGAAATAGTGATGTCATGGATGAAAAAAAAGTGTTGGGAGCTGATAGGGACATTGCATTCGCCCAGAAATTGGTGGGGGTACTGCATCTGGCCACGTGATTACAAGTTGAGGGGATATAAGGCAGACACAGTCTGTCAGTGGAAGAAGAAGAAGAAGAAGAAGGAGAAGAAGAACTATGAAGCCTCAGCAGCAGTAGTCGAGGTCCACTAGCGCCCGCCTTCAGAACAGTAAGAAGCTAAAAAGTAAGTATCGAATATTACAACTTCCATCGTACTGGGAGCAGCATCAAGCTCCAACGTGTCAGCACCTGCAGCGCGGTCCAACGTGTCTGGACCTGCAGTGTCCATGTGGGCTCCTGTAGTGAACCTGGTCAGTATGCTGGAGCAGGACAACGAGCTGCTAATGTCTGTTCTGTTCATCGACTTGTGTGATGAAGACAACCAGCCCACATACCGCTGGTGGTGGTTCTATTACAGCAATGTATGATGACACTGCACTTCAGGTGAAATAAGAGGACATGTCCATTTATCTACAACACGCCACCATTATTAACTTATATGGGCTAAGTATTATGTCATCTCTTGTGGTGGAGAGACTGAACCCCTGGCTGTTGAGTATTCAAACTGTGTGAAACGACATTGTGAACTATCATCACGTGCATTGTGTGCATCTGGATGTTTTACAACAGTGTTTCAGTTCATGTACAAATCCAGTGCCAAAGTCGACCTTGCTAGACATAGAAGCCATCTGTACTGAATTTATGCATGGAGTACCTGATTTTTATGATGCACCCATCAGTATGAAGAAAGTATATACTGAATTTTTTGCCTACAAGGAAGCTTTATTTGGTAAATATTGTACAGGTGATAAGACGATAAAGAAAGAACCAGAGGATTTTTTGATATAGTGCATGCAATGTACAACTGCTAAAACCAACGTTTATTATTGCAAGTTGTGGTCATTTTTATTTTTTCACACCTCTCATAACAAAGTATTTTCAGTGCACTGTCTAGAATACCACAAGTAATAATGCTTTTGATGCCCAGTATTTTCACTGCCATGTCTAGAATGCCACAACAGCACCAGACTGCTTGAAAAACTTCCACATCGTGACAGTGTCTTCACCCATTGTCAAACTGAATGATAGATGAAATTTCCAGGGGTATATATACCCATGTAGCCATTGTAGCTCAGTTCGTAAAGTGACTGCACTACAGTGGCTACATATATTGTCATGTAGAAGAAGGTGTAATTAGATGACTGACGAACACTAACTTCACTTAACGAAGGTTTATTCAGCACTTGCACATACAACAGCGAGGAGTGAACTGACTCTGGCCAGAACACATATAGTATATATACGGCTCCAGTTCAACGATTCTTGACGTTTCTGGATACTTCCAGAATGTACTCGAACAGAATATAGAAATTAAAGTTCTACAGTCTAGGTGAGTTTTGAACTCACGATCCTCCATGCTATAGTTTAGTATCATAACCACTACAGCACGGTGCTACTCAGCTTCTTCTGCGACATTGCTCCCTCCTTAAGAGAAAAGTGTCTCGGTGTTACGTCGTCCTAGTCCGGGAACACGTCATCGGTCCTGCATACTCCGACTCCCGATTACTGATTCTCGCCCTGGCGGTGATATTCATAGGACTTCTTTTGCCGCTACGCTCTTCGTCACCTTTCTGCTTGTTGTCTGTCGCTGGAGCTTCGAATTTACTCTGGGTTGCAGGATCCTTACAGGGCTTCATTCGAAGGACGTGGACCGTATCTCTGATCTTCCGTCGTCTTGTGTCGGGTTCGAAATCTTCAACTTCATAAGTAACATCAGACAACTGTCTTACAACCTTATAAGGTCCAAAGTAGCGCCTGAGGAGCTTCTCAGAGAGACAAACCTTCAGAACAGGAGTGAAGATCCAAACGAGGTCACCAGGCTGATAGACAACAGGGCGATGGCTTGCGTCATACTTTCGGCGATAGTTTTCTTAAGCCTGCAGCTTGCGGAGTCGAGCTAACTGCCGAGCTCTGGTTAACACCTGGCCGATGTAGTCGTCGTCCACGTCATCAGGATGTAACGGAAACACAGTGTCCGTCGTCGTAGTCGCTTCACGCCCATGCACCAGTAAAAATGGTGTAAGTCCTGTGGTGTCTTGTTTGGCGGTGTTGTAGGCAAACATCACAAAAGGTAGCACCTCATCCCCGTTGCTGTGCTCAATGTTGACGAACATTGATAGCATGTCGGCCAAGGTCTTATTAAGGCGTCCAGTAAGCCTGGTAGTTTGCGGATGGTAGGCAGTCGTCATGTGATGAGTAATGTTGCACCGACGGTTTATCTCTGTCACAAGATTCGATTGAAAAACGTTCCATAATTAACAACCTTGGGGCACCATGTTTTAATACAATGTCTTCCAAGATTAATTTGGCTACTTCGGATGCTTCGGCTGTTTTCACGGCTTTTGTAATGGCATAGCGTGTCAGATAATCAGTGCAAACAATAATCCATCTATTCCCACTAGCAGACGTTGGAAATCGCCCGAGGAGGTCAATCCCAATACGCTGGAAAGGCGTTTCGGATGGTGGAATTGGTATGAGTCGGTCAGGTGGTTTCTCAGGGACTGCCTTTCTCCTCTGGCACTCTCGACAGTGCGACACATAGTGACGGACGCTCCTAAATAAACTAGGCCAGAAAAATCTCTTGCGGATTTTATCGTATGTCTTAATAAATCCTAAATGTCCGGCCTCAGGTGTGTCATGGAATTTCTGTAGAACATCTAAGCGCATGTGTTTAGGAATCAATGGTAGCCACCTCTTTCCAAACGGATCAAAGTTTTTCTTCCAAAGTAATCCATTAACTACCTTAAATTTTCCTTTCACATCCTCTGCCCGATTTAAGGCAAGCATAATTTGAGATATCTTGGCGTCCTTCTTCTGCTCAGCAGAGAGATCCTGGAGTGCAGTGAGACAGTCACTATCTTCATCAAAGACTTGATGGTCTTGCACAAGGTTTCTTGAGAGACAGACGGCATCTTGGTGTTTTCTTCCACTTTTGTACACTATGGTAATGTCATACTCTTGAAGATGTAGTGCCCACCTGGAAAGTCGTCCTGTTGGATCCTTAAGACCTGTCAACCAACAAATTGAATGATGGGCTGTAACAACTGTGAATGGCCTTCCATAGAGATACTGTCGAAATTTGCACATGGCCCATATCACAGCAAGACATTCTCTTTCTGTAGTTGAGTAGTTTCTCTCGGCTTTTGTAAGTGTCCTAGAAGTATAGGCTATAACCTACTCTTTTCATGCGAAATTTGCACCAGAACAGCACCGATCCCATACCCGCTCGCGCATGTGTGTAGTTCTGTAGGTGCTCTCTCGTCATACAGGCCGAGTACAGTGTCAGTCGTCAGAGCTTTTCGAAGCACGTCGAAAGAGTCTTGTTGAGCACCACCCCAGATAAATTTAGCATCAGCTTTTAACAACTCTTGGAGTGGCCTGGCTTTGGTACAAAAGTCTTTGTTAAAACGACGGTAATAAGAACATAATCCAAGGAAGCTTCTCACATCTCTAATATTTTTAGGAATAGGAAATTCCGTTATAGATCTCGTCCTTTCTGGGTCTGGCCGCACACCTTCATTTGACACAAGGTGTCCAAGTATTTTGATTTCTTTTGCTCCAAAGAGACACTTTCTTGGATTAAGTTTCAGTCCGCCTTGGAGACACTTAAGAACGGCCCTCAGTCTTTTTATATGTTCATCAAATGTCTCTGAGAACACTATAATGTCATCTAAATAACAAAGACACATCGTCCACTTCAGGTGCCTTAGGAGATTATCCATCATCCGCTCAAAAGTTTCTGGTGCATTACACAAACCAAACGGCATTACCTTAAACTCATACAGGCCATCAGGGGTGATGAATGCAGTTTTCTCACGATCAACCTCATCTATTTCGATTTGCCAGTGTCCCGAGTACATGTCCATGGTTGAGAAAAACTTAGGCTCCTTTAGACAATCTAGTGTCTCGTCAGTTCGTGGAAGAGGGTAAACGTCCTTTTTAGTTATCTTATTAAGCTTCCTGTAATCAACACTAAAGCGCCAACTGCCATCCTTCTTCCTGACGAGGACCACTGGTGACGACCATCTGCGAAGGCTGAATGATGTCATTCTTCATCATTTTCTCTACCTCGTCGCGAATTATTCGACGTTCCGTTACTGACACACGGTATGCTCTCTGGCTGATTGGTTGAGCATTCCACTACAAGATCCACGGCATGGCATGACACGTGACAGTTACCTTTCTACCGCTGACTGCAGGAACGATCACTTCATCCAGCAGACATAGTCTCCACATACTCAGATGCGCATCTTCCTGTCCACAGTATCTCATCTCGTCTAGCATAATCTTCGCGCGGTCACAATCTATAATTGCCTGAGAAGCTTACAAAAAGTACCATCCGAGAATGACGTCATGACTACACTCTTGTAAGACAATGAATTCTAAGGGCTGTGTATGGCCACTTATACCCACACGAATGACACATCTTCCTGTAGGTTTTACATATTTGCCATTAGCCACCTTCAGCAGAGATGTTTTGTTGTTCAGTAGTCAGTTGCAATAATGACTGTGTGGACGATGTGGCCTATTCTACACCTTATTTTAGATCTATGTGACGGTGCTGTGCTGATTATATTTATATGTTTCGACGATGCTATTATGGCCTTATCACTTTAGGACCTGGTGTAAAAAAGGTACATTTTACCGTATTTTATCTGTACATCTCCCTGGTTCTATGATAGTATATTGTGATAAGTATTGCTGTATTATGTTGAAAGACACACTGCTCACTGGGTGAATATATTTGTATATTGTAGATCTGAGGATGGTCATTACGGACTGAAGCCGGTCATCGTCTAAAGAATTAATATTGTGATCTAAGACTGGAATAAAAAACATTTGACGGTATTGGATCACCGTTCATATACGCGACTATGTCGCAGTTGGTGATGATGTACATTCTTACGATATCAGTGAACGGGAAGGAGTGGCTGATGAAGCTGTTTAATGTGATAGGAAATATCAGTTAAGAAATCGCAGATCATTAAGGCTGAAAGGTCTCTGTGGGATTCCTTTCATGTTAATTTTCTAAAACTGTTGTCATTTACGGCATACATTCCACTTCAAACTTTACTGTGGTGTTTCTGACTATCTGGGAGGAGACTGAGCAGTGTAACGTGTTACTTTTACACATAATCAAGAACGATCTGTCACACTACTACACTTTAAAACACAGTTTATATGTAATTCATGTCACACAGTCTCATACGGAACCTACATCCGCTTTCTTTTACATACTGTATATGATAAGATACTATCATCCCCCTTCCCTTTTATATACTGTATATGATAAGATACTGTCATCCCCCTTCCCTTCTGTGTGGAAGGATGAATGAGCAAATGTATTTCTAGTTGCATGCTTGATGGTAGCAGACAAGCCTGTCTGCTAGAGAACAGTAGGACCAACGTCGGACCAGGTAGCTACGCTTTCTAAAAGCAAAGAGGTTTCTATTCTTAGTATGGTCCTGTCCGTCCCTTGTCATGTTGATATAGGAAGCTGCCTCTCTGGTCACTTCCATTTTGTATCTGGAAGCACCCTTGGTAGGGGCCCACGGCAGTCGGTACGCGGCGAGCGTCTGAAGTGGTAAGATCTCTGGCTAAGTGCATCTCTGCTAAGTCCGTAGGACAATGAATTTCTTAAGTTGAGCCTAACTGAAAATTTAATCACCTTTATTTCAGATTTAGATCTAAAATATCTAATGTTATCTTAAGTTGTAACGCAGTGTAATTCGAGTGTGAAGTTCAGAATATCTTCCAGTAGTTGCTTTGTCACTAATTTGTGAGTGAAGTGGAACCATGTGTTGAAGATCCATAACTCTAACTAAGTTCATCAATCTTAAATGCGAATGTTCGTGAGATTATAATGTCTCGTCTTGACAATATTTTTCAATATAGCAACTTTTCTTTATGTTCAACCCACATGGGATGTACTTTGTGAGACCAGTACCACGTGCTTATACAGTTGTTTGACCCATCAGGTTAATAGTAAGCCGATAGTAACCAGTTCGAGGTTTTTCTTTTGTAAATTGCGTTTCGATGTAATTTATTTTAATTATCAAAATTGTTGTGGAGTTACACTCTTTGTGTAAACCAAGTTGACCACGTGAAGCATGTGGTGTAAGCATCAAAGTAGCCCTCAGCTATTCTTTTTGGGAAGATTTCACAGAGAGTTAGTATGAATTTAGTATACCAGTGTGTGGTAATTTCATGACGGACAGGATTGCGCTACGAACGTAACTTCTTTGGGTGAAAATTGAATCGGTTGTTTGTGGTTAATTTCCTCTTGCATATGTTTCAATGTTCTTCGTGTGTTATTTTATGAATGCAGTGTTGTATGCAGTCTCCCAATCTTGGCTCCATATCTGATGTGTCCGTAAGATTACAAACTCACATTTTCACAGTCCTAAATAAGGCACCAGTTTAGTCATGAATCAAGTTTAATATGATGAAAGTTAATGATCAATGTTAAAATAAATGTCCAAATATAAACTGATTTATTTCTTTTTATTTAAATTCTCTTTTTATATGTCACCGGTTGTCATAAGATGACTATTAGAAGATTATAATTAATGTTAGTCTGGTTGGGAATTTGGTAAGCTAGACTGGATACCTGGTGAAACAGTTGTTCAGTAATGCAAGGTCAACTTCCCCAGATAGCTCACAGCTTTTAACCCGCTGTTATTGTATTGAATATCAGCACCGCTTTCAGAACAAATTAATGCATCAACTTTACAAGGCTGCCAGCAAGATATGAGAATCAAGTATCTGTTTTATATGAAATTGAACCAGAAGCATATGATGTAACAATTACATGCAATGAGGCAGAAAAATGGAAAGATGCAACGACTGGTGAAATTAATTCCTTGGAAGTTGCCAAAACCTGGACATTAGTGGATCTGCCTGCACTTCACCAAGACACTGATAATCGTTGGGTGTACGAAATCAAGCATTCTAATACTGGCGATGCTCGACATTTCGAGGCTAGACTTGTGACTAGAGGTTTCAAGCAAGTTGCAGGTACAGATTATCTGTAAAATTATTGTCCAGTGACTAGATCTGACTCAATTCGTGCAGTATTATCCATTGCAACGTACAGAAACATATTTTCTGAACAATTTGATGTCCAAACTCTTTTTCTTTATGGATATTTAGTAAAAACATTAATACGAATCAACCAAAGGTTTTGAAGCTGAAACTCAGCGTGTGCGTAAGTGAATCGAAGCGTTTATGGACTGAAAAAGTTTCTGGTTGCTGGAACCAACCTTTCACAGCAGTTATATGCAAGTTCAGACTCTATCCAACAAACACCTGATCCATGTGTATTCACCAAACAAGCCACAAATAATTCATTAATCTTGACACTACATGTGGATGATCGTCTGACAGTTTCTAAAGATCCTGCTAGCATTGACTTTTTGCTGAGTGAACTACGAAGAGAATTTGACAATACATCCAGAAAATTGAGTACCTACTTAGGCCTGCAGGTAGAATGGTTAGCAGATGGTCCTATTTTTCTGCATCAACAGGCCTATGCCATAGCGATTCTATGCTGCTGCAGGATGGAGAATTGTAATCCTATAACACTATCTGTGGACGATCATCATCAGGTGTGTGCTGACATGCATAAAAATAGACTGAAGGACAAGTCCAATGTTCCTTATAGGGAAGCAGTGCGTAGTCTGATGTATTTGTCGATAGTAACACGCCCCGACATTTGTTTTGCAGTCAACAGTGCCAGTCAGCATCAATAAAAACTTATTGGAATGCTGTGAATAGGACCCTGAACTATGTTTAAGGTTCAAATGGCTCTGAACACTATGCGACTTAACTTCTAAGGTCATCAGTCCCCTAGAACTTAGAACTACTTAAACCTAACTAACCTAGGGACATCACACACATCCATGCCCGAGACAGGATTCGAACCTGCGACCGTAGCGGTCGCGCGGTTCCAGACTGTAGCGCCTAGAACCGCTCGGCCACCCTGGCCGGCATTTAAGGAACTATGGACTATTGACTTTATTTTCATTTAAGACAGGAAAGTCACCATCATGCATACAATGATGCAGACCATGGTGGTGATGTGGGAACCAGGAAATCACAACTGGTATGATGTTAAAGGCTAGCGAACCCACAATTACGTGGGACTCAACAAAACAGAGACTGGAAGCGCTTCCTACAACTGATGCTGACTACACTCCAGACAGACAGTGAGAGAAATTGTTTGGGTGAAAAGTTTGCTTCGTTCAGCAACATAAAAACAACGTTGAACATTTGCAATTTAAGTACAGTCAAACTTATTAGAAAGCCACAGTTTCATCAGAGAAGTAAGCATACTGATGTACGTTATCATTTTATGTGCAATATGTACAAGGAAAAAGAGTCTGTACTGGAACATCTTCCATCAATGGACTACTAGACTGATTTACCAACCAAGCCATTACCAAAGGTGACAGTTCAGACGTAGGTGAAGATGCTGACCATTTGAAGTATTCAGGATATTCGTGAGAGACTTCTAAGCACTTAATAATAAATTTGAGTCCTCTATAGCCTGGAGTGTTTGAAAATGCGTATAAGAAGGACATATCTGTTTGTTATGTATGTTAGAAATTCAGTGATTTATCTTCTTTAGTGCTCATGATTCTTTACTGTGTGCATTCGCTTTTACGCCCACTGCCCTTATTTTCCTGTTGTACGTGTCTGATCATTCCAAATGTCGTGGGTGTAACTGTGTATCAAATGAAATCCAAGTTCACCACGTTCGATGTATTATTTGCTAACTAAGAAATAATCAGTTCCAACAAAATGTAATTTCCAGCCTTATCGCTGCAGTTTTCCAAGCAGAAAATCTGAAATCTCTGTGTGACCTCCTTCTGAAATTTGCAAAGAAAAAACTCGCCGTCACTTTACATTTCTCATACCGGTACTTCCGTTACTTAGATACTTCTTTACCTACAGCTACTTTTACGTTTCCTTTTTCTGTCACCTTTTGATATCTATAAATGCAGTACAAGCTTCCAAGCAAAGATGGGAATAAAGAAGCATCTTGTGACCATACCTTAGGCTAAGTGAGAGAGTGGGCAGTCTATGTGGGCAGTACGAACTGTTTTCCACAGCGTTCGACGATAGTCAAACACAAGGCGGGCAGAGATTAGCGTACCATTTGTTGAACGAGTCTTGTTTCGAGTACATCAGCTGCCGAGTGTATAAACATGAGCAGTAATTCATATGATGATGAACTCTTATTTCTACTTGCACTTGAATCGAGGGAGTGAAGAAAATGAACACATGGTATTAGCATGAAACGAGAAACCTTTGGTGAATTACATCGTCTTTGCAAAGAGCTTTGGTCGTATATTATTTTCGAACGTCTTGCTAGCAGTTCGAAACGATACAGAACCTTATTGAACCAAATATTACAAAATTTAAAACAAACTGGAGGAAGACGATTAGATCTAGGGAAATATTGTGAATCTGCTAGAGGTTAACGTATTATTTATTTGATGTTTCATTCATTTTATTATTTCATTTAGTGTTTTTTGTAACTATCTATTTTAAATCTTTGAGACATATTACTTATAACTGTGTATCACAACTGCAGTTAATACTGTGAACCACAAATAAATTACAACTATAACAATACAAATCTGCAATTAATACCATCACATTTCAAAACAAATAACGCGACATTTGTACCCAAACCAAATAAAACGTCCTCTCTTTTAGCTGATTAAATGTGAATTGCCACCATTATAAGAGCCAACTCTGAAGCAAAAGAAATTCGACTGTGAGTGAAAAATGATGAGCAAAACCTTTCGCTCATGATGCTACAAAACGAGTTCATGAGCTAAGAACAAAATACATTACTAATGAAAGATTTAATATGGCTATTATGCAAAATCTGTCAACCAGTCATAACAGCTATCGACAGCGGTTGGTTGTTACATATAAAGTACTTGTTCAAACACAGTTATTTCTTTTCCTGCTTCCAGTTCAGTAATTTAAAATGGGTATGTGCTCATACACTTGTCTCACTGATGAAATTCTAGAGGCATACATACAAGTTTCACATCACTTGATAATTCAGAATCAGTGTTGCTGTGCACTGACCACTCTGATGCATTGGTCATAGGAGAATGTGATTTGACATCTCATATAATGAATCGAGTTTGACCTCTCCAAATAACTGAGCTGATTTAATTTTGAAAACGTTTGTGTTCAAGGTGGAAACTTTTTAACAGTCAACGGAAACAAATCGTCTATATGGTCGAGCTTGGTGTCTTCTTACATTCCTTGTCCTGTAGATAACTTAAAACTTCAACTAAGTCTTGATTTATGTCCTTTCGCTTCGACTTTCTTGCCAGATGAGGTGACGCCTCAGAAGGACTAGATGTATCATCCTAGCCCTCTGCATCGTCAGGCAATGCCCATGCCATCTCTTTGACATTGTGCATGATGTTGGTCGATGGGAAAGTGTGTCGCAAGGAAATTCCAAGTGGTCAGCCCATGGCCATTTCTGGCAATTTTATTTCTGAACCTGTGCTTCCTCTCACAAGCTTTAGGTACTTGCTATAGGAGTCTCTTAAAGATTTACACTTTCCCTTTGCAGCCTCACCTGTCAATCAAAATACAAATCACTATTTTTATTTAATGTTATGCATTTAATAGTAGTTTTAGAGGCTACATTTCATTCCAGATATTTGACTATTGGATATTCGCTTTCTCCTTTTGTGCAGAAAGGAGAACTTTCTCGAGCGTAGTGAAAAAACGCGTGTCAACAACTGTACAACGTTTTACAGCCACTTTATTTACCCCGCCGAACTTAAGAGATGTGGAAGAAAATTGAGATTGGTTCCAACGAATGGTAGCAGTTTCCCAACTGCATTGGCAGCGTAGTTGGCATATATGTAGTGATGAAATGTCCCAAAAAGAGTTGCTGAAGCTATTATTGTTATAAAAACTGTTTTCAGTTGTCTTGCTTGCAATCATTAATCAAGATTATAGCTTTGTGGTTGTTGAAGTGGGCAATTATGGCAGACACAGCGACAGCGCTATTTTTGAAAACTCTGGACTTTTTTGTGAATTTATACAGGGAAAAAATACGCCTTCGAGCCATTGCCGGCGACAAGAACCCTTGTTCCGAACATCTTAATAGGTAATGAAGGGTTTCAATTGCGGACTTACTTAATGCGCCCTTTTCCCAAATTCGCAGCCTTGGAAGATCCCTCAAAGGCACTTTACAATAAATGCCTACGCAGGGCACGTTGTGCGGTCGAAAATGCTTCGGAATCCTTGTTCAAATGTAACGTGTCTTTTAAAGACTAATAGACTTACAAACTGATGCTGCAGAAGATATCGTCAAAACGGCATGCTGTCTACATAACTTCCTTAAAAGCAATGCAGGCTATATGCCTACTGAACAAGAGGAACAGAATGCAAACCAACCAGCCGATGCATTTTCGAATATGAAAAGACTAAAAGAAAGGTCATGTAGTTCTGCTTGTGCAGTATGAGAATAATTGATAAAATTCTTCTCGGGTATGCAGCCGGATCATGACGTCTTCAAGACACAATATTTCTGCGGTCCAACTGGCCGCCATCATCAGGTGAGAGCGCTGGTGCACAATCTCGCCGGAACTGACTTCCCAGCGCAAGCGGCAGCCCATATATAGGCCGCAGAAGACCCACAACGCGTGCGCGAGAAGGTGCCGTAGCTGCCCTCTAGTGCAGTAAACATGCCGCGCCGCCGGTGGTGGGAAGAGGCGAAATCGAGATATCGCTGTCAAAAATAAAAGAAATTTAAAAAAAAATTCTATTCCGACGATTGAGACGCAGACCGTTGTTTTTTAATGTCAGATAACACCGGGTCCCAAGTCTTACTTAAAAGATAACCCTTGTCTCTATTAATAAGATTGTCAGAGAAACGAATCTCTATTGATTCTTTTAAAACACAGTCCCAGTAGCGAGATGCAGGGGCAACCATTTGTGTCGCATCATATTGCATTCTGTGTCCCTCGGTGAGACAGTGCTCCGCCACTGCGGATTTCTCGGGTTGAAGCAGCCGTGTATGCCGCTGATGCTCAACACATCGGTCCTGAATGGTCCGGATCGTCTGACCAATGTAAGCCTTCCCACAGTGGCAGGGGATCTTGTACACACCGGGCTTCCTCAAACCCAAGTCATCCTTAACAGAGCCAAGAAACGCTCTAAGCTTGGCCGGCGGACGAAAAATACTTTTGATGTGATATCTTTTTAGAATTCTTCCTATCTTCGAGGAAATGCTCCCAGCAAAAGGCAGAAAAGCCACCGATTTGCAGGTATCTTCTGGTGGTTCAGGCGATGGTCCAAACTGGAAAGCACGACGGATCTGTTTATCTGTATAGCCATTCTGCTTGAACACAACCTTAAGGTGGTCCAATTCTTGTGTCAAGCTTTCTCCATCTGAAATGGCATAAGCTCTTCTCGCCAACGTTCGCAGGACCCCTGTACGCTGGAACGATGGATGACAGCTAGAAGCATGCAGGTAACGGTCCGTGTGCGTAGGCTTTCGATAAACACTGTGTCCCAGTGTCCCATCATCCTTTCTGTACACCAGAACATCCAGAAACGGAAGCTTTCCATCACTTTCCACCTCCATGGTAAACTTGATGCTAGGATGCAGGGAATTAAAATGATCTAGGAGGCGGTCAAGAGCCTCTCTCCCATGAGGCCACACCATAAACGTGTCGTCAACGTACCTCCAAAAACAGGTTGGTTTTAAGGACGCCGTCTTCAGCGCCATGTCCTCCAAATCTTCCATAAAAAGGTTGGCGACTATTGGGGACAGTGGGCTCCCCATAGCCACTCCGTCAGTCTGTTCAAAATATTTGTCATTGAATAAAAAATACGTCGACGTCAGCACGTGGCGACAAAGCCTGGTTGTGTCCTCATCCAGTTTCTCACCAATTAATTGCAAGGATTCTTCCAGAGGAACCCGGGTAAAAAGCGACACGACATCAAAGCTCACAAGCAAATCGCAGGGACTAAGAGACAAGGACTTCAATCTCTGAATAAACATCATAGAATTGGGAATGTGATGTTC
Organism: Schistocerca nitens; assembly: GCF_023898315.1. Lineage (NCBI taxonomy): Eukaryota > Metazoa > Arthropoda > Insecta > Orthoptera > Acrididae > Schistocerca > Schistocerca nitens. Next base: position 601,361,086 of record NC_064616.1, on the reverse strand, counting down.
GCATTTACCGACGTGAGGGCCAAGAACAGATGCTAAATACTTGGCTAGATTGTAGGTAGGAGCACCCAAGTTACTCACGATCGGACGAAGCGGGACCCCTTTCTTATGAATCTTGGGTAGGCCGTATAGTCTCGGTGGCACGGCAGCACCAGGACGAAGTTTTTTGAGAACGTCGTCACGTAAAGAACTCTTCTTCAACAGTGAAAGCGTCTTCCGTTTTATCCGTTCAGTTGGGTCGTCCTGCAATGTTCTGTATGCTGAGTCCTCAAGTAAGAGATCCATCTTTCCCAGATAGTCATCACGTGACAGAAGAACCGTTGCGTTGCCTTTGTCGGCTCGTCTTCTCTAATGGATCGGACGGCTGCCCTTTCGAGAGAGGATCTGATAGTTCTACCAGCCAACAAAGGCAACGCAACGGTTCTTCTGTCACGTGATGACTATCTGGGAAAGATGGATCTCTTACTTGAGGACTCAGCATACAGAACATTGCAGGACGACCCAACTGAACGGATAAAACGGAAGACGCTTTCACTGTTGAAGAAGAGTTCTTTACGTGACGACGTTCTCAAAAAACTTCGTCCTGGTGCTGCCGTGCCACCGAGACTATACGGCCTACCCAAGATTCATAAGAAAGGGGTCCCGCTTCGTCCGATCGTGAGTAACTTGGGTGCTCCTACCTACAATCTAGCCAAGTATTTAGCATCTGTTCTTGGCCCTCACGTCGGTAAATGCGAACATCACATTCCCAATTCTATGGTGTTTATTCAGAGATTGAAGTCCTTGTCTCTTAGTCCCTGCGATTTGCTTGTGAGCTTTGATGTCGTGTCGCTTTTTACCCGGGTTCCTCTGGAAGAATCCTTGCAATTAATTGGTGAGAAACTGGATGAGGACACAACCAGGCTTTGTCGCCACGTGCTGACGTCGACGTATTTTTTATTCAATGACAAATATTTTGAACAGACTGACGGAGTGGCTATGGGGAGCCCACTGTCCCCAATAGTCGCCAACCTTTTTATGGAAGATTTGGAGGACATGGCGCTGAAGACGGCGTCCTTAAAACCAACCTGTTTTTGGAGGTACGTTGACGACACGTTTATGGTGTGGCCTCATGGGAGAGAGGCTCTTGCCGCCTCCTAGATCATTTTAATTCCCTGCATCCTAGCATCAAGTTTACCATGGAGGTGGAAAGTGATGGAAAGCTTCCGTTTCTGGATGTTCTGGTGTACAGAAAGGATGATGGGACACTGGGACACAGTGTTTATCGAAAGCCTACGCACACGGACCGTTACCTGCATGCTTCTAGCTGTCATCCATCGTTCCAGCGTACAGGGGTCCTGCGAACGTTGGCGAGAAGAGCTTATGCCATTTCAGATGGAGAAAGCTTGACACAAGAATTGGACCACCTTAAGGTTGTGTTCAAGCAGAATGGCTATACAGATAAACAGATCCGTCGTGCTTTCCAGTTTGGACCATCGCCTGAACCACCAGAAGATACCTGCAAATCGGTGGCTTTTCTGCCTTTTGCTGGGAGCATTTCCTCGAAGATAGGAAGAATTCTAAAAAGATATCACATCAAAAGTATTTTTCGTCCGCCGGCCAAGCTTAGAGCGTTTCTTGGCTCTGTTAAGGATGACTTGGGTTTGAGGAAGCCCGGTGTGTACAAGATCCCTTGCCACTGTGGGAAGGCTTACATTGGTCAGACGATCCGGACCATTCAGGACCGATGTGTTGAGCATCAGCGGCATACACGGCTGCTTCAACCCGAGAAATCCGCAGTGGCGGAGCACTGCCTCACCGAGGGACACAGAATGCAATATGATGCGACACAAATGGTTGCCCCTGCATCTCGCTACTGGGACTGTGTTTTAAAAGAATCAATAGAGATTCGTTTCTCTGACAATCTTATTAATAGAGACAAGGGTTATCTTTTAAGTAAGACTTGGGACCCGGTGTTATCTGACATTAAAAAACAACGGTCTGCGTCTCAATCGTCGGAATAGAATTTTTTTTTAAATTTCTTTTATTTTTGACAGCGATATCTCGATTTCGCCTCTTTCCACCACCGGCGGCGCGGCATGTTTACTGCACTAGAGGGCAGCTACGGCACCTTCTCGCGCACGCGTTGTGGGTCTTCTGCGGCCTATATATGGGCTGCCGCTTGCGCTGGGAAGTCAGTTCCGGCGAGATTGTGCACCAGCGCTCTCACCTGATGATGGCGGCCAGTTGGACCGCAGAAATATTGTGTCTTGAAGACGTCATGATCCGGCTGCATACCCGAGAAGAATTTTATCAATTATTACGCCGGGAAAGCCTTCGTAGTCATGAGAATAATTTCTTGCATATTTTATTAATAACTGATGACAAAATATTAGCATAAAGCTAGATATAGAGTTTGTAACCAACAATATCCATAATTTTACCTTCTGGAGCAATTTTGGGTCAAAGTTTGTACAAGCATACTATTCTTCTAACATTTCAAACTTCAATTGAATTTTACACAACATACTTTTCCATATTTTGCTTAACATTCATATTTTATGTTATAGTACGGAATATGCTAATATACATTTGTCTGAAATCATGGGAAATTAATAAATACCTGTTTGATTCAGACTTGCGCCCATCTCCTTCCAAGTTTGCACTTTCTTCGACACATTTTTGTTCTCTGGATGGTATACATCGTCCAGAAATAAATTTGGACGCACCAAATAGATTAATATCTCAGTTTCTTTCGCCATATTATACGCGCTTGTCCACAGCGGAATCTTTAGAAAAATACCAGCTATACACTGCATGCCGCGGACTGGAGCGTGCTCCCGCCTTCCGTTCGGCCGAGTCGTAGTCAAATGCAATACAAAATCCGCGAGCTTGTCCACGCTGACTGCCCGATCTCTGACTGAACCTAGGGCATCTCCATAAATTCTAACCTCCTTGTGCACACTTTAAGTTGCGTTTGCACCTGTGCGCCTTGCACTTGTATGCAAGTAGGGTGGTGATTCTGTTATATGAGCTGGCTTGTAAATATATATGGTTTTCATTGCTTTATGTGTTCAGAACGTCTCATTCTATAATTTATGTTTGTATTTCCCATGGTACACTAAAAGCGGTCATTGAAGGTTAACTTGCATATGTCCTTTTGTTGAATTCATCTGAAGTTGTGCGACTGTTTGTAAGCTTGCTTTCAATTGTTGGCATGAACCATTCTGTGCATTGACCGGTTAATCCAATGACTGAAGGAAGAAGTCCAGTAGTCGAACTTCTTTCGAGACAAATGCAGTTCACTCACATGCATTCAGTGTCTATTCAATAGCAAAAGCCGCAATACAGCTTTCGTTTCCAATAATAATCCTAGGGGTCTCTTGGCATCCATCAGCATCAGCCCCACAGAGTTAGCGTGGCTGTTCCCCTCCCCCCCCCCCCCCCCGCACGGTCTGAGATTCGAGTTCTCCCTCGGGCATGGGTGTGTGTGTGTTGTCCTTAGCATAAGTTAGTTTAAGTTAGATTAAGTAGTGTGTAAGCCTAGGGAGCGATGACCTCAGCAGTTTGGTCCCTTAGGAACTTACCACAAATTTCCAAAATTTTACAGAGTTTGCAGCGATATCTTTTAAGGATATTTTAATCTCTCACCTACAAAGGGAGAGACGTCCATCGTAACGATATCAGATGTATTACCGAATTTATAAGGTTTTACGTAGTGTAGACCTTATATTTGCAACTTCTCTATGCTGTTACGTTAAGAAGGAGTCCGAAAGTCAGGAGGCGTCCTGTGATAGTGATAGATCTTAGCATTCCATCATGAGCCAAAAATGTGTTTAATATTCTAATCCTGTGACAGATAAGAAAACATGTTTTTCTACCTTGTGAAAGAATACTTAGAGGTAATATAGCCTATGCCATAGTCATGCACAGGATTTTCACAAGTAACGATACTTTAGCGATGAGAAAACGTGTGTATTGCCCGATTTCTTTTATCTTCAAAAATAACTCGTCTAAACGGGAGGAATCTAGATTTTGCGTGAGAAATTCCAGGTGTATGGTTAACAACATCGCTTCCTCGGAAAACTGCAGCCGCTTGTTTTGCAGTGCACCATGGCTCGCTGCACCGGTGGTCACGAGGAGTCAGCAGCTGAAAGTAAGGCCGGTATTACACTATCAAATTTCTTTGTCAAAGATTTGATCAAAAATGTGATCAAATATTCCGTCAAATATATTTGACAAAGATTTTTGACGTAGCGCTAGAAGGGGTATTACACTGTTATCATATTTCTCGTCAAAGTTCAAGATGGCTGACAATAACAACTTGTTATTAACCGCAGCAGTTGCATGTACCACAATTCCTACCACTCCAATCATCCCCAGATGCCCTCCATGCATGGCATACACACGCGTCCACGACTGTGGCTGCGGCCGCGGCGGTAGTTTCCTCCGGTCCCTGAACACCGGCGCTGGCTTTGTACGACGGGACAGGCGCACTGTTTGTGGACGTCTGGGAGGTGAGTTCGCAGGATTTGCGAGTGTTTTCAGCTCTCCCCGACATCTAGCCATGACAACTACTGTTACGGACTGGGTCTTGGTTTAAGTGTGTCGTGTTTAGTGCTTCTCAATACATCGCAGTGGACTCTGTCTTGCATAGGTATTTGTTATTGTTGTTGTTGTTGCCACTATCCCATCATACGGTAGACCCTTCCCTCCTTCTTCGACCTGGTGTAGTGGAGAGAATCAATCAACTTGGAAATTCTATAGCATTTTAAGAAAGAAAATACACTTTGCACACCTGCTGTGGTCGGGATTTCTATAAACATGACGGTATAAATTCACGGCGAAATTTGAAATTCCAATCATCATTTCATACATCACCGCTTCCAATAGTGGCATCATGTAATAAAAGGTTTGGGTTATTTAATGAAATTCCTCATCAAAAACTTAACGCTGTTGTTTATGTACACAAAATACTGTGCAGTGTCGATCTTTTTTTATTTCGAGTAGTTTTAAACTGTGTGAAGCAAATTGTTTTAACGCTATATTAACGATTAAATTAATATTTTCCATAGCACATCCTCTGAAGCAATATTTGTGACATCTTCAAGATGTGATATTCCACACCAGATTTAATAACTTCGTGAAATGCACCGCAAGGAAGTGTGCCAGGAAGGCTGGGGGAGTTTAGAGCCAATGGCGGAATGAAATATCTCTTGCTAGTCCCTGTCATCTGCAAAGCAAACTACAGCTCTCTCTCTCTCTTTGTACGCAACTTTTTTTTAAAAGTGTATTTCGAGTCAGTCTCCTACTAGTTTTTTGACAGCGTCAGTTTGTGTGTGTGTGAAATAGCTAAAGCGTGCGCCTTATATTCCCTGCATCAAGATCATGTAACCAGAAATTAAATATTTATGAACTTCAGCAGTATTTTGGGGTCGATTCCCAATCTGGTATTTGCTTTGGTTTACGCATGCAGACTACTTGAGATGGCAGCCGACAGCCAACAGGGATGCGGCGAGCCCGCTGACATTTCCAAAAGCCCGCATCTCGTGGTCGTGCGGTAGCGTTCTCGCTTCCCACGCCCGGGTTCCCGGGTTCGATTCCCGGCGGGGTCAGGGATTTTCTCTGCCTCGTGATGGCTGCGTGTTGTGTGCTGTCCTTAGGTTAGTTAGGTTTAAGTAGTTCTAACTTCTAGGGGACTGATGACCATAGATGTTAAGTCCCATAGTGCTCAGAGCCATTTGCACCATTTTTTGCACATTTCCAAAATCCCTACGGAACGTTCCGATTTCGGGCAGCTTGCGTGCGGGGCGAGACGCCAGAAAGTTTTTCAGATATGTTTAAGTGGTCTGTGACAGTGTAAAAACGAGTTTCCTTACATGATCTGAATGAAAAAGCATCGCAGTTCTTTAAATAATTCACACATCACCTTGTATCCCGTAAATTGTTAAAATAAACAGTACTCCACACATTGTCTACATTGTTTAAACAATATTCCATACACGGCCTCTTATCCCATAAATTGTTTAAATAAGCAATATTCCACACATTGTCTAAATTGTTTAAACAACGTTCCGTACCCCGCCAAATTATTTAAATAAGTAAAAAAAAAAGAAATTAACTATTTTCATACACCGTCTTGTAACCCATATATTGTTTAAGTAAACAATATTCTACACATTGTCTAAATTGTTTAGCTGTGTTGGGAAAGTACCAGAGCTCCAAGCGCTAATGGAAAGTATTGATGCTCAAATCGTTATAATCACTGAAAGTTGGCTAAAGACAGAGATAAGTTCAGCCGAAATTTTTGCGACGAACCTAATGGCGTTTCGAAAGGATAGGATAAACACAGTTGGCGGCATCGTGTTTGTTGCTGTTAGGAGTAGTTTAGCTTGTCGCAAAACTGAAGTAGATATTCCCTGTGAGTTAGTAAGGGCAGAGGTCATTCTTGGCAACCACAATAAAATAATAACTGGATCCTTTTATCGACCTCCCAAGTCAGATGATACAATTGCTGAAAGGCCAAAGAAAACTTGCGTTTGATTTCAGACACGTACCCGACTCATAAAATTATAGTTGGTGGTGACTTTAATTTACCGTCGATATGTTGCCGAAAATACATGTTTAGTTCCGGAGGTACGCATAAAACATCATCCAAAATTGTGCTAAACGCATTCTCTGAAAGTTATTTCGAGCAGTTACTTCATGAGCCCTCGCGAATAGTAAACGGTTGCGAAAACACACTTGACCACTTAGCAACAAATACTCCTGAGCTAATAACGAGCATCAAAATGAATGTTGGGATTAGTCAACGCAGGGTTGTCGTAGTGAGACTGAGTACCATAACTTCCTAATCCGTTAGAAAGAAACGAAAAATATACCTATTCAAAAAAGCAGATAAAAATTTACTTGACGCCTTCGTGAGAGACATCACTCCTTCCAAATTAACAATGTAAGTGTTAGTCCAGATGTGGCCTGAATTCAAAGAAACAACATCGGGAGCAGTTGAGATATTTATACCAAATAAATTAACAAACAACGGAGCTGATCCTCCTTGGTACACAAACTGGATCAGAACACTGTTGAAGAAACAACGAAAAAAACATGCCAAATTCAAACGGATGCAAAATCTCGAAGATTGGTGATCTTTTACAGAAGCTCGAAGTTCAGCTCGGTTTTCAATGCGAAATGCTTACGTTAGTTTCCACAATGAAACTTCGTCTCGAAACCTGGCAGAAAGTCCAAAGCCGGCCGCGGTGGTCTAGCGGTTCTAGGCGCTCAGTCCGGAGCCGCGCGACCGCTACGGTCGCAGGTTCGAATCCTGCCTCGGGCATGGATGTGTGTGATGTCCTTAGGTTAGTTAGGTTTAAGTAGTTCTAAGTTCTAGGTGACTAATGACCACAGATGTTAAGGCCCATAGTGCACAGAGCCATTTGAACCATTTGAAAGTCCAAAGATATTCTGGTCTTATGTGAAGTATGCTAGCGGCAAGAAACAATCAGTGCATTCTCTGCGCGATAGTAATGGAAAAATTAGCGATGACAGTTCTGCCAAAGGAGAGTTACTAAACACAGCCTTCCGAAATTCGTTCACCAAAGAAGACAATGTAAATATTCCAGAATTCAAATCGAGAACAGCCTTCAACATGAGGAATGTAGAAGTAGATATCATCGGAATAGTGAAGCAATTTAAATCACTTAACAAAAGCAAGTCCTTCAATCCAGACTGTATACTAGTTAGGTTTCAAAGTATGCTGATACAATAGCTCCATACTTAACAATCATATTCATCCGTCTGCTCGATGAAAGATCTGTATTCAAAGAGTGGAGAGTTGCACAGGTCACACAAATATTCAAGAAAGGTAGTAGGAGTAATCCACTAAGTTACAGGCCCATGTCATTAACGTCGATATACAGCAGGATTTTGGAACATTGTGTTCGAACATTATGAATTGCCTAGAACAAAACTGTCTATTGACACACAGTCAACACGGATTTAGAAAACATTATTCCCGTGATTCCTGTCAGAGAGGTCACAGTTCGTAGTAATTGACGGTAAGTCATCGAGTGAAACAGCAGTGACTTCTGGCGTTCCCCAAGGTAGTGTTATAGGCCTTTTGCTGTTTCTCATCTATATAAACGATTTAGGAGACAATCTGAGCGGCTGTCTTAGATTGTTTGCAGATGGCACTGTCGTTTATCGACTAGTGAAGTCATCAGAGGATCAAAACGAATTGCAAAACGATTTAGAAAAGATATCTGTATGGTGGGAAAATTGGCAATTGACCCTAAATAACGAAACGTGTGAGATCATCCACGTGAGTGTTAAAAGAAATCCGTCAATCTTCGGTTACACGATAAATCAGTCAAAACTAAGGGCTGTAAATTCAACTAAATACCTAGTAATTACAATTATGAACAACATAAATAGGAAGGAATGCATAGAAAATGTTGTGGGGAAGGCTAACCAAAGACTGCGTTTTTTTTGGCAGGACACGTAGAAAATGTAACAGATCTACTAAATAGACTGCCTACACTATGCTTGTCCACTCTCTTTTAGAATACTGTTGTGCAGTGTGGGATCATTACCAGATAGGACTGATAGAGTACATAGAGAAAGTTCAATGAAGGGCAGCACGATTTGTATTAACGCGAAATAGGGGAGAGAGTGTCACTAAAATGATACAGGATTGGGAGTGGACATCATTAAAGCAAAGGGATTTTTCGGTGAGGCGGAATGTTCTCATGCAATTTCAATGACCAACTTTCTCCTCTGAATGTGAAAATATTTAGTTGACTCTGACCTACATAAGGAGAAACGATCACCATAATAAAATAAGGGAAATCTGAGCTAGCACCGAGAGATGTAGGTGTTCGTTCTTTCCACGCGCTGTACAAGACTGGAGTAATAGAGAATTATTGTGAAGGGGGTTCGATGAACCCTCTGCCAGGCACTTAAATGTGATTTGCAAAGTATCCACGTAGATGTAGAACATTCCATACACTGCAATCGATTTGCCACCAAATGGTCAATCGACTGAGTCTCTTTCCCGCCAATTTTGGGTTGGAGAGGTGGAGGGCTGGGAGGTTTGTCCGATGGGGGTTAATCAATTAATCGATCTGATTACTTATTCAATCAAATTGATAGCAAAAGTTTGCTTGTATCAGCGAGGGGAGTTCCCAGAGGGATGGAAGGAGGCTGGGGAGGGGGTGGAGTAGGTGGAGAGGGATGGGTGGGAGAACAATAGGGTAAGGACCTGGTAATCAGAAGGAAGTATTATACACAGGCGTTCATAATCCTTCTAGCAGAACAATAAGTTAAGGACCTGTCAATCAAAAGAGAACAATAGGTTTGCCCCTGAATGTATACCTGCCTCTAAATGTAGAAAACCTGCAATGTGGGGTGACACGAAATATGCCTAACTATTATCAGACACACTGTGACCAAGCTGTTGGCCGTTGTTATTGGGTGACCTCTGGTGCCTAAAGACTGCATTCTGAGTGACACCACCATTCTGTGACATACTCCATGACATTCGTGGTGACCTTGAATAGCGAGATTACAAACAGTCCGTTTTACTGAATTTAGTTGAAGTTGTGCAGACATACATCATTTAAACTTCAATGACTATCACCCAGAATATATGAGAAAGACAAACATAAATTTTGAAGTAAGATACTCTGAATACCTGAAGCATTGAAAACTGTATACACATACACCACTATTGCAAACCACTTCATGTAACAGAATAACAATCCTACTGGCATATAAACGCCAGTATGTACTAATAATAATTTGTGTACAGCTAATGTTATCAAGACATATCTGGTAAAGTAAATTTTAACATAAGATACACCACCTTTCTTACTTGAACAAATTGTTTTGTGAGATTACGATATAATCTATGCCTAATATTTCTGATAAAGATTTTGCTTCCACATTGTTTCCAGTAAACCTGTGATTTGAATTCATAGATTCCAAGCTACATCCCAATTATGATATTTTATCCTCAGGATTCCACCAACTGTTCTTTGACTAAAAATATCACTTTCTCACAGTTCATATTTCGTGTGAAGTCAGCCTGTATGACCGAAGAAAACAAACTGGTTTGAATTTCACCGATTGTCTGTGTATTTGGACAGTGAGATCGGCTACATTGTTACCACTCGTGTTGTGGCATACTGATTTGAAAAAATCGGCTGTCTTTGGCAAATGTAAGTCGTTGGCGGTATGCATCGATGTCAGTGCCACTGTGACAGCAACCACAGGCACATCATGTAATATGGCCTTTAGAGTGGCTGATAAATTCTCGAAAGAAGTAATTGTTTCTCTCATTACAGTGTACTACTTCGTTAATTTCTGTTACACAAGGACCAGTGGAAATCAGTAATGACCCTGTCTCACCATCAATTAATTTCGAAACCAGTATTCACCTACTAAAAAGAGTTGTTTTCGAAGAAATATTAAGTTCCTACTAGTTCATATTAGGGATTGATATTGGAGAAATAGAAGATAAAGAACTATTGTAACAGGATAAAAAGTATCTGTGAAACCAAAGAAATGGGTTTTTGGATACAGTTCATCAAGTAAGGCAATAAGTAAATTTGTTGATTTCAAGTATACAAATTTCATCTACCTTAGGTACTAATAAATTTATACATTTAATGAACTGCCTCCAATATTTTACCCACTCAGTCAGAAGAAAAGACCAGCAGTGCAGTTTCAGGCCTTGTGACTGATTCGGGAGACAATACAGAAATTGAATCTCTTAATCTGGGAAGTCTGAGATGAAAAGGATGGAAGCTACATTAGATGAAGATACAACTTCTGTGCAGATGGATCAAGATCTTTATCCTAGTGGTACAAATTTATGGAAGAGGAAGAAGATGAGTTATAAGGATGAAGTGCAAGCCCTACTAGAGAAACAGCATTTGAAGGATGAAAAGACCTAGAGGCAGTTGGGAAGGAAGGTAACATGGATTTATTAAAAGCAACAAAACACGACTATGAGAACATTCCACCCCACCAATTCAGTGGAATCAAAAAAAGAAGTGTATTAACGATGGATACATAACTGCTAAGACAGTAGTTTCAGACAGCCAGAACAAACTGAAATTATCTGAGGCTAATGATGTTAGGAACATGATGTGTTTATTTGTAATGTATAATATGTAAATGTACTTTGTGTGTTCTAGTTCAACTTCGAAGAAAACACATGAAATTTCAAGGAAATGTAATGGAAAATGATCTAAATTATGACAAAAACCCGTTTTTACCATGTTTTCCCAAAAATTACAAAATCACAGCAAAAATGGTCAGTGGAGGTCATAGAGTAAAAACAGACATTTTTACATTCATTTTCATCAGATTTAATCATTTTTCAAATATTGCTATGATTTTCGAAATTTTCATAATTTTTCGAATACTTTCACTGTTTTAAAATTTTTTCACCACTTTTTTCGAAATTGTTTTTAATGACCCAGTATTTCCCCATCATGTCATAAAATATCCTATGATTTCCCATGATATTTACTTGTTATTTCATGATTTTTTCATTTTCTTGGAAACTGAGTAAGAGCATACAAACTACTCTACTAAAAATAAGCATTAAAAAATACCCAGAATATATCAAGCTTATAATGTCTCGGTATAAAAGTTTCAAATCATCTCCACATTTCCACTCCTCTTTTTTCTTGAAAATAAAGTAAGAAAATGGAAGAACTTAGTGAAACAAGTAATAATTTTTTAATTTCTCTCATTCATGTAATATATTTTAAAAATTTTGCATTTAAAAAATATTTTTTCAATATAAACAGCTCTTCTGAAAGCTGTTATTTGATAAATCTATGAAAGTACTCACATCCAGATTCTATATTGATATAAGTTTAAAAGGTATTATGATGGCTGGGAATACAGGACTGGAATATAAGGACACATAATTGACCTATATTTTAATTACTAACAGAAATATATCAAATGTAAGTTTTATAAAAATTAAAAATACAGGGTGATTTAAAAAGAATACCACAACTTTAGGAATTTAAAACTCTGCAACGACAAAAGGCAGAGCTAAGCACTATCTGTCGGCGAATTAAGGGAGCTATAAAGTTTCATTTAGTTGTACATTAGTTCGCTTGAGGCGCTGTTGACTAGGCGTCAGCGTCAGTTGATGCTAAGATGGCGACCGCTCAATAGAAAGCTTTTTGTGTTATTGAGTACGGCAGAAGTGAATCGGCGACAGTTGTTCAGCGTGCATTTCGAACGAAGTATGGTGTTAAACCTCCTGATAGGTGGTGTATTAAACGTTGGTATAAACAGTTTACAGAGAATGGGTGTTTGTGCAAAGGGAAAAGTTCTGGACGGCCGAGAACGAGTGATGAAAATGTAGCACGCATCCAGCAAGCATTTGTTCGCAGCCCAGGAAAATCGACTCGCAGAGCTAGCAGAGAGCTGCAAATTCATATTTCAGCAGGATGGAGCGCCACCACATTGGCACTTATCTGTCCGTAACTACCTGAACGTCAACTACCCGAGGCGATGGATCGGCCGCCAGGCAGCCCGTGACAGAGCACTTTATCACTGGCCTCCAAGAAGCCCTGATCTTACCCCCTGCGATTTTTTCTTATGGGGGTATGTTAAGAATATGGTGTTTCGGCCACCTCTCCCAGCCACCATTGATGATTTGAAACGAGAAATAACAGCAGCTATCCAAACTGTTACGCCTGATATGCTACAGAGAGTGTGGAACGAGTTGGAGTATCGGGTTGATATTGCTCGAGTGTATGGAGGGGGCCATATTGAACATCTCTGAACTTGTTTTCGAGTGAAAAAAAACCTTTTTAAATACTCTTTGTAATGATGTATAACAGAAGGTTATATTATGTTTCTTTCATTAAATACACATTTTTAAAGTTGTGGTATTCTTTTTGAATCACCCTGTATATTAATTATGCATTTAAGGAAATTCTTTTAACTAATTATTTGATAATGCCCACATGGTAATGAATATATTTTATTTCCCATAACATATCTCCCATCATCATGTGGACATAAAGTTTTCTTATGAATCTCAACAGAATAAATCACATGTTTATTGCTTCATACTAAATTCTTAGTTTTCTAGTGTTCAGTATTACTAAACAAACAATCCTTACACTATTTTAAAGTCACTTTATATTTCATAATGCATTTCTTAAGTCCTGTAAGATTTTTCTCCAGAATACCACCAATTTAAAACATACGTTCTTTATCTTAAATCACAAAATTCCTGCATTATTTTTCCATTACATTCGTCTTTACTTCACCTAATATTTTTTTATTTATTTAGGGAGATGTTGTAAATATTATCATTTGGATTAATCACTGCTATGAAAGTTATCAAGCATCTTTTTCATATATTCAGAAACATGTTGAATTTGTATGGAGTAGATGTAACTGTTAGTACCTCAACAACATAGCTCTGCTTTTTCTACAGGTTTTGGATTCATTACTCTACAGGGGTACTCACACATCAGTTCTTTAGATCAATGGAGTAGGCTCAGTACAACGTAAATTGGCTTTTTACATGTGAGTTTATAGTTTTATTCATTTGCATTGCAACAAGATTTTCATTGAATACTGCTCTTCTGTTGAAACTTTGTTTTCCTATAAATTTTTCACACTTATTTGCACCTGCATCTAATTTTACATCCAGTCTGTTTCTTATGTTTTGCATCGTTTTTCAAAGTACTGTATTATCCATGAGCTGAGAAAAACTTTTTTCAAAATTGTTTCTTGCCCCAGTTCCTATTTATGCATTTAGATCAAAATATTTCTGTACTCAATTAGACTGTTTAAATTTTAATGCTCTTTTTACTTTTGTTGTCTTCATTCATAGAGATAAACACTGTTTTAGATTTCGATAATGAACTACCTAATTATTTTTGTCATTCAAAGTAGTCAATAACTTTGTTTCTTTAGTGACAGGTACAATTTTATTTTCAGGAGCTAATGGTAAATCTTTGTGTTAAACATGTAAATTTTTTGGACATTTTAAATCTACATCAAGTGTATAACCTGCTGAAGAGATATTAGCAATATCCATTACCTCAATCTCTAAATTATTTTCCAACTGAAAATTTCAATTTGGTAAACATTGACTAGTAGGCCAGCCATATAAATTATTTGCATCTAATTACGTTAAATAATTTGATTTCTTATTAAAATCATAGTGTTTAAAATATTCATTATTTGCTTTGAAATGTCTCTTACAATATTGAGATATGACTCTTCTAATCCTTTTACAAACATTAATATCATATCACAAAGATCTATTAATTGTAATTTACCTTTAGTCATTGTTAACAACGAATCTCAACTTAAGGATGGTACCACAAAATAAAAAGATGGATACAAAACCTAAGCTTTTATATAAGTTTTTTGTAAAATTTTCAAAAACATCAAACAATATCAAAATATCCAGTTTGAGATATAAATCATGATATTCAACAAGATTTAGTGCATTAAATTTTTCCCAAAGTTATTTTGTATGTTGATTATCTTCAACACTAATATCACATTCATTTAATATCTCACAGATATCTTGTTTTGTTTAAAGGTTTGTTTCCTCAATTTTTTTCCTTTTATCCATATAATCATGAAAATAAATACGTTTATTAATAACTAATTTTACTAGTTTTTCTGAGAAAAATTTTCTAATCACATTTTTTTTGTACATTCGATGAAAGATTGTTGAAAATTGCAACCATAAATTGACATGCATTAAAAATTTCATTTTCAACTTTTCTGTGTTTTTATGAATACTAATGTATCTGACTTTATTGTTAGGTATACATCTTTCTTTTGTGAACAAACAAGCATCGTATTATGAGAGATTATGTAAGTGAAATGGTGTAAAACTAGGATGTTCCAGTTTTAAATTATTATTATGAGATAATGACCTACATATTTTGCTCTTACATAATAATGATGATGAACCTTCTTATTTTTTCCTGGCATTCTAGATAACGAATAAATTTTTGATTGTGAGTGTATTGATAGTTCTTTAGATGTTAATGGTTTCATTTCTTCAATTTCAGAATATAAATTACCAATTGCTTCAGCTTCTTTTTTCATAGATTTGATAAATGTTTTCTGATTGGTCCCTTTTTATACAACTGGATATTTATAATGTCCACTCAAATATCAACTGTAATAACAAAAATCAGTTGGTTCATATTTTTGATATTTCTTGTCATATGATCTTCCTGGATCAGATTCACTTGTTATCAGCCTTTAAAAACAAATCTTCAGAATCAGCACAAATAAAAAAGGGAATATCATTGTATGTCAATAACATTTAAAACTTACATATTAATTTTATCTGGGAATTCAACTTTTTGTGATTCATTAACTGAAAAAGCTGGGATATGATTATCTCATTTCTCTTTATAGTTAAAACTGCATGAAACACATTTACCAAATAAATTTCACTTCTGTATGTTGTCTTAATTGAGTTAGACTAATCTTGAGGGATTTTTGTATCCAGAAATAATGTGAAATTCTTTCATCTTTAAAATATAATACATTAAAACTATTATCCTGTCTAAATTTAGCTATTTGCAATGGATCTAATTGATATTTCTCGTCAAATGAATAAACATTAATGATGGCATAAAATTTAGTCTCGTTTTAGAAATATCTTCAAGCGTAATTGGAAATTTAAATTTGTCAAGGTTCTGCCCAATATTAAGCCCAGTATCATTATATTTCATAACTCTCACCACATTTTTGTCTGCAGGACATAATGCAGGTTTTTCGATCACAGAAAATATCATTGATCATTATTTTCACGTTGACACAAGCTCTTTTTATTTTGATTTTTTTGGTAATTCAATGAAAGATGAACCCTTCATCCGTATCTTTGAGTATGAAATTCAGGCAGTCTTGATAGAATTTTTTTCCCATATTTATAATATTTTATCAGATCTCTTACATTATTAATTGTATAATTATGCATCAGACATTTAAATTACACTGTTTTTTTCAGACCCTGATGATTTCATCTTATAATCAGAGAGAAGTATAAAATTTACTTTCACTCCAAAATATAATTTATAATTTTCTAACACTATTTTCATAATTTTTTGTTTTGAGTCACTCTACAAGGAATATGGATTAAGCTGGTTAGGATTGTCTTTCAAATTTATATTCTGTAATCTGTTTTGAAATACTTTATTAATTACATAATGACCAACTGTTTTTCTATTTTTTATGTCTATTATATTAAATGAAAATGAATATATTTTATTCAATAGTTTGGTTTTATCAATTTTAAAAATTTCATTATCCTCTTTAACATCAAAATCAGTTAATCTTTTCCAGACATTTTTTAAATGTAATGATGTTTGATCAGAAAAGCAGTTAAATAATCGTTTCTTAATTCACTATAGTCAGTAAATCTATTTCCTTACAGTAATCATAAACTTGACAGTTTGTAAACTGTCACAGTTTGGTTGCCATTTATAAGAAAAATACTATTATTAGAAAAATGAAAAATAGTGATGATGACAATAAAGACAAAAAATATATAAATTCAAGCACAATTTTATGAAATAGAAATAAAATTTTGAATATTACAGAAAATATTCAAAATTTGCAACCATATATTCTTTATTTGTGATATATATTAGAATATAGTTTTAACATTTACTTGAATATTTTTTAGATCACAGGTTTAAGTAAAATCAAACAAAATTTTTCATTTCTTAGTCCATTTATAGGCAAAAATGTTTGTATAATAATTTTACCTATAAAACCATGTAACACAAACTACATCACCTACCTTTTTTAATTTCTTAACGATATGTACATCTGGACAATTCGTGTTTTGTACCTCTTTCTCATAAAAAATTTCCTCTGATATCTTCTATCGTTTATGTAACATGAACCAAAAATATAACACCTTCAGTTTCAAAAATTGCTGTTGACCAGCTTGCAATAATATGTATTTCAAAGATACCTTTCAATTTGCTTATTCTCACTTTATATCATATTTACAATTATGATTTATAATAATTAGATACAATTTTAGCAAAACGTAAATTAGATTTACCCACAGTTTATGTTTGATTTTTATTGTTGATTGTTCTGCATTATTATATTCTTTAATACGTTTTATAACTATATCAACTCACTTTTAATTACTCAGAAGACCAAATTTTGTACAAATTTTTAACTTCAATGTATGGTTGAATCTTTCAACAGCAGGCTCGTTTAATAATGTAAAAGCTGAAGAATTGTAAATCTTTTATTTTTTTCTAAAAGTTCTAAGAATCTTATTTGTAATATTCATTTCTGATATATGTTTTAAGATTTCTCTGAGATCTTCACAACAAAACTTTTTGAAACGTTTCTAATATATTTTTACCTGATTTTACTTTAACTGCAATAGCCCAAGTTAATTTTGAAGAAAACTTCACTTAAAGTTCGAAATATTTATTTTCTCTATGTATTTCATAAATTTTATCACGTTTCCAGAATCTGTTTCTTCTCATCTACTAGCCAAGATTCATCTATAACAAGTGTAACAACATTTCTTCTTTTAAATCTTTTTCGTTAGCTTATGTAACTAATTAAAAATTCCTTCATGAATATTTATAATTTTTTAACGATATTTCTTTTTTTAGTAATATGTGCCCTACAGATACCTTCAATCCTCTGTCGCCCATTTTCTGGCATTGTTCTTTGATGATGGTGGGTTTCAGTAAATCTTACCAAATAAAATCACATTTATTACTTAATGTAATATCAAAATAGTCAAATGAGAAATCTTTTTTGTATTTTCACAAATGACAAAAATTTTTCAGTGCAATTCACACTCAATATTTTTCATATGTTGCTCATATCCTCTCATTAATGAAAGTTGAATTATCTTTTTCCATTTATCTTTCTTTCTAGAACATGAACAAAATGTAATGTACAGAGTTCTAATTCTCTTTTTAAATTATTAATCTCTTCTTGAAGATGTCATTTAGTGATATAGTTATCATAATGATGCTGATTAATTTTTCATTAATATGTGTTTTGGTAAAATAGTATTTAAACCATGTTAAAATAGTTGTGTATTCAGCTTGTAGTAGTATATTATTTAATTCTTTTTCTGAATATTTTCTGTTCACTATATCTTTCTTATCAGCTGGATCATTTACATCTAATGAACCTCTAACACTGAAATCATTATAACATTTAGTTATTTGAAACCTGTTACTCAATTCAGTACAAAACTGTTTAACTAAATTTTTTCACTCTTTTTATTTTTTACAATTATCTTTATTCTGTTTCTCCAATGCTTTGCGCATTTATCTTATTTCGAAAAATGTCTAGTTTTGAAATTGAAAATATTACAGCATTTGTAACCATGTGACAATAGCTATAACGGAAATATACACAAATGACAACATTTTAATTCATCATCGTACCTTAAATTCTTATGGAATTAAAGTATAGCTCTTTTTTCCCACATTATTAACTAATTATTTTGCTATGTTACCATCTAGGGAACAAAAAAATTTTGTATATTTGTTTTATAGGAACAAATCCAATCTGTACCAATATGATCTGAAATATCTAAATTAACACTTGTACATCAAAAAATTTTTACTTTATTATGTCATTTGTAAATCATGAAAACAGCAAAAAAAGTGCTTAACATTCAATTGTTTAACTAAATTTTTATGTCAACTCTTTTGTGATCTACCATATGTCTCAAACATTTCTTCCATTCTCTTTATTCTTTTACCTTCATTCTCTATTGCTAAATTATATCTTTTTGACCTCTTAATTCTGCATAATTTTTTTGCTATTTGTACAGTAGCTGTCATATTTTGTTCCCAGACCACAAAAATATAGCCCAGTAGATAGATTTCAAATGGTAAATTGTTAATTAAAGTACTTAATAAATCTTCAGCATATTTATCATTTCTCAAAAAGTAAGTGATATATTATTCAAAATTCTAACTGAATAAGGTAAAGCTTTTAATAATTGATAATAAAGTCATTGAATTTAGTAGTTAAAATTTTTTATATACCACATTTTCCTTAAGATAATTCTTATTTCAATCTAATTCTTTACCATGAAGTACTGGTAATCTATAAATTAATACACATAAATCATTCTTCTATACATATTCATGTGGTTGCTTTGTGTCTTTTTAACTAATCTTTCAAGTGATTCCTTATCATTTGAAGAATCTATACTTGATACTCACATATCTGCCTCAAATTTTGGAAAATAAATCTAGACAATTTCGCTTATCAAATTATTGTGTTTAAAACCTGTAATTGATTTTAATTTATTCAGACGAATACAGGGCTCCTGAATCAAATAATACACTTTCATAATTTGGTAAATCAGTAGAAATAAATTTAGAGTTTCTATGTTTATAATAATACCTTTTTTTAGTTAAGAGGTTCCATCAATCCATCTATACCTTTATGGGTTATTTCACCAGTTTTTAAACTATCTCCAGCAAATTCTACTGTAAACTACCACTATAATTTAACATAGCAGCAGATCTTAACTCAAAAACTTTATCTTCACTCTTCATAATATATTTCAACATTCTTTCACTTATATTTATTTTCAAACCCTATTTTTCTTGTCTTCTTCACATTTACTTAATTCATCTTGTTTATCTGATTAACTGTATTTAAATTTGTTTAATTGGTGATAAATTTTCAAATTTCTTAATTAATTATGATAAGGAAGTGATTGTTTCTCAGATGCTCTATTTTCATCAATATCTTTCAGAACATTGTCATGTATACCTCCATTACTTTGTTGAACTTGTGCCATTGCATCAATAACAGGTTGTTCATAATTTTTTTATTTTTCATATTCTGTTCACAATTGATTTCTCAGTGTTGAAAACACTTTTCTAGCTCTTCAAATGTTTTCTGTTTTATTCAGTCCATTTAAGGTTCTGGATCATATTCTGCTAGCATTCAATTAATATAAAAACGTTAGAAATTATTACATTTTATGTTTAATAGTCATCTTTATGTATCTTTCTAAGCGTTTATGTTTATAATTATGTTCACATTTAATGCTTATGTTTAATGACTGAAAAATCTACAGCAAAAATTATTTAACTTTTCATTTATAATGATGTTTATTTAACTTTATGTTATCAACACATAGTCTTAGAAAATCAGTTAAATTATAATTATGAATTTATAAAAATCAATAAGATACAAAGTTTTACCTTTATATTTGAAAAAACTATAACAACCACATGTATTTGGGCACATTTAGCTTCATCATTAGGCCATTCACACATTGTGTTACTTTGATCAAGTTTTTTCTAATGTGTCATATTGTTCTAAATAATGAAAAGCTTCAGTATATTCTTTTTTACATTTATGTAAAATATGATCAGTATGGTTGATTAATAGAATGTTAATACCTTTCTTTAGGGCCATTTAATTAAGAAAACAAACATTAGTCATGTTGTTAGAAAATTTTTAATCTTATTTTGATACCTACTGTCATTACTTTTCCTTGTCATTTCAACTGGAAAAAAATGCGACTGATGCTCAGTCCAACATTTACTACATTTTTATTTAAATTATAAAATATAGATTATCTTTCACTAACTGTAAGGTATTTATGAATATGACTGAGCTAATCTGTTCCCTTATGTGTACCTGTAGAAAGATATTCTCTAGCTAAATCTTATTTTCAAGAATGAAAACACCAAATAAAATAACTGAATTATCTTCACATTCATCCATAGTGTAATTTCATCACTACTTTCAATAAAATTATCTATAGGTTTTTTAACTTTTTCCTGATTTTCATAAACTCTTGATATATTGGTAGATCTAAACTTTTTGGATATACATATAAATGATCACTTTGATGCCAGTTTAACCAGCCTGTAGAAAAATATAATTACTAGTCATTAATATTGTTTTTCCTCATCACCTTGGTTCAGTTATTGGGTAATAGTTTACAACGATTATTTTTTGATTTCTCATCTGGCGTTCTTATTTTAGGCTCCCAATGTGTTTTTATTTACTCAGTAATAATTTACTAGTAATAAATGAAAGGACTGAGACAGTCTGAAGACTGCATTGACAGTTGCTTATTTCTATTAAATGGTAACTCATCACTTAATAAGGAACGATTTACTGTACCTGTAAGAGATAGTTATAAAATTGTTCCAAAAGTCATGCTAAATGTAATGAATTGTATTATGATGGAGAAAACAGAAATTACTGTTGGTGAATATAGTTGAAAAACGATAAAACATATTATCAATACAAAAATCTTATATATATATATATATATATATATATATATATATATATATATGTGTGTGTGTGTGTGTGTGTGTGTGTGTGTGTGTCTATAAAAGCATACGAAAGTTTAAAAGCACTTATTACTGAGAACATATATTAATGAAAATGATGGAATTCGAAGTGTGTTATGATTTAATAAACAAATTGCTCTGCCTCAAGAAAAGATAATTGCTAATAATATTAAGAAAATTATACCATTAATGTTAATTTTAATTTAATTGTGGGAATATTTCTGATAAAGGATGATTATTTTCACTGTGAATCTAATATTATTGCTTTATTTAAGCCTAATGACAAATTGGGTAAACACATAACTTATGAATCACATTACCCTTTATTCATTAGAATACTTGACAAAATTCAGGATTTAGAGATAAATATTACTGATTATAATGATAATTTGATTGATTTCAGTGCTTCTATTGTAACAGTTATTTTAAAAACGAATTAATAAATTTTAAACTTTATCAATGAAGTAAAATTATCCTACACATTCCTCATAAAGATGTACAAATTAACATTCATATTTATGATGGCTGGCGAAATCCAAATAATGCTGATAGCACAGACTATTCAAGATATGAGGGAATAATCTAATAAAAAATTTAATTGACAACTACGTATGAATGTTGTTTGATTGAGAAGCCATAAAAAAGTAAATAATGTCTCATCTAAAATAGAACATCCACTTGTGTCATCATCACGTGTCATAGATTTAACTTTGCCTCTTGCTGCGAAATGTGGATGGAAGGATATATACTTAATAGCGCTAAAAGAAGGAGCAAGATAATGAGGCACTAATTTCCACTGGAAAATACTGTAGTTTTTTTTTAAGATTATAAAGAAGTAATCTGGTAAGGTGATCTTATTGTTTATTTTACTTGGAGCTCTATTACAAATGATGCTATTTTGAGATGGTCTGGTTATAATGATACTGCGATCAAATCTAAAGAGACATTAACAGCAGAAGGTAAACTAGTAGATGAGAATACGGAGATTCGTTTTCAAGTTCTTAAATACGAATCTAAATATGAGTTTGAACACTGAGAAATTATACTGAAAAACCATAAAATACTGATTTTTTCATGAATTGCAATTTACAGAGGTATCAGTATTAAATGGTAAGGAAAGCTTTGAGACTGATATCACAAAATATTATAGCTCAGATGAGTTTGATACAGTTTATTTTATATTTATTGTGCTTCAGTTTACCGTAAAAATGATCAAATGATTGATTAATTGTTATATGATCATGTTAAACTATGAACAGTCTTATACAAAAATACTGATAGCCACATTGGCTAAGTCTGAGACTTCACTTAAGGTGGCCAATAAAATCGATCGCCTCTCACAATTCTAAATCTGGCAATATGAACACTCTGGCGACACTGTAGCATGGAGGAGTGTGTGGCGGAAGAGTTGTCCATTTCGCTAGTAGCTGCACTCCACTAACCTCTCTTGGTCTAGTGGCAAGCGTCATGCGATGTAGCCATGAAGCTGTGATAGCAAATCCACTACATCCCAATTTCTGTATCGCATTCATTTTGTCTGCTAATGTAGTCCGTCTGATAGAGCTCAAAAATAGGTCCTTCACATTTTAACTCATCTGTAATAACAGAAATCTCCACAACAATTCCACCACACAGTTTGCGGTTGTGGCAAGTTCAGGTTTATGATCGGGATGTGCCTCTCACTACACAGAGGCACTGGCAGCCAGCTACCAGCTGCACGCCACACATCACCTTAATGAGGTGTTGGCTGTCCAGGTGAGCATCACAATATGATTGTGTTTATCAACCGTCATTTTGTAATTTGAAGTTCTTTTATCTAGCAGTTAGATATTAGATTTTGCACGCTCGATACTTATGAAAGCTGTTCAAGAGTTGTAAAATAGAGTGGCAAGTGGAAAAAAGTGTGATGTTTGCAACATATTGTTTGCTCTCGTTTTAACAGAGGTGTGAGGCCAGTGAGGCAGCTTGAACACTTGCACTTCGTGTAGAGCGACTGCTGTTCAGAAAACCACCACAGCAAATAATTATATAGTTTCAAGAAAGGTCATTTGTTCTATGATGACTCATTTTCTAAATTTAGGGAGTCTCTATGACTGACATATGTGATGAACTGCTACCATTTAACTGTAGTACGCCATTTGTATTCAACAGACAACGTTCAGAAGCCAGGTGCAGGGATACAACAGGCTCAAACCTAAAGCAATAAAAATCAAAAGGGTGAATGTTGCTGCATTTTAGCCTGCACATCATCATTTCGCTCATTGAGAATTCCTATGCATTATTATTATGGTCTGTAGTTATGACGTATTTATGTTAACTTCTTAAGAGGAAATTGATAGCTGAACCATAGGAAAAGATATCTCCTGAACCAAAGGGCAATATAAACATAATATTTTGCAACTGGTGGCTCAATAAAGATGTTGTGCACTACGAAAAGCTGCCCAGGATCGAGTCTATCGCAGATGGTGTTTGTTGCCAACGTCTGAGAACTTTAATTCAGCTTACTATGGTAACTTTATGACAAAAGTTTATTTTAATAAAACAGAAAGTACTGTAACATAAGTGGGCATATAACAGCACGAATGAGTAAGATATTTCGAAATGGTTTATTTCCTGTCCTATGCCAAACTGAAACATTATGCAAATTTGGCTTTCTGTAGTTATAATTCATTTATTGATTTTCGATCTGACAGCTTGTAGCTCTGTCATGAAATGGCTAAACGCTCTGGCCATCACCGAGACTGGAACCATGACCCCACTGTAACAGTCACTTCAGAAGCGCACACATTACCTTAGTGCCACAGAAGCGCTGTTGGCTTGTCTCTTCCTCGATGTCCCAGTGGTTGCCAGAAGTCACAAACTGCAACATAAAACACGAGATTAGTTGCAACTTACACTTGGAGTGTCCTGCATGGACTCAAAGGAATAAAGTGAGTTGCCTATGTCACACCTTTAGAGAATAAATGCAGATTATTCAATCAAACTGACAAGGAAATATCAAGTGAATTTGTTACCATATTTATATGTCATCGAAGAAGTAACTCGGTAGTCACGCCATTGCGAAATATATTTTATGTTTTTGCCAAGTTTCAGTAATAGTACCAGCTGGAAGAGTTAGATTCACCAGATGATGTGAAGCCTGGCACAGCAGCGAGTATCTCTTCTGCCTGAAAGACGCAGCGAAAGAGGGCCTGATTACCAAATGGATTTTATTCCCGTTTCTGAACTACTGTGTAGTTACTTATAATACTCAGATGCTGCAACCGAACAGTAAACATCGTAAACAAGTAACTGTCACAATTATCTCTGTTTTCCTGTCATAAGCACTTTCAAAATTGATGGCTAATTCACAAAACCTGATCTACATGTCTGTAGCTTCTCAAGTGGTTGTAATGCATACATTATGAGAAAGTAACGGGGCTTTTGATAGTTACTCACTTTGAAAATATTTTTTTAAGAATTCTGTCATTGGTATCACTCCTGAAACAGAAGAGCACAAATGAAAGCACAGCTCAGCTTTCATTGCAAAACGTGAACATCCAATTAGAGGCTTCGTAAGCTACGAATGGCGTTCCATTCCAAACCAAGAATTTGCGGAAAAGTGGGCTCAAAGAACCGTGTAAAATTGACACCAGCGAGTATGCGCAGTATTAGTTCGATTCGAGCTGCTGCTAATGTGAAAGGAGAAGCAGTTGTCATAATGAGAAGGAATAAGAAACGAAAAATGCAAACAGCAATGTCTGGAATAAGTCGTCCTTAAGAAAAACCAGCATTGAACTTATAAATATTGAAAGAATGACAAGTATCTTCTCATAATGATTACAGTATGACCAGTGCTGATGTTTTGTCAGTAGAAGCGAAGAGCATACATGTTGAAGAGCTGTTCAACTTGCATTATGCTTAAGACCAAAGAGATACCGAGATATGGCCGAGCGGTTCTAGGCGCTACAGTCTGGAGCCGCACGACCGCTACGGTCGCAGGTTCGAATCCTGCCTCGGGCATGGATGTGTGTGTTGTCCTTAGGTTAGTTAGGTTTAAGTAGTTCTAAGTTCTAGGGGACTGATGACCTCAGTAGTTAAGTCCCATAGTGCTCAGAGCCATTTGATACCGAGATAAAGATACATTCACTATGCTGAGTGTTATGCAGATTTTCTATGCAGTGCTTCACAGCCGGTGCATGTTGCTATTAACAGATCCCTGGTGGTATCATTTATGAACGATGCCTCTGTCCTGCAACAGTACTCTGATGGTAATTATCGGGGTGTAATACCACTGCACAGCTGGACAGACAGTTCTAGTACTGGCAGAGACTATCTATACGTTGCTGATACATAACGCTAAATTACGACTTCAGCGGATTGTTGTTCAATCTTATTTTCCACTCATGAAAGAGGTGCTCAGCAGTGGGTGAGTAGCATCTTTATCCTAGTACCCCACACATAACACAGACTCATAATATACCAATTTTTTTAAAAATGTGACACTGGATGTAGTTTTGTACCTGCCTTACTGGCTTCTTAGTGACAGCTTATTCGAGTGGTGACTCTGCTGTTACTCTGAAGATGAATACGTAACATAAATAGTTATTTTTTATTGTGATGAATATCCAATGTGTGCGTTCTTTGAGCTGCACTATTGAAAATACAGAGAAAATAAGCGACATAAATGGGCTTATCACTGATAAACAATATTACAGCAGTAACCAGCGAAGTGTGGCGAACTCAATCATTGATTTGACGATTAAGTGAAGTGTTTCATAGGATTCCTTTAGTCTGATTTAGTTGTGGTCGTTTTCAATAGAAATAGAGGAAGAGGAAAAATATCTGGCTTTAAATGATGACGTGCAGGCTAAAATGCACTTACAGCCACCCCTTTGATTTTTATTGCTTTCAGTTTGAGCCTGTTGTATCCCTGCACCTGGCTTCTGAACGTTGTCTGTTGAATACAAATGACGTACTACAGTTAAATGGCCGTAGTTTATCACATACGTCAGTCATAGAGACTCCCTAAATTTAGGAAATGAGTCTTCACAGAACAAATGACCTTTCTTGAAACTGTAAAATTCTTTGCTATGGTGGTTGTCCCAACAGCAGTCGCTCTACACAAAGTGCAAGTGTTCAATCTGCCTCACTGGCTTCACACCTCTGTTAAACCCAGAGCAAACAATATGTTGCAAACATTACACTTTTCTCAACTTGCCACTCTATCTTACAACAACGTTCATAAGTTTCGAGCGCGCAAAATCTAATATGTAACTGCTAGATAAAATAACTTCAATTTACAACATGACAGCTGATGAACACAATCAAAGCGCCACGTTCACGAGGTCATACGATGCCTGATGGAGATAGAGTGTGGTGTGCGGCTGGTAGTTGGATGCTGGGGGCCTCTGGAGAGTGAGGAAAGTCCCAAGTGTAAACTTGATCTTCACACAACTGCGAACTGTGTGGCGGAACTGTTGTGGATATTTCTGTCACTACAGTTGAGTTACAATGTGAAGTGGGTTATTTTTTAGCTCTATCAGACTGACTACATTAGCAGACAAATACATGCGATAAAAAAATTGGGATGGAGTGGATTCGATATCGCGACTTCGTGGCTACATTGCATGATTTTTGCCACTATATCAAGAGCGGGAAATGGACAACCCTTCCTCCACACACTCCTGCATCCTACAGTGTCGCCAGATCGTGAAGACTTAGACTTAGCCTGTGCAGTGATCAATATTTTTGTCTATGACTGTTCATAGTTTAACATGATCATATAGTAATTAATCAAGTATCTGATTATTTTGACAGTTAATTTCAAACACAATTCATATAAAACAAATCATATCAAACTCCATTGAGTTATAATATTTGTGATATCAGTCTCAAAGCTTTCCTTACCATTTAATCCAGACACCTTTGTATTCTGCAATTCATAAAAAGAAATCGGTATTTTATGACTTTTCAGTATAATTTCTCATTGATCAAGCTCATATTTAGATTGATATTAAAGAACTTACACTCGAATTTTCGTATTCTCAGCTTCCAGTTTACCTTCTGCTGGTAATGCCTCTTTAATTGCGACCCCAGCATCGTTGAAGTCAGACCATCTCAAAACAGCATCATTTGTACTCGAGATCCAAGTAAAACAAACAGTAAGATCACCTTCCAGATTACTTACTTTTAATCTTTAAAAAAACTTTCAGTAATTTCCAGTGGCAATAGTGCCTCATTTTCTTGCTTACCATTACTAAGTGTATATCCTTCCATCCATAGTTCTTGGCAAGAGACAAAGTTAAAACTATGAAACCTGATGATGAAATAAGTGGATGTTCCATTGTAGATGAAACATTATTTCCTTTCTTTATGGCTTCTCAATCAAATAGCTTTCCTCCATAGCAATCAATTAATTTTTGATTAGATTATTCCCTAATACCCTGGATAGTCTGTTCCATCAACAGCAAAAACTTTAAAACTTATGTACAATGCGTATGATTTGGATTTAGAAAGCCATCGCCAATATGAATGTTAATTTCTATATCTTTATTAGGAATATTTTGAATAATTTTACTTTTCTTCTTCATGGGACACGAATAAAACCAATAGCTCTCAGTCATGTTCACTGATAAGAATTCAAAATTTATTAATTCACATCTAAAATAATTGTTACAATAACACCACTGAAAGCAATCACATTACCATTTTTACCAATAATATTTACTTCCAAATCTTGAATTATATCACGAATTGTAATGAACAAAGGATCGTGAGATTCAGAAATTATAGATTTATCCAATTTGTCGTTAGACTTAAATGAAGCAATAACGTTAGTTTCACAGTGAAAATGATCATCATTTACTACCAATATCCCAGCAATTAAATTAAAATTAACATTAATGGTAAAATTTTCAGAATATTGTTAGCAATAATCTTTTGTCTAGACAGAGTAATTTGTTTATTAAGCTCTATCACCCTCCCAATTTCATCTTTTTTATCAATATATATCTCTATTGTTGCTCTCAATAATAACTTTATGTAAACTTTCGTCTGCTTTATATATATATATATATATATATATATATATATATATATATATATATATATATATATATATTAGGTTTCTGTATTAAAAAATTTTTCCAACCTTTCTAAACCATATTCAGCGACAGTAAATCCTTTTGTTTCTCATCACAATACATTTCATTACTTTCAGTGTGACATTTGAAGTGAAAAATGTTGTGTAAAAACCAACTAGTGGAATATTTTCATAACTCTCTCTTACAGTTAATCTTTTCTTAAGAAGTGACAAATTATCACTTACTTGAAATAAGCGACTGCCAATGCAGTCCTCAGATTGTGTTAATTTTTCTTTTATTACTAATTAATTATTACCAATTAAATAAAAACACACTGGGAACATAAAATAAGAATATCAGAGGAGGAATCAAAAAATATACATGGTAAATTATTACCCAATTCGATGCACAATAACTGCACGAAGCAGATCGAGAAAAACAACATTAATGACTCATAATTACATTTTTGCTACAGGATGGTTAAACAGGCATAAAACCGATCATCTATATGTACATGTTAAAACTTTTTAAATATATGTATACATAATGATAGATATTTAAATCAGGTTGCCCTCCATGGGGTGGGTGCAGGCAACGACTGTGGTTATATTGGGTTAGATAGAGCAGCAATCAGTCGTGGAATTAAGTTGTTTTAATATGACATTTATAGTCACAATGCAGATCAGATTTGTCATATTAAAACAACTTAATTCCACGACTGATTGCTGCTCTATCTAACCCAAAGTATTTAAATCATATTTACAATGCGCTTTTGGTGCAGCTTTAAATTTTGATGACTTTAAAGAAAAATGTAGTAAATGTTGGGCTGATCATGGGTTGAGACTTTTTACAAAAGAGATAACAAGAAAAAGTAATTATGGTAGATATTGAAAGATGATTAAAAATTTCCAACAACATGTCTAATGTTTGTTATCTTAATTACATTTCCCTAAACAGAGATTTTAAAATTCTAGTAATCAACTATACTGATCGTATTTTACATGAACATAAAAAAAGAATTACAGAACCTCTTCATTATTTAGAATAAATTGAAACAGAAGAAATTGATCAATACAACACAATGTGTCCTTGGTATAATAATGAAGCTAAATGTGGCCAGATACATGTGGTTGTTATTATTTTTACAAATGCAAGGGTAAAACATTTTATCTCATTAATTTGTATAAATTCATGAATATAATTCAATTGATTTTCTAAGACCATGTATTGATAATAAAAAAATTAAATAAACATCATTATAAATTATTTAATCATTGAACATACACAGTAAACATGAACAAAGGTTTTAAACATAAAGATTTAAAGAGTAACATAGATATAAATGTTAAACACAAGATGTTATAATTACTAATGGTCTTTATGTTTATTGATTGGTAGCAAAATATGATTGCAAGTCTAAATGGGCTAGATAAAACTAAACTTAGTTGAACAACAAAAAAGGTTTTCCGATCATTGGAATAACGACTGAGGACTGAATATGAGAAAGAGACAAATGATGTTTAGCCTGCTTTGATCCAGTAGAACCAGTTAAAGGAGGAAATGACGGCTTACACGATATTATTCTGAAAGCTGTTGATGAAAAACAAATAGTTCCATACAATAATTACTTAGAGAAATTTTTTAATTTACCATAAATTAAACCATTTCACATATATCAAGTGAATCAGAAACACGAGATCTCATATATAAATATGCAGAATAGAAATAGAGATACAAAGTAAAAGTAAGTAAAAGAATGTTCAAATATATTAAGAAGATTGAAGATAATGTTTTTGGATTAGGGTCTTTTGGTATATTAGAATATAGTGGTAATTTACTGTAGAATTTGGTGGAATAACCGATGAAGGCATAGATGGATTGATGGGACCTATTAAATAAAAAAGGTATTACTACAAACGATATAAATTCACAATTTGTTTCTACTGATTTATCAAATTATGAAAGTGTATTATTTGATTCAGAAGCACAATATTCTGATAATATCTAACTAAATTAAATTCAAATCTAAGTATCAAATACAATAATTTGATATACAAAATTGTCTAAATTTTTTTTCCAAAATTAGCAGCAGATAAGTAAGTCTGAGTATAGATTCTTCAAATGATGAGAAAGCAGTTGAAAGATTAGTTAAAAAGTACAAAAGAACGAACTGTATGGATGAACTGTGAATGTGATTTAATTTATAGGTTACCAGTAATTCATGGGAAGAGTTAGATGGAAATAAAAATTACCATAAAGAAAAAGTTGTTATATCAAATATGTTAACTACTAAATTCAACGATTTTATCATCAACAATGAAAAACTGTACCTTATTTAATTAGATTTGTGAATAATTTATCATATATCTTTGGAAAAATGGAAAATATTGCGAAAATTTAATAAATACATAAATTAATAACTTACCATTTGAAATGCATCTACTGAACTATAATTACTGTGCTCCAGGAACAAATTTAGGGAGCTAGAGGAAAATTATTCCACAATAAACAAAAATATTGCGTAGAATTAGAAGATAAAAAAAATATTTTAGCAAATCGAGAATGAATGTAAAGGAATATAAAGAATGGAAGAAATGATTAAGACATATGGTAGATCTCAATAAATTTGACCAACAAATTTGGTTTCACAATTGAATGTTAAGGATATTTGTGCTTTTCTTATGATTTACAAATCATGTAATAAATCAAAAATTTTTGGATATGCATGTGTTAATTTAGGTATTTCAAATTATGTTGCTACAGACTGGATTTCTTACTATAAAACAAAAAATTCAAAAAATATTTTTTATTAATTTGGTGGCAACATACATCCACATCTATGTGATTAGTCTCTTAGTCATAATAAAGCGCCTGGCAGAGGGTTCAATGAACCGCCTTCAATCTGTCTCTCTACCATTCCACTTCGAACTGTGTGTGGGAAAAACGAGCACTTAAATTTTTCTGTGCGAGCTCTGATTTCTCTTATTTTATCGTGAATATCTTTTCTCCCTATGAAGGTGAGTGCTAACAGAATGCTTTCGCAATAGGAGGAGAAAACTGGTGATTGAAATTTCATGAGAAGCTTTCGTTGCAACGAAAAAGCCTTTGTTTTAATGATAGCCACTCCAATTTATGTATCATGTCTGTGACACTATCTCCCCTATTTCGAGAAAGTACAAAACAAGCCGCCCTTCTTTGAACTTTTTCGATATCGTCCATCAGTTCCACCTGATTCGGATCCCACACTGCACAGCAGTTCTCCAGAATAGGGTGGACAAGTGTGGTGTAAGCAGTCTACTAAGTGTTCTGCCAATGAATCGCAGTCTTCGGTTTGCTCTACCCACAACATTATCTATGTGATTGTTCCAATTTAGGTTATTTGTAATTGTAATCTCTAAGTATTTAGTTGAATTTACAGCCTTAAGATTTGTATGACTTATCCCATAATCGAAATTTAGGGGAATTCTTTAGTACTCATTTGAATAACTTCACACT
Organism: Schistocerca nitens; assembly: GCF_023898315.1. Lineage (NCBI taxonomy): Eukaryota > Metazoa > Arthropoda > Insecta > Orthoptera > Acrididae > Schistocerca > Schistocerca nitens. The sequence continues at coordinate 601,329,198 of NC_064616.1, read as the reverse complement.
TTCCTTTATTCACATTCAATTGCCACATTTCACACCATACAGATATCTTACCTAAATCATTTTGCAATTTGTTTTGGTTATCTGATGACCTTACAAAACGGCAAATGACAGCATCATCTGCAAAAAATCTAATAGGACTGCTCAGTCTGTCGCCTATGTCGTTAACATACATCAGGTAGAATAGATGTACTATAACACTTCTTTTTGAATGTTAGATATTACTTCTGTTTTACTCAATGACTTTCCATCTGTTACTACTAACTGTGATCTTTCTGACAGGAAATCATGAATCCAGTCGCACAACTGAAGTGATATGCAATAGGCACGCAGTTTGGTTAGAACACACATGTGAGGAGTGGTGTTGAAAGCTTTCTGGAAGTATAAAAATATGGAATCAATTTGAAATCCCCTGTCGATAGTTAATTGTGTTTCACAAGAACAATGTTTTCTGAATCCATACTGTGTGTCAATAAGCCAGCCAGTTAGCCATGCAGTCTAAAACACTGCTCTTTGGAGGGGAAGGCATGCTAGTCCCTGGCATGAATCTGCCCGGTGGATTAGTTTCGAGGTCTTGTGTCCTGGCTGGCCAGTCTGTAGATGGTTCTTAAGGCGGTTTTCCATCTGCCTCAGCGAATGTCGGCTGGTTCCCCATATTCCTGCTGTGCAAACACTGTCTCCACGTAGGTGTACACCATAATTACTCTACTACACAAACATTGCAGTTACACACATCTGATGTGAGACGTTCCCGGGGTGGGGGTCTCAACCTGAAAGGCATAATAGCCCTGGGTTCAGTGTGAGGCGGCGGAGGGGTGAGTGGACTGCTGTGGCCTGTTGTGGGGTTGTGAACCACTGCAGGCTATGGCAGGGACGAAACCTCTCCGTCGTTTCTAGGTTCCCAGTTCCATACAATACAATGTCTCGTTTTCTTCTAGTTAATTCATAATGTTTGAACACAGTATATGTTACAAAGCCCTACTGCAAATCCATGTTAGTGATGTGGGCCAGTATTTCAGCGGAGTACCCCTATTTCCCTTTGTGGGGATTGGTGTGACTTGAGCAAATTTCCAGTCTTTAGGTACAGAGGTTTCTGTGAGGGAGTGGTATTATATAATTGCTAACCCTGGAGCTACTGTAATAAAATATTAAACTCTGAATACTTCAAGAAAACAAAAATGTTTTTCCCACTGCATCCAAAATTTAAATCTTTCTCAAAAGCTTTGAATAAAATAAGACAATTCGGTATGATTACTGTTTCAGGAAGCCAAGTACTTTAGTTGGTGAAACACAGATAATGGTGTGGTTGAAACCTATTACAACACTCTTGGCTAATATTATCTAAAACTGAAGTACAGTATTTGCTTAGTAAAGGTCAGGCAAAACAACAAAGTATCAGGTAAACACAAAAACTAAAACAAGAATGTACTGTGTACATTAAATTACACCCTTGTTCGGTGTCAAAATGTAATAAATTAGGATAGAGATATGACATCATACGGGTATTATGCAAATCAAATCAAAATACTGAACACCAAAAACATACACTACTGGTGATTAAAATTGCTACACCACGAAGATGACGTGCTACAGACGTGAAATCTAACCGACAGGAAGACGATGCTGTGATATGCAAATGATTAGCTTTTCAGAGAATTCACCCAAGATTGGCGCCGGTGGCGACACCTACAACGTGTTGACATGAGCAAAGTAACCAACCGATTTCTCATACACAAACAGCAGTTGACTGGCGTTGCCTGGTGAAACGCTGTTGTGATGCCTCGTGTAAGGAGGAGAAATGCGTACCATCACATTTCCGACTTTGATAAAGGTCGGATTGTAGCCTATCGCGATTGCGGTTTATCGTATCTCGACATTACTGCTCGCGTTGGTCGGGGTCCAATGACTGTTAGCAGAATATGGAATCGGTGGGTCCAGGAGGGTAATACGGAACGCCATGCTGGATCCCAACAGCCTCGTATCACTAGCAGTCGAGATGACAGGCTTCTTATCTGCATGGCTGTAACGGATCGTGCACCCATGTCTCGATCCCTGAGTCAACAGATGGGGACGTTTGCAAGACAACAACCATCTGCACGAACAGTTTGCAGCAGCATGGACTATCAGCTCGGAGACCATGGCTGCGGTTACCCTTAACACTGCATCACAGAGAGGAGTGCTTGCGATGGTGTACTCAACGACGAACCTGGGTGCATGAATGGCAAAACGTCATTTTTTCGGATGAAACCAGGTTCTGTTTACAGCATCATGATGGTCGCATCCGTGTTTCGCGACATTGCGGTGAACGCACATTAGAAGCGTGTATTCGTCATCGCCATACTGGCGTATCACCCGGTGTGATGGTATGAGGTGCCATTGGTTACACGTCTCGGTCACCTCTCGTTCGCATTAACCACACTTTGAACAGTGGACGTTACATTTCAGATTTGTTACGACCCGTGGCTCAATCCTTCATTCGATCCTTGCGAAACCCTACATTTCAGCAGGATAATGCACGACCGCATGTTGCAGGTCCTGCACAGGCCTTTCCGGATACAGAAAATGTTCGACTGCTGCCCTGGCCAGCACATTCTCCAGATCTCTAACCTACTTGAAACGTCTGGGCAATGGTGGCCAGTCAACTGGCTCATCACAATATGCCAGTCACTACACTTGATGAACTGTGGTATCGTGCTGAAGCTGCATGGGCAGCTGTACCTGTACACGCCATCCAAGCTCTGTTCGATTCAATGCCCAGGCGTATCGAGGCCGCTATTATGGCCAGAGGTGGTTGTTTTCGGTACTGATGCACCCAAATGGCATGAAAATGTAATCACATGTCACTTCTAGTATATTTGTTCAATGAATACCCATTTATCATCTGTATTTCTTCTTGGTGTAGCAATTTTAATGGCCAGTAGTGTAGTAAATTGGGAATAGGATCTGCAAAAACCATTCATTAAAACATGAGACATGAGTTATCATGTTAACATTATGTCATTTGCACTGAAACACATACACTACAAGCTCCAAGCTCTGACAGGGATCAGAGTAGATACTTAGTTTTAGTTCCAAATGTATACATATATAGTGAGGAGAACCTCACAGATGTAGACTACTACAGAGAACAAATACATGGATGACTTTTTTTGAACTGTCACAACAGCCTGAATAAATCCGAAGAACATTATTTCACATACTGTATTTCAAATTACATTGGGGAATAGTGCAACTCCTGCAAATATATTTCAATTTAATAGTATCAATTCATCAGTCCAAAGAAAATAATGCAGGACAGCAATGTTAATAATTTAATAGCGCTAAGCTGCCTCCATTGTGGTTACTCAAACTTGGAAAAAAAAACCATGAGAATTCCAGGTGAGATAATGATGATTCTGACAGTATGCTGCTGATAAAGTATTGGTCAGAAGGGAAGAGGGGGGCAGAATACCACAAGAATGGCTTTTCTTTTATCTCAGTTACACTATGTACCGACCATAAGCAGTAGTTTAACCAGTTTTTAAACACTGAGAATTTATATGGAATAATATTCACGTAATTAACACACTTTGAAATATTAAGTATCATAAAATTTGAAAGTAATAAAATTCAATTTCAGTGCTAAACTAGAATGCAGAATTCCCTGGGATTCTATAAAATTCTTGAAATTTCCTGAGATTTTCCAGGCAAACTGTAATTCCCTGAGAATTCCAGGTTTTCCAGAAGAATCACCAGCCTGTACTTGATGGCAGTTTTGTGTAATTAAAAGTATTTCAAATGAGTGCTTCTAACTGTGAAAGTTGTGGAAACTAATACAATTATCACGAGACTTAGGCAGCATATTTCCGAAGTGCACCCACAGCAGCTGAACGAAATCGTAAGTCCTGTTACAAATAATGAATCTTCATGTCCCTACCAGTACTACATATTCAACAAGCATTTTATTTGTAAAAGAAATTAAAACACCACCACCCAAACACTCATGGCATAATGTGACAAAAAACACTGAACTGTATGATATGAACATTTGAAGCTGATTCTAAAAAGTTATGGGTTGATCACAAGTTGAAATAGGAAATGGAATGCGCTACATAACCAAAATTCGTCAAACACTGTGCCACTAAATTTGTTGGCAATTCTTCCACTTGTTTGCCTTTCTTCAGGATCGTTTATTTCCAAAGGTGAGGGGACAAGGCAACTAAAAATGGTAGGAAGCAACAAAATCAATGGAAAGTGTCCTACAGAGATGAAAGTCTTCTATAAAGAAGGAAATTGCCTTGTTAATTTTAGGTCGACTCATGTTGGACACGATCTAGACTTAAGTATCTAAATCTGACACCACAATAACCAGAGAGTGTTTTGCACATTTTGCTGTAGGACTCCTATTTCTCATTCTCTTGACAAAATTCGATCTACAATCCAGGATTCAAATTTGGTGAGATTATATCTCACAAAGATGCAGGGATTGATTAATGTTGCAGCTTCTTGTACAAAGTTAAGCAAAGCGATAATCCGTGTGTACTCCTCGTTTAAGCCATAGAAACCTGTACCTGGAATTAAGAAACAAAGGTTTCATGTTACCTCCACCTGAAATGAAGAAGTGAAGCTTTCATGTTAATAATATTTAATAATGCACATGGTGAATTATTAGCAAAATACAGAAATGATTATACACTCCCGGAAATTGAAATAAGAACACCGTGAATTCATTGTCCCAGGAAGGGGAAACTTTATTGACACATTCCTGGGGTCAGATACATCACATGATCACACTGACAGAACCACAGGCACATAGACACAGGCAACAGAGCATGCACAATGTCGGCACTAGTACAGTGTATATCCACCTTTCGCAGCAATGCAGGCTGCTATTCTCCCATGGAGACGATCGTAGAGATGCTGGATGTAGTCCTGTGGAACGGCTTGCCATGCCATTTCCACCTGGCGCCTCAGTTGGACCAGCGTTCGTGCTGGACGTGCAGACCGCGTGAGACGACGCTTCATCCAGTCCCAAACATGCTCAATGGGGGACAGATCCGGAGATCTTGCTGGCCAGGGTAGTTGACTTACACCTTCTAGAGCACGTTGGGTGGCACGGAATACACGCGGACGTGCATTGTCCTGTTGGAACAGCAAGTTCCCTTGCCGGTCTAGGAATGGTAGAACGATGGGTTCGATGACGGTTTGGATGTACCGTGCACTATTCAGTGTCCCCTCGACGATCACCAGTGGTGTACGGCCAGTGTAGGAGATCGCTCCCAACACCATGATGCCGGGTGTTGGCCCTGTGTGCCTCGGTCGTATGCAGTCCTGATTGTGGCGCTCACCTGCACGGCGCCAAACACGCATACGACCATCATTGGCACCAAGGCAGAAGCGACTCTCATCGCTGAAGACGACACGTCTCCATTCGTCCCTCCATTCACGCCTGTCGCGACACCACTGGAGGCGGGCTGCACGATGTTGGGGCGTGAGCGGAAGACGGCCTAACGGTGTGCGGGACCGTAGCCCAGCTTCATGGAGACGGTTGCGAATGGTCCTCGCCGATACCCCAGGAGCAACAGTGTCCCTAATTTGCTGGGAAGTGGCGGTGCGGTCCCCTACGGCACTGCGTAGGATCCTACGGTCTTGGCGTGCATCCGTGCGTCGCTGCGGTCCGGTCCCAGGTCGACGGGCACGTGCACCTTCCGCCGACCACTGGCGACAACATCGATGTACTGTGGAGACCTCACGCCCCACGTGTTGAGCAATTCGGCGGTACGTCCACCCGGCCTCCCGCATGCCCACTATACGCCCTCGCTCAAAGTCCGTCAACTGCACATACGGTTCACGTCCACGCTGTCGCGGCATGCTACCAGTGTTAAAGACTGCGATGGAGCTCCGTATGCCACGGCAAACTGGCTGACACTGACGGCGGCGGTGCACAAATGCTGCGCAGCTAGCGCCATTCGACGGCCAACACCGCGGTTCCTGGTGTGTCCGCTGTGCCGTGCGTGTGATCATTGCTTGTACAGCCCTCTCGCAGTGTCCGGAGCAAGTATGGTGGGTCTGACACACCGGTGTCAATGTGTTCTTTTTTCCATTTCCAGGAGTGTATTTGTGTTGATGGGACTCTAGGTCTAAATGGTTATGATTTGGGATTTATCATGATACTAGTACTGGATGATATGATGCAAGGCTTTTGATGCACTTTTCTCATTTCTGACAGAAATGACAGTGATGTGTTGATTGTATTTTTCAACTATATAAAGTCACAGTTTGGAGAGTTTTGGCCCAAGGTATTCATGTCAGATCTGTCGGAGTCCTACAGTATTGCTTGGAACAGAATAATAGCAGCTCCTAAAATGCATGAGGCATGTGGATAGATCATGGGGGAACAAGGGAACAACACCAAGGGTAAAATTCTGCACAACGGCAACAGAAATGAGTTGTACAAGCTTGTTAAGACATTAATTCAGGTGAGAGAAGTTTCTATGTTCATTATTCCAAGAACTACTATGAAAAAAATGTGACGTGTTTGGCATATTTTCACAGGGACCACGCTGCACTCAACATAAAAGTGCACCTAGAGAGTATGCCCAAGGCTTTGAAATAAGTATATGGTAATGGAAAGCAAGTGAAACAACTGGACGAAGGTACCATATACCTGCATCAATGTTTGTAACAGTGAAGCTGTTTGATATGATTATTGCGATCCTGATAGGAACGATAACTAGTAAAGTAAAAGACATTCGCATTAGGCACAAGTCTATTTTAATGGACAACTTCAGTACTAATATTGATAGTGGTTGGGAAGTACCTGCTTCAAGATCATCTGAAGTTTATCTCATGAAAGACAATAATGCCCATTGTTAGTGTAGATTAGTGTGCAGTAAATATGAAGTATACATTCATTGGTATTCTTGCACATGCATTGATTACAGTATTAAATATGTGTAGCCACAATCATATTGTCTGTTTTAATGAGAGGGATGCAATTATAGACCAAGTAAATGTAAATGCTAACTCCATTACCCAAGAAGCACTATCAGGTTAAAAGAAAAAGATTATTTGAAAGCTGCTGGAATTTCACTTAGCCAAAACATCGTGACATCATCGATGGCAAAAGTAGATGCTGCTTGAACCCATAGCAGCGGTTTTTTCTCTAGCTCAGAAATGAGTCCCAAGAGAAAACTTGTGCAACAGAAGAGGCTGTTTTCTAAAAACAAAACAGATTCTTATGCCACATCCTATAGCAATGTCTGCAGCTATGCTCTCACGTTCTTGTGGTGTCAGATTCAAATGCCTTAAGTCTAGATCGTGTTCAACATGTTTCAACACAAACGTAACAAGGCACCTTCCTTCCTTATGGACTTTCATACGTTTTTGCAGCCATTCTTCAAACATAGCAACTTCTCTCACCTGCATTAATGTCTTAACACGCTTGTACAACTCATTTCTGTTGTCCTTGTGCAGAATTTTAGCCTTGGTGTTATTCCTCCATGCTCTGTCCACATGCCACGTGCATTTTAGGAGCTGCTATTATTCTGTTCCAAGAAATACTGTAGGACTCCGACAGATCTGACATGAATACCTTGGGCCAAAACAGTTCAAACTGTGACTTTATATAGTTGAAAAATACACTCCTGGAAATGGAAAAAAGAACACATTGACACCGGTGTGTCAGACCCACCATACTTGCTCCGGACACTGCGAGAGGGCTGTACAAGCAATGATCACACGCACGGCACAGCGGACACACCAGGAACCGCGGTGTTGGCCGTCGAATGGCGCTAGCTGCGCAGCATTTGTGCACCGCCGCCGTCAGTGTCAGCCAGTTTGCCGTGGCATACGGAGCTCCATGCAGTCTTTAACACTGGTAGCATGCCGCGACAGCGTGGACGTGAACCGTATGTGCTGTTGACGGACTTTGAGCGAGGGCGTATAGTGGGCATGCGGGAGGCCGGGTGGACGTACCGCCGAATTGCTCAACACGTGGGGCGTGAGGTCTCCACAGTACATCGATGTTGTCGCCAGTGGTCGGCGGAAGGTGCACGTGCCCGTCGACCTGGGACCGGACCGCAGCTACGCACGGATGCACGCCAAGACCGTAGGATCCTACGCAGTGCCGTAGGGGACCGCACCGCCACTTCCCAGCAAATTAGGGACACTGTTGCTCCTGGGGTATCGGCGAGGACCATTCGCAACCGTCTCCATGAAGCTGGGCTACGGTCCCGCACACCGTTAGGCCGTCTTCCGCTCACGCCCCAACATCGTGCAGCCCGCCTCCAGTGGTGTCGCGACAGGCGTGAATGGAGGGACGAATGGAGACGTGTCGTCTTCAGCGATGAGAGTCGCTTCTGCCTTGGTGCCAATGATGGTCGTATGCGTGTTTGGCGCCGTGCAGGTGAGCGCCACAATCAGGACTGCATACGACCGAGGCACACAGGGCCAACACCCGGCATCATGGTGTGGGGAGCGATCTCCTACACTGGCCGTACACCACTGGTGATCGTCGAGGGGACACTGAATAGTGCACGGTACATCCAAACCGTCATCGAACCCATCGTTCTACCATTCCTAGACCGGCAAGGGAACTTGCTGTTCCAACAGGACAATGCACGTCCGCGTGTATTCCGTGCCACCCAACGTGCTCTAGAAGGTGTAAGTCAACTACCCTGGCCAGCAAGATCTCCGGATCTGTCCCCCATTGAGCATGTTTGGGACTGGATGAAGCGTCGTCTCACGCGGTCTGCACGTCCAGCACGAACGCTGGTCCAACTGAGGCGCCAGGTGGAAATGGCATGGCAAGCTGTTCCACAGGACTACATCCAGCATCTCTACGATCGTCTCCATGGGAGAATAGCAGCCTGCATTGCTGCGAAAGGTGGATATACACTGTACTAGTGCCGACATTGTGCATGCTCTGTTGCCTGTGTCTATGTGCCTGTGGTTCTGTCAGTGTGATCATGTGATGTATCTGACCCCAGGAATGTGTCAATAAAGTTTCCCCTTCCTGGGACAATGAATTCACGGTGTTCTTATTTCAATTTCCAGGAATGTACAATCAACACATCACTGCCATTTCTGTCAGAAATGAGAAAAGTGCACCGAAATCCTTGCATCATATCATACTAGTATTACTATCATGGTAAATTCCGTATTTTGCTAAAAATTCACCATGTGCATTATAAATATTACTTACATGAAATCTTCGCTTCTTCATTTCAGGTGGAGGTAACACGAAACATTTGCTTCTTAATTCCAGGTACAGGTTACTATGGCTTAAACAAGGAGTACACATGGATTATCGCTTTGCTTAACTTTGTGTACCTAAGCTTCAACAGTGATTGCATCATTCGTGTGTGACTGAGTATGAAGCCAAATTATAAGAAGCTGCAGCATTAATCAAGCCCTGCATCTTTGTGAGATATAATCTCACCAAATTTGAATCCTGCATTGTAGATCAAATTTTGTCAAGAGAATGAGAAACAGGAGTCCTACAGCAAATTTTGTAACAACACTCTCTGGTTGTTGTGGTGTCAGATTTAGATACTTAAGTCTAGATCGTGTCCAACGTGAGTCGACCTAAAATTAACAAGGCACTTTCCTTCCTTATAGAGGACTTTCATCTCTGCAGGTCAGTGTGCATTGATTTTGTTGCTTCCCACCATTTTTAGTTGTCTTATCCCTTCACTTTCGGAGATTAACTGACCTGAAGGATGGCAAACATACATACAGGTTGAGTAGTCATCAACGAACTTAATGCCACAGTGCTTGAGGAATCTGGATTGTGTAATGCGTTCTATTTCCTCTTTCCACTTTAAAAATTCGCCGTCACAAGAGAACACCAGCTTTCACAACATTTGATGAGCAGATTGGAAATGATCAATCCAACACTTTTTAGACTCAGCTTCAAATGTACACATCACACACTTCAACCTCTGCTGCAACCTCTTACGCCATGAATGTGTTGTTGGTGTCTTGAAAAACAAAATGGCTCTCAGAACTATGGGACTTAACATTGGAAGTCATTAGTCCCCTAGAACTTTGAACTACGTAAACCTAACTAACCTAAGGACATCACACACATCCATGCCCGATGCAGGATTCGAACATGCGACTGTAGCAGTCGCGCGGTACAACACATTAAAATACGTTAGTGTATGGTAATTATTCAAGTAGAAACACGCATAGTGTGGTCAGCACCTTTAAATTAAAATTCAAACAATGTCTTTGCATGCGTCAGAAAATGATTCACTTTCTAATACGAAATTACACAGACTGAGGAAGATTTCTGCAGCATTTCCACTGAGATGCCATATCATGCTGTAGTGAATTTGTTGTGACCATGTTACGTGTAGACAGTACGAAATCAAGTCCCAACATTGAGAATGAGCAGTTGAGGACTCTGTTTTCGATGAAACTGGCGTTCAAAACGCTCCCTCAGCAGCAGAAATCTGGAACCTGCGTTGCTGTGTCAGTGATTTGAGCCAAGGATCTGAGCTACATTTACCCCACTTTTCCGGGTAATCCCGTTCCTCACCACAGCGTTAATAGGGCACCTTGCACCCACCCACAAAGTCCTCCTGATGATGCCATACATGGACGATGATAAACAAACCTGATTTACAAAGTTAAGAAATTGCTGCCAAAATCTTTTATTACTCTCGTTTGTTACTTGGGGTTGTTTCTTTCAGACTATGAGTAATACTAGTAGATTCTCAAGAGGTGATGTATATTTGAATCTCCAAGACGTTTCTTGCTGCCCCTAACTGCAGAGCAGCACTCCTCATTCCATCAAGTTTTTCCTTTGAGCCTTTTGGAGGAAACAAGGAAGATAGCTTAATGATTAATAGCTCGTCGATGAGGGAATCAGCAATTTTCTGTACCCAATTCTGCACGCTGACCATCGAACTGGATAGCTAAGTTTTACCTTCTGTTCTTTCTGCTAGATACACCCTGATAGAAAAGTAATTGTGTGAGTGCAAATCGTCAACCATTGCTACCGAGCTCGTGTGTGAAATGGTAGGAGAGAAAAACAAATGGTGTATGGCACAGAAGAGCCTTTAGTACTGCTTAAGCGTGTGATCTGCTCGATATTCATAAAACTACGTAGATCTACATCAACAAGGCCGGCCGGAGTGGCCGAGCGGTTCTAGGCGCTACAGTCTAGAACCGCGCGACCGCTACGGTCTCAGGTTCGAATCCTGCCTCGGGCATGGATGTGTGTGATGTCCTTAGGTTAGTTAGGTGTAAGTAGTTCTAAGTTCTAGGGGACTGATGACCTCAGAAGTTAAGTCCCATAGTGCTCAGAGCCATTTGAACCATCCATCAACAAGAAACTACCAACAGATCGATCTAGGGAATATAGAAGCGCTAACCTGTACCACATGATGTGAAGTAGTATCCAGATAGTCAAGAAAAGGTCAGGGAAACTGTGTGGTGAGATTAGTGAGACCCTTTTGGTCAGCTGGTGCATAAGGTAACTGATAAAAAGAACATATCATTATATATGGTGTTCTTGTACTGTTAGGCCACTGCTTGTAGGTTGGTTGTGGATGGATGGATCAGGAGTGATTGCAAATACCTGCAAAAATGGCTGCCTCTCCTTTATACACTATGTGATCCAAAGTATCCGGACATCCCCAAAACATACATTTTTCATATTAGGTGGATTGTGTTGCCACCTACCGCCAGGTACTCCATATCCGCGACCTCAGTAGTCATTAGACATCGTGAGAGAGCAGAATGGTGCGCTCCACGGAACTCACAGACTTCGAACGTGGTCAAGTGATTGAGTGTCACTTATGTCATACGTCTGTACGCGAGATTTCCACACTCCTAAACATCCCTAGGTCCATTTTTTTGCGATGTGATGGTGAAGTGGAAACGTCAAGGGACGTACAGCACAAAAGCGTACAGGCCGACCTCGTCTGTTGACTGACAAGAGACTGCCGACAGTTGAAGAGGATCGTAATGTGTAATAGGTAGACATCTATCCAGACCATCACACATGAATTCCAAACTGCATCAGGATCCACTGCAAGTACTATGACAGTTAGGCGGGAGGTGAGAAAACTTGGATTCCATGGTCGAGCGGCTGGTCATATGCCACACAACACACTGGTAAATGCCAAACGACGCCTCGCCTTGTGTAAGGAGCGTAAACATTAGACGATTGAACAGTGGAGAAACGTTGTGTGGAGTGACGAATCACGGTACACAATGTGGCGATCTGATGGCAGGGTGTGGGTATGGCGAATGCTCGGTGAACGTCATCTGCCAGCATGTGTAGTGCCAACAGTAAAATTTGGAGGCGGTGTTGTTATGGTGTGGTCTTGTTTTGCATGGAGGGGCTTGTAAGTCATTTTCAGCCAGTTGTCCGGATACTTTTGATCATATAGTGTATCTCTACCCACCGATGTCATTTTTCCTGTGGTAGCTACAGTACTTAGCACAGGGATGTCACTTAATTTGGAATGTGCTTGTTGTAAACACAAGGACAAAGATCTGTTCACTACTAAAAATCCAAGTTCCTCCACCTCTAGCCTGAACTCATTTATATTCCACTTATTGCGGATGTATTATTTAATCTTTCTCTTTTGCTTAGATAGAGATGGAGATACTGTACTGACTGGAGAGTTGTTGAATGGACTTATTGGTACCCTCAGGCAGATGAATTTGTGATTAGGATAATAACTTATTCCCACCTCAGAACCGGTCTGAAGATAGCTTCGTTTTCCCCCGCGGGGGGAGTATAGCCGCCAGGTGCAAAACGACTCAATGTCAACAGTAGCACCATATCGCAGCTTAAGCGTAAATTGAACAACGTATTACTCCGAGAGACTTAGTTAATATAAGACACAGAAACGTTGCCACACAATGAACAAACGTAATTGAGAACATAAAACTATTTTAAAATGAAACATGAAACTCACAAGAAGGTATGCAACCAGATTCCAGGTTTAGAAGATTTTACATTCGGAGAGCTGTAACTACAAAATTAAAATGCCACATACCAAATCCGGCATCGATAGAACATTTAATCTTGGTTTTGTGTGAAAAAATAAACTATATTAACCAACCGGTTAGGACGCACCGATAACAAAATATTGCAGAAAATCCGCGATGCGCTCCATTGGCCTCTAAATTTGGCGATCAATAACTCAATAAATATCCGTCGTCGCAATATCTAACTTGTAGCATTCAGAGTACACCAATTCTTTAGTCCAATTACAAAATATGAAGCCAGATTAATGGTCCGATTAGGAGATATTGGCAGATGAATATAAAAGAAAATATGCGCCTAGCGCCCTCAGCTGCCAGTTGTGGGGGTCAGTAACATAAATATTCGTCATCGTAATATCACACTTGCGGCATCCAGAGAACACTCCTTCTTTAGTTAAATAACAAAACATGAATCGAGATTAACGGTCCGATTAAGGGGTATGGCTATATGAATGTGGTAAAAAATACGTGCTTTCCGCCTTCGGCTGCGAATTTTGCATGTCAACAACTCAATGAATATTAGCCGTCGCAATATCCCACTTTCAGCATCCAGAGAACACTCCTCGCTCAGATCAACAGTAGAATATGAGGCCAGATTAAATGTCCGACTTGGAGATATTCCCAGCTGAATTTGGTGTAAAATACATGCTTGGCACCTTCAGCTGCCAAATTTGCAGGACAATAACTCAATAAATATTCGCCGGCGTGGTAACCTACTCGCAGCGTCTAGAAAGCACTCCTTCTTTAGTGCAGTAACGAAACATGAAGCCAGATTAGCAGTCCGGCTAGGAGATATGGGTAGCTAAATATATCAGAAAATTCGCGCTTGTCGCCCTCGGTTGCCAAAATCCGGGACCAATATCTCAATAAATATTTGCCGTCGCAATATCCCCCTTGCAGCATCCAGAAGACACTCCTTCTTTAGTTCAATAACAAAACATTAGCCCAGATTAACTGTCAGATTAGGAGATAAGGAAAGCTGAATATGGCAGAAAATATGAACTTGGTGCTTTCAGATGCCAAATTTAGAGGGCAGTAACTTAATAAATATTCACCGTCGCAATATCCCACTTGCAGCATGCAGAGAAGACTCTATCGTTAATTCAATAACGAAACATGAAGCCAGATTAACCGTTTGTGTATGAGATACTTGCAATTGAATATGGCAGAAAATACGAGATGCCCCTAACTTGTACGTGTTAAAACTATTGATTCTCGTAGGCTGAGCTGGTGGGTACACACGGTATTTGTTTTACTGCGGCATGACAAATTTAAAAGGAAAGGGGAAAGATACCCTGACCACAACTAATGAATCAATATTTAGCATTTAAATTTGACAACGACTTGAATGAACATTTCACTTACTCAACTGATAGTGCAAACAACTTTTTTAACTTTGGGCAACGTATAATGACAGGAAAGGATATATGAAACTGGATATGGGTATCATATATGTTCATAAGACAGAAGACGTAGGTTTCTTTAATTTTCCACAAAAATGAGTTAGTATCAAATGAAAGTTGATTTTTGTGAAAACGAAACTCATAGACTGGGACAAATAAAATGGTCACCACTCATGATGAAACAATACTACATTAGCACAGGGAAGCTACATCTATCTTAATGTGCGTGAATAATCATTAGAAAGGTTATAATTGCAATGCAGATCATAGCACTGCCAGTACTACTTGGAGAATATAGCTAGCGACGGTGGCCGGTTTGTCGTCGTGCCTGCCTAGAGACACCGCTGCATGCAGCCCCGGCTGACAGATTTCGCGCAGGAAGCAGCAATAAACCCCTCTGTAAACGACCAGTGAACTCAACACACCATTTCCTTTGTGTCACAACCGGGACAAGGGAACTGGGCGCGGGCCCAGAGGTCCGTCTCCTTCGGTGGGTCACAAATAGTGACTTCACACAAATTCAGAGGTCAGGTTCGTTTTAAATTTTTCAGTGTTTTGAGGTTTGCAATAAGTACGCAAAACAGAAAGCAAAAAAGAATTAAATTTTTATCTTCATGTTAGTAATTCAACAATATTTTGTCGTTTTGGCCGGCCAAGGTGGCCGAGAGATTCTAGGCGCTTCAGTCCGGAACCGCGCAGCTGCTACGGTCGCAGGTTCGAATCCTGCCTTGGGCATAGATGTGTGTAACATCCATAGGTTAGTTACGTTTAAGTAGTTCTAAGTTCTAGGGGACTGATGAGCTCAGATGTGCTCATAGCCATTTGCACTTTTTTTTTTTTGTCGTTTTGGTTGACGTGTCTAGTTAGGCGCGCATGTTAACGAGTCCAGTTCCGGGAAGGGGAGATGTGCTGGCCCCGGATCGCCGTCGCCTGGCAGATTAACGACGAAGGATCGGTATTTCGGCCAACCTGGAGGTGGATTTTAGGCGGTTTTCCACGCCCCACTAGGTGAATACCGCGCTGGTTTCAATGTTGTGCCTCAAATACACACTACGTAAACATTGAAAACACTTTCTCGCATTTGCACATAAAATTTACTCTATACCCAGACAGAATAGGTACACTGCTTCCACCCTGGGGTGTGAATAGGGGACTTATGATCTTCACTGTTCAGTCTCCTCAGACAGCAGACAACCAGACAACAATTTTGGTTCATATTTCTGATTTAACTCCTACAACACATTACCGGTGCTACATCTTTCATGAAGAAGAAATATCTTTTGAACAATGCTATAAAAACAAAATGTAGCTATGAGTGCTTTCCTGTTATCCTCCAAGGATATTGTTTCACCATATGGAAGGCTCACTGTTGTTTTTTCTCTTTATTTGCGACTGCTCCCCAGTATGCTTGCATTTCCACACCAGAAACATATGTGCAGTTTTATACTATCTCAATCCCAGCTATAGTCCACTAAAACATGTGTATGAGAAACAGTCGCAGAATAATCGGGAACATCTATCTCCTTTTTTACCAGAAGCTGTCTTATAGTGTGTGGTTCAGGATGCTATGTGTGCCACTACCATTTCCTCCCTTTCCTTTTTCAGTCGCTAATGGTGCGCAGGAAGAACGCCTGTTGATATTTTACATATGAGCTCGAATCTCTATAATTTTAGAGTAACGGTCTGTCGCGAGATATATGTAGGAGAAAGCAGTAAGCTGATTGACTATTCTAGGTATGTAACAGTAAACATATCGTACAACGCCTGCCTTGTAGTGCCAACCAGAAGAGTTGAATGATCATCTTCTTGATGTTTTCGGTCTTACTAAACCAGTCCGTGAGAAAACGTGGTGCTCATCACTGGATCGTCCCACATATGCTCTTCATAACATATTAGCTGCTTTCTGTGTGTTGTAATACACGTCTGGCCTATTAAGAAGGATCCTGCAATTTTCCCGCCGGCCGGAGTGGCCTAGCGGTTCTAGGCGCTTCAGTCTGGAACCGCGCGACCGCTACGGTCGTAGGTTCGAATCCTGCCTCGGACATGGATGCGTGTGATGTCCTTAGGTTAGCTGGGTTTAAGTAGTTCTAAGTTCTAGGGGACTGATGACCTCCGCTGTTAAGTCCCATAGTGCTCAGAGACATTTTTTGTAATTTTCTACCGAACTGCAGTGGTCGTTAACTCAGAAACCAATATCGTCACATCATGTGATGGGGGACGATGCTGTAAAATGCTACAACAGCTTTCGCACCTCGTGAGAGGCTAGCTGTCTTCACCAGTTCAGGCAGCCACTTATCGATACAGCAAATGTCCTTTCAAGCTTATATGAGTCGGATTTTGGAACAATATTTAAACTCCTTTCTGAGCCAGTGACAGAGTTAATAATGGGTAAAATAAATGTAAATGTCGTGTGACTAGGGCCTCCCGTCGGGTAAACCGTTCGCCGGGTGCAAGTCTTTCGATTTGACGCCACTTCGGCGACTTGCGCGTCGATGGGGATGAAATGATGATGATTAAAACAACACAACACCCAGTCCCTCAACGGAGAAAATCTCCGACCCAGCCAGGAATCGAACCCGGGCCCGTAGGATTGACGTTCTGTCACGCTGACCACTTTTTTTTTTTTTTTTTTTTTTGCAAGTGCTCTACCGACGTTTTATTTTTTTTATTTTTTACAAGGGAACCACTTTTCTTTTGCCAGGAGTGAGGTTTTTTTATTATTATTATATTTTATTAAGGAAGGTAGGAGAAACACAAACCTTTATTATTCACAAAATAAACATAGTACGTCCTGACACATGATAACTGTCCTGGAAGGAACGTCGCTGCCGTCCTACCATGCAGCATGAAATAACAACAAAATTAAAGTGGGGCCACCTCCGGAACCCTAAGGAAAGTATTTATAGATATGAAAACAAAATTTGAAGTACATCCATTTGCTAACTGTGCAAGCGTTAGTTTTTCCTAGGTCGCATACTCGTATAGTGTCCTTAGCTGATCACTTTACTTGGTCAGTTTCACAACGACAGCACCGCCGCTCATCTTTGCGCACCCGGCACACCCCAAGTATATGGCGGGTCCGCAAAAACCGTTACTAGGAAATTGGCATACCAATCCTTGTACTTTTGTAGCCGTAATAGTTTTGTGTGTCCATCTTGCAGGTATTGCCAGTAACCCAGGATGTTCAGTACGTTCTGACGCGTGTCTCTATAGATGTAATGGACCGTCATACCTGTGATCCACGCCACTGCGTTCGTCTTATGACGCGGAAAATACGTTTCCTCTGGAAAAAATACTATGTCAGAAGAAACTGCTGTATAGATAGTGCGCCGCATGAACGCTATTATCTTTCTTGCGAGAGTCCAGACAGCCAATGCCTCGCCGCAGACCAGCCGATGGTCGTCCGTATCCAGCACGCCGCATTGCTGACACAAGGGCGAATCCGCCAAATGTATTGCGTACTTTTTATCATTCGTAGGGTATTTTCGATTCACGACGATGTACCATGTTGATCTGACTGATGTAGGCAGATGCGGGTGGTGGACCGTGCGCCTCACCACGTGACAATTAACAGCTGGGTGTTTCCGTTCCACCCTATTCCGGGCGATCTGTCGAAGAAGCAGATGGTACACGTCCTTCGATGTCGACTGTCGGGTCGTCGGTAAACGCTCGCGAACGTAACTGTGTTCCACGATGAACGTGCGCACATACGTTAACGGGGGCGATATATGGCCGACACTGACTGGAGGAAGATGCAATGTTGGTACTAGTTCTTCAGTGATCGTCCCCGTAAGCGAGTGATTCCTGTTGCGCCACCGTTTGAGCATAGTATTAATATACATGGCACGCGCCTTCTCGTGCACGTTCACTAAACCAACGCCCCCCTCTCGCGCTGGAGGGTAACCGTGTTGTACTGTACCTTAAAGAGCTGTCCCAGGCATACATAGTACCAAAAAGCCGCCTGAATCCTCATAGCCATCGTGCGCGTCAAGGGGAGAAGGTGTGCCAAGTGGCACATCATGGGCGCGAGATAAAGGTTGACGAGTAACACTCGCTGCAGCATGTACATGGACCGTAGGGTGTTTAGTCGTACTGCCGTGCGGACTCTGAGTAACAGCCTTCGGTAGTTGGCCACTCTGCTACCGGGGGCGGCCAACAATGGATAATAAAGGAATTTTTTGTCTCTAGTGTTGTAGGTATGGGCCTCATTGTTCTTCTTAAATTGCGATGGATTCTTTTCCACGAATTTCATGAGTGAGTATACCGTAAGTTTTATGATGATGCCGTTAAAATGCCTAGTTCCTCGCAGAGGTACCTTCATGACGCCCGTGGGTAAGCACTACATATTACTGTACTGCTCGCCTTTGTGCAGTCAGTACTTTCTATCTAAGTAGCGAGCTACCCCAGAAAATAGTTCAAATGGTTCAAATGGCTCTGAGCACTATGGGACTCAACTGCTGAGGTCATAAGTCCCCTAGAACTTAGAACTACTTAAACCTAACTAACCTAAGAACAACACACACATACATGCCCGAGGCAGGATTCGAACCTGCGACCGTAGCTGTCGCGCGGTTCCAGACTGGAGCGTCAGAACCGCTCGGCCACCAGCGGCCGGCCAGAAAATAGTTCTCTCAGTCATTATTGAATGGAAGATACTTAAACAGGTGGACCCTGATCTAATGTGGGACAAATGCCGAGAAAAAAAAAAGATTATACAGGTATCAAATTCAAATATTAATGCTACATAATATTTTAAAGTATTTAGAAATATGGGTACCATACATTCTTACGCTGTTTCATGGAGGGGGGATGGGGGAGGGGTGGAGGGAGGTGACCCATAATTTTTGCTGTTCCACGGCCGCAACGGGCCTAAGTATGCTTACACTCGAGGAATACGGTGCTTAGATTCGGCGAGTATCAGTTTGCCAAATTTATTGTGAGAACCTAGTGTAAGCAACGGCAGTATTCAAAATATTTTCTATATAATTAACCTCTGCACTCAATACTTTACTAGATTTCATCCGATCACTTGATTACACAGATAGGAATGCACCTATGGCTGGCGTCATTGACAATATGTCTACTCCGTTGGAAACAGTATTTCTAAATGTAGTAACTATAACAGAACTGCTGCGCTTCCCACAGGTCTATTGGTTACCCTTTCTGATAAGTGGTGGGTTTTCCAGTAGTTATATAACCACTATACTTGCAGAAAGATAGGAAAACACATTATTCACTCAGAAAGAGGTGCGGTGTAGCACACCTTACAAGTGAACTGAGTTTTCTGCGTCGTTGACACTGCAAAAGCCTGCACAGCAATTGTCACGTATTAATCATCAGCACTTTCGGCATTTCAATCTTTGGCGACCAATTGCTTCTACACTACTATAAAGACATCTACCGTGCACATTTACGGATATCTGCAACAGCTACAATTGACAAAACTTTATTGCACAAAAGGGATTTACGCCTTTGGCGAATGATTTTCCTACAGCCATGTTATTCAAATAAGTAATGACAAATAATCCACAGCACCAACCATATTTTTGCCTTGAATGTTCCACCTCAACTAGCTTAAAGTCCCTGCATGTCACTTTATCGAGCATAGACGAGTAATTCCACGACCTACAGAAGTTTTTGAACATTGTACACTGACAAGCAATCTTCGCCTTTCCCATTCCGGTTTCGCAAGGAATTCAAATACATGATGACTGTAAACAGACATCAGTGACTGCCATTTGCATGTACTGGTATGAAAATTCTTTCAAAATCGTTGAGATTCTTCCGATATGTAGGATTGTTTCTACAATTTCCTTGTTTTGAAATGCTGTCGGCTGTCTGAGAGCCAATGTAGAAATCTTTCTCATGATCCTGAGAAATAATTCCTGTGCAATAATCTTTAAGTGGCTCAACCGTGTCACGGAAAACAGCAACAACAAAATCCACATCGTATCTTCTTTCTCAGTAGGCTGGATACTTGACCAAGCCATTCTTTAAACATTCTGTTACACAGTCAAGAACGTTATTACTTCCTGTGCACTTAATTTCTTTGTAACTATGCACAGAATAGTGAACAGCTGCGACATCAAAATTCTGTCTGAAATTAGAAAATTTGTTTTCTTTTTCTTTGCCAGAATTTCTCTGCAGTTGGCACACATTATTTTCAAATTGCTTCCGTCTTCTCTTCCCTTCTGACCCTCCCGCAGCTTCTTCCACTGAATGAGAAGCATTGATTTTAAACTTTCTGAAAATAGGTGGTACTTGGGTCTCCATGATCTCTAAGAACCGTCTGATTTCAGTTTTCTGACTTAAGGACTTTCCCATTTTGATCTGCCTGAACTAGTTCTCCACTGCTGCACCTTCCGTCTTCCCCGCCGAGCAGCAGCTCTATGGCAATTCCAGACCACAAATGCACAAATGGCATATATCTCCTTAAAATATGCGGAACAAAATCTTGGTCATCGAAAAGATTATGGGCAGTATCAATTTTCAGCAATATTTGTTCTCCTACTTCTTCTACCTCTGTTTTGAAAAGCCAATAAAATCTACTCGCTTCGTATAATGTTGATGCTGGCATATAATCTTCACATTCGCTTTCGGAGGTGTCTGTGGAGTACAGCAAATGGCCATTCGTGTGAAAATGATTTAGCATATCCAACGATTCCTGAACTCGTGACGTCATTACGCTGTTCATCAAAGCAGTGACGAAATGTTGACAAATGTAGAGCAGTTCTTCCCACTTCTTTGCAGAAACCATTATAGCCATACCCATCACTTTGGAAGGCCTCGTTTCTTGAGATGGACAGATATAATCTTCATGAAACGTTGGTCCTTAAAAGAGGCAATACCGGATACAATGTCACGGTACAGGATGTCCAAGTATACCACCAAGTTAACACCAAAAATTTTTTCTAAAACTGTATATACCAGCCCAACTCCAGTCCACTACGATTCTGGGCAGACTGGTAATTTGACGCCTCCTTTAAGACAATTTTGTTTAAAACATCCAAACAAAGATGCAGTTGAATTGGTGTCATGTTTAGGTGGTTCAAATGGTTCTGAGCACTATGGGACTCAACTGCTGAGGTCATTAGTCCCCTAGAACTTAGAACTAGTTAAACCTAACTAACCTAATGACATCACAAACATCCATGCCCGAGGCAGGATTCGAACCTGCGACCGTAGCGGTCTCGCGGTTCCAGGCTGCAGCGCCTTTAACCGCACGGCCACTTCGGCCGGCTGTCATGTTTAGCACTTACGGTTTCGAGTACAAGTAGAATTATTCTGTAAATATTTACTACTACAGCATAGTAATCAATTCCGTTTTCCTTCACTCCTGGCTGCCTGAAAACTACGCATCCTGTTGCGCCGAAATTCAAAATTGCATACCTTATTGTTTTTAACAAAGTAACCTGTTTGGAATAAAACATGAAGACTTAAAATGGCACGGATACACGACGAATGTACTAATCTTCTGCATTTTGGCTGAGGTACCGTAGTACCATATCCATAATCGTTCTTACCCAAATCACGATCACGAAAAGCTTCCCGTCTGGCTTTCTGCAAAACATATAATTACCGCACATCTTGAATATTACTGCTCAAAGAAAGATTTTCGTCGCAGAGGTAATTTGGTTGAAGATACAACTGCCTTGGAGCGACATCTTTAAGAATACTTTTCATCCATTCTCTCTCGGCATCTCTAAGAACATAGAATTTTTTGTCCTGATTTGTGAGATTTCCAGTTACATCAGTTGTAATCATATAAGCACGGACAATATTGTTGTTAAGAAAGCAGCTGAACTTGAAAGTAGTACTGTTGCTATGTTTGTACTTTCTACAGCTAACTTAATTGAATACGGTTTGTATTGTGCCTTCCGTCTGAGTAGTCCTTTGAAACGTATGACACGAGGTAACTTCCTCTCAGTATGCTTGAGTCTAAGGACCAACAAGAACTTCTCTTGATCAATGTTGTGCGTACTTTGAAGACCACAGGTTAACAAATTCTAAATCAACTATGCCTACTTCATAATTAAATGACGCTAACTGCTTATTCCGATTAGTCGCTTTCATGCAAGACATTGCATTTATGCTTCTTGTAGGCGGCCTTTCATCTTTTGTTGTATTCCACCTTTGTCATTCTGCCAGCATTTACTAAGTCGACGCACAATTACTCTTCTAGCAGAACGCCCCACAATACTGCTGACTTCCTCGAAGACAGAGAGAACTCCAAAATCTTCAAAATCAACGTCTTCATGGCTCTCGTCCCTTCTTTTGATCACCTGCACGATAAGAAATGCGGCATAGCGAACGTCGCCGGTCGTTGTGACCGAGCGGTTGTAGGCGCTTCAGTCTGGAACCGCGCGACCGCTACGGTCGGAGGTTCGAATCCTGCCTCGGGCATGGATGTCCTTAGGTTAGTTAGGTTTAAGTAGTTCTAAGTTCTAGATGACTGATGACCTTAGATGTTAAGTCCCATAGTGCTCAGAGCCATTTGAACCATAGCCAACGTCCGAAAATAGTCTGAAAGGCATTACGTTGTAGCAGCGCAGTTTAACACCATCAACATACACTGTATATACGTAAAACCGCAAGCAAATGAGCAGCACATGCAACGGCGGCGCACAAGCAAATGCCGTCGGTGGACGTTGAGGCCTCTGTTCAGTTCCGTGCATAGCGGATTCCGCTCTGGTGATTGACGCGCTTCACCAGAGAAACATCCTCGACTTGTTAGGTGCACTGCCGAGGACGTGGTGAGAATAGCAGAATCGACAAAATTCAAGAAGTCGTTGAAAGCAATCTGCAGAAGTTATTAACTTAAAAGGTCTTCAGGATGAAAAGAACGCACAAAATTAAGGAAGAAGAACTGTTTATTTACACAAGCGAATTAGAACATTATCGAAGTGAAAATAGCCTGCCTCTTTTCGGCGTAGTAGAAAATGGGGTGGAACACAAACACAAACTGCTCCAGCAGGCTGCACTTAAAAAACTATATTGAGAGGAGCGACGAATAGTATTAGACACTACAAAACATGCGTCAGTAATTACATCTACAGCTAGATAACTACTCGCAGTTCACACTTAAATGCCTGGTGGAGGTTTCTTCGAAACACCTACAGACTTTCTCTATGCTGTTCCACTCTCTAGCAGCGTGTGGAAAAACTGAACACTTAAACATTTCTGTACGAACTCTGATTTCTCTTACTTTATTATGATGATCATTTCTCACTATGTAGGTTGGTGCCAGTAAAATAGTTTTACATTCAAAGGAGACAGTTGGTGACTGACATTTCGTGAAAAGGCCTTGCCGCAAAGAAAAACTCCTTTGTGTTAATTATTGCCATCCCAGCAATAGGCAGACAAAGAGAGAATCAGTGCAATTTGTTAGTACGGGTTGCCTACATCAGGGGCAGGTATGCACTCAGGGGCAAACCTATTGTTCTCCTTTGACAGGTTATTAACCTATTGTTTAGCTAAGAGGATCCTTTCTTTTGATTGACAGGTCCTTAACCTACTGTTACCCCACCCCTCCCTACTCCTCCTCCTCCCCCAACCCCTCAGGAAACCTCCAACCCTCCCCTCACCAATACAAGCACGCTTTTAATATCAAATTGATTGACTAATTAATTAAATCAATCAATTAATTGAATCCACCCTCAGGGAAACCCCCAGCCCCTCGTCCTCTCCCCTCCCCTCACGAAAATTGATGGGAAAAAGACTCAGTTGAGCGGTCATTTGGAGGGGATTCGACTGCAATGTATGGAATATTATTTAAACAATTTAGACAATGTATGGAACATTGTTTAATTATTTATGGCTGTGTATGGAATATAGTTTGTTTATTTAGTTAAAGAATTTGTCAGGAAATCGATTGCAGTGTATGGAATATTGTTTAAATAATTTAGACAATCTATGGAATATTGTTTATTTAAACAATTAATAGGATTTAAGGCAGTGTATGGATTATAGTGTATTTATTTATTTCAAGAATTTTTCAGGAAATCGATTCCAACTCCTACCCTTACCTCCCCCTCACTGGTACAGGTACACCTTCAGGTCTGAATTATTTGAATAGCCCCCACTCACTCTTACCAATTTGAATGACTACTTAGTTAAACTGATCAATTAATTAAACCCTCCCCCCTCCGGTAAACCCCCCCCCTCCACATCCTCCCTTACTCCATCTCCTACCTGGAAATTGGTGACTCTTTGGTTGAGAGGAAGGATCTCATGACAGAAAATTCGAGGGTATATTGTTTCCTCGTAAAAAAATTAGTTTGCAGGAGGTGGATTTCTCTTGCTCATCATTCTCTGCTGTTTGAAAACATGCAGGTTTTGTTAGAAGTAATTAAATCGATCGCTTTTCTTTCATTCCGATCGCGCATGGAATTCTGTCATGAAACACCTATCACACATAATTACTTTGGTAAAAATCTTTCGATCGTGAGGCATGTGCAGTCCACTGGACCGCACAGAACACCACCGCACACGCTTACAGTGGTTGGGGTGCACCGCCAGACACCGCAAAGCGACTACGCGCCTGTCAGCTGCCAAGACACACGCAGGAGTCTATTCAAGTCCCGCAAGCATCAGGGGCAGCACTCCTTTCATAACTGACACCTGAGAAATTCCTGCCAAAAAATGTGTTTACCTTGCCACCATGGCTGACGAATAGCCGCAAGATGTTTACCTAGCGCCTCACTCTCGTAGGTGCAGCTATGAGGTTGTCAGTGTTACACTCACATCTCATGTCCACGTAAATAACACGCAAGTCTCCCTCTGGACACATTATAGAAATCTTTTGCAATGCTTCCCAGAACAACACAAGGTGCATTCTTCCTAGCGATCCTAATGAAACAGCCAGTCCATTACCTATCAACTCGTCCCGGAAATCATAAGGTGCCGCAGAAATACTTAATGGTCGGTTTTGCTGTTGTAGGAGCTTTCGTGTTGTCTCAGCTTACCTGCATGGAAATTCTTGCCCTAAAATAACCTAATAACGAAAATAGCCCAGAAAACGCCGAATGCTTTCCTCCTGATAATCCTAATGAGGCACTCCATCTACCACGTGTTACCCTTCCCAGAAATCGTAACGGCCTGCTTTCAACATACGTCTCAAGAACGGTATCTGTTTCACTCATGTTCTCACCGCTGAAAGCCTTCATCATGTCTGTGGATGCTTGCAAAAACACCGTTAATCATAAAAGCATTCTTGTTGTTTGGAAAGAGAGCACTGTGTAACCAGAGACAGAAAAATCAGAACAATTACGCAAACAGAATTCGAAGCAGTGTCCTACAGAAGTGAAAAATGGCTGGAATTTTCAGTGTCCTACAGATACTGGCCTGGAGATGTCCTAATACTACAACGGTGGATGAGGGACAGCATCCTGCCAGAGAATGATGGTTTGCTTCTACTTGTCTTTGAACGCTGGAACGAAGAAAACATCACATTACTCTCACACTTTCCATAGATACCTTGCCCCCATCTTGTTCAAACCAGTCTGTAGAGGCTCCTATGTCCCAGAACAAAAGATGTCTTGTGAATAAATGGAGTATTCTGATTGGCTCTTACTGAATTTACCTGAAAATTACTGATGCTGCCAGTGTGGCAGCACTGTCCGCCTTTCTTCTACAGATGAGACTTTCAGTGGCAAAACTATTTTGTACAGATCGCCATGTTGCACTGATATTTAAACCCTGCAAAAGTGGTCCACAGATCGTCAATTATGGTAAGACACTTCCTCAATTACATTGCCCTGCCACTGAAGACGGAAGCTTGAATATTTCAGCGTGAAACCGATCTCCAACCTGGCTATATTTCAGCACATACTGTATTGATGTAGTAAACACACAGTTTGTATCCTGCAAAAGAAAAGTCACCACTTCTTCATCCTGCATATAGCTATTGAACATCAGACACTCGTACATATACCACAAAGACAGACAGCATAAGCACATGGACCGTATATAGTCTTACCAGCACTAGATATTTCCTGCAAGCTCTGTAGGTCATCCACTGCTGCCGACGCTCACAAGTCATTTGCCCCTGCACACACACTGGCCTGACACATGATCAGAGCACCCTCAGTGGACCAAGGTCACTCTCTGAACTGTTGTATGAAAGGCTGGGTCTGTTCCCCTCGGCACAAAGGCGTTACTGTTTCTGGCCCCAACCTGCTTGCTTGCTTTCTTTCTACCCCCATTTCCAGACTCTGGGGTTACAAGAGCATATGTATTTTTACATGGTTTACCAGAATATAATACCATTTTCGGGATACTTCTCGATATCAATCACATAGTAATATCGCTTGCATAGCAGTATTGCTTGCACAGTATAATTTCGAAGATATAGACTTGAAATTATTTCTCTACAAACCCAAAACCCCAGCGAGGTGGAGCATGCTGTAAACTACTGAGTAACTAGAAACTCATGTCGTCTGTGAAGACTTTTACGTGAAAACTCGAAAAAAATAGAGGAAACTGATATTTCCACTTGTGAATGCTGATGTCTGTGATATAACAGATTTCAAACCATCCTTATAATTTACAAAGTCAACTAAGGTGTTTCTCATGTCTCGAGAACCAGAAAACGTGTCTTCCACCCGTCTTTCACCTGCTAGATGCACGCAACACACACCACAATCGATGTTCTCTCAACCAAATTAAGACAGTAAATGTGCAGAAGCAGTCAACGAGGCAATTTACATCGGAGGGAATAATGGTGCTCCGCAAACACGAGTCCATATTGAATCTTCTCAAATTTCAGCGGAGAACACACACGATCACAAAGGCCTTCCAACACATACTGAGTACTACTCCGCTATTCAGGCGTCTAGATGACGACACGGTTATGTGAGCTGCATTCCCATACCCCAACCAGCCTTTCCAATTGGACGGCTCCTGCCATTAGCTGGAAACGTGAATCATTCCCACCACAGGCCGCCGCCGCCGCGTGCCACGCACCCACAGACAGAATCGTCCCAGGAAACCAGTTACATATATATTTGATCGCAATACTTACAATACGTGCAAAATACAAATGCGAATTCTTTACAGACGAATGGAAAAGCTGGTAGAAGCCGACCTCGGGGAAGATCAGTTTGGATTCCGTAGAAATATTGGAACACGTGAGGCAATACTGACCTTACGACTTATCTTAGAAGAAAGATTAAGGAAAGGCAAACCTACGTTTCTAGCATTTGTAGACTTAGAGAAAGCTTTTGACAATGTTGACTGGAATACTCTCTTTCAAATTCTAGAGGTGGCAGGGGTAAAATACAGGGAGCGGCAGGCTATTTACAATTTGTACAGAAACCAGATGGCAGTTATAACAGTCGAGGGGCATGAAAGGGAAGCAGTGGTTGGGAAGGGAGTGAGACAGGGTTGTAGCCTCTCCCCGATGTTATTCAATCTGTATATTGAGCAAGCAGTAAAGGAAACAAAAGAAAAATTCGGAGTAGCTATTAAAATCTATGGAGAAGAAATAAAAACTTTGAGGTTCGCCGATGACATTGTAATTCTGTCAGAGACAGCAAAGGACTTGGAAGAACAGATGAACGGAATGGACAGTGTCTTGAAAGGAGGATATAAGATGAACATCAACAAAAGCATAACGAGGATAATGGAATGTAGTCGAATTAAGTCGGGTGATGCTGAGGGAATTAGATTAGGAAATGAGACACTTAAAGTAGTAAAGGAGTTTTGCTATTTGGGGAGCAAAATAACTGATGATGGTCGAAGTAGAGAAGATATAAAATGTAGATTGGCAACGGCAAGGAAAGCGTTTCTGAAGAAGAGAAATATGTTAACATCAAGTATAGATTTAAGTGTCAGGAAGTCGTTTCTGAAAGTATTTGTATGGAGTGTAGCCATGTATGGAAGTGAAACATGGACGATAACTAGTTTGGACAGGAAGAGAATAGAAGCTTTCGAAATGTGGTGCTACAGAAGAATGCTGAAGATTAGATGGGTAGATCACGTAACTAATGAGGAGATATTGAATAGAATTGGGGAGAAGAGGAGTTTGTGGCACAACTTGACGAGAAGAAGGGACCGGTTGTTAGGACATGTTCTGAGGCATCAAGGGATCACAAATTTAGCATTGGAGGGCAGCGTGGAGGGTAAAAATCGTAGAGGGAGACCAAGAGATGAATACACTAAGCAGATTCAGAAGGATGTATGTTGCAGTAGGTACTGGGAGATGAAGACACTTGCACAGGATAGGGTAGCATGGAGAGCTGCATCAAACCAGTCTCAGGACTGAAGACCACAACAACGACAACGACAACAACACTTACAATTAAATATTACGATTGCGGTCTCAATTGGACGACATTCAACAATGGCCAAAGTATCGGAAATACCCCCTGGTGACGGCTGCGGCTCTGTAAATAGAAATATCTGTACCATTCCTACGACTTTACATGCTTTTCCAAGTAAAAAGATTTTCATTCCCTTTGCTATCACAGTATTCCACGTCAAATCCATAACTTCCTTATGACTGGACACAGTCATTTTCCTTGCACATGTCGGAACACATAAACATACTTTATAAGCTTGATGTTCAAGGCGAAGCTATCACGCATCCCCTACTACAAAGTATAATACTTCGCCAATAACTGATTGCTGGCGATACGAACCAATACTGAGCGACAATCAGCGATGGGTGGACATGTCTCATACGTTTTTCCTACGAGTGGTACCACTGTGTCTTAGAAAGAGAGGCGTAATTGTCTTACAAACCGCCAGGTGTTAAAAACACGATCGCAACGACCATGTTAATATCACAATCGGTCTTGGTTCTACATGTGCTCACAAGTCTCGCTAACGGTATCCATATTACAAACTATACAATCCTTATAAAAGGAGGTATGACATTGCCTCCGAATGAAGTGGTTTTTCCAGACAAATACCACCACACTGAATACTGATGGTGATCGGCAGAGTGTATATTATAAGACCAACAGTGCTGTTACACGTCGCCAACAGTGTAAGCTCGTAATAAAATTACTGAATTTAGAAAGTGATTCAGCTAAAGAATGTGGTATGAAGGCAGTATTTGCAACTCTCTCCTGCCGCCGCTAGATATTTCTCCAGTATTTGTAATGCATTATGTCTCGATGCCATGTCAGAGATTCTGTGATGTATCCAATTGGTTATAGGCGGTGATTGATTGAGAATGATTGCAAACAGTAGATTGTGTGCTGATTGAGGTCGTGAGAAATGTACACAGATCTCTAATGCTACACTTTCCAGTAGAAATGCTGTCTGCAATTTGGAATCAAGTCTTTCCAATCAACCGCATACCTGCGTTGGATCCTATGGAGAAGTCGTTTAATGATTACAGTCACTAGAGAGTCATATTTCTGGCATTCTCATATCTCTAAACAAGTCACCCTTTTCGAACCTATCTGCTACAGTAAAATTCCAACGTGATTTTAGATAGTCCCTATGTATCTTGCAACTGCTCCTCAGACTCTGCTCTGCCGTCCATGCAGCTTTGTGCATGTGATCGTTCCAGTGTAAGTCAGGATTGAGCAGAAGTCAGAGAGAGCCATATCTACCACATTCTGCAGCCTGTGTAGAAACAGGGTAAGCTGAGTTAGTGCAACAGGACCGTGTTTTGACCATTCGATGGAAATGGGAACATGTTGGAAGGAAAATCGACATTGGCCATATTATGTTGTTTTATTGTCAGCAAAACCGATTTTCAGTCACTTAGTGACCATCCTCAATGCTGTAATATACAATTAAAATTGGTAGGCACTGGTATCAAGCTATAACCACAAGCTTAGAGCGGTCACATAAACTGAGTACTTCTCCGCTATTCAGCCGTCTAGAGGACGACACGGTTAGGTCAGCTGCATTCCCATGCCCCAAAAAGCCTTCCACTTGGACGGCTCCTTTAGTTTATGTGATCGCTCTAAGCTTGTGATTATAGCTTGATACCAGTGGCTACCAATTTTAATTGTATATTACAGCACTGAGGATGTTCACTAAGTGACTGAAAATCGATTTTGCTGACAATAAAACAACAAAATACGGCCAATGCTGATTTTCCTTCCAGTTCTATACACTATTTTGTCGTGGTGCACAACACTCCATGGAGTCGCCAATCAATGGTAACATGTTGTTGTAGCTCTGTCAACCACGCACAATTTGTAAGGTCAGCGCCAAACGAAGCCCACTCCAGCAACACGAGGTAGTATAAAGACAGTATGAGCAGTGATGGTGGTGTTTCTTATCGGGAAAATTAGGAAGACTCAAAATCATAGAGGTACTGCAGTTCAAAGCAGATCCACATACCTCAGGGACCATTCACGTCTATCACCCCAAAATTCTACCATCGTTATTCTGTACCATCCAACAGAGAAAAATTACGCACTCTAAAAGCTCTGCTACCTTCAACCGATAGAGAACTCGATAAGATTTTTACCGCATCTCTCTCTCTCTCTCTCTCTCTCTCTCTCTCTCTCTCTCTCTTCCACTATATCGAAAACAAATACCGTCTGCATGCCAGCATCGAACACATGTGTCGATCCTATTAAATATACAGCGGCCAGCGATTGAAGTCACTTGCACGCACCTGTGTAGTCCGTCAATACCCATACTTTAGGAGGAGGATGACCGTATCCCACAGAGTATAGTATCAGTCGCAGGAGACGCTCCCTGTGTCGTTGTTTGAAACATTGTTTCTCTGCTGTAACTTGCTTTCTACACTGCCATACTTTTTTTTTTCCGCCACGACTTCGAGGTCTGTGTCTATCACCCCAACATTCTATCATCGTTATTCTGTACCTTCCAACACAGAAAAATTACGAAGTGTAAAAGATCTGTTAAGACGTTCTGATTCATTACCTCTCACAGAAAACTAGACGTCGCACAGTGTAAATCATGTTGTTGCTGCTGCTACCAGAACATACACACACACACACACACACACACACACACACACACACACACACAGTGGATGATTTTAAATAAAAGTCACAACAGCCCGCATCTCGTGGTCGTGCGGTAGTGTTCTCGCTTCCCACGCCCGGGTTCCCGGGTTCGATTCCCGGCGGGGTCAGGGATTTTCTCTGCCTCGTGATGGCTGGGTGTTGTGTGATGTCCTTAGATTAGTTAGGTTTAAGTAGTTCTAAGTTCTAGGGGACTGTTGACCATAGATGTTAAGTCCCATAGTGCTCAGAGCCATTTGAACCATTTTGAAAAGTCACAACATAAGGAAACTGGAGGAGTTTTGGGTCACTGTGGAGCTTTTCCAAACTGCTGTCTGAAGCTGATTAACCGTCCCTACATTTAAAATCATCTGCCACAGCGACGGGATAGCTGATGGCTCTGTGTTCTGTTCCGATTGATTCCTCATATTGCAGATATGTGCATGATCACTGGTTCGGTGCTAGCCACCCCCTCCACCGAGATTCTTTCTCCATCTCAAACGGGCGATGTCAGTCAACCATTATGTGGTAACCAACAGCGTACCTGTGGACAGATGGGATGGAAAAGATACTGTCGATGTACTGTAACAATAAGCATCACAGTTGATAGTGTGAACAATTTTAACAATTTTGTAGTAATTTCAACACCGACCAAGATACGACAGCATGTTTCTCAATTTCAGTATCATCACTAAACTGCCGCCCGCATATCGTGGTCGTGCGGTAGCGTTCTCGCTTCACACGCCCAGGTTCCCGATTTCGATTCCCGGCGGGGTCAGGGATTTTCTCTGCCTCGTGATGGCTGGGTGTTGTGTGCTGTCCTTAGGTTAGTTAGGTTTAAGTAGTTCTAAGTTCTAGGAGTCTTATGACCACAGCAGTTGAGTCCCATAGTGCTCAGAGCCATTTGAACTAAACTGCCCCTCCTCTACTTTGCGAGTTCCATTGCAAATGTAGATACATGACTACGCAGTATGTCCATTCATTGTTAATTCTCAAACATATACATCATCAAAGTATACCAGACAGTGCTCTACATATTTCTAGCACCTCGAGCATAGTGTGTACTTCATGATCTTTCTCTATGTGAATGGGATTCACAGGGCATTCTCGTATTCTTAGGATAAAGTTAGAGACTGAAAGATGCCCTCACACTGTCTTTGACCAACCCGCTCTGCAGCACTGTTACTGATTTAATCTGCAGCTGACCAGAAGTAGACCGCCACAGTCCACATCTCCTGAATGAATGGAGAGTGCCGAGTCTATAACTGCTGTTCCACACTCACCCAAGTGCACAAGATTTCTCCAGACGTGCACATGTCGAGGAGGTTAGCACTCCTTATTGATGTATAGTAGTAGATAGAGGGAGGGCGTTTCAGCGATGACACTAAAATTGGGAAGCATGCTGTCGCATCATTGGTCGGTGTTGAAATTACTGTAAAACTGCTAAAACTGTTCGCACTATCAACTGTAATGCTTATTATTACAGTACATCAGTGATATCATTTCCATCCCATCCGTTTACTGGTACGTTGTTGGTTACCACATAATGATTGACTGACATCGCTTGTTTACGGTGGAGAATGGGATATGGTGGAGGGGCAACACCTTCTGCGGGTGGCTAGCACCGAACCAGTGATCATGCACATAACTGCAGTATGAAGAATCAATCGAAACGGAACACAGAGCCGTCAGCTATCCCATCACCGTGACACATGAGTTTAAATGTAGAGGCCGTAAATCACCTTTGGACAGCAGATTGGAAACACTCCACAACGCCCCAAAACTCTTCCAGTTTCCTTATTTTGTGACTGTCTTTAATTTAATATGGTCATTCTCCTCGTACAATATGGGTGTTTCTCCAACGAATCAATAACTGTATATTTAACAGGATCGCCGCATGCGCTTGATGCTGACAAGCAGACGGTATTTGTTTTCGTTATATCAGGAGAGAGAGAGAGAGAGAGAGAGAGAGAGAGAGAGAGAGAGAGAGAGAGATGCAGTAGAAATCTCATCGAGTTCTCTATCGGATGAAGTTAGCAGAGCTTTTACAGTTCGTAATTTTTCTCTGTTGGATGGTACAGAATAACGATGGTAGAATTTTGGGGTGATAGACGTGAATGGTCCCTGAGGTATGTGGATCTGCTTTGAACTGCAGTACCTCTATGATTTTTGAGTCTTCCTAATTTTCCCGATAAGAAACACCACCATCACTGTTGATACTGTCTTTATACTACCTCGTGTTGCTGGAGTGGGCTTCGTTTGGCGCTGACCTTACAAATTGGGCATGGTTGACAGAGCTAATACAACATGTTCCCATTTCCATCAAATGGTCAAAACACGGTCCTGTTGCACTAACTCAGCTTACCCTGTTCCTACACAGTCTGCAGAATGTGGTAGATATGGCTCTCTCTGACTTCTGCTCAATTCTGACTTACACTGGAACGATCACATGCACAAAGCTGCATGGACGGCAGAGCAGAGTCTGAGGAGCAGTTGCAAGATACATAGGGACTATCTACAATCACTTTGGAATTTTACTGTAGTAGATAGGTTCGAAAAGGGTGACTTGTTTAGAGATATGAGAATGCCAGAAATATGACTCACTAGTGGCTGTAATCATTAAACGACTTCTCCATAGGATCCAAAGCAGGTATGCAGTTGAATGGAAAGACTTGATTCCAAATTTCAGACAGCATTTCTACTGGAAAGTGTATCACTAGAGATCTGTATACATTTCTCACGACCTCAATCAGCACACCATCTACTGTTTGTGATCATTCTCAATCAACCATCGCCTATAACCAAGTGAATACATCACAGAACCTTTGACATGGCATCGAGACAGAATGCATTACAAATACTGGAGAGATACAAACCACATTCCTTGTATTGTATTGTATTGTATGTCAACCGGGGACCTAGAAACGACGGAGAGGCTCCGTCCCCGCAGGGGCCGCAGTGGTCCACAACCCCACGACGACTACGGCAGTCCACTTCACCTCTCCGCCGCCCCACACCGAACCCAGGGTAAACCTCATTCCGTAGTTGAATCACTTTCTAAATTCGGTGATTTTATTACGAGCTTACACTGAGGCGACGTGTAACTACAGTGTTGGTCTTTTAATATACACTCCGGCGATCACCATCTATATTCAGTGTGGCGGTATTTGTCTGGAGAAACCACTTCATTCGGAGGCAATGCCATACCTCCTTTTATAAGGATTGTATAGTTTGTAATGTGGATATCGTTAGCGACACTTGTGAGCACCTGTAGAACCAAGGCCGATTGTGATATTAACATGGTTGTTATGCTAGTGGTTCAAATGGCTCTGAGCACTATGGGACTCAACTGCTGAGGTCATAAGTCCCCTAGAACTTAGAACTACTTAAACCTAACTAACCTAAGGACAACACAAACATCCATGCCCGAGGCAGGATTCGAACCTGCGACCGTAGCGGTCGCGCGGTTCCAGACTGTAGCGCCAGAACCGCTAGGCCACCAGCGGCCGGCTGTTATGCTAGTGTTTTTAACATCTGGCGGCTTGTAAGACGATTACGCCTCTCTTTCTAAGACACAGTGGTACCACTCGCAAGAAAAACTTATGAGACATGTCCACCCATGGCTGAGTTTCGCTCAGTATTGCTTCGTATCAAAAATGGTTCAGTTGGCTCTAATCACTATGGGACTTAACATCTGAGGTCATCAGTCCCCTGGTGCAAAATGGCCAAGCAGGTATGGCTACAGGACAAATTTATTGATATAGAGGCATATATCACTAGGGTAAGGTAGATACTGCATACAGGAAAATTAAAGAGACCTTTGGAGAAAAGAGAACTGGTTGTGTGAATATCAAGCGCTCAGATGGAAAACCAGTTCTAAGCAAAGAAGAGAAGGCGGAAAGGTGGAAGGCGTATATAGAGGAGCTATACAAGGGCGATGAACTTGAGGGCAATATTATGGAGATGAAGGAGGACGAAGACGAAGATGAAATGGGAGATTTGATATCGCGTGAAAAGTTTGACAGAGCACTGAAAGACCTAAGTCGAAACAAGGCTCTGGGAGTAGACAACATTCCATTAGAGCTACTGATAGGCTTGGGAGAGCCAGCCATGGCAAAACTCTACCATCTGGTGAGCAAGATGTATGAGACAGGCGACATACCCTCAGACTTCAAGAAGAATATAATAATTCCAATCCTAAAGAAAGCAGGTGTTGACAGATGTGAAAATTACCGAACTATCAGTTTAACAAGTCATGGCTGCAAAATACCAACACGAATTCTTTATAGACGAATGGAAAAACTGGTAGAAGCGGACCTCGGGGAAGATCAGTTTGGATCCCATAGAAATGTTGGAAGACACGAGGCAGTACTTGTGGTGTCACAGCCAGACACCACACGTGCTAGGTGGTAGCTTAAATCGGCCGCGGTCCTGTAGTACATGTCGGACCCCCGTGTCGCCACTGTGTGATCGCAAACCTAGCGCCACCACAAGGCAGGTCTCGAGAAACTGACTCGAACTTAGCCCAGTTGTACGGACGACAGAGCTAGCGACTAGACGTACGAAGCCTTTCTCTCTCATTAGCCGAGAGACAGAATAGCCTTCAGCTAAGTTAATGGCTACGAACTAGCAATGCGCCATTAGCCTTACAGTGATTGTAATTAAAGTCTCCTTTGTGCGATGTACCACAATGATTGATTAAAGATAAGTATTATACCAGCTACGTACTTTTCTTCATAGCATTAATTACTTATCCTGTTCCAGTACTTCACGCCCGTCTGCGTTAGTCTAGCGTGCCTTTTAAGCCACCTCTATCTACAAGTTGTTGGCCCAGCTGCCGACACATCAGTACTGACCCTACGACTTATTTTAGAAGACAGGCAAACCGACGTTTATAGCATATGTAGACTTAGAGAAAGCTTTTGACAATGATGACTTGAATACTCTCTTTCAAATTCTGAAGATGGCAGGAATCAAATTCAGAGAGCGAAAGGCTATTTACAATTTGTACAGAAACCAGATGGCAGTTAGAAGAGTCGAAGCGCATGAAAGGGAAGCAGTGGTTGGGAAGGGAGTGAGACAGGATTGTAGCCTATCCCCGATGTTATTCAATCTTTATATTGAGCAAGCAGTAAAGGAATCAAAAGGACAATTTGGATTAGGAATTAAAATCCATGGAGAAGAAATAAAAACTTTGAGGTTTGCCAATGATATTGTAATGCAAAGGACCTGGAAGAAAAGTTGAATGGAATGGAGAATGTCTTGAAAGGACGATATAAATGGAAATTCAGCAAAAGCAATACAAGGATAATGGAATGTAGTCGAATTAAATCATGTGATGCTGAGGGGATTAGGTTAGGAAATGAGACACTTAAAGTAGTAGATGAGGTTTGCTATTTTGGGAACAAAATAACTGATGGTCGAAATAGAGAGGATATAAAATGTAGACTGGCTATGGCAAGGAAAGCATTTCTGAAGAAGAGAAATTTGTTAACATCGAGTTTAGACTTATGTATCAGGAAGTCTTTTCTGAAAGTATTTGTATGGAGTGTAGACATGTATGGAAGTGAAACATGGACGATAAATAGTTTAGACAAGAAGAGAATAGAAGCTTTCGAAATGTGGTGCTACAGAAGAATCATGAAGATTAGATGGGTATATCACGTAACTAATGAGAAGGTACTAAATAGAATTGGGGAGAAGAGGAATTTATGGCACAATTTGACTAGAAGAAGGGATCGGTTGGTGGGACATGTTCTGTGGCATCAAGGGATCACCAATTTAGTATTGAAGGGCAGCGAGGAGGGTAAAAATCGTAGAGGGAGACCAAGAGATGAATAGACCAAGCAGATTCAGAAGACTGTAGGTTGCAGTAGGTACTTGGAGATGAAGAAGCTTGCACAGGATAGAGTAGCATGGAAAGCTGCATCAATCAAGTCTCTGGACTCAAGACCACAACAACAGTAGGGGTTGCGTGATAGGTTTGCCTTGAGCATCAGGCTTATAAAGTATGTGTATGTGTTCCGACATATGCAAGGAAAATGACTTTGTCCAGTTGTAAGGAAGTTATGGATTTGAGTGGAATACTGTGATAGCAAAGGGGATGAAAATCTTTTTACTTGGAAAAGCATGTCAAGTCGTTAGAGACCATAATCGTAATATTTAACTGTAAGTATAGCGATCATATATATATGTGGCTGGTTTCCTAGGACGATTCTGTCTGTGGGTGTGTGGCATGCGGCGGCGGCGGTGGCCTGTGGTGGGAATGATTCACGTTTCCAGCTAATGGCAGGAGCCGTCCAAATGGATAGGCCGGTTGGGGTATGGGAATGCAGTTGACCTAATCGTCTCGCCCTCTAGACGGCTGAATAGCGAACTATTACTCAGTACTTGTTGGAAAGCCTTTGTGATCGCATGTGTTCTCCGCGGAAATTTGAGGAGATTGAATATAGACTCGTGTTTGCGAAGCACCTCCCATATAAATTGCCTGGTTGACTGCTTCTGCACATTTTCTGTCTTTGTTTGGTTGAGAGGACATCGATTGTAGTGTGTGTTGTGTGCATCTAGCAGGTGAAAGACAGGTAGAAGGCACGTTTTCTGGTTCTCAAAACATGAAAAACACCTTAGTTGAGTTTGTAAATTATAAGAATGATTTGGAATCTGTTATATCACAGACATCGCTATGCTTGAGTGGAAATATCAGTTTCCTCAATTTTTTTCGAGTTTTCACATAAATGTCTTCTCAGACGAGATAACTTTCTAGTTACTCAGTGGTTTACAGCACGGTCCACCTCGCTAAGCTTTTGGGATTCTAGAGAAATAATTTCCAGTCTATATCTTTGGAATTATACTGTGCAAATGATACTGCTATGCAAGGGATATTACTATGTTCTTGATATCGAGAAGTTGAAACAGACGATCCATCTCTGGCCAGATGCTGTCCCTCATCCGCCATTGTGGTATTAGGAGATCTCCTGAGCAGTAGCTGTAGGACACCGAAAATTCCAACCATTATTCTCTTCTGTAGGACAGTGCTTCGAATTCTCTTTTTGTAATTGTTCTGATTTTCCCGTCCGTGCTTACTCAGCGCTCTCTATCCAAACAACAAGAATGCTTTTTTGATTAACGGTGTTTTTTCAAGCATCCACAGACATGATGAAGGCTTTTAGCGGTGAGAACATGAGTGAAACGGTTACTGTTCTTGAGACGTATGTTGAAAGCAGGCCGTTACGATTTCTGGGAAGGATAACATGTGGCGGGTGGGGTGCCATGATAGGACTATCAGAAGGAATGCATTCGGCGCTATTCTGGGCTGTTTTCGTAAACAGGTCCTGTTAGGACAAGAATTTCCATGCAGGTAAGCTGAGACAACACGAAAGCTCCTACAACAGCAAAAGTGACCATTAACTATTTCTGTGGCACCTTATGATTTCCGGGAAGAATTGATACGTAATGGACTGACTGTTTCATTAAGATCGCTAGGAAGAATGCATCCTGTGTTATTCTGGGAAGCATTACAAAAATTTCTATAATGTGTCCAGAGGGAGATTTGGCTGTTTTTTACATGGACATGAGATGTCAGTATACCACTGACAACCGTTTAGCTGCACCTACGAGAGCTAGTTGCTAGGTAAAGATCACATGGCTATGCATCAGCCACGGTGGCTAGGCAAACACTTTCTACAAAAGGAATATCTCCAGTGTCAAGCATGAAAGGTGTGCCGCCACATGATGCTTTCGGGACCCGAATGAACACCTGTGCTTGGCTGTGTAGCCTACGCCCACATAGTCGCTTTGCAGGGGCTGTCGGTGCACCGTGACTACTGACAGCATGTTCGGTGGTGTTCCGTGTGGTCCAGAGGACGGCACATGCTTCACGATTGAAAGATTTTTACAGTGTAATTACGCATGATAAGTGTTTCATGATGTAATTCCTTGTGCGATTGGAATGAAAAAAAGCGATCGAATTGATTACTTCTTACAAGACCTGCATCTTTCCAAACAGCAGAGAATGATGAGCAAGAGAAATCCAACGCCTGAAAACTAATTTTTAAATAAATAAACAATATACACTTGAGTTTCCTGTCACGAGATCCTTCCTCTCCACCACCGAGCCACCAATTTCCAGGTAGGAGATGCGATGGGGAGAGGGGGTCAATGGATAGATGTTTACCAGAGGGGGAAGGTTGATCAGCTTAATTAAGTAGTCAATCAAATTGATAGGAGTGAGATGGGGCTATTTGAGTAACTCAGACCTGAAATTACCTGTACTGGCGAGGGGGAGGAAGGGGTGGGAGTTGGGATCGATTTATTGAAAAACTCTTTAAATAGATAAATAAACTATATTCTATACACTGCAATAAATTTCCTGACATATTCTTTAACTAAAGAAGTAAACTATATTCCATACGCTGCCATAAATCAGTAAACAATATTCCATATGTTGTCCTAATTGTTTAAACAATGTTCCATACACTGCAGTCGAATTCCCTCCAAATGACCGATCCACAAGCCTTTTTCCACAAATTTCCAGGAGGGATAGGGGAGGGGAGGGGGCTGGGTGTTTCCCTGAGGGTGGATTTAATTAATTGATTGATTTAATTAATTAGTCAATCAAATTTATATCAAAAGTGTGCTTTTATTGGTGAGGAGCGGGTGGAAGAGTTGGAGGTTTCCTGAGGGGTTGGGGGTGGAGGAGGAGTGGGGAGGGGTGGGGGAACAATAGGTTAATAAAGAAAGGATCCTCTTAGCAGAACAATAGGTTAATAACTTGTCAAAGGAGGACATTAGGTTTGCCCCTGAGTGCATACCTGCCCCTGATGTAGGCAACCCGCACTAACAAAACGCGCTGATTCTCTCTTTGTTCCCCTACTCCCAGCTCGCCTATTGTGTCCGTGACATTCTCTGCCCTATTTCACAATAGTACAAAACGAGCTCTTGTTCTTTGTTCTTCTTCTATATGCTCCATCACTCTCATCTGGTAAGGATCCCACACAGCACAGCAACACTGTAGCAGAGAATGAATTAGCGTAGTGTTGGCAGTCTCTTTAATAGACTTGTTGCATCTTTTAAGTGTCCTGCCAATATAATGTTGTCTTTGTTTTGCCTTCTCCACAATATTATCTATGTGATTGTTCCAATTTAAGTAGGTCATTATTGCAGTTCCTATTTAATCGAATTTATTGCCTTTAAATTAGTTGATTTATGTGCAACCGAAATTTATCAGATTTCTTCTCGTACTCATGTTTCCTTATTGAGAGACAATTGCCACTTTTCGCACCATACAGATATCGTGTGTAAGTAGTTTTGCAAATTGTTTTTCTTCTTATGATGACTTTACTACATGGTAAATAACAGCACCATTTGCAAATAATCTAAGATGGCACCTCAGATTGTCTCTTATATCGTATGTGTAGATTAGGAACAGCAGGGAGCCTATGAAACATCATTGGGGAACGTAGGATATGGCCTCTATTTTAATCGATGATTTTCCTTCGATTTCTACGAACTGTGACCTTTCTAACAGGAAATCACGAATCAAGTCTCACAGCTGGGACAAATTTCCACTGGCACACAATTTGATTAGAAGTCTCTTGTAAATAACGGTGTTAAAAGCCTTCTGGAAAACTAGAAATATGGAATCAGTTTGAGATAACCTGGCAATAGCATCAATTACTTCGTGTGAATAAAGAGCTAGTTGTGTTTCGCAAGACCGACATTGGGTACTGATGTGACCTGCGCAACTTGCCGATGGTTTAATACAGATCTCTCGTTCAGTGAGCGGGTCTATATGATAGCTGAGTACGGGTCTATTGTACCAGCATACTCTGAAAGAAACCTTATTTGTATGCCATCTAAACCGAAAGACTTGCTTTTATTAAGTCTTTTAAGCTGCTTCACCACATCGAAGATATCCAATGACAGATAAGCAGACAGAGTTTCATCAGGGGCACCCCTCGACCCCTCCATCGGCGGAACGCTATAAGGCTTCACCTACTTTGCCTCCATATCATCTGCAGTTGTGCACAGAATGTGTTTCTTCTCATGTTGTTGTTGTCAGCATATTTGCCCTTCTCAGATGTTGGGCGTCGTTGCTGCCTTACGTGCAGACAGCTGTGGTGACCCATTGTAGGCCAGAAATCGCTGCTGGGGGCGGGACGACGTTGGAGCGCGTCAGTTAGTCCGACGACTGCGTAGCAGACGGCGATGGGACGCTCAGCACTGCTTCTGCTACTTCCCACAGTGTCTCGGCCTGATGAGAGACTTTTTTGAGTACTGCAGATAATGTAGAGACGACTTCAGCTAGCACTCCGGCGTGCACAGTGGTTGGTGTGAGTAGTGGGGCAAATTTCAGTCTACACAATATTGCATGTTGCTTACGTCAGTGCTAAACATAAACTCAGGGGCCAACTTGATTGATTTATGACCTTAATCTATTGTTCTCCTAAGTGGTTTATGACAACCTGGGGATAATCCGTCCTCTGAGAAAACCCCCACCCCTTCAACTCCATCGTCCTCTCCCACCCCTCTGGGAAATCCAGTACCCACCCCTCTCCCTCGCTGATACAAACACACTTTAAGGCCTGAGTTATTTGAAGAACCCCCTCCAACTCTATCAGTTTGATTGACTAATTAATTAATTCAATAAATTAATTAATCTATCCCCATTAACGGTAGGAGCTGTCAGAATGGAGAGGCCTGTTGGAGTGTGGGAGTGTACATGACTTAACTGTATTGTTCTCTAGACGACCGAATAGCAAACTAATACTTAGTATGTGTTGGATAGCATTCGTGATCGCTTGGAAATTCGAGAAGACTGAATATGGAGGTGTGTTTGCGATGGACCATTATTCTCTCCCATGTAAATTGTTTGGTTGACTGCTTCTGCACATTTCGCGCTTTATTTAGTTGAGAGAAGATCGATTGTGGTGTGTGCATCTAGCATGTGGAAGACACGTTTGCCAGTTCTCTAGACACGAGAAACACCTTAGTTGACCTTGTAGATTATAGGGATGATTTGGAATCTGCTACATCACGTACATCGATATTTGCGAGTGGAAATATCAGTTTTCTCTATTTGTTTCGAGTTTCCACGTAAATGTCTCCACAGATGTGACAAGTTTCTAGTTGGCCAGTGGTTTACAGCACGTCCCACATAGCTAAAGTTTCGGATTTGTAGAGAAATAATTTCCAGTTTATATATTCGGAATTATGTTGTGCGAGAAATCGGTGGGATACTGCTGTGTGCTTGATATCGAGAAGTACTGCGAAAATGGTATAATATTATGGCAACCCATGCGATATTAGATATGTTCTTGTAATCACAGATTCTGGAGATGTGTGTAGAAAAGCGAGCAAGCAAGCAAGTCTGGGCCAGAAACAGCAACGCATTTGTGCCAAGGGGGAAACGAGTCAGTCCTTGCACAGCAGTTCTGAGAGTGACTTCGATCCACTGAGAGTGCTCTGGTTGCACATTGGGATTGGATGACCGCCCAACCTTGAGGGAAATATCTAGTACCACGAGTATACCTATGGTGCATATGCTTATGTTGTCTGTCTTCGCAGCATATGTATGAATGATGTAAAAGGAGTGATTTTGTATGGCGCAGGATACGAATTGTATGTTTACTACATCGTCATGGTATGCAGTGATATATTGCTAGGTTGGACATCAGTTTAATGCTCTAATATTCAAGCACCTGTCCTCAGTCGGATAGTGGTGTAATTGAGTAAAAGTCTTTCCGTATTTGACGATATGTAGGACACTTTGCAAGGTTTAATTGTGGGTGCAATATGACTATACGTATAAAATAGTTTTTTGCGGCTGAAAGTCACGTCTGCAGAAAGAAAAAAAAAGGCAGACGGTGCTTCCACACTGGCGGCATCAGTAATTCGGCGGGTAAATTCGATAAGAGCCAATCATAATCCCCCATTCATTCACAAGACATCCTTTGTGCAGGGGTATAGTAGTCTCTATATAGCGGTGAGAACGTTTGTGTATGTTGAAAGTAGGAAAGGTAAGGTGTGATGGATGGGGTGTCACGTTAGGACCATCAAGAGGAATGCATTCGGCGTTATTCTGCGCTATTTTCGTAAACAGGTTCTGCTAGGACAAGAATTTCTATGCGGACAAGCTGAGACATTATAAAAGCTCCTACAAACGCGACCGTTAACTATTTCTGGGACACTATACAATTTCCGAGAGGTCCACTTGGTTTCCCCAGGGAAGCGTCCTGGGACCTCTGGTGCTCCTGATCTATATAAATGACCTGGATGACAATCTGAGCAGTTCTCTTAGGTTGTTCGCAGATGATGCTGTAATTTACCGTCTAGTAAGGTCATCCGAAGACGAGTATCAGTTGCAAAGCGATTTAGAAAAGATTGCTGTATGGTGTGGCAGGTGGCAGTTGACGCTAAATAACGAAAAGTGTGAGGTGATCCACATGAGTTCCAAAAGAAATCCGTTGGAATTCGATTACTCGATAAATAGTACAATTCTCAAGGCTGTCAATTCAACTAAGTACCTGAGTGTTAAAATTACGAACAACTTCAGTTGGAAAGAC
This sequence comes from Schistocerca nitens, assembly GCF_023898315.1. NCBI lineage: Eukaryota > Metazoa > Arthropoda > Insecta > Orthoptera > Acrididae > Schistocerca > Schistocerca nitens. The sequence continues at coordinate 601,285,305 of NC_064616.1, read as the reverse complement.
CACATAGATAATATTGTGGGGAAGGCGAGCCAAAGGTTGCGTTTCATTGGCAGGACACTTAGAAGATGCAACAAGTCCACTAAAGAGACAGCTTACACTACACTCGTTCGTCCTCTGTTAGAATATTGCTGCGCGGTGTGGGATCCTTACCAGGTGGGATTGACGGAGGACATCGAAAGGGTGCAAAAAAGGGCAGCTCGTTTTGTATTATCACGTAGTAGGGGAGAGAGTGTGGCAGATATGATACGCGAATTGGGATGGAAGTCATTAAAGCAAAGACGATTTTCGTCGCGGCGAGAGCTACTTACGAAATTTCAGTCACCAACTTTCTCTTTCGAATGCGAAAATATTTTGTTGAGCCCAACCTACATAGGTAGGAATGATCATCAAAATAAAATAAGAGAAATCAGAGCTCGAACAGAAAGGTTTAGGTGTTCGTTTTTCCCGTGCGCTGTTCGGGAGTGGAATGGTAGAGAGATAGTATGATTGTGGTTCGACGAACCCTCTGCCAAGCACTTAAATGTGAATTGCAGAGTAGTCATGTAGATGTAGATGTAGATGAGCCATGTGATGTCAGTATAACATTGAGAACCTTTTAGATGGCGAGTCGCCACACCGACGTTTCGCGGTAGGGTGTCAGTCATGCTAGGGCAGGTAAGCACAGCTGGATGCAGCTCGTATGTCTTGTTAAGATAACTAGGGAGAAAGCAGCCTGTGCTATTCTGGAACAGATTTCTATAGCGCAATCCGTGACGTCAGTATCCACAGGTATAGCGTCAGCAATGGTAAATACACGTGCTGCCCAGAGGCGTTTCACGTATGGGATCGGTGTGAGCGCGCCTTGGAGTTCTGTGACGAGGTGGACAGGCGTGTGTGCTGTACCTCACGTGATCGGCGAGGACGTGACGGCGGAGGAGGAGATGCTGCGGAATCGGGCCGCTGCGAGCAGCCTGGTTGCTGCAGCCCTAACCCGCTAGCTTGAGGGGGGGCGGCCCATGGACGCCAGAGTGATGCTGTGGCGGCCGCGGCCTGGCTAGGGTCGGGGTCGGGGGCAGCGGCGGCGGCAGCGGCGGGCGTCGAATGGGAGGATGTGTTTTTTTATTAGTGATCTTTTGTTTAAACTGTATTCCATCGATTTCAGCGACCAATAGGATGCTGCGAATTTAAAAAAAACTGGGTAGTTTTGTGAATACATGTGAAAACAATTACTTAATTTGCATACATTTTTTTGTATCAGCGTGGTGTTAGCGGTACAGTAGTTAATGGAGGGTATGCGTGAGTGGGTGACATGGAACAGAACAACAGGTTAAGTGCAGAACACTAGGTTAATTTGCATAATTTTTATGTAAAATGCAGTACAATAGTTTAAGGGGGTGGATGACAAAGAAGAATGTGCCAGAAATGACGTTCAAAAGTATGTGAAATTCGAAAAGTGTACCAGAAAATGGTGGGAGGACATAACTAATTACTTAATTTGATATCAAAGGCGGTACATTAGTTTAAGGAAATGGGGGTGACATGGAAAACCACTTAACAGCACAATAGCTTAAGTGCTGACAAAAGTCCAAACATTAGGTTAAGACAGCCAGAGTACAGTGCCAAACATTAGGTTATGAAACATGTTCCATGTAATTGCTTCTTACAAGACCTACATGTTCCAAACAGCAGAGAATAATGATCAAGAGAATCCAACCACACAAACTGAATTTTTTATAAATAAACAATATACCCTTGAATTTCCTGTTATGAGATCCTTCCTCTCCACCAATTTCCATATATTCCATACACTGCCTTGAATCCCCTAAACTGTTTAAATAAACAATATTCTACACAATGTCTGAATTGTTTAAACAATATTCCATACACTACAATCGAATTCCCTCCAAATGATCGTTCAACTGAGTCTTTTTCCCGCCAATTTCCGGGAGGAAAGCTGGGCGGGGAGGGGGGTTTACCAGAGGGGGAGAGGTTAATTAATTGATCAATTTAATTAAGTAATCAATCAAATTGTTAAGAGTGAGAGGGGCTATTCCAATAAGCCAGACCTGAAAGTGTAATTGTAGCATCAAGAGTGAAGGGGGTGGAGGGAGGTGGAGGGGGCAGGGGAACAACAGGTTAAGTGCCTGTCAATCAAAAGGAAGGATCCTTTTAGCAGAACAATAGGTTAAGTACCTGTCAATCAAAGGAGAACAATACGTTAAGTACCTGTCAATAAAAGGAGAACAATACGTTAAGTACCTGTCAATCAAAGGAAAACAATACGTTTGCCCATTAGTGCATACCTTACCCTGATGTAGGCAACCCGCACTAACCAAATGGGCCAGAACAAAGTTAACTATACTACTTTCCTTATGTTGCAGTCATGTACAGGAGGAGCACTGTTACAGTGCTGGCCATCCTTCGAAGGTATTGCACCCACCAAGACTCTCTCCATCTTAAACAAGTGCTGTCAGTCAGTCACTATATGGTAATCAACAGCTTATCAGTCGACTGATGGGAGGGAAAAGACATCGTCGATATGGGATGATGTACGGTAACAAGCACCATAGTTGACAGTGTGATGAATGTTAGCAGTTTTTCTGTATTTGCAACGCTGACAAATTACATGCCAGGTCACTCCCCAATTTCTGTATCATCGCTAAACCACCTGTCCACTACTTTGCGTGTACCATATACTAGATTGTGAATTTAGATAAATGACTGTCCAGTACATCCATCCATACATCATTCTCGGACATATACACCAAAGTATAGCAGACAGCATCTTATAACAACGGAGTTAGGTTACCTACATATTTCTAGCACTTCGATCGTAGTGCGGGATTTACGATTACGAGTGCTCATCTTTCCCTATGTGCATGCCAAGCTCTGAATTTAACACAATATAATGTTAAAACCATGTGGTTATCGAAATATTAGTCATGCAGAGTGTAACGCTCTTACGACTCTAATGCAGGAAATGCATGTCCATCATCTGACATACGTCCACCGTGCAAGTTTTGTGTTCCGCTCACTACAGTGACAAACTTTAAGAAGATAGAACTGCTTCCTTCTACGCCAAAGAAGAACATACATTCTGTGTGATACATGCACAATATACCTTTCTGAAGGTGTATAACACCTACTGTTGACATCCGATTACAGTTCAGAAATTATGCATCAGTCCTATAACATGATCATCAGCAACGGGAAATGCATCTTACAAGGAAACAGACAAATGGACAGTAGTGGTGTTTGACATGTGAAATTACATGTCTCGCTACATATCTCCATAAACAGGGCAACTGTCTACCAAATGAATACACAATATTTGCAGTACTTCACAAACCCCTGTCACTAACATAGAACCACTGCAGTTATGAGACTGAACACTCGCTTTATGTCCAAGATGTGGCAGAGAAGTGGAGTAGTTTGCTTACATGTTCGTTTGTCTAGAGGAAGCAGCTGAAACAGGTTATCCATCGATGGACATGATTAATCACACCTGCATTGGAAATTCTTTGCTGACTGTTACATGGAGAGGTTTTCTGTTAACAACTGCAGGTAGTAGCGCTCTAAGCCACACACAGAACACGCAATTGCATAGAAGTCTAAAGCAAGTAATACAATACAAGTAATGAGCCCCAAGAGAACAACAAAAAAATGGTTAAACGCATGATAAGTGACCTGCTGCAACATCTCCCTCTCTATAGAATGTGTCATCAGTACACCATTAAATCATTCCTTGTTACAACCCCTCTTAATCGAACACTCCATCTACTTTCTATCATCCTTTAACACAGATCCATATCAATTTATAGGCAGATGGTTCTCTTTTCCAGGAAAGCATCAAAAACAGCAGTCAACTGGTATGTATCCCTAGTACCTCAATAGAGTTACAGCTGAAGGTTGTTCAAAACCATGCAGCAACTGTTCTGTAAGGTATTTGTTAGTCAATACAGCATGGTTCTGAATGGTAGACATAACAGAGAAGCCCATTGTAAATACTGTTTGTTAGGATTTGAAACACCTAAACAGTGTTGTGTAGGGTCAAACACATGATCTACTCTGTAGTACAGTGCAGCTCTCCCAGGTGGTACTACAACACTCTTTAACAAAGGATACTTTATAAAAATTTATAAGGTGGTTGCCGACAACCTTAAGGTCACACCTCGGCTTGTGATCCAACATATACAAATTTAATACTCTACATTTAGTGGTCATCCACATTAAACATTCTATTCCAACTGTCTTATCACTGTCCACTAAAAATTACTGTTTTGCTGGTCCCCGGTGCTTCTGTGTCAACTTTTGCTTGTATTCCTCTTGCTGTCACATACCTGTTCCCATGTGCAAGAATGTTCCTGCACCAAGCAGAAGGCATGCAAGTACTCCCTCATTCCCCCTCAATTTCCCAGGATTTTGGCGTATTTTCCCTCAATTTACACGTATTTTCCATCAATTTTCGTAATTTTATCGATTTTATTTCACTTTCCGGTAGGTATTTTAAAATTACTTGTAAATGTAGTACAGTTGTAATCAACTAGTGCAGATGCACTATTTTTCTATATGTGTAGGCCCCTATATCGGTTTCATGTGGGAGCTGCCAGTCCGTACACCGAACATACTGCTGGTAAATCCACTTCAGGCACAGCCCCGGACATCTAGCGAGTGGATTGATCTTTGAAACCTATCCTGGCTGTAACGAGTGGTGAATCCAGTTCCAAACAGATCCCGGCCATAACGCATGGTTGATCCACTTTTCAACATTATCCAAGTCATAACAGGTTGATGAATGTTAGCAGTTTTTCTGTATTTGCAACGCTGACAAATTACATGCCAGGTCACTCCCCAATTTCTGTATCATCGCTAAACCACCTGTCCACTACTTTGCGTGTACCATATACTATATTGTGAATTTAGATAAATGACTGTCCAGTACATCCATCCATACATCATTCTCGGACATATACACCAAAGTATAGCAGGCAGCATCTTATAACAACAGAGTTAGGTTACCTACATATTTCTAGCACTTCGATCGTAGTGCGGGATTTACGATTACGAGTGCTCATCTTTCCCTATGTGCATGCCAAGCTCTGAACTTAACACAATATAATGTGAAAACCATCCTATTCCCAGCCATAATGCGTGATGAATCCAACTTCAAACCCTGTCCCTCCGATAGCACGTGGTGGATCCTCCTTCAGCATGTATCCCCAATGTAATGCGCCATGGATCCACTTATGAGCTCTATGATTCTGTCCTGAACCCTCCCTGTGCCATGGGGCCCCCACATGAAACCGATACGGGAACTGCACTGGACTGCAGAACAGATCGTGTGGATTAGCCCGCACAACACTGTTTAGGTGTTTCAAACCCTAACCAACAGTATTTACAATGTGCTTCTCTGTTCTCTTTACCATTCAGAACCATGCTGTGTCGACTAACAAATACCTTACAGAACATTTTCTGCGTGGTTTTGAACAACATTCAGCTGTATCTCTAGTGAGGTAATAGGGATACATACCAGTTGACTGCTGTTTTTGATGCTTTCCTCGAAAAGAGAACCATCTGCCTATAAACTGACATGGATCTGCGTTAAAGGATGATAGAAGGTAGATGGAGTGATCGGTTACGAGGAGTTGTAACGAGGAATGATTTAATGGTGGACTGAAGACGCATTCTAGAGAGAGGGACATATTGCAGCAGGTCATTTATTATGCATTTAACCATTTTTTCCGTTGTTCTATCAGGACTCATCGGTTGTGTGGTATACCTTGCTTTTGACTCCTATACAACTGCATGTTCTGTGTGTGGCTTAGAGCGCTATCTACCTGTGGTCATTAACAGCAAACCTCTCCTTACCGCAGTCAGCAGAGGACTTCAAATGCAGATATGCTGAATCATGTCCGTCGATGGAAAACCTATTTCAACCCCCTTCTCTGGACAAACGAAGATGTATGCAAACTACTCCATTTATCTGCCCCATCTTGTCTTGGACATAAAGCGAGTGTTCAGTCTCATGACTGCAGCGATTCTAAGTTAGTGACTGGTATTTGTGAGGTACTGCAAATCCTGTGTATACGTTTGGTTGACCGTTGTCCTGTTTATGGAGTTATGCAGCATGGCATGTAATTTCACATGTCAAACACTACTACTATGCATTTGTCTGTTTCCTTGTAAGATGCATTTCCTATTGCTGACGATCATGTTATAGGACTGATGCGAGCATTGCATAATTTCTGAACTGTAATTGGATGTCGACAGTCAGTGCTATACATCTTCGGAAAGGTATATTGTGCATGTATCACAAAGAATCTATGTTTTTCTTTGATGTAGAAGGAAGCAGTTTTATTCTCTTAACGTTGTCACTGTAATGAGTGGGACAGAAAACTTTCAGGATGGACGTAAGTCACATGTTGGACATGTATGTCCTGCATTAGAGTCTTAAGAGTATTGCACTCTACATGACTAATATTTCAGAAACAGCGTGATTTTAACATTATAGTGTGTTAAGTGCAGAGCTGCGTAGCCTTAGGAGTGCATGTGTTTATGTTCTGCAGTCGTTTCTCTCTTGCCAATACCTTCTTGGAAATAATCCCAGACACTAGAACCACACTTCAGAATTGATAGCACAGTTGATTAATGTAAAACTCTTCAAACACCGCCCATCTGGAGGTCCATGTTGTATAAACTCCACGTTTCTTTTTAACTGTCTGTTATATCACCACAACACCCTCATATCTACTATACACTGATAAGGGGTGCTATCTCCAAGTGCACGCATCTGGAGAGATCTTGTTCACTTGGATGGGTGCCTTGAGTAAGACAGGTGTGGAACAGTCTTCACTGAACCGCAGTCAGGGACTCAGCTCGCTGTATTCCTTCACGAGATACGGAATGTACTGGGATAGTACCCTACTACTTCTGGTCAGTTATAAATTACATGGGCGACAGTGTTACAGGGAGAGGTGGTCAAAGGCAATGCGGGGAGATGTTTCAATCTCGAACTTCATCCTATGAATGCGAGAATAGTCTATGACTCCCATCCTCTTAGAAAAAGATGAGCAGTTGTAATCGTAAACTCGACACTAGTGGTGCGACAGAAGTGAGTTAACACAAGCAGAAGCGGAAACACATGTCAAAAGTAAATTTTAGCGGAAGCGGAAAATTGAACGAATGCAGAAGCGGAAGTGTAATATTAAGAAATAAGTAGTATTTCTTTTTCAAACATTATTTTTTATTATATTAGTACTCAAACTTTCTCAATGGCAGGTTACATTTAACAAAAAGTAGTTTTGGTGCTTTTTCACTCTTGAATCTATTTCGATGTTCTTTGTATATGAGGTCAGCTCCACTGTTTAATTGTTCACTGGCTACGCTGCTAAGAGGCACTGACGAATACCAGCGAGATAGTGGCAATAGATAGCAGTATTTATTTCCATTTGATTTCCATCACAGTAGAAGATCATCTTTTAGAGGAAGTCTTTTTTTCCTTTTTGTACTGCAGTGGGTTTGATTGTAGCATCAGACACAAATTGTCGTTTTCTTTAGTTGTAGTCGGGCTTTGCTTGCCTTTTTCCACATTCAACATGAATTCTACAGTTTGTAATGATGTCTCCAACTGAGATTCTGTGATTAAGCCACAAATTGTTGAAGGCTGATTTTCAGTTTCACATCGGCAGCATTTATAGTTAGTACGTATGCATTTATCTTGAGATGAGTTTCGTTCTCTGGTTTTCATCATCATCAGATATAATATTTCTGACTCAACTTGCTCTGTGACGACGCCATTGAAAAATTTTGACTTGTTACGCGGATATAGGTACGTCGCAGTGGTGTATTTATCGTTTTTGGTTAGTTCTCCAAATCTCGTCTTTGAAATCAATTCATCACGTAATTTTCTACTGTAATTCTGGAACCCTTCTGAAGTGTCAATTTTTGTTCCTTCTTACAATAAAGTGCGAACAAGAATTTGAATTAGCGGTATGACTGATGAAATGCTAGGCTGAGAACTGCTTAAAGTTCTAGTAATTTCTTCGAATGGTTTTATTACTTTTACAAATTTTTGAGCGTTTATCCAGTCTTCGGCGTAGATGGCCGTGACTGGATTTGAACATAAGTATAAAATTATCGAATCCTGGAAAATCGTGCCATCATATGGAATGTGCTACTCCAGCTGGAAATAGAAGAAATTAAATTAACAGAATGTTCATAAAAACAAAACACACATTACTTACACTAAATATATACCATAAAATTAAAAGCATTTATATAAATTTGACAATATTTACCGTGTTGGGCAATCCTGAATGACAGATAGAGAAGGTTGATTAAGGTGTTCCCTTTGAATTTGTGTCAACTTGGTTTGTGTGACCAAGGAATGATTGAAATGGGGGGGGGGGGGGGCAGATTTTTTTCAGTTTAGCAGTTACTTGTAGGAGCCATCCTGTGATTCTGCAGCAGGTTGAATACAAAGTTGTATCTGATGTTGCGTAATTCACATCATCAAAGCACGACAACTGCAATGCTTTAATCATGTTAGAACCACGATCACGAACAACACGATACACTATTTGGTGATTTATTCCGCATTCCTGAAGTATCGTTTCAAATGTTGTCGATATTACGTCACCTGTATGACGCCCAGTCATGATTAACATTTCAATAGACGTCTTGTGAAAGTCCTTTGAAATACTATGAAAAGTCAAACTAAGGAAAAAAGTTCCTGTATGTAGATGAGACCATATGTCAGTTGTGAAAGATATTTATTCAAATTCTTCAAATAATTCTTTTTTCTTGCTAGCTTATTGTACAAGTTATCATACAAATACGAAATAAAAATCATAACCTTTCAACTTACACTTTGGAAGAGCAGCGTTCATTAGTCATTACTCTGCGAAAGCCAATACCCTCGACAAAATTATACGGTAAGTTCTAGAAGGAATTAATTTCAGCAATCAACGCGATCCATTTGTTGAGACTTTAGGTGTGAAAAATCCTAAAAATCATTTACTTGCAGACTTTGTTCCAATGGAAGTTGTTGTTTAGCCCCTTTGGCCGGAGTAAAGGAAACGTATAACAACACAATAAAAATATTAAAATACCACAAAAAATTAAACATATAAAAAGTAAAAAAAAATTCCACGTCGTTAAGTGAGTCCAGCTAAAGCGACAATGGAAAAGAAACGTTCCTGAACAAATTTATAAATCATGCTGCAGTTTCTCAGAAAGATGTTAATTTATAAATATTAGATTTTATTCTTCATATCGCATACTAGGTTTCAGTAACGTATTTGCCATCATTGATGTTTATTTCAGAGCTGATGATGGTAAAGAGGTTACCGACACTTGGTATGCAATAAGGAGAATAAAATGAAATAAATAAATTAACATTCTACTGAGTAAATGCAACGTCATTGGTACCGGTTCAAATTATAAACAGTTACGTGAGTACCATCACTCTTCTAAGATCAATGGAAGATAAAAATTCTTAGAAATCTTTTTATGTAGAGTGTGATAAATTTTTAAAGTTCTCACCACCGAGTGGATGAGGGGCAGGGATGTAAAATCAGTTTAAATTTCGTGTAGTGCAGCCAACACACACTCGTGTGTCACTCACATATTGCGTTGGTGTACTTATTCTGTGCCACAGACTGTTAATGCTTATATCGTTAAGTGCTGGCAGCAACAAGAAAAGACGCATTACCTGTTGACTTGCACCAACACTACCCGACCAGTACTACAGGTGGGGTGATGTTATTGTATTGTGAATCATTCAGATAAAACAGCTTTGCCTCAGAAGTGGACAGAGTTCACCCTAAAATGATTGAATTTTATTATTAGTACCAACTACATTATTATATAAATATTGACTACCTGTTTGTTCTTTCGCCTCCATTGATCGTTTGATAGTTTCATCTAACTTCTCAGACTCTGCAAATTTCTCGAAATGTAATGATTTAAAATGACTCTTCAATGCGGTGGTCGTGCGCCCTTTCCGCTAACATACTTTATCAAAGGTTTTGCATCTGGCACTCAAATCATTAATTTCAATGTTTCTGGTTTCATTATTGCACTATTGCAACAAAACTGTTGATTGAAAAACACTGCACAATATAGTAATATTATACAGAAACACAAAGTTGACTGATGAGCGGGAAGACGTGGCAATGGACGGAGGCAACACCGACTCAAAGGAAGGCCTCGGCGCTTGTTGGTGACGTCACGTCAGCTAGGCACGGCGAACGCCAGTTCTGTTGCAGGCAGAAACGCCTGGGCGTGCTTATCACTATAAATCTTTTATTTTTAGACAAAATGTTTGGTATTGTTTTGGATTCTGCAGTTTTATTTAGATGAAAGATTTTCTTACTATCGTAAAGCTACAAATGAAGATCATAGTTCTGTATTACTGAATCCTGTCGAAACAAACGTAGATCAATATGAGAAGATGCTTTGCCCCATTGCAAGCTTCGGAAATTTTACATTCAAGTAACTATATTTGCTTGATCCATTTTGCTATCGAAACTTACCCCAACCACCTTACAATGTACTCGTTTATTTTATTTATTTATTTTCTTTTGACATCGTCACTGGAAATGTGAACTAATTTACATGTGTAAATGTCCAACTGTTGCCAGTCATTAGATTACAGTCGTTTTCAACGAAAGGAATTCTAAACAGGAAACAAAATAGCTTCATAGATCGAAAATACTGCTGATCTTAAACTTTTTTACGCATGCACATTAGAAAAGATAAATATTCCCCTCTTGCAACTGAAAGGAGAAACTTTACAAGATAAAAAAATTTTATTTGATAGAACAAGTATCTCTCTTTTGCCTCTTCTCCTGTCCCCCCCTCCCCCCCCCCTCTACGTGTACACTCGCAAGGTATTTCATTAACATTCAGTGCTCCTCACCCCATAGTCAACCAAGATACCTAAAGAAGAGCACCAATATGTTCACAGTTTCTTGTAAAAGCAACCCAGTACAAACGTAACTTCCTCAGATTTACAAATAAGGTAAAGAAGCACGAATTCTGTTGGTGCTGGACCATGAAGTTGTTTTTGTATGTCAATCCTTAAAACAGGTGGAAATTTAAGTTCAGGAGGACACTATTTGTTAAGAAGTGTAATGAATTGCACAATTAATTGCTTGCAGAAATCTCTCAGAACAATGTGTGTTGGTCAACTACCGCCAATAGTTTCACATTTTCCTGTATCAGAGAGGGAGACACCACCATTGTGAGTATGCCTGCAACAGACCTGGCGTTCGCCGTGCCTAGCTGACGTGACATCACGAACAAGCGCCAAGGCCTTCCTTTGAGTCGGTGTTGACAGAGGTCGCTGCCTGATAATCCAATAAACGCAACAATCGCTATGGGCATGTGCTAGCTTGCTACACACCCCACCCAGTCTGCACAGCAGGTGGCACCTTGGGTCAATAAGTACGCACAACGACAATCTCGCCATTGTTGAAGTTTCTGATAAACTTCCGATATAAAAATACGGAACCGGATGCCAAAGCGGATGTGAAAAAATATGCAGAACTTCTGCAGTTGCAGAAGTGGAAGAAGAGGCCTGTTGGATCACTATTCTGCAGTATGACTCAAGTGCTAGAAATATGTGGATAACCTAACTGCATCGGTATAGGAATCTGTCTGCTATACTTTGGTGTACATGTCTGAGAATCAGGCATGAATGGATGTACTGCACAGTCATCTAGGAGTGGTTTACCCATGGGAAGCGTGCTGCCGTGTCATTAGTCGGTGTTAAAATTACAGATCAACTGATGAAATTTATCGCACTATCCACTGTGGTGCTTCTTACAGTACATCGTTCCATATCGACTGTGTCCTTTCCATGGCATCAGTCCACTGGTAAGCTGTCGTTTACCACATAATGATTGACAGATACCACTTGTTTGAAGTGGACAGAGTCTTGGTGGGAGCAACACCTTCTGGGGATGGCCAGCAACGAAACAATGACCGTGTACATGGCTGCAACAAGAGGGATCAATGCTCTTGGTCTCTTTGAAACGAAACACCCAGACATCTGCTACCTCATCTCTGTGGAAGATAAGATTAAATATGGAAGTCATCACCTTTGGGCAGCAGTTTGGAAATTCTCCACAATACTACAAGCTCTTCCAGTTTCCATATGTTGGGATGTCCTCCACATTTTTGTCAATAAGAAAGACCCCCTCTGTCTTTTATTTCTACCATCCTGCGTATTGTTAGAGTGGCATAGTTTACATCATGTGATGTCCAGCTTTCTGTGAGAGCCAATGGATCATAATATGTTAATGTCGGTTTAGTGACTGACATAGACCTCGAAGTTGTGGTGGAAAAACAAAATGTATGTCAGAGTACAGAGCTGTAGTCATAAACTGCTTGGATGTGTTACAGCAGAAAAACAAAGTATCAAACTGCTTATGAAAGACCAACACAGGGATCCTCTCTTGCGATTGATAGTCTGTGGGATATCGTCCTGATCGGGCAATGAAACTTTCCACTGGTCTACACAACCAACTTCAATCACTGACCACCTGCTCCAATGGAGAAACATCTGTATATTTAATATGATCGCGATGTATGCTTGATGTCAGCATGCAGATGTTATCTGTTTTCGATATATTGGAAGAGAGCGATATCGAGTTCTCTGCCAGGGGACATTAGCGAAGTTTTTATAGTTTTTAGCTTTTCTCTGTTGGATGGTACAAAATAAGGAGGATGGAGAGAATTTTTGGGTGACAGACATGAATGCACCCCAACAGACGCAGATCTCTATCAGACTGTAGTACCTGTTTGTAGTTTGGGAAAACTGCGCAATGCAGTAGCAAAATCTTGTCCTTCTTCTGATTCTACATCTACATCTACATCTACATTTATACTCCGCAAGCCACCCAACGGTGTGTGGCGGAGGGCACTTTACGTGCCACTGTCATTACCTCCCTTTCCTGTTCCAGTCGCGTATGGTTCGCGGGAAGAACGACTGTCTGAAAGCCTCCGTGCGCGCTCTAATCTCTCTAATTTTACATTCGTGATCTCCTCGGGAGGTATAAGTAGGGGGAAGCAATATATTCGATACCTCATCCAGAAACGCACCCTCTCGAAACCTGGCGAGCAAGCTACACCGCGATGCAGAGCGCCTCTCTTGCAGAGTCTGCCACTTGAGTTTATTAAACATCTCCGTAACGCTATCACGGTTACCAAATAACCCCGTGATGAAACGCGCCGCTCTTCTTTGGATCTTCTCTATCTCCTCCGTCAACCCGATCTGGTACGGATCCCACACTGATGAGCAATACTCAAGTATAGGTCGAACGAGTGTTTTGTAAGTCACCTCCTTTGTTGATGGACTACATTTTCTAAGCACTCTCCCAATGAATCTCAACCTGGTACCCGCCTTACCAACAATTAATTTTATATGATCATTCCACTTCAAATCGTTCCGCACGCATACTCCCAGATATTTTACAGAAGTAACTGCTACCAGTGTTTGTTCCGCTATCATATAATCATACAATAAAGGATCCTTCTTTCTATGTATTCGCAATAGATTACATTTGTCTATGTTAAGAAACAGTTGCCACTCCCTGCACCAAGTGCCTATCCGCTGCAGATCTTCCTGCATTTCGCTACAATTTTCTAATGCTACAACTTCTCTGTATACTACAGCATCATCCGCAAAAAGCCGCATGGAACTTCCCACACTATCTACTAGGTCATTTATATATATTGTGAAAAGCAATGGTCCCATAACACTCCCCTGTGGCACGCCAGAGGTTACTTTAACGTCTGTAGACGTCTCTCCATTGATAACAACATGCTGTGTTCTGTTTGCTAAAAACTCTTCATTCCAGCCACACAGCTGGTCTGATATTCCGTAGGCTCTTACTTTGTTTATCAGGCGACAGTGCGGAACTGTATCGAACGCCTTCCGGAAGTCAAGAAAAATAGCATCTACCTGGGAGCCTGTATCTAATATTTTCTGGGTCTCATGAACAAATAACGCGAGTTGGGTCTCACACGATCGCTGTTTCCGGAATCCATGTTGATTCCTACATAGTAGATTCTGGGTTTCCAAAAACGACATGATACACGAGCAAAAAACATGTTCTAAAATTCTACAACAGATCGACGTCAGAGATATAGGTCTATAGTTTTGCGCATCTGCTCGACGACCCTTCTTGAAGACTGGGACTACCTGTGCTCTTTTCCAATCATTTGGAACCCTCCGTTCCTCTAGAGACTTGCGGTACACGGCTGTTAGAAGGGGGGCAAATTCTTTCGCGTACTCTGTGTAGAATCGAATTGGTATCCCGTCAGGTCCAGTGGACTTTCCTCTGTTGAGTGATTCCAGTTGCTTTTCTATTCCTTGTACACTTATTTCGATGTCAGCCATTTTTTAGTTTGTGCGAGGATTTAGAGAAGGAACTGCAGTGCGGTCTTCCTCTGTGAAACAGCTTTGGAAAAAGGTGTTTAGTATTTCAGCTTTACGCGTGTCATCCTATGTTTCAATGCCATCATCATCCCAGAGTGTCTGGATATGCTGTTTCGAGCCACTTACTGATTTAACGTAAGACCAGAACTTCCTAGGATTTTCTGTCAAGTCGGTACATAGACTTTTACTTTCGAATTCACTGAACGCTTCTCGCATAGCCCTCCTTACGCTAACTTTGACATCGCTTAGCTTCTGTTTGTCTGAGAGGTTTTGGCTGCGTTTAAACTTGGAGTGAATCTCTCTTTGCTTTCGCAGTAGTTTCCTAACTTCGTTGTTGTACCACGGTGGGTTTTTCCCGTCCCTCACAGTTTTACTCGACACGTGCCTGTCTAAAACGCATTTTACGATTGCCTTGAACTTTTTCCATAAACACTCAACATTGTCAGTGTCGGACAGAAATTTTCGTTTTGATCTGTTAGGTAGTCTGAAATCTGCCTTCTATTACTCTTGCTAAACAGATAAACCTTCCTCCCTTTTTTTATATTCCTATTAACTTCCATATTCAGGGATGCTGCAACGGCCTTATGATCACTGATTCCCTGTTCTCCACTTACAGAGTCGAAAAGTTCGGGTCTGTTTGTTATCAGTAGGTCCAAGATGTTATCTCCACGAGTTGGTTCTCTGTTTAATTGCTCGAGGTAATTTTCGGATAGTGCACTCAGTATAATGTCACTCGATGCTCTGTCCCTACCACCCGTCCTAAACATCTGAGTGTCCCAGTCTATATCTGGTAAATTGAAATCTCCACCTAAGACTATAACATGCTGAGGAAATTTATGTGAAATGTATTCCAAATTTTCTCTCAGTTGTTCTGCCACTAACGCTGCTGAGTCGGGAGGTCGGTAAAAGGAGCCAATTATTAACCTAGCTCGGTTGTTGAGTGTAACCTCCACCCATAATAATTCACAGGAACTATCCACTTCTACTTCACTACAGGATAAACTACTACTAACAGCGACGAACACTCCACCACCGGTTGCATGCAATCTATCCTTCCTAAACACCGTCTGTACCTTTGTAAAATTTCGGCAGAATTTATCTCTGGCTTAAGCCAGCTTTCTGTACCTATAACGATTTCAGCTGCGGTGCTTTCTATCAGCGCTTGAAGTTCCGGTACTTTACCAACGCAGCTTCGACAGTTGACAATTACAACACCGATTGCTGCTTGGTCCCCGCATGTCCTGACTTTGCCCCGCACCCGTTGAGGCTGTTGCCCTTTCTGTACTTGCCCAAGGCCATCTAACCTAAAAAACCGCCCAGCCCACGCCACACAACCCCTGCTACCCGTGTAGCCGCTTGTTGCGTGTAGTGGACTCCTGACCTATCCAGCGGAACCCGAAACCCCACCACCCTATGGCGCAAGTCGAGGAATCTGCAGCCCACATGGTCGCAGAACCGTCTCAGCCTCTGATTCAGACCCTCCACTCGGCTGTGTACCAAAGGTCCGCAGTCAGTCCTGTCGACGATGCTGCAGATGGTGAGCTCTGCTTTCATCCCGCTAGCGAGACTGGCAGTCTTCACCAAATCAGATAGCCGCCGGAAGCCAGAGAGGATTTCCTCCGATCCATAGCGACACACATCATTGGTGCCGACATGAGCGACCACCTGCAGATGGGTGCACCCTGTACCCTTCATGGCATCCGGAAGGACCCTTTCCACATCTGGAATGACTCCCCCCGGTATGCACACGGAGTGCACATTGGTTTTCTTCCCCTCTCTTGCTGCCATTTCCCTAAGGGGCCCCATTACGCGCCTGACGTTGGAGCTTCCAACTACCAGTAAGCCCACCCTCTGCGACCGCCCGGATCTTGCAGACTGAGGGGCAACCTCTGGAACAGGACAAGCAGCCATGTCAGGCCGAAGATCAGTATCAGCCTGAGACAGAGCCTGAAACCGGTTCGTCAGACAAACTGGAGAGGCCTTCTGTTCAGCCCTCCGGAATGTCTTTCGCCCCCTGCCACACCTTGAGGCGACCTCCCACTCTACCACAGGTGAGGGATCAGCCTCAATGCGGGCAGTATCCCGGGCAACCACAGTCGTAGTCCGATCGGGGGATGCGTGGGACGAGCTGGCCGTCCCCGACAAACCCCCATCCGGACCCCCACAGTGATGCCCATTGGCAACAGCCTCAAGCTGTGTGACCGAAGCCAACACTGCCTGAAGCTGGGAGCGAAGGGATGCCAACTCAGCCTGCATCCGAACACAGCAGTTGCAGTCCCTATCCATGCTAAAAACTGTTTTGCAAAGAACGTCTGAACTAATCTACAGAGAGCGCAAACAAATCGACAAAATTTAAACGGTTGTTAAAATACAAGATTGCCTAGTAAATGCAGTAATACTGCTACTTGCGCACTGCTGACACACTGCTCGACAGCGGAAGGAGACTACGCGATTTTACACTATTCAGGTACTAAAACGCGATGCTACAACTCTCAAATACTATAATACGCCCGAAATTTATGAATTAAACAATGCAAGTACCAAAAACACGCAAAGAAATTAAGAATTAAACTATGTAACAAATGAGTGAGCTAGGAGTATACGACTTGCTGCTGCAGCTGCTTATCCAACGGCGGCAGTGAAGTCTTTCTAATTTTCCCGATAAGAAACACCACCATAACTGTTCCTACTGTCTTCTCTACTACCTTATGTTGCAAGGGAAAGCTTCGTTTGGTCCTAGCCTCACACCTTGTACATGGTTGCTGGAGCTACGGCAATATACTATGTGATCAAAAGTATCCGGGCACCCCCAAAACCTTACGTTTTTCTTAATAGGTGCATTGTGCTGCCCCCTACTGCCAGGTATTCCATATCAGCGACTTCAGTAGTCATTAGACATCGTGAGATAGCAGAATGGTGCGCTCTGCACAACTCAGGGACTTCGAACGTGGTCAGGTGATTGGATGTCACTTGTGTCATATGTCTGTACGCGAGATTTCAAAACATCCCTAAGTCCTCTGTTTGCGATGTGATTGTGAAGTGGAAACGTCAAGGGACACGTACAGCACAAAAGCGTACAGGCCGATCCAATCACACAAGTGTGTGATTGGATGGAGAGACTTGATTCCAAATCACAGACAGAATTTCTACCACAAAGTGTAACATTATAGATCTG
Source organism: Schistocerca nitens (assembly GCF_023898315.1). NCBI lineage: Eukaryota > Metazoa > Arthropoda > Insecta > Orthoptera > Acrididae > Schistocerca > Schistocerca nitens. Next base: position 601,267,705 of record NC_064616.1, on the reverse strand, counting down.
AAAAGCCAGTGTATTGGTCATACTATTTTGTATATTTCTTACAACTTCAATCTAGCACTGAATTTTTTAAGAGATTCCTCACATAGCACACCATCTACTGTATGTGATCATTCTCAATTAACTATCATCCTCCGTCATCAATAACCCCGTGGATATATCACAGAACCTCTGTTCCATTGTCTACATTGTATTAAAATACAATGTGTTACAAATACTCTTTGTTAGTGTGGGAAATATCTTGAAGTGGCATGGGGGAGTTGCAAATATCGGCTTAACACCACGTTCAGTAGTCGAATCACTTCCTAAAGCCGCGCGGATTGGCCGTGCGGTCCGAGGCGCCGTGTCACGGACTGCGCGGCCCCTCACGCCGGAGGTTCGAGTCCTCGGGCATCGATGTGTGTGTTGTTCTTAGCATACGTTAGTTTAAATTAGTTGAAGTAGTCTGTAAGTCTAGGGACTGATGACCTTAGTAGTTTGGTCCCTATGAATTCACACACATTTCAACATTTGACACTTTCTAAATTCGGTGAGAAAGGTGATTTCATTACGAGCTTACACTTCTGGCAAAGTGCACCTGCATTTTCGGTCCGTTAATACACACCCTCGCAATCACCGCCTATGTTCAATGTCGCGGTATTTGTATGGAAGACCACATCATTGGGAAGCAATGCCATACCTCGATTTATAAAGCGTGTACGCTTAGCGATGCCTGTGTGTGCCTCTGGAAGCAAGACCGCTTTTTATGCAGGGTCGCAGTAACAGTCGTTGCGATCGTGTTTTCAATAGCGCGCTCCTTATGCGAAATGTACCGGGTGATCAAAAAGTCAGTAAAAATTTGAAAACTGAATAAATCACGGAATAATGTAGATAGAGAGGTACAAATTGACACACATGCTTGGAATGACACGGGGTTTTTTTAGAACCAAAAAATACAAAAGTTCAAAAAATGTCCGACAGATGGCGCTTCATCTGATCAGAATAGCAATAATTAGCATAACAAATGGTTCAAATGGCTCTGAGCACTATGGGACTTAACTGCTGTGGTCGTCAGTCCCCTAGAACTTAGAACTACTTAAACCTAACTAACCTAAGGACATCACACACATCCATGCCCGAGGCAGGATTCGAACCTGCGACCGTAGCGATTTGCATAACAAAGTAACACAAAGCAAAGATGATGTTCTTTACAGGAAATGCTCAATATGTCCACCATCATTCCTCAACAGTAGCTGTAGTCGAGGAATAATGTTGTGAACAGCACTGTAAAACATGTCCGGAGTTATGGTGAGGCATTGGCGTCGGATGTTGTCTTTCAGCATCCCTAGAGATGTCGGTCGATCACGATACACTTGCGATTTCAGGTAACCCCAAAGCCAATAATCGCACGGAGTGAGATCTGCGGACCTGGGAGGCCAAGCAAGAGTACACGATCATCACCAAACGACGCGCGCAAGAGATCTTTCACGCGTCTAGCAATATGGGGTGGAGCGCCATCCTGCATAAACATCGTACGTTCCAGCAGGTGTTTATCAGCCAGGCTGGGGATGATGCGATTCTGTAACATATCGGTGTACCTCTCACCCGTCACAATAACAATTTTGCTGTCCAGTGCCATCTGTCAGACATTTTGTGAATTTGGTTTTTTTTGGTACTAATAAAACCCCAGGTCATTCCAAGCACGTGTGACAATTTTTACCTCTCTATCTACATTATTCCGTGGTTTATTAAGTTTTCAAATTTATACTGACTTTTTGATCACCCGGTATGTTGGCGGCCGTTGTATCGTTCGCTGGTCAGCTTCAAATGTCGGTTCTGAGTAGTGTTCCTCGGAAACAACATCGTATTCCCTCCAGAGATTCCGATTTGAGCTACCTGACGAGTGTAATTCGACTGCTGAAAAGAAATTCTTGCGATCAGTTTAACTAAACAATTTGACATCAACGTGCTGCCAGGCAGGTGGAAGGGATGGCTGCGGTACCACAGATATGATTCAGGAGTTGGCGTTTATCGATGTGGCGATGTCTTTTAATGAAATTTCAATTTCACACCTTCACCGGGAGAGATGACCATCGTAATAAAATCACATTTATTACCGAATTTGTAAAGAGATACGTAGTATATACCTGATATTTACAGTTATTCTGTGCTATAACCTGAAGAGACTTTGTATGTGGCGGAGCATTTGGTTACTTTAGGAGAGTTCGAAAGTGAGGAGGCATCCTGTGACAGAGGTAGATCTTAGCAATCTGTCATGAGCCAAAAATGCGTTTAATATTATAGTCCTGTGACGGATTACGCAACAGATATTAAGCTGCTTAGAACAGATTTTTTTACCTGATGAGAGAATACTTAGAGGAAATATAGCCTATGAAATAGTGTTGTAATGGATTTCCACAAGTGACGATACATTACCGATGTGAACACGTGTGTATTCGCCGATTTCTTCTGTCTTCGAAAATAACTTTTATAAAAGGGCGAAATCTACATTTCGCTCGAGAAATTCGAGGTGTATGGTCAACTAAATTCCTGTCTTGGATTGTGTAAACTTTATTTTTTAAACTGGGAGGTCTACGCTGGCGTGCAGTTGATTAGAATTACTGTATACATCCAAGCCGCTGCTGCTTAACTCGCAATGTGCCGTGGCTGGCGAAGGGAGTCAGCGACCGGAAGTCTCGGACAAGCTCAGCCCGCGCAGACGGGTAGGTACAAAGCATGCGTGACCCTGTCTGCTGTCACCCATAGCAGCGGGGGCTAGCGAAGTGACCAGTGGCTGGGTGAGTGGCGGTATAAACTGCAGTTTTTAAATATTATCATCAACAATCCAAACCTATTTTTCAAAAACAAATATATAAAATATCGTTGGAAACTGATAAATAATGGGCTTGCTTTGATTGACCTGCACGCCAACTAGGAGGGTGCTCTCAGGGTTGAGCACCCATATAAATAATGCACTGCACCTGTAAGATTTTTAGCTTCATGAAAAGAAAAGAAAATAAATATTTCTCACTTGCCATTATCAATAAATAACATGCAATTAAAAACTGAGATTGAAGTTCAAATTTCTAACCTTTAAAACATAATTCTTTGTTTCATACATGTTTGTGCAAAGGCAACCAAGCAACACACTTCCCTATTCCTTACCTGTCTCTGGCCAAGTGAAAGGCACTTCCCACAATAACAATGGATACATATTGTGAATAGATAACCCATCTTTTTGGCTTGCTTTGAGGTTTCCTTGGAAGTGACACTCTGTAGTATGCCCTCTCCACTCGTCATCAATTGTTTTAAAATAATTGCTTGCCAATAGTGAGCACTATTAAAGAATAAACCAAAACATAAGGAAGTCAACTGTGACTGACTACCTCGGTAGTTGGTTTTTTCTTCTTTTGTTTGTTGCAAACAGATAAGAGCGGCATGGTTTAAGATTTCAGTGAAGTTCTTTTATATAAAATGGATTATTTTTGTTTTGTTTATTCTCTGAGAGACAATGGTTTGAAAAGACATGGGAGCCTAAACTGAGACTAGGAAGTTATCATTTTAAGAAAAAAGGTGTCTTACCGCATTCATGCAAAGAAGAGCGTCTATTGACCGGATGCGTGGAGCAAAAGCTCTTTACTAGAAAAGATTTTCTCAGTTTCCAAAAGGCAGCTACTACTGGACATACGTGGAAAGCTGAAACTCAGTACTACGTATTGCTTCTTTAAATACTTCCGAATTCGAACAGTAGGTATGGAAGTCGCTGTGGATAAATTCTTCATAGGTTTGTCGTCGTCACCACTGATGGATGTTACTGAACTGAACATAGTGAGAAGTATGCTCTGTTAAGAATAAGAAACCCAAGAATGAGTCTTCTGCCAGTTCCTGTAGTACATTAGCAACAAAGTCTCAATGAATCGTGAAGCAGGTCATACCATGAAAGATGGAAAAAGACATTTCCTTGTATATATTAGGACAAAGAATTGTTGATTCCAGTGCTGTGCTTCCGTCAGCAACTGCTACTTCTGCAGGCAGGGATCCACGTAATGCATTTGCTTGCAATGGATTTTACCTGTGGCAAAAGACAATTGAACGTTTCAGGGTTCAAGAAAAATGTACACTTCATCGTTCGCCCGTCTAGGAACTACAAATAGGGAACTAATGTGTCGTCTCTGATGTCAACATATTAATTAGGAGATATGAACAACGCACGCAAGGCGATTTCCAAGATAATAATGTCACTACAATTGTTTAATCAGCAAGGAATAGTAATTTGGGGCCGCACCGATCAAGCATCAAATATTCATTAAGTGCTGCTGCTTAGTGCAGAAGATGCTCCTGAGTTGAAATCTTGGCTGCAGCGAACTGCACATTAGCGGGATTCTCTCGATATATTGACTGGGATTGTCTCTTTACTGCCCAGCGATAAACAACAAAATATTGTGAAATCTATTAAAGCGGAACAAAGTTTTTCTCTCATTGTAGGTGAGACTTTCTTCATGTCAGTGAAGGAACAACTATCAAATCCACATGCTTCAGATATGTCGATAAAAATCTGCAAGTTGAAGAACTGTTTATAGATTTTTATGAAGTACCTGTAGCAAGCTCTAGTACATTACTGGAAGTCGTCCAGGATGTCATAAGTCGTTAATCTCTCGAGATAAACTACTGTCGTGCTTAATGTTATGATGGCGCAAGTATGGCAGTGGATATTCAACAGGATTACAAAGTAGGATTACTCAGTTGCAGCCGAGAGCTATATTAGTTCATTGTTCGGCGCATAATTTGAATTTGGGTGATTCTTCGGAAATTAACATCATTTGTAAGATATTCGCCAAAGAGACTAGTAGTGTTTCAATTGCTACAAGAAGACAACGAAGATGGTGTTGTAAAAAACATTCCCTGGCTGATGTTCTGTCCCACAAGGTAGTGTTTGAGGGTACAATCACTAAAATAGTTGGAAAGTAATTATGAAGTTCTCTTGAAATTTTTGGAATTGAGAATATTCATTACATTAACTTATCCTTCCTTATAACCCAAGCCCACTCGCTTGACAGCTCTTGCCTGTCACAGAGACCTTTGTGTGTGCAGGCACGTTGTCAGTGCATTGCTTTGGTCCCAGGGATCCCCCACAGTACTCATTTCAGACTAAGTCGACCTTTGAAACATATGACCTGCATGTCCATTCAAGTACATATGAATTCATGTTTGAGTGGGTTTAAGTAAGCTGTGTTACTGCCTTAGCTAGGTTGGCCCCAAATTATACTTATAGCACAGGTATATTTGACATTATCACAGCACAGCCCTTCATGGCATAGGCAGTGTTCATAAAAGTTTACAAATAAAGGGTAATCGTTTTAAAAAATATTGAGGCCCCATGAAAACATATACCACATTCCACCATTGATATGCACTCACAGGAATTTTGGCAAGTGGACGCCTGTGGTAGTGGTGATACAAAAGATATAACTTATTTTATTGGTTGTGTAGATGGTTTGGATGCAAATTTGGAATACCATTAATATCATTGTAGTATGGGTACATTACTGAAACAAAAATATCTCTGTTTTGTTGCTCTAACGCATGAACCAGCTTCACACACTAAAACTTCAAATAGATTTCTTTCTTCTTCTGGTGTGTTAGTGTTAATCTTCATATGTCTTTCAAATGGACCATTATTCACAGTCAGAACACAGATGTACATGACATAATACATTAGCTTTTCCATCTAGTTGTCTTGGCCACTGGTGACCTCTATTAAATTCATGTCTATGTGTAGGTCTATTATTTGTAATTAACGGATCAGGCATATTGCCCACCTCTATAGCTGAGTGGTGAGTGCAAATGACTGACATACAGAGTACGTGAGTTCAATTCTAGATAGTGTCAGAGGTGTTTCCTTGGTGAGAGTACTGGAAAGGATCCACTCATCCTTGCAATGCCAGTTGAGGGGCTACTTAAATAAGATGTAGCGGCTGCAAGGTCTGAAAAACCGGCAGTTGCCAAGAGAGTAATGTGCCGATCCCATTGTAACGCCGGAAATGCATATCCTCCTATTTCCATCTGTTGTACTGTAAGTTTTTTCCTTAATTTGTTACCTGAATATATGACATTTCTGTGCCTTTATATATTGTAATTGTTTTACTATTTGTATATATATATATATATATATATATATATATATATATATATATATATATATGTATGTATGCATTTATGTCGGTCTTGCCTAGGGAAAACTGCTATCGAACGATTACATCGATAGGTCGTGTGAAGAATCAAAGTGTGTAGGATCTTTGGTAGTGTTAACTCTGCCGCGTGGAGCGCGGGCAGGGCAGTCGGGGTCTGGCTGGAGTAGCGAGTGGAGCAGGTGTGTTGTGTGACGCTCCCGCGAGTTGCCGCGCTTTCGGGGTTTGGCAGCATGTAATTGCGCTCGACTCGCGATGATAGTTTCTGACATGGTGTCGCGGATGGGAAGCATTAGCTGGCGCACATCAAGAGCCCGTTTCGCCTGGTGACCGTGTCGAGAAGAAGGCCCGCCAACATCCAGCTTCTGCAACAGCGACGGCCGACAATGAGTGACTGTCTCCACCTCCTCGATCGACGGCTTCAAACCTTCAATCAACCAACAAGGAAGACTAAAAGCACGTAAAGTTTCAGAACTGTATGGCAGACCTCAGCTTTTCAAATTGTTCCATTTGCCTCGCAAAATTACAGCAACTCAGCATGAACCTTTGTTGCTCATTGTCCCAATTGCATTACCAAGCAGGGTCCCTTCCTTTTCCGAAATGAAACCGAGCGTCGTTGAAATTCAGACGCCAGCATTAAAGTACTATCATTGCATTTCATTACTTTAGTTTCCAAGTGCAGTTAAAGCATAGCTGGCTACAATGGTTAGATTACACAAGCACAAATGAAGAGTGCGAGTTTTGTTAGCATATTTTAGCTTACCTGTGACTGCAGCTCAGCTTGGTACGTACTAAATTTTATTATTGTTAATTATTCAGAATCATTTAATTCAAGTTCAAAGTTAAATCTCTTGTTTCTAAATTGCGTAGAGTCAAGTTGCTTTTGAAATGATTGTTGAGGTAGTCCAAGACTAACCGTATTCTGCTGGATTTCGATGTGCTTCAGAAAGAAAGCTCACTATTAACTTCAGTCACTAAATTAACTTTCGATTTTCCGGTTTTATTAATTCTTTTGCTAAATTAAGTCAGAGTGTAGCGAAATTTATTACTTCTGACAAACTTTCAGTTTTCACACTACACGTGTCAACCTTCAGTTGCCACGCTTCTAGTGCTAATTATATGTGTAATAACCTTTCTTTTTCAGTTACTATAGTAATTGTCCTTAGGACTGGCGACCGTGATTTCCCCCAAATCTCAAATATCTAATTACCGCTAGTTAATTGTTGACGTAACGGCCGCACATTTACTTTCTTTATTAACTTTACCCCTTTTCAAAATTAATTTCCACCAGTTTCATTTGCATTTTTCCTTTCATTTAGATGTAATCCTTTCCTCCCTCTTTACCGACAGATTAACTTCGGTGACGATTGCTTTCCCAAATTTCCCATTAGGTACACGCGGTTTAATTTTTCACTGTCATTAAGGTCGATAAGTGAGGGGGAGGTTACACCATGTTCCTTCATATTGCAACTGAATAACGCCATCTGGCAGAGAATGATACGTGCCGACTCCATGCCCCTTCATACTGCAACTGAATGACGCCATCTGGCAGAGGATGTTATGGTTGCAGGTGCATGCACTCCTGTAACTCTGATAGTGGAGTTTAGTTTTTTTTATAACAGGCTTATTGCAATCGTGTTCAAACGGAATTTCTGAGTGATTGTGCCACAAATGAAATGCTACTTCTGCTACTTGTAATACCTTTCTTATTGCCCTTTCATAATGTCATTTTGTATTCTTCTTGTTCTGTCAATGGATACCATACTACAGCTTGCAGATGTGTCTTTCACATCACATCTAGGTCTTTCATAAAATTTAATGTATCTTGAAATGGCTGACAATTCTTTACAAAATTATATGTTACTTGAAATAATGGTAATGCCTCCACTAAAGCGTCATTACTCACTTGACTATTGAGACAATAACCTGGAAGAGACCAAATTCATTTAAACACTTCATTGCTCCATTTTTAATGTAAGCAACAAATATGTTCACCATCAACAGCAATAGAAATATCTTCGTATAACGTTTTTAAAATATTGACTTTTTAACTTATTATTGTGCCTATAGTCACTATTAAAAGGTGGCATGAAAATTAGTTTGTACCAATACTTTAAGCCTATGCTGCTATTTTTAGCCCATCTAGTCAGAATTTAGGTCATAAAGATAATTCACACACTGATCACATAGTTGATTTATGAATGTTGAAACATCATCAAGGTGACATATGTATAGAAAGAATGAAAGTCAGACGTTTTGGTAGAGAGTCTATCCATTCATATACAAACTGATGAGCCAAAACATTGTAACCACCTTCTTAACAGTTTGTTGGTCCACATTTGGAATGCAATACAACAATGATTCTGCATGCCGTGAGTTCGACAAGTTCTTGATAGGTTTCTGAAGGTAGGTGACACCATATGTCCACACACAGATAACGTAATCCCTTTAGATTATGCACTGGCGTTTTATTGGCACAGGGATGTCGCAAGTTAGTGTCTCATACGTGTTCCGGAGAATTCAAATCACACGACTATGCTCCTCAAACACTGTAGCACAGTTCTGCAATAGTGACATGGACACTTATCCAGCTGGAAGGCACCATCAGTATCAGGAAACACATTAAGTAGAAGGTTATTTACGTGGTCTGCAATAATGTCGGTTCTAGACACTACAGTCTGGAACCGCGTGACCGCTACAGTCGCAGGTTCGAATCCTGCCTCGGGCATGGATGTGTGTGATGTCCTTAGGTTAGTTAGGTTTAAGTAGTTCTAAGTTCTAGGGGACTGATGACCTCAGAAGTTAAGTCCAACGCTCAGAGCCATTTTGCAATAATGTTCATACAGCCTACAGCTGTCATGTTGCCTTTGATTACTACCACATATCTCATGAAAGGTCATGTGACTGTTCCCACAGCATAATATTGCCCACACCAGTTAGCATTTGTGGCATGTATAACACATTGTGTTACGAATCTTACCAAGAATGCCACATGCCAAGGCGAGTATATGGATGGCCACCCAAGGCCAGAAACAGAGTAGTCAATAAATATTAAATCAGATGACAGATTCGAAACTTTTGATAGGGAAGAAACCACTGCTGTATCCATAATTTGCGTATCAGTTTTATTTCAAAGTATCTAAAAATTCAACCATGAATTAAATTACTAAAATAATTACAGACAGTAAAGGAATTTATAACAATAATTCCTAACATTTTAGAGGAATGAATGATGTGTTCAGTATGGTGGTGGCCACTAAAAAGACACAGATGTACAATGTCTAAGCATTAAGAAGTGATGTTTGGAAGCAGGATGAAGCCTTCGTGGAGAACCATCAGAAAGGAGTTACTGAGGAAAATGTAGAGGACATCAGGTATTGTGGCCCACTTACGATCGCCTATGGGAGCAGTAATAACAGGCCATGGATCTGATTTGCAGCTGTACATCCTGAAAAGGTGGAAGCGTGGACGATCAGGTCCAGGAGGAAGACTCTTGAAGACTATCTTTGGAACACCTGACGCCAGTGATATGAGGTAGGAGAACAACAAGTTAGTTCATATGCAAACTGAAATTGAATTGTGGCTTAATGGCATATCACCCATCTGGCTAACCTGGAACGGAGAGTGTTGAATAATCCTAAATTACGTAAAACGTTTTGCGGTGAAGCTGAGTGGCTATGTTGTGGGGTGAATTGAGATATGGGTATTGTACAATTGCGACTAGACCCGTTAGACACATGGTTAAACCTGGCAAGACTTCTACACTCCCTTGTTGGCAGCATGGGCAACATTCGAACAGAAGTAGCAGAACTAAAGGAAGACTTGCATCTATATCTACTTGATTACTCTGCAATTAACATTTAAGTACCTGGCAGAGGGTTCATCGAATCACCTTCAAGCTATTTCTTCACCATTTTACTCTCAAACAGCGCGCGGGAAAAACGAACACACCCTTTCCGTGAGAGCTCTGATTTCTTTCATTTTGTTATGATGATCGTTTCTCACTATGTAGGTGTGCAGCAACAAAATATTTTCGCATTTGGAGAAGAGAGTTGGTGACTGAAATTTCGTGAGGAGATTCTACCACAGAGAAAAACGCCTTTGTTTTATTAACGACTCTCATCTAAATTCGTGTATCATGTTCGTGGCATTCTCTCCCCTATTTCGCGATAATACAAAGAGAGCTTCCCTTATTCCATTAAGTTTTGGGATTACAGCTGGATGATATCAGATTCTTGTTGTCTACCATTCTCTCATTTTCTGGTGAGTGTTTAGCACTGGAGCTTGCTGGTGCACTTCGCTAACTTTACACCAAAAAACTGGCGCCAATTAAAGTCAGTATCAATACTTTTTAATGCAATCCAAATGTTATATTTAACTAAAATCGTTTTATCTGCTCATTGTAGAGCTCCTTAAATTCATTCATGGTATAGTTCTCCTAGAAGAACTAAGATGAAGAATATTGTACATATGTTTTTATGACGATTAAAATTGGTGAAATTTATGCAATTTCTATGTCAAAGATTAAGAAGATTAAGGCAATTAAGAACAATGCAAGAGAAAAACGTATTCATGATGATCTTTTTGGACTGAATCTACATTCAAATGGTGATCTTTTTTCTCAGTCATTAACTAATTCTTCAGAAAGGATTGTTGCAAGCGTTATGACAATTATTGAAACAATTAACCGAACAAATATTCTAGAAGATAAAACTAGAATTCTTTTCCTTCATTAGCACTTATTGATTGGAAGTCAAATGTGCTATTTGTACTAGGACAACTATTATCTATCTCATCAGTATATTCAGATATATAGGAATAATCAAACCACATCTACAAAATGTCGGTATTATGCTTTTGTCTAAAATCCAAAGTGGTGTCTTGGTGAGAAATGATTTATTAGATGTCGAAATAAACATGTTGTTAAAAAAATTGTTCCAATAATTCCGTGAAGTACATGAAATCCTGTGGCAACGAAAATGTTGATGCATAAACTGCATCGACAATGGTAAAAGGTGTTGCTCAAAATTCATATGCTGGTTATATAGTGACACAGTCCCTTTGACTGTTCAGAGATGTCACTAAACCTGCCCAAAGATGTGAACACCCATGCATGAGCAGCGCCTATTAGACGGAGGCGGCTCGACAGTTGATCAGTTCCAGTCATTTCACCAGTAAGGAGGTATACGGCTCGTGTCGTCTGTAGTTCAACCATGCCTAGACGGTCAATACCACGGTTCGATCACGTGCCAGGAAGAGCTCTCAACAAGGGAAGTGTCCAGGCGTCTCGGAGTGAACCAAAGCGATATTGTTCGGACATAGAGGCGATACAGAGAGACAGAAATTGTCGATGACAGGCCTCGCTCAGGCCGCTCAAGGGCTGCTACTGCAGTGGATGACTGCTACCTACGGATTATGTCTCGGAGGAACCCACCACATGAATAATGCTTTTCGTGCAGCCACAGGACGTCGTGTTACGACTCAAACTTTGCGCAATAGGCTGCATGATGCCCAACTTCACTCCCGACGTCCATGGCAAAGTCCATCTTTGCAACCACGACACCACACAGCGCAGTACAGATGGGCCCAACAACATGCGAAATGGACAGCTCAGGATTGGCATCACGTTCTCTTCACCGATGAGTGTCACATATGCCTTCAACGAGAAAATCGTCGGGGACGTGTTTGGAGGCAACCCGAACAGGCTGAACGCCTTAGACATACTGTCCAGCCAGTGCAGCAAGGTGGGGGTCCCTGGTGTTTTGGGGTGGGATTATGTGGGCTGACATACGCCGCTGGTGGTCATGGAAGGCGCCATAATGGCTGTACGATACGTGAATGACATCCTCTGACCAATAGTTCAACCATATCGGCAGCGTCTTTATGGACATCTTGTGAATGACTTCCTCGACTAGAGTGGCCAGCATGTTCTCCAGACATGAACCGCATCGAACTTGCCTGGGATGGATTGAAAAGGGCTGTTTATGGAGAACATGACCCAACAACCACTCTCAGGGATCTGCGCCGAATCGTCGTTTAGGAGTGGGACAATCTGGACCAACAGTGCCTTGATGAACTTGTGGATAGTATGCCATGACGAATACAGGCATGCATCAATGCAAGAGGACGTGCTACTGGATATTAAAGTACAGGTGTGTGCAGCAATGTGGACCACCACGTCTGAAGGTCTCGCTGTATGGTGGTACAATATGCAATGTGTGGTTTTCATGAGCAATAAAAAGGGCTGTTTATGTTGATCTCTATTCCAATTTTCTGTACAGATTCCGGAACCCTCGGAACCGAGGTGATGCAAAACTTTTTTTGATGTGTGTATAATCTTAATAATAATGTAAAAAATAAACCTTATAATGCTTGAGTATGGTTAGATTTTGTAAGTTTGTGATGTGCTCATGTTACGATTACTGCTGATGCAAGAAGAACTGTTACATTAACCCTGTCTTCACCAGAGTTGCTTATCGGAAATATACTCTTCCCATATATATATTTCACATACTCACATAATATCGATTTTCACCACTCTTTGCCACTGTTTACGTCAAGCCTCATGCCAGTAGTAACTGTTCTTGACAACAGATGGCGGGAACTCATGAGCAGGGGTGTGGGAAAAAATGGTTGTGTGGGCGATTTGCTGCAATCCTCATTGTGATGAACTGATGATAAAAACAGTGTAAAATAAGTCAGTTTTACACTTTCCTTTATAGTGAAATAATTTTCATATGTTGCGAAATTCTTCCTGCTCAATTACATTAAAAAAATTTCTTACATAATAATTTCCTTATACGATAAACTACGAAAAATCTTATTTTGCTTCAAACCAACAGTGAAGTAGAGTGGAAATTCCTTGACTTAGTGCCTCACTTCACAAATCTACAGATACAGATGCTCGAAATTTTGCTTTTCAGGTGTAAAATCATAATCTAGGCTATTTTTAAACATTTTCGCATTACGTTTGGCCTCATTACCGACATTGAACTTGAATTTGTAATAAATTTACTTGATAATGTATACAATGCACACATAGATGTCCCTGATGGTGATATATCAGATATTGGGGACAAAGATGAAACTGTCGAAATTGATGAAAGTTCTCAAGCTCTTTCCAAAGCAGCTGTCATGAATTTCATTTATATGGTGGAAAAGGACTGGGGGGGGGGGGGAATTAAATTTCGGTGATTACAGAGAAGCAAGAGACAAAATATGAAATCCCAAAGGTAAGGTTCACTAACAGAAGTAATAATAGTGAGAAAGTATGTAAGTATACACTGAGCAGCCAGAACATTACGACCACCAACTTACTATCAATATAAACCCCTCCAGGCAATAGCAGCGTCAGCTAGCGAGGAATGACTATTAGTCAGACACACGCAGGGTGCATGTAGTATCAGTGAGCTTGCTGTCTATGTGTAGAGTGGAGAAGGTGCACAATTTATTTGAGTTTGACTAAGTGCAGATTGTGAAGGCCCGGAGGGTCAGCATGAGCATTTAGGAAAGTTCATGACTTGTCGGGTGTTTGAGGACTACCGTGATGAGTGTCTTCAATACGTGGAAAAATCAAGGTGTAACTAAGTCCAGACATTGTGGGGTTTGGCGGCCTCCACTCATTAAAGATGTCAGACATCGTAGGTTGGGCAGACTGGTAAATCAGGACAGGTGACGAACTGTGGCTGAACTAACATCAGCGTAGAAGTATGTCTGAAGACAATATGCATTGAGCACTCCTAACAAAGGGCCTTGGCAGCCTATGACCCATGCACGTGCCAATGTTAACACCACGACATCGGCAACTGTGTCTGAAATGAGCACATGAACATTGGCACAGGACGTTGGTGCAGTGGTAGAGAGTTGCAAGGTCTGATGAATTCTTATACCTTCTTGATCATGCTGATTAGAGGGAGGACATCCGTCGTCTTTCAGGGCAACAGCTCCTTGACACCTGTATTGTGCGGTGGAGACAAGCTGGTGGCAGGTCCAATGTGCTCTGGGGAACATTCAAGTGGGCATACATCTGTTCAGTGAAGCTTGTACAAGGCACCATGATGGTCAAGGAGTACTGTACACTGGTTGCAGCCTATGTACACCCCTTCACGACAATCATGTTTCCTGATGGCAGTGGCACTTTTCAGCAAGATAATGCATCATGTTACAAAACCAGCAGTGTGACAGAGTAGTTTGTGGAATATAGTGGCGAGTTTCTATTGATGTGCTGGTCCCCCAACTCGCCAGATCTGAGCCCAATTGAACACATCTGGGATATGATTGAATGTGGTGTCAGAGCTCATTGTCCCACTTCCCAGAATTTGATGGAATTAGGTGACATGTGTGCGAATGTGGTGCCAACTCCCTGCTGCGACATGCCAAGGCCTCATTGCTTCCATGCCATGATGCATCACCACTGTTATCCAAAGGTGGACATACCGGTTGTTAGGTATGTGATCATGACGTTCTGGCTGATCAGTGTAAGTGCAACACAGATGTCCATTTCCTTCAACTTCATGCTGATTTATTATGAAGTGATGAAGTTGTAATTTCTCAGCCAAAATCAGATGTAAGCAACCATAACGCAAATGAAGGGGCACCATCTATACATGATCAGTAGGAACAGCAACAAGTGAAACAGATGTAAGCATACTGATTATAAAATTAGCGAAACTAATTTTGTGGTGCAAGACACAGAAAGAGAATGATCACTTCCACCACCACCAGCAGAGGAAATGACACCCTTGCAATATTACAAAGTATTTCTTAATTATGATGTATTTGAGCTCATTGCTGAGTAGTCCAACATCTATGGTGTACAGAAAGATTCAGTTAGTTTGCAGACAAGTAAACATGAATTAGAACAGTTTGTTGTTGTTTTTTAAAAGAAGTGGGCATAATGAAAATGCCTTCCATTCATTTACTGATATGATGAGCAGAAATTGGTTCTTCCAGCTACTGCGATATTTTCATGTGGCCCATAATCAACAATTGCCTAAAGGGAATGATAACCGAGACAACATCTTCAAGATTCGTTTGATTTTCTCTGCATTTCTGTCATCATTGCAGACAGTCCTCTTAAAGTGTACCAAGCTGTTGATATACAGATAATATGATTCAGAGGCAGAAGCAGTTTGAAACGATATATAAGAAGTAAGCCTCACAAACAGGGTTAGAAATCGTTTGTGAGAACTGGTTCTTTGGGCATGATTTATGATTTAGAAATTTATGCTGGCGAAAACGCTTGCAGTGATAGAGTGTTAGGTTTGTCTGGTATAATGTTTTGGCGTTGATGTAAAAATTGCCAGAGGAACAGCATTTCAAAGTGTTTGCAGATAGTTGGTTTTCATCAATATCATTAGCAACTGCCCTCAAAGAAAGAGGCACTGAATTCTGTGGCACAATTAGACACTTAAATTGTCTGTGGGTGCTTTACACCTATCTTTGCCATCTTAAAACGATTTTTGTGTTCGTCCAGAAAGTGATGGAGAACATACTGACCATAAATTGCAGTCCGCAAGTACACATTACTCTTTGTACTCACTGAAATAAAATGTTCATACTTCCTATTTACTCAGTGTGATCAGGAACTATGACTATAAATAATAGTGTTGAGTTGTAACTGATTGATGTACTTTTTAAAGTTCACACACACAAAATATAATAGTATCCCTAATAATAATAATAATAATAATAATAATAATAATAATAATAATAATAATACTATCCCTGTTGGAAGCAGCACTATTAACAGTTCAGAGATAGTAGTAGAGCAACAAGGACATCAGCGCATTTTGTTAGTGCAGGTCGTCTACATCAGGGGCAGGTATGCACTCAAGGACAAACCTATTGTTCTCCTTTGATTGAAAGGTACTTAATCTATTGTTCTGTTAAGTGCTTTTCCATATCACCCCATTTTCTTTTGATTGACATGCACTTAACCTACTGTCCCCCTCGCCCGATCCCCCCCAACCCCCTCCCCCCTCACTGCTACAGGTTACACTTTCAGGTCTGAGTTATTGAAATAGGCCCCTCTAACTCTTATCAATTTGATTAACTACTTCATTAAATTGATCAATTAATTAACCTCTCTGGTGGGAAAGTGCCATGCCCCCATGCCACGCCCCCTGGCGGGATGTTCAAATTAGATCAGGACAATGCAACCTCTAGTAACCAAAGAAAATGGCGGGAAGATAGGTCACTTGGGCTACCTCCACTAACCTGTCATCCGACTGCCACCTCTTCCTAGGAAATGGTGGGAAGAGGACTAGACGTGTGCTGGACATAAGTCTTTGTTTTGCATGCACTATTTATTTAAACAGTTAGAGGCAGTGCCTCCATCCAGTGTGTTAACCACGAAGTCAGGGAGTCCAACTCACCTAGTACACAGTACCACCAGCAGAGAGCACTGTCGTACATTCCATGACGTAATCCAAGATGGTGGAGAAAATTTCAGGAAACAGTGTTGTTGCCATGTGCTCCGGAGCCCAACTGACCTAGTACACAGTACTGCCATCAAAGTGGACTCTGTCGTCCGTTCCATGACGTAATCCAAGATGGCGGTCTGGTGGTGGAGAGGAAGGGTCTCATAACAGGGATTTCAAGAGTATATTGTTTATTTATATAAAATTCCATTCGTGGGGGTTGGATTTCTCATGGTCACAATTCTCTGCTGTTTGGAAACATGTAGGTCTTCTAAGTAGTAATTACATGGAGCAAACATGTTGCATAACCTAATGTTCGGCACTGTAGTCTGGGTGTCTTAACCTAATGCTTGGGCCTCTGTCAGCACTTATCCTATTGTTCTGTTAAGTGATTTCTAATGTCACCCCATTTCCTTAAACTACTGTACCGCATTTGATGCCAAATTAAGTAATCGGTTATACCCTCCCATCATTTTCTGGTACAATTTTCTAATTTCACATGCTTTTGAACGCCATTTCTCGCGCATTCGTCTCTGTCATCCACCCCTTAAACTGTTGTGCTGCATTTTACATAAAAATTACTTAGATTAAATTAGTGTTCTGCACTTAACCTGCTGTTCTGCTCCATGTCACCCACTCACACACAGTCTCCCCTTAACTATTGTACCACTAAAACCATGTTGATATAAAAAAGTTTATGCAAATTAATTAAATCGATATTCTTCACATGTATGGGGTAGTGTTTTTTTTTAAATCACAGCATCCTATTGGTCTTAGAGTATTGTTCGTCTGTATGGGGCCCTTACCAGTTGGGTCTGATTCAAGTGATTGAGAAGGTCCAAAGAAGAACTGCAAGATCCCTGACTGGTACATTTAGCCATCATGAGAGTGTTACAAATCGCGTTGACAGTGGGACACACTTGCAGATAGATGATGCACTAAATGGAAGGGGCTGCTCACTAAATTCCTAAATCCTATCTTTGCCGAGGATGTAGAGCATATATTATTACCAACAACTTTCATAGCCCACAATGATTACCATTCAAAGATAAGAGAAATTAGAGCTTGTACTGAGGCGTTCAGACAGTCCTTTTTCCCTCACGCAATCTGCGAGTTGAACAGAGGGGGATGGGGGTAAATATGACTTTGGCATGAATAGTGCCCTCCAGCACACACCCCTTGATGGATAGCGGAGTATTTATGTAGATGTAGATGAAATATAGTTTGAACAAAAGATCGCTAGTAAAAAACACATCCCGCCACGCGACACCCGACGCCAACACCAGAGTTGGGGTGCATCGGCAGGGCCCACGAAGCTACGACATGACCGTTCTAGTCCAGCAAGGATGAGGTGCCGGCATCTCTTTCATACTTGACACCTGAGAAATTACTGTCGAAATATGTATTCACCTAGGTATCGTTGCTTGTGCGATGATGCATAGGGTCCAGTGCGGAGA
Source organism: Schistocerca nitens (assembly GCF_023898315.1). Lineage (NCBI taxonomy): Eukaryota > Metazoa > Arthropoda > Insecta > Orthoptera > Acrididae > Schistocerca > Schistocerca nitens. The sequence goes on along the minus strand of NC_064616.1, from coordinate 601,249,663 downwards.
GAGAGATCTTGCATTACCTCCCAGAATAGCACAGGATACATTCCTAACAGTACAACCCATCTGTCAATAAACTTACCTGTCAAACTGCCAGTGCTACTGGTGTGGAAGCACCACCCGCCTTTTTTTTCTTTCTGCGGATGAGACTTTCAGCCACAAAAACTATTTTATACAGATAGCTATACTGCACCCACAATTAAACCTTGCAAAGTACCATACAAATCATCAGATACAGAAAGACTCCTACTCAACTACACTGCACTCCCACTGAGGACAGGAGCTTGAATATTAGAACGTGAAACAGATCTCTGACCCATCAATATATCACCGTGTCAATCTAGTAAACATAGAATTTGTATCCTGCGCCATACAAAGTCAGCCCATTTACATCATTTGTACATTTACCGCGAAGACAGACAGCGCCATATAAACTCCTCACAGCACTAGGTATTTCCCTGCGAGGTCGGCGGTCATCCACCCCCGACAGGTGACCAGAGCACCCTCAGCAGACAGAAGTCACTCTCAGAACTGTTCTACAAATTCGAGCTCAATGCCCCTCGGAAAAAACGCATTACTGTTTCTGGTCCAGAACTGCTTGCTTGCTTTTGTACACCCATCTCCAGACTCTGGGATTACAAGAACACGTGTATTTTCGCTTTGTTTACCATAATATTATACCATTTTCGCGGTACTTCTCGATATCTGTATCCTACCAATCGCTCGCACAACATAAATCCGAAGATATAGACTGGAAATTATTTCTCTACAAACCCCAAACTTTAGCGAGGTGGAGCGCGCTTTAGATCACTGATTAACTAAAAAATTGTCACGCCTGCAAAGACATTTACGTGAGAACACGAAACAAATAGAGGAAAACTGATTTTTCCATTCGCGAATACCAATGTCGGTGACGTAACAGATTCCAAATCAACCCTATAATTTACAAGGTCCATTAAGGTGTGTCTCATGTGTGGAGAACTGGCAAACATGTTTTTCACCTGCTTGACGCACACACCACAATCGATGTTCCCTCAAAGGCGCGAAATGTGCAGAAGCAGTTAACCAAACAATATACAAGGGAGGGAATAACAGCCCAGCGCAAACACATGTCCCTATTCAATCTTCTCAAATTTCCATGCGATCACGAAAGCTACCCAACACATATTAAGTATTAGTTCGCCATGCTACCGTCTAGAGGACAACCCATTTAAGACATCTACATTCCTACGATCCAACAGGTCTCACCATTCAGATAGATCCTACTGTTAATGGGAAACATGAGCCATCCCCGCACTACACGCCAAGCACACACATGTAGAATCATCACCCTAAGAAATCGGTCACATATATATTTTATCCCAGTACTTACAACTAGATGTTACAATCACGATCTCAGTTGAACGACATTCAACAATGGGTGAAGTATCGGAAATACACCCTGTTGACTACTGTGGCTCTGGAAATAGAAATATCTCTACCATTCTTATGACTTTACATACTCTTCCCTTCGCCATCACAGTATTCCAGGCCAAATCCATACCTTCCTTACGAATGAAAAGTCATTTCCTTTGCACATGTCTGAACACAGACACATAATTTATAAGCCTGATGCTCAAGGCGAACTTATTTTCCTTCTATAATTTAGGTACACAAGTTATGAGAAATAATTTTTCTTTTTTAAAATTTTATTATTTGGAAAACTACTAATAGCTTTTTCGAAATGATTATTGGCAATACACCACTTCATAAAAATCATCACGTTACTATAGCTCACTTTTACTAGATACTTCATTATTAAGTTTGAATCACGAATTTTGCAATTTTTTTATAAGCCATAGCTATTATGCTCTGAAGGTCAACATAGGTTTTTAAAAATAGCCATATTTTGATCTATTTTACAATGTACTTCATTACCACACATGTTGCTTTACTTAGAAAATCGAGTAGCCTTTGTAAGCACTATCTTCATATGGCTCAATAATTATTGTATGGGTTAGTATGCTAAAGAAGTCATTTGTTCGACAGCAGTTACTTTGCTTTCTTACACACATAACTAAAAAGCTATTATTATAACCTACCAGCACTCTACAGTCTGCACTTTTTAACACATTCATTTATCTGTATAGTGGTCAGTATATGTCTACATTTATCTGTTAATTGATATCTACCTTATGCAAGATTGCACGTTTTTCAGCCCTTTTTACGAGACATGAAGAAACTACAGACCAATTTTCCATACGTCAGACTAATGACTTCATTTCTCCCTAGTTTCATTTATCCATACATTTCACTTTCCTACATATTTTGACGCACTTTCTCCCTTTTATTTTCGTTAGCCTACTGACCTCATTATTTACACATATTTTTGGTGTAATCCGCACACCACTCTCACATGTCTCTTATATTAATAAAGACATGCTCTGGCTTGCCTGTTTTGCACCATATTATTACTCTCTCTTACCTATTCTATAGAGGACCCTACCTCCAACATGAAAATTAATAACTTATGCAGAGTTAATTCTTTCAGATTCCAGAAATTTTGAAGTTCAATTACTTCTCTTAAAGCAAAGTATCTGTATTTTGTTGTTGCTAATCCTACTGGTGGGTTTTATTTATTAATTATTAACTTTAGCCTTTATTTTTCTATCATTTGTGCTCATAAGTTATCCACTGTTATTTTAACATTTAGAATTTACTATTGCAAACTACCTTTCATATTCTCTTATAAGTCATCATTCAGGTATCATTCTTACTTACTAGGAAGATATTACAAACTAATAGCATATTTACCACATGAAGGCATATATTGCTTGCTTGCTTACTTACTATATATAGAACAGATAAAGAGAATGAAACTTGAAAGGGAAATAAAGATTCGCCCAGCTGGGCGTGCAGAGTACGCCAAACTGTGTATCTGCTGAAGAGTGGCAGACTCCGTACAGAATCTAATTACTGTCAATTTTGGAAGGCTTCAGATCCACAATGTTTCATAGCCCTAGTTCTCTCATACTTTTTGGGTATTGCAAGCGGTATGTGTTTGCATGAGACTTACCTGTTATCCTCTTAACAGTTTCCTTTCTCGCAACATGCTTCTGATAATGTTTCTTGAAAAATACTTGACCAGGCTTTGCACTCGAGGAGCAAACATATCTTTTAACTTCACCAGGCATATAAGAGAATACATTGTGATGAGTGGTTAATGATTCCCTTAATTCTGACCTCTGTCTATTAGAAATTTGAGTTGTTGCCTATAACTTTGCCTCTCTCTCTCTTCTAGGATATAGTTACCTTCCATATTAGAATCTTGCATATTGCAACTGAACTCAGTACATTCCTGCAAGTATCTCTTATTCCTCATTAATCTAATAAGCACTTCCCATGCTTCATCATAACTTCCCACATAATTTCCAATGAAAGGCTCGGTAATCAGTTGGGAATCTGGTAAAGTTAATCTTAAGGGGGGGGGGGGGGAATGTAATGCAGAATCATTAAAGCCATATTTATTAATGAACAAATGTAAAATTTAGCATGTGTAAAGCAAAAGAGCTGTGTTTTAATGGGAAAATATCATAAAATATAGAGGGTTAATATTTTGACAGAAGTCTGAATTTTTTACTTTTTATAGTCTTCTTTATAATAAGCCAAAACTCAATTTATAATCATGCATTTATTCTGAAAATTTTATTATAGTGTCCTGAGAACTACAGACCACTGCACTACAGTTATTAATTTATGCTACAAATTGATTCATTAACAGAGTTTTTGATTTTGTACAGCCAAAATTAACTTTTTTCCTACATACAACCATCCAAAAATAAGAATATAATTATAGGCTCTCGTATTTTTTTAGTTCCAGGGAGATAGCAACACTTCGGGAACAGTTCCTGAAAATTTCATAGCATTAGAACATATACTTTTTGAGAAAAGGCTTCTAATAACGTAAAAAAAAATGTAAACAGAGAAAATGAGGTTCAAAGATTTTCTTCTCACACTTCCACATGTAATAAGTTTACCTCAATTTTAAAATCTTCCATACTGATACTCTTCATCCTCCAGTTTTCTCTTCTCTCGTCTTTGACTCTGCCTAGCTTGTATTTGCAGGTAAGACATTGATCTGCTGGCTTTCCTGACCCTGCTCACGTCAATGATGTAAAATGCCCCCTGTTTTTCGTAAACACACCAGGATCTATACCAACTCTCATCACCACTTCAATTCTGCCATATTTCCATTATTGTAACATAAAACTGTATCATAGACACTTATTTTGAGTACTTCAAGTCCACAGAATCTCCTTTTTTGAGCATCTAATTCAAACTAAATTATTAAGGCTTTCATTTGCATTTTGTGCCTTTCCATGAAGACACTTCCTCAATAAGTCAGGGTTTGCAAAAAACCTGAATGTGGGCTTAATTGCATTCATAACACGTTCTGGTAATGAGTGTTTATGTGAATATGTCTCATTTCTGTTGCTGAACTTACACCAATCGTCTTTCAGACACAGATTGCGCATTGGAATTTGGTCTGTGGATAGTTTGTGAAAAAAAAAATGCCCACACAGCACGCATCTTTGCTTCCAAATTGTGTGTATTTTTACTAATAGCTCTCCCATAAAATAACTGGAGAGAATCAATTTCTTTCAGATTAAGCCTGCCTTTTCCTCCTAGTGGTTTCCCATTCTCAAGTGCTTCACCAAGCCTCATTTGGATGCGGCCAACACATTCCAAGTTTTCTTTGTAGGAGATTCATCTACCATAGGATCTATTTCTCTTTGGTTTATTTCCACCAATTCCTCCACTGCTTTCTTCACAGAAACTTTGGCAGAATCACATACAGCATCAGACATTTCTTTATTTATTTTTTCAAACCTTGCACAAGGTGGAGACATGTTCAGAAAACCACACAATAAATTATGTCCTTCCCTGCCCTGTCCAACGCATCTCAGAGCATAAGCTAACCTAAAATTGCTTGCAGAGCTACCAGTGCCAAATTTTTTGGAGGAGAGAAACGAAAATTCATAGCCACACGAATTACAAATTAATTTAAAATCACAAGCTATTCCCACTCTTCTTTCTTCAACAACACTCACACATTCTGTATACTTACAGCTAACACATGAACATGAAAACTATATAGCCTGACAGAGAAGCTCAAAATCAATAAAACTGAATCCAGTGGAATCCATATCATCATTCATGTACCTGTGCAATTCTCCTGTCCCAAGTTTTGCTGCTGAAGCTGAGAGTTATGTTCTTCATTTCGAGCTGCTCACTCTTTTTTTGTTGGTAAATCGATTTCCAGGAAACCTCCGTTTCCTAAACACAGTTTTCCCATTATGCATAAATCTTAACTTCCACGTAAAGGTTTGCCAATTCAACCTTCCACCTACTAATATCAGTTATTATTGTCAAAACGTACATAAACCACAGGCAAGAAAGTTTTCAAGCAATGATATAGATTTCAGCGAAAGATATAAATGTCATTCAGAGATATCGAAAGAAAATAGCCTTCACACTGACAAAAATTCCACTTAAGCAAGCAGTTTCACAAATTTCGGAAAAGGTGGGAGTGGTCACAGGTGCAGAGTTAATCAGATTAACAATTTAAAGGCATTTCTAAAGCTGCTACCAGGATAAAATTCACACACAACATAGATTAAACTGTGTACACCAATAAAATAATATTTTTGAAAAAAGCGATGTTTTTTACCAAAATCCATTACATCCCCCTTAAGTGGCTCTGATCAAAGTCAATCTTTCCTTGTTATTTAGTTAAAAGGTTTAGTCACCATTTCCACACTTAAACTGAACAAGATTGAACAGAAATGATCTATTATTATCTTACTATACCAATTGGTATCAAAGCTTCATGCTTTGCTGGCTTAGAAACGTTTGCAGTAGCACCTATTATTCTTAAACCACTTACTCTCGTGACAGTTAACTCATTTTATTGGGAATAAAGTCAAGGAATGCTTGGGATAAAACACTTGCTTCGCTGCACTGTTACTCCTGAGATGCTGGTTTTTATAATAGGGTGAGTTATTCTGGTTTGAACAGGTTCTTCATGAAAGTCTTCTAATAAATCTTTTTCAATCTGTCTTTAACTAAAGCAATTTTGTCCATTTGCAAGTACATCTATGCTAGATTCACGTGGTCATTAACCTCTACATCTGCAGCTGACTTTTCCAACCTGTTCACCAATTTTAATTCAAAACACGACTTCCTTGACTTTCGTTTGCTGCATGTCAGCTAAATACTCTCTACCTCTGAACAACTGTATCCCTACACAACATTACTGTCTATAATACTACCGTCTGCTTTTACAGACCTCATTATTATTGCTATCCTCTTCATCTAACAACAACAACAAATCCTCCTCCTCCTCAAAACCTAGCAAAACCGACTACTTGCTCCACCGAAACGTTAGCCTTCAGATTGCCGCTAATGTAGAAGATGTAAGCCTGTACTTCATCTTCGTCCTTAACTGATTTAAAACAGTTAATTTGTTCTCCCCTATTACTTGTAGCGTTTTTTTCCTTTTTGTCCCATTTTTCCAATGTGTCCAAAATGCCAATTAGATAATGAGTGTGATTTATCACATTACTGATACTGTCTGTTCCTTTTTCATCATCCCGGTTATTGGTCTGCGAGTGCTGACTGAATGTGCTCTGTGTTTGTGTTGCTGTTTCCAGCTAGTGAGCACCAGTTATATAAGGCCACATGTGGCCTACTGCGTTCACTTGATTCAGAATCACATCAGGTAGGAGGCTATGTTGAATGCTTACAGGAAATATAGTTATTAAACTCCTCCCTGTTCGGCACCAGCGTCTCATCACCTGAACACAGTGCATACACACAGCAAGTTTTTCGAACAAGACAGGAGCAGAGCAAGGCATCTACAGATAGTTCTGTGATGAAAGAGAGTCACGAGATGTCTTCTTTGTTCGAGTGTTCAGAGCCAAGTCCAGGCAGACAAATCTCCTCTGGTTCAGAGAGGTGGGATGCTGTTTCTGACCTGCCATTGTGGCTTTAGAGAATCTCCAGCCCAGCAGTTGTAGGACATCGAAAATTCACCGAAAAATTTCAGCCATCTTTCTCATCTGTAGAACAGTGCTTCCAGTTCTAGGAGAACCAGTTAGATATCTGATCTGCTGTGTCTGTAGTGGGGTTTCGAAATATGTCATGAACTTTTCCTTATATAATTGTTCAGATTTCTCTATCTGTGCTTAAACACCAGTGTGGGTTTTTCGTTTTAGAACTGTGCTTTGAAAAGTGTGCAAAATAAAAAATAAGTGCTTTATTCGAAAATAAACTAAGCCTACTCAGCATTCCAGAAGGGTGATGAACACCTCAGTACCTTTATGGTTTGGTTTGGTTTGTGGTATTAAAGGGACCAGACTGCTACAGCCATCGGTCCCTTTTTCCAAAACTTAAAAACACCCACACAGAATAAAAACGAACAATGGACATGACGACAGACGACATAGGACAAGAAAGACGAAGACTGAGACCAGACAAAAGGAATTAAAATCACACAGAGTGTGACAGTGGTTGGCCGACCAGAGACACAAAAAAGGAAAAGCCAACCACCTAGAAACACACTAAAAAATAACCCAGTCTAAAATCGTAGGCCAAAGGCCAGACTAATAAGAAAAAAATTAGAAACACTCAGAGTAAGCGATAAAAACCTCCTGCCCGAATAAAAGCAAAACTAAGCCTGCCACGGCAGTGTCATCTGTTAAAAGGGCAGGGAGCTTATCAGGCAGCGCAAATGTCTGCCTGCGCACAGCTAAAAGCGGACAGGCCAACAAAATGTGCACCACCATCAAAGCCGCCCCGCAGCGACAGAGAGGTGGGTCCTCATGGTTCACTAAATATCTATGCGTCAGCCGGGTGTGTCCAATGCAGAGCCGACAAAGGACAACTGAGTCCCTGCGAATAACTCGCATGGATGACCACCACACAGCTGTCGTCTCCTTGACAGCACGGAGTTTATTAGGTGTGGTGAGATCACGCCACTCAGCGTCCCAAAGTGAGAAAACATCACAGCGTAAGACTGCTCGCAAATCAGTCTCTGGGAGGCCAATGTCCAGAGTTGGTTCATCGGTGGCCTGTTTGGCCAGGCAGTCAACACGTTCGTTGCCTGGGATGCCGACATGACCAGGGGTCCAGATAAAGACCACAGAGCGGCTGCAACGGGCAAGAGTATGGAGGGACTCCTGGACAGCCATCACCAGACGAGAGTGAGGTAAACACTGGTCGATAGCTCGTAAACCGCTCAGGGAGTTGCTACAGACAATGAAGGACTGACCTGAGCAGAAGCAGATATACTCTAGGGCATGAAAGATGGCGACCAGCTCAGCAGTGAAAACGTTGCAGCCAGCCGGCAATGGGTGTTGTTCGTAATGATCCCCTAGAGTGAGAGCATAACCGACAGGACCAGCAACCATCGAACCATCAGTGTAAACAACGCCAGAGCCCTTATACATGGCAAGGATGGAAAGAAAGCAGTGGCGGAAGGCCTCCGGTGGGACAGAGTCCTTCGGGCCCTGTGACATTTCGAGCCGAAGGCAAGGGCAGGGCACACACCACGGGGGTGTACGCAGGAGGGCCCAGAAAGGAGGTAGAAGAGGGAAAACCCCAAGCCCAGAGAGAAGCTCTCTGACGCGGACCACGATGGTACAACCTGACCGGGGCTGACATTCTGGGAGATGGACGACTGACTGAGGGAACAGGAGACGATAATTAGGATGCCCGGGCAAGCTACAAACATGTGCAGCACAAGCGGCCAGTAAACATTGGCACCGTACCTGCAATGGAGGGACACCTGCCTCCACAAATATGCTGTTAACAGGGCTGGTCCAGAAAGCACCAGTGACAAGTCGTATCCCGCTGTGAAGGATTGTGTCCAGCACCCGCAACGCAGATGGGGATGCTGAACCATAAGCTAGGCTCCCATAATCCAGATGGGACTGGATTAATGCGTGGTAGAGCCATAAGAGGGTAGATCGGTCGGCGCCCCAGCTGGTGTGGCTCAAGCATCGCAAAGCATTAAAATGCCACCAACACATCTGTTTAAGCATCAAAAACCACACCCAGAAACTGATGTGTCTCCACCACAGCAAGAAGTTCGCCGGCAAGATAAAGCCGCGGCTCAGGATGAAGAGTGCTTCGCCAGCAGAAATGCATAACGTAGGTCTTGGCAGCCGAAAACTGGAAGCCACGCGCTACAGCCCAGGACTGCGCCTTGTGGATAGCGCCCTGCAGCTGACGTTCAGCAGTTGCAATGCCAATGGAGCTATAGTAGAGGCAGAAGTCGTCAGCATACAAGGAAGCTGGGATAGACGTTCCCACCGCCGCAGTGAGCCCATTAATTGCAATTAAAAACAGGCAGACACTTAAGACAGATCCCTGTGGTACCCCATTCTCTTGTACTTGGGAGGAACCATGGGAGGCCGCGACTCGCACATGTAGAAGACATCAAAACAAGAGAGCAGATTACTGTAGCTGGCTGACCATGAGAATAAAATGGAGAAGCCAGCCACTCTGCAACACATTAAAACCTCCACCCTAAAAGCACTAGGGTGGAGGGCGCATGGGGACAAAAGACATGCACTAAAACTTAGATAAAATGATAAAACCCACCCTCACGAAGAAAACGTAAAACTAAAGCTGCTGTTGAGGCATTGTAGTCCAACACCGAAGGTAAGGTGCTGGGAAAGTTAATAGTCCGCCGCAGAGCGACTAAAAGTGAGAAGTCCAGCAAGAGGTGGACGACCGTCATTTGTGAGCCAGAGCAACACTGAGGTGGGTCCTCGTGACGGAGTAGGTAACCATGCATTAGCCAATGTGGAGCCGGCAGAGGACAACTGATTCCCTGCGAGAGGACTGCAAGAAGAATCCACACATTTGTAGTCTCCTTAATGACATGCAGTTTATTTTGCATACTGTTATGCCATCCCGTCTCCCAAAGCCAAAAAACCCTGTGGCTTAAGAGAGAACGCAGGTCAGTTTCAGAGATGCCCATCTCCAGAAGCGGTTTCCGTGTTGCCTGTTAGCCAGCCTGTCGGCAAGTTTGTTGCCTGGGATTCCGATGTGTCCTGAGGTCCACACAAACACCACTGAACAATGGGACCGTTCCTGGGCACAGATGGACTTCTGGATGGACGCTACCAAAGGATGGCAAGTATATCACAGGTCGATAGCTTGTAGGGTGCTCAATGAATCAGTACACAAGACAAATGACTAGCCAGGGCATGAGCAGATATGCTCAAGAGCACGAGATATGGTCGCCAGCTCTGCATTGAAAACACTGCAGCCATCTGGCAAGGACTGCTGTTCAATATGTCCTCCATGAACACACGCAAAGCCTATGTGCCCAACAGCCATCGACGTAAATCACTTCATGGCCCCGGTACCTATCCAGAATCGAGAGGAAGTGATATCGGAGAGCCACAGGGTTAACAGAGTCCTTAGGACCATGTGAAAGGTCCAGAAGAACCTGCGGCCTAAGTGTACACCATGGAGGTGTATGTGAACAGACCTCGAGGAGAGGTGGTAATGGGAAGGAGACCAGTTCAGACAGAAGGGACTGGATGCAAACCACAATCGTAGGCCCTGACCTGGGCCACTGATGCAGGAGATGAACTACTGTGGTTGGGAAAATATGATAGTAATTTGGATGCGCAGGAGAACTATGAATGTGTGCAACATAACTGGCGAGCAGCTGTGCAAGTCGGATCTGCAATGGAGGGATTCCGGCCTCCACCAAGACACTGGTCACTGGACTTGTTCTAAAAGCTCCTGTCGCTAGGCGAATGCTACAGTGGTGCACTGGGTCGAGTAAACACAATGCTGAGGGTGCCACGGAACCGTAAACCAGACTCCCGTAGTGAAGGCAGGATTGAACAAGTGCTCTGTAGAGCTGCAGCAGCGTAGAGCGATCCGCACCCCAGTTGGTGTTGCTTAGGCAGCAGAGGGCACTGAGGTGCTGCCAGCATTTCCGCTTAAGGTGGTCCGGGGTCTTATATTCCATTATTTTTCTTTCTTTCTGGAGAATCCTGCAGTCTGCGAGCAAGGCGAATGGTGCTCTCTGCAGTTGACATAGATGGCAGGCGGGTCACAGGGAGTATTGAGATGTGAAGCATGTCCACAATCCCGACAGGTGACGCTGGAAGTACAGTGGGACGACATATGGCCACACTTCCAGCGCCGCATTGGTGCTTTAGGTCACAACGCTAGACCATCACCTTGACGTTCTCAGATAATGTGTCACCCTTGAAGGCCAAGATGAGGGCTCTGGTGGACCCCTGTGGACGCGCCGCACGAAATGGACACCTCGCCACTCTAAATTGACGCGCAGCTCATTATCAGATTGTAAAAGGAGGTCCCTGTGAAATGATACCCAGGACCATATTTAAGCTCTTATGGGGCGTGATGGAAACGAAAACATCCCCCAGCTTGTAACAGGCGAGTAGTGCCTGTGACTGAGCAGAGGATGCTGTTTTGATCAAGACCGACTCTGACTGCATTTTGGACAAGCCCTTCACCTCCCGAAACCTGTCCTCTAAATGCTCCAAAAAAAACTTAGGAAAGATTCCCCATCAACTCTCGTACCGAGGTGAATAAGCTTCGCTGCCATCCTTAGCTTGGTGTTCCTGCCATTGTGTGGCCAGAGGGGTAACGATTTGAGGTCGTATTTCTGAGCATTGAAGTTACAACTTTACTGCTTAGAGACTGCTGGTGTTTGACCACCAGCAAGAAATGACATACTACGCTTCATGGCGTGTCATCTGCCCTGATGCCACCCTCTCCGACCATGTGCCCTCGCCACAGGCGCCACCCAACTGCAGCAAAGGCCACCTGGAACGATGGCCATTGCCATGAGTCCCGATGTTCCAGGGTGATGGGCATGTACTCCTTGGCATACGTGGAGAGTTAACGGCGCAGACATCATCAGCAGAGTGATCCCTGTGTGGTCGGGTGCTACAACCAACAGGGTACATGGCGGCCCCACCACAAGAGACTTACCACCATGCTGCATATCTGGCGCAAACGAGATGAGAAGTCCATTATCGTCAACAGCGCAGAAAGCGATACTGCACAGAGGATGGAGGGAAACACACGCAGAAGGGCAACCTTGCCCAACAGCTAGAGAATGAGCAGAAGTGCAGATCCATGTTGATCAAGATTGCGAGAGGTCTCAGCGAGTGATGTACACTATGCACCATGCAAGGTGCCCTTCCGCAATTTGCTCACTCTTCGGGAAAATTTTGGAAAATAGATGTCAAACCCTACAGGGAACCATCACATAAGGGCCAAAAGGTGTGAGACTCCTTTTAGTCACCTCTTATGACAGACAGGAATACCTCGGGCATATTCTAACCCCCGGACCCACAGGTGGTCAGGTCTTGGATTCTGACATCAGAGCGCCAGTTCCATTATTCCAAGTCTTGGATTCTGACATTATAGAGCCAGTATTCCAAGTCAGCCATCTTTACTTCTGATGTCACAGAGCCTGTTCCAGTAACCAGAGCCTTGGAATATGATGTCATAGCCAGTGTGCCCTGGTAGCCATGTTCCATCACCATCTTGAATCTCCCACCAAAATTTGAATTTCTCTAAATTTGTTGTCAGATGGGGGCAGGGAGGGAAATCCCATGGTTACACCAACTGTCTGAGAACTCTCCTTGTGTACTTACTGACCTGTTACATTTCCTAAGTGTGCTACCAATAAATCACACCCTTTGGTTTGCTTTCCTCAAAACATTACGTAGGTTATCATTCCAATTTAAGTTATTCATACTTATAGTATTGTAGCTTACTGATAATGCTGGGTCCAGTGTCTTGGTGATTTTTTTTGGGGCGCCACAAGGGGCGCTTTGAACAACGCGACAAATAGGATTATCTGACCAATGAAGAACCTCCAGGCCACAGACCAATGAAGACGGCCATGACGGTGTTACCAGTGGCGGACACCACCTGCTAATTCGAGATTAGTTTCTTGTAGCTAGTTGGCGCCGAACATTACACTGAGCTATTGGTAACTACCACTACTGGTACATATTCAGTGTACATAGATGTGCACGTATGTCAGGCCTCTGCTTATAGCTAGCCATGGTTGCCACAAGTTGTAAAAAATTAAGCGGTTCTTGAGCAATGAGCTGAGTAAAATATATTTATTTTAAGTGTACTTCTGTCAATTAGCATTTTGCTTGCCTGTCCAGATTTTTACGGTGACAGATCCCTTTAGCTATTTGCCAACCTTTTATCATTAGCATGAAGACATAAGATTTGGCTCTTTGGGTCATAATGTTTGCCAACTCACATCATAAAAATAAATATTGTGTCTAAGTCACAGCGTTTAAATTGTGTGATTTATCACGAACCAAAATTTAGAGGATTCCTTTTAGTACTCATGTGGATGTTTACACCCTTTTCATTATTTAGAGCCAATTGCCACCTTTTGCCACATACTGACATCCCATCTAAATAATTTTGCAATTGGTTTTCAACCTCTGATGACTTGACAAGACGGTAAATGACAGAATCGTCTGCAAACAATCTAAGAAAGCTGTTCAGATTGTCTACTAAATCGTTTATATAGATCAGGAACGGTGGAGGACCTGCAACACACCCTTGGGGAATGTCATATATTACTTTTGTTTTACTCAGTGACTTTCCATAAGTTACTATGAATTGTGATCTGTCCTACAAGAAGTGATGAAGCCAGTACCATAACTGAGACAATACTCTGTAGGAATGTTGTTTGATTAGAAGTTGCCTGTCATGAATGGTGTCAGTGGCGAGGGGGATGGTGGGGACAGGGGACGGAGGGGGAGGGGGTAACACACACACACACACACACACACACACACACACACACACACACACACACACACACACACATATATTCTGATATATTTTAGGCTGTCCTAGGCACATAGGATGAACAATTTTTCTGAAACCATTCAACACATTGTTCTGAAATTTGGACTACATGTTCAGTGAATATTTCTCTACAAAGTTATAATGCCATGTTGAGAAATATTTAATAGTTTTTGTTTTACAATTTTTTAAACAGATGCTTATTTTTTTCTCTAATATTTTGCACTTTTTCTTCTGTAACTCTTGAATTATACAATAATTTTTTTTACAATTTGTTATAAAAATGAAGGAAAAGAAATAAACAATATTGTGTATAAATTTCATTAATATACTGTTCGCAGTTTTTGAGAAAATGTTCCTCAAAAATGAAAATTTTTAAGTTATGGGAAATGGCTTCCATAGTTTTTTAATACATCCCTGCCCCATATGATGGATTATCAGCATCCTCTTCAATTTCCAGTGTTATTTTCCTTTTCACTGGTCTTTTCTTTCCTTTTGCTGCATGTTGTAGGCTTTTGTCTCTTCTTCCTGCACCTCTTAGCCTATCTTCTTCAATTAGGCGCATTGTGGAAATGGTGGTGTGTCCTGGTTGGAAACATGACGTTTCAGCACATCACATTTGATAATGTTTCCTTCATTGTATTGTGCCACTGCATCACACACCCCAAAATGCAATGTTTATCTGTACAATAACTCTTTTGGGAATCCTAATCCAAATTAAATTATTTACACTTTCATTTAGATTTTGTCTTTTCCCATGTAACACTTTTCCAGTAAACTTGGCTGTGATAAATCTCTGAATATGGGCTTAATTACATCAATTACAGCATTTGGCAAACTGTTTTTATGGGCATATTCCTTTCCTGATAGAATATGGGCTTAAATACATCAATTACAGCATTTGGCAAACTGTTTTATGGGCATATTCCTTTCCTGATTGGTACTTACACCATGACTCGTCACCTGTGGAGTGCAGTGCATGTTGTAGGTGCTCATTTGTTGATGCAGTATGAAAAAATTAATACCCATACTGCTCTCTTTATATGCTCAGTGCTTCTTGTATGTTGCCTAATTGCACACCCATAATACCTCTCCAATCTATCAATTGCTTCATCTGTCAATCTTCCTCCTCCTCCAAGGGTCTTACCATCACTAAGCTTCTGGGATCCTAATGTCTGCTTTAGTTTGTGCAAGTGAGCCCCCATGCGCTTATGCAAATCCCATTGCACTCCTGTTTTTTAATGTGAATTTCATTGTCATAAGTTTGAGTTCCTCTACAGCTTTCTATCGGCGCGCGCGCGTGAGAGAGAGAGAGAGAGAGAGAGAGAGAGAGAGAGAGAGTGCGGGAGTGCGAGCGAGTGTGTGTGTGTGTGTGTGTGTGTGTGTTTGTTCGGGCTTACAGCCGCTCAACGTTCCGGTCATCAGCGCCCTGACACATAAAATGAAACTAATGTGGACAAACTTTGCAAAATGGTTGCATACGCGCAAAGAAAGCAGGAAGAGAAGAAAAATGCTGTAGAAGAAAGTAAAACAAAAATGGAGCGTCAAAAATGCCACAGGAAATTGTCACTGGCTGTCATTTACATAAAATAAGGGTGAGCCAGTCACCCTGTGAACAATTAAGACCCTCTCCGTAAAATATTGATAAAAACAGTCACAGAACTTTAAAACTTTAACCACCTTCGGTTGAGTATTACCTAAAAGACATACCAGATCCGCTGAAAGGCAGCTGTGGCCCGCTGGTCAGAAAATAAAGTGCAATCCAATAAAACGAGACGCACAGTGATCTGGACACCACAAGCACCACACATTGGACGGTCCTCTCGCCAGGCAGGAAGCCATGCATCATAGGACTGTGGCCTATCCAAAGCTGAGTGAGTAGAACCTCATCCCATCTATGAGGCTGGAAGGAAGTACACCATACACTCATTGTGGGCTTGACTAAACAGCGCTTATAGTCATTCATTTCCAGCCACTCATCTTCCCACTGACACATGACTCATGAGCTCAACAGCGAGGTGAGTGCGTGCAGGGGGATGGCACATTGAAATACTTGTGGATCTAGGCACGCCTCCTTGGCTGCAAGATCTGCCCTTTCATTCCCAGCAATGCCAACGTGCCCTGGAATCCAGCAGAAATCCACCACCTTCCCCAGTCGTCGTAGTTGGAGGAGAGTATCTTGGATTGTCTGGACTATTTGATCTGCTGGATACAAACATCGAAACGAGTGGAGGGCACTTAGGGAGTCGGAACAGACAAGGCATTTAGGATGGGAAGTACATCTCATCTGCTCCAGTGCCCATAAGATCGCAGACAATTCTGCATAAAAGACAGTGAACGCCTGAGGCAGTCGGACCTTGAGGACACAATCCGGAAAAGCAACAGAGTAACCAATGGAATCCCCCTGTTTCGACCCATGCGAGTAAACAGCTACATAGTTGTGGTGTTCAGATAAAATAGCAGAAAATGTTGCATTAAAAACGGTAGCAGGATTGCATTCTCTCTTGTACCGCACCAGATCTAAAATAACTCTGGGCCTCTCTAGTAACTAGGGTGACAGGCAGTTAAAACCCTGGATTTGGGGTCGTACAGACTCCACACTGAGGGACTCCAGCACACGTTGCACACAGATCCCAAGCAGCATCGTGGCCTGGGGACGGTGGGAAAAAAGACGATTCAGAGGCAGATGAGCAACATATGGTGAGCAGGCGAGGCTGGAGCTGTAAGAAACTTACGAGCCTGGCGCCACCAAATGGTAAGTGGCGGTTCCCCAGCCTCAGCACAGAGGCTGGGTATGGGACTGGTCCAATAAACACCTGTGGCCAGTCAAATCCTCACATGGTGGACAGCATCAAGGATCCGGAAATAAGAGGGCCTAGCTGATCCATGCACCGTGCACCCATAGTCCAACCGTGAACGCAAAAAGCCCAATAAAACTGGAGGAGACGCACCCTGTCTGCTCCCCAAGATCTGTGGCTAAGGCACTTTAGGATGCTCAGCACCTTCCAGGTTTGGGCTTTTAAGACTCACAGGTGTGGCAACCACAATAATCTGGAGTCAAAAATGAGGCCCAGAAACCGCACTGTGTGTGTCTAAAATGTAGGATAGTGTCCCCTTTATGCAAGGCAGGCAAATTAGAAAGACGATGAGAACGATTAAAATGAACACAAACACACTTATTGGCAGAAAATTGAAAACCCGTCTTTGCAGCCCACTCCCCTACCTGTCACACTATAAGCTGCAGCTGACGGCTCACCGTTGCAACACTGGAGGAGGAACAGAAAACAGCAAAGTTGTCCACAAATAATGAGCACTGTACTGGACTTCTTACTGTAAACGTTATATTGTTGATGGCTATGGCAAAGAGGGTAACACTTAAAACACTGCCCTGGGGGACACCATTCTCCTACTCGAATCAATCAGACAGCATGTGACCAACTCAGGTCCGGAAAAACTGCTGAGACAGGAAAGACCGAATGAAAATGGGGAGGTGGCCACGAAAGCCCCATTGATGCAGTTGTGCAAGAATACAGTGTCTCCAAGTAGTATTGTATGCCTTACTGATATTGGAGAATGTGCCGATACAGTGATGCTGACGGAGAAAAGCCTCCTGAATAGCTGCCTCTAGGAGGGTCAGGTTGTCGACCGTGGACCGAAATTTTCGGAATCCACACTGAGAGCGACAAAGGAGTTGCCGGTCTCTGACAGCCAGACCAGACGACTGTTAACCATATGTTCCAGGGTCTTTCTGGCACAACTCGTCAAGGTGATACTACGGTAACTACAGGGACATGTGCGGTCCTTTCCTGGTTTGAGGAGAGGGACGAGAATTGCCTTCCTCCATGAGGTGGGGAACATGCCTGTCTGCCATATGAGATGAAAACATTCGAGGAGGATTTCCTTTGACGTCACTGACAGATGTTGAAGCATGGAGTACCAGATGTGGTCGTGACCTGGTGCAGTGTCAGAAGTCTCAGTCAGCGCCGATTCGAGCTCCCACATGGAGAAAGGGGAGTTGTAGGCCTCAGAACTGTTCGACCGAAAGTCCAATTTTGCTCTTTCGACAGTGGCACAGTAGCGACGATACACTGGATACTGGCTCGCATTGGCAGTAGCTTGTGCAAAATGCTCTGCCAACGTCTGAGCAATTTCTCTGGGCGTCGATTGGAGACGCCCCTGGTTCAGGACTGCAGCTATTGGTAAACGGCTGTGTTTACCGGAAATCCTCTGGATGGCTTCCCATACTTTTGAAGAACAAGTGGAACAATTTACAGAGTCCAGGAACTCATGCTATGACCGAGTTTTGCTCTCTTTAATAACATGGTGAGCCTTGGCTCTTGCGATTCGAAAGGTTGAGAGATTGTCCATTGTCGTGCGGCATTTAAACCATCTACGAGCCTCATGACTGTTCTGGATAGCTAAATGGCAGTCTTCTGTCCACCAAGGGACAGGTCGCTTCTGGAGAGGGCCAAAGGGCTTTGTGATGGAGAGATCCATCCATCCATCTATCCATCCATCCATCCATCACATACGTGATGTGATCCACCCATTCCTGGACAGTGTTCAAACACAGCCAACTGGCCGAACAATGTACAGTTAGCCTTGCCAGTCATCCATGTCTGTGGCTTCTATTCCTGTTGCAACACACCACTGAGTAGCTCAAGGCAGATCGGGACATGGTCGCTGGAATTAAGGTCATCAATGACCTCCCAGTGAACAGAGGCGCAAGGGTGGAGAGCAAAAAGAAGGATCAATGGCGGAGAAAGACCCACTAGCAGTGCAGAAATGAGTCGGAGCACCAGCATTTAGGATGCACAGCTCGCGAGATGTCAGGAGGCTCTCAAAAACTCGACCCTGAGGGCAAATAAATGTAGAGCCCCACAGGACATGGTTGGTATTGAAGTCGCCCAGAAGGAGAAATGGTCGGGGGGAGTTGGGCAATGAGATCATTGAGAGCCTCAGAGTCTACTGCATCCAATGGAGGCAAATAAAGAGAACAAATTGAAAGCCTCTGACGTGCAGAAATTGCAACGGCAACTGCTTGCAGGTCGGTATCCAGGGGAAGAGCAGAGGAGTGGTACCCATTATTGATGAACACAGCACCCCTCCGTTGCCTCTTTCCCCAGTCAAGTCATCCTTACAATATAGGGTATAGCCAGGTAGTGTAGGAGCATCGGATGCTCTGAAGTGTGTTTCCTGCAAACACAAGCAGAGAGGGCGTTGCTGCACTAGGAGTTTCAGTTCCTCCATGTGCGTACTGAATTCATCCATGTTCGACTGTATAATGAGAGCCATCTATCAGGGGGTAATACTTTCATCCAGACTCTCTGACGGGGAGGGGAGCCCACAATCGGTGGAGGCTCTGCTTTGGAGCGAGACAGTTGCCCCAATCTGACATCAAGCTCCATAGCCTCTAAAGAAGAATCGACAGAGACATCAGAGAGGTCGATGTCGACATCGTCTGGCTGTTTTCTGCCCAATTCCACCAGTGTTTGACGTTTAGCCTTGGATTTTTTCCCCTGGGTAGACTTTACAGCTACAACTGTGGTTGCGGGTGTGGCAACATTGTAGAGCTCCCTGCCCCTCCAAAGGTTCTGTCTGGTACAGTGTCCAATGTCAGCAACCACAGCTTTTTCTGAAGTTCTTGGGGGAGGGACAGGCTTAGAAACGACTGAAGCAGTCCAAGTGCATGGACGCACACATGTATTAGTGCCCACACTAGCAGCCTCAGCTTTCTGTGTGGGTTGTTTAACAACTGAAGCGAAGGAGGTAGCGAAACATGGGGGCAGCATAGATTTATAGAACTTTTTTTGCCTCAGTATAGGGGGATGAGCTTAATAGTTTTCAGCTCCTGTATCTTCCATTCTTCCAGATACACGGTGCAATCCCAACTCCAGATGGGGTGAGGCCCAGAGCAATTCACACACTTCATTGGAGACAAACAATAGACACCTGCATGGGTGGCCTGACCACACCTGCCACAAGTAGCTTCTCCACGACACCCAAGAGTAGTATACCCAAAGTGTTGGCATTTGGAACACCGCATTGGGTTGGATATGTAAGGCCGCACACTTAAGCGAAGGAAAACTGCCTTAATATGCTCAGCGAGTTTTGTGCTATTAAATGTCAGGATAAAGGAGTCTGACTTCACAAGAACCCCATCCACCCCCCCCCCCCCCCCTCTCATGATATTTTGCACCTCAACTACTCCTGCTGGAGCCCACTCATCTTTCAGTTCCTCTTGGGGAATGTCGACCAAACAACACCTTTGCTGTAATTCAAGGTGGTGTGCAGCTTAGTTTCTTTGGCATATTCCCCAAGGGAGTGCGCGTTCTGCAGAGTCTAAGCTTGCTGGGAACTAGTGGTTTCCACCAACAGCCACTCATTACACAATCGCTTCAATGATTTCAAACTGCCAGCAATGCCCTCCAGCCCTTTTTGAATATAGAAAGGGGAAAGCTTCTCGAAGCTGCCCTCTTTCCTTTTAACGATTAAAAACAAATTCTGACCGTCAGCATGTGTTCTGTTACTTGTTATGATACTCTTAGATTTCACTCCTGAGTCAGGAGGACTGGCTACACGTGCCCTCTTGTTGGATTGGGTGTTGGAACCTAGCAGCAGCCCACCCTTTCTGCTGGGAGGAGGCAAAGAAGAGTTTGAAGGATTCATCTCGGTCCCAAGAGCAGCTAGAGAACTAGAAGTCCACCTAGACAGAGCCCCGCGTGCCTTATACAATGGAGGTGCGGCAGGTTCCCCAGAGGTTGCCCGCTAATGACCATTCCACCTCAACAGCTATGCATCTTACCAACGCGCAGCACACCTTGAGATTGAGTTTTTTTTTATAGAGGTTTATGCCATCCTCACAATCTGGGCGGTCAAGGCAAGATCCCCATTCCCTGAGAAACACAACACTCTACCGCCGTGCCGCATGGTGGCCGCTGAATCCTGCCCAGAGCTTACGGTGACGGGGCTGGCGGCGCTTACCAGTCCCCAACTCAGGAACCCCGGCGTCACCAAGCCCGTACCCAGCAAAAGAATGCTGAGCCCCTGGGGGCGGCAAAGAGGGTAATGCTTAAAACACTGCCCTGAGAGACACCATTCTCCTGCTCAGAACAATCTGACAACATGTTATCAACTCAGGATATAATAAATCAAGGAGATAGGAAAGATTGTATGAAGAATGGGAGGTGGCCTTGAAAACTTTGTTAATGCAGCTGTGCAAGAATACTGTCTCCAAGTTGTGTCATATGCCTTACTGATATCAAAGAATATGGAAATACAGTTATGTTTATGTAGGAAATACCACTGGATAGCTGCTTATAGTAGGGTCAGCTTGTCAATAGTGGACCAAAATCCACACTGAGAGCAGCTAAGGAGTTGCCTGGGCTCTTAACAACCAGACCAGACGACAGTTAACCATTCGTTCCAGGGTCTTTCCTACACAGCTTGTTAAGGCAATACTCCGATAACTACTGAGACACATATGGTCCTTTCCTTGTTTGAGAAAAGGTATCAAAATTACATCTCTCCACGAGTTGGGGAAGTGATCTGTCAACCATATCATGTTAAAACATTCAAGGAGGATTTTCTTTGACACTGCTGGCAAATGTTGAAGCATGCAGTACCAGATTTGGTCATGACCAGGTGCAGTGTCACAAGTCTCAGATCAGGCCAATTCCAGTTCCCACATGGAGAGAGCCGAGTTGCAGGACTCAGAACTATAGGATCTGAAGTCCAACTTGCCTCTCTCTACAGTTGCACTATAGCAGCGAAATGCCAGATCCTGGCTTGATTTGGCAGTAGTGTTGCAAAATGCTTTGCCGGTGTCTTGGGTGATGTCTCTGGGTGTTGTCTGGAGACACCCCTGTTTCAGCACTGCTGCTGTCAGGAAACAATTGCGTTTACTGGAAATCGTCCTAGTGGCTTCCCATACTTTTGTAAAATACACAGAATGGTTGGTAGTCCAGGAATGTTTGCCCTAACCTTTTCTTACTC
This sequence comes from Schistocerca nitens, assembly GCF_023898315.1. Taxonomy (NCBI): domain Eukaryota; kingdom Metazoa; phylum Arthropoda; class Insecta; order Orthoptera; family Acrididae; genus Schistocerca; species Schistocerca nitens. The sequence goes on along the minus strand of NC_064616.1, from coordinate 601,227,787 downwards.
CCTTTAATTGCGCATAGAGACTTAGCTCTTTGCATGGCTGTCTTCACTTAGTCACTGCAGCTACGAAAGGCGGGTGACCTTGAACGAGCTTCGCCTGGCTGCCGCCAGGGCTCGACGGACCGCACTCTAGTTTTAACAGAGCGCGATCCGCTACTGAAAGTCTCTTCCGGTCGGGCAACGCCCATCCGGCCGGGCGCTGATTGGTTGGCTCGGCGCCTTATCAGCAGCCATATCCGCTGGAGGCCCAGTCTCGCTGCAGAGGCAACAGCAGCCTCATTCGACTCGAGGCAGCCGCACAGTACAGACAGCTATGCCTTACCGACGCAGAAGATATCGAAGATAGCAATGTCAGGGAACAAAATAAAAACAATATGGGATATAGTGAAAGAGCAGACTGGTAGAACCAGAAAGGAACAGGAGCAAATAGCACTAATGGTAGATGACACATTAGTAACTGATGGGCATAGTGTGGCAAATCTATTTAACAAGTACTTTATATCCGCTACTGATAGAATGGGACTTTCAGGATCAGTAAACAATGCCCTTGAATATCTGAAACTAACCTTCACAAATAGCTTCAAGTACATGAATACATCACTCACTTCACCAAAAGAAATAACTTCCATAATAAAATCTTTAAAAACAAAGCATTCTAGTGGGTACGATGAAATATCAACAAAGTTAATTAAGGCATGTTCTTGTGAGTTTAGTACAATTCTAAGTTACTTGTGTAACCAGTCAATTATAACTGGGACATTTCCTGACTGGCTAAAATATGCAGATGTTAAGCCTCTATTCAAGAAAGGGGATAAAGAGATACCATAAAACTACAGACCGATTTCACTTTTGCCAGCATTCTCAAAAATTGTAGAAAAAGTAATGTACAGGCAGCTGCTCAACCATCTGACCACAAATAACATATTATCAAGAACACAGTTTGGATTTCTAAAGGGTTCTGATATCGAGAAGGCTATTTACACCTACAGTGAAAATGTACTTAATTCATTAAATAACATATTACAAGCAGCAGGTTTTTTCTGTGATTTGTCAAAGGCATTTGATTGTGTGAACCACAACATCCTTTTAAGTAAATTAGAATCCTATGGTGTCAGTGCAAGGGACTAGTGATTTAAGTTATCAGTCATCATCAGAATGGGAAGAAATTACATGCGGTGTCCCACAAGGATCCATCTTAGGGCCATTGCTTTTTCTTGTGTACATTAATGATCTCTCATTAGTTACACTGCCAGAAGCAGAGTTCATTTTGTTTTCAGATGACACCAGTATTGCAATAAATAGTATGTCAAGTGTAGTTCTAGAAAGATCTGCTAATGATATTTTCATGGATATTAATAAATGGTTTAAAGCCAACTCACGGACATTAAACTTCGAAAAGACTCACTATATGCAATTCAGAACCTGTAAGAGGTTTCTACCCAGCATATGCATAAAATACAAAGAAGAGCAGATAGAAGAGGTTGACAGTCTTAAATTCCTGGGATTACAACTTGATAATAAATTCAGTTGGGAAGAGCACACCACAGAACTGCAGAAACGCCTTAACAAATCTGTATTTGCAATTCGCGTGTTAGCAGACATACGCGACATAAAAATGAAAAAGCTTGCATACTTTCATTCCATAATGTCATATGGTATAACTCTTCAAGTCAAACAAAAGTTTTCAGAGTCCAAAAGCGTGTAATATGTATTATTTGTGGAGTAAATTCACGGACGTCCTGTGGAAACCTCTTCAAAGAACTGGGTATGCTAACTACTGCCTCTCAGTATATTTACTCATTAATGAAATTTGTCCTAAATAATATATCTCTTTTTCCAACAAACAGCTCAGTTCATACATACAATACCAGGATCAAAAATGATCTGCACAAGGACTTAAAAGCACGCACTTTAGTTCAAAAAGAGGTCCACTACTCAGGAACACTCATCTTCAATAATAATAATTTGTAATTTAGTTCCAAATAAAGATCAGTTTAAAAGGAGCCTGAAAGACTTACTAGTGGCCAACTCCTACCCCATTGACGAATTTTTTAATAGAAACAAATGATGTATTGTATATATTCATACTATTAGTATGGTTATTTCAGCTTAAAAAAATAATAAAATAAATTGACATGTTCCACATCCATGAGGATCTCCTCAGCACGGATCTACGGAACGAAAAACTAATCTAATCTGAACTAAACTAAAGAATATGAGGTTGTCTGCTGTTAGACGGCATTTAAATAGTCAATAAGCCGCACGCATGCCTCAGATTGCTGTACGACACTCAGCTGTCCACCAAGGTATAGGTCTCCTCCTAAGATGATCTGAGAATTCTGGGGTGGGTCAGTGGTATGATGGATCACTCAATGTGGTCCACCCATTCCTTGACATTGTCGCAGTGTTCAAACACAGCCAGCTGGCTGAAGAGCATCCCGTTAGCCTTGCTGAACATCCAGTTATGTGGTTTCTCTTCAGGGAATGCTCCTTCCTGTAGGAGAATGCGGAGTGGGAAATGGTCACATAAATGAAGGTCGTCAATGACCTTCCTTTCAGCAGTCAGCAAGAGCTGGAGAGGAGAAACGGATATCGCTGGCTGAGAATGACCAAGTAGCAGTACCAAAACATGTGCACACACCTGTATTGACAATGTGCAGTTTGTGAGACGTTGAGAGGCTTTCCACAACCACCCCTGAGGGCAAGCAGAGGTTAAGCCTCACATGACAACAGGCATTGAAGTCTCTCAGTAGGAAAAATTGTCGCAAAAGGTGTCCTCCAAGATCTACGAGAGCCTGACTCGATTGCATCCTGTGGAGGTAGATACAGCAATCAAACAGTGATCCGCCAACACACGTGAATTTCAACTGTAACTGCTTGCAGGTCAGTAGCCATGGGGACAGCAGAGGGGTGATGGATGTTACCGACAGATACAGCAACCCCTCCCTTGATTCTGACCCCAGACAGCTCATCCATCCGGTGAAGGTTATAGCCTCAGAGCACAAGGGAATCAGTGGCTTTTAAATGTGTTTCTTGTAAACACAGGCACAGGGAGCTTTCCTGAGCTAGCAGTTTGTTCCTCCACATGTCCTGAACCCATTAATGTTCCACTGCAATATGGGAGCCATCTATCAGAGGTTGCACTTCCACCCTATCTTTCTGCCAGGAATGGGAACCCATGATGGGTGGGGGGGGGGGGGCTGTCTTGGGGCGATACAATTGCCCCAGTCTGTCATCAAGGCCCATGAGCTTTATCGAAGAGTCAAGAGAGATGTCAGGTAGGATGAGATCGACATTGTCTAACTGTTTACTTCCTGACTGTAGGTTGAGGACGCTTGGTCTTTGATTTTTTTTGCCCTGGGTAGGTTTTGGAACCACAATTGCGGCTGCGGTAGTGGCATCACTGGACGGTGGACTAGACTGAACAGTGCACGGAGCTCCACAATGTTAGTGACCACAGACATTCTGATGTTTTTGGGAGAAAGTGTAGTGTGTGAAGTAGTTCCAGCAGCACAAATACAGGTACCAGTACTAACACTAGCAACCTCTGTTTGTGTAATAGCATTAGTTTTCTGTACTGGCTGTTAAACAATACAAGCAGAGGAGGTAGTGAATGTCAAGAAGGCTGCATGGTGGTCTAAATCTTTTTGGCTTCACCATAGGGGAGCCGTCTTGTGGTTCTGGTCTCCTGTATCTTCAAGGAAGACACAGCTGTCCATACATCAGACAGCGTGAGCCCCCAAGCAATTCACACACTTTGGAGATGAACAACTGATTCCTCTATGGGCAGCCTTACAACACACGGCTTCTCCCTTACATCCAAGAGTGGTGTCCTCAAAGCACTGGCATTTCAAACTGCGCATTGGGTTGGGGACACAGGTCTGCACGGTTAAGCAAAGAAAACCCACCTTAGTATATTCTGGGAGTATTGTGCTATTAAAAGTGATGTTTACCATTTAATCACATCACCTACATGAGGTAGGGTGTTGGTACCTACCAGCAGTCCACCCATTCTATTGAAAGGTGGAAGAGAAAAGTTTGAAGGATCCATCTTGGTCCCACAAGCATCTAGGGAAATCAAAGTCCACCAAGGCAGAGCCCCATATGCCTAGGTGAGCCTTATACAACTGAGGTGCAGCAGGTTCCCCAGACTTTGCCCACTACTGACTGTTCTGTATCAACAGTCATGAATTTCATTTCAAGTGTGCAGCACACTTTGAGGTTGAGGTTTTTACCATCCTTGTGATCCTGGCAGTCAAGCCAAAACCCCTGTTCCCTGTGACACACAATGTTCCAGTCACATCATACAGTGGTAGCCCCAGCTCAGGAACACTGGGATCACGAAACATGTACCCAGCAAATCATGCAAAGCCCCTTCGGGTATTTCAGCTCAGGAGCTTTCACTTTTCTTCAGTGGTAACATTCTTAAATTCTTTAATCTGAAAAAATTCTTCTGACAGTAAAATGCTTTTTCCTTCATTGGAAGTTTTTTGATTTCACATCTATTTAAATATTCTCCTATTTTATAATTTTCATATGGAACAGTATTGTGACTAAAATCTAATTTCAATAGCCTTCAGGTGCATGGTCAATTATAGACTTCAACAATGTCACAAAGTACCTAACAAAAAAGGTAATGAATGAACACAGAGGTTAGCTGCTGAGAACTTTGTGTCCTATGTAAAACAGCAAAATGTCTACATTAATTATGGAACTGAAATTTGACAATATGGCACAAACAAAATAAAAATAATCATTTACCTAGGAAAGTGCTAGTGGAAGTATTATAAATTAAAAGAAAGGAATAATAAATAAAGCACAAAAGTAAAAAACTAAACTTAAAAAAGTGAACCTAACTATTTCGACTCACTGAAAGCACCAATGTGGCAAGGAAATTAACAACTGCAAGATCTGATTAAGTTCAAACTTATGGTTCCAAGTGTGTCTAGCTTTAGGGATGAAGGTGAAGTTGCAGCAAAGTGGCAAAGGTAGATCAGTTACTTTTGGCTCTATACATTTCTGCCACCTTCCAACATCTTCCTTTCTTCTTTATATACACAATGATGTAGCTTATACTCTGGAAACACTTGCCATCAATTATTATCTTTTGCATCTAGCAACATTACCAGTTTCTGTTTTACAAAAACTGGTGTCATATGAAAATTACACTTTCAAAAATGCTGCTTAGCTTGATTAAACTTTATTCAAACAGTAGCTGCAAGTTGCAAAACATTGAATTCCTTCAGTCTTCCAGTTTTTAACAGCAAATCTGCAAAATTCTAATAATATCTGGAAACTTAAACTGTAAGCCATTAAGAAATGGCAGGCAGTTCCGCCCATATACAACAATTAAAATAACTTGCAATTTTACAGTTATTTGCACAAATGACCACACAAACCAAAAAATATGGCCGAAAGAGAAACGGTAATAAATGACCTGCAATTATATGTCTGGTGACACCAAATTAAATTATCAAAACTATAAAATACAAATGCATTGAAGTTCTCAAACATATTGAACTTTTTCAAGAGATGAGACAAATAAACACAGTACCTACCACAAATGTACAATACAGGCATGTAAGTAAAATCAAAATCAAAATATATATATATATATATCTCTCTCTCCCTCCCCCCCTCCCCCCACACAAACAAACAAACAAACAAACAAACAAAGAAACATACAAACATACAAACAGTGTGGGGAGGGCGGGGGGGGGGGGGGGCAGGAGGAGAAGAAAAAGAAGAGTTGTGGGGAGGAGGAGAGTTGGGGGGGGGGGGCTGGGGGCAGGAGCAGAGCAACGGGGGCAGGAGCAGAGCAACGGGGGCAGGAGCAGAGCAACGGGGGCAGGAGCAGAGCAACGGGGGCAGGAGCAGAGCAACGGGGGCAGGAGCAGAGCAACGGGGGCAGGAGCAGAGCAACGGGGGCAGGAGCAGAGCAACGGGGGCAGGAGCAGAGCAACGGGGGCAGGAGCAGAGCAACGGGGGCAGGAGCAGAGCAACGGGGGCAGGAGCAGAGCAACGGGGGCAGGAGCAGAGCAACGGGGGCAGGAGCAGAGCAACGGGGGCAGGAGCAGAGCAACGGGGGCAGGAGCAGAGCAACGGGGGCAGGAGCAGAGCAACGGGGGCAGGAGCAGAGCAACGGGGGCAGGAGCAGAGCAACGGGGGCAGGAGCAGAGCAACGGGGGCAGGAGCAGAGCAACGGGGGCAGGAGCAGAGCAACGGGGGCAGGAGCAGAGCAACGGGGGCAGGAGCAGAGCAACGGGGGCAGGAGCAGAGCAACGGGGGCAGGAGCAGAGCAACGGGGGCAGGAGCAGAGCAACGGGGGCAGGAGCAGAGCAACGGGGGCAGGAGCAGAGCAACGGGGGCAGGAGCAGAGCAACGGGGGCAGGAGCAGAGCAACGGGGGCAGGAGCAGAGCAACGGGGGCAGGAGCAGAGCAACGGGGGCAGGAGCAGAGCAACGGGGGCAGGAGCAGAGCAACGGGGGCAGGAGCAGAGCAACGGGGGCAGGAGCAGAGCAACGGGGGCAGGAGCAGAGCAACGGGGGCAGGAGCAGAGCAACGGGGGCAGGAGCAGAGCAACGGGGGCAGGAGCAGAGCAACGGGGGCAGGAGCAGAGCAACGGGGGCAGGAGCAGAGCAACGGGGGCAGGAGCAGAGCAACGGGGGCAGGAGCAGAGCAACGGGGGCAGGAGCAGAGCAACGGGGGCAGGAGCAGAGCAACGGGGGCAGGAGCAGAGCAACGGGGGCAGGAGCAGAGCAACGGGGGCAGGAGCAGAGCAACGGGGGCAGGAGCAGAGCAACGGGGGCAGGAGCAGAGCAACGGGGGCAGGAGCAGAGCAACGGGGGCAGGAGCAGAGCAATGGGGGCTGGGGGCAGGAGCAGAGCAATGGGGGCTGGGGGCAGGAGCAGAGCAATGGGGGCTGGGGGCAGGAGCAGAGTGATGGGGAGGAGAGGAGGGTGTTTTAGAATGTGTTTAGAAAACACACATAGGATTTTATATGAAAGGAAGTAGAATTCATTATTTTTCAGCTGTTTACACATCTTACGAATAACAGCCAAGAAAGAGTAGAAGTTATAGACATGATTACACACAGTTGAGGAACCTCTGAAAAAGGGAAATGCATAAGGAACAAACAAGCTGTATACGTTTTGTTTCTGAATTATATGACGAGGAACAGATTCAAATATGCCTCTGTCTTCAGTTCAACAGTGATGTACAGCTTATGCTTGCATAATGTGCCAGAACATAATGTGAAAATATTCCAAAAGTAAGGTGATTAACTGATGAAATATCTGGATAAGTTCATTGAATTAGGAGACTAAAGTGAAAAGGATATAGGGTATGAACATAAATCTCAAACCAATCTAAAAAGATGTAAGTTTACAGATAGTTGGCACACAAGGATGAATTTATGGTTTCTAGAACAAAGGTTTGTAAATGAATGTACAAGAATTCTACAGAGCTAAATGTGACTTCTGCTAACAGTGTTCCAAATTCAAGGAAGCTACCACTTTACAAACCAGAGCCATTAACCAAACATTCCTGTTGTTAACTTTTTAAAAAAACTTCTAAATAATAACAAAATCATTGTTCTGTCAACTATACAATTAAGTATCAGTCTCATACTCAGTGATGTCCACAACCCCTTCAACAAGGTGTTCAAAGCCTAACACAATGCATGTGAATCCTAAGTCCACATGTGGAAGCACACCTACATTTGCATCATCACATTCAAAACGCAAATCTCAAATATCTACCTAACATCATCCCAACCCCTTTCCATCACTATCTGTTTATCCAATTTCTTCCATAAATGCACTCTTTTTAGAAAATTCACTTATATTACCTTTCACTCCGACACTATTTCATATGCTCTCCACTGCTTCCTGTATCCAACTATTTTCTCAAGCCCTTAACAGTATAAATTAAGAAAATCTCTTCACTTTGTATGGATGGTCCTCTCACCTTATTACGTTTCTTCTCCATAAAATTCACTACATCTCACCCATTTTTATCACTGCTGACTATTTTACTGTTAATATTGTTTTTTTGCTCCGCATTCACATCCTCTGCCCTGACTTGGAGGAGGAGGAGGAGGAGGAGGAGGAGGAGGAGGAGGATAGAAGAAAACTTTGCACTGTAGAGAGCAACTGAATAAGTCCATTCATAGCAGCTGCATACTAAAATGACAGCTGAAAAATATCAGCACATTTTCTTTTCACTGTTGTCTCAACAATACAATAAAGCTGAGGCATATATGAATAGTGCAAGACTGATGATAAAAAAGCAGCCATATAACATTATTCCCATTACATTCAAATAGTCCAATTTTCTCTCTCTTTCTACAAGGTTTTTCGTCACACTAATTAGGAAAATAAACTACAGCTCAATAAGAAAAATAGGAATAAATTTCCAATTCAGACAAACTTTTTCCACATTGTCAACAGTATATTTTCAGTTCCATGTCAAGTCTTGTATCAATGATGGTAGTGACAAACCACTTCAATAAATATCTTCTTTACAAATTTAGTATGCGATTAAAGAAACTTACTATCCAAATTAAAATATACATTTCTCATTAAAGCTGAGTTACATGAATATCTTAGTGATACTGGAAGAGCTTATATTTATGAAATGTAAATTAGATAAACCACTGCAATTTAATTCATCTGTCATCTTTCCGGCATTGTTTGAATCCACTGATGTTTCTCACGTCAATCTTTTTCTTCATCTACATACTTTTTCTGGAAGAAAGCTGCCAATATATAAGTCTAGAATTTGAATAATCTATGACTGCAAGCATGTTACCTCATACAATAAACTGATTTTCCTCCTGTAAGTGAATTTTGCATGTTTTTCTCCATTGCTTGCATATTTAAGTATGCATGTTATTTGACAGGTCATATTCAGAGCAAATGCATTTATACACAATTGTCGACAGATTAATGCACAATCACAGACAACAACTAATGATAAATAAACAAAAATTATTTTACAACATACAAAAGAGAGAGAGAGCAGCTACACAATTTTAAACCAACTTATGAACACTGTACTGGAAGAGTCAGCCTCTCTACATCAAAACAGATCAGCTGTTTGCAGACTAAGATATCAGCCTTACAATGCAGAATACTTACAACTGTTATCAAATAACATGATGTTACAAGTTACGAGGGAATCACAAAGCTGATTGGATAAAAATACAAATTCATTGGCCATTCATCTCAAAATTCATTTTTCCACTACAGTCACTGTAGATCATATACATGCACACTGACTTATTTGTATTGTACACTCAGTCTGTAAGTAAAATAGGTAATGATTATGTTTTCTACAAAAAGAAAATTTTTGGAATGCAAGGTACTTAGCTTCTAATAGTTCTGCTTGGTACAGTAAGAACAGGATAACTTCAAAACTTAATATTCTTTTTATACAGCACAACAAACTTAATACATAAAAATGAAAAATTATTTGTGTACAAATTTTTGATCACATGTCTCTGTTACCAGAAAACGGCAGGATCAGTACAGTATATAGCATGTCTGAATATTACACATTACTGCTTAACACAACATTTGAATCTAATCTTTATTATGGTTCTACCCCGTCCAGCAGAATAAAATCCTGCTAGACTGGTATATAAAATGGAAAATTAAGAAATTATTTTGTAAAACAAGTTATTTTGGACTCATTTTCCTCTCTCTCTCTCTCTCTCTCTCTCTGGTCATGTTGGCACACAATTAGCTGAAAGTACTTTTTTCAGAGAAAAAACACACACACACACACACACACACACACACACACACACACACACACAAATTCCTACTACAGTTTCGGACACACAAAGTTTCAACCAATTTAATAAATCACTTTAAATACTCCTACATACTTAAATAGTTCATATTATCTTCTTTGGTCAAATCTTCTCCTTACATTGTTCCATATTTCTCCACCTCATTTGTTAATGCTCTATTAAACAGCTAAACTAGCTGTAGTGACATGAAGTGTTTTAAAAATATATTGATACCAAGGTCATTTTTCACCACTTTTTCCCGCTATTCACATGAATGTTTGATAACAAAACTTACTTGACTTTGAGCTGAGCAGTGGTTAGGAACTGAGTTCTTCACACAAATGTATTGTATATTACATAATTAGCTGCAGTATGAGTGGGGAAAAATAAGCAGTATCATCAGACAGAACAGAGTGAACTAGAATTTTGTCCATTTCTTGTCACAGAGCGTGTGCATACATTGTCTGACTCGATAATTTTCACTACACATATTCAACATCTCAAATTCTTTCTCCACGCCAAATAAACAATTGTACGTGATGAGCACCATGTAATTAGCAATATTTAAAAATAACGTATTGATTTAGGTACTTTACATGTATTTATGAATCGGACCTTAGAGCAACAATATATATCTCTGTTACTTTACAAATACGTGACTGTAAATTGTAAACGTTGATCTGTAACTTTTACATGAGGCTTAACAAAACTGTTACATTGTTTAGTGTGTGTGTTTGGTTTAAACATAACCAATCAGCAGTGCAGGGTATGAAGGTGAAAGCAAAGAAGTTTCCAACAGCAATGGAAATTCCTACACAGCTTACTTTCAGCTTCTGTAAGGCCGAGCCTGTCTCTCAGAAGTAAGCCACTCAACGAACTCGTCCAGCATCACCGGCCCTGCAGAAATTCGTTTTTTAATGTACTTCCAACACAAATAGGCGTGCTGTTACTGCCCATGCAAAGACAATATGAAACTTCCTGGCAGATCAAAACTGTGTGCCGGACCGAGACTCGAACTCGGGACCTTTGCCTTTCACGGGCAAGTGCTCTGCCAACTGAGCTACCCAAGCACGACTCACGCCCCATCCTCACAGCTTTACTTCTGCCAGTACCTCGTCTCCTACCTGTGGAAGTTTGGAAGGTAGGAGATGAGGTACTGGCAGAAGTAAAGCTGTGAGGACGGGGCGTGAGTCATACTTAGGTAGTTCAGTTGGCAGAGCACTTGCCCGCGAAAGGCAAAGGTCCCGAGTTCGAGTCTCTGTCCGGCATAAAGTTTTAATCTACCAGGAAGTTTCATATCAGCGCATACGCAGAGTGAAAATCTCATTCTAAAGACAATATGAATTTAAATAAATTTATAATGCATGTATTATGAAGTTTAAAACACCTGTAAGCAAGGTTGAATGGAGATTATACATCTCACAAGGCAACACTACTACATCCAACACCAAAATAATGTTTAGCATTTAACATCAAATAGTATTACTATAGTACAGATATTTTAGGTGAGCATTTCAAAATATTTTAATTTAAGTTATAAACAGCTGCTAGTCAAACACTAACTAGCAGTAGCTTATATATTTGAAAAAGAGTATTTAATATCATTAAGGAAATAATAATGTCAAAGTTAAATGGACAGTGGTCTACAGGGAAGATATTACTTAAAGACTAAAAGCTACACACTATATACAGAAATCTGCCATATCAGAACTATGGCTTATACACAGTCTTCACTGATTAAAATGTTCTTCTTTGTATGCTATTTCCCACTATATTCTATTTTACCTACACTAAGAAAGGACTCTTCCCTTTGGAGAGAGAAAATTTTTAAAACAAGTTTCATGCTGTTGTGCAAACAGTTTGACAATTCATATTAACAAAGCAGCATCAAACTTCTAGCTTTAACTCCCATAACTGCTAATAAAATAACTGTTGGATGACAAAGTACAACAGAAGTATGACAATGGAAAGTATTGGTAACATAGCCAAGATATCTCAAATACATGTGCAGCATGCAATGCAAAGGAATTTCTATATATTAGTCTTGGTGGTACAGTATTTTTATAGAAATGGACTGGCTAGAGGCAATGTGGCCACCTAAGGTGGAGGTCTGAGAATGGATGGCACCAGTAGATCAGTTTCCACATTCCTAAATACTTTCACTTCATCTAGGATCACTTTCAAATAGGCAACAAGCGAAGTGGTGTGGTAATTAAGACACTGGGCAAGTCTTCTGAAAGAGTGTGGCTCATATACCACAATAAAAATGTTAGCTTCAATCTTAGATTTTTCATAAAGGAGAATTATCTGCATGTACGTATTATCAGATATTTGTGGCAATATTCAGCAAGTTCTGAACAAAATATCAATCTGATGCAAAGTCTGGTAACTAGCTATTACTGTTGAGGAATATATTATGGTACACTTCAGGAAAAGTAAAAAACATAAAACCCTTTGACTATGAGGGTACCAAGTGATAACTAGTATCCATCTTTGTCAAATAATAGCCTACAAGTGTCTGGGCACTGTACATAGAATTATCCATCAGCTCAGTTTTAAATAATGGAAATAGCAGGTGTCAATTTATTTGTAGGATACTGGGAAACTTCAAATTTTTTTTTATCAAGAGGAAAACAGACAGGATTTAACTACCCTTCAACGATATCATCATTAGAGATTGGGCACAAGTTCAGAAATGAATCAGCAATATTCTTTTCAAAGGACACTTTCTCAAATTTGCCTTAAGCAATTTAGATTTTCCATAAAATAAAAAGTCTTGATGGAGATATGAACCACCATACTTCCAAATAAAAGTCCAGTGTACTATTCACCACACCCCCTTCACTTTGTTTTATTGGTGAAAGATTGCTATGGAATACTGTCATGTATTTGGGACCCATTACATATGAGGTCACTGAATGTACACAAAAGATTAAGATTAATGTTCACAGGCTGTTTAGAGGAAAAACTGGTGCCACACACCCATATTCTACTAAAGGCTACATTTGGAATTTAAGCTAGGAGAGGTCCTCTTCACAAATATAAATGCCCTTAGTTAAAAGTCAGTATATTAAAATATCTATAAAACTAACTCCTGAACAGAGTACCAGTTCCCCACTCTGTTCGGGCTCAGTTTTTATAAATTTTGGCCAATGTTGGTTTAGAAGATGGCACACCTTTTGGGGGGGGAAAAGTGTGTACCATAGGATGTACAAGCCTGAGACCACAGAACAAGAGCAAATTCAATACAATGAGATTGCAGCCTACACACTTACAGCCAACTTCACAATTAACAACATAAATATGACATTCTGATGTGGAATATACTCTTTAGCTGTCTGCAAAACACACACACACACACACACACACACACACACACACACACACACAAACATATTATCGGAAGCAAGAGGCCTGCAGACAGCTATTCATTGTGCTTGAAATGTTTGCACTTGCTTCTGAATGTGATAGCACAAAATGATTGACATATTACAGATTAGTACCAACAATATTATGCACCAGTTGTAAAAAATGTGTGATTTATTTACCACAACATCTCAGTATTAGATTACCCCACCATCAAGTTCTGCAAAACAAGGAAGCATCATTACCCCGTTACTACACATACTAAAGTACATGTAAATTTATCTATATTTCTCCGTAGTATTACATACCTTAAATTTAATATACCACTAGGGAAGATGAAAAGTAAAAATTGAGCAGCAACCATGCACTGAAAAACACACAAAAACTCCTCGTTGTACATCTCACATGGGTGCGTAACACTAGCACAAAGCTCAGTTATTAACTAGAGTCAACTGTCCACACCTACTGAAGATTGCACTACGATGATGTATATGTATCGCAGCTCCTAACAATGCTGCTGTCTACAGTGAAATCTATGAAAAGTTTATGCATCAAATCATAACAAATCCTAAAAACTAATCTTCCAGCTCTGTTCTAATGTTTGCATCCATTGTGAATAACCAACAGGAAACATTACCACTTAACGACAACTAAGAAGATTAGGTTGATGGCTGATTCTCACAAGAACATCACTAAAGTGGGCCCATAAATGCCCTAGGACACTCCTGTCTTTTCATTCAACACATTGATGCATTCCTCCTTTAAAGTGCAAAACTCTCTATTTCATCTAAATTTGACAGCAATCAACCATGTTCTTTATTTGCAATACTTTGATGCTGCCTGTGCTGCTTCTCCTTAATGATCATTAAGTTTTAATGTTTCCTATTGGTTATTCTCAATGTGTGCTAATAATGCAACATAGGTGCAACATAGGTACAACATTGGTTTTTGGGGGGTTTGCTATGACCTGACACATACATTTTAAAGTAGACAGTAGCATCAATGGGGGCTGTGATATATATGTAATATGGTAGTACAATCTTAGGCAGGCGAGGGCAGCTTTGTGCTAGTGATACGTGCTAAGGAAAAGTTCTCATGTCTTTCACAACGCACAGTTGTTGCTTGCCTTTTACATTTGACATTACCTAATGGTACATTAACTGTGTATGTAATACTAAAGGGTAATATAGATTGATTTGTGTGTGTGTGTCCATGTGTGTACTACTATGAAGGAATGATTTGTGTTTCTTTTATACAACTTGATGATGGGATAATGTAGTGCAAAAACATGATGTGATACATAAATCACACATTTTCAGCAACTAACATTTAGTATTCTCAGTACTGATTCATGATGCTGTTGTACCATGACTTCACAAGATATAATGGAATTGGTTTACATCCACTATACTTATCACTAAAAACTGACCCCACTTAATCTCAATACCCTTTAACACACTAGGAAACAATTATAGAATGGGCTACTACTAAGAATATGAGGATCACAAACTTTCTGTGTGAAACTGGCACTGTCTGAGAATGTGACCAACAGCAGAAAAGATCTACATTTTTACAGAATATGTGTGCTTCCTAAAGAGTGCAACATTTATAGAAGTAAAATACAGGAGATGGTAAAAGTCTCTAAAAACAAATTTAGTGTCAACAGAGAAGACTGTTATAGTCTTCCAGCTTTATGGCTTCCACCTATCAACATTTTAAGTTTAGGCAAATGGGTAAGAGAAACATCCCTGTAACATTGGAATACTATTCTACTTGACATTGACATGCTGATTAAATATCCAGGCATAACATTGTAAACGAACATGATATTGAATGAGTACACAAGGTAAGGGGTAGGGAAGATGAATAAACAACTACAGTTCATCGAGATTATTTGATGCACCTACAAAGTGGCCGTGTGTGGAACTGCTTGTGTAATTGATTTTTGACTACTGCTCTAGTGTCAGATTCTTACTAGGTCAGATTACCAGAATGCATCAAAGCAATTTGGAAGTATGCTATCAGATTTCTCACCAGTCAGTACACTAAGTACAAGAGTGCTACAGAAATACTTTGCAAGTTTGAATACAAATTGCTGGAGCGAAGATGGTCATTTCACAAAAGGTTGTTGAACTTTTTCCAGGATGAATTTTCACTCTGCAGAGGAGTGAATACAGTTTGGGAGCTTCCTGGCAGATTAAACTGCATGCTGGACCAAGACTTGACCTGGAACCTTTGCTTGTAATGCAGGCAAGGTTCTTGGTTCAAACCTCAGTCCAGACAGTTAAAACCATCAAGCAATTTGACAAACTGCATAACAATTCTACTTCTTCCAATATCCATCTTGCACAAGGCCTGTATAGAGAAAATAAGCAAGACTAGGGCTCACCAAAAGGTAAACAAGCAATCACTTTCCTCTCACTCCTTTTGCTTGAGGAACAGGAAAGGGAATGATCAGCAATGGTACTTTGTACCTCAACCACACACTGTACAGGAACATGCATGCATGAACATATGTAGATACCTGCCACTGTAGTCAAATAAATGTTAAATTTTTTCCCTTTGCGAAAGTAGTTTGAGATAAAGAACCAACAGTTAGAAACTTAATATTTCAGACAGTACATAATCTCTAATGAGCAATGTGTATGATGCATGTGTTTGTAAACTACTTATATTTGTTGTCAAACAAAAGCTGGATATTTTGACACTACCTTGAAAAACCAAATGCATTCATATGTGACATGACCACAGTTGATGTTAGCTGTGTTTAAGTACCTACCCAGTTGTCAAAGATGGTGCATTACTCATTACAGGAACTTTTAGACATACATTTAGTGTATGGCACAGAAGGACAGTGTTTGGAAAGTGTAACAAATGTACAGAAGATCCACAACAGCTTTCACCGTAAGAGGATGATAACTATCACCATGGATAAAATGTTGCAAAGAAGCCATAGAGAGGCAGCTGATATTCTTGACAAAGAAGAGTTTGCACAGTAGAATTTGCTACATGAAGTTGAATCATTAGGAAGACATTTCATCAATAAGCCACCCATCCATATGGCAAAAATCACTTTGAGCAATTGCTATAAGTTGGCACTGTTGACATATTGGGAAAGTTGTTTATGTGAATAAAAAAATTTACGCATTAGTCTCCAAACATTAGTTCAAGGACATAGTACAGTGCCTCTCAGAACTTTCAGTTGTGTAACATAGCACATTATATAAAAGAAAGACTGTTGTAGAATTTTAGAACATGTTTTTTGCTCGAGTATCATGTCGTGTTTGGAAACCCAGAATCTACTATGTAGGAATCAACATGGATTCCGGAAACAGCGATCGTGTGAGACCCAACTCGCGTTATTTGTTCATGAGACCCAGAAAATATTAGATATAGGCTCCCAGGTAGATGCTATTTCTCTTGACTTCCGGAAGGCGTTCGATACAGTTCCGCACTGTCGCCTGATAAACAAAGTAAGAGCCTACGGAATATCAGACCAGCTGTGTGGCTGGATTGAAGAGTTATTAGCAAACAGAACACAGCATGTTGTTATCAATGGAGAGATGTCTACAGACGTTAAGGTAACCTCTGGCGTGCCACAGGGGAGTGTTATGGGACCATTGCTTTTCACAATATATATAAATGACCTAGTAGATAGTGTCGGAAGTTCCATGCGGCTTTTCGCGGATGATGCTGTAGTATACAGAGAAGTTGCAGCATTAGAAAATTGTAGCGAAATGCAGGAAGATCTGCAGCGGATAGGCACTTGGTGCAGGGAGTGGCAACTGTCCCTTAACATAGACAAATGTAATGTATTGCGAATTCATAGAAAGAAGGATCCTTTATTGTATGAGTATATGATAGCGGAACAAACACTGGTAGCAGTTACTTCTGTAAAATATCTGGGAGTATGCGTGCGGAACGATTTGAAGTGGAATGATCATATAAAATTAATTGTTGGTAAGGCGGGTACCAGGTTGAGATTCATTGGGAGAGTGCTTAGAAAATGTAGTCCATCAACAAAGGAGGTGGCTTACAAAACACTCGTTCGACCTATACTTGAGTATTGCTCATCAGTGTGGGATCCGTACCAGATCGGGTTGACGGAGGAGATAGAGAAGATCCAAAGAAGAGCGGCGCGTTTCGTCACAGGGTTATTTGGTAACCGTGATAGCGTTACGGAGATGTTTAATAAACTCAAGTGGCAGACTCTGCAAGAGAGGCGCTCTGCATCGCGGTGTAGCTTGCTCGCCAGGTTTCGAGAGGGTGCGTTTCTGGATGAGGTATCGAGTATATTGCTTCCCCCTACTTATACCTCCCGAGGAGATCACGAATGTAAAATTAGAGAGATTAGAGCGCGCACGGAGGCTTTCCGACAGTCGTTCTTCCCGCGAACCATACGCGACTGGAACAGGAAAGGGAGGTAATGACAGTGGCACGTAAAGTGCCCTCCGCCACACACCGTTGGGTGGCTTGCAGAGTATGAATGTAGATGTAGATGTAGATGTAAAATATTTTTATATCCCAAATTATGGCTGTAAAATACTTTGCATCACGGCTAAGATTTGTCAAACAACTGATACACAAAAAAGTGTTATGAGCACCGATTCAGATAGAACAAAAGAATTTGGCTAGTAAGAACAACAAAATAAAGTCAGGAGAAACATGCAACTTATGGTCAGGGAAAACAATCACTGTAGCAATGGTGAATATGTTTCCATTTCTAAGCATTATTTTTTCAACTTTTATACAACTGTTTAATGACAGAAAAATAAATCACTCATTGGATCATTAAAGACTACAATAAAACAAACATACTTACAAGCACCGTCAACATCGTAATTAGACAGATCATTCACTATAGTACGCGAGAATTCAAAAATATTGCACCATTGGTCTTTATTAATAACTTTGTATTTTGAGCTTTCTAGGAAAGAGTTGAACTGACTGAAGAGAGACCAATGTTTTCCCAGCAACAACTTCAACATGGCCTTTGCAGTCTCAATGTCCATGCTGCGTTGCTCCTTGTCCTGATGGAAGGGAACGAAGTCATAGTAGAAACTCAAAATACATGAAATGATCAATTTGCTCATTATATCAACACAGCAAAAGTTTGTAAAACCATCAATTTAACATTCAATTCTTTTGTATCTTACTTATAACTACCGCCTAAATCCTAAATACAAATAGGAAAGCCTGAAACACTGCACCTCTGAAAAGTCTAACACTTCATTTCTGCAACACTTGAGTATGAACAGTACTCCTCTTACCACCAAGAGACATGCCAAGTTCCATATGTACATACTCGACCATATCGAAATCCCCCCCCCCCCCACCACCACCACCACCACCACCACCACCACCACCACCACCACCACCTATCTGGTCTCTTTCCACAACATTCACCTGATTATACGAACTACCACTTTCCCCTCATTTTTCATAAATTAACTATTTTTTAGTTTGCTAAAAACTACAATCAACTTCAAAAAGTTTGAGGAAATTTTTAATTTTTACCACAGGTTTTTCTGCTACCTTAATAGAAATCTTGTTTTGTTTAAATGCTTCAGTTCTTACAGGGCATTAGTAATTTCTCAGCTCAACTGATAATAAGCTAATCAGCGGGCTTTGTTTAAGGTTATTTGTTCACTGTCCTGTAGTCCATTGCACCAGCCAAGATGCAGCCCCACTATGAATGCTGTTCTGAAATACTGGGTAAGTTGCTTGATATTCATAAACACCTAGAGATAATCATGACTACTGTCAAACAACTCGCACCTGCTGCGAATTCGTTTGTTGGAAGAGCTCCCAAGAATCATGTACCTGTGGTACTGGTACCAAAGTTACCTCAAGTACTATCCTACCCTATGGATCATATTGCCTCTGCAGAAAGTAGGAGATCTGTCATTACTCCTCCACTTCACTGTGGGTGGCATTTCAATGGTAGATCAAGGCAACATATACAGGGTGGAGAGCAACCAGGGAGGATTCAGGGTGTTATACCAACACCCTCAATCAAAAAATCTGAGGTGCTGTCTTTCACTCAAACAAACTGAGTCAGTGAGACTCACTTCACCTGTTTTGGGTAAACCTGTTTTGTTCAGTGTCAAGAGGAAGCAAACGCAAAACGGTAAGAGTCTATTAATTGTCGGCAGGGAAATGACAATAAGGGACAGGAAAGAACACCAGATGTACACAATGTGTATGCTGTGGTGCCTCATTCAACATGTTGAAGAGGCTATTCTGGCAGCCTATGAGGGAACAAAGTGCAACCAAATGCAGATTGCGGTGCATGATGGAACAAATGACACCTGTCATCTGAGCTCTGAGGGTGTACTGGAGATCATTCCAGTAACTGTCAGAGAAGGTTGAGGAGACCACTGTTGTCCAGGAGTTTCAATGAAGCTCACAATTTGTAACATTGTCCCCAAAACTGATTGTGGCCCCTTGGTTCTGAGTTGAATGAAAGGATTGAACCAGATACTTCGGAGGTCTGAACTTCACTAATTCCCACTATATCTAACTTTAACCCTCTACTGCCCACCGTGACTCTGAAGTCACGTCAAATTTTATCGTTATATTTCGCATTAGGATCGTTATTTCTTTCTTGACCAGTGTGACTTGAGTGTTACAATATGGCTGCTTTATACACAAACAATGTAACTGCCCACTGTGACCTCAGAGTCACAGAACTATTTTTAAAAAATAATTTTTTTCAAAAACAAAAATTCACCTGATGTGTGTTAAATACATTATTCTCTAACATTCTGTGCATATAAATATTTTTTTCTACAGGAAATAATAATTTGGGCAATAGAGGGTTAACCTATCCATTTCCCTTTTTAAATTTTCTAACCCACCTGCCCGATTAGGGGATCCGACATTCCACACTCCGATTCGTAGAACGCCAGTTTTCTTTCTCCTGATAACGACGCCCTCTTCAGTAGTCCCCACCCGGAGATCCGAATGGGGGACTATTTTACCTCTGGAATATTTTACCCAAGAGGATGCCATCATTTAACCATACAGTAAAGCTGCAGGCCCTCGGGAAAAATTATGGCTGCAGTTTCCCCTTGCTTTCAGTCGTTCGCAGTGCCAGCACAGCAAGGCCATTTTGGTTAGTGTTACAAGGCCAGATCAGTCAATCATCCAGACTGTTGCCCTGCAACTACTGAAAAGGCTGCTGCCCCTCTTCAGGAACCACACGTTTGTCTGGCCTCTCAACAGATACCCCTCCATTGTGGTTGCACCTACAGTACGGCCATCTGTATCGCTTAGATATAGCAGAAATTAGTGAAGTTCGGTGGCAGGAAGAACAAGACTTTTGGTCAGATGAATACAGGGTTATAAATACAAAATCAAATAGGGGTAATGCAGAAGTAGGTTTAATAATGAATAAGAAAACAGGAGTGCGGGTAAGTTGCTACAAACAGCATAGTGAACGCATTATTGTGGCCAAGATAGACACGAAGCCCACGCCTACTACAGTAGTACAAGTTTACATGCCAACTAGCTCTGCAGATGAGGAAATTGATGGAATGTATGACAAAATAAAAGAAATTATTCAGGTAGTGAAGGGAGATGAAAATTTAATAGTCATGGGTAACTGGAATTCGAGAGTAGGAAAAGGGAGAGAAGGAAACATAGTAGGTGAATATGGATTGGGGGTAAGAAATGATAGAGGAAGCCGTCTAGTAGAATTTTGCACAGAGCGTAACTTCATCATAGCTAACACTTGGTTCAAGAATCGTGAAAGAAGGTTGTATACATGGAAGAAGCCTGGAGATACTAGGAGGTATCAGATACTTTATATAATGGTAAGACAGAGTTAGGAACCAGGTTTTAAATTGTAAGACATTTCCAGGGGCAGATGTGGACTATGACCACATTCTATTGGTTATGAACTATAGATTAAAACTGAAAAAACTGCAAAAAGGTGGGAATTTAAGGAGATGGGACCTGGATAAACTGACTAAACCAGAGGATGTACAGAGTTTCAGGGAGAGCATTAGGGAACGATTGACAAGAATGGGGGAAAGAAATACAGTAGAAGAAGAAATTGGTAGCTCTGAAGGATGAAGTAATGAAGGCAGCAGAGGATCAAGTAGGTAAAAAGACGAGGGCTAGTAGAAATGCTTGGGTAACAGAAGAAATATTGAATTTAATTGATGAAAGGAGAAAATATAAAAACGCAGTAAATGAAGCAGGCAAAAAGGAATACAAACGTCTCAAAAATGAGATCGACAGGAAGTGGAAAATGGCTAAGCAGGGATGGCTAGAAGACAAATGTAAGGATGTAGATTGTAGAGGCTTATCTCACTAGGGGTAAGATAGATACTGCCTACAGGAAAATTAAAGAGACCTTTGGAGAAACGAGAACCACTTGTATGAATATCAAGAGCTCAGATGGAAACCCAGTTCTAAGCAAATAAGGGAAAGCAGAAAGGTGGAAGGAGTATATAGAGGGTCTATACAAGGGCGATGTATTTGAGGACAATATTCTGGAAATGGAAGAGGATGTAGATGAAGATGAAGTGTGCGGTATGATACTGCGTGAAGAGTTTGGCAGAGCACTGAAAGACGTGAGTTGAAACAAGGCCCCGGGAGTAGACAACATTCCATTAGAACTACTGACAGCCTTGGGAGAGCCAGTCATGACAAAACTCTACCATCTGGTGAGCAAGATGTATGAGACAGGCAAAATACCCACAGACTTCAAGAAGAATACAATAATTCCAATCCCAAAGAAAGCAGGTGTTGACAGATGTGAAAATTACCGAACTATCAGTTTAATAAGTCACAGCTGCAAAATACTAACGCGAATTCTTTACAGACGAATGGAAAAACTGGTTGAAGCCGACCTCGGGGAAGATCAGTTTGGATTCCGTAGAAATGTTGGAACACGTGAGGCAATACTGACCTTACGACTTATCTTAGAAGAAAGATTAAGGAAAGGCAAACCTACATTTGTAGCATTTGTAGACTTAGAGAAATGCTTTTGACAATGTTGACTGGAATACTCTCTTTCAGATTCTGAAGGTGGCAGGGATAAAATACAGGGAGCGAAGGGCTATTTACAATTTGTACAGAAACCAGATGGCAGTTATAAGAGTCGAGGGACATGAAAGGGAAGCAGTGGTTGGGAAGGGAGTGAGACAGGGTTGTAGCCTCTTCCCTATGCTATTCAATCTGTATATTGAGCAAGCAGTAAAGGAAACAAAAGAAAAATTCGGAGTAGGTATTAAAATCCATGGAGAAGAAATAAAAACATTGAGGTTCGCCGATGACATTGTAATTCTGTCTGAGGCAGCAAAGGACTTGGAAGAGCAGTTGAATGGAATGGACAGTGTCTTGAAAGGAGGATATAAGATGAACATCAACAAAATCAAAACGAGGATAATGGAATGTAGTCAAATTCAATCGGGTGATGATGAGGGAATTAGATTAGGAAATGAGACACTCAAAGTAGTAAAGGAGTTTTGCTATTTGGGGAGCAAAATAACTGATGATGGTCGAAGTAGAGAAGATATAAAATGTAGACTGGCAATGGCAAGGAAAGCGTTTCTGAAGAAGAGAAATTTGTTAACATCGAGTATAGATGTAAGTGTCAGGAAGTCGTTTCTGAAAGTATTTGTATGGAGTGTAGCCATGTATGGAAGTGAAACATGGACGATAAATAGTTTAGACAAGAAGAGAATAGAAGCTTTCGAAATGTGGTGCTACAGAAGAATGCTGAAGATTAGATGGGTAGATCACATAACTAATGAGGAGGTATTGAACAGAATTGGGGAGAAGAGGAGTTTGTGGCACGACTTGACAAGAAAAAGGGACTGGTTGGTAGGACATGTTCTGAGGCATCAAGGAATCACAAATTCAGCATTGGAGGGCAGCGTGCAGGGTAAAAATCGTAGAGGGAGACCAAGAGATGAATACACTAAGCAGATTCAGAAGGATGTAGGTTGCAGAAGTACTGGGAGATGAAGAAGCTTGCACAGGATAGGGTAGCATGGAGAGCTTAATCAAACCAGTCTCAGGACTGAAGACCACAACAACAACAACAACAACAACAACTTCGGAGGTTCCATGACAAACTAGGCTGATACTTCTTGGACTCGGGTCTTAGTGCTGCGGACTGTAGGGACCCTCTAAATGGGTCATGTATACAATACACATCACATTAGAGGCTGCTAAACAGGTAGCTGATTGTGTGTGGGGATGCGAAATTTTTTTTTTTTCTATTAGATGAGTCTCCATCCAATTTAGATGATAGCTGTAGGAAACCAAGAAGTATCAATGTGAGATTGAAATAAATGCTTCCTACAGGTGAAAATATTAAAATCCTAGTGGTTAGCTGCCAAAGCATTCACAAGAAAATGTCCTAGTTCAAAGTACTCCTGAAAAGCAGTGACACACACACACACACACACACACACACACACACACACACACACACACACACACTACGTACAGAAAGCTGGTCTAAACCTGAATTGATTGCCAGATTTTATGAGGAAATCTAAGTGTATATCGAAATGACAGGCTAATGGGAAATGGAGGTGGTTTGTTTGTCACAGTAAATTCAAATCCATCGAGGTAGAAACTGAAGTTGCATGCGAGAGTGTTTGAGCAAGATTTGGTACCGAGGTGAGCATAATATTGTAATTGGATCCTATCATCCACCATGTGCCTGACGTGGTTATGGCAACAATAATTACCGAAGTACAAAAGACAACTAAAACAATCAGAAAGGCATATGTGTTCAGTAAACTACATAAAAAATCAACAGTGTCATATTTCAATGAAGAACTTTAAACTTTCAGCAAATGGCAGGAGCATGTAGAGGAACTATGGCTCAAGTTTAAAAGAATAGTTGACCACACACTGAATAGATATGTACCCAATAGAACAGTTCATACTTTAAGAGACCCTCCATTGTATACAGTCATAAAGAAACTTCTAAATAAACAGGAACTACAGCAAAACAGGTGTAAAACAAAGCATAAGACTAAAGCTACAGAGATGCTGAAAGAAACACATTTGGCTGTCAAGACAGCAATGCATAAAGCCTTCAAAGACTATCACAACAGAACATTGTCAAATGGTCTTTCGCAACACCCACATAAATTCTGGTCTTATGTAATGGCTGTTAGTGGCACGAAAGATGGAGTCCAGTCCCTAGTGAATGAGACAGGAAATGAAACTGAGGCTAGCAAAGCAAAAGCTAAAATTATATGTACATAGACTGAAGCTGCCAGTGAAAATTTGTACCTAGGCTGGGAATTGAACCCAAGTCTCCTGCTTTGATTCCTGACCTTGGTAAAAATTTACACTTGCCGCTTCAGTCTGTATAGAGAAAATCATATCCATACTAGACCAGTAAAGTCTCTGAAATTATGTCAATTTGTAAAAGCTGAAATGCTTCACTCCATTTTCAAATGGTTCTTTATAGAGGAAAACCCAGGAGAACTATTCCAATTTAATCTTTGTACCACTTAAAAGATGAGTGAAAGGTATTAGTGTCAGTGGTGTTGAAAACAGCTTAAACTGTAAAATTGAACATATTTCCATGGCCCAATGGAATCTGTATCAAATTCTATATTAAATTTGTAGCTGAATTAGCACCTCCCATAACTATAATGTGTTATAGATCCCTTGAACAAAAGACCATGGCCAGTACTTGAAAGAAAGCACAGGTAACATGTCTACAAGAAGGGTAGTGGAAGTGATCTGCACAACTACTGTCCAATATCCTTGACATCCATGTCTTGTAGAATGTGAGTATATGTTCTAAGCTCAAACATAATGAGGTATCTCTAACAGAATGACCTCTTCCATGACAACCAGCATGGATTCTGAAAACATCAATGATGTGAAACCAAACTTGTACTTTTCTCACATGACATACTGAAAGCTGTCAATCAAGGCAGTCATGCAGATGCAGTATTTCTTGATTTCTGAAAAGCATTTCACTCAGTACCACACTTATGTTTACTGTCAAAAGTACGATCATATCAAGTATCTCAAGAGAAATTTGAGACTGGGTTGACGACTTTTTGCTAGGGAGGGTGCAGCATGTTATGTTTGATGGAGACTTATTAGATGTATAAGTAACTTGGGGTGTGCCCCAGGTAAGTGTATTGTGACCCTTGCTGTTCATGTTGTATATTAATGACCTTGCGGACAATATTAATAGTAACCCCCGAATTTTTGCAGTTGCAGTAATCTATAATGAAGTATTGTCTCAAAGAACCTGCATAAATACTCAGTCAGATCTCGATAAGATTTCAAAGTGCTCCAAAGACTGGCAACTTGATTTAAATGTTCAGAAATGTAAAATTGTGCACTTCATGAAATGAGAAAATGTAGTATTGTATGATTACAGTATTAATGTGTGTCAGCTGGAATAAGCAAACTCTGACAAATATTGAATTTATCTGAGTATAAGATGACCCTCAATATAAGATGACCTTTTTTTAAGAGAGTCTTCTTGAGACAAATTTATTTTTAACATATTATGACTAAGCAAAGATACAAACTGTTTTACTGACATCAAATATCTGCCTAAAACATTAGTATTATATCTATTTTAAACTTAGTCTATTTATTGATTGTCCAAATTTGATAATACAAGAAGAAATAAAATAAAAGAAATGGTTTACATTAATTTTTATCTTCACTACCTACTTTGCTTACTAAGCCTGTCGTCTGTGGTATAAGTATTTTTAATCACCACCCATAGTAACGAAATTTATATCTTCACTGTCAAATAGTACACTATTTCTTCTGAATACGTGCATTATCTGAGGTAGTGGTCAAGGTGGAACGTGAGAAGGCAGCTGCTTTCTGCCGAATACATACCTGTTTTCACTTCTATACTGACATGAGACTGTTACACTGTTTCTTGCTTCCAAATATACCATCTGCCCATCACTCTCTCATTGGATGTGCAGAACTAGCAGCTGACATCCATCTCCCCTTTTTGTTCCAGTTACACCTCACAATAAGCGATGACAACAATGTTGCAGGAAACACACAAGTGTGCCACTGGCTCAATCTAGACTTTCACTGTCTCCTGCAGTAATGTACACCATTGTTATTTATTTGTTCAATTATAATGTCAGTTAAAATGGCTTCATGTAAACTGCAGTGGTATAGGTTCCCATGGTTGGCAGCACAGTGGAATTTGCTGCCTGTTCACTACTGCCCTCCCTGCTCCCATCCTAGTTCTCAGCCAAGCTGGTACCACTGTTCCCACTCCAACTTTTCCATAATACTGTTCTGAGCAACTGTGAAACATGGACTGCAGTATCTTCTAGGGTGTAGGTCATAGGTAACACCACCAACTTATACAAAAATACAAGATCGCAATCATGATTCTGTAAAATTCTCATACTTTTGCTTGTTCTGTGATCTAGTGGCATCTGTTGGTACTATCGTACAATTATTCTTGCGATAACAATTATACGTATTTTAATATGACTTATTTTGTTTTTTAGACATTTCATTCACAATCAATTTTCTTTCTTGTCTTACCTGAATGCCACTATCTTGTTCTAAAGCTGATTAAAAGGTGATAATGTTTTTACCTAGCATTCTAATATGTGAAAAGCAACTGAGTTTCTCATTTGCAACCCACTTCATAAATCATTACAATATCTCATAATCAAATAAAATAATCACTTGCATTCAGAATCAAATAATATTTTTTGAAGGGCAATATTTTTGCTTTTCAATGTTAGCGATATGTAACAAGCACCATTAATGCTTGTACACTGTAGCCATACATGCACGAGAATTTTTATTGCAAAGCTCTTCAAATACAACAAAAGTCTGTAAAATAATAACATTAAATTCTGTCCCACTTTGTTTCACAAAATTGTCAAATTTTAAGCAGAGCAATAGATTGTTGTCATGACTACTTCATGGTTTGTCGCACATCTCTTGCATTAATGTCATTCAAGTCAAATTTCATGTGACTGTTTGAGCAAGGTTGATATAGTATCAAGCGCTTTGGCGTATCAAGAAATTTCGAACCTGTTTGAGTACAAGTACAGTTTGTACTACCTATCCTTCTGAATGCATCAAAATATATCAGCACGTGACCTCAATAGTCCAAGCTTCTTCAGTAAATTTAAGATGACACCAAATGGTTCAAATGGTTCTGAGCACTATGGGACTCAACATCTTAGGTCATAAGTCCCCTAGAACTTAGAACTACTTAAACCTAACTAACCTAAGGACATCACACACACCCATGCCCGAGGCAGGATTCGAACCTGCGACTGTAGCAGTTCCACGGTTCCGGACTGCAGCGCCAGAACCGCTAGACCACCGCGGCCGGCTAAGATGACACCTATATCATGTAAATATATCATGTAAACATTCTAAAATGTAGAAACATTGGCCTCAGCAGCAATAGTTTAATACGTGAATACAAGATGATCCCATAGTTTTCAAATGATGAATCTGGGGAGAAAAACTCATCTCATAATCGAGTAAATACAGTACCCGAGTGCAACAATTTGTAGGGATATGAAATGGAACTATCATATAGGCTCAGTTGTGGGTAAAGCAGGTGGTAGACTCCAGTTAATTGACAGAATACTGGAAAAGTGCAGACAGTCTACCAAGGAGATGGCTTATAAATCATTCATGTGACTCATTCTAGAATATTGGTCATGTGTGTGGGAGCCATACCAAACAGGACTAACAGGAGATACTGAACAGATACAGAGGGGGCTTTCAAAAAATCATTCTTCCTGCACTTCAGATGTGAATGCAATGGAAAGAAACCCTAATAACTGGTACAATAGATCATACCATCTGCCATGTAGTTCACAGTGGTTTACAGGGTAAAGATGTAACTGTAGATGTAGATATACAGACGTGTAACAAAAATTGTTCTGCCAAATGGAGTGGAATATATTTGGTAAGAACACATCTAATTAACCTTGCCACTTGCAATGCCATTCCAAAAATAAAGGCCTAACACATAAGGCATAACAAAATTTATTCATTCAGTTGAATATAGGCATACATAACCTGAAAATTACAACATAATATTCCTACACACAGTATTGGTCCAATTTCAGTGCTGTTGACTTAGTGATAAATGAACTGCAAGCAGGAGAGAGACTAGCAAATGTTTGGCATGAAGATTAACTTCTTTGTGTCTCTAATACCCAGTTTGTTGGACAACTGCAATTCCAGAGACAGCGGTAAGACTGCAATTCCAGAGACAGCGGTAAGCTCTGCAGATGTAATGGAATTTTTTCATGCTGTCAAGAATGCACAACTGGATGAGTTGTTTGCCCTTAGTTGACCTCATAATAGCCTATAACCAACATTTCAAATGCCCTAAAACTCTCTCCAGTCTCAAGGTAGCACATTGCAGGACATTAAATGCTGAGAATGTTTTCTATTCAACCTGCTTTAGTGTGGCAAGACTGGATCCAAATTGAGATCTTTTGGCGTCTCATATTGAACTCTGCTGAGAAGATCTTGGTTAATAAAGTGAAACAACATTGTATGTCTAATGCATTTCTTTTCATCATCTTTAAATCACACACCTTTACTGAGCAGTGAGTTCGCATTTCCTAGAAAGACCACACAGTTCTCATTTGTAGGCTACTTTTTACTCACGCAGTATCTGCTCATCTTTTCTATTTCTGGTTTACTGATTACACTTAACTTTTGGACAGTAATTTAGTGAATCAACTTGGGCTTATGTAAGTGTACCCTAACCAGAAGAGCTTCTTTGATTGTAGTCTTTCAAACCGCTTACAGATATACAGAAAATGTAAGTGCGCCATTTGTGCAGCTAGTTTGCATTTAGTTCATGCGGCATAGACTTCACCATCCACATCCACACATACACAGTAAGTTTAGAAGATACTGCGCTCCTGAACTACAGTAGTAGATGACAATTTCTGTGAATTAAAAAGGCAATTATACAAAATACTCACCCGAGCAAAATCATATGCATATCTATAGATGCTTTTAAATGTATTGTAGTCATTCAGAAGAGATTTTAGGTAGTCAAGCTTTGCCTGAATTTTTGGAATTGTATCACACCTGAAAATAAAATTAGATCATCAGCGCGACTAATTGTAGCTAAGAAATCTGCAAATTCTGTATTATGGATATCTGTAGTATTGTAATTCTAAACTGAAAGAAAAACTCCACTTCAAGCAGGCAAGCTCTCTACTACAGAGAATTTAAATCCACATTGAAACTGCATTATTACAAAGAAATAATTTTACAACTATAAGTAAAGATAGTTAAAAAGGACAGTTTAAGAGGGGAAAAAAAAGGGAGTCTCCACTACGCTGCAGAAATGTACAAAAAGGAGACATACAATCTCAGGTTTTAATATTGATCCATACAAAAAAAAGTTTTAACTGAAGTAATTGTTAGTATGTGTGACTATGATATCCTCAGTAGCTGTATTAACTTTAATAATTTAAATTATATATATGCAACCATTGACAAGTTTGTCACTGTGTGCTTTGTTTTACTGCACAAAAACTGCTGCTATGGCACTAAATAATCATTTCCCACGTAGCCCTTTGTGTCAAGTTACATAATCGGTTTGCAAATTTAATTACCATTTGCACGCCTATCATGAAGTTGATAGCCCAGTTTACTGTTTAACACTTTGGTGTCGACCAACACTTTGTATTGTCAAATTATTTATGTTCCATACAGTTGCTTTGGGTGGTGCTGGTTTTGTAAGTGCTAGAGACATTTCCACATATGACGTGTGTATATGTTCTCTCCTTATCTGTCTATAAGGAATTTTATTGATGTCTACCACATTTTTAATACTTTGAGGAGTAAAGGTAACTCTCATACCTTTACTCCTAAAATTATTAAAAATCTGTTAGAGATCATCTACTGGTTTTGACCGAGTTTGCAAGTATCAAAATATGTGACATATATGGCTTTTGACTGCATTGACTTATAAGCTTAAATTTTTCACACCGTCAAGGGACTATAGATCTTAATGTGTGACAAATTTCAACTTCTATCCGTTCCTGAGAAATACATGTTGTAATAGACAGGCAGACAGACAGACACACACACACAGACACAGACAACGGAGTCACCCCAGAAGGATGCTGTTTTTGCTGACTCGGCCCGGAAACCTAAAGGTGAATTGGTGCATCACATCAGTGACTGTCCATTCTTCCACACCTACAAGAAGTCAAATTATGTCATAAAACATCATTTGAGATGCCCTTTTGTGTTTGATGCGGAACACATCCCAGTACAGTAATATGCAGTTGTGAGTGTTGTAACATCTGTCTCCTATATTTGTCTGGCACTGCCATCTGACGAGATGCTTTTGGAACTTCGAGAAAAAGCTGAAGTTACTAATTGTTTTTCCTTATATGTTATAATCATTGTTTTGAAACATTACTATATTCCTTACGAAATCTGCTGGTATGTACAGTCACAAAACAAAGCTGTTCACATATCTTGATAAGCTAAGGTACCTTCAGTTAGGTACAATTGGCACCAGTGGGAATGAAACAAGCACTGGCAACAGTGGCAGCACCACATGTAACACATTTTTAGTGCTATATTTGTTTCAGTCTCTTTGGAACAATATTACTTATAGGCCTTTTTGATTGTCCATAACTGCATATATTTACAGCATATTGTTTTATATATATTCTGTGATACTAACTTGAATTTATTTGAAATGCTATGATGTTTCTATACTGAACATCCAAAGAAAAGCAGCCCTGTACAGTTACATGGTAGCCACATAGCAATATTTGAGGAACTCTATTTACACAAGTAATTATAGTTCATGTCCCCTCGATGCCATATTTTTTTTAGATTGTGTTGTTTGTTGATATGCTGCAAGTATAACACTAATACAGATGCAGTGTGACGAACATGGTAACACACTGTGCCACTGACGAGTATACGACAAACAGAATAATACTTGTGGTTTGATAATGGCTAGTTACAATTTTTTTCATATTTATAGTCTTGATAAAGCCACTCTACAAATAAAAAAAAATTTAACTTTGAAAAGCCTAGGTTCCAGTAAAAACATTAATCAAGTTAGGTACATGGGACATGTGTCTCACCTCACTGATTTTCAAAATGGGTACATCCAAAAATTTTAATTTGTGAATTCACTGAAATGCCAAAGAAACTGGGATAGGCATGAATATTCAAATACGGACACGTATAAACAGGCAGAACATGGCGCTGCAGTTGGAGATGTCTATATAAGTCAACAAGCGTCTGGCGCAGTTGTTTTGTTAGTTATGGCTGCTACAATGGAAGGTTATCAAGATCTCAGCGAGTCTGAAAATGGTGTTACAGTCAGCGCATGAGTGATGGGACACAGCATCTCTGAGGTAGTGATGAAGTGGGGATTTTCCCATACAACCATTTCACGAGTGTACCGTGAATTCGGAATCTCGTGAAACATCAAACCTCCAACATTGCTGAGGCCGGAAAAAGATCTTGCAAGAATTGGACCAGCAACGACTGAAGAGAATCGTTCAACGTGACAGAAGAGCCACCATTCTGGAAATTGCTGCAGATTTCAATGCTGGGCCATCAAAGTGTTGGCACGCAAACTGTTGTAGTTTTTAGTTTCAGTTTCAGTTACGTAATGTTCCGTAGATCATCTTCCAGATTATTTTATCAATATGATGTGGAACAAGTCAGTTTGACTTCTACACATGCAACTAAATTTAGAGGTACTTTTTTTTTTTACCTGTTCTGAAACAGAAACTCTTCCATGGAATAGAAGGAGTTGTCCAAAAGAAATGATTTTAAGCTAGACTTAAAACTTGATCTGCTATCTGCCAGACACTATGTTGTTGAGCAAATGATCAAAGATTTTTGTTGCTGAATAATGTACTCCTTTATGAGCAACTAACAGCTTCAATAACGGATACAAAAGGTCATTTTTCCCTCTAGTGTTGTACATATGAACATCACTGTTCTTCGCAAATTGAGATGGATTATTTGTAACGAATTTCGTTAGTGAATATATGTACTCTGATGGTGCAGCAAAATACCTAACTCCTTGAAAAGGTGCCTACATGACGTCCTTGGGTGAACACCACTAATTATTCTCACTGCTCTCTTTTATGCAATCAATACTTTATGTCTAGGTGGCGAGTTACCCCAGAAAACTATTCCATAAGACATTATTGAGTGGAAATATGCGAAGTATGTTAGGAGGCTGATCTGTTTATTACCAAGACTAGCGATTATAAGAAGAGCGAAAGAAGCTGAACTTGGTAGTTTGAGAAGCTCAGTAATATGCTTCTTCCAGTTCAAGTTTTCATCAATGTGAACACCCAAAAATTTGGAGAAATCTACCTTGTTAACTGAGCCCTGTTCAGATGCTACATCAATTGTCGGTATGACTATTCGGTGTACAGAACTGGACATAGTTAGTTTTTTCAAAATTAAGGGAGAGTCAATTTTCTGAGAACCACTTAATAAGTCTTTGAAAGACATCCTTAACAATATCTTCAGTTGCTTTTTACAGCAGAGGACCTAAAACTGAACCCCATGGGACTCCCTTTGTGAGAACTCCCCATTCACTAGAATTTACCACCCTCCTAACATTATTTGTGCTAAAAACTTAAAAATTCTGTTAGAGACTCCAACACCAAAAGAGACCTTGTTTTTCAGTATATTTATAATTCCCTTAATTACAGTGGGGAATGTGTGTGCTATTTCTAAAGGCCTAAAGTCCTGCCTTTTTTTTTTTTTTTTTTTTTTTTTTTGCTTCTTCAATTGAACCCTTTAACCCTATTTTTGCTACTGCATTAAGAAAGTGATTGTTAAAGATACTTGCAACTTGTGAATTATCACTCACAACATCATCATTTCGCTTTATTGCTATGGTATGCTGTGCACTGTCAGACTGACCCATCTCCCATTTGACAATTTCCATATAGTTTTAATCTTATTACCATCATTATTAAATTCTGTCAGAACACATAAGCTTCTGAACTTCTTAATGACTTTCCTTAAAATGTTACAGTATCTTTTGTAGTAAGCAAGTAACATAGGATCCTGACTTATTCTGACCTGTCCTTATGTTTCCCTCTTCCTCTTACACGATATCTTAATTCCCTTAGTAATCCATGGCTTACTTGACTTTACAATCGCTTTTTTGGATAACATTTCAGGAAAGCAACTCTCAAATATTGAGACAAATTTATGGTGGAATAAACTGAATTTAGCATCAGCATCATTTTCTGTGTATACTTCATCCCGTTCTACCTCTTCTAGGCTGCACTTAAAGCTCTGTATCCTGTTCACATTAATAAGCCTCTGTGCCTTGTATGAACCTGCCTGAATCATGTAAAGCGCTATATGTGTTATTTCCATTAACTGTGCATCATGATCAGACAGCCCATTAACAACTGGGTACACATTAATTGTTTCTGCCCGAGCACTATCTATGAAAATATTATCGATGAGTGAACTACTATCCTGCTGCACACGAGTTGAAAATTTACAACAGATACTAGATTGAAACAACCAAACAAAGACCTAGCTCAATTTTCCCATCCGTATCTTTTAAGAAATCTACATTAAAAACACCACAAACCACTAACTGCTTCCTTTTGTCTGACAGGTAGCTCAATAAGGCCTCAAGATTTTTCATTAATAGCTGAAAGTTACCTTGAGGGGACCTGTAGATTGTTACAATTACTATAGAAGTATAAGACTTTTATCCATTGTGGATGTAGAAGTATATTGCAGTAGCAACTCACAAGCACATGCTTCAAGGATCTGATCTACACAAAAACTATTTGTTTCAATATAATTGACTTTGTGTCCAGTTTTATATAAGTAGCAACTCCTCCTTTTTCCATGTTGGCTCTACATGAATAAGATGCTAATCTGTAATCCCCTAAATTTAACTTCTCCATCCCTGCGGTTACATGGTGTTCAGAGAGGCACAAAACATCTATACCTTCAGAATTTACCCCATTTTCTAGGTATACATGAAGCTCATCTATCTTATTTTTTTAGTCCTATAATGTTCTGATGGAACACACAATTTTTATGTCTTTGGATACTGCTACAGACATCATGGCACTGTTCTGTTTTAATCTCTTTCAATACTCTCTGTCTGTAACCTGACTCTAACCTAAAATGTGTGTCCCTCTGACTCCAGTAATCACAGGTATTTTGTCTTGTGTACATGTGGCCCCCCTTACATTTTCTGCAAGAAGATCAGCTAATCTATCCATCCCCTCCTATTCAGATGCAGGCTATGACTAGTGTAACACCACCCCCCAATTGCATCCACAGGCACAGCACAGATATGATATTTAGTTTCTGCAAACAGTAACAAGAGTGGCACCTCTCTCTCTCTCTCTCTCTCTCTCTCTCTCTCTCTCTCTCTCTCTCTCTCTCTTTGCCTTCCTCTTCATTTCCACGTATGTGTTACATCCAATGTCATTCATGATCTGTTGCATGTATGATATCCTTGGTCGCCCCCACTGATTCCCTCCCTCAATAGCTCCTTCTGCTATTGTTCCAATGATGTTGTGTCATAGGATGTGCCCTACAAGTTTGTCTCTTCTTGTTTGGACGTGCCTCCACAGAGATCTGGTTTCCTGTACTCTTCTAAGCACCTCTTCATTTGTTACTTTGTGCATGTTACATTAATTATGAAGGAAGAGTGTTTTCACCCATATATTATAAATATGTTTAAAATGAGTTTTAACCAAGAACGGGTTTATTTAGCACAAATGTACACAATAAGTAATTTAAAGGTAAAAGAAACATTAAGGGGACCAACATGTGGAGCATATTTCCTTATACAGGGTGGTCCATTGATTGTGACCGGGCCAAATATCTCGCGAAATAAGCACCAAATGAAAAAACTACAAAGTACAAAACTTGGCTAGCTTGAAGGGGGAAACCAGATGGCACTGCCATAGGTCAAACGGATATCAACTGCATTTTTTAAAAATATGAACCCCCATTTTTATTACATATTCGTGTAGTACGTAAAGAAATATGAATGTTTTAGTAGGACCACTTTTCTCGCTTTGTGACAGATGGCGCTGTAATAGTCACAAACATATGGTTCAATTTTAGATGAACAGTTGGTAACAGGTAGGTTTTTTTTTAAATTAAAATACAGAACGTAGGTATGTTTTGAACATTTTATTTCGGTTGTTCAAATGTGATACTTGTACCTTTGTGAACTTATCATTTCTGAGAATGCATGCTATAACAGCGTGATTACCTGTAAATACCACATTAAAGCAATAAATGCTTGAAAGGATGTCTGTCAACCTCAATGCATTTGGCAACACGTGTAACGACATTCCTCTCAACAGCGAGTAGTCCGCCTTCCGTAATGTTCGCACATTCATTGACAATGCGCTGACACATGTTGTCAGGCGTTGTCGGTGGATCACGAAAGCAAATATCCTTCAACTTTCCCCACAGAAAGAAATCTAGGGACATCAGATCCAGTGAATGTGCGGACCATGGTATGGTGCTTCGATGACCAATCTACCTGTCACGAAATATGCTATTCAATACTGCTTCAACAGCATGCGAGCTATGTGCTGGTCACCCATCATGTTGGAAGTACATCGCCATTCTGTCATGCAGTGAAACATCTTGTAGTGCATCGGTAGAACATTACGTAGGAAATCAGCATACATTGAACCATTTAGATCGCCATCGATAAAATGGGGGCAAATTATCCTTCCTCCCATAAAGCCGCACCATACATTAACCCACCAAGGTTGCTGATGTTCCACTTGTTGCAGCCATCGTGGATTTTCCATTGCCCAATAGTGCATATTATGCCAGTTTACATTACCTGTAGTAACCACAACCAACAGCGGGGACGCCTTGGGCTATGGATTGGAGCCGCCAGGCGGGGAAGCCACCAGCGGTGGAGCACTCACCACCGGGTAAACACGGGACGAGTCGGACGACAGACCAATGACAACTGACAACAACCGACCACGACCGACTATGAGCGACACAACAAGGAAGAGATAAACAATGGAGGCTTGTGGAAACCACAACACCAAACACCAAACGTAAATCCACTCGGAACCAGAGCCAGGAAAATGTCAACAATGAGCAACGACCAGAACGTAGTACCGCCGAGATAGAAACGAAATCCAGAGAGAGTACCAGACTGGCTGGACTAGGGCAGAGCAGGTCCCTATATACGAAACCGGAGGGAGCGGCTATTGGCCGCTGTCTGCACGTGGCTTTGCGGTGGCGCCCTCGCTGCGCGAGAGCCGCTGCGCAGAATAGCCGGCGCGGAGGCGGAGCCCTCTATGGGCTGACCACGTCCATTTGTTCTGCCACATTTTCGACTTCCGCGGTGGAAGGTACTAGATTACCGCTGTTTGTGAATGACGCTTCATCGCTAAATAGAATGCGTCGTAATTTCTCTTGTGCCCACTGGCAGAACTGTGCACGACATTCAAAGTCGTCGCCATGCAATTCCTGGTGCATAGAAATATGGTACGGGTGCAATCGATGTTGATGTAGTACTCTCAACACCGACGTTTTTGAGATTCCCAATTCTCGTGCAATTTGTCTGCTACTGATGGGTGGATTAGCCGCGACAGCAGCTAAAACGTCCTACTTGGGCATCATCATTTGTTGCAGGTCGTGGTTGATGTTTCACATGTGGCTGAACACTTCCTGTTTCCTTAAATAACTTAACTATCCGGCGAACGGTCCGGACACTTTGGATGATGTCGTCCAGGATACTGAGCAGAACACGCCCGTTGGGCATTTTGATCACAATAGCCATACATCAACACAATATCGACTTTTTCCGCAATTGGTTAATGGTCCATTTTAACAGGGGTAATGTATCATGAAGCAAATACCGTCCACACTGGTGGAATGTTACGTGATGCCACGTACTTACACGTTTGTGACTATTACAGCGCCATCTATCACAAAGCGAAAAAAGTGGTCCAACTAAAACATTCATATTTCTTTATGTACTACACGAGTATGTAATAAAAATGGGGGTTCCTATTTTAAAAAACGCAGTTGATATCTGTTTAACCTATGGCAGCGCCATCTAGCGGGCCAACCATAGCACCCTCTGGATTCCCCCTTCAAGCTGGACGAGTTTTGTTCTTTGTAGTTTTTTTTTGTTTGATGCTTATTTCGTGAGATATTTGGCCCTGTCACTATCAATGGACCACCCTGTATATTCCATGTTAGTTTCACACCAAACATCTGTTCCATTTGTGAGAAGGTTATTGAACCTACAGCAATGAAATTTCTACCAGATATTAAGTACCTACACTGCATTATAATGAACCTGAACAATTATTTTTAAGTTCCTTCCTAAATTTTTTAGAAAACTAAGGAATCCAAAATTGACACTTTTTTCCATTTATAATTTTATTTAGAAGAAAATAATTCAAAATTTTACATTATTTGAGGTTCCAAGGGTGAAGATTGAAGTTACCTAGCTATACCCTAAATTTCATTGAATTATCTTTAATATTTCTTCAGGAAAAGGGACTTTCCTGGTAAATGTTATATCCGGGAAATCACTTTTTGGGAAAGAAAATGAGCCAAGTTTGAACACTTACAGATGATTTAAAACAGCCTGATGCAACTGTTTTGTTGTCTTCTGCCTCTTGCTTGTCCTCTAGCTTTCTTTTGCAACATCTAGCTTACTACCTTGCTTTTTTTGTCGTTTCTGTCACAGATCTTTCGGCAACTTGCACTCTACAGTTGTCCCAATGGTGAAGACCTGAGACTAAATTCTTCCCAGGAATAACTCCTCATTTTAGTAGTACCCAATACTCGGCAATATTTCCACAGCTGTATGTGAGAAAAGCACCATGGACTTCTATTTTTAAGGTCTGCATACCTGCAAACAGTTTTTGATAGACAACTCCAAATAAGCTGTTGAAATCCTTATTTGGATTTTCGGTTTCCCCATGCAAAACACTCTTTCAGTAGCTCAGGCCTTGCCAAATCTCTAAATATGGACTTTATCATACTAAGTACAGCTGCTGGAAAAATATGTTTACGCGAATAGCATTCTCTTGTCACTTTTGCCCTATTAAGCCCGCACCATGATGTGTCAGTTTTTGGGCAGAGACCATGATATGGGCTTTCAGCTGTAGATTTATGAAAAAAATATTGACCACACACCATCCTTCATAGCTTCTATATTGTCCTTATTCCTTCCAATTGCCTGTCCATAATATCTCTGGAGATTTTCTACTTTGTTCTTAGTCAAATGACCTTGTCCTGTCACCAGTTTACAAAAGTCTGATCTTTTGCCTTTAAAGTCAACTGTTAATTACCTACGTCTGGTCCTCCTTTTTTGTACATCGCTGACACATTCCATTTTGGTAATTTCCACATTGCCATATGAGTTGGAATTCACCACACTCGTGTAGGCCTTTGTGTCCCCCATCTCCAAGGAGGACATCGAAAGTGTGCCAAAAAGGGCAGCTCGTTTTGTATTATCACATAATAGGGAGAGAGTGTGGCAGATATGATACGCGAGTTGGGATGGAAGTCATTAAAGCAAATATGTTTTTCATCGCAGGGAGATCTATTTACGAAATTTCAGTCACCAACTTTCTCTTCCGAATGCGAAAATATTTTTTTGAGTCCAACCTACATAGGTAGGAATGATCATCAAAATAAAATATGAGAAATCAGAGCTCGTACAGAAAGGTTTAGGTGTTCGTTTTTCCCGCGCGCTGTTCGAGAGTGGAATGGTAGAGAGATAGTATGATTGTGGTTCAATGAACCCTCTGCCAAGCACTTAAATGTGAATTGCAGAGTAATCATGTAGATGTAGAACACCTCTTGCCTCTTCTAATATTTCAAATACTTTCTACACCTAATACTTCCATCCCACCACTGTTATCCTCAGAGTTAGAAGCACATTTCAGTTTGTGTTCTTCCTTTCTGCCTGCTGTTAATCTTTTGCAAGTTTGACATTATTTGGTCATAATTTCTCCATCAAAGACTTTACCTGTGTCTACGTTTCTTGCTGTAACAAGATCGTTTAGTGAGAGATAGCCCCTCTTTTGCCAGCTCCCATCCAAAGCAATCGCAAGGTCTGTGCAACCTTCATCTTTTACAATGGCTTCCCTTAAAGCATTCCTCATACTCTCCTCACTAACTTCCACTACAGCTTTCTCCAATAATACTTGCAGAATCTGAAAGTTCTTTGTTGAATTTCCAGCACCCATGCTTCTCCCAACTCAAAGTAGAGCATACATAAGTCTTGTATCTACATCATAAGGCCCCGTTGGCCGTTGTGAGACCTTTTCTACCTCTGTCACTTTCTTCAATATTCACACATTCAGATAAGCCACACTTCTTGCACTTCACAAAACTAAAAACAATGTCAGGTAAAATACTCATGTCCATATTAATGTAGTTCCTTTCTTCATTAGTTACTGCAAGCATTCTATATTTGTTAAAAAAGGAGACTTTTTTATGAAGTTCCATGAGAAGTATTTTATTTAGTGCTGCTGTGACATTCTCGCATGATATACGTGTATGTAGAGTGTACATTCTGTGCTGATTGCCTTTAAACTTTCTCTTTTTAAATATTCCTTTTGGTTTAGTTATCTTCAGAGAGATCTAAGTAAAACGACATTCACCACAACATAACACAAACGCAATGATCTGAGCAACCAGTGAAACAAACTTCCAAAGACAAAACACATGTAAAACAGCTGAGCATTGCAAGGGCACTGTTACAGGTTAACCACAACAAGTATCACATTAAAAAAAAAAACTAAAAAATAAGTTAGAAGGAATGGTAAATGTCAAATCTTATATGAACAAGATCCCAAAGATTCAAATTCCACAAAAAAAGATTCCTTTTTTTAATGCATACCACGTATGTCCCCTTAAGTGAAAGGTGGGTTGGAGGGGGGAGGGGGGGCACTAATGATTATGGAGTGAGGAAGGGGACGAGTACTTGGAAAAAAGTAAATGAAACATGCTGCAATTTATGGTTTTACAACAACAAAAAAGTTGTCAATGAAAAATATTTCAAACACCTATCGCTCCCTTCAAATATGCAGCCATTCAGTCCTCCACTACTTCATCTGAAGATTTTATACAGAAAAACACTTTCTAAACACACACGTTTTGGTCCTGGCAAGTACATGTAACATATACAGCTCATTCCGGAGAAAATGCTTCCACAATTAAATGATGGACTATACAGTGGCAACTTAAGCCTAGGTGGCACTTTAGTGCTCTCAAAATTACAACTGTTATACTGTAATAGGCTCTCACTCCATTTGACAGAACTCCATGCAGAGCATTTTTAAGGCCAAATATGTGTGCATCTGCATTGGTACACACAAGAAGCCCACAGCTTTCTACTGTGTTTATTTACATTGTGTGTTTATGTGTAGTGATGCACTTGTTTGAAATTTCATTCTACAGCTGCAAAACAGCTTCCAAGTGATATTTTTGAAAAGAAGGAG
Organism: Schistocerca nitens; assembly: GCF_023898315.1. NCBI lineage: Eukaryota > Metazoa > Arthropoda > Insecta > Orthoptera > Acrididae > Schistocerca > Schistocerca nitens. Next base: position 601,187,134 of record NC_064616.1, on the reverse strand, counting down.
AAAACAATAATTTTGTAAAGTGTGTTTTAAAAAGTATTTTCAAACTCAATATATATGAGACACACACACAGTGTTATTTCTGTGTAGGTTCACAATTCAAGAGCCAAATATCTTAAAGAAGAAGTGATTATCCACTAGGACTAGAACAAGCCTAAAAAAATTAGTGAATGGATGCAGAGAAAGTATTCTCCCTTGAATTCACTAGCATTTCACCAACATTAGCTAATAGATGTCAATCAGACCTCTTCTGAGATTTTGATATTTTTGGAATATATGTAGTATTCATTCCATAAAATTGATGGAACAAATGGCTGCAAATGAATACAACAACAAGGTCATAAAGCAACACGAAGTTGACTTAAATTACAGAAGGCAACACACATCATCACTTTGCTTCCCTTTTTTTTACTGTCAAGTGAGAATATGTAGGATTCACTTACAAAGATAGTGCATTAGACAATTTGTTTGTGAAATTCAGAGGCTGGCTCAGATGCAACAATTCAAAACATTAAAGGACTGAAATAAAATCTTTAGAATGTGTGGTATGAGTTGTGGCTACTGTTTAAATTTTAAAATTCTGGTAGGTGGAGATTCTTGAAACAGCAGTCTTCCTGCAGTCAACGAAGTGGGGTACTCACAATACATGTGTGAATCTTGTTAAATGGAGTTTTTAGATACCAGGTATTCTCCTGTATATTCAAAACACCTACCAATAAAGCAAATGACTTACTAGGAACTGAGCTACCTAAGGGGCTGATATTTCTAGGAAGCAGCTAAATAGAGGAAATGCTAAGCTTTGTCACCAAATGAAAGGCCTGAGCTGCAGGTGGAAAGTAAATAATAGTGTTAATTTCTTGACTTTAAAGGACTAAGCAGAGGAGATTCTTAATACAGAGAAACAGAGGTAATTCTAAAACCAAACTGTGCTCTGCATTATCAGCTGGAAAAGGAATGTGTGGATTAACAAGACCAAATCGCAGCCCTGTTTTAGTGAAGTGGCACACCATGAAATGCTACCTAAAATTTTTTTCTATATTCTGAAAATATAGATATTCGATGCATATATCACATCTATTAGTTTCTTATCTCAATGTAAACTTAGTAGAACAATTGTTGCAAACAGTACATCACCCAAAATATGCTATAAACAGATCTGTATTAGGTTCTACACCACTGGTTAGTTGGTTGGTTGGTTGGTTTGTGAGCGTTGAAGGGACCAGACTACAAAGGCCATCGGTCCCTTTTCCCATGATCATGAAACACCCACAAGGAACAAAAAACAAGCAACGGAGATGACAAGGGATGACACAGGACAAGAAAGACATAGACAAAGACCAGAAAAGAGGAATTAAAAACACAAGAGTGTTACAGTGGTTGGCCCACCATGGAAACAAAAAAAGGAAAAGCCAACCACCAAGAGACACACTAAAAACCCCAATCTAAGGCTGTAGGCCAAAGGCCAGACAACACAAAAAAGGGGACAAACCCTCAGATCGAGTGATAAAAGCTCCCCTGCTTGAATAAAACTCTAAACGAAGCCTGTCATTGCAGTGTCATCTGTTGAAAGTGCAGGGAGCATATCAGGCAGTGCAAATGTCTACCTGAGCACAGTTAAAAGTGGACAGTACAACAAAATGTGGACTACCGTCAATGCCCATGCACAGTGACAGAGAGGGGGCCTAGCGGCGCAATAAATAACCGTGCGTCAGCCATATTTGGCCAATGTGTAGCCGGCAGAGTACAACAGAGTCCTTGCAAGAGGCCTGCAAGGAGGAGCGCCACACACCAGTAGTCTCCTTGATAACCTGAAGTTTGTTGTCCTATACATCACCCCAGGTACCAAGTACCTTCTGCCGCAAAACTGACTGTAGATCACACTCCAAAAGGCCAATCTCCAGGGCTGGTGCACGGACAGCCTGTTTGGCCAGCGTGTCAACACGTTCATTACCCGGGATGCCAACATGACCCGGGGTCCACATAAAGATCACGGAGCAGCCACAACGGGCAAGAGTGTGGATGGACTCCTCGATAGCCACCATCTGACAAGAGCGAGGAAAACACTGGTTGAAAGCTAGAAAACACTCAGGGAATCACTACAGATAACAAAGGACTTACCTGAGCAGGAGCGGATATACTCTAGGCCACAAGAGATGGCTACCAGCTCGGCAGTGAAAACACTGCAGCTAGCCGACAATGAGCGTTGTTCACGATGATCCCCAAGAGTAATAGCATAACCAACTCGACCAGCAACCATCCAATGGTCGGTATAGACCATGTCAGAGCTGTGAAACGCAGCAAGAATGGAAAGAAAGCGGCAGCGGAGGGCCTCAGGAGGGACGGAGTCCTTCGAGCCCTGTGCCAAATCTAGCCAAAGGCATATGTGGGGCACACACCACGGGGCTATACGTATATGGGCTCAGGAAAGAGGCGAGAGTGGGAAAACTCAAGCCCAAAGAGCACGGACAAGACCCATTATTGTACATCCTGACCGGGGCCATTGTTCTGGAAAATGGATTACCGAGTTGTGGAACAGGAGATGGTAATTTGGATGCCCGGGCAAGCTACAAACATGTGCAGGATAAGCAGCCAGTAGTCATTAGTGTCGAATCCGCAATGCAGGGACACTAGCCTCCACAAGTATGCTGTTTACAGGGCTTGTGCGGAAAGCTCCAGTTGCGAGCCGGATCCCGCAGTGAAGTATGGGACCAAGCAACCGCAACGGGTAAGGCGATGCTGAACCGTAAGCCAGGCTCCCCATAATCAAGATGGGAGTGAATCAACGCCTAATACAGTCTGAGAATGGTAGACCGATCGGCACCCCAGCTGGCATGACTCAAGCAATGAAGAGCGTTAAGATGGCGCCAGAACATTTGTTTAAGCTGCCGAATATGAGGGAGCCAAGTCAACCGAGCATCAAAAAGCAAGCCCAAAAACCCAGTGTGTCTCCACCACAGCAAAATGTTCGCCGTCAAGAGAAAGCCATGGCTCAGGGTGAACAGTATGACACCGGCAGAAATGCATGACGCAGGTCTTGGCAACAGAGAACTGGAAGCCGTGAGTGATGGCCCAAGACTGCGGATAGCACTCTGTAGCCGCCGTTCAGCAACTGCAATGCCAGGGGAGCTATAGAACAGGCAAAAATCATCAGCATACAAAGAAGCCGATATGGACATTCCCATAGCTGCAGCTAGCCCACTGATAGCAACTAAAAAGAGGCAGACACTCAAGACAGAGCCTTGCGGGACCCCTTTCTCCTGGACTCTGGAGGTACTATGGGAGGAACCAACTTGCACATGGAAGGAATGAAGCGACAGAAAATTTTGAATAAAAATCAGGAGCAGGCCCCTAAGACCCAACCCATGAAGCGTGGTGAGGATGTGATGTCGCCATGTTGTATAGTACGCCTTCCGCATGTAAAAAAAGATGGAAACCAGATGTTGACTGCGGGCAAATGCTTTGCAGATGGCAGACTCCAGGCAGACCAGATTATCGGTGGCAGAGCGGCCCTTATGGAACCCACCCTGGGACGGAGCCAGAAGGCCCTGAGACTCAACTAGCCACCTCAACCTCCGGCTCACCATGCGTTCGAGCAACTTGAAGGGAATGTTGGTGAGGCTAATTGGGCAGTAGCTGTCCACCTCTAGGGGGTTCTTGCCAGGTTTAAACATGGGGATGAAGATGCTTCCCAAGCCATTGCAATGGAAACTTACCCTCAACCATGATATGATACAGTTGGAAAGGTCGAGGTGGTGTGACTGGCAGTCCACCGAGAGGTGTTTGAGCATTTGATATTGGATGTGATCCAGCCCGGGAGCCGTATCAGGGCAAGCGGCTAGGGCATTATGGAATTCCCACTCGCTGAATAGAGCATTGTATGATTCGGGGAGGCGTGTATGGAATGAAAGGCTCCGAAGTTCCAACCACTCTTTAAGGGAGCGGTAGGCCAGTGGGCAATTCATACAAGTGGAACTCAGAGCATAATGCTCTGCTAAGAGTTCTGCAATCATGTCCGATTCAGTAGAGACTGCTCCATTCAGGTAAAGCCCAGATTCCACTGCAGAAATGATGCCAGCGGTGATCGTGTAAACCACCACATCAATGGCGTCATGAGAAAGAGGCTAAATAGTGGTAATCGAGGTGAATGAGTCCCAGTCAGCCTTATTCTAAGCCCATCTGGGGAGGTGCCCAGAAGAGTGACGCTGTGGCAGTGACAGAAAGATCGGAAAGTGGTCACTACCGCACAAGTCGTCGGGCACACTCCATTGGACAGATGGCTGAGTACGTGCCATGCACCACACTTAAATGCATGGGGGCACCATTACTTAAGAGGGAAAGGTCGAGCTGTGCCAACACTTGCTCAACAAGAGTGCCTCGGTCGGTTGCCACCAATCCACCCACAAAGGATTATGGGCATTAAAGTCGCCCAGTAACAGAAAAGGGGACGGCAGTTGGGCTAACAGTGCAGCCAATACAGGCTGTGGGACATCACCATCCAGTGGAAGATAGACACTACAGATAGGAACAACCTGAGGCATCCACACCCAAATAGCGACAGCCTCTAAAGGTGTTTGAAGAGGTACACACTCGCTGTAAAGTGAATTAAGTATGTAGATGCAGACTCCACCAGATATCCTCGCATAAGCTACCCGATTCTTATAACAACCCCGATAGCCACGGAGGGTGGGGGTTCGCATTGCCGGAAACCAAGTTTCCTGGAGAGCCATACAGAAGAAAGGGTGAAGGCAGATAAGTTGGCGGAACTCAGCAAGGTGGTGGAAAAAACCGCTGCAATTCCACTGGAGAATGACATTGTCCGCAGGCGAAAAAGGCGTGAAGGGACCAAGGAGGCAGGGTACACCGCTGGATCACCTGCTGCAACCAATTTAGTACATGTGGGAGCGATATCCATCATGTCTGAGGGTCTGGCGAGATCTAAGTCCCCAGCGGATGCCAGAATCTCCACCTCATCCTCAGACACAGAGCTTGTAGGTAGTGGTGGTGGTGTGGGTGCCACCACAATTTCCTAGTTCTTAGGGGTCTTGAGTTTCGATTTCTTGTGCTGTGCCTTGGGTTGCTCTAGCTGGGAGGGCTTCTTTGATTCAGTCTCTGGGACTGAAGAGAACCACCAAGCCCTACGACCAGTTACCTGTGGCTTCTTCAGCCACTGGTGGGTGTCTGCTTTGCCACTGGTAATAACCTGGGAAGGGAGTGACCCAAGGGACCCCACCCCTTCCTAGTGAGAGACGCCGAAGAAGCTGGGTGCTGCTACCGAGATAGGTGGTGCGGGAGCAACTGGGAGGGAAGTGCCCCCCACCATCAAGGGGGCAGGTGTGGTCTTATGGCTCTGAGAGCTGACTGATATTGGTGCAACGGATGGGGCTGTAACAGTAGTGATAGCAGCGGCATAAGATGATGTCATGCGCACAGGATGGAGCCTTTCAAATTTCCTTTTTCCCCTCAGTGTAGGTCAGTCAGTCCAGAGTCTTGTATTCCATTATTTTTCTTTCCTTCTACAGAATCCTACAGTCCGGTGAGCAACGGGAACGGTGCTCTCTGCAGTTGACACAGATGGGAGGTGGGGCGCATGGACTATTGGGATGGGATGGATGACCACAATCTCAACATATGCGGCTGGAAGCACAGCGGGAAGACATGGCCAAACTTCCAATACTTAAAGCACCGCATTGGGGAAGGGATATATGGCTTGACATCGCAGCAGTAGACCATCACCTTCATCTTCTCGGGTAATGTTTCACCCTCAAAGGCCAAGATGAAGGCAGAAAGTGACATAGCATAGTGGATGGTGGAAACTGCACCCAGGAATGTATCCTCACCCAAGAGATGGAGAGTGAGCAGGACTGCAATGCAAGAACGAGAAAGCGGGCTTAAGATCTCAATGCACAATGGACACAATGCACAATGTATGACACCCTTCCCCAATTGGCTCGCTCTTCAGAAAAAAATTTGGAAGTATGGAGGTCAAACCATACAGGGGACCATCACATAAAGGCCGAAACGTGTGAGACTTCTTCTAGTCTCCTCTTACGACAGGAAGGAATACCGTGGGCCTATTCTAAACCCTGGACCCACGGGAAAGGGGGGGGGGGGGGTGGTACATCATTGGATTTGCACAGAAAAAATTGGGCTCATTTTCTGATGTACATTCCAGCAACAGAAAAGAATGTCCCATAAAAAGAACACACAATGTGCTACAACTGAGGAAAGCAAAGCGAAATGAATGACTATGCCAAAAATGCTGCATACCTCCACATTTACCATAATGTTCTGAGGCCTATCACACTAACTAAATAATTATCCTGAACTCTCCTAAATGGCAAGTGGAGTTTCTACATTATGCATACAAAATTTCAAGGCAAAATTTATTATGTATTTTCTAACATATATCTTGCAAATGTGCAGGTTAACTACTCATTTAACTAAGACTTAGGGCGAAACTGCCAAATTTAAACCTAAAGACACACACTAACTAATGTCAGTTTCCTGCTACAACAAATAAATACTTTTACTGCTCATCTTGCGACTGCTTTACAATATTCTCCAAGAAAAATACTATTTCACAATGGGAAGAAAGGAAACTTATGTTCTAAGCCAGTACCCATGTAAACTGAATCCAAAGAAGAGAGACGAAATTTTCTGGAAACTTCAGATGGTGATAGTCACTCCATGCTAAAAAAGGAAGGTGGTATACATTTTCAGAAGCCAGTTTGCATGCTAGTACAGTGTGAAAGATTCAATTCTTTTTCCAACTGTAATAAGCTAGTAATCATTCATCATGCTGTTCAGTATATATATTGTTCATGTCAAATATTCCCAAAATGTTTTAAGATATCTTAATTCAGTTTTACACAGATAAATTTAAAGAAAGTCCTCACTAAAGGACACATGGTCAAACCTATATTAATTACAGAGATAGCAGTATCAACTATGCTTTTTTAGGTGGAAGTACATATCTGAAGGAAAAAATTTTATACAAGTTTAATTTTCAGATGCACTCGTTGTAAAAAAGAAGTGGTTATAAAACACTTTCAAAACATTCCATCCAAGTCCTCAAGTGTTCGAAATTATGAAATTCTACCGCAATTCATGTTTGCGGTTGGCAGTACAAAAACTTATTGGCAGATTGAAGAGATTCCTTAAAATCCCCTTTATACTGGAGTCAATGGAAGCAAACACAAGGGAATGTGTATTCGCAAACAATTTGCCAGATCATTTGCTTATATCTGTGAACAAGTGCACATACTAGAAGGAACTGAAGAGAACATTGAGATAATGAACATAGCTATGAATGCTACGTAATTGTAATTAATTAATTAATTAATTTTTTTTTTTTTTTTTTTGCTAATAATCAGCACACAGGATACAACATTACATAGTTAGAATCACAATACAAAATTCTGATATTCAGAAAGAATTACTTTGCAGGGGGGATTATTATTTATGGAAAGTGCTATGTTCTTGACAATGTAAGCAAACTGGTGTAGGAAAAGAAGAATTTAAGTAACTGAATTTGTATGCAAGTGTGCAATGCTTGGAGGTAGTGAACTTAAACTTAACTGCAGCTCCAGCTTTCCTTAGCATTTTTCCAAAACTTTGAACATATGTTGGTTGACACTTTTCACTGACTTTTCATTATAACTGAGGAGGAAATTGAAAAACAGAAAACTAATTACCAATGGCCAACATAGCCTGAAGAAATGCTAGTGTTTGCACTCTCATTATTAGCAACAGAACACACTTATGTCAGCGATCATTTCGTGTTCAGTAGTTGCTACATCTAAGATAGTGCCTGAAGTCTGCGACGATGTATGCAAAGCACTTCAATAATTTTATATAAGTACAAATATCGAACATGATGTCAATAAAATATGATTCATGAAATCTGAGAGATGCATGTTCTGTCAAATAGACTACACTATAAAATTTTCTATATGGTCTGTTAGAGGGCAGGAAGTGTGATCTCCAGTAAACCATTTTTAATTATAATCAAATACCTGTAACATAACAGTGATACCACAGTTATGTTCCTATAGATACCATGATCATAAGCAATGAAAATGATCAGGCCTGTGATACATTTTTAAGTTTAATCAGCATAACAGAAACATATTTACACCTATTTACTTTCAAGGAAATTTATTGTTTTCTTAATTTTTTTATTTATTTTACATGTTTAGTTCCGTAGGACCACATTGAAGAGTAAATTTCCAAGATCATGGAACGTGTCAGTACATGAAATAATAACAGAAAAGTAATAACAGATAAAATAAAATGTTTATGAATCTGAAAAAATGACAAGCCGTAAGTTTATGTAAACACAATCGACAGTATAACACAGGAATCGGCTTGAGTTTTCAAGGAACTCTTTGACAGAATAGGAGTGACCCATGACAAAACTCTTCAGTTTACATTTGAAAGCACATGGATTACTGCTAAGATTTTTTAATTCTTGTCATAGTTTACTGAAAATAGATGCAGCAGTATACTGCATGCCTTTCTGCACAACAGTCAAGGAAGTGCAATCCAAACGCAGATTGGATTACTACCACCACTTATTGCCCAAACCACCTGTTTCTGAGACAAAAATACCCTTTGAGAATGGGGAGATTCACCCCAAAGCAAAATACCATATCTCAAAAGCGAATGAAAATAAGCAAAATAGACTACTTTTTGTGTCAAACTATCGCTTACTTCAGATACTGTTCTAATAGTAAAATTGGCAGCACTAAGTCTTTGACCTAGATCCTTAACGTGGGCTTTCCATGACAGTTTACTGTCTATCTGACCACCTAGAAATCTGAACTGTTCCGTTTTGCTAATCATATGCCCATCCTGTGAAATGAGTTTGGTTGAATTGTGTGTTAGAAACTGTAAAAACTGAGTCTTACTGTGGTTTAGTGTTAGTTCATTTTCTACAAGCCATGAACTTCTGTCCTGAACTGCACTGTTTGAAACACTGCCAATGTTGTACACAACATCTTTTACTACAAAGCTAGTGTCATCAGCAAACAAAAATATTTTAGCATCACTTTTAATACTAGAAGGCAGATCATTTATATAAACAAGGAAGAAGAGTGGCCCCAGCATTGATCCCTGGAGCACCCCCTCCCCCTTAACTGTGGCCCACTCTTGTTTTTTAATAAAAATAATTATGAAGTTTGTGCTTATCCACTCCATTCCCACCTCAGGCAAGCATCTAATGAATTTATCTTCTTTCTCATGTCTACTGTTGGACCTTGTGAGTGTTTTGTCAATTTCCTACCACTCTTGATTTCTTTCCCTTCGGCCCACATACAATTCTGTACTCTTCTACCAGCAACCTAACATTCTCTATAGACCACTCCATTGCCAACACAACTAATGTCAACAACAACGAAAGTAGAGCAAGATAGCAGATAAAAGCTTTCTATATTTCTAGTGTAGAAGCGAATAGGGCATAAACTTACTTTGATGGTTCAATGAAAGACCGACAATCAGCAGAACACAAGTAAATGTGAACAGAACACAACCCAGTGCCATTTACTCATGTGTGCCCAACATTTGCATCAGATAGAATTCTCATTTGTTGCCGCATATTCACTTCTGTCACTTCTGTGTAAAGGGAGCTTTAGATATTAATGTGCTAACTGCAGCAATGAACGTTTTAAACCCTCTTGGTTGCAACTTTTGCATGGATTTCATCTTTGAGCTTATCCTGGAGAAAAAATGCAATGGAGAAAAATGAGAAATATGTGCAGGCCAACTAGTGACATCCTATTCAGTGATGATGAACATGCTGGTGCTACACTCATCTACAGATTAGTACTATTAAGACAGCTCGTAGCACTTCAGTATGAAAGTAAGGATATATGTTAGCTATTATAGATTTTCAATGAACCAATGGCCAATTCATACAGTCTTCAATAATCTCTCAAACATTCACACGCCACTTCCTTCCAATACTCAAACTGCTTTGCGAAGAGCAAATTCTGAATGGTATACTAGTGTACATTTCTTATACTCAGTTCCCACAATTTATAAATACACTCCTGGAAATTGAAATAAGAACACCGTGAATTCATTGTCCCAGGAAGGGGAAACTTTATTGACACATTCCTGGGGTCAGATACATCACATGATCACACTGACAGAACCACAGGCAGATAGACACAGGCAACAGAGCATGCACAATGTCGGCACTAGTACAGTGTATATCCACCTTTCGCAGCAATGCAGGCTGCTATTCTCCCATGGAGACGATCGTAGAGATGCTGGATGTAGTCCTGTGGAACGGCTTGCCATGCCATTTCCACCTGGCGCCTCAGTTGGACCAGCGTTCGTGCTGGACGTGCAGACCGCGTGAGACGACGCTTCATCCAGTCCCAAACATGCTCAATGGGGGGACAGATCCGGAGATCTTGCTGGCCAGGGTAGTTGACTTACACCTTCTAGAGCACGTTGGGTGGCACGGGATACATGCGGACATGCATTGTCCTGTTGGAACAGCAAGTTCCCTTGCCGGTCTAGGAATGGTAGAATGATGGGTTCGATGAGTGTTTGGATGTACCGTGCACTATTCAGTGTCCCCTCGATGATCACCAGTGGTGTACGGCCAGTGTAGGAGATCGCTCCCCACACCATGATGCCGGGTGTTGGCCCTGTGTGCCTCGGTCGTATGCAGTCCTGATTGTGGCGCTCACCTGCACGGCACCAAACACGCGTACGACCATCATTGGCACCAAGGCAGAAGCGACTCTCATCGCTGAAGACGACACGTCTCCATTCGTCCCTCCATTCACGCCTGTCGCGACACCACTGGAGGCGGGCTGCACGATGTTGGGGCGTGAGCGGAAGACGGCCTAACGGTGTGCGGGACCGTAGCCCAGCTTCATGGAGACGGTTGCGAATGGTCCTCGCCGATACCCCAGGAGCAACAGTGTCCCTAATTTGCTGGGAAGTGGCGGTGCGGTCCCCTATGGCACTGCGTAGGATCCTATGGTCTTGGCGTGCATCCGTGCGTCGCTGCGGTCCGGTCCCAGGTCGACGGGCACGTGCACCTTCCGCCGACCACTGGCGACAACATCGATGTACTGTGGAGACCTCACGCCCCATGTGTTGAGCAATTCGGCGGTACGTCCACCCGGCCTCCCGCATGCCCACTATACGCCCTCGCTCAAAGTCCGTCAACTGCACATACGGTTCACGTCCACGCTGTCACGGCATGCTACCAGTGTTAAAGACTGCGATGAAGCTCCGTATGCCACGGCAAACTGGCTGACACTGACGGCGGTGGTGCAGAAATGCTGCGCAGCTAGCGCCATTCGACGGCCAACACCGCGGTTCCTGGTGTGTCCGCTGTGCCGTGCGTGTGATCATTGCTTGTACAGCCCTCTCGCAGTGTCCGGAGCAAGTATGGTGGGTCTGACACACCGGTGTCAATGTGTTCTTTTTTCCATTTCCAGGAGTGTATTACTTCACCAATAAGGAGAATTCCTTGAAGAAAGAAGCTATTGTACCAATAAGGCATTGGAACTAAGTGACAATTTCTTATGTCTTCAGCTAATCCACTAGTTAATCTGTGGGTGCAGTGATGTACGAGGGTCACTCCAAAAGAAATGCACCTTTTTTTTATTTTTTATTCTGCATGTTTGAAAGTCTTACAATGTGTATATACATCCTTTAGGAACAATATTTTGATTTCTCCACATAATTTCCATCCCTCTCAACTGCCTTACGCCATCTTCGAACAAGCACCTGTATACCCACACGGTAAAATTCTGCACCAACCTGTTGGAGCCACTGACTGGTAGCGTGCACAAGGGAGTCTTCATCTTCAAATCTTGTTCCACGAAGAGAGTCTTGCAGTTTGCCAAAGAGATGATAGTCACATGGAGCCAGGTCAGGACTGTAAGGCGGATGTTTCAGTGTTGTCCATCCGAGTTTTGTGATCGCTTCCATGGTTTTTTGACTAACACGTGGCCGTGCATTGTCGTGCAACAGCAAAACATCCTGCTTTTGCTGATGTGGTCAAACATGACTCGGTCTAGCTTGAAGTTTCTTCAGTGTAGTTACATATGCATCAGAATTTATGGTGGTACCACTTGGCATGATGTCCACAAGCAAGAGCCCTTCAGAATTGAAAAACACCGTAGCCATAACTTTTCCAACAGAAGGTGTGGTTTCGAATTTTTTTTTTCTTGGGTGAATTTGCATTATGCCACTCCATTGATTGCCTCTTCGTCTCTGCTGAAAAATGATGGAGCCATGTTTCATCACCTGTCACAATTCTTCCAAGAAACTCATCTTCACCATTCTCGTACTGTTCCAAAAGTTCACTGCACACCATATTTCTTGTTTCTTTGTGAACCACTGTCAACATCCTGGCAACCCACGTGGCACAAGCCTTTTTTAACGCCAACACTTTCAGTATTCTGCAAACACTTCCTTCCCCTATTCCAACGTAGCGTGACAATTCGTTTACTGTGATGCATCTGTCAGCAGTCACCAATTCGTTAACACTCTGCACATTATCTGGAGTGTGTGCAGTACGAGGCCTGCTGCTGCGAGGACAATCCTCAATGTTGCTGTGCCCGCTTTCATCGTGTAACCTGCTTGCCCACCGACTAACTGTACTGCAATCGACAGCAGCATCTTCATACACCTTTTTCAACCTCTTGTGGATGTTTCCCACTGTCTTGTTTTCACAGCACAGGAATTCTATGACAGAATGCTGCTTCTGACGAACGTCAAGTGTAGCAGCCATCTTGCAGACACACTGTGGCGGCACCACTCATGGGAACAGGTTGAACTAAGTTTGAGAACAAGCAGGAAGGACGTATTTACACGCTGTAAAACTTTCACACATGCAGAATGAAAACTGTATTTTTACAAAAATAATGTGCATTTCTTTTGGAGTGACCCTCGTACAATACAAATGGAAGCTGCTTGGGCACACAATGCAGATGACATTGGGACTGATTTTTTCCAATGAACCTGGAATTTATATTAGGCTAACATGAATTATGAGAAACAGCCTCCAGAATATCTATTTTGTTGCCCACTTACCCTCTGCACTGAATTCACCTATCTTTCCAAACTATATTTTTTGTACATTCACTGTGAATTGTCGTTCCTGTTGGATCTGGTCACGATATCTTTGTGCATACAATGTAACTGTTCTCTTTGTGTACATCCTGAATGCTCCATAAAGACGTATATTTAATTTACCCTGATTTGAGAAAGAATTACCCCCCCCCCCCACACACACACACACAAATCAGGGTAAATTAAATATACATCTTTATGGAGCATTCAGCGCGAAGTAACCAGCACTCCACACCCATGAACTTCACAGGTAGAATAGAAAGCCGTATTTCCTCGCCACTACTTCTATACTAGTATTTTGGCAGTGCAGACAGAATTTATAGCTGATGTGATAAATTGCAGCCAGATCTAAATATCTAAAAATTAAGTTAACATGGATGAGTAGGAAAATCAACCCCATAATGTTCGAATACAGCATCAGTAATGTCCTGATTGACAGTGTCAAGTCATTTAAATATCTGGGTGTAACAATTCAAAATGAAATGTAATGAGCATGCGAGGATATTGGTAGAGAAGGCAAACAGATGACTTCCACTTATTGAGAGACTTTGAGAAAAGTGCGATTCATCTGTAAAGAATACCACATATAGGATGCTAGTGCAACCTATTCTTAAGTACTGATCAAGTGTTTGGGTCCATACAATATCGGACTGAATGAAGACATCATCAAAGCAATTCAGAGGCAGGCTGGTAGATTTGTTACCAGCAGGTTCGAACAACACCCAAGTGTTATGGAGATGCTTCGGGAACTCAAATCGGAATCCCTGGAGGGAAGACAACGTTTTTTTCGACAAACACTATGAGAAAATTAAGAGAACTGGTGTTTGAAGCTGGCTGCAGAACAATACCACTGCTGCCAACATACATTGCGCATGATGACCATGAAAACAGGATATGAGAAGCTAGGGCTCATACGGAGGCATACAGACAAGCCATTTTTGTCTTGCTTTATTTCCAACTGGAACAGGAAAGGAAATGTCTAATAGTGGTACAGGGTACCTTCCACCAAGCACCGTAGGGTGGCTTGTGGAGTGTTTATGTAGATGTAGAAATAAAAGTAAAAGTGAAAATGATCATAATTTCTGTTTCTGAAATAAATTGCTTTCAGCTGTATATGAACTTTTACAGGAACACAACCAGTTCCATGATGTCAAATCACATCTTCAGGTGTACATCTACAAAACAAGAAATATACAATGAACATTATGATAAAAAACATACCTATCATAATTATCTATGCTCTATGACAACCAATATGAAATACTCTCACATGTCTGATAAGGGAAGGAGGACGACTCAACATTTACAAAATAGTACACTGTTATCCACAACAAGCAGGGCACCATAGTTCAAATTGCCAAGTTGAAAACCTGACATGTCAAAAGTTCCTGTACCTACAATGAAACGAGCAAAATAAGGAAACAAGAAGAGGTAAAAAGCCCCCCCCCCCCCAGCTAGCAACATTGAAAGCCCATGGTTAAGAAAACTCACTTCATATCACGAAGTGGTGTACAGCAACCCTCCAGCCGCCTTGCTATAAAGGGCCAATCTGCTAGTCAATGTGCTGCTGTGTGTCATGGAGGGCACTAGTGCCACCATACACATAGCGGGGAAAGTTACAAACATTTTCATGCATATCCAAATATCATGGGAATGACTGAGGCCCCCCGTTACGCAGCACAACCATATAAACTACAAAATACTTTTGCGTAAAAATTGTTCAAACCAAATCAATCAAATGCAAGAGCATATAGTGTGCCCAGGATCAATAACCAAGCAGTCCTTGAAAGTATGAAGTAACCATGAGCTTCCAGTGTTGCCTGATGGAGCTTTCTGCCTTTTCTTATTTTGTTCTTTTCACTGTAGGTAAACATGCGTTTAACATCTTGGTTATTCAAATGAATTATGACACCCTCCTTTTTGCTGGTAGCAGTGTTTTATTTTGAGAAGTTTGAGTCCCCCTCCTTCCCACTTCAGGGCTCAAATATTTTACTGACGTGTGTATTTCATATTGATTGTCATAGAGCATGGATTATTAGGACAGGTAGCTGTTTCATCATCATGATGTCAACTGTGTTTCCAATTCTGTAGATATACACCTGAATATGTGATATGACATCACAACATTCCTCATGTTCCTGTAAAAGTTGATATATAGCTGAAAGTTGTTTATTTCAGAAACATGGATTTCTTCAGCTGTGGTTGCCCTCAACAAGAAACTATTTAATACTAGAATTATAACAGACTTTTTTTACATGTGGGTCTGCAGTCATTGTAAATTTCTTTAAGGAATAAATTTTCTTTTGTATGCTATTCTTTTATTTTGAAAGAAACACTTTATTGTTTGCCAGTTACCTGACTTCACTCCCTGTGGCATTATCATGATACATCATAATAAAAACAGTTGTTTACAGCATGTTCTATTCAACACAACAGTGTGTGGGAAAATTTAGTGTGTGATTGTGTCTCAATGAAAAGTTCCATATAACCTTCAAGAAATAATTTAATAATAATTACACAGTGGAAAGTCTGGGATGTAACAATAATATGGAAAGGATAGAATGTTATTCTCCACAGAGGAGGCATTGAATCATAGATAGGCACAATGAAAAATCACGATAAAATGTTTAAGCTTTTGGACTAAGTCCTTTCTGGTGTTCCAATTCCTTTACACACACACACACACACACACACACACACACACACACACACACACACAGATGTATATATTCACCCTAGCATAACTAACTCACACATGGCACCTGCCATAAGGTACTGGGGCCCCAACTCAGTCGGATAAGGAAAGAAAGTCCTTAACAAGCCCAGCACAACTGAGTCTGGAGTGGGGAGAAAGCGAAGTTCTTTGGAGGATAGGCTCATGACTGTTTTGGGTCTGTTTAGGTTCTGGATTCTGTATGGTGGTGAGAGGATAGTAAGTCTGCAAAGCAGGGTCTGGTGCCTATGAAGGGGTGTGAGGGAGATGTGATGATGGAGGCTCTTGTAGAGGTGGTGGATAGTGGCCTTTTTTTTTTTTTTTTTTTGGGGCGCAAAACTGCTATGGTCATTAGCGCCCGGTCCGTGACTGAGGAAATAATAAAAACTGAAAATGGAAAACAGCAAAAATGGGAACGAAACTCAAATAATTGGAGACACTAAAAGCAGAAACAAGGCTTAAAAGTCCACTACAGAGAGGGGTTGATGGTCCCCGATAAAACTTCAAATGACTGACGTCATTTCACTGTCACTAATAAACTGGAGAACGCGGTCGGCTGAGCGCGTGTCATCTGCTAAAATCGACGATACATCAGGCGAAAACTGTAGACGGGAGCGTAACGGATTAAAATAGGGGCATTCAATTAAAAGGTGTCTTACCGTCCACAGCTGAGAGCAGTGCGGACAGAGTGGGGGAGGATCGCCGCTTAAAAGATGTTGATGGCTAAAAAGACAGTGCCCTATCCGGAGTCTAGCTAAAATTACCTCCTCCCGACGACGCGTTCGGGAGGAAGAGGTCCAAGCGCAAGGAAGGGCTTTCACTTCCCGCAATTTATTTCGGGGAAGTGTTGACCAATGCGCATGCCATAATTGAGCAACTTTGCGACATAAACCGCTCCGTACATCGGTGAAGGGAAGCGACTGAATAGCTGGCCGAGGAAGAGAAACTGCAGCCTTGGCTGCTATATCAGCCGCCTCATTCCCACAGATACCAGCGTGTCCCGGGAGCCAGAGGAACGCCACCGAGACGCCCCCCAGGTGGAGCAAGCGCAGACAGTCCTGAATCCGGTGGACCAGAGGGTGCACAGGGTAAAGAGCTTGGAGACTGAGGAGAGAGCTGAGAGAATCTGAGCAGATTACGTACTATATCCGCAGATGGCGGCGGATGTAGTGGACAGCCTGGAGAACAGCGAAAAGCTCCGCAGTATAAACCGAACACTGGTCGGGAAGCCGAAAGTGATTTGGGGCGTCGCCAACAATATAGGCACTCCCTACACCCAACGATGTTTTCGAGCCGTCGGTGTAAATAAAGGTGGCGTCCGTCATTTGTGCACATAGAGCAGCAAATGCCCGACGATAAACAAGTGAAGGTGTACCATCCTTGGGAAATTGACAAAGATCACGGAGCAGACAGATCCGGGGACGGAGCCAAGGCGGTGCTGTACCCCAAGTTGTCAAGAATGTTTTAGGAAAGCGGAAGGAAAGAGAATGGAGCAGTTGACGGAAGCGGACTCCCGGGGGTAGTAGGGAGGAGGAGCGGCCTGCATACCCTACATCAAAGGAGGCGTCGAAAAAAGGGTCATGGGCTGGATTAGCAGGCATGGAAGACAGATGGCTAGCATAACGGCTCAGAAGGACCGCTCGCCGATTGGACAGCGGAGGTTCAGCAGTCTCAGCATAAAGGCTTTCCACAGGGCTAGTGTAAAAAGCTCCAGATGCTAAACGTAATCCACGGTGGTGGATAGAGTCGAGACGCCGAAGAATAGACGGCCGAGCAGAGGAGTAGACTATGCTTCCATAGTCCAATTTCGAGCGCACTAAGGCGCGATAGAGGCGGAGAAGGACCACTCGGTCCGCTCCCCAGGAGGTACCATTCAGGACACGGAGGGTGTTGAGCGTTCGCAGACAGCGAGCCGAAAGATAGGAAACGTGGGAGGACCAGCACAGTTTTCTGTCAAACATAAGACCCAAGAATTTAGTGACGTCTGAAAACGGAAGGTTGACAGGACCTAGATGTAATGAGGGCGGAAGAAACTCCTTACGTCGCCAAAAATTAATACAAACGGTCTTACTGGGAGAAAAACGGAAGACGGTTTCGAGGCTCCAAGAGTGGAGGCGATCGAGACATCCTTGAAGACATCGTTCAAGAAGGCTGGTCCGTTGAGAGCTGTAGTAGATCGCAAAATCATCCACAAAGAGGGAGCCCGAGACATCAGGAAGGAGACAATCCATAATTGGATTTATAGCGATGGCAAACAGTACAACACTCAGCACGGAGCCCTGGGGTACCCCGTTTTCTTGGGAGAAAGTGCGGGAGAGGGTAGTGTTCACCCGCACCCTAAATGTGCGCTCTGCCATAAATTCGCGAAGAAAAAGGGGCAGCCGGCCTCGAAAGCCCCAAGAGAACAGTGTGCGGAGGATGCCTGTCCTCCAACAGGTATCGTATGCTCTCTCCAGATCAAAAAATATTGCTACCGTTTGGCGTTTCCGGAGAAAATTGTTCATGATATAAGTGGAGAGAGCAACAAGATGGTCAACTGCAGAACGATGCTTTCGGAATCCGCATTGGGCAGGTGTTAAAAGACTGCGGGATTCCAGCCACCACGCTAAACGGTAATTCACCATACGCTCCAAAACCTTACAGACACTACTCGTGAGAGAAATGGGGCGATAGCTAGAGGGGAGATGTTTGTCCTTTCCAGGTTTCGGAACAGGAACGACGATAGCTTCCCGCCATCGTCTGGGAAAAGTACTGTCGGTCCAAATTCGATTATAAAGGCGAAGGAGGTAACGCAGACTATGGGTTGATAAATGCAGCAACATTTGGACATGGATACCATCCGGTCCTGGGGCGGAGGAGCGAGAAGAAGAGAGTGCATGTTGGAGTTCCCGCAAGGAGAAAAAAGTATTGTAGCTTTCGCGATTTTGAGAGGAGAAAGCAAGATGTCGCACTTCCGCTGCACGTTTCTTTGGGAGAAACGCTGGCGGGTAACTTGAACTAGAAATCTCAGCAAAGTGTTTACGCAAGTAGTTAGAAATTGCGACGGGGTCCACTAAAGTGTCATGCGCGACAGTGAGCCCAGAGACCGGGGAGAAACTAGGCGCGCCTGAGAACCGTCGAAGCCGACTCCAAACTTCCGAGGAGGGAGTGAAGGTGTTAAATGAGCTAATAAAGAATTTCCAGCTTGCCTTCTTGCTATCGCGGATGACACGACGGCATCGCGCTCGGAGCTGCTTATAGCGGATACAGTTGGCCAAAGTAGGATGGTGGCGGAAAACGCGGAGAGCACGTCGCCGCTGTAAGAATAACGTCGGTAATATGTGTGACCTCATCGTCGACGCTGGGAAAGGGACGGTTATCGAATGTCGCTAGAGACGAAAAAAGTGTCCAATCGGCTTGGGCAAACTTCCAGTGTCGCGGGCGCATATATGGCTGTTGAGGCTGCAGTCTAAGGACACATGGAAAGTGGTCACTCGAGTGTGTATCATCAAGGGCGAACCATTCGAAGTGCCGAGCTAGCGGAACAGTACCGACCACAAGGTCCAAATGAGATAAATTTGTCGTGGAGGCAGACAAAAACGTAGGGACCCCAGTGTTGAGGCAAACTAGATCCGCTTGGTGGAAGAAGTCTAGCAATAGTGAGCCACGTGGACAAGGATGTGGAGATCCCCAAAGCGGGTGGTGGGCATTGAAGTCCCCAACCAGCAAATATGGGGGTGGAAGCTGACCAAGAAGATGAAGGAGATCAGCTCGTGCCATTGGTGTGGACGATGGAATGTATATAGTACAAAGAGAGAACGTGTATCCGGAAAGGGAAAGATGGACGGCGACAGCTTGGAAGGAAGTGTTTAAATGGATTGGGTGATAATGGAGAGTTTCATGGAGAAGAATCATGAGTCCATGTGCTGGAGTGCCTTCAACAGAGGGGAGATCATATCGGACGGACTGAAAATGAGGGAGAACAAAGCGGACGTGGGGACGCAGCTTTGTTTCCTGAAGACAGAAGATGACCGGCGAGTAGGATCGTAAGAGGATCGACAATTCATCCCGATTAGCTCGAATACCGCGGATATTCCAGTGGATAATGGACATAGGGTGAACAGAAAAAGGAGGAATGTGACCAAGGTCGCTGTCAACTCAACGACTGCTCTGAGCTTGCGACCGACAGCATGGAATGGCAGTCAGCCGAAGGCAGAAGATCCTGATCCATAGGTTGGTCAGGAGCAGCTCCTGCCACCAGCAACCGGCCGATTGATCGGCTGCCAGCAGTGCGCCTCGGCGACACAGAAGACGGCCGAGGGCGACTTCCGCCAGGTGGTGCTGTAGATGGGACACGCCTTGGCGGAGAAGGAGAGGAAGTGGGTTTCTTTGTAGCCTTCTTCGAAGTATGATGTTTAGAGGAAGGAGGAACCGATGGTTGGGAAGTTGCCGTACGTAAAAACTCTTCACGAGTATGCTCTTTTTTCGAAGACTTGGCGTCCGACTTTTGGGCTCGAGATTTAGCAGAACCCGACGACGGGTGAGCCATAGAGTGGGCAGGCGAAAGAGGTGAGGTTGAACGGGCGATCTTTGCGCTGGCCGATCTGACGACCGTGGTACTAAAGGTGAGGTCGCAAGTCTGCATGGCCGCTTCCTTTGTTGGCCGATGAGAAGCAAGGACAGCACTGTATTTTCCTTTCTGAGGCACGGTGGGCTGTCGACTGGCGAATAATTTTCGAGCAGCAAAGGTCGACACCTTTTCCTTCACTCTTATTTCCTGGATGAGTTTTTCGTCCTTAAAAACGGGGCAATCTCGAGAGGAAGCAGCGTGGTCACCCATACAGTTGATGCAGCGAGGGGATGGAGGTGGACAAGCACCCTCATGGGCATCCTTGCCACACTTAACACATTTGGCCGGATTGGAACAGGACTGGCTGGTGTGATTGAACCGCTGGCATCGATAGCAACGCGTATGGTTTGGGACGTAAGGGCGAACGGAAATTATCTCATAGCCTGCTTTGATTTTCGATGGGAGTTGAACTTTGTCAAATGTCAAGAAGACAGTGCGGGTTGGAATGATGTTCGTGTCAACCCTTTTCATAACTCTATGAACAGCCGTTACGCCCTGGTCAGACAGGCAATGCTGAATTTCTTCGTCAGACAATCCATCGAGGGAGCGTGTATAAACGACTCCACGCGAGGAATTTAAGGTACGGTGCGGTTCCACCCGGACAGGGAAGGTGTGGAGCAGAGAAGTACGCAGCAATTTTTGTGCCTGGAGGGCACTGTGTGTTTCTAACAACAGGGTGCCATTCCGTAATCTGGAAAAAGACTTTACTGGACCTGCAATTGCATCGACACCTTTCTGAATAATGAAAGGGTTGACCGTGGAGACGTCGTGACCTTCGTCAGACCGAGAAACAACAAGGAACTGTGGCAACGATGGAAGAACCGTCTGTGGCTGAGACTCAGTGAACTTACGTTTGTGAGCAGACATAGTGGAAGGTGAGGAAACCATTGCGGAAGAATCCCCCATGATTACCGGCGTCTCCGATGGCGCGCTCCTCCCTTGTGGGGGCCCTCACTGAGGGCACACCCGCCTTAGGTGATTGTTAACACCTCAGGTCACACCTCCCGACAACCGGACGGAGGGACCAATCGGCACTTTCGGAAGGTATCAGCTCGGGTAATCACCCCTCCCTGGGCCTGGCCGTTACCAGGGGGTACGTACGTGTCCTACCTGTTACGCGTTACCCCGTCACCGGCTACGCATGGAAGTGCGTGGGTTGGCCTTCAGACACACACAGGGAGGAAGAAAGAGAAAGGGAAAGGAAAGAAGAGAGGTCTCAAACGCTGCAGCGGAGAAGGTAGAGAGAAGAGGTAAGGAAAAGAGAAGGACAAAGGAAGGATGAAGACTTACAAGCAAGGAAGGAAGGCGAAGAATGTATATTTACAAGCGTCCGTCTCCGGACGTAGGCACAAACCATAACCCCAGAGAAAGGGAAAGAAAGAGCCAGAGGTGAAGGGGGGGGGGGGGGCGAAGATGGGGGATGGGGAAGGATGCGGAAAGGGAAGGTATGCAGCCCGGAAAGGAAGGAAGGCCACATCAGCTCGGGGTCCCGTGCTCGCTACGCACGTATCCACAAAATGGATAGTGGCTGGCCAATATGCGAGTAGGAGGTGGACAGGTTGGAGAGTTTTTTTTTGAGGTGGTGCTCTGCATTCTGCTCTAGTTCCCGGAGGCCAAGAGTTTCAGTTTTAGAGATGGGATGCTGGAATTCGGGATTGCAGAGCATGAGACTTTTACAGATGGAGAAAAGTTACTGCAAGGAGGTTTGGGCATGGTTTGTATAGCTTAGCAGGACTAGGTTGGTAAGGGCTAGGAACAGACAGAATTTGAAGAGAGATAGGTTGCAGCCAGAGAAGAGTAATTTGACAGTCAGACCACCTGGGGAGATTCCAAGAGCTAGGCAGCAATGCAGGAACAGTATGTGTGGCTGGATTGTGGCTAGGGACAGGAAAACTTTTCTGTACTGGTGTACATATCCATAGTGGGTGATACAAAAGGCATAAAATTAAAGTAAAAATTACAAAATATGATTGTGAAATCAGAGGGAATAGGTCTGACAGTAAAAGAAAATGAAGTAACGTTGACATGAAAACACAATGATATATAAAGAAAAATAAGTAAAAAGATGATAGTAGGGGGATGCAGGTCGGCAGGTAAATATGTGAAGAGAGGGGAGCAGCTGTAACTAGATTACGTGTGATCAGAATGAGTTTGCTAGAGTAAGGAAAGAGAGGGGGGAGGAGTGGGGTAGGGCTTAGGTATTGGGTTCAACGAAATACGTTCAACACAGAAAGGTGGTGAAAATATGTAAGGATGAATGGAGGAAGTGTGATCACTTTTAAGGTCCAGGAATAGTTGTACTGATGGAATGAATGTGGGACATGAGATGCTGCACCTAAAATCTGCAGTCATGTAGCCGTGTGTTGTGCATGGACAAGACCACAGACGGGGTGGCTCTGAAGTAAGAGCACGAGTGGTTAGGCAGACTATTAAACCATAGGAAAGAAGTGAAAGAAAAGGATGGACACTGAGTATATGCATTAGTGAATAGTAACAGAGGAAACCAGCACAGGGTTGTGGGATGGGAGGAAAGTCGTTAGGCAAAAATCAAACAATGCAAAGTCTGGGACGGGATAGTGTAACAATAATATGATTGCTACTCACCAAACAATGGAAAATCCAGGATGGAATGTAACTAATTATTATCAAGTTCTATTTGAAAAATCAAAGTTGATCTCTTCCTAATATAACTACACTAAATGTATTCACAATTGCGAATAAGGACAACCATCAGCTGTAGAATGGAAAGACA
Organism: Schistocerca nitens; assembly: GCF_023898315.1. Lineage (NCBI taxonomy): Eukaryota > Metazoa > Arthropoda > Insecta > Orthoptera > Acrididae > Schistocerca > Schistocerca nitens. The sequence goes on along the minus strand of NC_064616.1, from coordinate 601,163,959 downwards.
ACAACGAAAATTTGTGCTGGACCGGGGACTCAAACCTAGATTTCCCCCTTATCATGAGCAATCACCTTACCACTTGGCTGTATGTGCACGACTCAAGTCTAGACCCAAATTTCCATACATTGTCAATTGGGCATCTACACAACATGTATTCGTACATCCATTATGTATACTCCCATAAAGATGAAACATTTTACTTGAAGGTCACTTGCCCAGTGTCTGTGGATAAATGCAATATTGAAGTGCTATAGTTGACGAGATATGACAGTTTGGGTCTGCACAGATAGCCAAATAATGAAACAACTGCTCGCGATAATCGGGAAATCCGGGTTCGAGTCCCCAGTCTGGCACAAATTTTCATTGTCGTCATTCCATTGAACAGCTGATGGTTGTCCTCATTTGCAATTGCGAATACATTTAATATATTTCACAATGGCTGCAATCGCTGCAGTGCCTGTTCCTTTGCACATGCATGCATGTCCAAAGGAACTTTGCATCATAATCAGAACAACATAGGCACTGCAATTTCATGATGTAGCTAAGGCCAAAGGCTATATGCCATTTTGTGAGGACTTTCTTATAATTCAACTGACTTGAAACTTAATTACAATATCTTAAAACTTGCCAGTAATATATGAGCTGAACAGCTTACAAGGGGAGGGTCAGAAATGTGGGTCTCCGATTTTGGTCAAGTTTTACAAGGAAAATCCACATTGAAAATAAAGAGAGATGTTTTGGCTTTCTGCTACACAATTGATTCCTCCTGCCCGCTCTCGCTCCCATGCGCCCCCCTCCCCCCCCCCCCAAAAAAAAAAAAAAACACCTGAGGTCAAAGTCGATGATAAAAAAAATTGTATTTTCAATGCTATACATCAAAAACTAATCTAAAAAACAAGCACTTTTATTAATATAATATGGGATCTTAAGTTAATAATGTGTGTGTTTTCCTGCTGTAGCTAGAGTAACTGTCATTCTGCACATCTGGTAGAACAAGATCGGTGGTCAAGCAGTCCAGGCATTAGACTACCAAATCACTTGTTTGTGTTTGCTTCTTGGTTGTGGCTTTTTTCAACCAATATTTTTTGTGTACCTCCAATATTTTTTGTGTACCTGATAATATCATGATAATCTGAATACATTTCTTTACCTTTTTTTGAAGTAAAAAACTGGGAGGTGTGATTAATGTTCAAACAAGTGTATATGATGTACTGAGAGTTATTTACGTTATGACACAAATAATGTAGCTGAAAACAGATGTATCAGATATAAATCTGGATATGTACCAAGTGCATAAAAGCATATCTTGAGTGACAGGTGTGGACAACCTGTTATGGACCTACACATGAATTTTGACAGTATCAACCCTACCTTGCATTTCTCTTCTCTGCTACGATGTCACGATTTTGAAGTCATGGTATGAAATTCTTTATCTGTTGGAAAAAGTAAACACCACACAGTTGACAAAGATAAGTAGATTTTGGTGGTATCACTTTCACAGGAAAGTCCTATCGTAGCACATCAGGTATCACAATGGAAATAATGGTCAATACATTGTATACACTTCTTTCATTATTAATCATACCTCCCAATGTTTGACTTCAAAAAAGGCAAAGGAAGATATTCCCATTATCAGATAAACCTAAAAAATATATCAAAGGAAAAAGCTATGCCCAAGAATCAAACCCAGACCAGCAATTTGGCAGTCTTAATGTCTCAACTGCACAACCAACGACCTCCCACCACTGCATCTACAGAATGGCAAATACATTAGCTAAAACATGAAAACAGGAAACATTAATAACTCAAAGATTATTACCTTTGGACCCATATTATATAATAAAAAATGTTTGTTTTTAGACGATATTTCAATGTCTAGCACTGAGAATACAGTTTTCCATCATCAACTTTGACCTCTATTTTTCAAGAACTAGGGAGTGTGTAGCAGAAAGCTAAGCTAAAACACAAGTGTCTCTATTTTCAATGTAGAAAGTCCTTGCAAAACTTGATCAAAGTCAATTACCCACACGTCATACCCTCCCCTTGATAGCTGAATCATGCGTATATACAGGGTGTTTCACAATTCCTAAAGTTTGTAGAGGCAACTTAGTAGATAAAGTAAACTCATGTCCAGACAGATATATTTTGCAAGTAAAGTACGTTTGAAGATCAGTGTGTACAGCAGACACAATCAGCTTTGACGTGTGTGCTTTACAGGAGCCCATTGCATGGGAAAAGTTTCAAGTACTAGTTATTCGGTTCTCTTGTATGTGACGAAGGGTGACTGACCTCTTCAAAGTGCAGAGTTTAGTGTGCCCATGGAGCACCACAGCCAACCCACCTAGTTTTAACATTCCAGTTTCTTGCATCTGTTGTTTATGTCTGATGAAGGTGGTATGTGATGCCATAATTACAACAGGGCCTGATGAAAGGACCCTCTTCTCAGTTTGTACAAGTACCATGAAGCGGGAGATTTGAAAGTGGTCCAATACTCAAACTTATTTTATATCCAAATACTACATTTCTGGACATGGGTTCCTGGTAAAAACTTTATCTATTAAGACCCCTCTACAACTTCCTGAAACATGTAACAGGAACTGTTACACACCCTGTATATATGCTCAAATGTGCATACACATCAGTACTCTCTATAACAAATAGATACTCACTGTAGATCCACAAAACCTCTCAGCCATTCATTAAGAGTAAAAAATCCCATTTGCCTTGCATTCATCTTCCATGCTAATACCAGCATTACTACATTTTCTGGCTCCACACCAATGTCAGCACAGAATTTTTCCATTCCTTCAGGTCCTGTAATATCAGCTTTATGTCACTTTATTCTTTTATGGAACACCACCTTTCTCATTATTTACAGTACAATAATATGTCACAAAATTATCAGTATATATGACAAGTGTGTGAGGGCAATGATCACCCAGCTTTCAACAAAAATATATTAGATTTGGAAACTGTGACTGGGTGTCTCTAGGGAACACGAAATACGAACTGTAACAGAGTGAAGATGGTATACAGAAAAGTAATTAAGTCAAGCACCTTGGCAGTTGGATCGAACAGTATTAACACTTACTAAATTAGTGTGGAGGCCACCAATATGGGCATTACCTTCAGGGGACTGACACACACAAATTTGTTACACAGGAAATGTCCCAGTTCTCTGAACATTGCAAATTTTTCATATACAGGTCACAACGGATTGATAAGGCAGGTAGAATATATTAGATGTCCTTCATGCTCATCAAACCAACCTTTGACATTCAGAGCTGCGTGAATGGGGTTATCATCATTACAATCGCCATCAACTTTGAAGATTCAACATACAGTAGCTGACAATACCTGCATCACAAGTAAACATATCTTGCCTTGGGAAAAGTGCAAGAGTGAACACAGTGGATCACATTTCACACTTCAGTCAGACATTAGGTCACATTTTGAGTTTCTTGCACAAGCGAAGTCTCTTTTTTACATCAGTTTGGTTTACTACAGGCTATAGCAAATTTACTGTGACTGTTTTGTTTTTGCAGTTTCAATTGTACTATCTTTGTTGACACTGTACTATGAAAATTCCTTTTTGTGGCAGAATATTCCTATTTGAAGAATGTGCTAAATACAATGATTAAAGAAAAATATCATTGTTTAAGATTTTTCTCTTAATGACATTCTAAATAAAGAATCTGAAAATCTTGCCATGCTTTCGTAAGTATCAAGCGAATTATGTTGACTATGCAGAAAATCTGAGCTGCAGCTTTCACTTCCTTCTGGCAAATCAGTTCTCACTTCAGAGAAATCTCATACTCGAGGCGTTACAAATTTTATAATACAACAAGCCCCAATTATCTGTACATTCTTCAACGATCTCTAAACAAATGGAAAATGAGGCCTAAAGTATTCAGTTATAATTAGAATGATTATTTTCATTCAGAATACACTATTACGTATATGACTCATGTTTCACTGTCATTTGACTATACCAATATTTTGACACTCTGGAAAATGAGAACTGTAGTCATGAAAATGTAAGAGAAAAACGGAAAAGAAACAACTGGACAATTATTTCCTGAAAGTGTTCTGAAAGCAAGTAATATGAAATATGATTTATTTTGAGTGTAATTTTGTTACTAAGGTGTTTATTCTGGCGAGTAACATGGAAGTAATGTAGTGGTGTTTCATATGTGATACATAGCACATTTTGCAAATATAGTAAATAGCAGTTGGGGTAAAAACATGGGTATTTTCAATTACCTGTGCAGTCTCTGGTCTCTAATAACCCAGATAATTATGACCCTGGTGGGTTTTCTTAAGAATATGAAACAAAGAAAGAACTGTACCTCTATCGTCGTAGGACTGCGAGAAGGAGATTAGTTGAAAATGTAATCTCTTTCATTATAAAATGGATGGAGATGCGAACAGAGGGTGAGCTGCACCATAGAAAACAGGATGGAGCCCAGATTAAGCCTTCCTGGTACACTTTATAGCCAACTTTGTACGTTGCACGCTGGTGATGTAAATCACCAAACAATGTGGCTTTGGCCTGGAGCCTGCCACATGAGGCAGGATACTGACTGACAATCTAGTGCAAAGCACAGTTAAGCATAATGTAGTTGAGTGTCCCTCTAGTTAAGACAATAGAAAGGCACTGCTCAACAATACATCATGAAGTTAAGATTGTTGTTAGTAGTCACAAATGATTAAAAATTATCAAGCACATCTATGAAGAAGATGAGAAGGAACAGCAACAAACTGGATGACATTAACAGCTCTGGCAAATACCTCATTAAAAAGTGAAAACATTGATACGTACCCAATGTGTCTGGTTCAGTAGGCGCAGTGTATTCCCTAAACAACTGCACACATCTTCTCTGAGTAAATGCTGAATTGTCTCTTGCAATTCTTCTAGAACTGAAACAGATTTGGAATCTTACTATACATGTAACTAAGAACCCGATCATAAAGAGAAAACTAATCACCAATAAAAGTTCTGTCTCATTACAGTTCTCTCTCAACCACATACCAATATTTTCATTGTTCAATTTTGAAGCTCCAAAAAGGTTCAGAGTTTGGCACCATGATTTTTTTCTATCACTTATTACTTCTTTCCCCTCTAACAATGCTCTGAACATGTTAAAAAAAGTGAAGGATGCCTTATGGTTTTGATTTCACAGAAAAGTGTACATCATTTTATAATAGCTCTTAAGTTAGTTCACAGGCTGTAAGAAATTGAGTGGTTACCACCACCAAAAATTTCACTTGCTTACTAATTACCTAAGATGCTGCACTAATAAACTATTGCAGATCAAAAGTAAACAAACTTTAAATCTCACAAAAGCTTTACATGTGTACTAGTAACTAAGCTACCATGCAAAGTAAAGTAGTTTGCTTTTCAGTTGATAGTAAGAAATAACATCTAATTTTAATTTTGCCTTTGGGGACTCACATCTGAATAGATCACAAATGAATAGACTCTCACACACAGAAGCCTCATTTCTTCTGAAACAAACAATTTTGTCATTTGAAAGCACTTACAAAACAATTGTTTCAGAGGTCTTTGTGTAGCTTCTTGCATTAACTTTTCACAATGGCTGGGAGTGTTTGACTACGGAAAATCATTGACTTTCAAATATGGCAAGATCAGGGCTATATGGTAATTGCTCAACCACTCTGAAGCTTACTACAGCTAAAATTTGATACAAATGCTAGACTAATATCGTGAAACACTGTCCAGATTAAAGAAAAGAAAGAAGGTTATGATTCTGTGTCTCATTAACACTTAACAGGTCACACCTCATCAATATGACCAAAGAGTTTGTCTTCTTTGTGAACTAGTTAGTTAGATAATTAGTAACGTGTTTCAGGGATCATTTTTCATGACAGATTGTAATGACGTGGAATGGGTCATTTACACATTCACATCACAAATCAATTTTTACATACTGTTACATTCTGAACATCTCTACTTTTTTCTGACATTGTAAGGAACAAAGGTCTAATGTAAATTTGTCTGTTGTGTGGCTGTCTCTTGAGCTCTGTTTAATACCACTGTCACCCTCATTGTTTCCTTATAACGTGTGTTTTGGCCCCACACAACCACCTGTGTTATTTAGTATCCCAACATGAGTATGTGTGATCAAAACCACTGTCTTTTATGTGCACCACCTCTGAAGTAAATTTATTACTGTCACTTTTGTGATACAAGTTTTTGGAAGTGTGTACAGGGGTTGGACAAACATATGGAAACACCAGGAGAAATGCATACTTTAACATAAATACAGATGCTAGCCATGCCTGCAGATTGCACTGTTGTATTCAACCACGAACATCACCTGTTCAATGTCCTCAATACGTTACATGTGTCAGTCATGGTCAAAACAGCATTCTGTGTAAATCTCAGTGTATTACGTTGGAGCTAAGTGAATTCAAACGTGGACAATTTGTTCATGATCATATGATAGGTGCTTTCATAACCAAAGTAACTGAAATGTTTGGTGTTTCACGGGGTACCATATTGAAGATTTATACTGCTTAATGGGAAAGCACCAAATCCTGATGCAGATGAAAGTGTGTGTTAAGTGGTTGTGACAGATGGTCATTGAAGAGGATTGTGATTAAAATAAAAAAAGGTCACTGCTGAACTGAATGCTGCAATCACGAACCCTGTCAGCATCAAAATCATCATCCAGGGAGCTCCAGAAGCAGGGAATGCTGGAATTCCAAAACCGCATATCAGTGATACAAATGTCCATAACAGGACACCATTATGCCCAAGCCATAAAAACTGGAATATGGAGCAATAGAAGAATGGCATTTGATCATATAAGCCTGGTTTCCACTGTTTCCAACTTCTGCCCAAATTTACTTCCCAAGAAGTGAAACATGGTGGGTGTTCAGTGGCGGTTTAGGCACTCACATCATGGTATTCCTTGGATCCCATGATTACTACTCTGCAAGGTTGCATTACTGTCAAGGATTGTGTGATCATTGTGGCTGATCAGGTCCATCCCACGGCATAAAGTTTGTTCCCCAATCGTGATGCTGTGTTCCAAGATGACAGGGCCCCTATTCACACAGCTCACATTGTCCAGGGCTGGTTTTGTGAGGACTAGGATGAGTTGTTGCATCTCCCCTGGCCACCTATCATTCGATCTAAATATTAATTAGCCTTTTTGGTCTACTCTGGATAGAGGGGTGTGTGATGGCTATCCATCTACATTATCATTACCTGAACTTGCCAATATTTTGCACGAAGAACAGTGTATAAGATTCACTTGAAAACCATACAGAACCTGTACTTATCCATTCCAAGATGACTGCAAGTTGTTTTGAATGCCAACTGGTTTCCTACATTAGGTATGGTAATGTTCATGTTTTTGGTATTTTCATATTTTTCTCCACATGGAGGGGTCAAACATTTTTTTCTCACGTCTCTTCAGAAAATGTACAAGTTTCTCACAGATGACAGAATTATGTCAGATCTGCTATGAACTGAGGGTAGCTGAGAAAATGTAGAGGACAACTTTAAATACAGTAACATGACACGGACACAAATGTGGCTGCTTCTTCAAGTGGAAAATTTTCCACGGCATTTATTAATAAAGATTAGTATGTATGTAAATGTGGGTAGATTAAATAACATGAAGCCAGTTACTCATTGGTGGAAAAAAAAATCTTTTTTCTTTATTTTGATGGTAAATTGATGGATGACACTTATGTACACTAACATGCACATGACAAACATTCATGTATGGTTTGACAGATCTCGTTATGCACGAGATACAGTGTGGCAATGAATGCCTTCATCGATCTTTTGCTACACACAGGACCTTACAAAGCTTCCCATCTCCATTTCAATGAGCTGTGGGATATAGATGGTGTAACATATTTGCAGTTACTATGCTGTATGAAAGATTCCTGTTTGTATTTCATTGTATTCACTCTGATGATAAAGATACTAGAAATGAGAGTTGCATCTTCTGGCAGTAAAAATGCAGCCTCTGGTTCACCTTTCCCATGGTACTATGTATGCGACTACTTGTATTAAAGTTGTTTGTAATAGTAATCTGTAAGGACTTAGCTGAATAGACAGCCTTTTCATTCACACAATTTATCGAGTAACCAAAATTTAACAGATTTGTTTTAATACTAACATGGAATATCTCACACTTTTTATTGTTCACTGTCTTGCCACATTTCTCATCATAAAGATATTTTGACTAAAACATCTTGCAATTGGTTTTGATCATCTGATGACTTTACAAAATGGTAAACAATAGCATACTCTGCAAACTATCTAACAGAGCTGCTCAAATTGTTTAATAAATCATTTATACAGATTAGGAACAGCATAGGACCTACAACACTTCCTTGGGGAATGCCAACTATCACTTCTTTTTTACTCACTGACTTTCCATCAATTACTACGAACTGTGACCTTTCTGACAGGAAATAATGAACCCAGTCACACAACGAGACTATACTCCATAGGCATGCAATTTGATTAGAAGTTGCTTGTGAGAAAAAAGGGTCAAAAGCCTTCTGTAAATCCAAAAATAATATTACTATTATCACTACTCTTGGTAGCAGCAGCTGTAGTACAAGTACTGCCAATATTATTAGTTCGTAGTCAGTATTATTTACTCGCACTTTCGCTACCGACTCTCAAATAATTTTAATACTATCTGTTGTATTAAAATTGTTATTTCTTAGATAACTATCATGTAAAAAAGGAACTGTATGTATGAAACCCTGGTCCAATGTAAGAGGGGGCCTGATGCCCCTAATGAGATCAGATTACATAAATAAATAAAAATTTGAAATCAATTTGAGATCCCCTGTAGAGCTAGCTGTGTTTGAGAAGAACAATATTTTTTGAATATGTGCTGACTGTTTGTCAATAAAGCATTTTCTCTGAGGTAATTCAGAATGTTCGAAGACGGTAGATGTTCCAAGATACTAAAGGAAATTGATGTCAATGATATGGGTCTGTAATTCACTGGATTACTCCTATTTCCTTTCTTGAGTACTGGTGTGACCTAGGCAACTTCCCCACCTTTAAGTATGGATATTTCGTCTAGTCAGTAGTTGTATCAGATTAGATTAGATTAGATTAGATTTACTTTCACTCCAATTGATCCGTAGTGAGGAGGTCCTCCAGGATGTGGAACATGTCAGAAAAACAACAATACATGACAAATATTTACAACTAAAACAAATAAGCTAATGTACCATTCCACAGGTCCCAAGTGGAATGATCGTCATTTTTTTAATGAACACTATATGAAAGTCATTTTACAAATACTAATGCACTGAATTTAAAATAAAAAAGTTTATTTATAAGGTAATAAACATGTAATACAACTACTATAATACTTATTTACAATGAACACATTACTGCACTGAAATGGTGCAGAAGTTATATTGCACTTATATGATGTTACTTACCAAATGAAAGCGCTGGCAGGTCGATAGACACACAAACAAACACAAACATACACACAAAATTCTAGCTTTCGCAACCAACGGTTGCCTCATCAGGAAAGAGGGAAGGAGAGGGAAAGACAAAAGGATGTGGGTTTTAAGGGAGAGGGTAAGGAGTCATTCCAATCCCGGAAGCAGGAAGACTTACCTTAGGGGAAAAAACAACGGGTATACACTCGCACACATATCCAGACACAAGGAGACGTATTCAAAGACCAAATATTTCTGATTATATATATATATATATATATATATATATATATATATATATATATATATGCGCTTGTGTATGTGCGGATGGATTTGTGTGTGTGCACGCGAGTGTATACCTGTCCTTTTTTTCCCCCCTAAGGTAAGTCTTTCCGCTCCCGGGATTGGAATGACTCCTTACCCTCTCCCTTAAAACCCACATCCTTTCGTCTTTCCCTCTTTCCTGATGAGGCAACAGTTTGTTGCGAAAGCTTGAATTTTGTGTGTATGTTTGTGTGTCTATCAACCTGCCAGCACTTTCGTTCGGTAAGTCACATCATCTGTGTTTTTATATATACACACAAATAAGTTGGTTTTACTGAGAAATTCATCAATGGAGTAGGAGGAGTTTGCCACCAATAAATCCTTTAGGCTTCTCTTAAACTGAATTTCATTGGTTGTTAAGCTTTTTATGGCTGCTGGCAAGTTTTTGAAAATGTGTGTTCCTGAATGATGCACACCTTTTTGGACAAGACTAAGCGACTTTAAATCCTTGTGAAGATTATTCTTATTTCTAGTATTGATTCCATTAATTGAGCTGTTGGTTTGAAAAAGTGATATATTTTTAATGACAAATTTCATTAAGGAATAAATATATTGGGAAACAGTAGTTAGTATCCCTAGTTGCCTAAACAGGCTTCTGCAGGATGTTCTTGAGTTCACACCACATACAACTCTTACTGCACGTTTTTGTGCCCGGAAAACTTTAGCTTGGCTTTATGAATTACCCCAAAAAATAATCCCATATGACATTATGGAATGAAAGTAAGCATAGTATGCCAGCTTTTTCATTTTTATATCCCCTATGTCTGACAAAATTCGCATTGCAAACAGAGATTTGTTAAGACGCTTCAGCAGTTCTGTGGTGTGCTCGTCCCAGTTGAATTTATTATCAAGCTGTAATCCCAAGAATTTAACACTGTCCATTTCTTCTATCTTCTTGTCATCGTATGTTAGACAGATACTCGTGGGACACCCCTTACAAGTTCTGAACTGCATGTAGTGGTTTTTTTTTTTTTTTTTTTTTTTTTTTTTTTTTTTTTTTTTTTTTTTCTCCTCAAAGTTTAGTGACAAAGAATTGGCTAGGAACCAGGGATTAATGTCCACAAATATTTTATTAGCTGATCTTTCTAAGACTACGCTTGATTTGCTATTTATTGCAATGTTTGTATCATCGGCAAACAAAACGAACTTTGCATCTGGTAATGTTACTGATGAAAGGTCATTGATATGCACAAGAAAAAGTGAGGGGCCCCAAAATGGAACCTTGTGGGACCCCCCACGTAATTAGTTCCCAGTTGGATGATGCATGATACATGTCTCTTTCCTAATAACACCCTTTGTTTCCTGCCAGAGATATAAGATTTGAACCATTTTGCAGCATTTCCTGTTACACTAAAATACTCTAATTTACTTAAAAGGATATTGTGATTTACACAGTCAAATGCCTTTGACAGATCACAAAATATACCAGTTGCTTGCAATTTTTTGTCTAATGTATTAACCACATTTTCACTGTAAGTGTAGAGAGCGTTCTCAATATCAGAATCTTTTAGAAATCCAAACTGTGACTTTGACAGTATGTTATTTGAGATAAGATGGTTATAAAGCCGACTGTACATTACTTTTTCGGAAATTTGATGCTATTTCTTTAACTCCCTTCTTAAACAGTGGCTTAACTTCAGCATATTTCAGCCATTCAGGAAATATTCCACCGATAAAAGACTGGTTACACAGATAACTTAATATGTTACTTAGCTCAGAATCAAGTTCTTTAATTAACTTTGTTGATATTTCATCATACCCACTACATGTTTTTGATTTTAAAGATTTTATGATGGACATTATTTCTGTTGGGGTAGTGAGGGTCAAATTCATATTATGGAAGTTGATTGATATTTCTGGTCTGAGGTATTCCATAGCAGCATCTACCAAACCTGACAGCCCCATCTTTTCAGTAACAGTTATAAAATGTTTATTAAAAAGTTCTGCAACACTATACACATCTGTCACCAATGTATCATTTACTCTTAATGCTATTTGTTCCTCTTCATGTCTGGTTCTACCGGTCTCCTCCTTCACTATATCCCATATGGTCTTTATTTTGTTATCTGATATGACTATATTTTCCTAGTAATATATTTGCTTTAACATCCGTATTACAGTCTTTAATATTTTGCAGTATTTCTTGTAATGTGCTATAGCATCAACATTGGAAATGTTTCGGATTGACAGATACAGTTTTCTTTTTGTTTTACAAGAAACCCCTATTCCTAGAGTAATCCATGGCTTTTTTGTAGACTTTGCTCTAACCTTGGTAAGTTTTGGGGGAAAACAGTGTTCGAATAAGGTAAGCACTTTATTAGCAAAAGTGTTATATTTTTCCATTCATGCCATGAGCACTGTAAACATCAGTCCAGTGAATGTCTCTGAGGAGTGTCCTAAAATAATCAATTTTTGGCTTATTGATTACCCTCTTGAGCTCAGATTTAACAGATTTTATATCCTGTTCAGTATTAACATTTAACAGAAGGAACTGCATGTCATGGTCTGAGAGGCCATTGACTATTGGTTTTGTAATATAATTTTGTTCATTGGACTTTTCAATAAAGATATTATCAATGGCCATTTGTGAGCAAGTGGCTACCCTAGTGGGGAACTTTACAGTGGGAATTAAGTTGAATGATAGCGTTATTAACTCAAATAATTTCTTATTGGGAGAGTCTTTAAGGAAATCTACATTGAAATCACCAGCAACCACTATTTCTTTGTTTTTGGTTGTTAAATGGGCCAGTACTGCATCAAGGTGGTTTACAAACAGATTAAAGTTACCTGAAGGTGCTCGATATACACTTAATATTATGAAGGATTTTTTGTGAAATTCTAATTCTGTTGCACATGCTTCCATATGCTGTTCTAGGCAAAATTTATGAATGTCTATGTTCTTAAATTTATGACAGTTCCTAATGAATGTGGCAACTCCTCCTTTCTCCATTTCTGATCTACAAAAGCGAGATCCTAACCTAAACCCTGTAACACTTAAAAGTTCTATACCAGTGGTCACATGATGTTCAGAGAGGCAGATTATGTCAGCTGGGTTTGAAGACTAGTTCATTTATGCATATAGTTAATTCATTAATTTTATTTCTCAGTCCTCGAATATTTTGATGCAATAAAGATAGCTGACATTTCACATTGACTGAGTTAAAATTGGGTGGAGTTAAAATATCTGCTGACAGTTGAAAATTCTTAACCAATGGCTGTTTATGCTGATGTAATAAGCTGGAATTATGTTTTTTGATTTCTTTCTCAAACTGAAGGTTTGTCTCAGTTCTAACCTCTCTTAAAATTTGCTTTCTTTCTGTCCTCCCTACCCTAAAAAAGGGTCTTTTCTGAATCCTATAACCACTGGTATGTTACCACTCATGACAGTGCCTCCCCCCTTTAACTTTTCTGCTATTTCCCCAGCCAATTTACCCTTCCACTTCCTGTTCAGGTGAAGGCCATGCCTAGTATAATCCCACCTACTGAGAGAATCAACAGGAACCACACCAATGTGTGACCCTGCACCCGACATAAGCAGCCGTTCCAGCTCCCAATTAACTCTCTTGACAGAAGAGTTCAAATGAGGTCGGTCATGGCGCCCAAGAACAGATACAAACTCAACACTAGTATGCTTCGATGCTGATACAATCTTCGCCAGGTCACACTCTATACTGTACCCAGGATCTCTGTCAATACTGTTACCCGCCCCACCCACTATAACCACGGTGTCTTCCTTAGTGAAAGTGATCCTAAAATCCTCTGTCACCTGCTCCAGACCAGCACTAGGTTTAAAAAAATTGGTGACCTGGTATTTTGATCCTAGTTCATCCTGCAAAAGTTGGGCAATACCTCTTCCATGGGAACTACCTAACAACAACACTTACTTTCTCTTTACTGATTTCCTTACATTCTTACTTTTCAATTTGCTGCTGAAAGTTTGTTGTGCCCTGTCTACACCTGCAACTGCTTGAGGCTCACCAGCTTCTAATTGAAGCAACAGGTCAAATCTATTTTCACATTCACCATGAAGCTGTCAGACAAAGTTCTTGGCCTGTTCCTCCTGTTGCCACTTCCCACCTCTCTTTACCCTTCTCCCTCCTTAACCTGTCAAGATGTCCCCTGGCCTTGTCTAACTCAGCCTGAAGGGCGGCAATTTTCCCCTCCTGTTCCAGTATCTTCCATCTCTACTACAAATCCTACAAAACCACTGATGAGTCTCATTTACTTCCCCTATTCCCACACCACTACAGTCACCCACATGGAAAAAACTACGGCACCCTTCACACCATAGCCCCAACCTAACAATTCTACAGCAAGTCAAGCACTTTTCACTCATGATAAATTTAATGGTTTATTAAGAATAAGTGAGTTAAATTACAGATAAACACGAAAATTCGTTTACACAAATTTGGCCTATACGCAACTGTGTGTAAACAAAAACAAAAGTGCAAAGTTTCTGAAACAACAACTTAAACTTTACGCTACTTTCCAGAAATGCTAGTTAAATAATGAAGAGGTACACTAAGTTAAATTGTTGGAGAGATCAAGGAACAACTAAACGAAATTCTATAGATTTGCCGCAGCAGGATGTAAACAGAAAATACGACTGTACGGTCTTTTCGCGTTTTCTGCTTTATTACGTAAAGAAAAATGAAACTTTTAATGGTACACTTAAAAGGCACACTAATACACCTATTTACCATGTAATCAGTACTAATCTATATGTTTTATAATCTAAAATGAGTTATCTTTACGAGAACACCAAAACTCGCGCTAGTCGCCTGGCTGCAGGGGTGCCAACCTAAGATTGCTGTGTATGGATCTATCATGCCAGCATACTCTGAAAGAAACTGGCATACAATTTGGACCTAAAGACCTGCCTTCATTAAGTGATTTAAATCACTTCACTATACCAAGGGTATCTACTTCAGAGTTATGTTGGCAACTGTTCTCGATTTAAATTCTAAAATACTTACTTTGTTTGCTTTGGTGAAATAATTCCAGAAAACTATTCACTAACTCCACTTTAGTGGCACTGTTTTATTACTATTGCTGTTACACAGTGAAGGTACTAACTGTTTCTTGCTTGTTTACAGATTTCCAGAGTACCTATGGATTCTCTGTTAGGTTTCACTACAGAGTTTCGTTGTGGAAACTATTAAAATCATCTCAAATTACAGTCCACAATAAATTTAGAGATTCTGTAAATCATTGCCAACCCTTGAGATTTTGCATTCTTTTAGAGCTGGCATGATTTTTTGTTACTTCTGCACCACCTTTGTGATCTGTTTTGAATGCCATGGCAGATCATTTCCATCTCTTATTAATTTTTTTGGTACAAAAATCTCAATCACTGTCAACACTATTGCTTTGAATTTAAGCCACATCTGGTCTACACTTACACAGTTTGGAACCTTTTGGACACAATTTAATGACCTTTTCAAAATACAGACTTTCCGTACATTACTGACCAGTGGGGTGGGCAAACCAACTGCTCCTTATATGATCAACTGTTTGTCAATGAAATCTGAATACCAATGTGCTCATTAAAAGTAATTCTGTCAACCCTGCAACACATACTTTTACCGACAGGTAATGAATTAGATTTGCTAAATACAGAATTTTACTGTTTTCTTCGCAGAATGAAAGAAAAATCAAAAGCAGAAGCAACATAATTTAAATAAATGTCTTGATCCATAAACAATTACAAGCTCCAGCTTTTGTGGCTTACCACAAATTATCGCTAGATTGTGAGGTACTTACCAACACTGTCAAGGCTGCTTTTGTTGATGATATTCACAGTAAAAAATGAGCTTTCACACATTGTTCATGTTGTTCTGAATTTTTATGCTGTGAATGTTTTTTTATGATATTACCCCGGGGAATGCAATGTTTCTCTCTCAGTATAAGGGGCGTTCAAAAAGAAATGAGCCAGAGGCATAATTACAGAAACCAGTACCTGTGTGTTAGAAGTATTGACCCTGGCTATCGAGACACTTGTCCCACTGTGACACAAGGTGTTGAATGGCTGTCTCATAAAATTCCCGGATCTGCGATGTGAACCAGTTCCGCACGTACAGCTGGATGTAGTCATCCACATGAGTGCGGAAAAGGTTATGCTGACCTCCTTTGACCAAGCTGGCCCCCTTCTGATTCATTTGCTACAGCACGGGACAACAGTGAATGCCCATCGTTACTCACAAACCTTGGCCATCCTTCACCAAGCGATCAAATCAAAATGACCATGCCATCTCATCTGTGGGGTCATTCTACTCTATGGGAATGCAAAGTCTCATACAGCCAACACAGTTGCGGCACTCCTGCAAAAATTCAAATGGGAGGTTCTCGGCCACCCTCAATACAGTCCGGACCTCTCTCTTCGTGATTACGCCATTTTTGGTCCCCTTAAGAAGGCTCTGAGGGGCAAACAATTCACCTCTGACAATGACATCCAGCTGCACGTGCAGAAATGGTTCACATTGGTGCCTCAACAGACAGGGTCAATACTTCTAACATTCGGGTACCGGTTTCTGTAATTATGCATCCAGTTCATTTCTTTTTGAATGCCCCTTACATGAAATAAAAATCTCAGCAAAAACTGAAATAATTGGATGTGTGTGTTTTCCATTTTCAATTACTATTAATTATGTTACATTACACAAGGTGGGGCAGAATGGACCCCCTGATTTGATGGACGAATTGTAAAAACAGACAAAGACAATTAAATAGGTTTTTGTTTCTGAACACTACATTCAATGCCATTTTGTTTTCATTAGGATTTGAAAATCATACCATCCAGAAAAACATTGTTTATATTATGGCCGTGCAGTTGATGGTCAAAGTGATCACTGTATCAGGCAGAAATCTACACATATGTCTGGCCCCTGTTTTGACAAGAACTGAGGTTGGAATCTTCCAACACATTGGTTAGGGGGCTGAAGATGGTGTAGTAAACTGCCGAAGCTGACAGCAAAATAAAATAGCAGTTTGGAAATTAGATGGCTGAAAGGTGTTTGATTTGACATTCTCCACTATATGGCGAGTAGCAATCCATCCTTTTCATAATACCGTCAATAATGAAACACGAGACACGATCAATGCAGGAGGTGGGTGGGGCCAGGTGAGTGTCCCCTGGGACTGTGCATTCAATGGGGGCCATCCCTCCTCCAGTCATCACACCCCCAATCAATTATAGCAAACACACTGAAGAGCAACAGCATTCACTAATCAACCAGTTGCAACACCTAAAATGGAGAAACAGGGTGCGACAGTGAAAGGGGGCAAACCGCATCTAAAAGCAATTAATACAGAGGAAAAGAGGGATAACACAGGCAGCTGGTAAGAGAGGTAGGGTCTAGAACCGGCCCCCTCTCCTGCTACAGTATGTATAGGGAGATGGCCTGGCCCCTGCTCTCGTCTACCGGCCCTCGCCCCTGAACTTGAAATTGTGCAGCAGAGGAGAGACTAATCAAAAGTTACCCATTTTGCAATTTTCCCAATGAGTCTACTTCTCCAAATTTATCTTCTATTTGCTCCACCAAAAACGTAATGGTTTCGTCCCTTTGAAAGTATCTCCACTGTTTCGTTCCCAGTCTTCTGGCTTCTCTCTCTTCCCTTTGGGTACCCGGATAGGGAAAGCAGTTCTATGGTAACTGTCTGCATTGAATTATTTATATTTATCTATCAAGATACTGAGACCAGTATGGGCACTGATTTGGTCGAGTTCACTGCATTTCATGTGCAAAATGTCTATCCTGATGCCACTTACTCTACTCAAGAGCTCTCCCCAGGAATCATCCAGGAACAACAAAGGTCATCTGGCATGATGGCCACTGCCAGGAGTCCTGATGTCCCACAAATATGGGCATCTATCTACTCCTTGGCATGCATGGTGTGCTAACAGCTAGAGCTTCAAAAAATGTAATCCCTGTGCTGTCAGGGGGCTATACCAAAAGGGTAAATAACGATCCAATCACATCAGATTGGCTACCGTGTTGGCTTTTAAGTACATACACAAGTCTACGTGGATACTGTGCACAAAAGATCTTCAATTGCTGTATGCAGATGGTGCTGTTCGGGTTTTCTTCCCCAGTCAGTCCCAGAAAATATTTTGAAAGTGGAGGTTAAATCCAAAAGGGGACCAAAAATTATTTCAGCCAAAAACTGATGTGAAGTAAATGGGCAGAGAAGTAAATGGGCAGAGAAGTAAATGGGCAGAGAAGTAAATGGGCAGAGAAGTAAATGGGCAGAGAAGTAAATGGGCAGAGAAGTAAATGGGCAGAGAAGTAAATGGGCAGAGAAGTAAATGGGCAGAGAAGTAAATGGGCAGAGAAGTAAATGGGCAGAGAAGTAAATGGGCAGAGAAGTAAATGGGCAGAGAAGTAAATGGGCAGAGAAGTAAATGGGCAGAGAAGTAAATGGGCAGAGAAGTAAATGGGCAGAGAAGTAAATGGGCAGAGAAGTAAATGGGCAGAGAAGTAAATGGGCAGAGAAGTAAATGGGCAGAGAAGTAAATTAAATCAAATGGAACCTAGAGATACAGCACAGTTACCATCAAAGATTGCCACCATGTAAAAGGAATTAAAGAGAAGTAAGGGTAGTCAGATGGAAGACTGCAGCACAAGAAACGAGGTAGATGCTGCAATGGCTTGGGGCCCTATGCTCGCCATGCATGCACGAACAAGAGTTGTGAGCACCTTATGAAGGCAATAATATGGGTTATCAACTAAATTTGTGATTGGATTCAGGATTTCTCAAGTATGGTGCAGCATGTTATCTTTACTGTTGACTCATCAACTTACATACAAATAACTTCAAGTATGCACTAGCAAACTGTACTGTGGTAGGTGCTGATCATACTGTATATTTATGACTAGTCAGACAATAGTAGCAGTAGCCTCAGACTTTTTGCAGATGATGCCATTTATCTATAATGAAGTACTTTCTGATGCCTGCACAAATATTCAGTCAGACTTTGATATTATTTAAAATGATGCAAAGACTGACAACCTGCTTTAAATGTTCAAAAATGTGAGATTTTCCACTTCAAAAATAAAAAAATCCTGTGACTGCAATATCAATGAGTCTTAACAGAAATCAGTCATTAAATCTGGCAGCAGACTTTGATCTACTGGCAGTATACTGAGAAAATGCAGTCAGTTTACAATGGAGTCTGCTTACAAATCATTTGTGTGCTATGTGATAGAATACTGCTGAAGTGTGTGGGATCCATACCAAACAGGACTAACAAGAGATAAAGTAGCACAAATGTTGAACTTTGTAAGAATGTTGTTGTGTGTATACAAAGATTTTGCCTCTTAAGTGATAAATGTAACGATCAGCTAGGTGTAAAGTATCTACAATGGATACAAGCATTTATACCCTGAAGTGCCAAAGAAACTGGCATAGGCCTGCGTATTCAAAAACAGATATATATAAACAGGCAAAATATTGCGCTGTTGTCAGCAATGGATATATAAGACGACAAGTGTCTGTCGCAGTTGTTACATCAGTTACTGCTGCTACAATGACAAGTGTTCAAGATTTATGAGAGTCTGAACATGGTGTTATAGTTGGCACATAAGTGATGGGGCACAGCATCTCCAAGGTAGGATGACGTAGGGATTTTCTTATACGACCATTACACGAGTTTACTATGAATATCAGGAATCCGGTAAAACATCAAATCTCTGACAACACTGCAGCCAAAATAAGATCGTGCAAGAATGGGACCAACAAAGACTGAAGAGAATCATTTAGTGTGACGAAAGTGCAACCCTTCTACAAATTGCTGCAGACTTCAACACTGGGCCATCAACAAGTGTCAGTGTGCAAACCAATCAATGAAACTTCATCTAAATGGCTTTTGGAGCCGAAGGCCAACTCGTGTACCTTTGATGTCAGCACAACACAAATCTTTACGCCTTACCTGGGCCCATCAACACAAACATTGAACTGTTGATGACTGGAAGCGTTGCCTGGTCGGACGAGTAATTTTAAATTGTATCAAGTGGAGGGACGTGTATGGGTATGGAGACAACCTCATGAATCCAAAGACCCTGCATGTCAGCAGGGGACTGTTCCAGCAAGTGGAGGCTGTGTAATGGTGTGGGTCATGTGCAGTTGGAGTGACATGGGACCCCTGATATATCTAGATGCGACTCTGGCAGGTGACACATATGTAAGCATCCAGTCTGATCACCTGCATCCATTCATGTCCATTATGCATTCCAACAGACTTTGGCAATACCAGCAGGACAATGTAACACCCCACACATCCAGAATTGCTACATAGTAGCTCCAGGAACACACTTCCGAGTTTAACCACTTCCTCTAGCCACCAAACTCCCCAGACCTGAAAATTATTGAGCATATCTGGGATGCCTTGCAATGTGCTGTTCAGAAGAGATCTCCACCCCCATGTACTCTTACAGATTTATAGGCAGCCCTGCAGGATTCTGGTGTCAATTCCCTCCAACAATATTTCAGGCATTAATCAAGTCCATGCCACATTGTGTTGCGGCACTTCTGTATGCTCGTGTGGGGCCTACACATATTAGGCAGGTGTACCAGTTTCTTTGGCTCTTCAGTGTGTATTAAACAATTTTAAAAAATATGGGAGCAGGCCATCAGCATATGATAAAGTGATCATTAGTAACAAACTACCTGGAGTACACTGCCATCACCAATACTGTGACAAGATTAGCAAATAATGCATCAAAATTCATTTGCTACTCAGGTTGAGATCTAAATTGTCCAGCTCTGTGATAACCCACTATTGTTACTAACAGTTAGTACTATTTTGTGATTTTATAGGATGTTCAAGAAACTTAACTGGATAATTTTAGCCTCATAGCACATGAATTGGTACATCCTTTGAATGTGCCCTAAATAACTGATCTGTTTAAGGAAGTTTACTCAATATGTGTGAGAGGAAACTACCATACATTTAAACCAACATACTCTGGTATAGTGTTCTGTTTAATAGGAATCTACCATCTCCAGAGGCATTCAAGCATAAACAACAGCACTAAAGGTGTCTGAAAGAATAATAATAGTATATAACAGTGAAAATAATAATAATAATAATAATAATAATAATAATAACATTCACACACACACACACACACACACACACACACACACACACACACACACTCTCTCTCTCTCTCTCTCTCTCTCTCTCTCTCTCTCTCTTTAGAAACATTGGTACCTGACATGACTCCTTGCATGCTTGCTGAACTGGCGCTCATCTTCTGTGACGAGCTCGATACGCCTCTTGTTTCGTGGCATGGTGCGATCACAGGTGCGCCCCTCACGCACCTGGTCTTTAAAACTTCAGAACCTTTACAAACAAAATGGTATTTTAAAAAATTTCCAGTGTCAAGTGACAAAAATCTTACCAGCAGAAATGAGAACTTAGTAAAGAACTGCAGCGACCAGATATCTTATAACAGAAAAACAAATAAATAATAGCTGTCATACACTAACTGTCATCATGTCATTCTTAATTCAGTGAATCCACATTCTCCGCACAGCAGTCACATGCACTGACTGAACAGCTATACAGGCATAAAAATTTCCGTGTCAGTGCAAGAGATTATTTCATCCTAGATTATGACAATCCTTGACCAAGCTGGTAATTCCATGGAAGTTGTGACCATCACAACAAACTGGTCGAAAAACATAGGTGCACTTTTGACACACTGCTCAGAATGCTCTGCACATCATTACAACACTGAAAACAGCTGTGCAAGAAGAATTCCTCATTTTCTCTGGGATTCACAGACAACATTAGTTGTTATATTGCTGTTAAGTGCATTATTCCTGTTTACTCTGCTCACACTCTGCAGTGTGTTGCTGTAATAAACTGACAACCATTCTGTACACCTAAAACTTTTTCTTAGCACAAACATAAATAGTGCATGACAACACAGACAAATATATCATGTTTCTAGATCCAGGATAAGTCCCCTCACATCTAACATCATGTTTTAGTTATTTCTAGAATTATGGAAACTGGTGTAGTTAGCATTGCTCGTATACCAGCTGGTTGACACACTGAGCTTTCTTTTGGGAGGAACAGAGTTCAAATTCCCATCCAATCATCCTGATTTAGGTTTCCCAAGATTTTTAAATCACTTGAGAAATACGCCAAAATTGTTCCATTGATAAATACATGGCTGATTGACTCCACTGCATATGAAAGATTCATCAGGCAAGTAAAAGACTTGTCGTCTTAAAGAAGAATCTGATAATTTCAATTCCAAAGGAGCCAAGCACTAACAGGTGTGAATACTATCAAACCATCAATTTATTAAGTTACAGTTGCGAAATAGTGACACAGATTATACACAGAGGAATGGTAAAAACTGATAGAAGCCGACCTCAGGGAGTATCAGATTGTGCGCTGGATAAATGTATGAGCAAACAAGGCCACCTTGACCTCACAACTTACTTAGAAAAAGAGACTGAAGAAAGGCAAACCTACATTTCATGGCATTTGTAGATAGATTTTCTGACAATGTGGACTGGAATACACACTCTGGAATTCTAAATGCAGCAAGGATAGAATACAGGGAGTGAAAAGTTATCCACAACTCATACAGAAACCAGATTGCAGTTATAAGATTCAAAAGGCAGTCCTCGAGAAGGAAGTTGGGCAAGGGACCTCTTTTCAATATTATTCAGTCTCTACAAGAGCAAGCAGTAAAGGAAAGCGAAGAGCATTTTGGAAATGGAGAAGAAATAAATACTTGCACTTTGCCAATAACATAGTAACTCTGTTAGAGGTGGCAAAGGAATTGCAAAAGCAGCTGGAAGAAAGAAAAAAAAAAAAAAAAAAAAAAGGAAATGAATCTTGTCTTGGAAAGAGTTTATAGGATGAATATCGACAAAAGTAAAAGAAGGTTAGTGGAATGTAGTCACATTAAATCAGATGACGTTAACAAATATTACATTACGAACTGAGACACTAAAAGTAGCAAATAAGTTATTATTTTAGCAGCAAAATAACTGGCAATTGCCAAAGTAGAAAACACTAAGTGCAGACTGGCAATAGCAAGAAAAGTAATTCTGAAAAATATAAATTTGTTAACGCTGAATATAAAATTAACTGTTAGGAGGTCTCTCTGAAGGTTTTTGCATGGAGTATAGCCCTGTACAGATGTTAAACCTGGACGATAAGCACTTCACTTCAAACGAGAGAAAGAAGTTTTTTTTAAATGTAGAATTAGATGGGTAGATCAAAGAACTAATGAGCAAGTACTGAATCAAAGTGGGAGGAAATGAAATTTGTAGCATAACTTGAATAAAGAAATGGATCAGTTGATAGGACATTCTGAGACATCAAAAATTGTCAGTTTGATAGTGGAAGGAAGTACACAGCATAGAAACTGTAGAGGGAGATCAAGGCTTGATAATAGTAAGCAGGACGAAATGTATGTAGAGTGCAGTAGGGAGAAACAGCTAAAGAGACCTGCCAAAGATAGCCTTGTGTGGGGAGCTGTACCAAACCAGGCTTTGGACTGAAGACAATGACAACAGATAAAGGGTGCAAAATAATTTACAAGCATAAAACTTCCTGGCAGATTAAAACTGTGTGCCCGACCGAGACTCGAACTCTGGACCTTTGCCTTTCGCAGGCAAGTGCTCTACCAACTGAGCTACCCAAGCACGACTCACGCCCCATCCTCACAGCTTTACTTCTGCCAATATCTCGTCTCCTACCTTCCACTGCAGAGTGAAAATCTCATTCTGGAATTTACAAGCACGAAAAGGGGAGACAGGGTGTGACAGGAATATAGTAGCTTGAATGTGAAGTACACTAATGAAAAAGAAACCATAGTACATACAAAAATTAAGGAAAGCAAGGCTGTTTAAAATTCAGTAATTAAAGGTTACAAAATTTGACGTTCTCCACACCAAAACATTTTGCACAAAGTCCAAGCAAAATAAAAGTAGCAGCTAAAAAATTATCTTCTGGCAAAATATCCCTAAACCCAGTGTCAAGTATAGCGTCGACAGTTTAGTGTGGCAGTCTGCTGCAACCATAAATAAATGAGAACTTTGACCATAAAAGGGAGTGGAGAGCTCAAAGGTAACAAGCCCCAACTTCCTCGCACACAAGGGGCAGTCTGCACCAGACATTTAAGCTTCTGCAAAAGCACAAATAATACAAGGTCATAAGAAACACACACACACACACACACACACACACACACACACACACACACACACACACACCTTTCTGGGGTTGTGGGAGTCTCGTTCAAACTCAATGATAGACCAGATTACTCTCTGCACTCCTTTGAAAAAGATAATAACAAGCAACGTGCAACACACAATCCAAAGAAAAGCAGATAACACAAAAACAGATGGTAACAGCTATTGTGCAACTGTTCATTGGAGTTTAACTGTTATGAACATGGTCATTGAGGCCCATATCTATCTGTTTTTTTATGCAACAATAGTTCAAAACACACCTACCTAGAACTTCAACATTATGCAGCGGCACCACCGTTTAGGATAGGGAAAGTTAGTTTTGTGCGATATTGGGAGCACGAGGTACAGCCAGATGTGGGCCGGATTGCAGTAAGTTATGCATACCAGCAGTTGCGAAGGCAAATAGCTGCCACAGGGGCGTACACAGCAGTTTCAATGGCGCAAGTCACAGGCAGAGGAGGGCCACTGGCCAACCTAAGTATTTTGCATATGTGATGTGAAGCGACACGCTTGGCAAAACAGAGGTGCACAGCCGAGTATAAATAGGTGCCGTATTCTAACGAGATTTATTCAAGTGTGGCAGCTCTCCTAGACGGTGAGGCGTATCACACTGCCGGGCTACACACAGCAACAGGTGGGGCGACAGTGTCCCAGTACACGACTGGTCGTTGGTTCGACCCTCTGAGGCCAACGAGGGGTTCGCAGCCAGCCAATGGTGGCTCACTCTTCAGCTCACTACTGTGGGCAGTCGTCTCTGCTCCCAACACACGCCAGAGACTTCCGAGGCGAGGGCCGCACATTTGGATGCCAGATCATGGACAGTCATTGCCGCCACGTTCTTGGCTATGCCAGTGAGGAAGAAGCAGCAGCAGGGCCAGCTTACGGCTCCCGGCAGAGCAGTGCAGAGTCAACAGGGGCGGTGGCCGCCAAGTCAGCTGCTGGCGCAGCCATCCTGACATCATCGGAACTCAGCGGGCCGGCCAAGCCCGGCAAGACAAGCGGCTGTTGCAATGCACAGGCCACTCAGGTGCTTCCTCAGCATTGCAGCGCCCTGTGATGCAGACCGAGGTGAACGGAGCACTGTAGTGGAAGCAAATAAATCATTTGGAAAGTTCTCACCGACTTTTAATACGGCGTCTCCTGGCACCTACCCACTACATTTGGTGTCTTCCCGCTACATTTGGTCATCCTGATACATTTGGTGGCAGAAGCCACCACAATATTTGTTGTCAGAATAGCGGACGTCGTCTGTCCAGTACGACGTTCGAGCCCACTGCCTGCAGTACAGTCACAAGATGTGGTGACTACTATCAAAATTGTTCTTTTGAGTGTTGGACGTTTTCTTTCTTTTATGTTTGTGTTTTGAGTATGAAGTGTCAAAAGCCACATTGTAGATGTTTGCGTGGGCATAGCATTTTTGTTGTCAGAGTAAGTGTTAGTGTGGGACAGTAAGATTTATTTTTTTCGTGGCATTTGATTACTTTTGTATTGGTTTATGATGATACTGAGTATGACGATACGGAGCTGCAGGAAGTCAGATTATTCCTGTACTTAATCATTTTGTTTCGGGACTAACTGGGAACGAAAGCAACACAATGGCAGATTCAAGGACGCAAGGTGTGTCAGAACCAGAAGTGGTGCGGATTTTTTTGGAAAAGGTAGCACAATTGACAGAAGACAATACGCAGTTGAGAAATGAATTAACATCTAGAAGTGAGCGGGAAACCGCATCCGATCAGTCATCGTTGCCTAGGGTGCACGAGATTGATTCAGCAGCCGCAAGTTTGATTATTCCGTTTTCTGGAAAGGCATCTGAGGATGTGCATTTGTTTGTAGAGGACTTGGAGACATCAGTGGGGATGAACGGTTGATCTGATGAGCAGTTGTTACATATAGCCACAATTAGATTAAATGTTACATATAGCCACAATTAGATTAACGGGTGAAGCAAAAACATATGTGAGGTGTTCTGAGGCGTTAAGAAGACAGGACAGTTTAAGCAGTTAAAGGAAGGGCTTTTACAAAGGCACAAGAAACAGAATAGTGCTCGGTACTTTAGGGAGAGGTTAAGTAAAATGGCAAAGGGACAGGTGGAGACGGTGGAGAAATCTGCAGACAGGATAAAGGCAATTAATGAGTATACTTACGAGTTGGGTCAGAGCGATGAAGGGAATAGTGTTCTGTTGCAAGAGGCCGAGCAAAGGGCACTTTATATATTTTTGAGGGGGTTACCAGCGCATATGTCACAGAAAGTGTGTAAAGGGAATCCAAAAGATTTGTATTCAGCCATTCAGCTGGCAGTTTAATGTCAGGGAATAGACGTGGCAAGAGCGGTACACGAGAGGCAAACAGTATTCCCAGCGGGTATAAAATGTTATAATTGTGGACGTATGGGACATGTGCACAGGCAATGTACCCAGTCACCGAAGAATAGAGGATGGGGTGGAAATCAGCAGCATGGAGGATGGAGAAGTCGAGTTAGTAGAGGTAGTAGAGATGGACAAGTGTTAAACGGCAGACGGATCCAAGACCCATCTTGTAGAGCTCCCATTTAATTTCAATGCTACAAATACATATGGAGAGGTGGAATGTTCAGTGGTAGGACCCATAGGAACTAAAACGTTTGAGATTTTGTTGGACACAGGGGCGCAAGTGTCAGTGGCTATTAAGAGTTTAATGGGATGAAGGAAGTTAGACCCACCACGTTATACATTGCATGGAGTAGGAGATACAGAGGTAACACCTTTGGGGTCAGTGACAACTGACTTTTGCATAGGGAAAGTCCGATTTGATGCATGCATGGAGGTAGTGCCATGGGTAAGCGAGGGCTACGACACGATCCTAGCAGTAGATTTCTTGCATCAACGTCATGCCAAAATTGAGCTTGGACAACAAACTGTGGAACTTTGTGGAATGTTATTTCAGCTATGGGAAACTCTTGTCGATGCAGAGCTGTCATGAGGGGCGTTCAACGTAATGAACAAACCAAATGAACCGCGTACATTAGTAGTAATGCTTGACTTGCATGGGTGTGTGTCTAGTGGCACTGGGAAGTCACTTTGGGTAAGTGTATCTGTGGGTACAGTATGTGTTATTGAACCATTGGAGGACAATGAATTTTTGGATCCATTAGGTTGTTTTATGAAACGTAGTATTGTACTCAAACAAGAGTGAAACGACGGGCGAGTAGTTCCCGTGAACGTGGATAATTTTAGCGCTGTAGATGCGAACTTGAGGAAAGGAGTTTTAGTAGCAAATTTGGATGTGCCAGATGACGAAGATTGGTGTTTGAGAGGTAGGTAAAGCAATCAACCACTAACTGCAGATAGAATTGAATTGTGTGACAAAATTAAGCATTTGAAAGGAGGAGAAAGAGAGCATAGGGAAGAATTATTGTGGGAATTTAAGGATTTGCTTTTTCCACAAGGGCCGTTACCAGCAACTCCATTAGTTCAACATAGGATACCAACAGGGAATGAAGCACCTGTTTACCGTAAACTATACAGAATACCAAGGTATTTGCTGCAGATTCTGGAGGATTTCATTGATCAGCAGCTTGCGGACGGTATTATGGAGCCTAGTAATAGTTGCTGGGGAGCGGGCACTGTCGTGGCTAAAAAATCTCCAGATGGAACTAAGAAATACAGGTTCTGTTGTGACTACCAATACCTCAATAATAAGATAGTAATGGACGCGTATCCCATTCCAAACATATCGGAGACTTTGGATCACTTAAGACAGCGCCAGTACTTTTCTACGATGGATTTGACAAGGTGGCTCCAGAGGATTCTCCAAAAATTGCTTTATCTACACCTGGAGGCCATTACCAGTACATTAGAATGCCATTTGGTTTGAAAAATGCTCCAGCAACGTTTCACAGGTTGCTAGACAGTGAAACAACGGCAGGGTCTTGTCTATTTGGATGAAATTATAGTGTTTTCAAGTAGTATGGAGCAACATAGACAGCAGTTAAGAGAAGTCTTTATGAGGTTAAGGGCAGCTTGTTTGACGTTGAGCCTGGAGAAGTGTCATTTTGCATTAGAAAAAGTAAAATATTTGGGTCATATTATCAGTATGGATGGAGTGCAAACAGATCCGAGGTTGGTACAGGCTGGAAGGGATTTTCAGAAACCAAAAACAGTTAAGGAAGTGCAGTCATTCATCGGAATTTGCAATTTCTATTGAAAGTTCGTGAAGTGTTTTGCAGATTTAGCACAGCCGTTGACACGATTGTTATGGAAGGGTGTGAAATTTGAGTGGACAGAAGAGTGTCGGAAAGTGTTTGACAAACTGAAAGAAGTGTTAACATCAAGTCCGGTTCTTGTGTTTCCAGATTTTGGAAAGGAGTTTATACTAGCATGTGATGCATCGAATCAAGCATTAGGGTGTGTTCTTAGTCAGGAAATTGACAAGAAAGAACATCCTGTAGCCTATGCGCTAGGCAGTTGAATGCTGCAGAGAGGAATTACTCAACAACAGAGAGGGAGATGCTTAGCATAATCTATGGAATCACATATTTTAAATGTTACTTATATGGGAGAAGATTTCGGGTAGTGACACATCATGCTGTGTTGAAGTGGTTGTGGGGGGTTGAAGGATCTGTCCACTAGACTCACTAGATGGGCTGTGAGGCTTAGTGAATTCGACTACGAGGTGGTGCACAAGCCTGGGAAGAAGAATGGTAATGTGGGTGCACTAAGTAGGAAGGTGGAAAATTAGAAGTTATAGGTTATGACCTAGCAGTATGGCAAAAATTATAGGATGCGGACAACAATTGGCTCTGAGCACTATGGGACTCAACTGCTGTGGTCATCAGTCCCCTAGAACTTAGAACTACTTAAACCTAACTAACCTAAGAACATCACACACACCCATGCCCGAGGCAGGATTTGAACCTGTGACCATAGCAGCAGCGCGGCTCCGGACTGGAGCGCCTAGAACTGCACGGCCACCGCGGCCGGTGGCGGACAACAATTGTCAGTTGTATTGGACACAGCCACAGTTTAATATGTGTGACAGTCTTCTGTGCAGGGAAACGAAGTTAGAGCCAAGGGTAGTAGCGCCAGTGAAGCTGAGATACGAGGTTTTAAAGGAAGCGCATGATCACATGTTATCCGGTCGTGGAGGGTGTAGGGCAACGAATAGGAGAGTGGCGGAGAGGTAGGAAAGGAGATGTGGATCAGTATTTCAAGAATTGTATACCACGTGCGCAGAGAACAGATCTGAGTCTGAAACAGATACAGCTACAACAATTACCAAAAGCAACATGTCTATTTTCTTTCCTGGGGTTGATGTCTTAGGACCTTTTAGGTGAACACCATCGGGGAACAGATTCGTTCTGACAATAACAGGCCATTTCTCAAGGTATGTGGAGATGGTGGCTATGCCAAGTCAACAGGCAGCAATGGTTACACAAGCATTAGTAAATAACTGGATTTTGAAGTTTGGGGTACCAGAGACAATAATTACTGACTGAGGGACCAACTTCATGTCAGATTTAATGAAGGAGCTGTGTAAATTGAACGTAAAGAAGTTGAGGATGAGTGCGTTGCATCCACAGGCCAACGGAAAGACAGAACAGGTACACAGAACAATTGGGAAGACATTGAGTTTTTATGTGGATTCTTATCATTTGAAGCATATTTTACATGCATACAATGTGAAAGTCCATTCAAATACCGGTTTGTCTCCGTATGAGGTAGTGTACAAGCGAAAAATGCTGTCACCGTTCGATTTAGTGAAGTTACAGAAAGGAAGGACTGGTGAATCTGTACGTCAATTTACAATGACAATTTGGGATGTTTAGAAACGGGTACAAAAGGCGAAAACTAAGGTTTTGGAAAGGCAGGAAGACACAGTGAAGCGGAAAGGAAGTTTACCAAAAAATGTTCAAATGTGTGTGAAATCTTATGGGACTTAATTGCTACGGTCATCAGCCCTACGCTTACATACTACTTAACCTAAATCATCCTAAGCGCGCGCGCGCGCACGCACGCACGCGCACGCACGCACGCGCACACACACACACACACACACACACACACACACACACGAGGGAGGACTCGAACCTCCGCCGGGACCAGCCGCACAGTCGGAAGTTTACCACAGTATAAACTGGGGCAATGGGTTATGCTGTCCAGCCCCTATATGCAAAAAGGGAAAACGAAGAAGTTCCTCACGAGGTATCAAGGACCATACCAAGTTATTGAAACCACATCTCCTGTTAATGTTAAGCTTCAGCTGCCAACTAGGATGACGATAGTACACATTGGGCGGTTATAGCCATTTAAGGGTTGCCTGGATGTGATTCCAGGTGTGTCACAGGAAGGAAAGAGGAAGAAAGAGAGAGAAGAGAGGTGCTAAGTGCAGAGGAAACCAGGAATATAGAGTACAGCATGAAGTACCGTATGCTTTGTGATTTAGAAAGTCTTAGAGTATTTGTAGTTTCTTTTTTGTTTTCTTGTCATGTATCATTGGGTTGGCGAGAGTAATTGGGCATTGTATTATATGTATGTTTTCCAGTATTGTGAGCCTGCTAGGGGCAGCAGTCCTTTTGATGAGGAAGGAAGGGTGATGGTGATCTCTGTCATCAGGTCACTGAAAAGGTAAGTGTAGCTTCTGACATATGTGGAGTGTTGTTGGAAGAGAAATCGAACACAGTTCTGGGGAAATAAATGCGTCTGATTAATTTTTTCGGCAAAGCCGTAATAAATATGTGTTGAACGACGTCAGAGTCGTACAATTTCCTGTTTAAATTTTTAGTTATCGACAGTGTTGGGTCAGGAAAGTGTTGTTTATTGCACCAGTTCATATAACGTAAATTTAAGGATGAAAGTAGTCACACGATTGGTGTTGGGTTTGGATCAAAAATAGCGAATGTTGGAGGAAGATCTGTGAAGCTACAAATATGGGACACATGCACGGTGCAGTTATTTTTAGTCAGGGGGGAAAGGAATAGACTGTCCAAGGGACATTGTAGAGCCAAAATTGAGCTTGCAATGGGTCAGGATGCATTGGATAATCTCCACCTACGAGAATATGGTAGTAGTAGTAGCAAGTTGCTTTGGGCAAGGAGTGTTTACGGAAGCGAAACGTGTAGTGCTCGAAGGAAGCGAAATTTTGATCAATGGAACTAAGTGTAACTTAATAGGTCCAACCTTCCATCTGCCAGAGTCAATGTCAGGAGTCACGCAATTGAATGTTACGCAGCCACAGCTGTACTGGCCAGAAGCCACTTTCGAGTTTTGCCAAGGCAGAATCTGACCTTGTTAAATCAAACTCTGGAGCCAGGTCTGTTGAGATCCGTAAACCAGTTCCTTTCAGAACAAGAGAGGTGCATATCAGCCGAACAGCTTGTTCAATATGTCGCTCAGTATAGGGAAAAGCAACGGCAAATAACGATCATTTTGAGCACCTCTGTGCCAAGTGTCATCGCAGCCTTAACTTTGTTATGTGTTGTTTTTCTTTCTGATCAGGCGAAGAGCCAATTCCCAAAGGGAACCAAGGGTAGTCCAAGTCCCAGTGGATTCAATACCGAGGGTGTGAAACGAGTACGTAAGAGGTTTATCGAGCAGTGGTCATCCAGTTAGGGATTTTTACATTTTGTTTCATGTCATGGTTTTAAGAGGGCACTAGACCACATTTAAGATTCTAGTAGTAAGGAAATATGCCATAGGTGCCAACCCAAACAAGTTAAGAGTTAATTAAAGGTCGACCCGGGGACCACGTCTTTCCAAAGAGGGGAATAATGTAGCGGCACCACCGTTTAGGATAAGGAAAGTTAGTTCTGTGCGATATTCGGAACACGAGTTACAGTCAGATGTGGGCCAGATTGCAGTAAGTTACGCATACCAGCAGTTGCAAAAGCAAATAGAGGCCACAGGGCAGAAGAGGGCCACAGGCCAACATACGTGTTAGGCATACGTCACGCAAAGCGACACGCTTGGCAAAACAGAGGCGCACAGCCGAGTATAAATATGTGCCGTTTCCTAACGAGATTCATTCAAGTGTGGCAGCTCTCCTGGACAGCGAGGTGTGTCACACTGCTGGGCTACACGCAGAAACAGATGGGGTGACAGCTACTGCGGGCAATCTTCTCGGCTCCCGACACACGCTGGCGACTTCCAAGGCGAGGGCCACAGAGTCGGACGCCGGATTGCGGGCGGTCATTGCCGCCGCGTTCTCAGCTACGCCAGCGAGGAAGAAGCAGCAGGTTGTACAGGTTGGGAAGGTGCCTATTCTCTGGCGTCCATGTGTAAAACTGGATAGCAGCCTGTTTAAATCCATTGCACAGAAATGGTATGCCTGCCATCTCAGGCATTCGTCTGGTGCTCGGTTCTCGCCTTGGGAGATGCAGAGCAAGGCATAAGGCTTTGTTTTGTACCTGCTGCAGTGTGTCAGTATGTTTATTGGCTGCATTGCCCCACACTACAGCAGTGGATTCTAGAACAGGCCATATAAGGGCCAGGTACAAACTTACTCCACAATGTGTGGGTAGATTCGAACTGGGGTTTAGTAGGGGGTAGAGCGTCTTCATACGCCCCAGTGCTATCCTTCAGATCTCTGACATGAGGTCCCCACGTTAGATGTGCACCTAGGGCCACGCCTGTGTTCTTCCTGGTTCGCGACCATGGGATTGGGCCTCCCACAATGCGAATCGGATCTAAGTCTGCTGGTAGCTTTTTTTCTTGTTATGATTAAACCCGGGGTCTTTGCCGCGTACATTTTGAACTGGCACTTGGTAGCCCAAACTTCAAGCA
This sequence comes from Schistocerca nitens, assembly GCF_023898315.1. Taxonomy (NCBI): domain Eukaryota; kingdom Metazoa; phylum Arthropoda; class Insecta; order Orthoptera; family Acrididae; genus Schistocerca; species Schistocerca nitens. The sequence continues at coordinate 601,131,197 of NC_064616.1, read as the reverse complement.
TGTCTGATGCTTGCTGTGCACGAGATCTTACTGTTTGTCCTCTTAAACTGCATGCAAACAGCGCAGTGTCACCGCCATATAAAGCCAGATAAACTCTCGGGGTTTTCGGAGCGTCAGTGGTGTATAGAGTGAATAGCAGGGGGCAACGAGTACAGATCCCTGTGGCACTCCCGCCCTGATTTGTCTCGCTGTATAAAGTCCTGCATGGGCTTTAACATGGAATGTTCTATTACTGAGGTATGATATGAGCAGGGACACATGTGCCACCAGTACCTCCTGGTCAAGAAGCTTGAAGAGGAGACTTATGTGACATGCTGTCGAAGGCCTTCGGCGTGTCTAATCGTACTGCCCAAAAGTACTCACAACGGTCTGGTGCCCCTATTCTCTATTCAACTAACAAGAGTAATTGTTGTGTGGAGTGCCCCCTCCAGAACCCGAGCTGCTCTTTCAGTAACAGGCGCTCCACCGCAACATATCTTCACAGCCGTAAAGCACATAAACTTTCGAATACTTTCGTATGTGACAGTAGAAGCCTTATAGGCCTAAAATTGCTCGCAAATCTGGGGTCCTTACCTGGTTTTGGGATGGCTTCCACCTCCACATATTTCCACATGGAGGGACATGTACCGGTCTTAAAGACGTTTTTAAATACCGCAGTTAAGGTCCGGACGTCTTCTGGCGGCAGTTGTTTGTCGATCTTGTACCCGATCTTATCTTACGAGGGTTGAAGTGTGATAGGGGATTTGCCACCTCATCTTCGGAAAAGTCATCTACGAGATCGTTTTCGTCTATTTGCGAGAAAGATAGGAATCCGCTCCTCCACAAGCTGAATGTGGTTTTCGTCCACTATGTCGTCAGTGGCGTGAATACTCCGTGAACGCATCCGTCAAGGCGTTTGCCTTGGCATTCGGCTCGCAGACGATCTCCCGTCCCACTTACAGCGGCGGAATGCGCAGCTATCTAAGTAAAAATTGTTTTGTTATGCGCCAAGCACTATAATAATCGATTCTGAGGTTCACGACCCTCCCGTCTGTCTCGATTCTTGTGGTTATCTACGGCAACCTTCGACGGCGAAGGCTGTTAAAACGCGGTTTCGTCACGGGATTTCGTGTGAGGTGCCATTCGCGAACTACACAGTTCTTTTTCCATAATGCCCTGCAGTATATTGGGAGGGAGGTGTTTGGAAAAATCCCACACTTCATGTGGAGTGGCTGCATCAACAGCTTTCAGTGTAAACTGGTTAAATACTTCAACAGCCTCGTCCACTTCGATATCGTTTATATGTCAGCTATTGCAGTGAGAGTGTCGGGTAGGTGCACTTTGAAGTGCTCCCAGTCGGCATCTCTCAGCTGGCGGTGGTTTTTTTTCTACTGCGTTTCTGTGGAGGTCGAAATCGGATACAACTGACAGATGGTCCAACGATAGCGCAGTCCTGACGGATGCAAAAGTGTGGTGGCCTGCGCCTTTCAGGACAGTAATGTCGAGGACATCTGGGCGGCCATGTCTGGGTTAGGGTGTCAGGCCGTAGGGCCCATATACTACAGCATTTTTTAGTTCGGCGGCACGTAGCAGTCGCATAAAATTCACTGCCGATAAATAATCTACTAGTTTCCATTAACAGCTTTTGAACGCAACATTGTAACAGTGGTCTACGCGGTAGTCTGTAGACTGATATAAAGGTGACCTGACCTATGGACGTGCTGACTGCCACAACGGTTGCTTGCTGTTGTTCGAACTCGGGAAGCTGAATTATATGTCGCAGCGTTCGTTTGATGTAGATGACCGTGCTGCACGCCGCTGTTTCGCGATCGTTATGGTAGCAATAGAATATCGTTGCACGTACGTTTATACGCTGCTTGAGGAATCTCTTTGTTACAAGAAATGTCTATTGCCTTGTCTCGCAGAAACTGGCAAAATTCGCCGACCTTGGTGCGAATGCCATCGCCATTCGACACACAATCAGTTAAACCTCGTATCAGTGTTTTAGCCGTATTAAGGCTGACGGCTCGTCCCAACCAAGAACTGGTGCCGCAGACGGGACCACGGTCTCGAAAGCTTCTGCGCCTGTATAACAGTCTGACGTTGAGCTTCCTTCGCAAGCTGTTGCTTATAGCAGCGGAAGCACACACCATCTCTGAGCCCTGCAAATGCGAGCACAGACAACTCGCAGATCTTGGAACCAAACCTGGACATTGTGATGGTAATCACTCCCTCTACCAGGCCATCCGAAGAAGGAATGGAAATCTAAGCAAATTCACGGAAGCGCTGTGCTGACGTGAGGTTTCCAAACCCGGCAAACGTCCTGTTGCAGTGAGTCCGCGAACAAGAGCTCTTAGTACAGCGTACGAGAAGGGCACTAGACCACAGCAAATGCGGGAAATGCCTGATGAAGATGGTCACGTCAGGCCAAACCGCAAGCACACCGCGAGGGCCGCTACTCTTAACGCGCCAATGCAACAAAAGTTGAAACCGATAACCGTTACCATAGCCTGAACGACAATGCCAATGAAGCTACAACAACAGACATGGACGTATATGTGCCGGCCGAGCAAGGGAAAACATTACCACCTCCACCGCAGATAGTTATTAGCTGGAAAGAGGATTACAAGTCCCTCCAACTTCAAATCAAATCGGTTGTACAGAGTAATTTTACCGTTCGTCTTGCCGGACGCAATGTGTACAAAGTCACAACACGCTCCAAAGACGATTATTAAGCACTGATGAAAACAGTTGGGGAAGAGGAGCTACACAGTTTTACGTATGAAGCAGTGATGAAAATAATTAGGGACGAAAAACTACGCATCTTTACGTTCTCTTAAGAGCATGAAAAACAAATATCGCGTGTCTAATAGAGTACAGGCGGGAAAGACGTTTGCAAATGCCGCGGAAAAGTCTGGCCATGTCGATGCTTTGCGGGATAGCCGTATATCCCCTCGCGAAAGTGAAGCTCGCGAAGGTGTGCAGAATAAGGATAATAACCAGCATCCCAACAAATTACATGTTGGTGTGCAGACGGGGGTGGGAAAGCTGCCCCCTCGCCGCACACGCACACTCTTCGCATCTGAAGGTTGCTCTGGACATTGTTTCCTGTAGTTGAGCATTTGTAATGCCTAGTCCACATAGTGTCTGGTGTTGGAAAATTGGGACCTCGTGTTTGTTCGTCTTCTCTTGTTGGCATCCAATTTTGTGCAACTTCTATTCCTACTTGCCACAGGATTACTGTTGGAGTAGCATACCACGCCTCCGAGTGGTCGGTCGTCAGTGTACCTGGTTGCACAGGTTGGCGATGTACCTACACTCTGACTGCTGCGCCAATGCTTAATATTGGCGAGCAGTCTGTTTAAATCTATCGCGTAGGAATGGCATGCCAGCCATCTCATGCACTTCTCTGGTGCTCGGTTCTTGCCTTTGGAGATGTAGAGCAATGTGTGAGGATTTGTTTTATACCCACTGTAGGGCATCAATAAATTTATTCGCTGCATTGCCCCCCCACTACAGCGGCGTATTCTAGAATAGGCCGTATTAAGGCCAGCTACAATGTTACTTCACAATGTGTGGGTAGAGTCGAACTGGGGTTTAGTATGGGGTAGAGCGTTTTCATACTCCCCGGAGCTTTCCCCCTATCCTCTCGGACGTGCAGTCCCCATGTTAAATATGCATTGAGGGTCACGCCTAGGTACTTCCTGGGTCGCTACCAACGGGTGGGGCCTCCTACATTGCGAATCGGTTCTAAGTCTGCTGGTAGCTTTTTTCTCCTGCCCGAAGTGGCCAAGCGGTTCTAGGCGCTACAGTCTGGAACCACGCGACTGCTACGGTCGCAGGTTCGAATCCTGCCTCGGCCATGGATGTGTGTGATGTCGTTAGGTTAGTTGGGTTTAAGTAGTTCTAAGTTCTAGGGGACTGATCACCTCAGAAGTTAAGTCCCATAGTGCTCAGAGCCAGTTGAACCATTTGAACCAGCTTTTTTCTCGTTATGATTAAATCCTTAGTCTTCGCCGCGTTCATTTTGAGTCGCCACTCGGTCGCTCAAGCTTCAAGCTGTACGCGACATCTTACGATTTGTACTCTTCAACTGCTCACAAATAGTGCAGTGTCACCGGCGTATAACACCAGTTCAAAGGTTTTCAAAGTATTGGACGTGTATAAAGTGTATAGCAGGGGACCCGAGCACAGATCCATGTGGCACCCCTGCCCTGATTTGTCGGGCTGTCTAGACTCTTCTATCGGCTTTAACATAAATGCTGTATTATCAGGCATGATTTGAGCAAGTACACATATGACGCTAGTACCCCTGAGCAAGAATCGTAAACAGGAGAGATTGCTATGAGACACGCTGTCTAAGGCCTTTGATACGTCTAGTAGTTCAAATGGCTCTGAGCACTATAGGACATACCTTCTGAGGTCATCAGTCTCCTAGAACTTAAAACTACTTTAAACCTAACTAACCTAAGGACATCACACACATCTATGCCCGAGGCAGGATTCGAACCTGCGACCGGAGCGGTCGCGCGGTTCCAGACTGTAGCGTCTAGAACCGCTCGGCCACTACGGCCGGCTACGTCTAGTAGTACTGCCCCAAGGTTCTCCTGACGGTTTAGTGCCCTTATCTCCTGCTCAACTAACGTAAGTAATCGTTGTTGTGTCGAGTGCCCCCTCCACAAACCGAACTGCTCGTCCGGTAAGGGGCGCTCCGCTGCGGCATGTCTTCACAGCCGTAAATCACGTAAGGTTTCGAATACTTCGGAAGAGACGGCAGAAGCCTTATAACCCTATAATTGCTCCCGTGGACGTGCTTACTGCCACTCCGGTTGCTATCAACTATTCGAACTCGGTAAGGTGAATGACATGATGTCGGAACGTTAGTTTGACGTAGACGGCCGCACCGCCTCCGGCCGTTTAGCAGTCGTGGTAGCAATGGGAATTGGCTGCGAATACGTTTATGCCAGGTTTGAGGACTGTCTCGGTTAAGAGACATATCTATGGCCCCGTCTTTCAGACAGTGACGAAATTCGCCGTCCTTTATGCGAATGGCGTTGGCATTCCACACAAACGGTTAAACCTCGTACGCGTGTGTTTGCCAAATTAGTTTTGAGGTTTTCCTGCGGTTATGGCCTCTAGTGCCAGCTTCACTGCAGGTTGGTCAGTTTGAATAAAAGAGGGGCAAAGGGACCAAACTACGAGGTCATCAGTCCCTTGTTCCGAATAAAAAACTGCCACAAGTGTGAGAATAAAGCAAACGAGACTGACAACCAAAAACGGAATGAAAGGAAAAATCACAAAAACGGTGAAGGGCAACAAACATGTAAATGGACAAAAGGGGACAAGAAAACAACACAAACGCAAGAAATGGGATGAAGAGATTAAAAAACAAAAGCAGATTACCATGGCTGCTGACCATGAGAATAAAAAAGGAGAAGCCAGCCACTTTGCAACACATTAAAAAAAAAATGGTTCAAATGGCTCTGAGCACTATGGGACTTAACATCTACGGTCATCAGTCCCCTAGAACTTAGAACTACTTAAACCTAAGGACATCACACAACACCCAGTCATCAACACATTAAAACCTCCACCCTAAAAGCACTAGGGTGGAGGACACAGAGGTACAAGGTACATGAGCTAAAACTTAGATCAAATGATAAAACCCACCCTCGCGAATAAAACGTAAAACTAAATCGCCGATGAGGCATTACGAGTCCGATAACCCAAGATTTCGTCGCTCGGTAGTCAAAATTGGACAGTGCACCGGTATATGGGCCACTGTCAACCGGGCAGCGCACCGACGCTCAGGCGCGTATCCATGGCGCAGGAGGTAACCGTGGGTCGCCCAAGCGTGGCCAATGTGGAGCCAGCAGAGGACAACTGATTCCCTGCGTGAGGCCCGCATGGAAGACTTGCGCACATTCGTAGTCTCCTTAATGACATTCAGTTTGCTGTTTTTTTTTTTTTTGTGGTTTTAGGGCGCACAACGTCAACGGTCATTAGCGCCCAGACTACTGTAGGAATGCACCGCGAGTCACAAGTTTAAAACAGCAACGAAACGGAAAACACGATGAAAGACATACTGACAGGCATAGGATTAAAAAAGAAAACAGCATAATCAAATGTCCTTTGAGAGGGTTGTCAAATTGATAAAATGAAGAACGCGAGCAGCTGCTCGTGAGTCATCCGCTAAAATGGCTTCTACAGTACATGGCAGGCCAAGATCGAGACGCAGGGTGTTAAAATCCGGACACGACGTTAAAATGTGGCGGACCGTCAGCAATTGCCCACATGGGCAGAACGGCGCCGGCGCAGCCGTCAGCAGATGGCGATGGCTGAACCGGCAGTGGCCAATTCGCAACCGGGCCAAAACTACCTCCTCCCGCCGAGAAGGGCGTGAGGAGGACGTCCAAGCCACGGGAAGAGCTTTCAAGGCCCGAAGCTTGTTGTCTGGAAGTGCAGCCCAATCGGCATGCCACAGCGATACAATGCGCCGACAAATTACCCTGCTACAATCTGACGAAGGGACACAACAAGAAGCTGTCCGAGGCTGGAGGACCGCAGCCTTGGCCGCGGCATCTGCAGCTTCGTTCCCAGGGATACCGACATGGCCAGGAACCCACATAAAGCTAACCGGAGAACCGACGTCCACCAGCTGCTGAAGAGAGCGTTGGATCCGGTGCACGAAAGGGTGAACCGGGTACGGATCACCGAGGCTCTGGATAGCGCTCAGGGAATCGGAGCACATGACATATGCAGAATGTCGGTGGCGGCAGATGTAAAGGACAGCCTGGTAGAGGGCAAAGAGCTCAGCTGTGAAGACCGAACAATGGCCATGGAGCCGGTACTTGAAACTTTGTGCCCCGACAATAAAAGAACACCCGACCCCGTCATTGGTCTTAGAGCCATCTGTATAAATGAAGGTCATATTAATGAACTGCGAACGAAGTTCGACAAAACGGGAGTGGTAGACTGAACCGGGGGTAACCTCCTTCGGGAGCGAGCAGAGGTCAAGGTGGACGCGAACCTGAGCATGGAGCCAAGGTGGCGTGTGACTCTCGCCCACTCGAAAGGTGGCAGGGAGTGAAAAATTAAGGTGTTGAAGGAGGCGACGAAAGCGAACTCCAGGGGGTAGCAGGGCGGAGACATACAACCCGTATTGACTGTCGAGAGAGTCATCAAAAAAGGAACGGTAAGACGGGTGGTCGGGCATTGACAGTAGCCGACAGGCATACCGACAAAGCAGTATATCGCGCCGGTAGGTGAGTGGCAATTCGCCAGCGTCAGCATGAAGACTCTCTACGGGACTAGTATAAAACGCTCCGATCGCAAGTCGTAAACCCCGATGTTGTATGGAGTTGAGGCGGCGTAAGATGGATGGCCGTGCAGAGGAGTATACGAAGCTCCCATAATCCAGCTTGGAGCGGACGATCGACCGATATAGACGAAGCAGAACGGTTCGATCCGCTCCCCACGACATACCACTGAGAACACGGAGGACATTTAAAGAACGGGTACAACGGGCAGCCAAATATGACACATGTGGAGACCAGCTAAGTTTCCTGTCAAATGTAAGACCTAAAAATTTTGTTGTCTCCACGAATGGGAGAGCAACGGGACCGAGTCGTAAGGACGGTGGGAGAAACTCTTTGTAGCGCCAGAAGTTAATACAGACCGTCTTCTCGGCAGAAAAACGGAAGCCATTGGCGACACTCCAGGAGTAAAGACGGTCAAGAGAACGCTGAAGACAGCGCTCCAGGAAACACGTACGCTGCGCGCTGCAATAGATGGTAAAATCGTCCACGAAAAGGGAGCCTGATACATCAGCTGGGAGGCAATCCATTATTGGATTGATCGCGATGGCGAACAGAGCGACGCTCAAAACTGAGCCCTGTGGCACCCCATTCTCCTGGCGAAAGGTGTCGGACAGGACAGAACCCACACGTACCCGAAACTGTCGATCCATTAAAAAGGAACGAATAAAAAGAGGGAGGCGACCGCGAAAGCCCCACGTATGCATGGTGCGGAGAATGCCCACCCTCCAACAGGTGTCGTAAGCCTTCTCCAAATCAAAGAACACAGCCGCGGTCGGGCGCTTCCGCAAGAAGTTATTCATGATGAAGGTCGACAAGGTAACCAGATGGTCGACAGCAGAGCGGCGCCTTCGAAATCCACATTGTACATTGGTAAGTAGGCGGCGAGACTCGAGCAGCCAAACCAATCGAGAGTTAACCATTCGCTCCATCACTTTACAGACACAGCTGGTAAGCGAGATAGGTCGATAACTGGAAGGCAAGTGCTTGTCCTTCCCCGGCTTAGGAATCGGGACAACAATAGACTCGCGCCAGCATGCGGGAACATGTCCCTCAATCCAGATGCGATTGTAAGTACGAAGAAGACAACCTTTACCTGCAGGAGAAAGGTTCTTCAGCATCTGAATATGAATAGAATCAGGCCCTGGAGCGGAGGACCGTGATCGGCCAAGTGCGTTTTCGAGTTCCCGCATGGTGAATGGGGCATTATAACTTTCACGATCCGAGGAGCGGAAGTTAGGTGGCCTAGCCTCCTCTGCCTGTTTGCGGGGGAGGAAGGCAGGGTGGTAATGAGCGGAACGCGAAACCTCTGCGAAAAAGCGGCCGAAGGCATTGGAGACAGCCTCAGGGGCCACAAGGACGTCATTCGCGACCGTCAAGCCAGAAACTGGTGAGTGGACCTTAGTGCCAGATAGCCGGCGCAGGCTACCCCAGACAACAGAAGGAGTAAAACTGTTGAAGGTGCTTGTGAAAGCAGCCCAGCTGGCTTTCTTGCTTTCTTTAATAATACGACGACACTGTGCACGTAATCGTTTATAATTGATACAATTCGCCACTGTAGGGTGGCGTTTAAAGGTGCGTAAAGCACGTCGACGAGCACGTAAAGCGTCTCAACATGCTGCGGTCCACCAGGGGACCGGTACGCGACGTGGAGAAGAAGTAGGGTGAGGGATGGAATATTCAGCAGCAGTGAGAATGACTTCCGTGAGGTGTGCGACCTGACTATCGCAGCTTGGGAATGTTTGATCCTGAAAGGTCGCCCTGGAAGAGAAGAGCCCCCAGTCTGCTTTGGAGATGTTCCAACTAGATGAGCACGGAGAGGGGGTATGCTGCAGGAGATGGATAACACACGGGAAGTGGTCGCTCGAATATGTATCAGAAAGTGCATACCACTCGAACCGGCGTGCAAGTTGGGGAGTACATATAGAGAGATCTAAATGGGAATAGGTGTGAGATGTGTCCGAAAGAAAAGTAGGGGCGCCAGTATTGAGGCAGACAAGATTGAGCTGGTTGAAAAGGTCTGCTAACAGGGAGCCCCTCGGGCAGGATGCTGGAGAGCCCCAAAGGGGATGGTGGGCATTGAAGTCTCCAGTTAACAAAAACGGTGCAGGCAGCTGAGCAATAAGTTGCATCATGTCTGCCCTGGTAACGGCAGACGACGATGGAGTGTAAACGGTACAAATGGAAAATGTAAAAGTGGGGAGAGTAATGCGGATGGCAACTGCCTGCAGGCCGGTGTGCAACGTGATGGGATCGTAGTAAATATCATCCCGGACCAGCAACATAACCCCTCCATGAGCTGGGATACCTACAACAGGGGGTAGGTCAAAACGCACAGAGGTGTAGTGTGCCAAGGCAATTTGATCGCATGGGCGTAGCTTCGTTTCCTGGAGGGCTACGAAGAGCGGACGGTGCAAGCGGAGCAGCAACTTCAAGTCCTCTCGGTTGGAGCGAATGCTGCGAATATTCCAGTGAATAAGTGCCATCGTAAGAAAAGGAAGATGAAAGAAGGGGTCACCTCGAAGGCCGCTGAGGGCCTGGCTTCGAGCGAGCACTGCCGCCGCTATCAGTAGGCGGACAGTCATCGTCCATTGGGTCTATAGGTTCATCGGCCATCTTGGGAAGATGGCCGGGAGGGGGAGCTTCCTCCGCCGGTGAACGGCCAGATGTTCGGCTACCAGCGGTGCGGCCAGGCGAAACGGATGACGGCCTGGGGCGGCAACCGCTGGGTGGCGCAGGAGAAGAAATGCGCCGTGGCGGAGAAGGAGAACTGTGCTTCCTATGAGCCTTCTTGGAAGGACGTTTGGTGGAAGTACCGGTCGAAGGCTGGGAGGTCGAGGTACGTAGGAAGTCTGCACGGGACAGTTCCTTCTTGAAGGCCCGTGCATCTGACTTCTGGGTCTTCGTCTTAGCAGAAGCTGATGAAGGGGCTGGTGTCTGTGGGGTGATGGGACGAAGAGGAGACGTCGACCGCGCGATCTTAGCACTGGCCGAACGGACGACCGAGGTGCTGAAGGTCAGATCGCATGTCTGGGTTGCCACCTCCCTGGTACTCCGAGGAGAGGCGAGGACAGTACTGTATTTCCCCGCTGGGAGCAGCGTGGGCTTCCTACTAGCCAATAGCTTGCGAGCAGCCGAGGTGGACACTTTCTCTTTGACCCGAATTTCTTGGATACAGCGTTCTTCCTTATAGACAGGACAGTCGCGGGAGGATGCGGCATGGTCACCCTGACAGTTCACACAACGAGGAGACGGAGGTGGACAGTCACCCTCATGGGCATCCCTGCCACAAGTGACACATTTAGCCGCATTGGAACAAGACTGTCGAGTGTGATTGAAACGCTGACACTGGTAGCAGCGCGTAGGTGTCGGGACATAGGGGCGAACAGAAATAACCTCATAGCCCGCTTTGATGCGCGATGGCAGCTGAACACTATCGAAGGTCAAGAAAAGTGTCCGGGTCGGTACAAGGTCATTGTTGACCTTTTTCATGACCCTGTTGACAGCCGTCACGCCCTGCTCAGCGAGGAAAGATTGAATCTCCTCGTCAGTCAAGCCGTCGAGGGATCTAGTATAGACCACACCACGAGACGAGTTCAAAGTTCGGTGAGCCTCCACCCGGACAGGGAATGTGTACAGGAGTGTGGCTCGAAGCAGTTTTTGTGCCTGAAAGGCGCTCTCAGTTTCGAGTAATAAGGTACCGTTACGCAACCTGGTACAAGATTTGACAGATCCGGCTATGGCATCGACGCCCTTCTGGATAACGAAAGGGTTGACAGAGGAAAAATCCTTTCCGTCCTCAGATCGAGAAACGACGAGGAACTGTGGGGCAGGCGGTAGTACTTTTGTCACTGGTAGCTGGTCACGTTTCCGTTTTTGGGCAGAAGTCGAGAGAGATGGATTGAAATCCATTGCTTGTGGGGACCCTCTCAGAGGGCACTCCCGCCTTAGGTGAATGTTTACACCTCAGGTCACACCTCCCGAGAAACAGACGGAGGGACCAATCGGCATGGTCAGAAGGTATCAGCTCAGGCAATCACCCCTCCCCGGGCCTGGCCTTTACCAGGGGGTACGCGCGTGCCTTACATGTCTACCCAGGGCGGGGAATTACGCGTTGCCCCGTCACCGGCTACGCGTGCGAACGCGTGGGTCGGCCTTCAGGCGCGCACAGGGAGGAAGGAAGAAGAGGAAAAAGGAGAGAGATAGAGGGAGGGAGGGAGAGAGAGAGAAAGAGAGGACAGTGTCTCAAACGCCGAGGCGGAGACCAGAGAAGGCAAGGAGAAGAAGGCAATGAGAAGGCAAGGAGAAGAAGGCAATGAGAAGGCAAGGAGAAGAAGGCAATGAGAAGGCAAGGAGAAGAAGGCAATGAGAAGGCAAGGAGATTATGCAGGGGAAAGAGTAAGGAAGACAGTGAGGTGGAGAAGAGCAAAGAAAGGAACCAACAAAAGGAAGGAAGAAACGAGAAGTGAAAAAGCAAAATGACCGCAAATAGAGGTGGTGGAACCGTCCGTCTCCGGACGCAGGCGCTAACTACCCCCGTGAGGGGGAGGGACTCCTTTTAGTCGCCTCTTACGACAGGCAGGAATACCTCGGGCCTATTCTTACCCCGGACCCGCAGGGGGGATTCAGTTTGCTGTGTGTACTGTTATGCCATTCCGTCTCCCAAAGCCAAAAAACCCTACGGCGTAAGTCAGAACGCAGGTCAGGTTCAGAGATGCCTATCTCCAGAAGCAGTTTCCGCATAGCCTGTTTGGCCAGCTTGTCGGCAAGTTTGTTGCGGATGTGCCCTGGGGTCCACCCAGCCGGCCGCAGTGGCCGTGCGGTTGTAGGCTCTTCCGCCCGGAACCGCGGGAGTGCTACGGTCGCAGGTTCGAATCCTGCCTCGGTCATGGATGTGTGTGATGTCCTTAGGTTAGTTAGGTTTAAGTAGTTCTAAGTTCTAGGGGACTGATGATCTAAGATGTTAAGTCCCATAGTGCTCAGAGCCATTTGAACCATTTTTTGGTCCACACAAACACCACTGAACGACAGGACCAGTCCTGGGCATACATGGAATCCTGGATGGACGCTACCAAAGGATGGCAAGGGTAGCACTGGTCGATAGCTTGTAGGCTGTTGAGTGAGTCAGTCAAGAACCGAGTGGAAGTGACAGCAGAGAGCAGCGGGGTTAACGGAGTCCTCAGGGCCATGTAAAAGGTCCAGACGAATTTGCGGCCTAGGTGTACACCATGGAGGTGTATGCGGATGGACCTGGATGGGAGGTGGTAAAGGGAAGGACTCCAGTTCAGACAAAAGGGATTGCACGCAAACTGCAACCTTTAGTCCTGACCTGGGCCGCCGATGCGAGAGATGAACTGCCACAGGTGGAAAAAGGAGACAGTAATTCCGATGCTCAGGAGAACTACAAATGTGTGCAATATAACTGGCGAGCAGCTGTGCACGACGGATCTGCAATGGAGGGACTCCGGCCTCCACCAGGACACTGGTCACCGAACTCGTCCTAAAAGCTCCCGTCGCTAGGCGACTTCCACTGAAGCTGACGAAGGTGAGCTAGTCAAGTGAATCAGGCGTCGAAAACCAGTCCTAAGAATCGGTAGTCTCCACTACAGTGAGTAGATTGTCATGAAGGTAAAGTTTGATGAATGGTACGATGCCGACAGAAGTGCACGACACACAACTAAGAGGCTGAACATCTCTGAAGGCGCCGCTGAACAACACCAGTCCTGGTGGAGCAGTACGAAATGCAGAAGTCGTCTGCATACAGAGAGGGTGAGACGGACGGCCCTACAGCTGCTGCTAGACCGATACTGGCCACTAAAAATAGTGATACACTCAATACAGAGCCCTGTGGGACCCCATTCTCCTGGATATGGGGGAAACTGGGAGGCACCAACTTGGACACAGAAAGTACGAAGGGACAGGAAATTCTGGATAAAAGTCTGAAGTGGGTCTCTGAGACCCCACTTGTATAATGTGGCAAGGTAATGATTTCGCCAGGTGGTGTCATACGCTTTGCATAGATCAAAAAAGATGGAAACAAGGTGTTTAAGTGTAGAAAAGGATGTTCGGATGGCACACTCGATGGACACAAGGTTATAAGTGGTAAAGCAACCCTGGTGTAAGCCGCCCTGACATAGAGCCAGTAGGCCACGTGACTCCAGGACCCAACCCAACCGCCGACACACCATATGTTCCAGCAGCTTACAAACAACGTTGGTGAGGCTGATGGGCCGATAGCAATCCACACCAAGCGGGTTTTTACCGGGTTTGAGCACCGGAACGATGCTACTACCCAGTCATTGCGATGGAAAGACGCCATCGCACCAGATCCGGTTGAAGATAACGAGGAGATGTCGCTAGTAGTCAGACGAGAGATGTTTAATCATCTGACTATGGATCCGATTTAGCCCAGGAGCTGTGTTCGGGCATGTGCAAGTGCGCTGACGAGCTCCCACTCTGTAAATTGGGTGTTATAGGGTTCACTGTGGCGTGTAGTGAACGACCGTTTGAGGGTGCGAACAGCTGCGGGGTAATTCTTCGACACAGAGGCTCAAGCAAAGTACTCGGCAATTGCGTTTGCGTCGATACATATCACGCCATTGATGGTAACGCCGGGGACACCTGTTGGAGTCTGGTACCCAAAACGACATCTGATCTTCGTCCAGACTTGGGAAGGTGGCATATGGCACCCAATGGTTGTCATGTACCTCTCCCAAAACTCCTGTTTCCGCTGTTTTATAAGCTGGCATACACAGGCATGGAGCCGCTTAAAGTCTATCAGATGTTCTAGGGAAGGGTGCCACTCATGTCGCTGTAGAGCTCACCAACGTTCTGTAATTGCCTCAGCGGCTTCCAGGGACCACCAAGGGACTGTCTTTCGCTGGGGGCACCCTAAAGAGCAAGGGATCGTGTCTTCTGCCGCAAAAACGATTGTGGTGGTCACCTGCTCAACCCTCACATCGATGTTCATGTGTGGAGGAGGTTCAACAATGACATCAGAGGTGAAAGTTTCCCAGTGTGCCTTGTTTTAAGCCCATCTGGGCAGGTGTCCATGGGCCTGACGCCGAGGGAGTGACAGGAAGTAGGGAAGTGGTGCCGGCCGCGGTGGTCTCGCGGTTCTAGGCGCGCAGTCCGGAACCGCGCGACTGCTACGGTCGCAGGTTCGAATCCTGCCTCGGGCATGGATGTGTGTGATGTCCTTAGGTTAGTTAGGTTTAACTAGTTCTAAGTTCTAGGGGACTGATGACCTAAGATGTTAAGTCCCATAGTGCTCGGAGCCATTTGAACCATTTTTTAGGGAAGTGGTCACTACCACACAGGTCGTCATGGGCTCTCCAGTGGATACATGGGAGAAGTCCTGGGCTGCAAATTTATAAATCAATGGCCAAGTAACTACCATGAGCCACACTGAAAAGTTTTGACATCTCTGCTTCGGCCAGAAGGTACGGCGCCACCCCACAAGGGGTTATGGGCGTTAAAATCTCCCACAAGTAGGAAAGGTTTAGGGAGTTGAGCAATCAGTCCAGCTAAAACACTCAGGGGTACTGCACCATCTGGAGGTAGGTATACATTGGAGACAGTTATTTTCTGCATCGTCCTTATTCTGACAGCCACAGCTTCAAGAGGGGTTTGAAGGGGCACATGTTCACTACAGACCGAGTTTCAGACATAAACGCAAACTCCACCTGACACTCCATTGTAGTCACTATGGTTCCCGTAATATCCCTTATAGACGTGGAGGGCAGGGTTCCGCATTGCTGGGAACAAGGTTTCCTGGAGGGCAATGCAGATAGCAGGTGTAAAGCTTAACAGTTGCCGTATCTCAGCCAGGTTGTAGAAAAAACTGCCGCAATTCCACTGGAGGATGACATCGTGAGACTGGGTAGGCATGGAACATTCAATGAGGCTGTTTACGCCTCGGAGTTACCTGCCACCACCCATTTATTGCCTGAGCAGCCTATATACATTGTCTCAATGTTCAGCGCGATCCAGATGCTCAGCGGACACCAGATTCTCCACCTCATCCTCAGATGCAGAGCTTGTAGCTAGTGGTGAAATGGGTGCCACCGCAAATTCCTTGTTCTTGGAGGTCTTTTTCGATTTATCGCTCTGTTCCTTGGGTTTCCCTGGCTGAGAGGACTTCACTGAAGCAGTCGACTTCACTGAAGCAGTCTCCGGGACTGAGGATGAGCGTGAAGCCCTACAAGCAGCTGCTTTTGGGCTCTTCAGCCACTGGCAGATGTCATCTTTCCCACTAGCAGAAACCTGGGAAGGGAGTGACCCAAGGGACCCCTTCCTAGCGAGAGGAGCCGAAGAAGCCTTACACTTCTCTGTCTCAGAAATGAGGACTGAAATCCCCGATGGCTGGGGGAGGGGGGCGGTGTTACCCCCAAAGTATGTGGTGCAGCAGCAACAGGGAGGGAAGGGCCCCCCCATCATCAACGGCAGGAATTCGAGGAACTGACGGGGCGACAACTGTTCTTGTAGTGGCGGCGTACGAGGAGATCATAGCCACAGGATGTAGGCGCTCGAATTTCCTCAGCCTCAGTGTAGGTCAGTCTGTCCAGGGTCTTGTACTCCATGATTTTCCTCTCTTCTGTAAAATCCTGCAGTCTGGCGAGCAAGGTGAATGACGCTCTCCACAGTTGACACAGATGGGAGGCGGGGCACATGGAGTATTGGGATAGGATGGACGTCCACAATCTCGACAGCTGGGGCTGGAAGTACAGCAGGAAGACGTATGGCCAAACTTCCAGCATTTAAAGCACCGCATTTACATCACAGTGGCAGAACATCACCTTCACCTTCTCGAGTAATGTGTCACTCTTGAAGGCCAAGATAAAGGCACTGGTGGCAACCTGGTTATCCTTCACACCCAGATGAACGCGTGGAACGAAATGAACACCTCGCCAGTCTAAATTGGCGAGTAGCTTGTCGTCAGACTACAAAAGAAGGTCCCTGTGGAATATAATACCCTGGACCATATTTAAGCTCTTATGAGGCGTGATGGTAACAGAAACATACCCCAACTTTCTACAAGCGAGTAATGCCCGTGACTGGGCACAGGATGCTGTTTTTATCAAAACTGACCCAGAGCGCATTTTGGGAAAGTCCTCCACCTCCCCAAACTTGCCCTCCAAATGCTCTACAAACAACTGAGCCTTCATGGACATGAAAGATTCCACATCAACTCTCATACATACGAGGTACCGGGTCGAATAAGCTTCACTGCCATCCTTAGCCTGGCGTTCCTCCCGTGGTGTGGCCAGGGAGGAGAACGACTGTGTCGTATTTCTTAGCACTGAAATTAGACTTTGCCCACTTAGAGACTGCTGGCGGCAGACCACCACCAAGAGATGAAGTACTACACTTCATGGCGTGTCATCAGCCCTGACGCCACTCACTCTGGCCAGGGGCCCTCCCCACGGGCGCCACCCAGCTGCAGCAAAGGCCACCTGGCAGGATGGCCATTGCTGGGAGTCCCAATGGCCAGGGTGACGGGCATCCACTCTTTTTTTGTTTGTTTTGGTTTTAGGGCGCAAAACTGCTATGGTCATTAGCGCCCGGTCCGTGACTTAGGAAACAGTAAAAAACCGAAAATGGAAACCAGCAGCAATGGGAACGAAAGTCATAAAATTGGAGAAACTAAAAGCAGAAGGAAGGCTTAAAAATCCACTACAGAAAGGGGTTGGTTGTCCCCAAAAAAAGCTTCAAATGACTGACGTCATTTCACTGGCACTAATAAACTCGAGAACGCGATCGGCCGAGCGCGTGTCATCTGTTAAAATGGACGATATATCAGGCGACAGCTGTAGACGGGCGCGTAACGGAGTAAAATAGGGGCACTCAATTAAAAGGTGTCTTACCGTCCACAGCTGAGAGCAGTGGGGACAGAGTGGGGGAGGATCGCCGCTTAAAAGATATAGATGGCTAAAAAGACAGTGCCCTATCCGGAGTCTAGTTAAAATTACCTCCTCCCGACGACGCGTTCGGGAGGAAGAGATCCAAGCACAAGGAAGAGCTTTCACGTCCCGCAATTTATTATGGGGAAGTGTCGACCAATGTGCGTGCCATAAAAAACCAACACGACGACATAAAACGCTCCGTAGATCGGCGAAGGGAATCGATTGAACAGCTGGCCGAAGAAGAGAGACTGCAGCCTTGGCTGCTATATCGGCCGCCTCATTTCCACAGATACCAACGTGTCCCGGGAGCCAGAGGAACGCCACCGAGACGCCCCCCAGGTGGAGCAAGCGCAGACAGTCCTGAATCCGGGGGACCAGAGGGTGCACAGGGTAAAGAGCTTGGAGACTGAGGAGAGAGCTGAGAGAATCTGAGCAGATAACGTACTGTATCCGCTGATGGTGGCGGATGTAGTGGACAGCCTGGAGAACAGCGTGAAGCTCCGCAGTATAAACCGAACACTGGTCGGGAAGCCGAAAGTGATTTGGGGTGTCGCCAACAATATAGGCACTCCCTACACGTAACGATGTTTTCGAGCCATCGGTGTAAATAAATGTGGCTTCCGTCATTTGTGCACATAGAGCAGCAAATGCCCGACGATAAACAAGTAAAGGGGTACCATCCTTGGGAAATCGACAAAGGTCACGGAGCAGGCAGATCCGGGGACGGAGCCAAGGCGGTGCTGTACCCCAAGTTGTCAAGAAGGTTTTAGACAAGCGGAAGGAAAGAGAATGGAGCAGTCGACGAAAGCGGACTCCCGGTGGTAGTAGGGAGGAGGGGCGGCCTGCATACTCTACATCAAAGGAGGCGTCGAAAAAAATGTCATGGGCTGGATTAGCAGGCATGGAAGACAGATGGCTAACATAACGACTCAGAAGGACTGCTCGCCGATTGGACAGCAGAGGTTCTGCAGTCTCAGCATAAAGGCTTTCCACAGGGCTGGTGTAAAAAGCTCCAGACACTAAACGTAATCCACGGTGGTGGATAGAGTCGAGACGCCGAAGAATAGACGGCCGAGCAGAGGAGTAGAGTATGCTTCCAAATTTCGAGCGCACTAAGGCGCGATAGAGGCGAAGGACCACTCTGTCCGCTCCCCAGGAGGTACCATTCAGGACGCGAAGGGTGTTGAGGGATCGCAGACAGCGAGCCGAAAGATAGGAAACGTGGGAGGACCAGCACAGTTTTCTGTCAAACCTAAGACCCAAGAATTTAGCGACGTCTGAAAACGGAAGGTTGACAGGTCCTAGATGTAAGGAGGGTGGAAGAAACTCCTTACGTCGCCAAAAATTAACACAAACGGTCTTACTGGGAGAAAAACGGAAGCCGGTTTCGATGCTCCAAGATTGGAGGCGATCGAGACATCCTTGAAGACGTCGTTCAAGAAGGCTGGTCCGTTGAGAGCTGTAGTAAATCGCAAAATCGTCCACAAAGAGGGAGCCCGAGACATCAGGAAGGCGACAATCCATTATTGAATGAGATTTTCACTCTGCAGCGGAGTGTGCGCTGATATGAAACTTCCTGGCAGATTAAAACTGTGTGCCCGACTGAGACTCGAACTCGGGACCTTTGCCTTTCGCGGGCAAGTGCTCTACCAACTGAGCTACCGAAGCACGACTCACGCCCGGTACTCACAGCTTTACTTCTGCCATTACCTCGTCTCCTACCTTCCAAACTTCACAGAAGCCTTCACAGAAGTCTCGGTCGGGCACACAGTTTTAATCTGCCAGGAAGTTTCATATCAGCGCACACTCCGCTGCAGAGTGAAAATCTCATTCTGGAAACATCCCCCAGGCTGTGGCTAAGCCATGTCTCCGCTATATCCTTTCTTTCAGGAGTGCTAGTTCTGCAAGGTTCGCAGGAGAGCTTCTGTAAAGTTTGGAAGGTAGGAGACGAGGTAATGGCAGAAGTAAAGCTGTGAGTACCGGGCGTGAGTCGTGCTTCGGTAGCTCAGTTGGTAGAGCACTTGCCCGCGAAAGGCAAAGGTCCCGAGTTCGAGTCTCGGTCGGGCACACAGTTTTAACCTGCCAGGAAGTTTCAATCCATTATTGGATTTATGGCAATGGCAAACAGTACAACACTCAGCACGGAGCCCTGGGGTACCCCGTTTTCTTGGGAGAAATTACGGGAGAGAGTAGTGTTCACCCGCACCCTAAATGTGCGCTCTAACACAAATTCGCGAAGAAAAAGGGGCAGCCGACCTCGAAAGCCCCAAGAGAACAGTGTGCGGAGGATACCTGTCCTCCAACAGGTATCGTATGCTCTCTCCAGATCAAAAAATATTGCTACTGTTTGGCGTTTCCGGAGAAAATTGTTCATGATATAAGTGGAGAGAGCAACAAGATGGTCAACTGCAGAACGATTCTTTCGGAATCCGCATTGGGCAGGTGTTAAAAGACTGCGGGATTCCAGCCACCAAGCTAAACGGTAATTCACCATACGCTCCAAAACCTTACAGACACTACTCGTGAGAGAAATGGGGCGATAGCTAGAGGGGAGATGTTTGTCCTTTCCAGGTTTCGGAACAGGAACGACGATAGCTTCCCGCCATCGTCTGGGAAAAGTACTGTCGGTCCAAATTCGATTATAAAGGCGAAGGAGGTAACGCACACTATGGGTTGATAAATGCAGCAACATTTGGACGTGGATACCATCCGGTCCTGGGGCGGAGGAGCGAGAAGAAGAGAGTGCATGTTGGAGTTCCCGCATGGAGAAAACAGTATTGTAGCTTTCGCGATTTTGAGAGGAGAAAGCAAGAGGTTGCACTTCCACTGCACGTTTCTTCGGGAGAAACGCTGGCGGGTAATTTGAAGAGCTCGAAATCTCAGCGAAGTGTTGACCCAATGAGTTAGAAATTGCGACGGGGTCCACTAATGTATCATGCGCGACAGTGAGCCCAGAGACCGGGGAGAAACTAGGCGCGCCTGATAACCGTCGAAGCCGACTCCAAACTTCCGAGGAGGGAGTGAAGGTGTTAAATGAGCTAATAAAGAATTTCCAGCTTGCCTTCTTGCTATCGCGGATGACACGACGGCATCGCGCTCGGAGCTGCTTATAGCGAATACAGTTGGCCAAAGGAGGATGGTGGCGGAAAACGCGAAGAGCACGTCGCCGCTCACGTATTGCGTCACGGCATGCCTCGTTCCACCAAGGAACTGGGGGGCGCCGGGGCAATTCGGAGGTGCGTGGTATTGAACGTTCCGCAGCTGTAAGGATAACGTCGGTAATATGTGTGACCTCATCGTCGACGCTGGGAAAGTGACTGTCATGGAATGTCGCTAGAGACGAAAAAAGTGTCCAATCGGCTTGGGCAAACTTCCAGCGTCGCGGGCGCATATATGGCAGTTGAGGCTGCAGTCTAAGGACACATGGAAAGTGGTCACTCGAGTGTGTATCGTCAAGGGCGAACCATTCGAAGCGCCGAGCTAGCGGAACAGTACCGACCGAAAGGTCCAAATGAGATAAATTTGTCGTGGAGGCAGACAAAAATGTGGGGACCCCACTGTTGAGGCAAACTAGATCCGCTTGGTGGAAGAAGTCTAGCAATAGTGAGCCACGTGGACAAGGATGTGGAGATCCCCAAAGCGGGTGGTGGGCATTGAAGTCCCAAACCAGCAAATCGGGGGGTGGAAGCTGACCAAGAAGATGAAGGAGATCAGCTCGTGCCATTGGTCTGGACGATGGAATGTATACAGTACAAAGAGAGAACGTGTATCCAGAAAGAGAAAGACGGACGGCGACAGCTTGGAAGGAAGTGTTTAAATGGATTGGGTGATAATGGAGAGTTTCATGGAGAAGAATCATGAGTCCTCCATGTGCTGGAGTGCCTTCAACAGAGGGGAGATCATATCGGACTGACTGAAAATGAGGGAGAACAAAGCGGTCATGGGGACGCAGCTTTGTTTCCTGAAGACAGAAGATGACCGGCGAGTAGGATCGTAAGAGGATCGACAATTCATCCCGATTGGCTCGAACGCCGCAGATATTCCAGTGGATAATTGACATAGGGTGAACAGAAAATGGAGGAATGTCACCAAGGGTGCTGTCAACTCAACGACTGCTCAGAGCTTGCGACCAACAGCATGGAATGGCATTCAGCCGAAGGCAGAAGATCCTGATCCATAGGTTGTTCAGGAGCAGCTCCTGCCACCAGCGATCGGCCGCCAGCAGTGCGCCTCGGCGACACAGAAGATGGCCGAGGGCGATTTCCGCCAGGTGGTGCTGTAGATGGGACACGCCTTGGCGAAGGAGATGAACTGGGTTTCTTTGTAGCCTTCTTGGAAATATGATGTGTAGATGAAGGAGGAACCGATGGTTGTGAAGTTGGGGTACGTAAAAAATCTTCACGAGTATGCTCTTTTTTCGACGTCTTGATGTCAGACTTTTGGGCTCGAGATTTAGCAGAACCCAATGAAGGGTGAGCCATAGAGTCGGCAGGCGAAAGTGGTGACGTTGAACGGGCGATCTTTGCGCTGGCCGATCTGACGACCGTGGTACTAAAGGTGAGGTCGCAAGTCTGTGTGGCCGCCTCCTTTGTTGGCCGAGGAGAAGCCAGGACAGTGCTGTATTTTCCTTTATGAGGCACGGTGGGCTGTCGACTGGCGAATAATTTTCGAGCAGCAAAGGTCGACACCTTTTCCTTCACTCTGATTTCCTGGATGAGCTTTTCATCCTTAAAAATGGGGCAATCTCGAGATAAAGCAGCGTGGTCACCCATACAGTTGATGCAGCGAGGGGATGGAGGTGGACAAGCACCCTCATGGGCATCCTTGCCACACTTAACACATTTGGCCGGATTGGAACAGGACTGGCTGGTGTGATTGAACTGCTGACACCGATAGCAACGCGTAGGGTTTGGGACGGAAGGGCGAACGGAAATTATCTCATAGCCTGCTTTGATTTTCGATGGGAGTTGAACTTTGTCAAATGTCAAGAAGACAGTGCGGGTTGGAATGATGATCGTGTCAACCCTTTTCATAACTCTATGAACAGCCGTTACGCCCTGGTCAGACAGGTAGTGCTGAATTTCTTCGTCAGACAATCCATCGAGGAAGCGTGTATAAACGACTCCACACGAGGAATTTAAAGTGCGGAGCGCTTCAACCCGCACAGGGAAGGTGTGGAGCAGTGAAGTACGCAGCAATTTTTGTGCCTGGAGGGCACTGACTGTTTCTAACAACAAGGTGCCATTCCGTAATCTGGAACAAGACTTTACAGGACCTGCAATTGCGTCGACACCTTTCTGTATAATGAAAGGGTTGACCGTGGAGAAGTCGTGACCTTCGTCAGACCGAGAAACAACAAGGAACTGTGGCAACGATGGAAGAACTGTCTGTGGCTGAGACTCAGTGAACTTACGCTTGTGAGCAGACATAGTGGAAGGTGAGGAAACCATTGCGGAAGAATCCCCCATGATTACCGGCGTCTCCGATGGCGCGCTCCTCCCTTGTGGGGGCCCTCTCTGAGGGCACTCCCGCCTTAGGTGATTGTTCACACCTCAGGTCACACCTCCCGACAACCGGACGGAGGGACCAATCGGCACTTTCGGAAGGTATCAGCTTGGTTAATCACCCCTCCCTGGGCCTGGCAGTTACCAGGGGGTACGTACATGTCCTACCTGTCTACCCGGGGCGGGGAACTACGCGTTACCCCGTCACCGGCTACGCACAAAAATGCGTGGGTCGGCCTTCAGACACGCACAGGGAGGAAGAAAGAGAAAGGGAAAAACAAAGAAAGGAAAGAGGAGGTCTCAAACGCCGCAGCGGAGAAAAGGGTAAAGAGAAGAGGTAAGGAAAAAGAGAAGGACAAAGGAAGGATGAAGACATACAAGCAGAGAAGGCGAAGAATGCGGTACATTTACGAGCGTCCGTCTCTGGACGTAGGCACAAACCGTACTCCCAGAGGGGGAGAAAGGGAAGGAAAGAGCCAGAGGTGAGGGGAGGAGGGGCGAAGATGGGGGAGAGGGAAGGATGCGGAAAAGGAAGGTCTGCAGCCCGGAAAGGAAGGAGGGCCACATTAGCTCGGGGTCCCGTGCTCGCTACGCACGTATCCACAAAAGAGTTGTGGACCCCCTGGGCGGCATCCACTCCTTGGCATACATGGGGAGTTAATGGTGCAGGCATCAGCAGAGCGATCCCTGTGTTGTCACGGGGCTACAACCAACAGGGTACATAATGGCCCCACCACAACAGACTGGCTACTGTGCTGGATATGAGGTGCAAAGTAGTCCATGGTCATCGTCGGCACTAGAAGTGGCACTGCATAGTGCATGGTGGAAAACGCACCCTGGAAGGTGTCCTCACCCAAGAAATGGAGAATGGGTGGGACTGCAATGCGACAGTGAGAAACTAGGCTAAAGATCTCAATGCACGGTGTACATAATGCACCATGTAAGGCGCTCTTCCCAGTTGGCTCGCTATTCGGGAAAATTTTGAAAAATGGAGGTCAAACCGGTCAAACCCTTCAGGGGACCGTCACATGAAGGCCGAAACTTTAGACTCCTTTTCGCCACCTCTTACGACAGGCAGGAATACCTCGGGCCTATTCTAACCTCCGACTCACAGGGGGGTTTCCATTGCATGCACAGTTGTCTGTGGGAGTTCCAGTATGAGCTGTTGCACTCAAAGAATCAGTGTTTTGAGCTTACTGGTGCTGGAACTTGGCTCTGTGTGGATTGACTTCCCAGAGGACAGTGTTTAGTGCTTTTTGCCTCAGTTTTCTTCGATTCCTGAGTGACATGCTGCTGTGTTTGCAGCATCAGTGCAAACTGCTCTCTCTACCGTGCGCTCCCATGAGCGACTACAGCAAATTTTTCAGTTCGCGCCCTTGAATGACTACCCGCGTTTCCTGAGGCAGAACCCCACCACTGCCTGCACACCAACATCAATTTTGTTCGGATGCTGGCTGACATTGTTCTGTACACCTACACGAGTATCACTTTCATGAGCGGAAAAACAACTCGCCTGGGGAGTACCTGCATAGTCAGACTCTCCCGTGGCATTTGCCAACATCTTGCCCGTCTGCACCTTAGTAGACACGCAAGATTTATTTTTCACACCGCCTTGTCTAAATGCAGCACAACCATGGTAACATTCTACATCCATTTCCGGACAATCGCAGCATTTAGGTTTGTCAGTCTGCAGTTAGGGGGCACTCACCACTTGCGTGGTTTCCTGCATATTTAACGCAGCAGGTGTGCATCGTGAAAAATCTAGTCATGTCGTCGAGACCCTGGCAGTTACAGCAATGTACCCTCCCACACTTCCCTCTCAGTTCAACTTCTACTCATATATTCGCTACGAACTCTACTTGGAAAATTTTCCTGTACGCGATATTGTCCTGAAGCACCACACATAACAGAGGCTGTTCTTTGTGTCTTACAAGACTTCATTTTCCTGACAGAAAGGACGTCGACGCCCAGAAAACCCAGTTCTTCACGGAGGTGATCTGGCTACATATTAAAGGGCAGCTACCGAAACATTTCCTTAATCAGTTTCATCGGCTCTGAGGAACACGTAAAACTGTAGTTTGCCATCCCTGATTGTTCAATAATCATCTTTGAAGTGCGTCTTAATTTTGTACATGTCGCATCCGGCAATACGAACGGTAAAATTATTCTGCACAACAGATTTGATTTTAAGTTGGAGAAACTTCTAATCCTCTTTCCAGTTAATAACTACCGGTGGTTGAGGCAAGGATACGTCCATGTTGGTTGTTGTAGCTTCATTGACATTGGCATTCAGGCTGGAGTCAATTATCGGTATCGACTTGTTGGGTTGGCGCGTCAAGAGCAACTGCCCTCGCGATATGCTTAAGGTTTGGGCTGACATAACCATCTTCATCAGGCATTTCCCGCGTTTGCTATGCTCTTGTGCCTTTTCAGGGACCGCGGCCTCATTGTAGCAGGACGTTTGCTGGGTTTGGAAAGCTCTCTCAAGTCACCACAGCGCTTCCGTGAATTTGTTTAGTTTTCCATTCCTTAGTCGGATGGCCTGATAGCGGGAGTGAGTCCCATCTCAACGTCCAGGCTTACTTCCAAAATCTGCGAGGTGTCGGCGCTCGCGTTTGCAGTGCTCGGATATGGTGTGTTTGCGCTACTGTGAACAACAGCTGGTGGAGCAACCTCAGCATCAGACTGCTATACAGGCGCAGAAGCGTGCATGACGGTGGTCCTGGCCGCAGCACCATCTTCTTGGTTGGGACGAGCTGTCTGCCAGCCTCTACCCTCCAACGTCCAATGTTCAGGCGACTGAGTACGAAGGCATTGCTATGAACACATGTCGCTTCTAAATAACTTTCCGTGCGCGCGTGCCCTAGGTCCACAGTTAAAGCAGCTGCTTGGGTGGCTGTACGTGGTAGGTAGTGGATGGAAATATCATAGGGGGTTACTATCGCTTCTTGCAGAGATTGTTGCAGCATGTGTCGCTGCCAATCGAGGGGAAGCACACACTGCAAAGTCAACAGGCACATCGGAAGTGCAACCATCGCCAGTTTGCGCGTGCGTGGCGGCAACCACAACCACGACCTCTTACATGCGTGCAGAGCTTGTGCTCCATCCACGTAGCGTACCACCTTCCTCGACGCCATACTCACTGGCTAGCCCAGCCGCTGGAGCTGCCTCAGAAAACGGAGGTATTCGTTCCAGGGCGCGAACCGAAAAGAGGACGCCCGGCGCCTGTCGTAGTCGCTCACGGGAGTGGGCAGAAGACAGCAGTTTCCACTGCTACCGCAAAGACAGCAGCGTGTTGTTAGGAATCTAAGAAAACTTGGGCAAAAAGCACTGGACACATTCCTCTGCAATGTCAAACTAGTGCAGAAACATGTTAGAGTAACACAGACAAGCTCAAAACACGGATTCTTTCAGTGTGCCAGCTCACACTGGAACTCCTGCAAACAATTGCGGCTGCAATGAAGCTGGCCCTAGAGGCCATTACTGCAGGTAAACTTCAGAATTAATAGGGCTAACACAGCTATACGAAGTTCAACAGATTGTGTGTCGAACGCTGATGTTATTCGCACCCAGGTCTCCGAATTTCGCCAGTTTTTGCGAGACAAGGCCATAGATATCTGTCTCCTAACAGCGATATTCCTCAAAAAGCGGTAAATTTACCCACAGCAAATTCCTATTGCTATCATAACGAACGTCAAGAGGGGCGTGCGGCACGCCTGTCTCAATCAAACGAACGCTGTCACATGTAATTCGGCATCCCCAGTTCGAAAAACGAAGTAACCAGTGTGGCAGTCAGCACGTTCATAGGTCAGGTTACCTTTGTATCACTCTACAGATAACCGTGATGACCACAATTACAATGTGACACTGAAAAGCTATTAATGGCACATGGCAGATTATTTATCGGCGGTGAATTTTATGCGACTGCTACGTGCCGTCGAACTACAAAATGCTATAGTAGTTGGGCCCAGTGATACGACACACTACCCTAGAAATGGCCGCCCAGAGGTCCTCGACATCGCGATCGTGAAAGGCGCAGGTCACCACACTTTTCCATCCGTCAGGATTGCGTTACCGTCGGATCCTCTGCCAGTAGTATTCGATCGAGACCTCGACGGACGCACAATAGATAACAACCACCGCCAGCTGAGAGATGCCGACTGGGAGCACTTCAAAGTGCACCTACCCGACACTCTCACTGCAATAGCTGACATATAAACGATATCGAAGTGGACGAGGCTGTTGAAGTATTTAACCAGTTTACACTGAAAGCTGTTGATGCAGCCACTCCACATGAAGTGTGGGATTTTTCCAAACACCTCCCTCCCAATATACTGCAGGGCATTATGGAAAAAGAACTGTGTAGTTCGCGAATGGCACCTCACACGAAATCCCGTGACGAAACCGCGTTTTAACAGCCTTCGCCGTCGAAGGTTGCCGTAGATAACCACAAGAATCGAGACAGACGGGAGGGTCGTGAACCTCAGAATCGATTATTATAGTGCTTGGCGCATAACAAAACAATTTTTACTTAGATAGCTGCGCATTCCGCCGCTGTAAGTGGGACGGGAGATCGTCTGCGAGCCGAATGCCAAGGCAAACGCCTTGACGGATGCGTTCACGGAGTATTCACGCCACTGACGACATAGTGGACGAAAACCACATTCAGCTTGTGGAGGAGCGGATTCCTATCTTTCTCGCAAATAGACGAAAACGATCTCGTAGATGACTTTTCCGAAGATGAGGTGGCAAATCCCCTATCACACTTCAACCCTCGTAAGATAAGATCGGATACAAGATCGACAAACAACTGCCGCCAGAAGACGTCCGGACCTTAACTGCGGTATTTAAAAACGTCTTTAAGACCGGTACATGTCCCTCCATGTGGAAATATGTGGAGGTGGAAGCCATCCCAAAACCAGGTAAGGACCCCAGATTTGCGAGCAATTTTAGGCCTATAAGGCTTCTACTGTCACATACGAAAGTATTCGAAAGTTTATGTGCTTTACAGCCGCAAAGACATGTTGCAATGGAGAGCCTCTTACAGAACGAGCAATTCGGTTTCTGGAGGGGGAATTCCAACTAACAAGAGTAGTTAGTTGAACGGGTAATGCGGATAATAAACCGTGTTGAGTACCTTGGGGAAGTACCATTAGACATGTCGAAGTCCTTCGACACCATGTAGCGTAACGGCCTCCTTCCCTGCTCAAATCGTACCTCAGTAATAGAACATTCAATGTCAACGGCGATGGAGGAGTCTCGTCATCGCGACGAATCAGGGCGGGAGTTCCACAGGGGTCTCTACTCGGGGCCCCTGCTATACATTCTATACAATACCGAATACCACGAAAACCCCAAGCATTGATCTGACGCTAAACGGCGATGACACTACGCAGTTTACGAGAGCAAATAGTGAGATGGTCGCGTACAACAAGCATGAGACACGCTTGAAGCTTGGGCCACCAACTGGTGGCTCAAAATGGATGACCAGCAGACTTAGGACCGATTCACATCATGGGAAGCACCATCCCTTGGTCGAGAACCAGGAAGTACCTAGTCATGACCCTCCATACGCATCTATAGTGGGGACTAGATGTCCGAGAGGTCAGGGGGAAGGAACTTGAACGTATGAAAAACACTACCACCAACTGAACTCCGTTTTGAATCTACCCACATATTGTGAAGCAACAATGTATCTGGCCCTTATGCGGCCTGTTCTTGAATACGGCGCTGTAGTGAGGGGTAATGCAGCCAATAAACATATTGCAACACTACAGGTGGTATAAAACAATGCTTTGCGCCTTGTTCTACATGTTTCAAGATGAGAACCGAGCCACCAGAGGAGTGCATGAGGTGACAGGCGTAGCATTACTATGCGATGGAATTAAACAGACTGTTCGCCAATTTTACATATTGGCGCAGCAGTCAGAAGTAGTACAGTGCCAATACGAGCAACCAGGTCCACTGGGGACCGACCACTCATTGCCCAACGCACTACTTGGCATTAATTCCGTGGCAAGTAGCTAAACAAGTTGCACAAAATTGGACGACGAGTGAAAAACAAACGCGAGGCTCAAATTCCCCATCCCCATATTATGTGTAGGCTAGGCATTAAGAACTGCGCCAATTACGCGAAACTATGGCCACAGACCTTCAGAAGTCAATAGTGAGTGGCAGCCCCTCATACACCCGTTTGCACAACAACATGTAATTTGTTGGGATACTGGTTATTATCCTTATTCTGCACACCTTCGCGAGCTTCACTTTCGCGAGGGGATATACGGCTATCCCGCAAAGCATCGACATGGCCAGACTTTTCCGCGGCATTTGCAAACGTCTTTCCCGCCTGTACTCTATTAGACACGCGATATTTGTTTTTCATGCTCTTAAGAGAACGTAAAGATGCGTAGTTTTTCGTCCCTAATTATTTTCATCACTGCTTCATACGTAAAACTGTGTAGCTCCTCTTCCCCAACTGTTTTCATCAGTGCTTAATAATCGTCTTTGGAGCGTGTTGTGACTTTGTACACATTGCGTCCGGCAAGACGAACGGTAAAATTACTCTGTACAACCGATTTGATTTGAAGTTGGAGGGACTTGTAATCCTCTTTCCAGCTAATAACTATCTGCGGTGGAGGTGGTAATGTTTTCCCTTGCTCGGCCGGCACATATACGTCCATGTCTGTTGTTGTAGCTTCATTGGCATTGTCGTTCAGGCTATGGTAACGGTTATCGGTTTCAACTTTTGTTGCATTGGCGCGTTAAGAGTAGCGGCCCTCGCGGTGTGCTTGCGGTTTGGCCTGACGTGACCATCTTCATCAGGCATTTCCCGCATTTGCTGTGGTTTAGTACCCTTCTCGTACGCTGTACTAAGAGCTCTTGTTCGCGGACTCACTGCAGCAGGACGTTTGCCGGGTTTGGAAACCTCACGTCAGCACAGCATTTCCGTGAATTTGCTTAGATTTCCATTCCTTCTTCGGATGGCCTGGTAGAGGGAGTGATTACCATCACAATGTCCAGGTTTGGTTCCAAGATCTGCGAGTTGTCTGTGCTCGCATTTGCAGGGCTCAGAGATGGTGTGTGCTTCCGCTGCTATAAGCAACAGCTTGCGAAGGAAGCTCAACGTCAGACTTGTACAGGCGCAGAAGCTTGCGAGAGCGTGGTCCCGTCTGCCGGCCCCCAACGTCCAGCGCTCTGGCGACTGTGTATGAAGGCATTTGTCATCAATTCATGACGCTTCTGAACTAGTTTCTGTGCGTGCAAGCCCTTGGACTCGTCTGCGGATGGAGCAGTTGCTTGAGTGGCAGCACACTGTGAGAAGTCGCTGGACACATCATAGATGTTACTATCTCACCTTGTCGAGGTTGTTGCAGCGTCTAGGGGGAGCACAAGGCCATCAGACGCATCAGAGGTTCTACCGTCGCCTTTTGCGCCCGCATGGCCGCACCCACGTCTGCAGAGTGAGTAGCTGCGTGCGAAGCTTGTGCTCCGTCCGCGTAGTGTATCACTTTCCTTGACGCCATACTTCACTCGGGCCTGGCACTCTGGCGCCCGCGCGCCTGTTCGCTGACTGCGGACGGAGCGGCCGGCCGTGTGCTTCTGCGGCTTTTGTAACTTCACATCCGCGGTAGCTCGGCACGCGCTGGCCGCCGGGTTTTGTGCCCTCGGGAGCCCGCGTCTTGCGAAACGGTCAAAGCCCGCTGGCGCGGTTCTCGGCCCATTTCACGCATACCTCCGTAAAGGAGCAGTGGAGAGCCCCATGCAACATCTCTTTTCAGCGAAAACATTACATCATCATCCTCTTATGTTTCAGTGCTTCTACTATGACTTTTGTGTCGGCTATCCGCATGAGCTTGAAGAGTTGTCTGTTCTCAGGTGTGTCAGCTGTGATAAACAACGATGGCATCTCTTTCTTTGTGACATAGTATTTGACGCGCGTCCAGTTGCGCACGTCAAATTGAATGTTGGTCACCTATTTCTTCAGGAATTCAGGGCCCTCCACCTTGGGGAAGCGTCGAACTCTATCTTTGAAAGCTTCTTCGGAACTGAGGCGTGCGAGTACCAGTGGATTGGTCACGCTGATGCCTCAGCCGACACAATCCGGTAGTCGCCTGAATTTGCGACTTAAGTTTAGTCGCACCAGATTTTCTCCTGCAGCCCTCACTGTGAAGTCAGCGGTTGTCCACAGTTTCAGGATGCTGCATGAATCCTCGGTAGTCCTCGTTCACTTGCAGGACAATGGGAGGCAGCCTTCTATCTGACCGGCCGGCTGTTGTTGCCGGGCGGGAGTTGGCCGCGTCTTCTTGGGTAGGGCGGCCGCCGAGGGCAGCGGTAGCTCTCCCCTGCTGCTCTGGCAGGCAGCTGCTCCTGCATATCACCTTCAGTTTACGTATTCGATCTGCTGGCAGTTAATGTGGGCGGTGGGGAGGGGGTCGCAACTGGCCTTGCCACTCGCCTTGACGAGACCGTCGTCTAAGCAAGCCCCGTAATGATGTTGTCTGCTGTGATGCTTTTCTTGCTGCCTGTACTTGAGCTAGCGGGATGCCTCTTCTTCTTAGGTGTCTTCTTGATGACGCCTGTTTGCACCACAGCCGACCTCTTGCGCCGTTCGCCATCAAGGCGGAACAGTACACTGACCATTCTGTGACGCTCTCACTCCGCAGCTGGGAGCGTGCTTAGTACTGGGTCGTGCACCAGTACATCATCGTCATCGAACGACGAGGGCATGGTTGTTTTGGTTGCGTATGAAGTACCACTGGGCTGTGCCCATCTGACTTCAGAATGTGCTAGGAGTTTATGTGAAGTTGAGGGATTGGGGTTGTGTGCCTAAGCTTGTGTTTGGTGTTTTATGTATGTGTTATTGGTCCCTAAAGAGGCGTTAAGGGTTAATTTTTGGCGTCTGTGAGAAGCTTCTGGTAGCGAGTTTTCTAAATTTTGAATGATAAAGTGGGGCGAAATTCGTGTTGTTTCGTAAAATTTTGTGAGTTTGTCTTAAGTGTGTAAATGGTGGTTTGGCTTAGGAAGTCTCTCACGTGTGTGCTGGGGACGTATCTGTCAGCGCCTGAGATGACACGGAAAACTTTGTTCTGGAGACACTGCAGCTAGGATAGTGCTGTGCCTGACGCCACAGACCAGACGAGGAGTTTGCACTGAATTGTTATTCAGTCACGTTTCAATAGGAGATATAACCTACAAAAGAGTGCGCAGCCTTTGTGTTCTGCTATGTTGCGGTGCCTGTTCGATGTTAGACGTCGATCTATTTCGAGGCCCAGGTAAATAACTGAATATCTCCAAGTTGACTCACTGCTGTAAATGGTGAGTTGATGATCAGGGGCCGGCCGCTGGTGGCCGAGCGGTTCTGGCGCTAGTCTGGAACCGCGCGACCGCTACGGTCGCAGGTTCGAATCCTGCCTCGGGCATGGATGTGTGTGTTGTCCTTAGGTTAGTTAGGTTTAAGTAGTTCTAAGTTCTAGGGGACTTATGACCTCAGCAGTTGAGTCACATAGTGCTCAGAGCCATCTGAACCATTTTTTTTTATGATCAGGGAGCTTGATCGTTGGGTTGACATAGATCGCCTGGCACTTGGTAGGATTGATCTTTATTTTCCAGCGGTTGCATCACTGCATTATCTTATTGACATGTTGCTGGAGGTGGTGGCATGTAAGGAGAAGGCTGTGACTGCTTCTGTATATGGCGGTGTCATCCGCATAGAGCGCAATCTCTCTGCCAATCTGCCTAGGGACGTCATTCGTATATATGGTATAAAAGACAGGACCTAAAACCGAACCTTGCAGGACTACTGCCGCAATCTGTCGTATCTGGCTGGACTTGTCTCCATTTCTTACGAAGAACTGACGTCGTGTAAGGAAGGAGTCAATGACTAAGATTATGTGAACTGGGCAGCATATCTGATTTAGTTTGTAGATTAGGCCATCGTGCTAGATGCGGTCAACTGCTTTTTCTACGTCCAAGAACACTGCTCCTACGTCCAGGAACACTGCTCCTTACCCTGGCCAGACAAATGTGTTCTACCAAGCGAAGGAATTGTTTTATAGTGGAATGCTCAGTGCATAATCCAAACTGTTCAGGCATAAAGATGATGTTTTCTGTAAAGAACTGACAGAAGAGTGAAAGGATTATTAGTTCTAGGATTTTACTCAGGCCAGGTAGGAGAGAAATTGACCTGTAGCTTTCTGGGAGGAGCAGGTTTTAATTGGGTTTGGGTAGGGTGATGATCTTTGTAGTTTTCCACTCTGAGGGGAAATATGAGAGTGTCAAGCAGGCATTATGAACGCTTGCTACAAAGGATATGGCGGGAGGGGGAAGGTGTTTTAGGAGTGGGGTGCGGACGCAGTCGGGGGCAGGAGCTTTGTGGTTACCCTGCCACTTGATGAATGCACTTATTGTCGGCCCACTAACGGGCACGAATTCTGTCACTGGGTGCGTATTTCTAATCTGAGTCACTCGTCAGATAACTATTCTCTCTTGCCTATCACTCACGTCATTGTGGATGACGTGAGTTCTGAATTGTGACTCAAATGATTTTGCCATTATTTCCGATTTTTTTTTTTTTTGTTCGTCGTATGCAAGACCGTTCTCGCCGTGGAGTGGCTTGTTTTTTCTGGTGAGAGATTTCCGCTACCGGGTTATTTTCCAGATTATGCGTCTGGATGTTAGTTTCTCCTCCCAGCAGCGGCCAAATGTCCTTGTAATCTTTGTCTCGCCTGGTCCTCTAGACTCCGCAGCAGGCGGCGGTTGGCTGGGTCGCGACAGCGTTGCCACAGCCTACACCACCTGCGTTTGGCGACTGTGAGGTCCCAGATGTCAGGGGGCAGGTCCCTGCCGCCAGGATCAGTAGTTATCCTGACGCTAGTTGCGCGAGCACAGGCTTGGAGGGTGCCTGTGAATTTCTCAATGGCTTTGTCCACCTCTCCTTCCATCTGAAGAAGGGGAATTTCCTCCATGTGCTCCCACCAGGTAGGTATACCTGTCCCAGTTTGTGATCACGTGTGTTTGCCATCTTTGTCTTCGACACTGTGAGATCCAGCATGACAGGACTGTGGTCGGAGTCCAGCTTTTAGTGCACTCTGGCTGCCGCGTCAAGATCCAAGTTTTTCGCAACAAAAATATCTAAGATAACAGCATTTCTGTCCACGTTGGCAGGAATGTGCATGGGCTCATCTGGAGCGATGACACTAAGAATGGCGTGCCCCTCGACGAACCCCGCACAGTCCTGTCACTTGCATTCTCGGCACGACTGTCCCAGGCTCTAATGTTTCGAATTTAGCCCCCCCTCCCACCAATACACGATTGTCAACCCTAAGCAGAGACTGAAGGTCTTTTACAGTGACGCGTGAAGTTGCGGGTAGGCCGAAATAGTTTGCCAAACGTTTTGGCCAATTTTTGATTTCTACACTGGCAGCCTCAATAGGCTGCAGAAGTCCCAAGGGGTCGAAGCACCTTCTGCCCTTAACCAATACCGTTGTCCTGTCGCCTAGGCGGTCCACACGGTACGGTGGACGGCATATTTTCTGACAGTGAATCGGTCGTCGGGCTTCAGGTGAGTTTCTGTCAGACACAATCTCGATGGCATGGTACTCTAGAAAGTCTTCCAAAACGGTTTTCCTGGTTTTAACGCCGTTGGCGTTCTATGTTGCTATTTTTATTCTTCTGGACCTGTGTGGATCCATCAAGACATATCAATGTCATTGCTCTTTCAGCAATAATCATGTTTTGTTAGGGCAACACATGCAGCTCCGAGTTTTGAAACGATGTCCTTAAATGTGTTAAACACGGTGACGAGACTGAATCCTGAGAACAGTTGCTGCAGCTCTTGCAACTCCTCGAGAAACGTAACCGGTTCAGTGCTGGGCTGAGCGCTGCGGCTGTGTAGCAGTAGCCTCTACGCCCTGAGGTGGGCAGGGCTAAGGTGGTGAAGTGCGGCGGTCAGGCAGCAGCGGCCATCGTGGGGGAGGGGGGGGGGGGAGCGAGAGTACGATTCACGCCCTGGCACATTAGGTCTGCGGCTTTCGATGACAGCAGAGCTCTTAACCTGTGGCTGCAGGAGCAGAGCTCGCAGCCCCTGTCGTGGCTGCAGTAGCAGTTCGAGGGCACGACCGGGGGAATGGCTCGCCATCAGCCTGTCTAGTATGGCAGCAGCTGTAGTTTTGCCAGATGGCTGTCGCTGCAGAGTGTATTTTCCCGGGTGTCCCGTTTCTTGGTGCACATGTTACTAAGGTGGGGCCAACGCATTTCACGCACTTCAAAGGGTGGTTGCAATTTTTGGCATTGTGAAAGAGCTGCTGGCACTGGTGGCACTGTACAGGGCCTTCAGGCTGCCGATATTTTTCAATGGTTACGCCGCAATGCAACATGTGTTTGATCGCGGTGCTTCTGGTTAGGGTGTAGCACGACTTTGATGGATGCGCGCTTTTTTTTAACTTACGGAAGATGAGGTTTGCCTTGATTTATGCTGGGTCGGTGCTGCGGGGGAGCATTTAATCACCGCCTTGAATGAGTCTCGTTCTGTTGCTGAAGAAATGTGACGGAGAATGCTGTTCCTCTGGCAATAATCTTTTATCGTCCTATGACTGGGAGGTGTGGAGGCCTGAAATTTTCCCGATGTGCCTCTACATGAGGTGCTGAGGCCACCTTTTAACATCGGCGCAATCACTTTGATCATTTTCATAGTGCCATTTTGGATTGTGGCAATGATGGGGGGGGGGGGGGGGGTATGTTTTCCCTCTTTTGTTTTGGGTGGGACCCTGATGAGGAGGGTTGATCTCTCTTCGCCACTATTTCATCCGCTTCTGGGGTTGAAACCGGGACAAAGGTGTTGGAGGTGGGGATGTTGACGAATACAGCCTCCGCACCAGCTGTATCTCATCGGTAGTGGAATACTCCGCAGCGAGCCGGCTAGGGGCTACACGCTTCGTCGCTGGCATCTCGTCTACGTCTGTTTGCGTGATTTTGCTTTAGTGATGTTTATGGAAGGATGGCTGCGGGAGCCCAGAGACTGGGCGCCGCAGCGGACTGGGGCTTTGGGTTTACCCAATGTGGTTGCAGTAGCGGTTTCAGAAGTCAGATCGAGACTGACAAGTGACTCTAGTTGTTCATTTGTTGGCACCTTTAGGTTTCCCTGAACAGCACCAGCCCTAGCATAGACTACATGCGGGTATCCAGGTAGTACCACTGGCCCTGGTGTAGGAATTTCCCTACTCTTGGAGGATCAGGGAGGGTGCCCTGCGGCAGTTTGATTGACACGTCGGTAGCAGATCAAACGGCTCAAAACAAAAACAGCCTGACCCCCGCGACCTCCGCAGTGCCAGTAGTCCGGCAGCAGCTGCGCCACAAAGGGACCAGCCTAGGTCTTACCACAACAAATTTGCTGCGCACACGCAAAGCATGCGCTTTCGCACACAATTATGTTGCGTTGTGTACACACATCGCACACGACAACTTTTGCTTCGCTACGGTAAGTGTAGAGCGCTCGAAGAACAGCGACCGGCAGCACAGCGTCCGCCCGCCACGAGTCCTCTCCCTCGAATCTCGCCATCGGAGGAGTCCTCATCTCGAAGTTTGAGGGAGGCTTGGTCGATGTAGCTGGCGGGACAGACGGGGCTGGCGACGGAGAAAGCTCTGCCAGACGACGGTCTGCCATACCCAATTACTGTCCTGTCGTCGTACGTGGGAGGCTGAATGAAACCTGCTCGGGAACAGGTGCAACCGAGCGGCGATCCGCCACTTCCGTCTTTGGCAAATGCTCGCCACGTCGCATCCACGAGCTCATCACGGCGGAGCGGCAGCAGCAGTACGTCCGCTCTCTACTGTGACTGGCGCGCGACTGACGATGCGATGTTGATAAACTGCAGTACGGTAGCCACATGTGTTTGTGCCATAAGCTCGTTAGATGTCGCTACTGAAAGTTACACATATTCGTTAATTAAACTGTACAGAATGCAACAAATGAGTACAATAGGTGAAGTCTATGACGGGCTTGCCGAATGTGTAAGTTATTACAGTGATAAACTGTAATAACTAAAACACGAATGAAGTTAAATTTAAAATTGTTAGATGGAAATGGTCTATTGATAATATGTGATTCTAAGGTGCTATTGTGGTCAGTTTAGATAAAAAATAACACACACAAGAATAAGCTTATAGAGCTAATAAAATATAAAGTTGACAGAGTAACTAGGGAAAGAAGTCAGCGACATCTCACGTCGTAACCGCCAGAATGCAGCATAAGCGAGAAATCAAAGGATCTTCGCCGCCACGTAGCCTGCGACACGCCGTTCCAAGGAAAGTATAAAATATTGTCACTTCTTGTAAATAAAATGCGTAAGCCTATAAAACGGAGATGGAACAATGAAACGCGAGAGTAAAACAAAAACTTAAGAAAATACATCAAATATGTGTTTCACTCTATACTATGTAATGACAGCGCAAGATAAACATACGAGGAGCGTTCAATAATTTATCTAAAACATTGTCTAATAAAGCAAAGAACGCATTGGGTACAAAATTGCGTTGTCCACTGAGCAATTTTGGTGGCTCCTGCTTTTTCACTTTATAAATTTCAAGGTCTTCCAATAAATCGAGAGCACGGCCTTTTTGCGCTCTTTGGAGAATACGCATACCTGTCTCAATGCTCTCTATAATAAGGCAGTATTGTTGGCTGTAAATACTCCTTAAACCCTACATTAAAAGAGCGATCGGTTGGCCGATAGAATACTTATCACAATTATTGCACTCAATTCTGTATACACCACAGCCGTTAAATTTATGATGTGCACTTCTCAACTTAATGTTTCACTCGAAGTTGCAGGGTACTGTTTCCTTGAAAACCGCATCTCACTTTAGGTTTTCTGAAGTATTTCTGTATTTGATGGGACGTATTGCCTTGAATTGCACTGGGGTAGTTTTCATTCCTTCTTTCTTAATAGTGGTTTCTGGCCGAATGTGCGTTTAACTTGTTTGATTTTTGTTTCTTCGGCCTACTGCACGGGCACAAACATTTACAGAAAAACCATCGGCTACTGCAATGTAATTTAAAATCGACAGGTTTGTTGGGTTTTGATTTCTTCTTAGACTAGTTTTTTTCGCGCCCCCGCCGATGTGAATTTCGTGGTTTTCTACCGCGTTATTTACCCAAAATTGATCAATAATCCGTCAATGGTGTTCATGAATAACAGCAACCTGTACTAGGAGAGCATCTTCGAAATCGCGAAAAAGTTTCATTCATTCTGGCCGAGTAACTTATTAAATATGTAACTTATAGAGAATAGTTGATTTTTTTTAGCTTTGAGATTTAGAAGTTAGTTTTATAATATAATAAAGCTGTTCACATTGATTGAAGAGTGTTATTTGAACCCCTTAAAGAATTATTGACTATTTTTAAACAATCCTGTAGAGCAGTTCCCAAGAGCGATTATACAGGAGTCTACTTCGCGTACAAATTATTGTTTTTGTTTGCTATTCTTACAGGGCCAGAATCAGAGCAAGTCGGAGTGGCTAGTACATCCACTACTTGCGATGAAAAGTAGTTTCATATTTCTTATGTAATAGGAAAGTACTCAGTGACGACAAAAGGATAAACATCTGACGGAGTATTCAGAACCAACTCTTAATTACGAATAGCCATAACAGACAGAGGGTGGGCAAAGAAATTTCTGATCTGATTGGCTAAAGGAATACTATCAGCTAGTCTATACCCTACAACAAAACAGTGCATAGTTTGCCTTGCGTATTATTTTCTGGTCCAGATAGTGGGGGAAGCATTCTGTGGATCCAGGACCTTTAGTCGCTCGTCCAGTTTCCACATATAAAAAAAGCACCAGCAATCTTCAGAATCAATTACCTTACCACTTACCACAAAATGGTGTTAAAAAGTACACAATACGAAAGTTCATATAGAAAACCTGAAATGGCTGTCAATATTTTAATCGAAACTGGAAATGATCAAGTCAAACTGAGAGCAGTTGATTAGTACAGTAAAGACGATCACACTAGGTGGTCGAGAACAGGCCAAGGAAAATTTCAAGTACTTTTAAAATTTCGCATTGACTCAGTTGATTCATCCCTCCACGAACATTTTGAGACAGCACTGAAAAATGTCATATCTGAGCAAAACATGTGATATGCTTGCTGACGAAACAACCGACGCCCGTGGCACAGGACGAATCATTAAATGTATCAGGTATTTAGATATAGAAAACACCACAAACGATGAAGAGTTGACATGCTTTCCGTCTGCAGCTAACTTGACTCCTGCTGCATCAGAATAACACTGTCACGAAACGCCAGAGAATTTCTGCAACTTCGCCACTGCAGCGCTGCCCTGCGGCTGGCCTGTATAAAAGTAACATACTGCAAAACGATTGTGTATGTGTATATGGAGAGAAGGAACATATTCAAAATGCGGTCGTATTTCGGAGCTTATTGTGGCGCTATAAATTATAGCACCAATGAAAAATATAATCGACTGTAAAAAATGTCTGGTCGTTTCCCGAGCGCAGGTAGGCAATCGACAACTTTTTTGAATAGGGCCTAGTTAGTTTTACACTTCAATTTCACAAAAAAGTATATGCCTATATACCGGTATATTTTTGCGGTTACCTGCTAGATTGAGCTAAGAGTACGCATATTTGCAAGTAGCTACTATGGTCGTGTATAAACAGATAAGAAACTTAAAATTAGCGTGCCATAAGAAGTTAATGAAAGCAAGGAAACGTTTTGGATTATGTGGGTACAAACGAAAAGATAATTATAATATTCAATGCATGGTGTGAAAATAATGTTATCCAATACGCATGCGTTTTGTTTTTACAAAGAAATGTTTTTATTTTCACTCCAAGGAGCAAGAACTGGCTTATAAATACAAGAACGTCGGCCTTTTAAAGAAGGAAACGCTGTATCTCTACAAGAATATTCGGACTTGTGCTCTCCATTTCGAGGCA
This sequence comes from Schistocerca nitens, assembly GCF_023898315.1. Taxonomy (NCBI): domain Eukaryota; kingdom Metazoa; phylum Arthropoda; class Insecta; order Orthoptera; family Acrididae; genus Schistocerca; species Schistocerca nitens. The sequence continues at coordinate 601,091,535 of NC_064616.1, read as the reverse complement.
TACTAGTTAATGAATTCAGACAGGAAGAAATTAGTGTTTAATGCAGTGCCAATATTTCTTGATGTTCCACACCAGTTACACTGCACTGACATTTTACTATTACAGATTGACATTAATAGGAGATGGGATATTACTTTAACTACCCTTTTCCTATTCGTATTGGAAAATTCAACAGCACGTTTAGTGACAAGGAAAATGGAAGTAACAGCATTAAAAATTGCAAGTTCTCCTTATGTATCATGCCATTCTTCTGTTACTAAAGGCTAGCCGCTTGGGACGCTAGCATCGCTTCAGATGGGAAGGAGTATACATAGAAACTAAAGTGAATAGCAAGTTCTCGAATTCTATGTCTGAGTTTAAATTAAAATTAGGCAGACAATGTAATAAGAACACTGGATAGGTACAGAGCAACCAAATACGAAGAAATTTTCGAAGAGGCATACAGTAACGCAGAACCTTTGGACATCCCAGCGCAGGCATCCAGAACCGACGACGTTCAGCTCATCGCTGAAATATAGAATCTCCTGGTGCTAAGGAATACAAGTAAAATATACCTTTAGTACATACACACGCTTTTTGCTTGATGCAGCACTTCTTTTCTGTTATGGTCTTTCGAGCTCGAGAATGATTCATGTCGTGTTTTGTTTCAGACTGAATTTATTCCTTCCTTTCATAGAGTTTGCTTTTCGAGAGCATAACATTTTTCATTTCTCGACCTCGTCACCCTTATACCAAGCGACATCGTAAATACAGAACATCTGAACTCTCTATTAGCAGCTGCACCTGTGTACAAGCAGCGACTTTTTTTTTTTGTGGTTTTAGGGCGCACAACTTCAATGGTCATTAGCGCCCTGACTACGTTAAGAATGCACCGCGAGGCACAAGTTTAAAACAACAACTAAAAGGGAAAACACGATAAAAGACAGACTGACAGGCAAAGGATTAAAAAACAGCATCATCACATGTCCTTAGGGAGGTTTGTCAAATTGATAAAACGAAGAACGCGAGCAGCTGCTCGTGGGTCATCCGCTAAAATGGCATCTAGAGTACATGGCAGGTTAAGATCTAGACGCAGTGTGTTAAAATCCGGACAGGACATTAAAATGTGGCGGACCGTCAGCAATTGCCCACATGGGCAGAACGGCGCCGGCGCAGCCGTCAGCAGATGGCGATGGCTGAACCGGCAGTGTCCAATGCGTAACCGGGCCAAAACGACCTCCTCCCGCCGAGAAGGGCGGGAGGAGGACGTCCAAGCCGCGGGAAGAGGTTTCAAGGCCCGAAGCTTGTTGTTTGTAAGTGCAGCCCAATCGGCATGCCACAGCGATAAAATGCGCCGACAAATTACCCTGCTACAATCCGACGAAGGGACACAACAAGAAGCTGTCCGAGGCTGGAGGACCGCAGCCTTGGCCGCGGCATCTGCAGCCTCGTTCCCAGGGATACCGACATGGCGAGGGACCCACATAAAACTAACCGGAGAACCGACGTCCACCAGCTGCTGAAGAGAGCGTTGGATCCGGTGCACGAAAGGGTGAACCGGGTACGGATCACCGAGGCTCTGGATAGCGCTCAGGGAATCGGAGCACATGACATATGCAGAATGTCGGTGGCGGCAGATGTAAAGGACAGCCTGGTAGAGGGCAAAGAGCTCAGCTGTGAAGACCGAACAATGGCCATGGAGCCGGTACTTGAAACTTTGTGCCCCGACAATAAAAGAACACCCGACCCCGTCATTGGTCTTAGAGCCATCTGTATAAATGAAGGTCATATTAACGAACTTCGAACGAAGTTCAACAAAACGGGAGTGGTAGACCGAACCGGGGGTAACCTCTTTTGGGAGCGAGCTGAGGTCAAGGTGAACGCGGACCTGCGCCTGGAGCCAAGGTGGCGTGTGGCTCTCGCCCACTCGAAAGGTTGCAAGGAGTGAAAAATTAAGGTGTTGAAGGAGGCGACGAAAGCGAACTCCAGGGGGTAGCAGGGCAGAGACATACAACCCGTATTGACGGTCGAGAGAGTCGTCAAAAAAGGAACGATAAGACGGGTGGTCGGGCACTGACAGTAGCCGACAGGCATACCGACAAAGCAGTATATCGCGCCGGTAGGTGAGTGGCAATTCGCCAGCGTCAGCATGAAGACTCTCTACGGGACTAGTATAAAACGCTCCGATCGCAAGTCGTAAACCCCGATGTTGTATGGAGTTGAGGCGGCGTAAGATGGATGGCCGTGCAGAGGAGTATACGAAGCTCCCATAATCCAGCTTGGAGCGGACGATCGACCGATATAGACGAAGCAGAACGGTTCGATCCGCTCCCCACGACATACCACTGAGAACACGGAGGACATTTAAAGAACGGGTACAACGGGCAGCCAAATATGACACATGTGGAGACCAGCTAAGTTTCCTGTCAAATGTAAGACCCAAAAATTTTGTTGTCTCCACGAATGGGAGAGCAACGGGACCGAGTCGTAAGGACGGTGGGAGAAACTCTTTGTAGCGCCAGAAGTTAATACAGACCGTCTTCTCGGCAGAAAAACGGAAGCCATTGGCGACACTCCAGGAGTAAAGACGGTCAAGAGAATGCTGAAGACAGCGCTCCAGGACACGTGTACACTGCGCGCTCCAATAGATGGTAAAATCGTCCACGAAAAGGGAGCCTGATACATCAGCTGGGAGGCAATCCATTATTGGATTGATCGCGATGGCGAAGAGAGCGACGCTCAAAACTGAGCCCTGTGGCACCCCATTCTCCTGGCGAAAGGTGTCTGACAGGACAGAACCCACACGTACCCTGAACTGTCGATCCATTAAAAAGGAACGAATAAAAAGAGGGAGGCGACCGCGAAGGCCCCATGTATGCATGGTGCGGAGAGTGCCCGCCCTCCAACATGTGTCGTAAGCCTTCTCCAAATCAAAGAACACAGCCGCGGTCGGGCGCTTCCGCAAGAAGTTATTCATAATGAAGGTCGACAAGGTAACCAGATGGTCAACAGCAGACCGGCGCCTACGAAATCCACATTGTACATTGGTAAGTAGGCGTCGAGACTCGAGCAGCCAAACTAATCGAGAGTTAGCCATTCGCTCCATCACTTTACAGACACAGCTGGTAAGCGAGATGGGTCGATAACTGGAAGGCAAGTGCTTGTCCTTCCCCGGCTTAGGAATCGGGACAACAATAGACTCGCGCCAGCATGCGGGAACATGTCCCTCAATCCAGATGCGATTATAAGTACGAAGACGAAAACCTTTACCCGCAGGAGAAAGGTTCTTCAGCATCTGAATAGAATCAGGCCCTGGAGCGGAGGACCGTGATCGGCCAAGTGCGTTTTCGAGTTCCCGCATGGTGAATGGGGCATTATAACTTTCACGATCCGAGGAGCGGAAGTTAGGTGGCCTAGCCTCCTCTGCCTGTTTGCGGGGGAGGAAGGCAGGGTGGTTGGTTGGTTGGTTGGTTGTTTGGGGTTTAAGGGACCAAACAGCGAGGTCATCAGTCCCTTGTTTCAAATATACTCCATTCTGCTAACGGGACATCTCAGAAAAGTCAGAACAATAAAACGGAAAAAGGGAAAAAACGTAAAGGGCAGTCACGTTGTCATTGGTAAAAACAAATGAGGGAAGTCGGCAAGAGAACGAACCCAACACTATGCTGAAGCAGCATAGGCAAGACCACCTGTGACTTAAAAGGTACAACTGCTATAATGCAGAAAATACGTATGGGAATAAAAAGACTAACCAAGCCTTAAAAAAGGGTAAAAAGAGTAAAAGGGGAAGAAAAGAGGATTCCGGTCAGGGAGGTGAATCGGGAATCTCTAAACACTGCCTACAGTGGGAGACACCCAAACACTCACCGCCCTGCCCCAACACCAGAGAGATTAAAAACCTTAAAACTGAGAATAAAAACCACTCTCCCGGAGGAAACCGAGAACCAGAGAGACCATCCGGGAATCGTCAGCCAACATCAAAGGTAAAGTGTGGGGGAGTCTGTACTTAGTACGCAGAGCCAAAAGAAGGGGGCATTCAACCAAAATGTGGGCCACTGACTGGAAGGCTCCACAACCACATAGCGGGGGTGGCTCATCACGCAAAAGAAAACCATGGGTCAGCCTGGTATGACCAATGCGGAGACGACACAGTGTGGTCGAGTCCTTTCGGGAGAGGCGAAAGGAAGAACGCCATGGGCCTGGTGTCACCTTAATTGCACGAAGTTTATTAGACAGTGGAGTAGCCTCCCAAGAATTGGCCCATGACTGCGCGAAGTGGGATTTGATGTGAAGCCGTAAATCCGCTGCAGGAGGGGTTACAGGAAACGGGGGGTAAGTAACTGCTCCCCCAGCCAAACGATCAGCGAGCTCATTTCCCGGGATACCCACATGGCCAGGGACCCATAGGAAGTCAATGGAACAAGCAGCACGGTGAATATCAGCGAGATGGTCATGGATGGCAGAGACCAAGGGATGGCGCGAAAAACACCGGGCAATAGCAAGAAGGCCACTCATCGAGTCCGTACATAACAAAACGCGGGTGTGTTGGGATTGTTTAATAAAGGTAAGGGCCCGGGAAATGGCCATCAATTCCGCAGTAAACACCCCACATGTAGGTGGCAGCAGATGATTTTCCGTTCCAACAGAGGACGTGAAGGCATACCCAACATGATCAGCAGATTTAGAGCCATCAGTGTAAAAAACAACAGCATCCCGAAACTCCCATAAAATTTTGCGGAAAAAGGAACGAAACACCACCGGGGGGATGGAATCTTTCGGACCGCGGCGGAGATCCATCCGAATTCGAGGCCGAGGAACTAACCAAGGAGGGGTGGAGGGGAGGGAGCGAGGAAGACAGGACAAAGAAGGAAGTTGAAAATCACGGTAAAGAGACGCAAGGCGCAGCCCAACCGGTAAACCCGCCCGAGGGCGGGAGTCGGGTGGGCGACGTCCATGGTCTGGGAACAGGATAGAATAGGAAGGATGAGAGGGAGAAGAACGGATAGTGAGGGCATAAGACACCAGAAGCTGGGACCGCCGAACAGAAAGGGGTGGGATCCCAGCTTCAACCAGGAGACTATCAACAGGGCTAGTAGGGAAGGCACCGGTGGCCAAACGGATACCACGATGGTGGACTGGATCCAGCACGTGCAGTGTGGAAGGAGCAGCTGAACCGTAAACTTGACATCCATAGTCCAAACGAGACAGAACTAGAGCACGATAAAGACGGAGGAGGAGAGAACGGTCCGCACCCCAAGAGGAGTGGGCAAGGAAGCGAAGGACATTGAGTTTACGTGAACATCCTACCTTCAGGAGTCTGATATGGGGCAACCAAGTGAGCTTGTTGTCGAAAAGAAGACCCAGGAAACGAAACTGTGAAACCACAGGCAATCGTTGTGCAGCGAGATAGAGCTCTGGATCAGGGTGGACCGTAGTACGGCGACAGAAGTGGACCACCCGCGATTTTAAAGGAGAGAATTGAAACCCGTGTGAGAGGGTCCATGCAGAGGCACGCCGTATAGCCACCTGGAGCTGCCGTTCTGCAGATGCCATCGAGGAGGAACTAACCCAAATGCAGAAATCATCCACATACAGGGCAGGGGCGACCAAGGGACCGACAGAGGCCACAAGTCCATTGATAGCAATGAGGAAAAGAAGGACGCTCAAGACAGAACCCTGTGGGATGCCCGTCTCCTGGGTCCGTGGAGAACTAAAAGCAGTACCAACTCTAACTCTGAATGACCGATGGATCAGGAACTGGCGGATAAAATTCGGGAGTGGGCCCCGAAGACCCCACTGATGAAGGGTTAGTAAGATGTGATAGCGCCAGGCCGTGTCATAGGCCTTGCGAAGGTCAAAAAACACTGCAACCAAATGGCGGCGCTGGGAAAAAGCCTGCCGAACTGCGGATTCCAAGCGAAGTAAATGATCGATTGGAGATCGTCCCTCTCGAAAGCCACACTGGTAAGGGGACAATAGATCCCGAGATTCGAGGACCCAAGTGAGCCGACGGGCTACCATCCGTTCAAGTAACTTACAAACAACATTGGTCAAACTAATTGGCCGATAGCTGTCAACAGATAGGGGGTTCTTACCAGGCTTAAGGACAGGAACCACAATGCTATCCCTCCACTGAGAAGGGAAGTCACCCTGGAGCCAGATACGGTTAAACACCCGAAGAAGATGTTGCCGTTGTGGAGCACTGAGATGTTGAAGCAGTTGGTTATGAATGGAATCTGGGCCAGGGGCCGTATCATGAGAAGAAGATAGAGCAGAAAGAAATTCCCATTCAGTAAAAGGTGCGTTATAAGATTCTGACTCACAAGTGGTGAAACATAAGGTGAGAGCTTCAGCCTGCTGTTTGTGATGAAGGAAAGCAGCGGGATAGGAGGCTGACGCCGATGCCACTGCAAAATGGGTCGCAAGATGTTCGGCGATAACTAATGGGTCCGTACAAATGCCATCTGGGAGGTGAAGGCCTGGTAGGGTGGACTGCCGATGGCAACCTTGGAGAGAACGAAGTGTAGCCCATACCCGCGACAGAGGGACAGTGGAACCAAGGGAAGAAACGAATCGTTCCCAACATATCCGCTTGCTCTGTTTGATTAAATAACGGGCTTTAGCACGAAGGCGTTTAAAAGTAGTAAGGCTGGCTACGGATGGGTGCCTCTTGAAGTGTTGCAAAGCTCGACGGCGATCACGGATGGCAATGGCAATGGCCGGACTCCACCACGGGACTTGCCGGTGACGAAATAGTCCAGATGAGCGCGGGACAGCAACGTTAGCAGCGCGAACAATCGTGTCAGACACGTCACGTAGGACGTCATCAATACAACCCGACAAAGAGGGAGAAAACTCGACCTGTGCAGTGTATAGAGGCCAATCGGCGCGGTGGAAAGACCAACGAGGTAACCTGTCCATTGGGGAGCGCGAAGGGAGCGTGAGAATCAACGGGAAATGGTCACTATCACAAAGGTCGTCGTGTGGCGACCAGTGTAATGAAGGGAGGAGAGAGGGAGAAGAAAGAGAAAGATCAATGGCAGAAAAGGTACCATGACCAGCACTGAAATGAGTAGGGGAGCCATCATTAAGAAGGCACAGGTCGTGGTCTGCAATAAATTGGTCTATAAGAAGACCTCGTCTAGATGGAAAGGCACTGCCCCACAAAGGATGATGAGCATTAAAATCCCCAAGGAGGAGGAAGGGAGGAGGAAGTTGCTGAAGAAGGGTGGTTAAGGCAGCAGGTGTAAGAGCCCTGTCAGGAGGGAGATAAAGATTGCAAACGGTGACTGCAGAGTCTAAGTGGACCCTAACAGCAACCGCTTCCAATGTAGTTTGGAGAGGAATCCACGTGCAAGCAATGTCGGTACGGACCAACGTACAAACGCCACCAGAAGCCCGCAAGGGTCCGACCCGATTGCGACAGAAAACACGGAACCCACGGAGGGTCGGTGAGTGAGCATCAGTAAAATGTGATTCCTGGAGAACCACACAAGCTGCAGAGTAGGACGAAAGAAGGGATTTCAATTCCAGAAGGTGTCGATAGTAGCCATTACAATTCCATTGGAGAACCACAGAACGATGGTTTAAATGAGGGCTGAACACGCTAAATCCAGTCATACTGCCGGGTCCCCACCCGTCACAGACAAGGAGGGGGCGACATCCATAAACGACAGGTCAGAATCCAGTTGTGAAGTCGGGGAAGGGACCTCCGGTGACACCAGAGGCTCTTTGTCCCGGGACTTATGTTTCTTCTTCTTTTCAGGCTGAGATCGAGGAGGGCTGTGTGGCATAAAGGAGCCAGCTGCAGCAAGATCAGGAACAGAAAGAGACCGGGCGACCTGGGGGCCGACGGACCGCGGCTCTCGCGATCGCCGCGCGGCAGCAGACCTTGGACCTGGAAGGTGCCGGGAAGGGGCATCCCGGGAGAGGCGCCCTTGACCGGCAGACGCCGAAGGAGTGGGACACTTCTCCGGCTGGGGAGGGGGAGCAGCACCCAGAGGAGAAGGTGTGGGAGCCGCAGGGGAGGGGGGGAGGAGTGGGGTCCGGGATGGGGGTAAGGAAGGGGGGGGAAGGGGGGAAGATGTAACCAAGGCGTAACTTGATGTCATAGACACAGGGTGCAGTCGTGCATATTTCTTACGGGCCTCTGTGTAGCTTAAACGATCGAGGGACTTATACTCTTGGATCTTTTTTTTCTTTCTTATAAACTGGGCAATCTGGTGAACGTGGAGAATGACTACCACGACAATTTACACATACAGGAGGGGGAACACAGGGACTCCCCTCATGGAGTGGACGTCCACAGTCACCACAGAGAGGGTCCTGGGAACAGCGAGAAGACATGTGGCCAAAACGCAAGCACTTAAAACACCGCATAGGAGGTGGGATGTACGGCTTCACATCACAGCGATAGACCATAATCTTAACTTTCTCAGGAAGGGTATCCCCTTCAAAGGCCAGGATAAAGGCACCAGTATCAATACGGTTATCTTTAGGACCCTTCTGAACACGCCGAACAAAGTGAACACCCCGCCGTGCGAGATTGTCCCGAAGTTCCTCATCAGTTTGAAGGATGAGGTCCCTGTGGAAAATCACACCTTGTACCATATTTAGAGACTGGTGAGGGGTAATAGACACAGGAATTGTGCCAAGATGGGTACAGGCACGAAGGGCCGCAGATTGGGCAGCTGAAGTAGTTTTAATCAGCAACGAACCCGACCGCATCTTGCTCAGGGAGTCCACTTCGCCAAACTTGTCTTCAATGTGTTCCACAAAGAATAAAGGCTTGACACTGGTGAAAGTATCTCCATCAGTCCTGGTGCAAACTAGATAACGGGGGAAAGGTTTTGCCCCTAGACGACGGGCCTGACCCTCTTCCCAGGGGGTAGCCATGGAAGGGAAGGCCGAAGGGGCAAGAGAAGCAGCACTTGAGGAATCAGTACCACGCAGAGAGACGGCCGCAGAACGGCCAGAGTTTTGGACCCTTATGCGTTTCATCTGCATAGCGTCCGCCCTGATACCACCCACTCCGATCAGGGGCTCTCCTCACGGGCGCCACCCAGCCACAGCAAGGGCCGTCTGGCACGGCGGCCATTGCCGGGAGTTCCGATGCTCCAGGATGACGAGCAACCACTCCAAGGCATGCATGAGGAGGTCACAGCTCAGGTATCAGAAGTGTGATCCCTGTGTGTTCAGGGGGCTCAACCAAAAGGGTACATAGCGACCCCACCACACGGGCTGGCTACCGTGCTGGCTATGCACCCTAGCATCAGACCACGACGTGAAAGAAAAGGTGGAATGTACTAGGAGGGCGCACGTCGGAGACACTAGGTAAGGTGCTCTTCCCCAAATGGCTCACACTACGGAAGAGAAATTTTGGAATGGAGGTCAAACCCCAGAGGGGGACCAAGGAATGTCAAAAAGAGGAGATAAGTACGCAACAAAGCCAGAGAGTTAAACCAACAGAACCAGGAGGATAGCGGGGCCAACATAAGCAAGGACACCAATAGTGGGAGAGGAGAGGGCGAGGGGAAAGGAGCATGGAGGGGAAAGGAGGGGAAGGAAAAGGAAATGCAGCCCGGGAGAGAAAGAAGGCTGCAATGGCTCGGGGCCCCGTGCTCGCCACGCACGTATCCACAAAAGAGTTGTGGACCCCCTGGGGGGGGCAGGGTGGTAATGAGCGGAACGCGAAACCTCTGCGAAAAAGCGGCCGAAGGCATTGGAGACAGCCTCAGGGGCCACAAGGACGTCATTCGCGACCGTCAAGCCAGAAACTGGTGAGTGGACCTTAGTGCCAGATAGCCGGCGCAGGCTACCCCAGACAACAGAAGGAGTAAAACTGTTGAAGGTGCTTGTGAAAGCAGCCCAGCTGGCTTTCTTGCTTTCTTTAATAATACGACGACACTGTGCACGTAATCGTTTATAATTGATACAATTCGCCACTGTAGGGTGGCGTTTAAAGGTGCGTAAAGCACGTCGACGAGCACGTAAAGCGTCTCAACATGCTGCGGTCCACCAGGGGACCGGTACGCGACGTGGAGAAGAAGTAGGGTGAGGGATGGAATATTCAGCAGCAGTGAGAATGACTTCCGTGAGGTGTGCGACCTGACTATCGCAGCTTGGGAATGTTTGATCCTGAAAGGTCGCCCTGGAAGAGAAGAGCCCCCAGTCTGCTTTGGAGATGTTCCAACTAGATGAGCACGGAGAGGGGGTATGCTGCAGGAGATGGATAACACACGGGAAGTGGTCGCTCGAATATGTATCAGAAAGTGCATACCACTCGAACCGGCGTGCAAGTTGGGGAGTACATATAGAGAGATCTAAATGGGAATAGGTGTGAGATGTGTCCGAAAGAAAAGTAGGGGCGCCAGTATTGAGGCAGACAAGATTGAGCTGGTTGAAAAGGTCTGCTAACAGGGAGCCCCTCGGGCAGGATGCTGGAGAGCCCCAAAGGGGATGGTGGGCATTGAAGTCTCCAGTTAACAAAAACGGTGCAGGCAGCTGAGCAATAAGTTGCATCATGTCTGCCCTGGTAACGGCAGACGACGATGGAGTGTAAACGGTACAAATGGAAAATGTAAAAGTGGGGAGAGTAATGCGGATGGCAACTGCCTGCAGGCCGGTGTGCAACGTGATGGGATCGTAGTAAATATCATCCCGGACCAGCAACATAACCCCTCCATGAGCTGGGATACCTACAACAGGGGGTAGGTCAAAACGCACAGAGGTGTAGTGTGCCAAGGCAATTTGATCGCATGGGCGTAGCTTCGTTTCCTGGAGGGCTACGAAGAGCGGACGGTGCAAGCGGAGCAGCAACTTCAAGTCCTCTCGGTTGGAGCGAATGCTGCGAATATTCCAGTGAATAAGTGCCATCGTAAGAAAAGGAAGATGAAAGAAGGGGTCACCTCGAAGGCCGCTGAGGGCCTGGCTTCGAGCGAGCACTGCCGCCGCTATCAGTAGGCGGACAGTCATCGTCCATTGGGTCTATAGGTTCATCGGCCATCTTGGGAAGATGGCCGGGAGGGGGAGCTTCCTCCGCCGGTGAACGGCCAGATGTTCGGCTACCAGCGGTGCGGCCAGGCGAAACGGATGACGGCCTGGGGCGGCAACCGCTGGGTGGCGCAGGAGAAGAAATGCGCCGTGGCGGAGAAGGAGAACTGTGCTTCCTATGAGCCTTCTTGGAAGGACGTTTGGTGGAAGTACCGGTCGAAGGCTGGGAGGTCGAGGTACGTAGGAAGTCTGCACGGGACAGTTCCTTCTTGAAGGCCCGTGCATCTGACTTCTGGGTCTTCGTCTTAGCAGAAGCTGATGAAGGGGCTGGTGTCTGTGGGGTGATGGGACGAAGAGGAGACGTCGACCGCGCGATCTTAGCACTGGCCGAACGGACGACCGAGGTGCTGAAGGTCAGATCGCATGTCTGGGTTGCCACCTCCCTGGTACTCCGAGGAGAGGCGAGGACAGTACTGTATTTCCCCGCTGGGAGCAGCGTGGGCTTCCTACTAGCCAATAGCTTGCGAGCAGCCGAGGTGGACACTTTCTCTTTGACCCGAATTTCTTGGATACAGCGTTCTTCCTTATAGACAGGACAGTCGCGGGAGGATGCGGCATGGTCACCCTGACAGTTCACACAACGAGGAGACGGAGGTGGACAGTCACCCTCATGGGCATCCCTGCCACAAGTGACACATTTAGCCGCATTGGAACAAGACTGTCGAGTGTGATTGAAACGCTGACACTGGTAGCAGCGCGTAGGTGTCGGGACATAGGGGCGAACAGAAATAACCTCATAGCCCGCTTTGATGCGCGATGGCAGCTGAACACTATCGAAGGTCAAGAAAAGTGTCCGGGTCGGTACAAGGTCATTGTTGACCTTTTTCATGACCCTGTTGACAGCCGTCACGCCCTGCTCAGCGAGGAAAGATTGAATCTCCTCGTCAGTCAAGCCGTCGAGGGATCTAGTATAGACCACACCACGAGACGAGTTCAAAGTTCGGTGAGCCTCCACCCGGACAGGGAATGTGTACAGGAGTGTGGCCCGAAGCAGTTTTTGTGCCTGAAAGGCGCTCTCAGTTTCGAGTAATAAGGTACCATTACGCAACCTGGTACACGACTTGACAGATCCGGCTATGGCATCTACGCCCTTCTGGATAACGAAAGGGTTGACAGAGGAGAAATCCTTTCCGTCCTCAGATCGAGAAACGACGAGGAACCGTGGGGCAGGCGGTAGTACTTTTGTCACTGGTGGCGGGTCATGTTTCCGTTTTTGGGCAGAAGTCGAGAGAGATGGAGTGAAATCCATTGCGGAGGAATCCCCCATGATTGCCAGCGTCTCCGATGGCGCGCTCCTTCCTTGTGGGGACCCTCTCAGAGGGCACTCCCGCCTTAGGTGAATGTTTACACCTCAGGTCACACCTGCCGAGAAACAGACGGAGGGACCAATCGGCATGGTCAGAAGGTATCAGCTCAGGCAATCACCCCTCCCTGGGCCTGGCCTTTACCAGGGGGTACGTGCGTGCCTTACTTGTCTACCCAGGGCGGGGAATTACGCGTTGCCCCGTCACCGGCTACGCGTGCGAACGCGTGGGTCGGCCTTCAGGCACGCACAGGGAGGAAGGAAGAAGAGGAAAAAGAAGAGAGATAGGGAGAGAGAGGACAGACTGTCTCAAACGCCGAGGCGGAGACTAGAGAAGGCAGGGAGAAGAGGGCAATGAGAAGGCAAGGAGAAGAAGGCAATGAGAAGGCAAGGAAGACAGTGAGGTGGAGAAGAGCAAAGAAAGGAACCAACCAAAGGAAGGAAGAAACGAGAAGTGAAAAAGCAAAATGACCGCAAATACAGGTCGTGGAACCGTCCGTCTCCGGACGCAGGCGCTAACGACCCCCTTGAGGGGGTGGGACTCCTTTTAGTCTCCTCTTACGACAGGCAGGAATACCTCGGGCCTATTCTAATCCCCGGACCCGCAGGGGGGAAGCAGCGACTTGCCTCATCCTCTTTATCGGGGGAAATAATTCTTAGGAAGGAGCTTTGGAATGACAAACATCTCCCTCTAACAGCAGCCAGCAGGGTCGCATCAAGAGACGAATGAGTTTGTCCCAGATATAAAAATTACTTTACAAATTCTCTCTACATTACCAGTATTCACTTTTCGTATGGAGCGCAGCTTGTGTTCGCAAAAACTAATAAAATCATATCTTCGTATGACAATGACGGAAGACAGGTTGAACGGTTTGGCTGCCATGTATATTTACCCACGTATGATAGCTTAACATCTGTCGAAGTCACTGAACAATTCAGAAAAGGTTATCTGAGGAGATTAGCTATGTGTTAAGTGAGCAAAATAAATTGTTGTGCGTTTTAGTGTTTACCTTGATAAAACTTACCCTCAGCTGGGTTAAGCCCTTCCAAACCAAAATCCTGTATCCAGCACTGAAAGAGCCGGTGCACCATTGATATGGAGAATGGCATGAAGAGGTATTTATGATCTCTGTGCATGTGGGTTTACTGAAAATGGAAAATTTATGTTGATTGTCAACTTTGTTAACAGTAAGGTCTACGTAATTAATGGAGTTCTCTTTTTCTGCTCCGTAGTAGAAATTATTTTTGGGTGAGTACCGCCTATTGCTTGGGCAAATGTGTTAACCTCATTGTTGTCACTGTCTAACAGTAATAAAATATCGTCGACGTAATGTTTAAAGTAAATAGTTTTTTCTTGAAGCTGTGAATACTTAACAAAAAATTTACGTTCTACATCATTTACAAAAGTATATGCTAAAGTGCCAGCCAGACTATTGCCCATCCCAAGACCATCTTTTCGATCGTATATTTTGCCACTGAAAGTGAAAAAAACTAAGCTAAAACAACCTCTAAAAATTCAATTTGTTCTGTACATTCTGCAGTGCTAATCTTATCGTCCGTTAGCAGATTTCGTCTGAATTTCAACAGTTTCTTTTACTGGGACATTACTGTACAGGTTTTTTACGCCCAGGGATGCCGCTTTTCCATTATATGGTATGTATATGTATGTCCTCGATTGCATTTGCTAGCTCAGAACTGTTTTAACCCCAAAACAGTAAATGTGCAAACCAATTGAAGTTTGTTGTTAAACTTATTTAGTTTGTAGAATAGTGACATTGTACGTACGGGCGAATCGTATTTCCTTGTTTGTGAATCACGATTTCAAGTTGGGGAAGTTTAACACTCATTGTTTCACGCGATTTCTTTTCATACCCACTAAGAAGAATTTGTGAGCAGTCTATCTTCTTACGCAGATCAGCTTGGAACTTGTCACTTGGTTCTCTATGAACATCTATTACATCGTTGTCTGCAAAGAATTGCAGACTCCCAAAGCAGTAGCTTCATATACCGGGAGTTCGGAAATTCCCGTTGCAAATTTCTATGACTTTTATACGTGAGTGAGTACATGATATTTTGAATAGGAAACCATATCCGGAACCGTATCGTTTCCGTTCTACGGGTGTGACGCAGTAAAATAATTATATAAACATTCGAAATGAAACTTAACGAAATATCAATTTCTCACGTAAGCACATCTCTTTGTATTAACATTTAAACATTTGGTGTTTACATTATTCTAAAACAGAAAGAACCCAACTTACTGTACGAACAGAACGTAATATCCAGAATGAGATTTTCACTCTGCAGCGGAGTGTGCGCTGATATGAAACTTCCTGGCAGATTAAAACTGTGTGCCCGACCGAGACTCGAACTCGGGCACACAGTTTTAATCTGCCAGGAAGTTTCAGAACGTAACATGTGTTAATAGTGACAAATGTGCGTAAGTGATAAATGGGTGTTTCGGTATCTTTCCTTTCGAACTGTTACCTAATAACCGTACGTGCCATGCCTAATTCAGTTCCTCAAGCGAAGTGGACGACTTAAAATTCTGAATTTAAACCGTCGTAGAAAGGAAAGGGTAAGTTTCCGGACATTGGTTCCTATTAAAAATATTATGTACTCATTCCCCTCTACAAATCTTAGAAGTTCGTAATGGGACTTTTCGAACAACCTGTAGAACTTAACTTCTCCCGGCGAATCGAATGTTCAAATAACTCCATCAGTCTGTTCGTAGTAGATGGAGTTGCAATGGGAAGCCCATTGCCACCTACTGTGGCCACTTTGTTTATGGAGGACTTTGAGGAACGTGCATTGGAGTCAGCGACCTTGAAACCTGCGTGTTTTTTTTCAGATATGTAGAAGATACTTTTGTTTTGTGGCCTCATGGTAGTGAGAATTTAAACCGGTTTTTGGAACATCTGAATTCAATCCACCCGAATATTCAGTTCACTACGGAGGTGGAAAAGAATGGATGCCTTCCCTTACTTGTGTTGGTCAAAAGGAAGACTGATGGTACGTTGGGACATTGTTTATAGGAAGCCCACCCACACTGACTTGTATCTGCGAGATGATAGTTGTCACCATCCAGCTCAGCGTGAAGGAGTACTTCGTACCTTGGTTCACAGGGCCCACGTTATCTCAGACCCTGAAAGTTTGGCAGCTGAGCTAGCACATCTCGAAGTCACCTTTCGTCAGAATGGTTATAGTGAGGGGCAGATCAAACGTGCGTTGCGTCATCAGCCTTCTGTGCAACGGGTGAGCGACGATAGCAACGAAGTGGCACGTAAGTCTACGGCCTCTTTGCCTTACGCAGGAAGCATTTCCAACAGGATTGGCCGTATTTTACGGAAATATGATGTGAAATGTGTTTTTCGACCAACTTCCAAGATTAAGGCCCTGTTGGCGTCCGTAAAAGATGATCTTGGTTTGCGTAAGGCTGGGGTCTATCGTATTCCTTGCAGTTGTGGTATGTCATATTGGTCAATCAGGACTGTGGAAGACCGGTGTATTGAACATAAGCGTCAGACACGCTTACAACAGCCGAGCAAATCCGCTATTGCAGAACATTGCCTTGACACCGGTCATCCTATGGAATACAACAACACGGAGATTCTGGCTTGCACGTCCAGCTATTGGGATAGTGTTATTAAGGAAGCTGTTGAAATCAGACTATCAAGCAACCTTATTAACAGAGATGGTGGGTTTTGTTTAAATGCTGCTTGGAATCCGGCTCTGTCTCTCATCAAAAATCAGAGGGACAAAATTAGTGCTACCTCACCTGTTGATTAATAGTAACCATCGATATTTTTGATGTTGGTTATCTTTGGTTGTGTTGACACTTGTTCTGTGTGTGGTGTCTTCCTTGTTTGTCCTCTATGAACCGAGGTATTAAATTTGCTTGCACATTTTTTCTTCCTTGCATTTGTGCCTTGAGAATGGCAGGGTGTGCTCCTGTCGAAATATCGGCGGTGTCCGACGACGTCACCCGGCAGCAAACCCGTAAGTTATTTGAACCTGTAGAACTATTGCTGTCTTCCTGTATCTGCCACCGAGCGAGGTGGCGCAGTGGTTAGCACACTGGACTCGCATTCGGGAGGACGACGGTTCAAACCCGCGTCCGACCATCCTGATTTCCCTACATCGCTTCAGGCCGACTTCCTTCTCCAGATGACGTCGCCCCGCCAAATGAATGAACGAACCTTATGTGCCTGAATGACCATTGCCTTCTTTAGCTCTAACTTGTATTAATAAATATTTTTTTAAATCCTACTTTCGTGATTAACCACTTCACTTCACAAGAGCTATTTTGATTGGATAAAGCTAACAGACTTTAACAGCTGTGTCCGCGATTTCGAGTTTTGCCATCTCAGCTGCTTCACACGCTATTTAGTCCCAACTATAACGCGCTGAACATTTTCCTTACTGACATTTGGAGTGATATGTAGTAAATCTTTATTCAGCAAAGCATTTTCGTCATCCCTTACATCGCTTCAATGACAGAGTAGCTCACTTTAAAAACCTGAATTGAATGATGACGAAAAGGGGACGGGCAATGGTCTGGCTGCCACATTAGCAGATTTTTTTTATGAGTGATTTAGAAAGTGAATTCTTTGCCAAGTTGCACAGTTACCAGAAAAACCTGTTTACTATAAATGCTACGTCGGCGATATTTTATTACTATCAGAGGGTGACACCAATGAGGTTAACGCATTTGCCCAATCAATAGGTTGCATGTACCCAAAAATAACTTGTTATGGAAGCAGAACAAGAGAACTCCATTAGTTACCGACACCTAACTATTAAGAAAGTTGACAAACAAAATTTTCCATTTTCAGAAATGGTTCAAATGGCTCTGAGCACCATGGGACTCAAATTTGAGGTCATCAGTCCCCTAGAACTTAAAACTACTTAAACCTAACTAACCTAAGGACATCACACACATCCATGCCCGAGGCAGGATTCTAACCTGTGACCGTAGCGGCCGCGCGGTTCCAGACTGAAGCGCCTAGAACCGCTCGGCCACACTGGTCTGCTCCATTGTCAGAAAATCCACCTGTACAGATATCATCAATGACAGTTCAAGCAATCCTCCATAATATTAGAAGTGCCTTCTTCATCTCAATGATTCGCCGGCTCTTTCGTCTACCTTTGACCAACAATGAAATACATAAAGAACTCTGTATTTTAAAGCAAACGGCAATACCCAGTAGTTTTTTCTGTAAATGTTTTGCGCCCGTACAATAGGCTAAAGAAACAAAATACAAATAGTAGGTAAACGCACACTCAGCCAGGAAACAGTACAAATAGACAAAGAATGAAAAATAATCCAGTGCAATTTCACGGCCGTACGTCCCAGCAAATATAGAACTACTTCAGAAAATCTGAAGTCAGATGCTGTTTTCGAGGTGGTAACACCCTACAACTTTGCGTACAATATTAAGTTTAGAAGTGCACATGATAAATTTAACAGCTGTGGTGTATACAGAATCGAGGCAATAACTGTGGTAAGTATTCTACCGGCCAACCGACCGCTCTTTTAATGTAGGGTTTAAGGTGTGTTTACAGCCAGCAATACTGCCTTTGGGTTACACTTAGCAGAAATTGGCCATACTATAGGGTGCATTAAAGAAAGAATGTATTCCCGACAGAGCGCAGAAAGTCCGTGCTCTCGATTTTGTGGAAGTCCTTGAACTATATAAAGTGAAAAAGCAGGAGCCACTAAAGTTGCTTAGCGAGTGCAACACATAATTGCTGCATTTTCTTATGTTTTTGTTTTACTCTCGCGTTTCATTGTCCTTGTCCGTTTTATGTGCATGTCATTAACAAGAAATGACTTACAATATTTTATACTTTTATTAGCTACATAATCTTGTTCTTTTACATATTTTTATTTAAAATGACCACAATAGCGTCTTATAATCGTATCATCACTTGACCATTTCCTTCCAACAATTTTAAATTAAACTTTATTCCTGTTTTAGTTGTTACATTTTATCACTGTAATAACTTACACATTTGGCAAGCCCACTATAGACACTATTTATTGTGTTCTATGCAGTTTTATACACTCCTGGAAATGGAAAAAAGAACACATTGACACCGGTGTGTCAGACCCACCATACTTGCTCCGGACACTGCGAGAGGGCTGTACAAGCAATGATCACACGCACGGCACAGCGGACACACCAGGAACCGCGGTGTTGGCCGTCGAATGGCGCTAGCTGCGCAGCATTTGTGCACCGCCGCCGTCAGTGTCAGCCAGTTTGCCGTGGCATACGGAGCTCCATCGCAGTCTTTAACACTGGTAGCATGCCGCGACAGCGTGGACGTGAACCGTATGTGCAGTTGACGGACTTTGAGCGAGGGCGTATAGTGGGCATGCGGGAGGCCGGGTGGACGTACCGCCGAATTGCTCAACACGTGGGGCGTGAGGTCTCCACAGTACATCGATGTTGTCGCCAGTGGTCGGCGGAAGGTGCACGTGCCCGTCGACCTGGGACCGGACCGCAGCGACGCGCGGATGCACGCCAAGACCGTAGGATCCTACGCAGTGCCGTAGGGGACCGCACCGCCACTTCCCAGCAAATTAGGGACACTGTTGCTCCTGGGGTATCGGCGAGGACCATTCGCAACCGTCTCCATGAAGCTGGGCTACGGTCCCGCACACCGTTAGGCCGTCTTCCGCTCACGCCCCAACATCGTGCAGCCCGCCTCCAGTGGTGTCGCGACAGGCGTGAATGGAGGGACGAATGGAGACGTGTCGTCTTCAGCGATGAGAGTCGCTTCTGCCTTGGTGCCAATGATGGTCGTATGCGTGTTTGGCGCCGTGCAGGTGAGCGCCACAATCAGGACTGCATACGACCGAGGCACACAGGGCCAACACCCGGCATCATGGTGTGGGGAGCGATCTCCTACACTGGCCGTACACCACTGGTGATCGTCGAGGGGACACTGAATAGTGCACGGTACATCCAAACCGTCATCGAACCCATCGTTCTACCATTCCTAGACCGGCAAGGGAACTTGCTGTTCCAACAGGACAATGCACGTCCGCATGTATCCCGTGCCACCCAACGTGCTCTAGAAGGTGTAAGTCAACTACCCTGGCCAGCAAGATCTCCGGATCTGTCCCCCATTGAGCATGTTTGGGACTGGATGAAGCGTCGTCTCACGCGGTCTGCACGTCCAGCACGAACGCTGGTCCAACTGAGGCGCCAGGTGGAAATGGCATGGCAAGCCGTTCCACAGCACTACATCCAGCATCTCTACGATCGTCTCCATGGGAGAATAGCAGCCAGCATTGCTGCGAAAGGTGGATATACACTGTACTAGTGCCGACATTGTGCATGCTCTGTTGCCTGTGTCTATGTGCCTGTGGTTCTGTCAGTGTGATCATGTGATGTATCTGACCCCAGGAATGTGTCAATAAAGTTTCCCCTTCCTGGGACAATGAATTCGCGGTGTTCTTATTTCAATTTCCAGGAGTGTAGTTGACGAATATGTGAAGCACAAACATGTGGCTACTGTACTGCAGTTTATGAACAGTAGCGCTATTGACAATATGACTCCGCCCGCGCTGTGGCCTAGTTTACGCCATATTTAAAATATGTGCGAAGATACTAAGCTGGTTTCATGACGTTGCCATTATGGCTTTATTATATAGAACGTGTTATAAAACAGGTATGCCTCGTCACATTTTAAGCACGTTTCCACATCCATGAAAGTAATTTTTTGTTGTGGCATTTTACTGTGTAATCTGTCCAGTAGATGTACTTCATTTCCCATGTTTTGCTGCAGATTGGATAGTCACTGCTAACCGAAACCTGTAATCCAAGGTTCAAAATGGGTCTGAGCACTATGGGACTTAACATCTATGGTCATCAGTCCCCTAGAACTTAGAACTACTTAAACCTAACTAACCTAAGGACATCACACAACACCCAGTCATGTAATCCAAGGATAAAAAAATTTACCCTTATTGACGCAAATAAAGGAAATTAAATCTCCTGTTATGTCAGAAACAGATGGACAAAACCATTCCTGTCCTGATAGCGGATCAGGACCACTCACTCATTGGAAGGCAGTATCACTTTTTCCATTAGTCGTCACTGTTTCTCTGAGAAGTAGCTTTTCTTTTTAATTCAACGTAACTGTACTTTTATTTATCCGTCATTGTAACCTGCTTAGGAAGAACAGAGGATTAATAATTTTCCGCTGCGCCCCCTCGCAGTTTTAAAATTTCCAACAAGTCCTACGCTTCACTTTCGGTAAAAATTAGAAATAACGCAACGAATTTCTGAGTATAAGAACTACAAAACATTTGACAATTTTCTATCCTATGAAATTATCTATAACTGTTTACAATCAACATGACGTGTTTAAGAGGAAGGAAATGTTATGATTCATAAACAAGATTTGTCCAATTTATGTTTAAGTGATTTCATTGTTTCTGTACACATTCGTCCTTTTGAAAAGCTGCGATCACGGGGCATCAACGTAGCTGGGATTAGTAATCAATTCAGGAACAACTGATGAACTGTTGGAAATAGCAATTATCTGGATTCATGCAAGTGTAAGAAATCACTACTTCTACAGAAATATGACTCTCATAAATACTTGCCTAGTTGGACAATCGTTGCATATGCTGGGTCGTGGCTTCCTTGGGGCTGACTGATGGTATCATCAAACACCTCCAGAACTGATGAATTCCCACCTGTTAAGCAGTAATTGGGCGGTGCTTGTTCTGCTTGTAATTTTCTTGTATTTCACCAAGTTTACTGAATGCATATCGACTCCCTTTGAGAAATGTAACAGCTCAACAGTTTTCTACATCGCATATTGCACAACGAGTTGTGAAGAATGTGCAAAGCATGAGACATATGGCAGCTAATTTCAACTTTGAAGCATTGTCCGTTATGGCAGTGATTTTAAATTTCGTACTGTGTGATGACAGCCTTCGTCCGGGTGGTCTGCCGAGCGCTGTCGGCAGGCGGGGTGCACTCAGCCCTTGTGAGGCCAATTGAGGAGGTACTTGATTGAGTAGTGGCTCCGGTCACGTAAGCTGACCGCAGCCGGGAGAGCCGTGTGCTGACCACGTGCCCCTCCACCATACGTTCAGTGAAGCCTATTGACAGAATTGCACACCGGTCGGTCGGTACACTTTACTGTTGGGCCTTCGGAGGCTTGTTCAGAATTTGGTTTGATAACATCCTTTACCTGGTTTCATATCTTTTCTGCAGTGTCTTTTTTCAGATTAGAGTAGAAACACTCAAGAAGTGCTGACAGACTTGTGAACTATAAAATAAGTCATGAGTGCGTGGAAATTAATATTTATTGTTGCTGCCTTTGCAGTGATCAAATCATTTGCAATTTTATGAAACAACTGGACATAAAAGCTTGATTTTTTTTTTAATTTGTACCTTTTAATTTGGGCAAAGCATATTCACAATTTTTTAATTTGTGTATCCAGTGCCATAATTTTGCAGCATGTGGTCAGCTTTATACAACCGACAAATTTGCTTGTGGGCTGTGGCAAACTAAAATCTGTTGGGAGTGAGGGCATTACAAAATAAATCAGCATCTGTTCAGGAACCAAATTACAACTGCAGGCTGGATATAGATTAAAACTCTGACTTCCTGGAAGAACATCTGAAGTGGAAGCAAACATTGGTGAGGATGATTCAGAAGAAATTTCACGAATGGTTGCTGAAAAACCACAGATTGGGTCAGTCCGGTGCAGCTGAGACCATCAGGTCCTCCACCATCTTTGTTCTTTTGAGTCTTCTTTCTTCTTTTTATCTTGATTCACCTTGTAAAGTTTTAACAGTCTAGAGGTTAGTGGCTGTGTGTCAGGAAGAAAGGATGAATGAGTTGTCTTGCAATCTATAGACCTGTTTCTACTAAGCAGTGGCTGATAGACCACAAGGCAGCATTCGCTTGCTGAGAAGATCCAGAGGAATGTGACCCTTCACTGTGGTATGCCAGATGAGTAGCAATATTTTCCAGTAGGGAGAGGGGTTCCAAATGTGGGTGGAGGAGGAACAGAGGGAAAGGGGATCCTGTCCCTACCACATACAGTTGGACTCAGGTTCCCACCAAGGTCTGACATGAAGGAAAAGCAGATAACTTCACTTTCATTACTAACAGGAGCTTAGTTACTGTGTTTGCAATGTTTGTGGTCATTAGAACTGAGTATAGGAGTTACTAGGTTTTGTGTGCCTCAGAATGCAAAATGCAGTGAAAGGTTTTTCATTCCTGTATCTTTTTCCTTTCTTTAACATTGGACAATTCAAAGAACAAAGGGAATGTTGCTCTCCACTTATGATGCATATTGGTGGTTGGACACATTACTGTGCTGACACTAGGCCATCTGCAGTCTACAGATATGTAGATATAGGTGCAGCATGCCCAAAATGCAAACATGTAAGACAACATGAGGAGGAGAGTGGGAAGTGAGGAATATGGAAAGTACAGTTTTACATCAAAGCTGTAAATCAATACTCTGACCTTTTCAGGTAACATATTACAGCTAAAATGAAAGCTGCAGAATACAGCAGTGTCCTTTGGCCCCCATTGGTTACAGTAAACAAAACAGGCATCCCAGAGCAATGCCTGAGAAGAGTATGTGCCACTGTTTTAATAAGGATGCAGCCACTTCTCACTCTGGTAATTGATGATACTTTCTCAAATTGTTGTTCAACATGTTCATTTAAAAACCATCATTTTGTACTCAAAAAGAACTCTACATTAGTTTGGGTATTAACTAGGCACTGAGGACAGTACTGTCCACCATTTCTTTTGAATTTTCTTTCTTCCTGTGGTGTGGCCATGAAAAGAAAAACCTTTAAGCACTGAACAGATTCATTCTGTCCGGCAAGATTGTTAAGGGCATGTGGTGTATAAAAGCTCGATCCTCTTCACTCTGATTATCTGCCATGGTGCCACCCTCTCCAACTGGAGCCTGCTCAACTCATGGCCACCATCTTGTCACAGCAATGGCTTCCCAGCATGGTAGGTATTTCTCAGAGTTCCTATGCCCCACACTTGAGAGACACATACTCCATGGCTTGCGTGGGGAGTTTGCTGCTCCGACAACAATACACTTCCTACATTATTACAGCGATAGTACTGTATGGGCACCTGATGCCCCCTCTCCCCCCCCCCCCCCCACCAAGACAATGGATTGGCTACCTTATGTTTTAGACACCTAATTCAATTACTCTAAGAGCTGATTAAGACAGAATCACACCACGAGTGTGCCCCAATGGATGATTTCTCCACATGGCAAGCATTCTTGTAAAATTGTGGGGGAAAAAGGTGCAGTCAAACCCTGTTCTTGGGGCCAAACTTAAGTTAATTGAGAAAGTGTGGGAAAGGAAGTTTAAATATGAAACCTTAGGGTCAACATGGAAGCCCTCCTACAGACCAAGGAGGAGAGACGGTGCAGTCAGAGAATAGAATCACAACACGTGAAAGGAAGGAGTACTGCAATGGTTCAAGGTCAATGCTCACCACAGATGTATCCACAGAAGAGCTGACAGTCCCTGGGAGAGAAACGCTAGAGGGTTAGGCATGTGGTACAGAAATAGGAAGTAGTACCTCAAGAGCTCAGGGTGCCATGTATACCAACCATGCACTCTCAAAAGAACTATGAGCTCCTGGGAAAGGGGAAGGAGTGGGGGTGGGGGTGGGAGAGGCTGTAACCCAGTTTGTTTAGTAATTTTCTTTGATGTGCTGATATGAATCTTAGAAGTTTATATATTGTTTGGCTGGATGTTTTTGTCAGCAAAAGCTAGACAGTCTACTCTGAACCCTTTAAAATTGGTTCCTATTCTCAGCAGGATGTACCCTTTTTAATTAGTTTTGTTTACTGGGGTAGATGTCTCTTTAACACAGCTTGAAAACAGCATAGACATAACACAATTTTGTCACAGTCCTATTTTGATCACAAAGGAATGTGACAAACATTAAGATTGTCACCATGGATTTAGCGTGTATTAAGGTGGCTCTAATTATGGCCAGCAGCTTCAGGCGCACCCCAAATTCACTACAGATATTCAACAATCCCTCAAGCTCTATGGACGTGTATGTTTTTTTCCAAGTCTACAAAAGAAACATCAGCAACAGTGTTTAGACCTACATACAGTATCATGTTTGTTTTGAGGCTATGGACTTGTTCAGCTGAAGAGTAGCTTTCCAGGGAGTTCACTTGGCATTCACCTCTTTGTGCTCAACTTGGGCTTCTAAGTGTTCCATGATATTTAAAATGAAAAAGTGAACAAGGGCTGAGCAAGTGATCAGCACATGTGCCTACAAATGAAGACAACAGGTTTGATTATACAGTCAGATTATTTCTGTGCATCTCTCACAAAATGTGCTATCAATTTTTTAAGCATGTGAAACTGAAGTGTAATGCAATTATTGCTGATATATTTCTTTCTATGACTTTTTTGTGAATCATGTAATTGGAGTTTAAGTCGTAACAGATGACGATACAGTATGTCTAAACACAAATTTAGTAATGTAAGTGAAAAGCACTTCTCTAAACACTGAGAAGACGTTCACTGAGCTGATACCATAAAAATTTGTAGTGTACACAATAAGCTGTCTGCCTAAACATTTTCCATTATGTTATAGTACACATTGTACACACAGAAATCAACTGCCAAGAAAAATCTTCATAAGCAATTAGCATGTCATCTTTCCATTGCATATTGCCAGCAAATGCAATGGGACTTCAAAAAGTAAGTTACTCATTATTATGCCAGGCCGAATAACTTACTGGATGCTGCACTAAACTTCAGTTATATATCTAACACACTTTTTGAAATCTCTGTGATCTGAATGTCCAACAAATTGTTCAATTTCTCAACACTTCTTGGTCATGAAGTCATTTGAGAACTGCTGTGAGAATGCCATTTAAAAATCTCTTTCCCAGGTGTTCTTTCAGCTTGCTGTAAAGATGGAAATAGCATGGTACAAAGTCTGGACTTCCCAGTTACAATCTCACATGTATGTGAGGCTACAGTCAAATTTTTAGTACCATTTCACTAGCTGGACATGACATTGGGTGGTCCATATACCATCTGAATTTCACTGAGTCTGTGCAGACAATTTTATTATATTTGAGACAGACGATTTCTGTGTTTTCCCTGCATTAAAGATGAACGAAATTCTACATCCTGTAAAGGCTTCCCACGATAGGGACAAAATAAATCAGTGTTCAACAAAAGATAAACAGATAACAGCAACAATTGCTTAACACTTTCTAAGAGAGCATGTTGATACTACTCTTACTTGTTCTTCTACTACTCTTGACAATTTTTATTAGTTTTCTGATCTTGTATTGTAAATAATATATACCACACAATAATTACTCAAACTCCCAATTTCTTATTAAGGCAGGCAGGTGCAAGACTTTATTCTTTGCAAAGTATTTTCTTGATTTCTGATAACAATAGTATACTTAGCTCTCCCAGAAATATTTGATTTAAAGAAACAGTCATGATTTAGAAGCAAAATATGGGAAGATGAAATTTTTGATAAGCAAAGAGTTGTTTGCTTCTAATTTGGTATAGCTCGTTTGAAAATACTCTTTCTCCTTTTTCAACAAATATATTACTTTTTACTCAAACTTCATATTTCAAAAGCTATTTTTCCTATTTCAAATTTAAGTGTTCTAGAATTTTCTACTCTTAAAATAAAGTTATTTCAAAAATTCAGTACCAAAGTTTTATAGTCCTGTGTTTTGTGTTTCCAAAAATGCAAATTTTTATGAAAATAACTTTTTGGTTTGTTAATTATTCTAATTAGAAAATTTCAATTTCTTGAGAATTTCTAGCAAATTCTGAGAATCTTTTAGTAGCTCTGTATTTCAACAGATTATAATTTTTCATACTACACAATCTATAATGATGTGCAAAGCCTTGGTCAATCAGTAGTGAGTACCCACAATGTAAAGTTTACGGCTTGGTTGGTTGGTTGGTTGATTTGTGGAAGTGGACCAAACAGCAAGGTCATTAGTCCCATCACATTTGGGAAGCATGGGGAAGAAAATTGGCCGTGCCCTCTCAAAGGCACCATCCCAGCATTTGCCTGAAGCAATTTAGGGAAATCACGGAAAACCTAAAACAGGATGGTTGGGTGCAGGTTTGAACAATCGTCCTCCCGAATGCAAGCAAGTACAGTGAGCTAACCACTACGCCACCTCACTTGGTAATGTGAAGTTACCAAGTCCCGGTTTACCAGTGAAATTTTAAACATCATCTAGTTTTTTTGTCTATACTTCATCATGCAATTTTCAGTCAGTTTGTATTTCGCTACAATAATATATATAATGTGCAGTTACTATGTATGAATCAGTACGACCCTAACTATGAACTTGTGCACACTGTGATTACTATTTGAGAGTCATGTAAAGATATGTTAGTCTGCCTCCAATGAACTTTGTTAAAGTTTGTTAACTGATGTTGCCTACTGTTCTGGTTCAAATATTGAGTCTCCTGCATGTTACAATGTTGGTCATAAAATAAGAAGCATTATTCAGTGAGTGTGCGGAGATTTAAAAAAAATTGCAGTGTTGTGTAGTTTATTTTTAAATGTTTGTCAACACCATTAGTAGCAGGACAAGGATGGAGGAAGGCATGTTGCAAGACTTCCGAGGCATAGTCGCAGGTCGGTAAAAGTTTGGTTGCTTTACCATCTTCATAGTCACAGAAAATTATGTCACATACACCTCACAATTCCACAGTTAAGGGAAACCAACAAAAAACCTAGATGGCTAGACAGAATTACGAAGACAGTGGTTCCAGAAAGTGAGTGAAGAGTGGTTTCCAGACCACCCTATTACCCAATCCAATGCTGATTTTTCACTTGTTCTTTCCAACAAATTCTACTTCATTATCAACTTGTGGCTTATCAGGTAAAAGTTTGACATTAAAGGGAGTTTTAGATACAAATCAAGCTTCACATAAAATTCTGTGGCCTTTCATAACTATATGGATAAGCCATTTCACAGGTTTGAGAATACAACACACACAACTTAAGTGGACCACACTTTGTAAAGACTGCAGTGCTCATATCAACCTTAGGGTTATTCTTAATATTTTTCAGGTACTTTTCATTGTGTTGAAAGAATGGAAGATTAAAGAACAAAATAAAGCAATTGTCAAGAAAAATGTCTGTTTTAACATAACAGTGTTCTATGAAACATTTGCATACCGAATGTGGAATGTCACAACTTATTTTCAATCTAAAAACAGTCTTATACAATAAGTTATTGTGACTCAAAGGATAAAACAAACTTTGAAATAATTCCAAATTTGGCTTTGTACAACTGATAGTTATCTCTTGACCTAACAAGGCTACCTTGCAATGCACATTATTTCCATATAACTGACAGTTAAGTTACTAGATTCATACTCGCTCTACCATGTGTAAGTGGAAGGAATTAATATTATCTTAATTCATCCCAGACAATACACTCCTAATCCAAGCAGTACATCTCAGTGAATCATTATGTCTTTCCAATAATTACTTCCATGTTTTGAGCATTTATAACAGCTACACACTGACACACCAGTGATAGAACTGTGCAACTCCTCTTTGAATTTTTTTCTATGTCATTATCTCAACTTGATAAGTTGGAGGCTGTGCAACAAAACCCAAAAATTGTCTGCTCAAGAATTTTTGAAGCATTTGTTGATGAATGAATTACATTTCCAAATAATTCTTTAATTACTTGTGTTGGCAGCTGCCTTCTACTCAAATACGAGGGTTGGAACTTAAATAGTGGCAACTATTTATTCACAACTGATACACAAGAGTTACACGTTTGCACCTGTTACTGTCCTTCAAAGTAGTCACCAGCGTTGTGTAGAACCAGTTGCCAGCGATGTGGAAGGCATAGTATATCATTATCAGAGCCTGTTCTGTTGATGGTGCAAATGGAGTGGTCTGCTGCCTTTTTTTTTTTTTTTTTTTTTTTTTTTTGTGGTTTTCGGGCGCACAACTTCAATGGTCATTAGCGCCCTGACTACTCTAAGAATGCACCGCGAGGCACAAGTTGACAACAACAACTAAAAGGGAAAACACAATAAAAGACAGACTGACAGGCATAGGATTAAAAAACATCATCAAATGTCCTTAGCGAGGTTTGTCAAATTGATAAAACAAAGAACACGAGCAGCTGCTCGTGGGTCATCCGCTAAAATGGCATCTAAAGTAGTAGGCAGGTTAAGATCGAGGCGCAGTGTTTTAAGATCGGGACAGGACATTAAAATGTGACTAACCGTCAGCAAGTGCCCACATGGGCAGAACGGCGCCGGCGCAGCCGTCAGCAGATGGCGATGGCTGAACCGGCAGTGTCCAATCCTTAACCTTGCTAAAACGACCTCCTCCCGCCGAGAAGGGCGTGAGGAGGACGTCCAAGCCACGGGAAGAGGTTTTAAGGCCCGAAGCTTGTTGTCGGTAAGTGCAGCCCAATCGGCATGCCACAGCGACACAACGCGCCGACAAATGACCCTGCTAAAATCGGACGAAGGGACACAACAAGAAGCTGTCCGAGGCTGGAGGACCGCAGCCTTGGCCGCGGCATCTGCAGCTTCGTTCCCAGGGATACCGACATGGCCAGGAACCCACATAAAGCTAACCGGCGTACCGACGTCCACCAGCTGCTGAAGAGAGCGTTGGATCCGGTGTACGAAAGGGTGAACCGGGTACGGATCACTGAGGCTCTGGATGGCGCTCAGGGAATCTGAGCAGATGACATAAGCAGAATGTCGGTGGCGGCAGATGTACAGAACAGCCTGGTAGAGGGCAAAGAGCTCAGCTGTGAAGACCGAACAATGGCCATGGAGCCGGTATTGGAAACTTTGTGCCCCGACAATAAAGGAACACCCGACCCCGTCATTGGTCTTAGAGCCATCTGTATAAATGAAAGTCATGTTGTTGAACTTCGAGCGAAGTTCCAAAAAACGGGAGTGGTAGACCGAACCGGAGGTGACCTCTTTTGGGAGCGAGCTGAGGTCGAGGTGAACGCGGACCTGAGCCTGGAGCCAAGGTGGCGTGCGGCTCTCGCCCACTCGGAAGGTTGCAGGGAGTGAAAAATCAAGGTGTTGAAGGAGGCGACGAAAGCGAACTCCAGGGGGTAGCAAGGCAGAGACATACAACCCGTATTGAAGGTCAAGAGAGTCGTCAAAAAAGGAACGATAAGAAGGATGGTCGGGCATTGACAGTAGCCGACAGGCATACCGACAAAGCAGTATATCGCGCCGGTAGGTGAGTGGCAATTCGCCAGCGTCAGCATGAAGACTCTCTACGGGACTGGTATAAAATGCTCCGATCGCAAGTCGTAAACCCCGAT
The DNA here is from genome assembly GCF_023898315.1 of Schistocerca nitens. NCBI lineage: Eukaryota > Metazoa > Arthropoda > Insecta > Orthoptera > Acrididae > Schistocerca > Schistocerca nitens. The sequence goes on along the minus strand of NC_064616.1, from coordinate 601,061,839 downwards.
GTTGTATGGAGTTGAGGCGGCGTAAGATGGATGGCCGTGCAGAGGAGTATACGAAGCTCCCATAATCCAGCTTGGAGCGGACGATCGACCGATATAGGCGAAGGAGGACGGTTCGATCCGCTCCCCACGACATACCACTGAGAACACGGAGGACATTTAAAGAACGGGTACAACGGGCGGCCAAATATGACACATGTGGAGACCAGCTAAGTTTCCTGTCAAAGGTAAGGCCTAAAAATTTGATTGTCTCCACGAGTGGGAGAGCAACGGGACCGAGTCGTAAGGACGGTGGGAGAAACTCTTTGTAGCGCCAGAAGTTAATACAGACCGTCTTCTCGGCAGAAAAACGGAAGCCATTGGCGACACTCCAGGAGTAAAGACGGTCAAGAGAACGCTGAAGACAGCGCTCCAAGACACGTGGACACTGCGCGCTGCAATAGATGGTAAAATCGTCCACGAAAAGGGAGCCTGATACATCAGCTGGGAGGCAATCCATTATTGGATTGATCGCGATGGCGAAGAGAGCGACGCTCAAAACTGAGCCCTGTGGCACCCCATTCTCCTGGCGAAAGGTGTCGGACAGGACAGAACCCACACGTACCCGAAACTGTCGATCCATTAAAAAGGAACGAATAAAAAGAGGGAGGCGACCGCGAAAGCCCCATGTATGCATGGTGCGGAGAATGCCCGCCCTCCAACAGGTGTCGTAAGCCTTCTCCAAATCAAAGAACACAGCCGCGGTCGGGCGCTTCCGCAAGAAGTTATTCATGATGAAGGTCGACAAGGTAACCAGATGGTCGACAGCAGAGCGGCGCCTTCGAAATCCACATTGTACATTGGTAAGTAGGCGTCGAGACTCGAGCAGCCAAACCAATCGAGAGTTAACCATTCGCTCCATCACTTTACAGACACAGCTGGTAAGCGAGATAGGTCGATAACTGGAAGGCAAGTGCTTGTCCTTCCCCGGCTTAGGAATCGGGACAACAATAGACTCGCGCCAGCATGCGGGAACATGTCCCTCAATCCAGATGCGATTGTAAGTACGAAGAAGAAAACCTTTACCCGCAGGAGAAAGGTTCTTCAGCATCTGGATATGAATAGAATCAGGCCCTGGAGCGGAGGACCGTGATCGGCCAAGTGCGTTTTCCAGTTCCCGCATGGTGAATGGGGCATTATAACCTTCACGATTCGAGGAGCGGAAGTTAGGTGGCCTCGCCTCCTCTGCCTGTTTGCGGGGGAGGAAGGCAGGGTGGTAATGATCGGAGCTCGAAACCTCGGCGAAAAAGCGGCCGAAGGCATTGGAGACAGCCTCAGGGGCCACAAGGACTTCATTCGCGACCTTCAAGCCAGAAACTGGGGAGTGGACCTTAGTGCCAGATAGCCGGCGCAGGCTACCCCAGACAACAGAAGAAGGAGTAGAACTGTTGAAGGTGCTGGTGAAAGCAGCCCAGCTGGCTTTCTTGCTTTCTTTAATAATACGACGACACTGAGCACGTAATCGTTTATAATTAATGCAATTCGCCACTGTAGGGTGGCGTTTAAAGGTGCGTAAAGCACGTCGACGAGCACGTAAAGCGTCCCTACATGCTGCGGTCCACCAGGGGACCGGTACGCGACGTGGAGAAGAAGTAGGGTGAGGGATGGAATATTCAGCAGCAGCGAGAATGACTTCCGTGAGGTGTGCGACCTGACGATCGCAGCTTGTGAAGGTTTGATCCTGAAAGGTCGCCCTGGAAGAGAAGAGCCCCCAGTCTGCCTTGGAGATGGTCCAACGAGAGGAGCACGGAGAGGGAGTATGCTGCAGGAGATGGATAACACACGGGAAGTGGTCGCTCGAATATGCATCAGCAAGTGCATACCACTCAAACCGGCGTGCAAGTTGGGGAGTACATATAGAGAGGTCTAAATGGGAATAGGTATGAGATGTGTCCGAAAGAAAAGTAGGGGCGCCAGTATTGAGGCAGACAAGATTGAGCTGGTTGAAAAGGTCTGCTAACAAGGAGCCCCTCGGGCAGGATGCTGGAGAGCCCCAAAGAGGATGGTGGGCATTGAAGTCTCCAGTTAACAAAAATGGTGCAGGTAGCTGAGTAATAAGTTGCGTCATGTCTGCCCTGGTAACGGCAGATGACGATGGAGCGTAAACGGTACAAAAGGAAAACGTGAAAGTGGGGAGAGTAATGCGGATGGCTACTGCCTGCAGGCCAGTGTGCAACGTGATGGGATCGTAGTAAATATCATCCCGGACCAGCAACATAACCCCTCCATGAGCTGGGATACCTACCACAGGGGGTAGGTCAAAACGCACAGAGGTGTAGTGTGCCAAGGCAATTTGATCGCATGGGCGTAGCTTCGTTTCCTGGAGGGCTACGACGAGCGGACGATGCGAGCGGAGCAGCAACTTCAAGTCCTCTCGGTTGGAGCGAATGCTGCGAATATTCCAGTTAATAAGTGCCATCGTAAGAAAAGGAAGATGAGAGAAGGGGTCACCTCGAAGGCCGCTTAGGGCCTGGCTTCGAGCGAGCACTGCCGCCGCTAGCAGGAGGCAGACAGTCATCGTCCATGGGGTCTATAGGGTCATCGGCCATCTCAGGAGGATGGCCGGGAGGGGGAGCTTCCTCCGCCGGTGAACGGCCAGATGTTCGGCTACCAGCGGTGCGGCCAGGCGAAACGGATGACGGCCTGGGGCGGCAACCGCTGGGTGGCGCAGGAGAAGAAAGGCGCCGCGGCGGAGAAGGAGAACTGTGCTTCCTATGCGCCTTTTTAGAAGGACGTTTGGTGGAAGTACCGGTCGAAGGCTGGGAGGTCGAGGAACGGAGGAAGTCTGCACGGGATGGTTCCTTCTTGAAGGCCCGTGCATCTGACTTCGGGGTCTTCGACTGAGCAGAAGCTGAGGAAGTGGCTGGTGTCTGTGGGGTGATGGGAGGAAGAGGAGACGTCGACCGCGCGATCTTAGCACTGGCCGAACGGACGACCGTGGTGCTGAAGGTCAGATCGCATGTCTGGGTTGCTACCTCCCGGGTAGTCCGAGGAGAGGCGAGGACAGTGCTGTATTTCCCCGCTGGGAGCAGCGTGGGCTTCCTACTAGCCAATAGCTTGCGAGCAGCCGAGGTGGACACTTTCTCTTTGACTCGAATTTCCTGGATACAGCGTTCTTCCTTATAGACAGGACAGTCGCGGGAGGATGCGGCATGGTCACCCTGACAGTTCACACAACGAGGAGACGGAGGTGGACAGTCACCCTCATGGGCATCCCTGCCACAAGTGACACATTTAGCCGCATTGGAACAAGACTGTCGAGTGTGATTGAAACGCTGACACTGGTAGCAGCGCGTAGGTGTCGGGACATAGGGGCGAACTGAAATGACCTCGTAGCCCGCCTTGATGCGCGATGGCAGCTTAACACTATCGAAGGTTAAGAAAAGTGTCCGGGTCGGTACAAGGTCATTGTTGACCTTTTTCATGACCCTATGGACAGCCGTCACGCCCTGCTCAGCGAGGAAAGATTGAATCTCCTCGTCAGTCAAGCCGTCGAGGGATCTAGTATAGACTACACCACGAGACGAATTCAAAGTTCGGTGAGCCTCCACCCGGACAGGGAATGTGTAAAGGAGTGTGGCCCGAAGCAGTTTTTGTGCCTGAAAGGCGCTCTCAGTTTCGAGTAATAGGGTACCGTTACGCAATCTGGTACAAGATTTGACAGATCCAGCTATGGCATCGACGCCCTTCTGGATAACGAAAGGGTTGACAGAGGAAAAATCCTTTCCTTCCTCAGATCGAGAAACGACGAGGAACTGTGGGGCAGGCGGTAGTATTTTTGTCACTGTTGGCTGGTCACGTTTCCGTTTGTGGGTCGAAGTCGAAAGCGATGGAGTAGAATCCATTGCGGAGGAATCCCCCATGATTGCCAGCGTCTCCGATGGCGCGCTCCTTCCTTGTGGGGACCCTCTCAGAGGGCACTCCCGCCTTAGGTGAATGTTTACACCTCAGGTCACACCTCCCGAGAAACAGACGGAGGGACCAATCGGCATGGTCAGAAGGTATCAGCTCAGGCAATCACCCCTCCCCGGGCCTGGCCTTTACCAGGGGGTACGCGCGTGCCTTACATGTCTACCCAGGGCGGGGACTTACGCGTTACCCCGTCACCGGCTACGCGTGCGAACGCGTGGGTCGGCCTTCAGACACGCACAGGGAGGAAGGAAGAAGAGGAAAAAGAAGAGAGAGGGAGAAAGAGGACAGACTGTCTCAAACGCCGAGGCGGAGACCAGAGAAGGCATGGAGAAGAAGGCAAGGAGAAGGCAAGGAGAAGGCAAGGAGAAAAAGGCAATGAGAAGGCAAGGAGAAAAAGGCAATGAGAAGGCAAGGAGAAGTCAAGGGAAAGAGTAAGGAAGACAGTGAAGTGGAGAAGAGCAAAGAAAGGAACCAACAAAAGGAATGAAGAAACGAGAAGTGAAAAACCAAGAAGACCACGATTATAGGTCGGGAAACCGTCCGTCTCCGGACGCAGGCGCTAACTACCCCCGTGAGGGGGATGGTCTCCTTTTAGTCGCCTCTTACGACAGGCAGGAATACCTCGGGCCTATTCTAATCCCCGGACCCGCAGGGGGAGGTCTGCTGCCTGTCTATTCTCTGGAATATTTCTGAAGAGAATGCCACGAAGTGGTTCCTTTATCTTCAGAATCAAATCAATTCCGGGGAGTATGGTGGGTGGTACAGTAAATCCCAGTCCCATCGCATTGTCATGCAAAATGATGGGTGGGTTGTGCAGAAAGTGTTGTCACTTCTTTCGCAAAGCTGGTTTCAGGTGATGCTCCGAAAACAAACCGTAATACGACTTAAGTCCATTCACACCATCAACAGAACAGGCTCTGCTAACGGTATAATACACCTTCCACATCACTTGCACCAGGTTCTACGCAACACTGGTGACTACTCTGAAGGACAGTAACAGGTGCAAACATTTAACTCTTATTTCAGTTGTGAATAAATAGTTGCCACTATTTAAGTTCAGACCTTCATAGTTTTATGTGCTTGGTTGATTTTAAACTGCTCTCTTTAGAGAGACTTTGATACTTGGTATCAACTGAAGTGTTTGTTAACACTTTGCAAATTTGATTAACTTAGGTGTTTGATACAACTTTGTCAATTCATAACCAAACTGTCATCTTTCAGCCTCAGCTTGACCTCAGCCTATGCCACAGATCAATAGGTCATCACATATTTGAAGCTGGGCAACTGACATCTCGTCATGGACTCCAGATGGTGCACTAGATCAAGGGTTCTCAAACATTTTCCACTGCAGCCTCCCCCCTCCCCCCTTCTGAAACAAATTATTTACCACCTCCTCCCACCACCCTCTCCACTGTATTCTCTCTTTTTTCAGCACCTCTCATACTTGACACAAAAATAGCCCATGATCTTCTTACCTTTCTGTCTAATTATTGCACCTATTAGTTACAACAACAATAATAATAATTACAGTGTGTTCTCTGATCAGATCAGGGCTAAATATATCTCTTCAAAAAATTATCACACATATCCATTATTTGAGGTGTAAGGAAATTATTACAACTAGTTCGTAAATAATCACAGCTGCGTGTTCAGTTATTGTAACTGAGCAATTATGCCTATTTCACTACATAGTTTTTTTGACAAAGTAATTCACAAATTATTTCCATCTATATTGCTTTTAATCCACTTCTAATGTTTTAATGTGTGAAAGATTATGATGTCCAAATGATACAAAAACAGACAACATTTAAATGCCAATTTAAAAACCGTTACATTCAGACTAACCATACAAATAGAAAATAAAGTAGACTAAAAATGCACATGGTTTAAAATTTGGAAATTTTCTGACATTTGCACATTTTGTATGGCGAGTGTGCTTGAATTTGAGAAGAGTTGGACCTTTAAAACAATGTCTCACAGATCCCTTCCAGCTGCAGTCAAGACCAATGTTTAGTCTTTATTAATGGCCTTGAGCAAAATGTTCACTTATTGTCATTAGTAGTTCTTAAATGTTTTGCATGTAGCTAACACTGTGAGTGATCAGTGACAAGATTTGTGTAACAAAATACTGCTCATGATTTCTCAGCATTCCTGCCAACAGGCTCTAATGGTCAATTCTGGTGAAATAAGGTGGCAAATTAACGAAGGAGGAGCTTGCCAACTTTGTTCATGTAATGAGAATCTGTATGCTAGCAAATTGTTCACCAGCAGTCTTTTTCTTACGTAACATGACACACAAATCTTTCAATAAAAGCTAGTACCCACTGCGACTTCCCAGGTAGGGCTTGCTCCACCACTCTGAGGACAGCTGCACTAGAGAACTGCATCCATTCACTAACACTGAACATAAATTGGTCATCCATTGAAGCAGAATCAAGTGCAAGTGAATACTCCCCAAAACATACTCTATACACTCCACAGACTTATCAGAGATGGACTGTGGGAGAAGTTAGAGTTTATGGTCCTATTGAGATCAAGGGCATTAGAGCCTGAGCACAATGTGGAGGTATATTGTTCATAACCTTGCTTAAGGAGATATCTTATCCTTTACCACATGTAATTCACTACATTTAACTAAGGATGATCATATGAACACAATTCTGCCTCTCCTGCATGCAAGTCCCATGTCTTCACGATTCTGTTAACAAATATAATAGGAAAATTAATGGGAAACAATTGTTTTCACATCATCATCATCGAGAAAAACCAAACAGCAATGCACTTGTTAGAACTTCAAATTTATTTTTGCAAAAGATAAATAAGGCATGAACATATATGGACTTTTTTGTTTGTTTAAATTGTATTTAGTATAGATTTGAACTGTGGACTGTTCGGTTATATCCCATAGCCTGCAGTAAAAGCAGGTACTCTGTGGGGCACAACTGGGCAATGTTACGTTTTCCACCATAGACATGGGACACACTGATACTAATGCAAGTCATTTACATTCCATACTGTACAATCCGCATGGGGCTACATCTTACAGTTTAAACACTTTACCTGACAATCTGGTTTTCTTGCTGATAGGTACGTTTCTTTGCATACACAACAAGGCATTCCATTCCTACCTTCAGAAGAGTTGTTTGCTTCACACGTATTTTGACATTATTTTGATGGTCTACATCAGGCGTCCTTCCTGAATTTTCTTTTAACAGGTTGTTAAGATGCTTTGTTGCATCGAGTTAAGTTTTGTACAGACACACTGATCACAGCACATTTTTCTCTTCGCTTGGTAGATGACAGTTTCTAGTAATGAGAAACTTCCTCCGCACTGTCAGGTGATACAATGAATGCAGACTGTGTCTGCACATTAGCTGACAGACCAGGTTGTGGAGAAGAAGTAGTAACTCAACTCATTTGTGTTCTAGGAATCTGGCATTATTCTTTCTGTCTTAGCTGATGGTACAAATTCATCTTCACGAGACTTTAAAATACCCGTCTTTTTGAACCCCAATATGCCATATTGCATTGCTGTTGCTCTAGCATATGGAAGTCCAAAAACCTGAGTTATTTGGTAAGAGGGTGGTGTAGTGGAAAGCAAACAATCATGACATTTTGTTTCTTAGCCAGCTTCATGACCTCTAAGAGTTTCAAGTAAGTTGGATGGCCATGGCAAGCAGCAGAAAAATCAGTTCTGCTCTTTGAAGATGTGGTGTGAGATATGAAGTGATATAAAACCAATGGATGAAGATTTCAGCCTCTAGGATGACACACTGCTACTGTTCTTGACAGTGTTCTGTCTAAAAGTTCCCCTTTTCACCTTAAATACTAGAAGTGAAGGAATGTAATGGCCTGCTGCAGAAAAACAATTTCCTACTGTTATCAACTGCCCTCACTCAACTGATGTCAAGATTGCTTGGGAATTTGTACCTCAAACAGTCTGAATACCATTATGCATCATCCTTATGTACTGAAAGCAGCCTTATAATGCCACAACAAATTTATTTATAAAGGCCCCCGTACAGAAATCTCCACACTATTTTACAGACTTCAGCTATATGCAGCCATGTTGCTCTTCACATTTTTTGATCTCATCTACCTACCTCCATGAGTTCGTTATCTTAGGAATTTCTTATTTCTTAAAATCCAATGAATGTTCTAGGTGCATAATATACACACAAAAGAAGTGTCAATGTTCTGTCTGCACATGTATGATGTACATGCCAAATTAGTACATCATATGACAAAGCCGACAAGTATTGATAGATTCAGTTGACCCAGTACATCTAGCAACCTTTCACGTAAGTACATATTGTTGTGCATCTCCCTTTTATTTTAATTACCGTAATACTTACACCTTCCAATGTAATAGGTGTTACTTTACATACTCCAAGACATTTGAATGACAATGTGGTAGCGTCCTATCTTCTTGCAAAGATTCTGATCCTCCACTTTCAGGGTGAAACAAATCCAACCTTAGTTGCAATGTGTCTAAATGCACGTAGGCAATGATAGTTCTTGAGACTATACAACAGGGTAGTTGTTTACAGAAGGGAACACACATTTAAATTGTCTTATTCAGTTGTAATGACAGCAGGAGTTCCTCTAATCCAAATCTCAGCATGCTGTACGTATAAACTTTTCCATTTGTCAATGCATGAACTGCAATGATATAGTTGGCCGAGCTGTCATTGTACAAAGTGACTGCTATGATTTGCTAATGACACTAATAAGCTCTCCAACAACAATGCACACATTTATCGCTAGCAGTGCAAATAATCAAATTCCAATGTTGAAAACTACTACTAGGACTGCTGAGTTTCGGTGTTTCAGAAACTTATTGCTTAACTCCATCCAATCTCATATTTCCCACTATCCCAAGTTTGTATGTGTGCTGCCAAGAATTTGGCTATGACAATGAATCTGACACTAGCCACTAGATTGAACTGTACAATTTTACTGCAGTCTGTCAATTGAGGATGACAAACTTTCAACTAGTATATATTTGTTAACCTGACACACATTTTTGACACATCCAAAGCTGCAGACAGATTAGAGGTGCTTCAGTTTTTTTCACAAGCAAGCATACCAAAGAGGCTGACAAATACCAATTTCAACAACAGCATTGTCATACATTTTATTTTTGCAAAGGTTTGCTGTTATTTACTATGTACTGAAATTTAGTGACAACATTTGTGAGTTAATTTTCTCATGCAAACAAATGACACTTCCCCCTTGGATACTCCACAAGTTACAGGATTCTGGCTAAGTAGCCTGACCTACTAGCGTTGATATTTTGTGGGTGCAATTTCATTTTAACAACTGACATATCAAACAGTACATCATTCCCACAAAGTAATCACACTTTCTAAATACATTTTGCTGTATTATATGATTAAGCCTGTTTACACTTTGTCCTCTACGACATATATCAAGAAACGATGCACAAGTCTTTCTCTACACAAAAATATGAAAAACCAACACCTGGAACTGTGAGCTGATATGACAACATAGAATAACTGCCCCGTAGGTTTAAAGTTTTTGTACTCTGCAAGTTCCTAAACGTAAATAATTTCCATGAATGATACAAATAATACCTGGAACAGTTTATTGACAACACTGTAGTTCAATCTTTCTGACAACTTGGAAACCGTGTGTCAAGGGACTGCTTCACAGCCATTTAAATATTAGTTACGATACTGTTTTTCCAACCCAACGGTCCAACCAAATATATGCTAAATAAAATCTTCAATTTCTTCCACTTGACAAACTAATTTCACCGTCCCGATCTGACATTCACATCGACTGTTTGCAAAATCGCATGGCTGCAAATTAATACAAAACAATGGGTTAACTGAGCAAAAACTCATTAATGGTGCATTTTCCATCACAAATTCTTAAATAACGCTAGGAACAGCAGACGAACAACACGTAACCTGTCACTTACAATAGTAATGTTTACATGCTTACGAAGATTTTAAACACGGAGGGCTTTTTAATATCTGTATGCTCAAAATATTATTGCCTATCACGATGAAATCGTCGAAGACAAGTCTCTAAAGCAGATGATAGCGAGTTGAAGCCAAGAAAATGGTGCAATTATAGGTTAGAAACTTTCCGACCACGAATATCTGAGATCTGACACTCCACTTACAAAGACAATACATTAAACACCCATTTAGGATAAATATCTTCTTGAAATTTGCCCTCTGTTTTACTGCTTAAACTACATTAAATATAAATAAAGCGCGTTAAAAATTATTCATACGTACTCAACCACACCTCCACTCCGGCTTCCTCTCGCAAAACTAAACTGTGACACAAGGAAAGATCATGTTACAATACACACAACCTAGTGATTCCGGAGACTATCTGTATCTGGAAACGCTTTGACGTAGTGGGCAATACTTCAACTTTCGTAGTCAACAGAATTTTGCCACTGTTTTGAGCTTAACAATTACGACTCCACAATCAATTAAAAATGAGCCAGTGGCAGAAAAACTCTGTTACGAAATTACTCACTATTATTTACTTCTTCTAATATAATCGAAAGACTTACCGTAAAGAGGGGTTACTTTTTTCCTCGTTTGGACGCTGTAGTCATGTAATGCAAAGTAGTTTTGTAAAATGACTTCTGAAAGTGAGGTCAGTCTATTCTAAAACATACAAGACATCAAATATTTATTTTTGAAATTCTGTAATGTTTAAAAAATTGAAGGAAAGTAGCCCCTGGAGTGGGTTACTTGACTGCACTTAATGTAAACATTATTTTAAGGAGGGATAATAGCTCGGGGCAATGCCACCTTCTATAAAATTTATTGTGTTACCTTATTGGACAATAGTAAACCAACATTTGTATACTTTCTACTATTAAAGGGACAAAATAAAAAAATAAAATACGGCAACTTTTTTTATTCAAGACGTTAAAAAACTAACGAACATTAACAAAATTTAGTGTTGTTTCGTTATCAAAGAAAAGCTTCATGTTTCATTAAATATACTGGTATGCCAAAATGTCTGTGGCTGTACTAGGAAAATGGTTCACAAAAATTCATCACCCTCGATGAACTCTGACATTGAGATAATGTGTCCTTCACTTAACCATTTCAAGCGTTTTATACCATCAACTATATCATTACATTTGTCAAAAAGTACATCTTTATTTACAGGCAATTTCCAGTTATAAAGAGAGGGCATCGCGGTATTTATGGTTGCACGATCTTCGATAAAACTTATGATAATACTAGGGTGATATTTAATATAATATATGAGTTAGTAGAAACTGTCAACTGTTGGACAACACCAAAACTGTTCCGGAATGTTTATTAATTATTAGAATAGACGCTAGGCAGGACTGAATCTTTTTTCGGGCTTGGAAAAAAGTTACCCCTCTAGCGGCAAAGTAGCCCCACTTTACAGTACTCACGGCTGGGTTTCCACATGCAACAAAAGTGATACCACTTCGCCGCTTCTTGAATGGGTTCACCGATGTTGCATGTGGGAACAACCAAATTTCTGTGGCGCCACACGGACACATCACTTTTAGCAACGCAACAAAAGTTAAAAACGCTTGTAAGGTACGTCCCGACGATGCCTCTTTCCTTGCACGCAATCACAGATTCGCAAGAATAAAATGCACAGACATTTGTCGAATGATGCATGGGGAGTCATATTTCTACACATTGCCTCATTGTGCAAGCAGTCTGTTATGGATCCTCTTCTTTGCTTAGAAGCTTGTGCTGCTTTTATTGTGACGAAAATACGACAGTAAAAGAACAGGTAAAAGCGACTGTACGTAAAGAAGTATGTAAATGACAGAGGTACAAGAAATACAAAGTATCGACAACGTTTTGTTCGAAAATTTCAGAAGGAGATCATGGCGAGATTTTAGATTATCTGCTTAGAAAACTGCACCAGTAAGGCTGGCAATAACATTTATCTAGCTAGTAACCGGCGACTTATAAACCAGTCTGACCTATTTATTTCACACTTCAAAACAAAGCCTTTCAGTAATTATTGCTGAAATGGAGAAATACTTAACGGAGGCCCTCAGTCATTATGAGAAGGTTAATTAACTTTCAGTACTTCATTTCATAAAAAGGTTGTTTCTACAACTTCAGTTACGAAAGATTTTATGTACATTAACATCATCAGCCTTGACAAATCTGATACTTTTATACACGCCAGAAGCCACTAGAACAGCAGTTGTGCTTTCCAGTTTGGTGTTACTTTTAGATTAGATTAGTTTTTTTCCCATAGATTCGTGCTGAGGAGATCCTCGTGGATGTAGAACATGTCAATTTTTTTAAAGCTGAAATAACAATACCAATAGTATGAGTATATAAAATACATCATTTGCTTCTATTAAAAAATTGGTCAATGGAATAGACGGAATTGGCCACCAGCAAGTCTTTCAGGCTCTTTTTAAACTGATCTTTATTTGTAACTAAATTTTTTATGTTTGCTGGCAAATTATTGAAGATGAGTGTTCCTGAGTAGTGGACCCCTTTTTGTACTAAAGTAAGTGCTTTTAAGTCCTTCTGCAGATCATTTTTGTTCCTGGTATTGTATGTATGAACTGAGCTGTTTGTTGGAAAAAGAGATATATTATTTAGGACAAATTTCATTAAGGAGTAAATATACTGAGAGGCAGTAGTTAGTATACCCAGTTCTTTGAAGAGGTTTCTACAGGACGTCCGTAAATTTACTCCACAAATAATACGTATTACACGCTTTTGGACTCTGAAAACTTTTGTTTGACTTGAAGAGTTACCCCAATGTCCTACAATTATATTTCTAGTAGTTTGCCAAGGAGCTACACATTTCCATCATTACTGCACAAGCTACACTCAATGTTCCCTCAACTAAGTAAAAGCGTGAAATGCGCAGAAGCAGCCAACTGGACAATTTACATGGGAGGGAACAATGGTCAAGCACAAACGCATGTTCATATCGAATCTTCTTAAATTTCCACGCCATCACGAAAGGTATCCAACACATAGTAAATGTTAGTTCGCTATTCGAACGTCTAGAGGACGACACGGTTAGGTCAGCTACATTCCTGTGACTCAACAGACCTCTCCATTCAGACAGCTCCTACCGTTAGCCAGAAACATGAATCATTCCCGCCACAGGCCACCGGCACTGCATGAGAAGCACCCCTACACAGAATTATCCTAGGAAATCGGTCACACACACACACACACACACACACACACACACACACACACACACACACACATAACACACACACACACACACACACACACACATATATATATATATATATATATATATATATATATATATATATATATATATATATACACTCCTGGAAATGGAAAAAAGAACACATTGACACCGGTGTGTCAGACCCACCATACTTGCTCCGGACACTACGAGAGGGCTGTACAAGCAATGATCACACGCACGGCACAGCGGACACACCAGGAACCGCGGTGTTGGCCGTCGAATGGCGCTAGCTGCGCAGCATTTGTGCACCGCCGCCGTCAGTGTCAGCCAGTTTGCCGTGGCATACGGAGCTCCATCGCAGTCTTTAACACTGGTAGCATGCCGCGACAGCGTGGACGTGAACCGTATGTGCAGTTGACGGACTTTGAGCGAGGGCGTATAGTGGGCATGCGGGAGGCCGGGTGGACGTACCGCCGAATTGCTCAACACGTGGGGCGTGAGGTCTCCACAGTACATCGATGTTGTCGCCAGTGGTCGGCGGAAGGTGCACGTGCCCGTCGACATGGGACCGGACCGCAGCGACGCACGGATGCACGCCAAGACCGTAGGATCCTACGCAGTGCCGTAGGGGACCGCACCGCCACTTCCCAGCAAATTAGGGACACTGTTGCTCCTGGGGTATCGGCGAGGACCATTCGCAACCGTCTCCATGAAGTTGGGCTACGGTCCCGCACACCGTTAGGCCGTCTTCCGCTCACGCCCCAACATCGTGCAGCCCGCCTCCAGTGGTGTCGCGACAGGCGTGAATGGAGGGACGAATGGAGACGTGTCGTCTTCAGCGATGAGAGTCGCTCCTGCCTTGGTGCCAATGATGGTCGTATGCGTGTTTGGCGCCGTGCAGGTGAGCGCCACAATCAGGACTGCATACGACCGAGGCACACAGGGCCAACACCCGGCATCATGGTGTGGGGAGCGATCTCCTACACTGGCCGTACATCACTGGCGATCGTCGAGGGGACACTGAATAGTGCACGGTACATCCAAACTGTCATCGAACCCATCGTTCTACCATTCCTAGACCGGCAAGGGAACTTGCTGTTCCAACAGGACAATGCACGTCCGCATGTATCCCGTGCCACCCAACGTGCTCTAGAAGGTGTAAGTCAACTACCCTGGCCAGCAAGATCTCCGGATCTGTCCCCCATTGAGCATGTTTGGGACTGGATGAAGCGTCGTCTCACGCGGTCTGCACGTCCAGCACGAACGCTGGTCCAACTGAGGCGCCAGGTGGAAATGGCATGGCAAGCCGTTCCACAGGACTACATCCAGCATCTCTACGATCGTCTCCATGGGAGAATAGCAGCCTGCATTGCTGCGAAAGGTGGATATACACTGTACTAGTGCCGACATTGTGCATGCTCTGTTGCCTGTGTCTATGTGCCTGTGGTTCTGTCAGTGTGATCATGTGATGTATCTGACCCCAGGAATGTGTCAATAAAGTTTCCCCTTCCTGGGAATATGAATTCACGGTGTTCTTATTTCAATTTCCAGGAGTGTATATATATATATATATATATATATATATATATATATATATATATATATATATATATATATATATAGGGCTATTACAAGTGATTGAAGCGATTTCATAAATTCACTGTAGCTCCATTCATTGACATATGGTCACGACACACTACAGATACGTAGAAAAACTCATAAAGTTTTGTTCGGCTGAAGCCGCACTTCAGGTTTCTGCCGCCAGAGCGCTCGAGAGCGCAGTGAGACAAAATGGCGACAGGAGCCGAGAAAGCGTATGTCGTGCTTGAAATGCATTCACATCAGTCAGTCATAACAGTGCAACGACACTTCAGGACGAAGTTCAACAACGATACATCAACTGCTAACTCCATTCGGCGATGGTATGCGCAGTTTAAAGCTTCTGGATGCCTCTGTAAGGGGAAATCAACGGGTCGGCCTGCAGTCATTGAAGAAACGGTTGAACGCATGCGGGCAAGTTTCACGCGTAGCCCGCGGAAGTTGACGAATAAAGGAAGCAGGGAGCTAAACGTACCACAGCCGACGGTTTGGAAAATCTTACGGAAAAGGCTAAAGCAGAAGCCTTACCGTTTACAATTGCTACAAGCCCTGACACCCGATGACAAAGTCAAACGCTTTGAATTTTCGGCGCGGTTGCAATAGCTCATGGAAGAGGATGCGTTCAGTGCGAAACTTGTTTTCAGTGATGAAGCAACATTTTTTCTTAATGGTGAAGTGAACAGACACAATGTGCGAATCTGGGCGGTAGAGAATCCTCATGCATTCGTGCAGCAGATTCGCAATTCACCAAAAGTTAACGTGTTTTGTGCAACCTCACAGTTTAAAGTTTACAGCCCCTTTTTCTTCTGTGAAAAAAAAGTTACAGGACACGTGTATCTGGACATGCTGGAAAATTGGCTCATGCCACAACTGGAGACCGACTGCGCCGACTTCATATTTCAACAGGATGGTGCTCTACCGCACTTCCATCATGATGCTCGGCATTTCTTAAACAGGAGATTGGAAAACCGATGGATCGGTCGTGGTGGAGATCATGATCAGCAATTCATATCATGGCCTCCACACTCTCCCGACTTAATCCCATGCGATTTCTTTCTGTGGGGTTATGTGAAAGATTCAGTGTTTAAACCTCCTCTACCAAGAAACGTGCCAGATCTGCGAGCTCGCATCAACGATGCTTTCGAACTCATTGATGGGGATATGCTGTGCCAAGTGTGGGAGGAACTTGATTATCGGCTTGATGTCTGCCGAATCACTAAAGGGGCATATATGGAACATTTGTGAATGCTTAAAAAAACTTTTTGAGTTTTTGTATGTGTGTGCAAAACATTGTGAAAATATCTCAAATAATAAAGTTATTGTAGAGCTGTGAAATCGCTTCAATCATTTGTAATAACCCCATATATATATATATATATATATATATATATATATATATATATATTTGATCGCTATACATACAATTAAATGTTATGATGGCGGTCTCCATTGAACGAGATTTGACAATGAGCCAAGTATCGGAAATACACCCTGCTTATGGCTGTGGCTCTAGAAATAGAAATATCTGTACCATTCTTATGACTTGACATACTCTTCCCTTTGCTATCATAGTATTCCACATTAATCCATACCTTCCTTACGAGTGGACATAGTCACTTCCTTTGCACATGTCTCAACACAAACACAAACTTTATAAGCCTGATGCTCAAGGCGAACCTATCACGCATCCCCTACTACTAAGTATAATACTTCGCCAAAAACTGATTGCCGGCGATACGAAATAATACTGACCGAGAATCAACCTTGGGTGGACATGTCTCATAAGTTTTCTTGCAAGTGGTAGCACTGTGTCTCAGAAAGAGAGACGTAATCGTCTTACAAACCGTCAGATGTTAAAGAACACGATCATATTACTGTCACAAGTGGTCTTGGTTCTACAGGTGCAAATAAGTATCCATGTTAAATGTTATACTGGCTTTATAAATCAAGGTATGGCATTACCTACGAATGATGTGGTTTTTTCCAGACAAATACCAGGACACTTAATATAGATGGTGACCACCGGAGTGTATATTATCAGACCAACAGTGCAATTACATGTCGCCAACGATGCATCCTCAAAATAAAATTAACGAATTTTGAAAGTGATTCGACTAAGGGGCGTGGCATGAAACCAGTATTTGCATCTCATCACACTGTTGCCCCTATATATTTCCCCAGTACTTGTAACGCATTCTGTCTCGATGCCATGTCAGAGGTTCTGCGATATATCCACAGGGTTATACGCGAAGGTTGATTGAGGAGGATAACGAACAGTAGCAGATGGTGTGCTGATTCACGTAAGAAATGTGCACTAGCTTTTCAGATCTCTAGTGTTACACTATCCGTTAGAAATGCTGTCTGGGATTTGGAATCAAGTCTTTCCATTCAAGCACATACCTGTGTTGGATCCTATGGAGAAGTCCTTTAATGATTACAGCCACTAGTGAATCATATATCTGGCATTCTTATATCTCAAAACACCTTAGTTGACTTTTAAATTATAGGGATGATTTGGATTCTGTTACATCACCGACATCAGTATTTGTGAGTGGAAATATCAGTTTCCTCTATTTTTTTCGTGTTTTCACGTGGTGGTCTCCGCAGATGGGATAAGTTTCTAGGTACTCAGTGGTTTACAGCATGATCCACCTCGCTAAAGTTTCAAGTTTCTAGAGAAATAACTTCCAGTCTGTATCTTCGGAATTATACTGTGCAAGCGATTGGTAGCATACTGCTATGTGCTTGATATCGAAAAGTATCGCGTAAATGGTACAATATTCCGGCAAACCATGCGAAAATACATGTGTTGTTGTAATCCCCAGAGTCTGGAGATGGGTGTAGAAAAGCAAGCAAGCAAGCAGGTCGGGACCAGAAACAGTAACGTCTTTGTGTCGTGGGGAACTGACCCAGCCTTTATACAACAGTTCTGAGATTGACTTCGGTCCACTGAGGACGCTCTGATCATGCATCGGGAGTGGTTAACTGCCCGACCTTGTGGGAAATATCTAGTGCAGTGAGGAGTATATACAGTGCTGTCTGTCTTCGGGGTATATGTACGAATGTCTGCTGGTCGATAGCTATATGAATGACGTAAAAGGAGCGAGTTTGTATGGCGCAGGATAGCAGTTGTATGTTTACATGGCAGTACATAGTGATATATTGTCGGGTTGGAGATCGGTTTCAGGCACTAATATTCAACCTTCCATCCTCAGTGACAGAGCATTGTAACAGAGTAAGAGTCTTTCCGTATTTGACGATCTGTATGACACTTTTGCAGGGTTTAACTGTCAGTTCAATATGGCGATCTGTACAAAATACTTTTGCCAGTGGAGTCTCATCTGCAAAAAACAGTGGCGGATGGTGCTCCCACACCAGCAGCAGCAGTTTGATGGCTAAATTCAATAAGGGCCAATCAGAATGCTCTATTCAATTAAAAGACAGCCTTCGTGCTGGGGCATAGGAGCATCTACAGACTGATTCGAACAAGATAGAGGCTAGGTATCTATGGAAAGTTCTGAGAAAGCAAGTGTTCAAAGACAAGTTGAAGCAGACTATCCATCTCTGGTGGGGATGCATCACTTATCCGCCACTGTGGCATTAGGACATCTCCAGAATAGTAGCTGTAAGACAACGAAAATTCCCGCCATTTTTCTCTTCTGTAGGACAGTGCTTCGAATTCTGTTTGGGTAATTGTTCTGATTTCCCTCTGTCTGTGCTTAGACATTACTCTCTTTAGAAAGAATAAGAATGCTTTTATGATGAACAGTGTTTCCGCGAGTGTGCACAGACATGATGAACGCTTTTAGCAGTGAGAATGTTTATTGTTTCTGGGATATATGTTGACAGCAGGAGGAATATTTCTCGGCGATGCTACAGCCGCATTGGGCATGCATGCATGGCTAGATGCAGCTCGCATGTCCCATGAGAATCGCTAGGGAGAAAGCATTCGATGTTATTCTGGGAAGCATTGGAACAGATTTCTGCAGCATGACCTAAGACGTCAGTATCCATAGGTAGAAAGGTTTCGCGCCAGTGGCCCATGTGTTGGCGCTTATTTAGATATACATGTGACATCAGCATAACATTGCAAACCTGTTAGCTGCACCGTAGCTATTCGTCATTGCGTCAGCAACGGTGCATAGGTGAAAACGTATTTCGACAGAAATTTTTCACGTGTCAAGTATGAAAGGGATGCCGCCGCCTCATGCATGCGGGACCCGAATAAAACACCTGTGCATGGCTCAGCAGCTGACGGCCGTGTAGTCAAAATGTGGGGGCTGCTGGTGCAGCCCAACTCGTCGGGGATGTGGGCGGAGTAACTAGCGTCAGTGTGTGTGCGCATTTTAACAGTTCTCTGATAGGTTGCGTTTTTTTACGTGTGCTGAGTGATTGTGCAGTATATTATTTTCGGCTGTTTAAGCGTTGTGAGCATGTCTGTAGGCTGTGCAATGCGTTATTTCGACAGATTACGAGTAGTTTGCAGGTCTGTATGCTGTGAAATGCATCATTTAGACAGTTTAAAAGTTGTTTGTGTGTCCGTACATCAGTGCACTGCGTTATTTCGGTGATTTACGAGTAGTTTACATGTCTATAGACTATTTACTGACACCTCAAGCACGCTACGGTGAGTGTTTTGTATCATTGTAATAAATAAACTAAGTCAAATGTTCAAAATGTTCAAATGCGTGTGAAATCTTATGGGACTTAACTACTAAGGTCATCAGTCCCTAAGCTTACACACTACTTAACCTAAGTTATCCTAAGGACAAACACACACACCCATGCCGGGGGGAGGACTCAAACCTCCGCCGGGACCACCTGCACAGTCCATGACTGCAGTGCCTTAGACCGCTCGGCTAATCCTGCGTGGCATAAGTGAAATAAATTGTATGCATTATTACTGCAGTTTAGGAGTTGTTTCGTATATGTACTTCAGTGTACTGCATTATTTCGGTGTTTTAAGAGTAGTTTGCGTGCAATGCATTACTTCAACAGTTTAAAATTAGCAAGCATGTTTGCAGACCATTATACAAGCATTATTTTGACAATTTAGGAGATGTTTATGTGTCTGTACGTTGTGTACTGAATTATTTTGGCAATTTACGAGTTGTTTTCGAGTACGAACATCAGTGTACTGCATTATTTACGAGTAGTTTGCAGGTCTTTAAACTGCGTATTGTGACCCCAAGCACGCCAGAGTGAGTGTTTTGTATCAGTGTAATAAATATACTACGTCAAATCCATGCCTACACAAATTGTTCCAAAAAGAAATAAATAAAGTAAACTCGTTCCTTCCTCCAGCAGCCCAGAACTGGCTGAGATCTTTGCCGCCATTTTCCCCCACCGGAGACCGCCATCTTGGATTATGTCACTGGAGGGAGGACGGCGCCCTCTGGTGGCGGTACTGTGGACTAGGTCAGTTGGACTCTGGACTCCGTGGTGAACACACTTGATGGCGGTACTGCCTCTAATTGTTTAAATAAGGACTGTTTAAATAAAGACATATGTCCATCCTATTCACCACAGGCCAAGTCCTTTTTTCCGCGAATTCCTGGGAAGAGGTGGCGGTCGAGTGACTTAGGTTAGTGGAGGTCTCCCAAGATCCCTTTTTTCCTGCCATTTTCTTAGGTTCGTAGAGGCCGCTGTGGTGTGTTGCATTGTCCTGATGGAATTTGACATATCCACAATTTTCTGGGAAGGATGGAGGGGAGGGGGTTAGGTTAGTGGAGGTAGCCCAATTGACCTATTTTCCGGCCAAAATTTGAATGTCCCGCCATGATGTCATCGCAAAGTTGCCATATCTATCACTGCCATCTTGGATCCGCCATCTTAAATAAATCTGGCAACAGTGGAGAGTGGGATGGTGCCTGCTTTGCCTACTACTTATAGCATTTTAAATTGCTAATCATGTAGCCTTATGAATGAATGTTTGCCTTCTACAATCATATCTCTCTTTCCAATACCTTCATGGTATGGATTGAAAGCACTACAACAATACTACACAATTGATATCCCAAGTATTTAACATAAAATATTTCAAACTCCTTCTGTCTTGCACTCCATATGCATAAAAGAGACTTTTCTTTATCTTCTTAATCGTACATTACATCACTGCAACAATCTGAAATGAATCAGTTTTGTATTACTGTACACCAATAAGAACTGCATACCTCCTCAGCATGCATGCATCAGAGAGAGTGTGTGTAACTGCGTGGGTGATGTGAGTAAGATTGGTACAGAAAAGTCTTTCCAGAACGGTAGTTGTTTTACTGGAATGAGAATTCCAGTCCGTATCACTAGCACCATTATGCAGTGTCATTGGCTGATAGCATCATGAGATCGACTCAGTGATACATTTTGTTGAAGCAACAAGTCGTCGAGAGTGTTGATTTGGAACTTGAGTAACTGGGTAAAATCTGTTGAAATTACGGAAAATCCAGTAAAATTGCGAAAATTGATGGAAAATACGTAAAAGTGATGAAAATACGATAAAGTATGAAGGAATGAGGGTACTTACATGCTCTTCTGGATATGTGTAAAACGTTCCATTTCTACACTGGTGGGATTGACGAATGATGGTGCATACTATCCATCCTCTATTGGTTTAAGTCCTACAGAATATCCCCTCTGTTCCACATGCAGTTATGCATTGTACGTCATAATAATGAATGACACAGTGTCCAAAGACTTGGCATAAGATGACCACCACCTAGGATACAGAAAACACACAAAATACATCACCAATGTGAGGAACTAATTATCTTGGTCTCTTCGAAAACGGAATACCACGGCATCAAGGGATTTAAGAGTATCTGGGGATAATCTGTCCCTCCACCCTCCAAGATACCTCCACCTCTCCTCCTGCTCCTCTCCCTACCCTTCCTCCTCTCCCACCTCTCTGGATACACCCCTTACTGATACAAGTACACTTCCAGACCTCAGTTATTGTAGTAACCCACTCTCACTCTATCAATTTGATTGACTAAATAATTAAATCCATCAATTAGTTAACCCCACCACATCTGCAAAATCCCCCTCCCCCACCTGGAAATTAGTGGAAAAGGCTCATTTGGCAGGAAATCAATTGCAGTGCGTGGTATATTGCTTAATCACTGTCTAGTAGATGATGAAATGTGCAGACTTGTTATAAAGGTAATTGACTATTTAATTATTTATAAACTACCCTCCGAGGCTGCGAAAGAGATTAGGAGGGAAGCTTGTCGTGTGTTGACTGGGGCCCGTCCACCCAAGTGTAACATTACAGCAGCTGAGGCGGCTGCTTTACATTCACTTAGAATGGATCCTGATATTGTTATTTTACCTGTGGACAAGGGTAACCTCACCGTTTTGTTGAACAAGAACGATTACATTCAAAAGATGCAGTGTCTACTTTCTGATTTGGTGTATCGCCAAATCGGTGCTGACCGTACGAAGAGTGTTGAGAGAAAGACAAATAACATCCTGAAGAAAATTTCTTTGTCACAGGAGACTATCAAGAGTCTTAATTCTCACTGTGCTGTACCACCTAGATTATATGGCCTCCCTAAGGTCCATAAAGGGGCTGTCCTGTTGAGGCCTATTGTTTCTAATATTGGTGCTCCGACATATCGTGTAGCTAAACATCTTGTTAGTTTGTTGAGCCCGCTGGTAGGTAGGTGTGAAAACCATATTAACAACTCTGCAGATTTCTTACGTCGATTGCAGGGATTGTGTTTGTATGACTCTGATATTTTAGTCAGTTTTGATGTGGTTTCTCTTTTCACTCGCGTTCCTCTCCCTGATTCATTGCAGCTAATTGAGGTTAAGTTTGGTGTCGAGTTAACAAATTTGTTTCGACATCTGCTGACTTCCACTTACTTTTTATTCAATGGTCAGTACTATGAACAGACTGATGGAGTTGCAATGGGAAGCCCGTTGTCACCTATTGTGGCCAATTTGTTTATGGAGGACTTTGAGGAATGTGCATTGGAGTCAGCGAACTTGAAACCTGCGTGTTTTTTCAGATATGTAGACGATACTTTTGTTGTGTGGCCTCATGGTAATGAGAATTTAAACTGGTTTTTGGAACATCTGAATTCAATCCACCCGAACATTCAGTTCACTATGGGGTTGGAAAAGAATTGATGCCTTCCCTTCCTTGATGTGTTGGTCAAAAGGAAGACTGATGGTACGTTGGGACATTCTGTTAATAGGAAGCCCACCCACACTAACTTGTATCTGCGAGCTGATAGTTGTCACCATCCAGCTCAGCATGAAGGAGTACTTCGCACCTTGGTTCACAGGGCCCACGTTATCTCAGACCCTGAAAGTTTGGTAGCTGAGCTAGCACATCTCGAAGTCACCTTTCGTCAGAGGTAGATCAAACGTGCGTTGCGCCATCAGCCTTCTGTGCAACGGGTGAGTGACGATAGCAACGAAGTGGCATCTAAGTCTACGGCCTTTTTGCCTTACGTAGGAAGCATTTCCAACAGGATTGGCCATATTTTGCGGAAACATGATGTGAAATGTGTTTTTCGACCACCTTCTAAGATTAAGACCCTGTTGGAATCCGTAAAAGATAATCTTGGTTTGCGTAAGGCTGGGGTTTATCGTATTCCTTGCAGTTGTGGTATGTCATATATTGGTCAGACAATCAGGACTGTGGAAGACTGGTGTATTGAACATAAGCGTCACACACGCTTACAACAGCTGAGCAAATCCGCTATTGCAGAACATTGCCTTGACACCGGTCATCCTATGGAATACAACAACACGGAGATTCTGGCTTGCACGTCCAGCTATTGGGATAGTGTTATTAAGGAAGCTGTTGAAATCAGACTATCAAGCAACCTTATTAACAGAGATGGTGGGTTTTGTTTAAATGCTGCTTGGAATCCGGCTCTGTCTCTCATCAAAAATCAGAGGGACAAAATTAGTGCTACCTCACCTGTTGATTAATAGTAACCATCGATATTTTTGATGTTGGTTATCTTTGGTTGTGTTGACACTTGTTCTGTGTGTGGTGTCTTCCTTGTTTGTCCTCTATGAACCGAGGTATTAAATTTGCTTGCACATTTTTTCTTCCTTGCATTTGTGCCTTGAGAATGGCAGGGTGTGCTCCTGTCGAAATATCGGCGGTGTCCGACGACGTCACCCGGCAGGAAACTCGTAAGTTATGTGAACAGCTACAGCTTGGTTGTATACAGTTCTACCTGATTACAGCTCTACATAGACCCCCCAGCTTAAAAAGAACCAGATTGCCCAACCTGTGACGACAATGTTCTTGACTATACACCTTCGTTCTACAGGCTCACATCAAGAATCGCTGATAGTGTTACTCTTTCTGGTAGAAATGCTGCCTGCAATTAGGAATCAAGTCTATTCATTCACCAACATACTTGCTTTGTATCCCATGGAGCCGTCTTTTAATTATTACAGCCACTGGTGAATCATATTTGTGACACTCTCATATCTCAAAACGAGTCACCTTTTTCAAACCCATCCACTAAGTATCACGTACAACAAAACTCCAGAGTGGTTTTTTTAGACAATCCCTCTGCATCTTTTAAAATGTTCGTCACGCTCTGCTCCACCCTCCCTGAAGCTTTGTCATGAGATAGTTCCATTTTAAGTCAGAACCGAACAGAAGTTAGAGAGTGCTATATCTAAGAACTTCTGCATCCCTTGCATAAATGGGTGAGCTGAGTTAATGCGGTAGTACAGTGTTTTGACCACTGCCGCCTGCTACACATCTGCTGTGCAGCAAGCTACGTAAATTTAAGTATTAACTGTGTTTTTCTTACTTGTCACTTCTTTATCCGTGTGGTTTTGGTTTAGGAAGCTTTAAATTTCGAGTACTAGTAACAGTGTTCCATATATTTCGTGTTTGTTTTGAATAATTGCCATATTGCCAGTAGTGTCAGTGTCGTCGTAACTGCCGTCTGCTTCACATCTGCTGTGCAGCAAGCTACGTAAATATAAGTATTAACTATGTTTTTCTTACTTGTCACTTCTTTTTATGTGTGTTATTGGTTTTAGGAAGCTTTAATTTTCGAGTACTAGTAATAGTGTTCCATAGATTTCGTGTTTGTTTTGAATACAGTCCAGAGATAGGTAGTGCTTATTGTCATTCTTTCCAAAAAGAATTGCCTAGTAACCACAGTTTAGTCAGCTATCAGCCGCCTTTAGTAAATTAGCAGTCTAGTTAAAAAGTTGATGAACTCTATACAGTAAATTATTGATTTAGTAGGATGGATAGGATGTGTGAGAAAAACACAGTTAATACTTAAATTTACGTAGCTCGCTGCACAGCAGATGTGAAGCAAATGGCAGTTACGACGACATTGGCAGTATTGGCACTACAGCTGTCCAATGATAACGAGCGCGCAAGAGAGAGCAGACGATCTCGTGTCATCACCCGACATCACCCTCTGGTGGCCATTATATGAACTAAGTCAGTTGATCTCTGGAGCTCATGGTGAACACACTGGGTGCCGCCCTCTTGAATAACGGTACTTGCGTCATGATCTGACGTCAGGAGAGCGCGCTCTGGTGGCACTGGTATAAACTAAGCCAGTTGGAGTGCGGACCCAGTGGTGAACACACCTGCTTGAAGTTGGTTAAATAATAAAGACAAGTCCTTCCCTCCAACGAATCCTTAGGAGGAGGTCGGGTTAGTACAAGTGTCCTTTCTTTAGTGCCATTTTCTTTGCTTACAAGGGAACCTCCCCATCGCACCCCCCTCAGATTTAGTTATACGTTGGCACAGTGGATAGGCCTTGAAAAACTGATCACAGATCAATCGAGAAAACAGGAAGAAGTTATGTGGAACTATGAAAAAAATAAGCAAAATATACCAACTGAGTAGTCCATGCGCAGGATAGGCAACATCAAGGATAGTGTGAGCTCAGGAGCGCTGTGGTCCCGTGGTTAGCGTGAGCAGCTGCGGAACGAGAGATCCTTGGTTCAAGTCTACCCCCGAGAGAAAATTTTAATTTTTTGTTTTCAGACAATTATTAAAGTTCAGGCACTCACACATAATCCACTTCGCTCTCCAAAATTCCAGGACATGTCTAGATTTGCTTGGACATATGCAGGATTTGACGGTCTACACACGCAAAAATTTGAAAACGTTAAAAACATATGTTTTGATAGAGCACAGGGAAAACTGTGCGACTGTGAAACTGTTGCATTCATTTGTTGCAGTTTATGTGACAAACTGTTATGTTTTCATCACTTTTTTGGGAGCGATTATCACATCCACAAGAAAACCTAAATCGGGCAAGGTAGAAGAATCTTTTTACCCATTCGCCAAGTGTACAAGTTAGGTGGGTCGACAACATATTCCTGTCATGTGAAGCACATGCCGTCACCAGTGTCGTATGGAATATATCAGACGTGTTTTCCTGTGGAGGAATCGGTTGACCTATGACCTTGCGATCAAATGTTTTCGGTTCCGATTGGAGCGGCACGTCCTTTCGTCTACTAATCGCACGGTTTTGCGGGGCGGTCGCAAAACACAGACACTAAACTTATTACAGTGAACAGAGACTTCAATGAACGAACGGACAGATCATAACTTTGCGAAAATAAAGAATGTAAAATTTTCAATCGTAGGAAGACTTGAACCAAGGACCTCTCGTTCCGCAGGTGCTCACGCTAACCACGGGACCACGGCGCTCCTGAGCTCATACTCTCCTTGATGTGGCCTATCTTGCACATGGACTACTCAGTTTGTATATTTTGCTTATTTTTTTCATAGTTCCACACAACTTCCTCCTGTTTTCTCGATTAATCTGTGTTCAGTTTTTCCAGGCCTATCCACTGTGCCAACTTGTAATTAAATCTGAGGGGAGTGCGATGGGGAGGTTCCCTTGTTAGTAGAGATAAGCATATTGTGGTGCATTATCGTGTTGGAATTTGAACTTCGTGCCATTTTTCTGGGGGAGGGGTGTGTTGCACTTTCCCACCAAAATTCAAAATTCCCTCCAAAATCCGCCATCTTGATTGACGTCACAGCCGCCATATTGGATGACGCCATCGCCGCCATCTTGGATGACGTCATCACCGCTAACTTGGATAACAGTACTTTGGAATGATACACAGGTTGTCACAATACTTGCTAATTCTCTCAAAATCCCATCACATTCCAACAAAACTGTTCCACTAGTCACAGCCTGTCTAGTCCTCCACCATTCACTGACTAGGTAGAGAGCTATCACAAGGAGAAAAATAGGACACTAACGTTCAGGAGAGAATTCAAAACCATGCAGAGGGTCTGTGGATTGCACAAGGATATTCAGAAGCATAATACTTAGAATTCGCTGATATCGAATGTCCATCTATAAATACCCCCTCTACATGTCTTAATCTCATTTATCGTATTCCTATGATTACTACACTACAGCGCCAAACAAACTGGTATAGGCATGCGTATTCAAATACAGAGGTATGCAAACAGGCAAAATATGGTGCTGCTGTCGGCAATGTCTATATAAGACAACGTGTGTCTGGCGCAGTTGTTAGATCGGTTACTGCTGCTACAATAGGAGCACTTAAATCTTGATAACCTCCAAAAGAAAAGGAAGTAGGTTACAGTACACTTGTTCGCTCACTGCTTGAATACTGCTTACCGGTGTGGGATCTGTACCAGATAGGGTTAATAGAAGAGATACAGAAGATCCAACGGAGAGCAGCGTGCTCGTTACAGGACCATTTAGTAATCGTGAAAGCGTTACGGAGTGATAGATAAACTCCAGTAGAAGACTCTGCAAGAGAGACGCTCAGTAGCTCGGTATGGGCTTTTGTTGATGTTTCGAGAACATACCTTCACCGAGGAATCAAGCAGTATATTGCTTCATCCTACGTATATCTCGCGAAGACACCGTGAGGATAAAATCAGAGAGATTAGAGCCCACACAGAGGCAATCCGACAATCTTTCTTTCAAAATTGTTGAGGCTTTCGTGGCCACTTGTTGACAAACTGCCTATTGGCTTCTGTCTCGGGTTCTTCAGCCGACGTTCATCTAATGATTTTTCTGACGTTTCGCCAGCACGAGTGGCTGGCATTGTCAAAGCTTCACCCTCCATTGCCGGTGGTGAACTGGAGCCGAGCTCGCGGGCGCAGACTATATGTACCTGGCGCGCCAACGTCCGAGGGCTTCTCCGCGGTCATTTCCGGTGCGGTTCTCCTCTTGCTACCTGCGACGGTCGTTCGCTGCAGTACGGGAAGCCAGGATCCGTTGACCTTAAGGCTTTCCTCTTTCTTGTTCAAAGTGTTCGCGTGTTTTTGTATTTCTACAGCTTCTCTGAACAAGCGCGTGTGATAGTGGTTCTCTACAGCCAGAACTTCCGTGTCGGCGAATTTTATTACGTGGTCGGTCTCATTCAGTGCGTGTTCTGCCACGGCCGATTTTTCCACCTGCCCCAACCTGCAATGTCGCTTATGCTCCTTGATCCTGGTGTTAATGGATCGTCCAGTCATCCCGACATAAACTTTTCCGCATGTGCATGGTATGCGGTATATTCCCGACATTGAATGTGGGTCTCTTTTCTCCTTCGCCGATCTAAGACACTCTTTGATCTTCCTTGACGGTTTGAAGATCGTCTTTACGCCATGTTTGCGCAATATACGGCCGATTCTGTCCGTCACTCTGGGAATGTATGGCAGAAAGGCCGTACCCGACATTTCTTTTTCTGGTTCCTTACTTCGCCGAGTGTTTGGCTCAGTTACACTTCTAATATAATTTGTGGAGTACCCATTGCTCCTCAGGACTGTTTCCAGGTGTTGCATTTCTCGTTTGAGGTGTTGCGACGAGAGCAGGACGAATATGTGAGCCGCAAACAGTCCTGAGGAGCAATGGGTACTCCACAAATTATATTAGAAGTGTAACTGAGCCAAACACTCGGCGAAGTAAGGAACCAGAAAAAGAAATGTCGGGTACGGCCTTTCTGCCATACATTCCCAGAGTGACGGACAGAATCGGCCGTATATTGCGCAAACATGGCGTAAAGACGATCTTCAAACCGACAAGGAAGATCAAAGAGTGTCTTAGATCGGCGAAGGAGAAAAGAGACCCACTTTCAATGTCGGGCATATACCGCATACCATGCACATGCGGAAAAGTTTATGTCGGGATGACTGGACGATCCATTAACACCAGGATCAAGGAGCATAAGCGACATTGCAGGTTGGGGCAGGTGGAGAAATCGGCCGTGGCAGAACACGCACTGAATGAGACCGACCACGTAATAAAATTCGCCGACACGGAAGTTCTGGCTGTAGAGAACCACTATCACACGCGCTTGTTCAGAGAAGCTGTAGAAAAAACACGCGAACAGTTTGAACAAGAAAGAGGAAAGCCTTAAGGTCAACGGATCCTGGCTTCCCGTACTGCAGCGAACGACCGTCGCAGGTAGCAAGAGGAGAACCGCACCGGAAATGACCGCGGAGAAGCCCTCGGACGTTGGCGCGCCAGGTACATATAGTCTGCGCCCGCGAGCTCGGCTCCAGTTCACCACCGGCAATGGAGGGTGAAGCTTTGACAATGCCAGCCACTCGTGCTGGCGAAACGTCAGAAAAATCATTAGATGAACGTCGGCCGAAGAACCCGAGACAGAAGCCAATAGGCAGTTTGTCAATCTTTCTTTCCACGAACAATACAAGACTGGAATAGAAGGGAGAACCGATATAGGTAATCAAGGTACCCTCCGCCACAAACCGTCAGGTGGCTTGCGGAGTAAGGATGTAGATGTAGTTGTAGAGATGTAGACATGTGTCACGTCAGCGGCCTGCGAGCGAGCAACCGCTGACATCACAGCCTCAAGCCCCCACCTTATACTCGTGCCGGACATATTCTTCTGTAAATATGCTAAGGAATTTAACTGAACACATGTGACACCAACATCGCGCATGTAACGTATCAATTACCTAAGTACGTAATTCTATTTCAATTTTAATCATATTCAATAAATGAATTTACAATTACAATTTTCTATGATCAAATGAGAAGTTCCACATTTTCCCACTATGAGTGCAACGTTCATTCATGACCTAGCACCCCCCCCCCCCCCCCCACATCTAGAATGCTGCATTCCTATTGGCTACTAAATTAGTCACATGATTCGACTTCATAGAACCTATGACTTGGAATCAATTTTCGCCAATACCAGACCCACCTGGACTTGGAATCAAATAGTTAAAATCTCCATACAATCCTCAACCCAGCACCACATCCCCTTACCGACCCATGTTGGCAGGCTAACGTGTACTAACATGCACTAACGTGCACTAACGTGCACTAACCTGTACTAACGTGCATAGCGCATGACGTGGTCAAAGATGGTGGGGCGAAATGGCGGGAAAACAGATCTGAACACAAGTCTTTATTTTACAGGTAGTGTCTCCACCACGAGATTTAGTGTCCAACTGACCTAGTACACATTACTGACACAAGATCGTACTGTCGTCCCTCCTATGACCTAATCCCAGATTGTGGTCCGTAGGAGCGAGAATGGTGCCAAAATGACGCAGGCTGCACTGGGCTGCTGGGGAGAGTAAAGAAGGAGTGCACTCTATTTTCGAACATTTTATTTACATACGGAATATATTTATCACACTGATACAAAACACATTCTTGGGGTCACGCCACACAGCCAACAGATCTGTAAACTACTCCTAAATAATGCTCTCCAGACACGCAAACAACTCCTAATTTACCCAAATAATTTAAGTACATACATTCAGACTCCCCTTAAATAATGTAGCACAGTGAAGTGTAGACACGATCAGTACATGTAAATTGGCCAAATAACGCAAAGCACAGACTACAGACCCGCTCGCAAAATAAGCCAACAGTCACAACCAACGTACGCAGACACCGCCCCTGTCCACTAGACCACATAGGAGGCTACCGAAAGCCCCGCCAAGTGACGCGGCTTTCAGCTGTCAAACCACACACAGCTGCCCATAGGCATGACGCGGATACATCCCTTTTCACACTTGACACTAGAGAAATTCCTATCCAAATACGTGTTCACCTAGACACCAATGATGACACGATCGGACGGGGGCAAAGACTCACATACAGAGCGCAGACGCTCCAAGTTTTGCCGTTCCCGATGAGGTTGACGCGGCCGACACAGGTGAAAGTTGCGTCTATACAGTTTCCTTTATATCGACGTCACAGAACCCCAAGGCGCAGCCCCCATACTCGAGACACCTCAGGCCAGCATAGTCTTTACCTGCGGATGGCAGAACAGCACAGGCTGCTTCCATGTAACGGAACATACGTGACGTGTTCAGCTGTGCGTACCCACCCCAGCATGGCTCACGCCGCGTCTCCCAGCGAAACGTCTGCGTGGCGGCTCGCCATCTAACAACGTTCCCAATGTTATTCTTACGTCACATGGCCTTGTAAAAAAATAATAGCCAAATCGACCTCTCAGGAATTGTAAAGTGTCCCAGAAATAGTTAACGCCAGCTTTCTAGATGTCTCAGCTTGTATACAAGGAAATTCTTACTCTAACAGAACCAGTTTACGAAAAGAACATCGAATGCACTCATCCCAGCGCTCCTAACGTCTTACACCTCCAGATTTCAACATACGCAAACGCTCCCTCCACTACGTAGAGACCCCTATATCCCAGCACAAACGATGTCAATGAATCGAGCATTCTGATTGGCTCTTATCGAATTTACACGCCGAATTACGTATGCTGCCGGTATCCAAGCACCATCCACCTATTCTTTCTTCCGTTTTACGGGAGTAGCTTGTTTTACGGTTCGATAAGATAGTTCATGATAGAGAACTCGGGAAAAAGGATGTATGTCATGCGCTTGAAATATATTTCTCACAATGTAATATTAACAACGCTACATTCCTTAATGACTGATAGGTCGGAAACGTAGGCGATCTAACATTACAGGCCCGTTTTAAGTGCAGAACGTTGTAGCCTTAGGAGTTTGTGTGTTTATGTTCTCTCTCTTACCAATACGGTCCAGGTACCGATGCTAGACTCTAGAACAATACTTTAGAGTTGATAGCTTGGATGATTTACGTAAAAATGTGTCGAGCTCCATCCGTCTAGAACTACATCGCGTATAAAAATTAATCCTTTCTTGTTCTTCTTAACTGTCTGCTGTTACATTACGGCACTTCGAAAGCTGTTACTATACATCGATAAGGAGTACTAAGCTGCTCGACAAGTTCCCATCTCGAGAAAACTGGTGCACTTGGACGGGTTAGGACTATTAAGGCTCGATTCATTCACTAGACGTGGAGTGTAGCGGTCTTCTTCTTCTGATCGGTTGCAGTTTAATTCGGTAACGGTGCTGCACCGCAGGTTTGGTCAATGACAGTGTGAGGATGGTCTTTCACCCTCTAATTTTACCCTAAGACAGGGAGAATGCTATGTGACTCCCATACACAGAGAGATGGAGCGTGAATTAAGTACTATGCTCGAGGTCTTAGATATATGTAGAGTGCTGTCTGGTATACTTTGATGATTTATGTGTTTGAGAATTAATAGTGAATAGGCGTACTGAGCAGTGATCTATCCATGTTCGCAATTAAGCTCGCAAAGTAGAGAAGAGATGGTTTAGCTATGATACTGAAATTGGGGAAACATGCTGTCACATGATTGGCCGGTGTTGGAGTTACTGTAAAATTGGTAAAATTGTTCGGGCTATCAAGTGTGTTGCTTAATATTACAGTATATGGGCGGTGTCTTTTCCATCCCATCCGTGCATTGATGTGCTGTTGGTTACCACATAATGATTGACTGACAAGCCTTGTTTGAGCTGGGGGATGCGTTTGTTTTGGATGGGTGACAGCTTCTGCGGGTTTCTAGCAGCGAAACAGTGATCGCGTACATGAGGGCAAAATGAGCAATCAGTCGAAATGGATCACAGAGCCATCATCTATTCCGTCATTGTGACAGATGAGTTTAAACGTAGTGGTCGTCAATAGCTTTCGGACATCAGTTTGGAAACTCTCCACAACGCAGCCAAAGTCTCCTACTTTCCTTATGTCGTAAGTATCTAGTACTTAAAATCATCCACCTTGTGTCGCGTGTTATCGTAGTTACAGTAAAAAAAATCATTTACACTGTGCGATGTCTAGTTTTCTATGAGAGGCCGTCGATCAGAGCGTCTTAATCTCAGTTTAGAACCTGACACAGGCATCGAAGTCGTGGCAGAGAAAAGGAAATGTTTGGTGTTGTACAAAAGCGTATTAGAAAATAGTGTTTGAAACAATTAAACAGGACCAGAGGGGGCGTCTCATACGATCATTCGTCTAGAGTATAGGTGAACAAACTTTAAAGTGGTCTCTGCTGTGCTTGTATATTTAATAGGATCGTGTCATAGAGACAGCATCAGTAGCAGTAGCAGTTTGATGTGAGGGACTGGGTACACCGTTAGGAATATTTGGATGGCTGCACGCTACGCTATTCTGGGGAAGTATTGTGAAATCTGTTTCTCCGCACTGGAGGCACACCGCAGTTATACGTCATTGCACGCGCATCGGTCCCTAGATGACTTGAAAATAGGATGAGCTTTCATAGTTCGTAATTCTTCTATGTTGGGGTGTAGAGAATAATGATGATATGATGTTTGGCTGACTGTTTGAAACGCCGCGGATCTGTAGGACTTGTATCTAGTTTGGGCTCGTAGGACATTGCGTGCCATTCCGTCGAATGGTCAAAACACGCTCCTGTTGCAACAAATGTGGTCGTTCTATTTCTACATGGAGTGCCGAATGTGTTGTATATGTCCTTCTCTGACTTCTGTTCAGTTCCGACTTAAATTGGAACGATCACATGCGCGAAGCAGTAGAATTGGGTGCGGGTGGAACATGTGTAGGGTGTGACTAAAACCATGTTGTAATTTTACTGTAGCAGATAGTTTCGAGGAAGGTGACTCGTTTAGAGATATGAGAGTACCTGAAATATGATTCACTTGTGGGTGTGAACATATGAAAGTATGTGCTGAATGGAAAGACCAGATTGCACATGATGGACATGATTTCTAGCAGATAGTGCAACACTAGAGACCTGTGAAGCTAGTATACATTTTCTTACAATCTCAATCCGCACATAATCTACTACTACTGGTTGTGTTCCTCCTCAATGAGTCATCTCCTATAACTCAGTGGCTATATCGTGAAATGTGTTATATGGTATAGAGAGCGAATGCGCTGGAATTAGTATAGAATTATCCGTTTGAGGGAGTTTCAAATACCGCTTAAATACTACATTCCTTAGCCGAATAACTTTCAGAATGTGGTAATTTTATCCTGTGGGTGCATCATGGGATCACTGACACGGTATTTGTCCGAAAAAAACTACCTCATTCAGAGGTAATGTCCCACCATTTGTAAAGTGGGTATAGCTTTTAAGCGGGATACTTGTGTGCACCTGTAGAACTAAGATCGCTTGTGTCAGTAACGTTCGGTAATTGCTGCGATCGGGTTTTTTCTTTAACATCTGGCCGATTACGTCTCCCTTTCTAAGACACAGTAGCAGCACTCGCAGGAAGAAATCTAAGAGACATGCACACAAATAGTTGATTTTGGGTCAGCATTATTTCCTATAGTAGATAATCATCCATTGATGAAGTATTATAGTTAGTAGTAGTGGTGGGTGCATGACATGTTAGCATTTGAGCATAAGGTTTATAAAGTTTGTGTTTGTCTAAAGGACATAACTATGTCCGGTCGTAAGGAGGGTATGGATTTGGCTTGGAGTACTGCGATAGCAAAGGCAAGAGTATAACAAGTCATAAGAAAGGTATTGATATTTATATTTGGAGAGCGACTGCCGACAGCATTTTGTATTTCCAATACTTGGCTCATTGTTGAATGACATTCAATTGAGACCCAATTGTAAGATGGGCGGCTTTCGTGATCAAGTGGAAATTTGAGAGGATTGTGTATGGAGGTGCGTTTGTGCTGGACCGTTATTTCCTCTCATGTAAATTGTTCCGTTCACTCCTTCTGTACATTTCGCGCCTTTATTTAGTTGACAGAAGATCGATTGTGGTGTTTGCATCTGGCATGTGGAAGAGATGGTTGCCTGTTCTCTAGACATGGGAAAGACCTTAGTTGGCTTGTAAATTACAGGGATGATTTGGAATCTGTTATATCAGCGAGATCGATATTCGCGGGTGGAAATATGATTTTTCACGTGTTTGTTTCTAGTTACTCAGTAGTCTAGAGCACACTCCATGTAGCTAAAGTTTCGGGTTTATAGAGAAATTATTTCCAGTGTATGTATTCGGAATTATGTTGCCCTAGCGATCGGTAGGCTACTGCTATGTGCTTGATATCGAGAAGTACGGCGAAAATGATATAATATTATGGTGAAAAAAGGTGAGTTCTTCTAATCCCAGAGTCTGGAGATGTCTGTAGAAACGCAAGCAAGCAGGCAGGTCCGGACCAGAAACAGTAGCGCGTTTGTACCGAGGGGGAAAGGAGTCGGTTTTTGTACATCAGTTCTGAGAGTGACATCGATTCACTGAGAGCGTTCTGGTGTAAAAGCGGTGATTTTGTATGGTGTAGGATAGGAACTGTATGTTTGCTACATCGAAACAGTACGCGTTGATATATTGTTGAGTTGGAGACTGGTTTCAAGCACTGATATTCAAGCTCCTGGCCACAGTGGGAGGAGAGTCTAAATGAGTAGGTGTCTTGACGTATTTGACAATATGTATGGCACTTTGTGAGGTTTTATTGTCGGTGCGAAGTGGTATCAGTGTAAAGTAGTTTATAACTGCTGAATGTCGCGTCTGTAGAAAGAAAGAAAAGGCTGATGGTGCTTCCCTAGGACTGGGGAGCATCGTAACATATAGCTGGTGTGAGTGTAGGCGTACGATAATTTTTTTGGGTGCTGTACAGATATAAAAGATAACTGCACTGTTTGTCTAAAATGTGTATATATTGTATTGTAAAGTTAGTGTGGCTTATATTGTGCAAAAAGAGTATATATTGCACTTTAAAATTAGTATGGTTTATGTTATGGCATGACTAGAGAGGATGACTGTGTGTCCTGTCGTCAGGGACGTATAAATTGAGCTGATTGATAACGATGAGGGTATGAGAGAGTGTTTTTAAGTGGAAAATTACATGCGCTATAGATACTGAAGCACAGTCGTCAAGAGGAGAGATTACGTGTAAATTGATTGGTGTCAGACTGTAGCAGCAATCTTAATATTTAATTGTAGTTACAGTGGTAAATATGCTCTTGGCTTGCAATATTCTTGTGCGTCTGGTATGTATTTGATAATGTGGAGACAATTTTGTGCGTTTAACTGTCAATGCAATTTAGCGATCTGTGTAAAATAACAGCTGAAAGTCCTAGAAAGAATAGGTGGATGGGGCTTCGATACCGGCGGCATAAGTAATTCGGCGTGTAAATTCGATAAGAGCCAATCAGAATGCTCGATTCATTGACATCGTTTGTGCTGGGATATAGGGGTCTCTACGTAGTGGAGGGAGCGTTTGCGTATGTTGAAATCTGGAGGTGTAAGACGTTAGGAGCGCTGGGATGAGTGCATTCGATGTTCTTTTCGTAAACTGGTTCTGTTAGAGTAAGAATTTTCTTGTATACAAGCTGAGACATCTAGAAAGCTGGCGTTAACTATTTCTGGGACACTTTACAATTCCTGAGAGGTCGATTTGGCTATTATTTTTTTACAAGGCCATGTGAAGTAAGAATAACATTGGGAACGTTGTTAGATGGCGAGCCGCCACGCAGACGTTTCGCTGGGAGACGCGGCGTGAGCCATGCTGGGGTGGGTACGCACAGCTGAACACGTCACGTATGTTCCGTTACATGGAAGCAGCCTGTGCTGTTCTGCCATCCGCAGGTAAAGACTATGCTGGCCTGAGGTGTCTCGAGTATGGGGGCTGCGCCTTGGGGTTCTGTGACGTCGATATAAAGGAAACTGTATAGACGCAACTTTCACCTGTGTCGGCCGCGTCAACCTCATCGGGAACGGCAAAACTTGGAGCGTCTGCGCTCTGTATGTGAGTCTTTGCCCCCGTCCGATCGTGTCATCATTGGTGTCTAGGTGAACACGTATTTGGATAGGAATTTCTCTAGTGTCAAGTATGAAAAGGGATCTATCCGCGTCATGCCTATGGGCAGCTGTGTGTGGTTTGACAGCTGATGGCCACGTCACTTGGCGGGGCTTTCGGTGGCCTCCTATGTGCTCTAGTGGACAGGGGGCGGTGTCTGCGTATGTTGGTTGCATGTCTGTTGGATTATTTCACGAGCAGGTTTGTAGGCTGTGCTTTGCGTTATTTGGACAGTTCACATATACTGATCGTGTCTACACTTCACTGTGCTACATTATTTAAGGGGAGTCTGAATGTCTGTGCTTAAATTATTTGGGTAAATTAGGAGTTGTTTGCGTGTCTGGAGAGCATTATTTAGGAGTAGTTTACAGATCTGTGGGCTGTGTGGCGTGACCCCAAGCAAGTGTTTTGCATCAGTGTGATAAATATATTCCGTATGTAAATAAAATGTTCGAAAATAGAGTGCACTCCTTCTTTACTCTCCCCAGCAGCCCAGTGCAGCCTGCGTCATTTTGGCACCATTCTCGCTCCTACAGACCACAATCTGGGATTAGGTCATAGGAGGGATGACAGTATGATCTGGTGTCAATAATGTGTACTAGGTCAGTTGGACACTTAGTCTGGTGGTGGAGACACTGCCTCCAAAATAAAGACTTGTGTTCAGACCTGTTTTCCCGCCATTTCACCCTACCATCTTGGATGATATCGTGCGCTGTGCACATTTGTACACATTAGTACAGGTTAGTGCACGTTAGTGCATGTCAGTACATGTTAGCCCGCCAACATCGTGATTCCAAGTCGAGGTGGGTGTGGAATATACGAAAATTGATACCAAGTCAAAGGTTCTATGAAGTCGAATCACGTGACTAATGCAGTAGCCAATAGGAATGCAGCATTCTAGAGGTGGGGGGGTGCTAGGTCATGAATGCACACTGCACTCATAATTGGAAAATGTGGAACTTCTCATTTGATCATTGAATATTGAAATTGTAATTCACGTATTGAATATGATTAAAATTGAAATGGAATTAAGTGCTATGTAATTGATACATTAGATGCGCGATGTTGGTGTCACATGTGTACAGTTGAAGTCGTTAGCATATTTATAGAAGACTATGTCTGGCACGAGTATAAAGGTGCGGGCTTGAGGCTGTGAGGTCAGCGGTCGCTCGCTCGTGGGCCGCTGACGCGGCGCGTGTCTGGTTATAACGGGTGCGAGAGGGAGAGAGCAGACGATCTTGTGTCATCACCTGCTGCCACAGTAGTGCCCTCTGGTGGCCACGATATGAACTAAGTCAGTTGGGCTCTGGAGCTCGTGGTGAACACACTGGTTGCCGCCATCTTGTATAACGGTACTTGTGTCATGATCTGATGTGAGGAGAACGCCCTCTGGTAGCACAGATATGAACTAAGCTGGTTGGAGTCCAGACCCCTTGGCGAACACACCTGCTTGAAATTGGTGAAATAATAAGGACAAGTCCTTTGTCCTTCAAATCCCTAGGAGGAGGTCGGGTTAATACAAGTGTCCTTTCTTTATTGCCATTTTCTTTGCTTAGTATAGATAAGCGCAGTGTGGTGCATTATCATGTTGGTATTTGAACTTCGCGCCATTTTTCTGGGGATGGGGGCGTCGCACTTTCCCTTCAAAATCAAACTTGCCACCAAAATCAGCCATATTGATTGACGTCACGGCCGCCATCTTGGATAACGGTACTTTGGAATGATAAACATGTCCCAATACTTTATCGGGTGCCTGTGGCTTAGCAGGGGACATCTGTTACTCGCTGAAATCAGGTAAATTCATGTGCATTATATCGAAGACAGGAGGATTCATGAGAATACGGTTGGTAAGTGATACTCTGATGAGAGGGGAGTTGAGAGATGAGGTCTATACCGTTTCTTCTAAATATTGTGGACAAACATATTACAACATCTCACAGACATCTTTCAAAGTGACTGCTATGAGAAAATTACAGACTAATATGAAGGTATTTACAGAGAGACAATCCGCAGCAGAAGATCTGCCTCTTGTGCTCTTGACGAATAGGAGACAACATTGTTCTGCGAGTTTTGTGTGCCTAGAAACAGAAGAACTGACAACTTAATAGGTAGACTAAATTTACATGCATACCTTGCAAGCCATTGTACAGTTATGGCAGACGATATCCTGTACCATTAATAGTGCCGGCCGCTGTGGCCGAGCGGTTCTAGGCGCTTCAGTCTGGAACCGCGCTATTGCTACAGTTGCAGGTTCGAATCCTGCCTCGGGCATGGATGTGTGTGATGTCCTTAGATTAGATAGGTTTAAGTAGTTCTAAGTCTAGGGAACTGATGACCTCAGATATTAAGCCCCATATTGCTTAGAGCCATTTGAACCACCAATAGTCATTTCGTTTCCTATTCCACTCGCAAACAGAGCAAGGGAGAAAAGTGCTGTCTATATTACTCCATATGAGCCCCAGTTTCTCATATCGCGTCGTTGTGGTCCTTAAATGAAATGTATGTTGATGACAGTAGAATGCTTCTGCAGTCAGTAGTAAATGGCGGTTTTCAATAGTGTTCCTCAAAAGGAGCATCGCACACCTCCTGAGATTCCCATTTGAGTTCTTGAAGCATCCACCCACCTATTTGGCGGGACACTATAGGATTGCTTCTACAGAGCTGTACTCTGAGGGAAACTCATGTCTGCAGGTTCATACATGTTTGGCGGTGGCAGTGGTGGCTGCTTTTCACATGTGGGCCAATGGCAGAGATTGGGGCAGGAGCAGAGGTGTCACGGGGGTTGAGAAGAGAGTGAAACATCCTACTACCCCCATCGATCGATAAGTCTCAGCAGATTTAGGTCAGGAGGAGTATACTGGCATTCTAAGTGACTTACTTAGAACGTGATTAGCACTGCATATCTTCAGCCATTTAACGACGTTTACCACTCATTTTGGTGTCAAAGGTAGTGGATAACTAGTCTGTGGAAGCCTCCAGTGACGTCACAGAATCTTCTGTAAAGGTTACTTGGCGAATATAATCGAGAGACTCTCATAATCGATTTAAATCATTAGTTCAAATGGTTCAAATGGCTCTGAGCACTATGGGAGTTAACATCTGAGGTCATCAGTCCCCTAGAACTTAGATCTTCTTAAACCTAACTAACCTAAGGATATCACAAAAATCCATGCTCGAGGCAGGATTCGAACCTGCGACCGTAGCGGTCTTGCGGTTCCAGACTGCAGCGCCTTTAACCGCACGGCCACTTCGGCCGGCTAAATCATTAGTGAATCAATTTGATATCAGTGACGTTTGGCTACTTTAAGAGAGGTTGAAAGTGAGGAGGCATTCTGTGACAGAGGTAGAATATGCTCTTAGACTCCACCGTGAGCCAAACACGAGTTTGCCGGCCGCGGTGGCCGTGCGGTTCTAGGCGCTGCAGTCCGGAACCGCGGGACTGCTACGGTCGCAGGTTCGAATCCTGCCTCGGGCATGGTTGTGTGTGATGTCCTTAGGTTAGTTAGGTTTAAGTAGTTCTAAGTTCTAGGGGACTGATGACCTAAGATGTTAAGTCCCATAGTGCTCAGCGCCATTTGAACCAAAAACGAGTTTAATATTCCAGTTCTTAGATACAGGGCGCAACAGATGTTAAACTGATAAGAACAGATTTTTCTACCTGATGGAACAATATTTAGAGGAAATAAAGCCTATGCCATGCCTTTGTATAGAATTTTCACAAGAAGTAACAATACTTTAGTGATTTGAAATAGCATGTATGCTCCTATTTCTTTTGCCTTCAAAAATAACTTGTATAAAAGGGATAAATCTGCATTTCATGTGAGAAATTCGAGGTGTATGGACAAAGCAACATCCCTGTCTCGGATTGG
Source organism: Schistocerca nitens (assembly GCF_023898315.1). Classification (NCBI taxonomy): domain Eukaryota; kingdom Metazoa; phylum Arthropoda; class Insecta; order Orthoptera; family Acrididae; genus Schistocerca; species Schistocerca nitens. Next base: position 601,021,173 of record NC_064616.1, on the reverse strand, counting down.
GTAAAGTGGATTTTATAAACTGGGGAGTCTATGTCTGGAATGGAACTGCAGTTAGAACTATACATCCAAGCCACCCATGCGTGTCATGCAGTGTGCTACTGCCAGGATCATAGACGGTTACGGGAGTTTGGCCAGCCGGACGCTGTGGCTTAACCTGCAATGACCGGTTAGTTACAAAGCATGGCCTGACCTGTCGGTCGGTGCCCGTAGCCTTGGGAACAATTCCTGTGGAGGGGTCCACAAGGTGGCGAACAACAAAGTACCCAGTATGCACACTGAGCGGCGAGAGATGAGGATGTGTGTATTGCGGGAGAAGATTCAATATTTCGAGTGTCTGCACTGGACGAATATGGCTCACAAATTGATCAGTTGACTGCTTCCCAGTCATTGTGACAGTCCCTCTGGCCTCTGAATGTTTGGTATCTTTGGAGACGTGCATGCAACAGCCTGCATGGCCAATGCATGTGTGGTCCCCTCCTGGCTGGAGCAGTTGCGTCACTCCTGCAGTGGGTGGACAGTGCTCATTTCGCGATTGTGAGTCTGTTCTATTGAAAGGTTGTTTTTGCTAGATATGTTTAGTGTAGGGTGGAAATGTTATGATGGTGGTGAGTATAGCAGCGCACGGAGGAAGGTGCTTCTGTTCTCAAACATCGATGCATACAAAATCTCAGATATACTGAGTGCTATGGCGAGTGTGTTCTTTACCAAAATTTAATTGGAAATTTTGGGAAATCTGTGGTAAGGACTATGGGACCAAACTGCTGAGGTCATCAGTCCCTAGGCTTATGCACTACTTAATCTAACTTAAACTAACTTATGCTATGGACAACACAAACACCCATGCCTGAGGGAGGACTCGAACCTCCGACGGGGAGAGCCACACGAACTGTGATAAGATGCCTCATACTGTGCAGCTACACCATGCGACATCAAAATTTAATTACTTGATTTGAAAAATGCATGTGTTATTCTCATGTGTGTGATAACGGTCCATTGTTTATGAGTGGTGGTTTTTTCACGACAATCTGGATGTGTGATTAAAACAGCAAAACATTTTCCATAACATGTGGTTGTGTTTATTGAACCATGATTTTTGTGTTGCGTTATGATCCATTGTTTATTAGTGGTGGTTTTCTTCACAACAATTTCGATGAGTGATTAAGGTAGTGAATATAAGAAGGTTGTTTGTGTTGTTACCCCCGGATGATAATTACACAAAATATTTGTCATGATTCGTAATCAGTGGGTCCCTGAGGTACAGAATACGCGAACACCGAGAAGTAAGTCTAAACAGTTTATTAACAAAAGAATGATTATAAACACGCACACTACGCGCACCCATAATCACTGTGTCTGACATCCTAACACCGGCTAATTACGCTCGTATCGAGAGACTCCATGGTAAGCTAAGAAAGAGATATCCGCGCCCGAGGCCGCGCTAGTTAAGGACGGTTCCCACTAGGGCTGCCGCGCGTCAAAACCGCGCGTCAGCGGCGTGGTTGCCATGGAAACGGCGTCAGCGGCACGGCGCGGCGGGCTCTGCGTCGCGGTTTGACCATGTCGAACCGCTTCCGCTGCCGCGTGACGCGCTCCAGGTGCGCGCCGCCAATCACAGAACGCGCTGAGCGTGACGTCAGGTACGGAACCCCGGGCCACACGACCTTTCGCCGAACCGCTGGCGCGGACGCGGCGGCAGCCATGAAATAATTATCATCCGATTCCAATGAAACCATTCGGTAGAAAAATTTGATTCTTGGGAATGTTACAGCCTGATATCTTCTCTCGATGAAGGACCGAATTTCTTTTCGTTATTCGTCGTGGTTACTTGCTGTATCGCATTTACGTAAACCTTTACACGAAATTTTAATGAGTGTGCAGAGGTAAAAACGCATTGCGTGGACTTTGCGTACAGTTCATTTTAGCTAATACATTATTGCGTATGAAATTTAGTCAACATATCGAAAATGTTTTTAAAGCTGAGAGCAGAACGATAGCTATCACCGTTCTCGAGATATTGAATGATATGTCGGCGGATGGGCTGTGCGGTGACCGTGCGCGGGTCGCTTTCGACGCGGCCGATACTTCATCCTGCTCGTCGTAAACCATGTGGTTGTATCAACTGCAAATTTCGTAAACGGTTCAGAAATCGAAAAGTGTTTTTTTGCAAACGATAACTTGTAAAAAGTCATGTATTTCGTCACATGATAAATATCCTAAATCTGTTTATCTACCGAGATATGAAAGAAACTACAGTTTTTCGGAAGGGATAGATGAATTTTTTTAAACGGCATTTAATAGCATGTGGAATTAGAAGTTAAACCGAGACTAATTTACTGGTATGCCATAAGATGTAATTTGCTAAGTATCTACAGCTATTGATTATTTCCTTTGGAAGTAACAAACGTTTTTTTCGGTTCAAGACGCGTTTCGCCTTTTACTTTAAGGCATCTTCGGTGGATTCTAGAATGATTCAGTTTTGTTTTGATATGTGATACTTGCAGATTATAAAACAGTTCATATCTTTTTTACGTGAATAACTGATTACTTACAGTGAATCGAGTTATTGGCAGACATCTGCGTTTCCCCTCACCTGGTCACATGCTGTAGGTTGAACTAAAACATAGATTATGGAACATAAGCACATTTTCATGTTCTTTTTTTTTTTTTCTTCTGTCACTAGCTGTAGACATTTTACAGAAAACACTGATTTGAAGTCGTAACTACAGTGTGTTCACCTCATGTCCCTTCCTGTTTGGTTTGTTTATGTACATGTTGCCAACCTAAAGAATTATATGCCGAAAACTAATGTTTGTTTATTTCTGTTCTCCTTATATCTGTATGTGTGTGTGTGGCTAGCCAGTGATAGTTATAGAAAGTTGAAAGTGAATGCAGTAGTTGTCAGACAGTGGTTGAAAGATTTGGTGTTCAGCTGATTTCAGTTTTGGTTTAAATGTTTTGTGGAGGAGTGCATGGAAGAGTAAATTCACTGCTTACATTAATAGATAAAATTGTAGAATAGCATTTCAACAGATGATTATTATCAGAATACTATTACCCAACCCCGTTGTCCTCACTCTATGACGCCTCATAATATGTCCTGTCAACTTACCCCTCTTGTAGTCAAAGTTGTGCCTTAATTTCCTCTTCCTCCTCTATTTAATTCCGTACCTCTTCTTTAGTTACACGATCCTCATATCTAATCTTCAGCATTGTTATTGATCACCACGTTTTCAAAGCGTCCACTGTCTTCTTGACAGAACTGTTCATCGCCCACGTTTCACTTACATACAAGGCTGCACTCCACACAAATACCGTACTCCATACAAATACCTTTGTAAAATAGTACCCAGTCATTAGAATTTATATTCGATGTGAACAAATTTTCTTTTTCAGAATGCTTTTGTTGTTATTCACAGTCTTCATTTTATATCCTCTCTACTTCTGCTTTCTCAATTACTGCTTCCCTTTCAAGTCATTGAAGTCTTAGAAATGCAGTTTGGTTTCTGTACAAGGTGTAGATAATCTTGTGACCCTGTTTTTTATCCATGACATCTCAAGAGTTTCAAAGAATGTTTTAATTAAGATTGTCAAAACCTTTCTCTAAACATGCAAATGCTGTAAACACAGTTTCGCAGTTCTTCAGTGTGTCTACTTAGCTAAGTTGTAGGATCAGTATTGCCTTGCGTGTTCAGACATCTCACAGGAATCTAACATTGTGCTTATGTTAGTTTGTACAACCCCTCCCCCTCTTCTCTCTACATATTCCTTCCACTTTCTAGCCTTCTCTCATTTGCTTAGTTCTGGCTTTGCCAAATGAGTTCTTGACAGTTGTTTCTCCTTTGAGCAAAGTTTTCTTTGTTCTTTCTCATTTTTCATTCCCCTATGTTTTCCAAGAGCAAAATCGCATTGCAATTTTGGACTTTCTGTTAATGTCATATTTAGACATTTCTGTTTCCGATGGCCTACTTTATTTGCTACTTTTTTATATTTTCCCTTGTGTCAAATTTAATATATCATGTTTTATCTAACGATTTCTACTGTACCTTCTTCCCGTTCACGTACTCTGCTGCATTCACCACTTCTTCTCTCAAAGATATCCATTCGTATTCTAGCGGATTCCTTCCTCTGTTTCTGTCAGTCGTTGCATTACGGTAACTTTAAAATTATCGAAAAACTGTGGGTCTTGACTTATTCAATTTCCACTTCCTTAATTTGCTATCGTTTACTGTCTCTTTAGTTGTAAACCGCAGCTCGTAACCAATAAATTATTGTAGGTTTGCGTCTTCACCAGGAAATGTCTTAGAATTTAAAATCTGGTTTCGAAAACTTTGTTCCAAAAATATATTATTCTTTCATGATTCTTAAGCAAGGTGCTGGCGATGATTACATTATGCTCTGTGCGAAATTCTATCAGGTGGCTTCCACTTTCATCCCTTCCCCCGAGCCTTTGTGTTCTTACTGTTTTGCTGTACATGCTACCGTATCACATTTTAAATTTTTGTCTCGCTTAACCATCTGAATAATCTCTTTTGTCGTACATTGTTTCAATGTGTTAGGAGATAGTGAACTATCATGAACGGTAGTCATGAAATCTGTTTATGGTGAAATGAGAAAACATGAATAATAAAATATGTGAAAGAGTACATTGTACAGAAAATGAAAAATTGGTATGTCTTCACCAACTTCGTCTTTCCTTCATGTAGGTATAAGATATAGTTATTCAAACACACCGGTCGTTTCGGTGGGTCCCAGCCCGTACCTCAGTGGCTGTCCGTCATTGGCTACCGCTAGCGTCTGCCGCTTCCAGGTGGGAACGCCAATTCCGCGAGCCGCCGCGTCAACGCGGAAAACGCTTGCCGCTGCCGTTGCCGCACGCCGCCCTGCCGCGCTCTAGTGGGAACCGGCCTTTACACGGCGCGCTGCGGACGGCGGCCAGTGGCTTACTCTCCTGCGGCGCACTGCGGCCGTACGCATTCCAAGATATGTCCTCTGGCGAGCGCGTGTTATGTACTGTACGGCTATGTGCAAACACGTAGACTCTTACATCACTCTCCCCAGAGAAAAAGAGCAACCATAGGTGGCTCAGAACGACCTCCAGAGCGTTATTAATTTGTTTCACCATTCGTGGCATCAGAAGGCATTGCAACATGTATTTCATTTGCAGACACAGTAACGTTTGGTACAGAGAAGCGAGCTTTAAGGATGACAATTTCATACATGACAAAAGTTGTTGGCAAAAGACAAATTAATAAAAGCAATAAAAACACAATACTGACAATCAAGTATGCGTTAACATTACTGGATGAATCGAAGGACTTCATTCTATTTGCTGCTTCAATGAAGTTTAACTCATTATTGGAAGAAATTACATTTTCATGGATCTCCTTAATTAAATCATTGTCTTCAGAAAAACTTGATAAGGAATGCTTTCCATATGTTAATATGTATGAATCATTGTAATATACAGATAACATTCTTGTTAATGGCAGATGTACAGTTGCATGAAATGCAGTTGGAAGTACACTAGGCATATCAAATAGTTCACATGATAAATCACAATATGTGGCACTCAAGATTAATCCACTATCATTCAATTTGAGTGTCAAGGGTAGCTCAGGTGTGTCGTAAATTTTACACGTAAATGTGACATCAAAAGTGGAGTTAAAAGAGAAAATTATATCTTCAGAGCATAGTTTAAGAAATGGATGATAAAGATGTATTAAAATTCTGGGGCAATCATCTCTTGGGGGATGATTCATAAACAATTCTTTCTCACAGCTGTACACTCTACTATCTATGAATAGTGCCGATTCAGGGCAAATTAACGTATGACTACGTTTACACATGTGCAAATCGTTTTGATTTAGGGACACAAAATATCTTCGCCACTTGCTGATCAGTAGATAATCATTTAGTATGTACTTTATATGAATACCTGCCTGTCTTCATTTCACAGGGTAAATATAAATCTTATACATTTCAGAACTATGCTGTTGATCTAGCAATGGGTATAGAAACAATAACAGTTAATTCATCTTCAATCATTAAAGAGTGTGTGATGGTTAACATAAATTGTAAGAGTTAACAGGGTAAATCATAGTATATGTTGCATCTAGCTTTCGTTCAATTGATAGTAGGATCTGTAAAAATTGTTCTGGATGTAGTAGTACACTGCTCAATCATTTGAACTACTTTCTAAGGCTGTTCTTAAGTTAAGAGCATCAATTCTAGCATTTGATAAACTGTCAGTAATCCTTCACAAAACAGTGTTTAAAGCTACGTGTGCACTCACAGCATTTAATCTTTGGAATAGTTCCTGGCTATTTGCGTTCGTTTTATTACGAATGAGGTGGAAATGTGAGATAAATTGCTTTGCAATCTGTTCAATGAAAACTGTGTGGTTAGTAATGGTTCTTTGCATATTCTTTAATACGATAATTTCATTAGGGAGGTTAGTTGAATTTGAACTGGACGGTTATTCAAGAGCTAATATTTTGCCTTTAACCTCCACTAGATCTCGACTAGTTAAAGTACCAGATACAGAAAGAAGGATACTGCCTCCAAAATCAAACTAGGCATGTTTACGCCTAATTAAAGTTATGTGTGGCAAAAGCTTTAAAAACAGTAAATCTCTTGTTCATAATTAGCAAATGTAGACTCTACCTGCATTTTGGCTGTGATCCAGTTATTATACCAAGATGTACCCATTTCTAAAATTGTATCATTACCCTTAACACAACGAATTAGATCAATTTGCTTTTTTACAGAATTGAACTGTCGCTAGATTACACTCAGATTGTACTTGAGTACAAGTTTTGCATTACTTGTTGAAACTACCATGTCTGATCGTGGTTCAAACAAAACACCTGCACTCTGTGGTACTATTACTAAAACATTAATGGAATATGCTGTCATAGCAAACATTAGAATAAAAATGAATATGGTTAACTAGTTCTAAATACTAGAGTTAACAATGAAAATAAAATAAATGAATTGCTTGTGGTAACCTGTGGGATAAAATGTTTAGCTTCACTTGTGCACCCGTGTAATAGTTTCAATAATACATTTTCACAACACATTCACATAAGCACATGGATGAAATAAACACACGCATTGCACTCTCATACACTACACACGTTTACGCAGATTGTAGGATGTCTTGAACAGGATCGCTCGGAACATGAAGATGCCTCAGCCTCGAAGTCTGGACTGCAACCTCACGATTCTCGTTTCCTGGGTTTGAGAGCAGCAGGTCTACCTCTCGGTCGGTCCTCGTCGTCTTGCGATTCTACAGGAAATCTACCCAGAAATGGCTTTACACGATTGACATGAAAGACAGTCGAACGAAAGGGCAGTTGGAGCTTAAGAGTGACTGGCGACAACACCTCCAATACTGGATATGGTCCTTTCCAACTCTTAAACTTTTTGAGTTGACTCTTCTTTAACACCACGTTGCTCAGATACACAAGATCTCCAACTCGATACTGTGGCACTGTTGCTTGGCGGTCGTGTTGTCTTGCTTGCTGAAGAAGGATTGATGATTTCTCTGCTTCCTTTAGTTTGCGTGCTAGATCCCTCGTATGTTCATTGCTGATTCCGGCAGTCGATCGTGCAAAGTCCAAGGATGAACGCATTCTTCTTCCGTAGACGATCTCATATGGACTTAGGCCAGCTGAGCTGTGCATTTCGGCATTGGAACAACTTACCAATTACGGTAGACAGACATCGCAACTGTCGTCTTTGTTGCCAACATAATGGCTAACCATTTTAATAATTGTTCTGTGGACTCGCTCGCCTCTTCCAGTTCCATCAGGGTGTGCTGGTGTAGTCCTGTAGTCCTTAACTGAGTTATTTGCATGAGCTTAAAAGTCTGTTTAAGTAATTCACTCATAAAATTCGTTCCTTGATCACTTATTATACTTAATGGTGATCCAAACTTAAGAATCCATTCTTTTACAAAAACTTTAGCTATAGTCTCAGCACTCTCATCAGGTATTGGTATCATGAGAAGGTATCTATAGAAATGATCTAACATTGCCAATATGTATTTGTTTCCATCTAAAATAACGCTGGGCCTCTGCAGTAACCACAGTGGCAGACGGTTAAAACTCGGGATTTGGGAGTGGTGGAGCAAGACAGATTGTAGCACATTTGTTAGTGCAGGTTCCCTACATCAGGGGCAGGTATGCAGTCAGGGGCAAACCTATTGTTTTCGTTTGATTGGCAGGTACTTAACCTATTGTTGTCCTTTGATTGACAGGTACTTAACTTATTGTTCTGTTAAGTGCTTTTCCATGTCACCCCCATTTCCTTTCGATTGACAGGCACTTAACCTATTGTCCTTCCCACTACCTCCCCTTCCCCAACCCCCTCCCCCCTCACTGCTACAGGTACACTTTCAGGTCTGAGTTATTGGAATAGGCCCCCTGTCACTCTTATCAATTTGATTGACTACTTAATTAAATTGATCAATTAGCTAACCTCTCTGGTGGGAAAGTGCCACGCCCCCCTGCCTCGACCACCCTGGTGGGAATTTCAATTTCCATCAGGACTATGCAAGCTCTACTAACCTAAGAAAATGGTGGAAAGATAATTTAGGTCACATTGACTACTTTTTTAAATTGATCAATTCATTAAGCTCTCTGATGGGAAAGTGCCACGCCTTCCTGGCAGGAAGTTCAAATTCCATCAGAACAATGCAACCTCTACTAACCTAAGAAAATGGCGGGGGAAAAAGGGCACCTCCACTAACCTAAGTCATCCGACTGCCACCTCTTCCTAGGAATTGGCGGAAAAAGCCTCAGTTGATCGATCATTTGGAGGGTATTCGAGAGTAGTGTATGGAATATTGTTTAAACAATTTAGACACTGTGTGTAATGTTGTTTATTTAAGCAATTTAGGGGATTCAAAGCATTGTATGGAATATATGGAAACTGTTGGAGAGGAAGGATCTCATAAGAGGAAATTCAATGGCATATTGTTTATTTACAAAAAAAAATCTGTTTGTGGGGGTTGGATTTCTCTTCCTTATCATTCCCTGCTGTCGGGAAACACCTAGGTCTTGTAAGAAGTAATTACATGGAGCAAACATGATGAATAGCCTAATGTTTGGCACTGTACTCTAGTACTCTAATGTTTGGGTCTTTGTCGGCACTTAACCTACTGTTCTGTTGAGTGCTCTTCTGCTCCATGTCACCCACTCTCACATTCTATCCCATTAACTACTGAACCGCTAAAACCACAGTCATATAAAAATTTATGCAAATTAATTAAATCGGTATTCTTCACATTTATGGGGGTAGTCATTTTTTAATTCGCAGCATCCTATTGGTTGGTGAAATCGATGGAATATAGTTTAAACATAAGATTGCTAATAAAAAAACACATCTCGCCACTCGACACTGCTGCTCCCACTGCAGCTGCTGCCACCGCCGCAGCCCACCACCGCGAGCCACCGCCGGATGCAAGCCAGCAGGAGCCACACAGCTGCAAATGAAAGTTCAGTTTACAGTTACAATTCTTCGAGTACTATACTGTCATCACAGAACTCCAAGGCGCGCTCACACTGCTCCCATTCGCGATATCACATAGCTGTGGTATGGTCCAGCACCGACAGAGTAGCACAGGGAGCGTTGTTCCTAGTGCATCATGAGACACGTGTCTAACCCTCCTTAACTGCCCAGCATGAGTGACGCAACGCCGCGAAGTGCATGGGCGTAGATACAAACCTTCGCAAGTGCATCCAACAAGCTTCTTAATCTTATACAGATGCCACGTAACTATATAAAAAATAAGAACCGAGTCAACCTCGCGGAATTTGTATAGTGTCCCAGAAATAGTTAACGCTCGCTTTCTTGATGTCTCAGCTTGTATGCACGAAAATTCTTCCCCTAACAGAACCTGTTTACGCAAATAATGCAGAATAACGTCGAATGCAGTCTCCCTCGCAGACCTAATGTGGTACCCACTCCATCACGTGTTACCCTTCCTGCTTCCAACACACAAAAACGTTCCCTCCGCTATGTAGAGTCTCCTATATCCCAGCACAAAGGATGTGAATAAATCGAAGATCATGATCGGTTGTTATCGAATCTACCCACCATATTACCAGTGCCACCAGTATCGAAGCACCGTCTGCCTTTTTTCCTGCTGCAGACTAGATTTTCAGCGGTTATTTTACACAGATCGCCATATTGCACTGGCAATTAAATCTTACAAACTACCATACATATCGTCAAATATTGACAGACTATTACTCATTTATACTGCTCTCCCACCGAGGACAGGAGCCTCTCCCACCGTGGACTGGAGCTTCAAAATTAGAACATGAAACTGATCTGCGACCCATCAATACATCACCGCATATCCTACATAACGTCAAATACGGAAACACTGCTACTCATTTACACTGCTCTCCCACTGAGGACTGGAGCCTGAATATTAGAGCGCGAAACCGATCTCCAACCTAGCAATATATATTTAAAAAAATGGTTCAAATGGCGCTGAGCACTATGAGACTTAACATCATAGGTCATCAGTCCCCTAGAACTTAGAACTACTTAAACCTAACTAACCTAAGGACATCACACACACCCGTGCCCGAGGCAGGATTCGAACCTGCGACCGTAGCAGTCCCGCGGTTCCGGACTGCAGCGCCTAGAACCGCACGGCCACCGCAGCCGGCAGCAGTATATCACCGCATACCGTTGTCAATGTAATAAACATACAATTCGTATCCTGCGCCAAACAAAATCAGCCCTTTAACATCATTCGTACCTATACCGCGAAGACTGACAGTACCGTATATATTCCTCACAGCACGAGATGATATCCTGCAGCCGACGATCACAAGTCATCCACTCCCCAACGTGTGACCAGATCACCCTCAGCAGACCTAAGTCGCTCTCAGAGCTGTTCTACAAATTCGGGCTCGTTTCCCCTCAGCACAAACACGTTATTGTTTCTGGTCCGAAAATGCTTCCTTGCTTTCTCGCTTTTCTACACCCATCTCCAGACTCAGGGATTACAAGAATACATGTATTTTCGCATGGTTCACCATAATATTATACCATTTTCGCAGTACTTCTCGATATCAAGCACTAGCATCTTACCGATCGCTCACGCTACATAATTCCGAAGATATACTGGGAATTATCTCTATACGAACCCGAAACTTTAGCTAGGTGGAGCGTGCTCTAGACCGCTGAGTAACTAGAAACAGACAGACGAAAAATGATATTTCCACCCACAAATACCTATCTCGATGATGTAACAGAGTCCGGCCGCGGTGGCCGTGCGGTTCTAAGCGCTGCAGTCCGGAGCCGCAGGACTGCTACGGTCGCAGGTTCGAATCCTGCCTCGGGCATGGATGTGTGTGATGTCCTTAGGTTAGTTAGGTTTAAGTAGTTCTAAGTTCTAGGGGACTGATGACCTAAGATGTTAAGTCCCACAGTGCTCAGAGCCATTTGAACCATTTTGATGTAACAGATTCGACATCATCCCTATAGTTTACAAGGTCAACCAAGGTGTTTTTCACGTCTAGAGAAATAGTAAACGTGTCTTCGACATGCTAGATGCACACTCCACAATCAATTTTCTCTCAATTAATAAAGACGTGAAGTGTGCAGAAGCAGTCAACTGAACAATTTTCATGGGAGAGAATAATGGACCAGCGCAAACGCACCTCCATAGACAATCTTCTCAAATTTCCACTTGATCACGAAAGCTGCCCAACACACACTAAGTGTTAGTTCTCTATTCGGTCGTCTAGAGGACGACAAAGTTAACTCAGATACATTAATACACTCCAACTGGCCTCTGCCTTCGGATGGCTGCTGCCGTTAACGGTAAACGTAAATCATTCCCGCACAGGTCACCGGCGCTGCAGGCCAAGCACTCACAGGAAGAAACAATCATCCTAAGAAATCGGTCACATTTATATTTTATCATTATACATAGAATTGGATGTTACCATCACAGTCTCAATTGAACAGCAATCGACAATGAGCAAAGTATAGGAAATACACCCTGCAGAAGGCTGTGGCTCTGGAAACGGAAATATCTGTACCTTCCTTACGACTGGACATAGTCATTTCCTTTAGACATGTCGGAACACAAACACATACATTATAAGCCTTATGCTCAAATGCGAACATATCATGCACCTCCCACTACATACTTGACCAATAAATGATTCCACACGATGCAAAATAATACTGACCGAAAATCAACAATGGGTGGGCATGTCTATTAGGTTTATCTTGCGAGTGCTACCACTGTGTCTTAGAAAGAGAGATGTAATCGGCCAGATGTTAAAAAACCACATCGCTACAACTATTGTATGTTACTGTCACAAGCGGTCTTAGTTCTATAGGCGCACACAAGTATGCATTTTAAAAGCTATACCCGCTTTACAAATGAGGTATTTCATTACTTCTGAATGAGGTGGTGTTTTCGGAACGTGTATTATCAGACGAACTCGTAGCCCACGATGCAACCTCGTGAAAAAATTACCGCATTTTGAAAGTGATTCATCTATGGAACATGGTATGTAAGCGGTATTTGCGACTCCCTCACACCGCCCCAGGTAGATAATTCTATAGTATTTGTAGCGCATTCTATCTCGATACCATATCAGAGGTTCCGCAATATATCCTCCGAGTTATAGTAGATGACTGATTGAGAAGGAACACAAACCGTAGTAGTAGATGGTGTGCTGATTGATGTCGTAAGAAAATGTACACTAGCTTCTCAGATCTCTAGTGTTACGCTATCCGCTAGATATGATGTCTGGGATTTGGAAACAGCTGTTTCCATTCAAGCACATACCTGCGTTGGACCCTATTGACAATTCCTTTAATGATTACAACTTTTACTCAATCATATTTCTGGCACTCCCATATCTCGAACCGAGTCACCTTTCCCGAGTCTAGCTGCTACAGTAAAATTCCAACGTGGTTTTAATTAGCCACTACGCATCTTGCAACTGATCCCATTTCTACAGCTTTCCACATGTGATCGTTTCAATTTAAGTCAAACTGAGCAGAAGTCGGAGAAAGACATATCCACCACCTTCTGAAACACGTGTTTCCAAGAGAACGACCTGAGGTAGTGCAACACGACCATGTTTTGACCATTCGGCGGAAATGCGCGCAATGTGGTACATATCCAAACTAGATACAGATACTACAGTCCGAAGCAGATCAGTGTCCATTCAGATTAATCAGCCCAACATGCTAACATCGCTATTCTCTACCACCCAACAGAGAAAAATTACGAACTATGAAAGGTCCACTAACTTCATCCGATATAGAAGTCACCTAGGTACGAGTGCTGCCACAATGATGCAAAGCTGCGGTGCGGTCCAGTGCAGAGAAGATTTCGCAATGCTTCCCAGAATAGCGCAGCATTCAGCCCTCCAAGCATTCCTAACGGTATACTCCGTCCCTCACCGAATTTACACATCAAACTGCTGCTGCTGCTGCTACTACTGCTGCCTGTGTGGCATGATCCTATTAAATATACAGGCAGTGCAGAGGGCACTTTAAAGTATGGTCACCTATACTCTAGGCGAATGATCGTATCCCATAGACTCCTTCTCTGCACTGGACCGCACCGCAAAAGACGCTCCCTCTGGTCCTGTTTGGTTGTTTGAAACGCTGTTGGCCGGCCGCGGTGGCCTCGCGGTTCTAGGCGCGCAGTCCGGAACCGTGCGACTGCTACGGTCGCAGGTTCGAATCCTGCCTCGGGCATGGATGTGTGTGATGTCCTTAGGTTAGTTAGGTTTAAGTAGTTCTAAGTTCTAGGGGACTGATGACCACAGCAGTTGAGTCCCATAGTGCTCAGAGCCATTTGAACCATTTGAAACTCTGTTTTCTAACGCGCTTTTATACAATGCCAAACATTTCGTATTTCTGCCGCGACTTCGAGGCCTGTGCCAGGTTCTAAACTGACATTAAGAAGTTCTGATCCATGGCCTCTCGCAGGAAACCAGACATTGCACAGTGTAAATCATGTTCTTATGGCGGATAGCATAACATACCACGCATTGGCTGATTTTAAATGAAAGACACTTACAACATAAGCAAACTGGAATAGTTTTACAGCGTCTCCAAACTACAGTCCAAAGGTGATTCACGAGCTCTACATTTAGACTCGTCTCTCACACTGACGGAATAGCTAATGGCTCTGCGTTCCCTTTCGACTGATTCCTCATATTGCACGCATGTACACGGTCAGTGTTTCGGTGCTATCCACCCCAGAAGGTGCTGTCAATCCACCAAAATTCTTTCCACGGCTCAAACAAGCGATATCAGTAAATAATTATGTGGTAACCAACAGCGTACCAGTTCTCGTATGGGATGGAAAAGACACCATCGATGTACTCTAATAATAATCATCACAGTTGATAGCGCGAACAATTTTAGCACTTTTACTGTAACTTGAACACTGGCCAATGATGTAACAGCATATTTTCTCAATTTCAGTATCATAGCTAAACCACCCCTTCTCCACTTTGCGAGTATCATTGTGAACATGGATAGATGACTGTGCAGTACATCCATTCACTGTTAATTCTCGAACACATAAATCATCAACGTACACCAGACAACGATCTACATATTTCTATCACCTCGAGCATAGTGTTTAATTTACGATCTATGTCTACTCTTATGGGAGTCACAGAGCATTCTCACTGTCTTAGTATAAAATTAGAGTGTGAAAGACCCTCCTCACACTGTCATTGACCAGCCTGTCCTGCTGCACCGTTAGCGAATTAATCTGCAACCGATCAGAAGAAGACCGTTACACTCCACGTCTCGTGAATGAATGGAGCTTTACGAATCCTAACCTGTCCAAGTGCTCGAGATTCCTCGAGATGCGGCCATTTCGGAAAGCTTATCGATGTATAGAAACAGTTTTCAAAGTATCATGATGTAATAGCATACGGTTAAGAAGAACAAGAAACGACTGACTTTTATGCGAGACTGAGCTCCAGAAGGATGGAGTTCGACGCATTTTTACGTAAATCAACCAAGCTATCAACTCTAAAGTATTGTTCTAGAGTCTAGGATCGCTACCTGGACCGTATTGGTAAGAGTAAACATAAACACACGCACTCAAAGGCTACAACGTTCTGCACTTAAAACGGGCTATAATGTTAGATCTCCTGCGTTTCCAACCTATCAGTCGTATGGAATGTAGCGCTGTTAATATTCCAAAGTGAGAAATACATTTTAAGAGCGTGACATACATCCTTCTTCCCGGTTTCTCTACGATAAACTATGTTATCGAACCGTAAAACGAAAAAACTACTTCGGTAAAACATTTTCTCTGCGTGATACGAGCACAATATCGCTTTCCAGAGACGTATAGTGTCCACCGCTCACATCTGATCACGGTTCAGGAACTACATGATGCCTGCATCAGGCCTATATAAAATGATCGTCAGTAACGGAGAATACATCCTACAAGGAAACAGAAAACGCATAGCAACAGGATCCAACATGTGAAAATTACATGACATTCCGTCACTAACTCTGTAAACAGCACATTTGTCAGGCAAATGTGTACACGAGGATTGCAGCGCCTCAGAAGCACCTATCGCTAACTTAGTTCTGACGTTGAAGGTTCGATTTTACACCCAAGATGCGACAGGGGGATGGAGTACATGGCATAAATCAAAGTTCGTTTAGAGGAATGTGTGAAATTTCATCACACATGAGATGGAAGTCCTCTGATGACCGCCGGCCTTACCGTTAACGATCGCAAGTCGACAGTGCTTCAAACCACATACAGAGCACGTGGGTGTATACGAGTAGAACGCAGGCTATGTCAAGCGACTGATGCATCCGGACAGAACAGTGGGAAAATTGACCTGCAGCAACTTCTGCGTATCTACAATGCATCAGTCAACCATTAAATCGTACCTCGTTACAGCTCCATCTCAATCGATCTCCCCATCCACTCTCTGTTATCCTTTAACGCAGATGCAAGTAAGTTTAGAGGTGGATGGTTCTCTGTCTTCCGAAAAGCATCAGATACAGTAGTCAACTCGCGTGTATCACTGGTACCTCAATGGACATACAGTATAATGCTGCCTCGATGGAGAAAAATTGACTGCTTCCCTGATTCCCTTCGTTTCGATGTCGACGTTTTCTCGATTTCCTCTTGTTGCTGCATACATGCCTCCATGTACAAATTGTCGGCCTGAACCAGAAGATACGCAACTACTTTCTCAATTTTTGACAGATGTGCTTTTCCAGAGTTAGTGACGGAATGACTTATAATTTTCACATGTCAGACACTGCTACTATGCGTTTATCTGTTTCCTTGTAGGATCTGTCCCCCACTACTAACGATCATTTTATAAAGGCCTGATGCAGGCATCGTATAATTTCTGAACCGTGATTGGATGTGAGCGGTTGACACTATACGTCTCCGAAAAGCTATATTGTGCTCGTATCACGCAGAGAAAATGTTTTACCGAAGTAGTTTTTTCGTTTTACGGTTCGATAACATAGCTTATCGTAGAGGAACCGGGAAGAAGGATGTATGTCACGCTCTTGAAATATAATTCTTACATTGGAATATTAACAGCGCTACATTCCATACAACTGATAGGCTGGAAACGCAGGCGATCTAACATTATAGCCCGTTTTAAGTGCAGAATGTTGCAGCCTTTGGAGTGCAAGTGTTTATTTTTTCTCTTGCCAATACGGTCCAGGTACCGATCCTAGACTCTAGAACAATACTATAGAGCTGATAGCTTGGTTGATTTACGTAAAAATGCGTCGAACTCCATCCTTCTGGAGCTCAGTCTCGCATAAAAGTCAGTCGTTTCTTGTTCTTCTTAACAATATTGCCCCTGAGTGCATATCTGCCCCTGATGTAGGCAACCCACACTAACAAAATGGACTCTTTCTCTCCTAGCCCCACTACTTTCGGGGTTGGACTTGCTCCACACTGTGTGACTCCAGCACCCGCAGCATGTGGATCCAAAACGGCCATGTGGCTTGTGGACAGCTGAAGAAAAGGCGTTCCAGAGGTGGCCGAGAAACAGTAAGGTGTGCGGGTGGGTATGGGTAACGATCCTACATCATCTAGTCCTATTCTTTCATATGGTTCACTTGTATCTGGCAGTTCTTGCAATGGTGCTCTACTTTTTCCTACATTATTCCGTCTGTTACAGGAATCACATTATGAAACAAACTCGAAAACGTCGTCTTTGCGGCACGGCCACCAAGACATTTTAGCTATTTTAATGTTTGTTGCTTTTTTACTGCAATGTCCTGCTAATAAAGAATCGTATTGCTCTCTCATGATTTGCTCTTTCGGGCTTTCTGGAATAACTAGATGGTTTCCTTTACTAGTAATTTTGTACATTAATCTAACTATTTCGACAAAACGTTCATCACTTTTCCGTAATTTGCATTTTGGATCTTCTTTTGAGCTGCCTTTAACTCTCCTTCTAGACTTATTGTAACACAATCATTGACTTTTCGACTCGTTGCATCAGCATTCCCATGTTATTTACCAGGTCGCTGAATAATCTTAAACTGGTACTCACTCAGTCTTAATGCCCATCTTGTTACCTGGAAGTTTGATCCTTTAAGCTCAATAACCATTTAAGTGCGGCATTATCGGAGCACAAAGATCCTTCTCAGTAGTAGTATAATTACATTCTGCTTTGTTTAATTGTTTGGAAGCAAATGAGATTGGATGTTCATGACCATCAACTTCTTGAGACAAGACTGCAATTTTGGCAAAATTGGATGCATCTGTTGAAAGAATAAAAGGTTTACTGAAATCCAGATAGGCTAACACTGGGGCTGCCGTTAGAGCAGTTTTAAGTCATTCCATTGTATTTTGGCATTCTGTTGACGAATTAAATGTGGCTCCCTTCTTCAGTAGCTGTGTCATTGGACGTACTATATTCGCATAACCGGCCATAAATCGTCTGTATAAATTTGACACTCCCAAGAATGATTGTAGTTCTTTCAAATTCCGTGGTGCAGGAAAATTATTTACATCTTCAATTAATTTTGGATCTGGTTGAACATCTTCACTGGTTATAACATGACCAAGGTAGTTAACCTTACCTTGTGGAATGTCAATCCTAAGGGCCCAGGTTCGATTCCCGGCTGGTTCGGACATTTTCTCGGCTCAGGGTCTGGGTGTTGTGTTGTCCAGTCCGCAGCTCGTGGTCGTGCGGTAGCGTTCTCGCTTCCCACGCCCGGGTTCCGGGGTTCGATTCCCGCATATGGCATACGAAGATACTTGTATACTCCTGTTGCAGTTACAAATGATGTTTTTCCTTGATCATCTGGATGCACTGTTAACTGGTGATAACCAATTGTTAAATCACAAACTGAAAAAATTCGGCATCTGCCCAAGTAATCCAAGGTTTCCACTAAATTTGGTAAGGGGTAAATGTCGGGTGTGGTCATAGCCTTCAAAGATCGGTAATCAACACAAAAACGGAACTGTGGTTCTCCAGAAATTGATTTCTTCTTTATAATTACAACAGGCGAACACCGCGGTGGGTCTGAAGAATCTCTTGGTTTTATAATTCCGGCTTTTAATTGTTCTTTAACCATGTCTTCGACCAACTCTCTTTGACTAAATGGTATTCGGTAAGGTTTCTGTGTGGTTGGGGCTGCATTCCCTGTATGAATACGATGCTGAACTAAATGAGTGACAGGTAAATTTGCACTTTCTCGGAATAAATCTGTATACTGCAACAAAATAGGCGCTAAAATTTTCTGTTCATCAGCTGTCAAATGTTCTATCTTCTTCCAAATCTTGCGCTTCAATTCATTATTAATTCGTCTCCTCGTTCTAATTTTGCGGTACTGTTACCAAAACCTGTGTTTATAACTACAGCGTTTGTTACTTCATCTGGAATCTGTATTACGTCACTTTTACTTACGCTCGGCACTTCAGCGACTTTCGTTCCTCGTGGCAAAACAACATCCTCATTGCTCACATTCGTTATTGTAACCGAGACTTAAGTGACATCCAGTCTCACCATTGTAGCAACACCTACACTTCTGGCAATATAACAATGCATTGTATCCAGTAACTCAGTTTTCTTGGATCGCTCAGTTAATAACAAAGTTCCTTCCTTGCATCGGGGTGACTTCAACGAAGATTGTCTTTCCTGCTCCCTTGGGAATTTGCTGAGGCTGAGACGGTTTGAACTGATGCATCGTTTGGACGGTCCATTCCCACGACGTCAGTATCGCTGCTCCTTTGAGTACAATCTGAAGAACGATTCCCTGGATTGTCATTGCTATGGCCTGGTTTGATCTTTCTTTCTGCGACAAATATCTCTCCCTCGTTAGCGGACAAGAAATCAAATCCAAGTACACCGTCATAAAGCGTTTCGTTATTTGAAACTACTTGCACCCTTGATGTGTATTTATCTTTATTTTCACCTTCTCTTGGCCTTGGTCAAGAATTAATTCTACGTCAACTTCTCTATACTTACGTAGTTTTCCTCCGTTTAACCCTCGAACTTTCAATAGCGGCGGTTTCAATTTATCCCGTTTATCTATGCAACATCACGTTAATGAGGTCTGTGCTCCTGTGTCAATAAGTAGTTTGATGTTTCTCCCACGATATATAAGATCTATCACGAAGTCATTTTCGGTCTGATTTTCGCTGGAACTAACAGGAATCACTGTCTCTGGTAGGGGGCGGACGGAGTGGTGGCCCGTACGTCCCCGCACTCGTTTAAAGATCTGGCAGATTGTCTCTTGTTCTCATTACCTTTCTTCTTCTTGCGACAGTCTCTCGAAAGATGACTCTGCATCACACAATGATAGCAGATTCGATTCTCTTTACAATCTTTACGCTTATGACCCAGCTTATTGCATCTGTAGCATTGTACTGTTGTGTTGAAAACTCTGCGTTCTTGTTTCTGCATCTCATTCGGTCGTCTTAGTGCTTCGGCGAAACCTACGGCTTATTCTACTGTTTCCTGAAACGTTTTACATCGTGCCAGTCTAACAACTTTGCTTATTTCCTCTCCGTACAACCCATTAATAAATGTGTTCAAGGCTCTCTGGTCGGCTTCGAACAACTGAATGCGATTTTCATTTCATCTTCTACTAACTCGTACGTCTGAGCGTTGATGTTTCGAATTCTGTCGGCAAACTGCTCGATAGATTCGTCTCGTCACGTTCGCAAAGTGTAAAGCTGCTCTCTGTAAAATGTGATCGCGTTTTCACGTTTAAATCTCTGAACAACAACCGTTCTAAACTTATTGTAATCTCCTGTTTTCACGCAAATAGGCTCCCTGAATTCTTAATTTGGCAACCACTAGCTTATCGGAATCTGCCCATGATACTAACAGGGTGGCACCTTCAGGTTTACGAAAAAACTCTTTCACATCATCTTCAGGTTTACCGCTAAACACTGGTACTGATGGCAATAATGAAAAATTATTTATTGTAGTTGCAGTTGTACTGCATGAACTATCATTTGATAAGTCTTTTGGAATTTTACATTCTCTTCTTTCTGCTTTTAACTGCCGAATCTCTGCTCGCAGGTCCTTAATAACAGTTTGTAGATCGACAACGTTACTCTGACTGGACTGTGGCATTTCGTCTAATTTAACGCCAATGAGTCACTCAAGTGTAAAATAAAAATCCATTACTGCTTTTCGTGTTCTACCCAAACTGGTGTAAACCAATCTGAATTCCAGCGCTGGATGTCTGTGCATAGTCGGAAGATGTTCATGCTGCTGCTTCTTGAAGTTCACGTTGTGCTGCACCTCTTCAGGACTGTAGGTTTTCCACAATTATCCTCATGCTGACACCACTTCTATAAGGAGGTTGTTTGTATTGTTACCCCCGGATAATAATTACACAAAATATTTGTCAGGATTCGTAAGCAGTGGGTCCCTGCAGCAGAGAATACGCGAACACCGAGAAGTAAGTTTAAACAGTTTATTAACAAAAGACTGATTATAAAACATGCACACTACACGCACCCATCATCACTGTGGCTGACATCCTAACACTGGCTATCTTATCTAGAGGCTCCATGGTGAGCTAAGAAAAGAGACATTTTCGCGCCAGAGGCCGCGCTAGTTATACGGCCTGCTGTGGTGCACTGCGGCCGGACGCACGTCTACTGACCAAGCAACTTGTTAGCATTATAAGATATGTTGGGTGGTGAGCGCGTGTTCCGTATGTACGGCTACGTGCAAACCTGTAGACTGTTACATGAATCATTTTCCATCACCTGTGGTAGCATTTATTGAACCATGATCGGTTTGTGTTTGATGCACCAGAGCTGTATGATAATTTTTTGTTTGGTTTGGAATGATATGTAATTTTTTAATTGATGATCCATGAGCTTTTCCTGCCAAGTGCATGAGGGAGAACTGCTGTGTTCCAGCCAATTTTCAACCTGTCCTTGCTGGTGACAGTGACCCATACACCAAGGTGAGCACCTCTGATTCATTCACTCAGGGGTAGTGGAATGGGAGGGATTGGTGGAAAATGTCTCTGAAAAGGAAACTTACAGGTAATAGAGTTATTAAATTCCTGTCTCAACATTTTGTCAGTCAAACACGTTTCCTGCCAAAAATAAGGACAGCATCTTATTCTCCAGCATTTTTCCCGCCAATTCACAAGTGGGGGAGGGTAGGGGAGAAGTCTTTGTTCCCACAAATAGATTAAATACAGAATACGCAAATTGAATTGAACAGTATATTATTACGTCAATTGACATTGATTTGAATTTCGTTTCGAGAGATCCTTCCTCTCCAGCAGATCAGCACAGACTGGATCTGTTTCCCAACATTTTTCAGATTAGGAGGGGGGGAAATGGGGAAGGGGAGGGTGAGGGATTTCGCAGGAGGGGTCAGGTGAGTCATAACTGAAGAAGTATACCTTTTCCCAGAGGGGGAGGATATGGGGTGGTTGGTTTCTCAAAAGGATAGATTATCCCTAGGGGATCATAAATCAGCCCCCAGAGTGTCATAAATCAATTAGCTAAACAATGGGTTAAGGCTAGGGGGAGGGGTCAATTTGCCCCTGAATGTATGTTTGCCTCTGTATGTATGCAACCCACACAAACAAAAAGTGCCAGAATTGCCTTTGCCCCACCACTAACATTTAATGGACAGTGTGTTTTGGTCCAACTAAACCTATCATTGACTGAAAATAGTTATATTTGGCAACTTGGAGATCTTTTACAGCCATTCATGGACTTCGTAGCCCCATAAGGGGCCTCCCGGCCAATGACACCAAACGCTCATTTCCATTTCCATGGACTTCATGTTCACAAACAACGATGGAATTTTTATGGATGACAGTTCACCATGTAACTGGACCACAATTGTTCACCTTTGGTTTGAGGAACATTCTGGACAATTCGAGCAAATGATTTGGCCACCCAGATCGCCGAGAATGAATCCCATCGAAAATTTATGGTACATGATAGAGAGGTCAGTCCATGCACCAAATCTGCACCAGCAATGCTTTCGCAATTATGGAGTGCTACAGAGGCAGCATGGCTCAATACTTCTGCAGCGGACTTGTAATAATATATTGAGTCCATTCCACGTCAAGCTGCTGCACTGTGCTCGGAAAAGGAGATCCAACATGATATTAGAAAACTTTTGTCACCTCAGGTTATGGTAGGAACTCGTCAATCCAATCAAAATTGTGGTCTGATATTCCATATTTTGCTTATATGGCGACAGCAAAAATTGTATCAAACGTAATGCAACCTTTATGCTGGTTTCTACTGCCTTCCAGGTCGTGGGAATGAAGAGAGCGAGTTGAGTTCCACACAACCATTGTTTATGGAATGCATGTTGGTATTCTGTCTCCAGATAAGTCATAAGACGTCTCCCAGAACTCGACAGTCAACTGAGGTTAGTGATATAAGCCTACGGCTGTGTGCACCAACTCGACAACAGTTCTTCAAAACGGGAATGACTGCTTAACAGCATGTTGGTAGACAATGCAGCGTTCTTTCTGTTTTACACAAAAGGCACAATCTGTCATGTAATGCATAGTATTTTTTAATAAGAGCTGTGCTTTGCGAAGTCAAAGACTGATTTCCCTGTAAATGTGAATGGTTTTCGTAATTGCAGCGGTTTGATCGGTTGTAGGACCTCTGACTTATGGCACTGTGGGTTTTTAACGAATGTACATGATAAGCATATGTGTAAAAGTTTCAGGACTGTTTGGTGAGCACACAAGACCCGAACAACAATCTACATCTACATCATACTCCGCAAGCCACCTAATGGTGCGTGGCGGAGGGAACATTCTGAACCACTAACTGAGCCCTCCAACCCCGTTCCACTCGCAAGTAGCGCATGGGAAGAATGTTTCTCGGTAAGCCTCTGTATTGGCTCTAATTTCTCGAATTTTCTCCTCATGGTCATCACACAAGACATATGTTGGGGGGGGGGGGGGGGGATGGCAGTAATAAGTTTCCGGCTCTTCCTAGAAAGTGCTCTCTCAAAATTTCAGTATAAAATATCTCTGTTATGCACAACGCCTGCCTTGTAACGTCTGCCAATGGAATTTTTTGAGCACCTCCATAACGCTCTCGTGCCGACTAACGATCCCGTGAAGAAACGTGTCGCTCTTCTTTGGATTTTCTCTATCTTTTCTATTAGTCCTTTCTGGTAGGGATCCCAGATAGATGAACAATTCTCAAGAGTTGGTCGATCAAGGCCTTATAAGCGACTTCCTTCGGGGATGAGTTACATTTCCTTCAGATTATTCCTACTACCCACTACCTTTTTATGTGTCATTCCTCTTAATGTCACTCTGAATAGTTACTCCTGTATATTTTACAGCAGATATTGTTTAAAGCGGTTTGTTACCTATAGTGTAGCTATATGGTAGTGGATTTCTTTTCCTATGTGTACGCAATATGTTACGTTTATTTACGTTCAGGATCAAGTGTCAGAGTCTGCACTATTCATTAGTTCCCTGGAGGTCATTCTGGAATTCGTTACTATCTTCTGGCGTTGGTACTTTGTAATAGACAATCGCATCATCTGCAAACAGCATCCGATGCTTTCTACTAGATCATTACTGTAAACAAAAACGGTTCTATCGCATTTCCTTGGGCTACTCCGGAAATTACCTTTTTATCTGTCGATTTTGTTCCGTTAAGAGCGACGTGTTGCGTTCTGTTTGCAAGGGAGTCGTGAGTCCAGTCGCAAATTTGGTCCAATATTCCGTAAGCTCTTTTTTTTTCACTAAACGGCTGTTCGAGATGGTGTCAAATGCCTTCCTGAAGTCAAGGACCTCGGCATCAACCTGAGCGCCATTGTCTACAGCGCTGTGGATCTCGTGGAGGAACAGAGCGCACTGAGTTTCGCAGGATCTCTGTTTGCAGAACTCATGTTGATTTTTATAGAGGAGATTTTTCTTCTCCAAGAATGTCATAATTCTTGAGCATAAAATATCTTCCATAATTCTATAACAGATTGACATAAATGATATAAGTCTATAATTGTGAGCATCTGCCCTATGTCCTTCTTAAAAACGGGAATGATCTGCGCTTACTTCCAGTCGCTAGGTATCATTCGTTGCTCAAGCGATCTACGATAAATTACTGCTAAAGCCCACGTCACCTAGGACGGCGCTTCCGAGCATAGAGGCGGAGCAATGCGCAGTGTGCTATTGTGTCATAGGAGGTAAAGACGTGTGCTGCTATGATATGTCTAGCGTATGGAAGCTGCGCTTTGGAATTATGCTACGTTGATATAAAGTTGACTTTCACCCGCGTTCGGTGGTCGCGGCTCGGGGTTGTGACGGATCGCGGTCCTGGACGGACGTCTGTGTGTGCTTTGACAGCTGACGAGCGCGTCGACCGCGCCAACTCACGCTTGCGGAAGCCGAGCAGGGGCTGTGCGAGCTCTGAAATCAGATGGATGCGTGACTTCACCATCCTGTGGACAGGGTGCGGAGGGGGTACCTGCGCACGACTGCTGAGTTATTTTGCGAGCAGATCTGCAGTCTCTGTTATGCGTTATTTGGATAGTTTACGAGTACTGAGCGTATCTACACATCAGTGTGAAGAATTATTTAGGAGCAGATTGCTATTGTGTGTACTGAAATTATGATTGGGAGCATGTCTGTGGGTTGTGCAACATGGCCCAGGGCACATCTGGGTGGGTTTTTTGTGATAGTGTGAGAGATATACTGTATGGATAAATAAGTTACTTGAAAATTAAATAGTGTGTTCTCAATCATTACACGCCCCTACAGCGCAGATGAGAGTGATTGGTTTTCCGTCACCATCTCGGTTGCATGCGAGTAGTAAATGTTTTCGTGGCGGCGTTAATCGTGTGTGTCCACGAGCTATGGGCTATTCTGACAATAGACGTGAAGGCAGGTCCAGACCTGAGACGCCGGCGGTATACATGAGAAAAACAATGCATCTTTCAGATGTGTCAGAGGAGACTGCGCTTTCTGGTCGGCTGTCACGAGCACGCGGAAGCTGAACTTGGCTGGAGGCTCTGGAACCCCCCGTCTCCTGTCGATGGCACGCGCGCGCGGCCTGCCTTGGAACGTAATTTAAGGCGCATAGGTGATATCAATTTCTCCAGTGTTAGGCGCGAATGCGACTGTGTTGAGGTCATGTTTGGGGGAGGCCGAGCAGAGACTTTTAGACGGTTTGGCGGCGGGGGGTGTTTCGGTGCGTCTGTTGCACTATTTTGCGAGCATGTCTGTGCACTGTGCTGTGCTTTATTTGGAGCGTTTGAGAGTACAGAACTCGTCTGCGGATATTGTGTACTTCATTATTTAAGAGCAGTTTGCTATTGTGTGGTGAAATTAGGAGCTGTTTACGTGTTTGTGGCCTGTGTCAGATGACCACAGTTGGATCAGTGCGGGTGTTTTGTGACAAATATGCTCCACGACTAAATAAAAGGGCTTGAAATAAATAGAGTGCAGTCCTTCCTTACTTCCCCGAGCAGTACAGCGCAGTCTGAGTGGTTTTTGCGCAAAAACGGCAATCTGGTCAGACTGTGAGTGAGTCGACAAATAACTGGACAAATTTATCTGTAGAGGAGTTACAGGTCTAGATTGGAATGAATATCTTGATGGGTGTGGTTGTGTTGCCAAGTGTAGTGCACTACTGGAGTTCAGAACCTGCCTTAGCTCAGCCTTACATATCGAAACCTATGAGATGCAAAAGTTTCAAAAAGATTTGTCCCAAATAAATAAAGTGCACTCCTTCCATCAGCCTATGCACTGAAATTATTTCCGAAAATTAGGAGTTGTTTGGCTATTTGGACGTAAATGTTTTGCATTATTTACGAATGGTTCGCACGTCTGTAAGCTGTGCTATGCATTATTTTTAACTGTTTACAATTAGCAAGCTTGTGTCTACAGCATTATAAATGAGTTATGTAGGAGTGTTTTGCAAGTCTGGTGTGGGACATGTTGGTGTGATACATATGCTCCATTCCTAAATAAAGTAAATTCGTTCCTCCATCCATGGGCCTAGTGCAGGGTGAGTCCTTTTATCCAAAACGCGTAGGAAGAGGTTGAGTCTTGGTGGCTTAGTTTAGTGGTGATGAGCTTCGTTTGCAACAATTTTCTTAGTTTGGTGGCGGAAGCGCAAGTGAGCTTTGTTTACTGGCAGGATTCAAACTTGGCGCTGGTTCCTAGGAGGGAGTGGCGGTCGGGTAGCTGAGGTTAGTACAAGTGCCCTTTCTTTTTACAATTTTCTTAGGTTGGTAGAGAAAGCGGAAGTGACCTTTCTTTACTGCCAGAATTCAAACTCGGCACTGGTTCCTAGGAAGAGGTGGCGGTCTGCTCCTCGAAAAGTGGTTGAAATTAGGTAGTTGAACACGTTTGCATACATATATGAAGTTGTAAATTGAATTATTTAATATGATTAAAATTGAAATGGAATTTAGTACTTAGGTAATTGATAGGTTAGATGAGCGATGTGGGAGTTAGCTTATTTACAGAAGACAAGACATCCAGGACAATGTCACACCAATCCCTGTATCTGGCACCAGTTTTGATATCATGACACTCCCAAACTGTACCTGGAAAGTTGAAGTCAACCCCTATTAGAACAGCATCATCAGGAAAATTATTAATGATATTCTGGAAGTTCTGTCTGAAGCGCTCTATCACTAAAGGCTCCTGACCCAGGCGGGCTATAAAAGCATCCGATTACCAACTTGACCGATCTTTGATACTTCACCCAGATTAATTCACAATCGGAATCCGTGATAAACTCGCTAGATTTTATCGAATTCTTTACTGCAATGAACCCGCCTCCATGTCTCTGTTCAGACATGACGATGCGAGAATATTGCAATTCAGTGCCTGTTAAATACTTGCTGATGACATTACTTCGTGGAATTTATCGTGGTAATGTGTAGAATTTTCCAATAAGACTTGTACACTGTTAAGTCAAAGTCTGATTCCTTGCTTCCTACAATGAGCACTTCGCTATTTATCCTTCGAATCTCTGAAAGTCTCGATAATAGTACTGTTTTCTGAGATCGAACATCAAGATTGCCTGTGAGCCACGGAGCTCGATGTCATAATTAGGAAGATGCTCATAGGTTTTTTAAGGATAAACATCGCGAGAGTAGATCTGTGGGATTGTCTTATTTCGAACAGTGGAATCACTGAGATGGAAATGTGTTGTTAATGATTTCACTCACTCGACTGCAGATAATGGCTTGCCAGTGGCTTGTATCACTTTGTGTCCAACCTAAAGCACCGCTGAGTCGCTTCACGTAGGCACACAACTTATAACTGGGCAGAAGTGGCGTGAAAGTCTTATACCTACTAGCGTCACCAATAGTTGTAGACGTGATTGAGTAGCCCATTTGATTGGTGAAAGTCTTGCCTTGCTACAACTAGATGAACAGCAACAATTGTCGCAAGTTATGATTGAAGATGGCTGATGGCAGCATACACCCATTTGCAAGCTGCGCAGAAGATGTGCAGTGAGTTAATAGTCAGATATAGACATCAGACACTTCCACTGAGTTCCTAAATCATTTCTAATGAAGGCTAATACGATTCCTTCAGTGAGGGCAGTACCATTTTATATCCTTATCATTGTGAGCTAACATTTTGTCTCTAATGATATCAATGTAGACAAGACGTATAACTGCAGGCGTAATTCCAACAAGTAGAAAGCGAGCTAGTATTCAATGTAGCACAGGACTTTTAAGTGATTTTTAAGCGATTCCTCACATAAACCGTTCGTGTTTAACGTTGTCCATAGAACATATAACATTTTTAGCAGAGTTCTAAATGGACACGGTTGCGAAATGTAAAGGTGTGACCAATATGCAGAAGGTTTTCATGGTCATAATTGATTGGTGGTTTAGTGGGACTTCTGTCTGCTAGCAAGGTGTTTTTTTATGAGCTTACACATTTCCAAAGGATTTCTAAATTGTTTCTGACAGATGACAGCTTGGTTCCTTCAACAAGGGTGCTTCTGCAGGAAATCTTTCACCGCTCAAGGTTGTGAGTGAGCTGAAATGGTCACACAAGTGGACCTGGCGAAATTCTGTAAGTCTGCTAGTTTATGAGACATTGAAATATGTTCGACTGTCGTTAGACATTGAAACAGATTTGACAGTCATCAAATTTAGAGTTATTTAAGGTCATAGGGACTTAAGTTTCGTGAAAGCTACTCTGAAAAATTGTGGACGAAGTTTGGACTTTAAATTTATTGCGTGAAGCGGCAATATGATGGGGCATTGAATATTTTGTGTATTGATTAGTAGCCATTTAAACTAGAAGTGACTCACTTTTGGTGATTGTGTCGAGGAACTAATAATAATTGAAAGTGTTCCTGGACTTTATGTACACCCTATATGGACACACACACACACACACACACACACACACACACACACACACACACACACACACACACACACTTTTATACTACATTAAATAGACATTTTTTAAATTTTTATATGTGGAAAATAAATCGTTATCATTAAAATACTATGATTCTTTTTTGCCTCTCATATACTTTAAATTCAGCTGGGATTGTATTCAAACCAGTTGGGGCACGAACAGACTTCGATATGCTATCAGGACTTGGGGTATGCTAGCTGTAAACTCTGTTTGTATGGAGTTTCTGTTTATAGGAGTAATATTAGTAGAGTTAGGTATGCCAGACATACATGCACTTATACATTCCTCCCCATTTTTTATGTTTCAGCTCACACTCGCTAACATCACTGAAGAGCACTTTGACATATGGTCGTCATCTATAAAGTCTCTGTATGGTGATCCATATTGTAGCATATAAGTCATGTAGATTCATAGCACGTGGATGCTTTAAATATATGCACTGACGGGTCTTGAAATGTTAATTTCAACAAAATCACACCACACACGTCGATGATTGTTACACCGTTGCTGCCAAAGATATCAAAGCCTGATGAGAACTGCTAGTGACACACAAGTGGATATCTGCGATGGGCCACAACCACAGCCAAGTTCTGCAGATATTTTTGACAGGTCTTGCCCACCGGTCTCAGGCCCAGCATTAACCACTAACATGTAGGCCACGGCCATCGGTTCTAGTTTGTCAGATCTGCCGAGAAGTCGGGTCCGTTCGTGTGTGGCATAATCGGCGTATTTTCACGAGTAATCCGTGGACCCAGGACTGTAGTGCATGTTTGACAGCCCAGGAGCCACAGGTGAAGGATTTCAGAAGTTGCGCCTGTCTCCCAGCAAGTATATTGTAGAGTACGACGTTTTATAGGCCCCGTATTGTAGTACATTTTCACATTTCGAAATTCATTTGTATCTTCAGGAGAAAGTACAGACGATACCAGTTAGAAAATTCTGGCAGACGTTAGCAGTTTGTAAGCTATGTACACTTATATTACTGGAAAGAAAAATCGCACAAAATAGGTGAAAAATAAATTTCTGAAAGGCAGTATTTCAATCATATATGTATAATTCGGAGTCACAGAGATACTGAAGCTGACGACTTCAAGAATTACTTACAAATGAGCCCTTATAATTTCAAAGCACTTTTACATGAGTACTTTTAAATTTTTGTTAGCACTCAATAGTTGATTTACAGGGTGAGTCACCTAACGTTACCGCTGGATATATTTCGTAAACCACATCAAATACTGACGAACCGATTCCACAGACTGAACGTGAGGAGACGGGCTAGTGTAATTGTTTAATACAAACCATACAAAAATGCACGGAAGTATGTTTTTTAACACAAACCCACGTTTTTTAAATGGAACCCCGTTAGTTTTGTTAGCACATCTGAACACATAAACAAATACGTAATCAGTGCCGTTTGTTGCATTGTAAAATGTTAATTACATCCGGAGATATTGTAACCTCAAATTGACGCTTGAAACCTCCGACGTTCAGTTGCGCGTTGTAACAAACACGGGCCGCGGTCGGCCAACAGCATCTGCAGGGACATGTTTACGATGACGACCGTGTTTACGAGTGTGACTGTAGTGCACTGTTGTGGTTTGGTCTAGCTGTCGCAGTGTCCGCATGTAGCGCTTGCTGCTGTTGTTATTCTGCATTCGTCTCCGCACGCAGACCAACTGTAGTACACCGTGTTACCAGACGTCTGTGATAGTGTAGTGTTGTAGGAACTGTGACCATGGTGTATTCGAACTCTGAAAAGACGGAGATGATACTCATCTATGGCGAGTGTCGACGAAATGCAGCTGAAGCCTGCAGGGTGTATGCTGAACGGTACCCGGACAGAGAGCATCCAACGTGCCGCACATTGCAATACATCTACCACCAACTGTATGCAACAGGTATAGTCGTAGCACGCAAACGGGTCCGTAACAGGCCCGTCACAGGAGAAGCGGGTGCAGTTGGTGTGTTAGCTGCTGTTGCCAAGAACTCACACATGAGTACACGGGACATTGCGAGAGCCGGTGGACTGAGTCAAAGTAGTGTCATGCGCATACTGCATCAAAATCAAATGGCTCTGAGCACTATGGGACTCAACTGCTGTGGTCATCAGTCCCCTAGAACTTAGAACTACTTAAACCTAACTAACCTAAGGACATCACACACATCCATGCCCGAGGCAGGATTCGAACCTGCGACCGTAGCAGTCGCACGGTTCCGGACTGCGCGCCTAGAACCGCGAGACCACCGCGGCCGGCCATACTGCATCGTCACCGCTTTCACCCGTTTCATGTGTCGCTACATCAGCAATTACATGGTAATGACTTTAATCATCGATTGCAATTCTGTCAATGGGCATTAACAGAGAATGCGTTGCAGTTCTACCTGTTTACCGATGAAGCGGGTTTCACAAACAACGGGGCAGTGAATCTACGGAACATGCATTACTGGTCCGTGGACAATCCTCGCTGGCTCAGACAGGTAGAGCGACAGCGACCGTGGACTGTAAATGTATGGTGCGGAATCATTGGCGACCACCTCATTGGTCCTCACTTCATTGCAGGGGCCCAAACAGCTGCAACATACATCGCGTTTCTACAGAATGTTCTGCCAACGTTGCTCGAAAATGTCCCGCTGGAAACGCGTCGACGTATCAGCATGATGGTGCACCTGCACATTCCGCAATTAACACTAGGCTGACCCTTGACAGGATGTTCGACGGGCGTTTCGTAGGACGTGGAGAACGCATAAATTGGCCAGCCCGTTCTCCTGATCTTACACCTCTGGACTTCTTTCTGTGGGGTACGTTAAAGGAGAATGTGTACCGTGATGTGCCTACAACCCCAGAGGATATGAAACAACGTATTGTGGCAGCCTGCGGCGACATTACACCAGATGTACTGCGGCGTGTACGACATTCAATACGCCAGAGACTGCAATTGTGTGCAGCAAATGATGGCCACCACATTGAACATCTGTTGGCCTGACATGTCGGGACACACTCTATTCCACTCCGTAATTGAAAACAGAAACCACGTGTGTACGTGTACCTCACCCCTCATGGTAATGTACATGTGCGTCAGTGAAAAAGACCAATAAAAAGGTGTTAGCATGTGGACGTAATGTGCTGTTCCAGTCTCTTCTGTACCTAAGGTCCAACACCGTTCCCTTTGGATCCGTACGTAATTCGGTGCTCTCCGATACACACGATCGAACAGCGGAGGAGTGGTACTCAAGCATTAACTTTAGGTTACAATATCTCCGGATGTAATTAACATTTTACAATGCAACAAACGGCACTGATTACGTATTTGTTTATATGTTCAGATGTGCTATCAAAACTAACGGGGTTCCATTTAAAAAAACGTAGGTTCGTGTTAAAAAACATACTTCCGTGCATTTTTTTTATGGTTTGTATTAACCAATTACACTAGCCCCTCTCCTCACGTTCGTTCTGTGGAATTGATTCGTCAGTATTTGATGTGGTTTACGAAATATATCCAGCGGTAATGTTAGGTAACTCACCCTGTATATAGCACGCAGTGCAGCAGATTCTAGTTTAATGCAATTTTTTATATTTAGAAATATTGGATTCCATGCTACAGAAACAAGACACTATAAGACATGAAAGCTGCCATGTTTAGTTGTTTAGCTACTGTGTTTCAGTTATGAGGTTTAGAAATTCACAACAAGGATTGCACCACAAACGTTTACGTGTATGATTCTCAAAACATGGCGAATCATTTATAAGACCTTGCAGGATAAATGTATGAAGGTAGGCATAACAATGCCCTAAAATTTAGAAATTTCAATGTACTTTCATTAAGCAGTGAATATAGAGAAACAACAAAGATTACATATTCAAGGAGGAAAATCTGTGGATGAAGAAGTTGATAGTTTAGTAGTGGTGATCCATTAGATATTCTGTGTGAGTGATGAGTAGTTGTGGTAACACAAACACTGCTGGGCTGGTGATTCG
Source organism: Schistocerca nitens (assembly GCF_023898315.1). Taxonomy (NCBI): domain Eukaryota; kingdom Metazoa; phylum Arthropoda; class Insecta; order Orthoptera; family Acrididae; genus Schistocerca; species Schistocerca nitens. The sequence goes on along the minus strand of NC_064616.1, from coordinate 600,988,298 downwards.
TTGAGTTATGACTTTTTAAATTAGCGCCTCTGGAACAATTTTCAGAGAATTGTTCATTTTATGCAACTTCGCCAAAATGTAGTTTCTAACTGCACTACAGTCAACTGTGCTTGTAGACTGCGTGCTGAGGTTTGCAGTAAATGTGTCGAGGTCTTTGCTTATAGCTTTGGTTTTCATCTTATTTTTCTGTCGTCCTTTGAAAAACTGGAAAACGAAAGAACAGACGTGTATGAGACTAAAGAACATGCTTTTCAATACATTTCTTGTTCCAGAGGAAACAGACAAAACAAAAATGAATAGATGAGGCTCATAGGTTCACAAACAAATAGGAGGTGTACACTCTAGAGATGTGGTGATGGGAAACGCATTTTTGTGAAACCAAGAAACATTGGAGCACTCTATTATATTAATAAGAAGTTTTACAGTGTTATTTTGATGACTATTAATTCTGACTATGAGTTTATTTTTGTTGACGTGGGAAAGGAAGGAAGAATGTCAGATGGAAGTGACATTGAAGCTACGATGTATCACGTGCGCTTACAAAGACGAATACAAAATTTACCATCTAAAGAAGAGACAAAAGAAGGATGAAACTTCGCATTTTTCGGAGATGCAGCATCTCTTTTGCATACGAACAATTTCAAGCCATATTCTCAGCGGAATTTCAGTCATGAGAGTCGTGTCTTCAACTACATATTCTCTCGTGCAGGAAATGTTCTAGAAAATGATTTTGGGCTAATGGCTTCTAGATTTCATATCATATGTGCTACCATTAGCATCGGACCTCAAAATATTATATATGCTGTTACGGCAGTGTGTACACCGCATAATTTTTTGATGCATTCACGAGCTGCATATTGTAATCCTTAGACTGACTGACTGACCGATAAAATTCCGTCACTCACGCGGAAGAGCCTGGTTCGTGGAGCGCTGATACTGAAAAAGGACCTATAGTAAACCACCATAGCTCAATTACCTCCTTTGGACCCCATGAACGGGCGAGAGCAATACGTGCTTTATTACGACAATAAAGTAAAAGTGTCCGGACAGGTTGAAATGATAAAGAAAGGAAAAGCTTAACTTTGTACTTTCCCTGGTCCTAATTCTTTATAAGCTAACTACAAGAATATCTCTAGTTTAATATGGTACTTAGTTGCAGATGTAATGTATGTTTGTGGGTATAATGTAGTGTATTTCAGATGAAAGCTGACTGTAATCAAATATTCATTACCTGCTAATGTTTTACTGTCTACTTCTGCTTACTACTTCCTTCATTTCCACTACCTAGAATTGGCTCATCAACATCATCAAACTCCTCTTTGTTTCTCAATACACCGCATTCTGAACCGTCGGCGTTCCTCTGAGGGTTGTGAAAGTTCGATATGCTCGGAAGAGGACGTTATTGATCTTCTGTAAAATGCAGTAACTCGTAATACCTACAATGAAGAGCCAAACAAACTGGTACGGGCCCCGCGAACACGCAGATGTGCCGCAGCACAACGTGACATGGACTCGACTAATGTCTGAAGTAGTGCTGGAGGGAACTGACACCATGAATCCTGCAGGGCTGTCCATAAATCCATAACAGTACGAGGGGTTGGAGATCTCTTCTGACGAGCACGTTGCAAGGCATACCAGATATGCTCAATAACGTTCATGTCTGCAGGGCCTGGTGACCAGCGGACGTTTTTAAACTCGGAAGAGTGTTCGTGGAGCCACTCTGTAGCAATTCTGGATGTGTGGGGTGTCGCATTGTCCCGATGGAACTGCCCAAGTCCGGCGGAATGCACAATGGATATAAATGGATGCAGGTGATCAGACAGGATGCTTACGTACGTGTCACATGTCAGAGTCATATCTAGACATATCAGTGGTCCCATAACACTCCTATTGCACAAGCCCCACACCATTACAGAGCTTCCACTAGCTTGAATAGTCCACCGCTGACATGCAGGGTCCATGGATTCATGAGGTTGTCTTCATACCTGTACAGGTCCATCTGCTCGATACAATTTGAAACGAGACTCGTCCGACCAGGCAACATGTTTCCAGTCATCAACAATCCAATGTCGATGTTGATAGTGCCAGGCTTTGTGTTGAGCAGTCATCTAGGGTACACGAATGGGCCTTGGGCTCCGAAAGCCCATATCGATGATGTTTCGTTGAATGGCTCACATGATGACACTCGTTGATGGCCCAGCATTGAAATCTGCAGCAATTTGTGAAAGGGTTGTACTTCTGTCACGTTGACCGAATCTCTTCAGTTGTCGTTGGTCCCATTCTTGCTGGACCTTTTTCCGGCCGCAGCGATATCGGAGATTTGATGTTTTATCTGATTCCTGATATTCATGGTACACCTCGGAGATGCTGTGTCCCATCGCTCGTGTGCCGACTATAATATCACGTTCTAACTCACTTAAATCTCGATAACCCGGCATTGTAGCAGCAGTAACCGATCTGAGAAGTGCGCCAGACACTTGTTGTCTTATATGGGCGTTACCGACCACAGCACCATGTTCTACCCGTTTACATATCTCTGTATTTGAATACTCATGCCTATACCAGTTTCTGTGGCGCTTCAGTGTATAAAATAATAGACATAAGACATTTATTTGTAATATAATAATGAATTTAACACAAGATTTCTTTTTTAGCACTCATTGTTTTATTGTTTTATACAGTTTATCCTTCCCTTCCCAACTTCTTTGTTCGCTCTTTTCTGTAACTTGATCTCAAATATTGTATAATCGTTGTTATTACAGTTCGGTCCACTGTTGGAATATCATCTACAAATGTTTCTACAATCTCTTCTTTTTTCCTATGTTTTATATTCTTGTTAGTGTAATGTCTATCACATGTTTATTACCTCATAAATAAAAAAAATTAAAATTTTATATTCAGTGCATTAGTGTTTGTAAAATTATTCTTTCATATAGTGTTCATTAAAAAAATGACTATCATTCCACTTGGGACCTGTGGAAGTTACATTAGCTTATTTGTTTCAGTTGTAAATATCTGTCATGTATTATTGTTTTTCTGACATGTTCCACATCCTGGAGGACCTCTTCACTATGGATCAATTGGAATGAAAGTAAATCTAATATAATCTAATCATGGGTGATTTCCGACAAACAAGGTCTTTTGCGCTACTATTCAATAACATTCTCTATGTGCTCATTGGTCCACGTCTTCGCCATACTGGATGTAACTAGAACTTGCAGTCCTGTAAAAACTGCGGGACAGCTCATGGACCTTCTGTACTGGGCCTGTTGCAAAAATGCGCAGCTGTGTGCCCATTTAATGAGCCCTGATTCCGAGAATTGCAGCGGACCCCCTCTAAGAATTCCCAATTCAGCAACACCCTCAGTCTCATCCACGTACGTTTGTTGAGCACGTTAGTAATGTACTTGTCAGAAATTTTTTAGTTCAGCCTGGTAGATGCTTTAGCGCTTGAAGGTAGGCAAACCACACGCCAGGAATGTTGAAAGGTTGCCTAACACTCAGGCGCTTGGGCAGCAGCCAGACTGAATTAATGTCAAAGTATCTGACAGGTACATTTGGAATGTGCTCAGCGAGGTTATATGGGTGGCACCAAGGGTGTTGCTGAACTGGGGACACTTGGCCATTTTTTTCAGACTCCTCTTAAAGTTGCACTCCCACTTGATCACATCACAGGGGGGCAGGGGGGGCAGGAAACACGAGGGCTGAAAAAGTATAAGTACACTTAGTTGCTTCACATCCAGATTTCGTCTAATGGTTTTGAACAGTCCGTAGTGGTTCCAACCTCTAAATGAGAGCAAAAATTGTGGTCGCACTGCATTCCAAAAGGGAGCTATGACGTTCAGTGAGGATGCAGCCCCACAATGCCTTCAGAGAAGGGTTGAAAAGTCCGAGGGTGTCAGCAGTGTCAAAGGTTGTTCATCACACTGCGAACTATCGTTTTCAGCCGTGAAACGTGTGGGAATCAAGGAAAGGGGTGGTTTCACTGGCGGCCTCTATGCCCGTGAAGCCTTTTCCTGTCGATTCTGAGCGACTGCGTGTCTGAAATGTTTTCCTCGACCTTCCATAAGAAAACGGCGTGATTTCGAGGCTGGGTGTCTCAGTTCTGACGTCCATCGCAGAGACGTCAAAATAAGGGATGAAATGTGGGTAAGAGGGGCTGTGACGACCTTCTCATCGTGTGACACGTGCACAGTGGCGCTGGGCAGGACTGTGCTGAAATTTAGTGGCAATCTAACGTCATTAACCCACCTTACGGAAAACGTGAACTTCTGAACTGTGGCCTTTTTTCCCGAGTACCGTGTTTGAAGCATCGCCCGCCTGACGGTGCCGGTGACTTTTGCACCATTAAAGAGGAGGTTTGTGGGCACTTTATTTACAAATTTCAAACTTATGCATGCCAATGGGAGACAGTTACTCGGATTCGAACACCAATACTTTAAGTCTGTTGCGCAGTGTATTTTCGACTACCAACACTGCAACCCATGCTCGTATCCCTGGGGCAGCCATCTCGGATCGCCCTGCTGCATTCTGATGTCATCAGTGATGTCCTGGATAGTCCATATGGCTATGCTGAGGTCCGCCATCTTGGATTGCCATATTTGATTTTTAACTTAGTAGCCATCTTCGATAGTTATAAGTCTATCTTGGGTCTATGTTTAACACAAGGAAGGGCGTACCCAGGATCTAAACTGGGGGGGGGGGGGGGGGGGGGCAGGTCATACTAGTCTCAGGAAACAAGGACTCGAGACAACATACAGCACTTCTTATTAAATAAAACAGTAAACCAGTGAAAAACTGCTTTTAATAAACATTTTAAATACAAGAATGCACTTGTACAATCCGAGAGAACATGCAGCATTTCTTATTAAATAAAATAGTAAACTAGTGAAAAACTGCGAACATCTTCTGGGGGGGGGGGCAGCTGCTGCCCCCCCCTGCCCCTCGCTGTGTACGACTATGAACACAAGTGACCCACATCCAGTGATAACACGGAGAAACCTAGTAGGATACGACTGTGTCGGAGCTAAGAAGTCTTTGGTAGTACCACTGAACATTTCTGTATGCTATCATGTTGCATCAAGTAACAGAAGTCTTAGGTAGTAGCACTAAACATTTCTGTAAGCTATCATGTTGCATTAAGTAACAGCACCATTTTGGCACAATTGGTGTATGAGTGATACATAACTGTACCAGTCTGTCATGTTCAGCATGTGGTCTGCCCTACAGCTTGTATGCTTTCAATGAATTTTGCTGTAGCATATTAGTGTAGTGGGTAATTTGTTAAATTTTTACTATAACAGGGGAATTTTGTTACTGTTTTGCTGTACCATGAAGTATTTTGTTATAGATACTGTATGTCAGAAGCAAGATGTATTAATTATATCAAGGGATGCAACTAATATGAAACTTACTCCAAATCTTCAGAATATTGTTTATCATAAAGTAGAAAGTGCATCATTGTCACCTCAACAGCATGTGACTGTAACATGCAGCACTTTGTTACAACTGTACTCTAATATGGAATAATTTTTACTGTTTTACTGTGATATAGGGGGGAGGGCTTTGTTATAATTTTGTTGTAACGTAGGATAATTTCTTACAATTTAGCTGTAACGTGACAATGTATAAGGTGCAGAGTGATGGAATCTCCACTGTGCTATAACATAAGTTAGCATTATCAGTCCACTGCAATTATCACTGTTCTACAAAAAAAACCTTTTTTTCTATTTCTGATAAAAAGTATTGTGATCCTAGTTGTAATTTGAGTGCTGAATTGAAAACTGTTTTTGGTTTTTTTCTGTCAGGGATAGTTTATGAGTAATCGCAATTTTATTTCTCTTTTCAGTTTCTGATATAGTGTAGCAAACGTGAGGTGAAATTCGACAAACAAATGCACATCTTTATGATGTTATAAGTTCATCACATTAATAGAGGGTGGGATCTAACATATAACACAGTAACCTTTGTGTATACACTTTGAAGCATTTATTTGACATGAGAAATTACAGAAAATTGACAAACAATGAGCCACTGCCTTCTAATGCACATCACTTTTTTCTCTTGTATTGTGAATCTTTCTTCTCTCGAATGATATTCCAGCAATAATCTGCTAACATAGAGGGTACCCACTTCCCTTCATTGTGCCTTTCTATGATAGAAATGTCTTTATGGAATCTTTCCGCATGTTCATCCGATACGTCACTACAACTCTCTGTGAAGTAGTCCAGATGAGAGTCCATCATATGTACCTTTCAAAGACATATTGCACCCCAAATCCTGATATGCTTTGATCATATCCTTCACCATTGCTTTGTAGTTAGTAGCTCTTCTTCTTCCGAGGAAGTTTTCCGACATCATCTTGAATCAGTCCCATGCGGTTTTTTATCAGTTAAACATGCTTCAAAATTTGCGTCTTTCTGCAGCTCTCTGATCTGTGGGTCCACAAATACACCTTCCTTTATTTTTGCAGCTGAAAGACGGGGTAATTTGGTAGCTAGATATACAAACCCACAGCCTGTTGGATCCATGGCCTTCACGAATTGTTTCATCAGGCCAAGTTTGATGTGAAGCGGTGGAAGTAGTATATATTCAGGAGCTACCAGACTTTCACGTTGTACATTCTTTTCACCAACTTTCCCTCTTCGCCTAGGCCATATCTTTTTCACATAGTGAGAATTTTGGTCTCGACTATCCCACTCGCAAAGAAAACAGGCATACTTTGTGTAGCCTTGTTGCATTCCCAGTTCCATAGCAATTACCTTGAAATCTGCACATATTTTCCATTTGCGTTCATTGTATTTTAATGAATTTAGCATCCTTTGTACGAATTCGTAATTCTCTTTTGTCAAACTAGCGTAAGATACTGGAACAGAGGGTATTTTATTTCCGTTATGGAGCAAAACACCCTTCAGACTTATTTTCGATGCATCTATGAAAAGTCTCCACTCCAGTGAAATATAAATGAAGTTCAGCACTTTCATCAGGCCAGCAACGTCATTGCAAAATGTTAGTGCTTCGTCAGTTGAAAAATAAGAAATAAAGGCATGTTCTCTGTGCCTGAACACACTGATTTTAGTACTTTGGTGCAGTAGATCATACTCTTGTAATCTTGAACCAAGCAGCTGCGCCTTTTCTTTACTTAGTCCTAGATCACGTACTAAATCATTTAAATCTGCCTGTGTTAACAAATGTGGCGATGACTCACTTGTGCAGTGATATAAAGAATCATCATCTGTGATTTCTTCAGTACTACTTATTTCACTGTCACTCAGAATTTGACCTCGAGCTCTTGAAGGTACTGGAAGGTTGTCGGAATGCTGAACTGGCATTCTCGCTGAAAGCAGATCTGGGTAAACAATGTGCCTCTTCGACTTTTTGCTTGTAAAACCCTGAATTTTTGTTAGACAGAAATAACAATCAGTAACATGGTCCTTAGGCTCCCTCCACACCATGGGAACAGCAAACAACGCCACATTCTCTTTACCTTTCCACCACTGAATTAGTTTGCAGTAACATGTAGCACAACAGAAATGTGGTGCCCATTCTTTATCTTGGTCTCCTACCTCTACTCCAAAGTAATGTTTGTATGCTTTCTTTATGACTGAAGAAATTTTCTTCCTATTTCTGGCAAAAGTGAACTTCCCACAGATGTAGCAGAAGTTTTCCGGCTAATATCGACATCCACGATGACGTGGCATTTCTGCAAATTTAAAAATACCACTTTGGTAATACACCTGTATTAAATTAATAGTAGGGAACTAAAGGAACGCTGATGTGTAAAAGCAAGCAGTCGTTTTACCTTCAGCACCAGGCTCAATCAGTTTACACACAGGAACTAAAAAATTCAACCGTGCTCAGAAATATGACAGACAGTCACTTGTCAGCCAAAACACCCACTTGTTAAGACTGACACAAATTGCGGCTAACACCACTGTTGTAAACTCGATGCACCTGCCCCTAGGAGGCGTGAAACTTTACTGCCGAGGCAGCGACCGGCTGTCGCCGTTCGAGTTAATGAGATGTTTCAGGTGGTCTTAATGACATAGGTGTGGCAGCGGTAACCTAATGATGTCTGATTCTTCCCACCTGCTGTAGCACAAGAAATTATCACGTTCTATCACTACTGGATGCAGCAACATAACCGTATTTCTCTATAACGTCTCTGTGTTTGCCATGAATTGTGAATATACATATATACACGTATTACATAAAAAGTATCCCTGACAACGATATTTTGTTTACATATTTGAATTTCCCACGGTAAAATGGTCTAGAAGCACATACTGTAATATCAGAAATAGAACCCATGTCGAACAGTGTTATTTATTACACAAGAACCAAACATTGTACAGATATCATACATATGTCATTTTGAAGAGAAACCCTGAAAGTTTTTTTTTCATGTATATCGCCACAGCATAGTTTGGTAATTTGCCGATAGTCAGCGCTAGTCGCAAACATGTCGTTCAGGTGCGGAGCGAGCTTTCTGTGTGTTGGAATTCGACAAAAACAAGTGTGCTACAGCTGTTCAACGGATGTTTAGAACCAAGTACGGTAAGAAGCCACCAACAAGGAAGGCCATTTACCACTGCCACAACAAATTCGTTACGATAGGTTGCGTGTGCCCGGCAAAGAGAAGCAGACGTCCCAGTGTGAGTGAAGTGAATGTGGAGCGTGTACGAGAGACAAGAATTAAAAAAAAAAAGAAACTTTCACAGTGTCTCTTCAAAATGCAATATGTATGTCATCTGTACAATATGTAGTACTTGTGCAATAAATAATAGAAAGTATTCCCAGAATTTACATTCACCCTGTATATATACACTCCTGGAAATTGAAATAAGAACACCGTGAATTCATTGTCCCAGGAAGGGGAAACTTTGACACATTCCTGGGGTCAGATACATCACATGATCACACTGACAGAACCACAGGCACATAGACACAGGCAACAGAGCATGCACAATGTCGGCACTAGTACAGTGTATATCCACCTTTCGCAGCAATGCAGGCTGCTATTCTCCCATGGAGACGATCGTAGAGATGCTGGATGTAGTCCTGTGGAATGACTTGCCATGCCATTTCCACCTGGCGCCTCAGTTGGACCAGCGTTCGTGCTGGACGTGCAGACCGCGTGAGACGACGCTTCATCCAGTCCCAAACATGCTCAATGGGGGACAGATCCGGAGATCGTGCTGGCCAGGGTAGTTGACGTACACCTTCTAGAGCACGTTGGGTGGCACGGGATACATGCGGACGTGCATTGTCCTGTTGGAACAGCAAGTTCCCTTGCCGGTCTAGGAATGGTAGAACGATGGGTTCGGTGACGGTTTGGATGTACCGTGCACTATTCAGTGTCCCCTCGACGATCACCAGTGGTGTACGGCCAGTGTAGGAGATCGCTCCCCACACCATGATGCCGGGTGTTGGCCCTGTGTGCCTCGGTCGTATGCAGTCCTGATTGTGGCGCTCACCTGCACGGCGCCAAACACGCATACGACCATCATTGGCACCAAGGCAGAAGGGACTCTCATCGCTGAAGACGACACGTCTCCATTCGTCCCTCCATTCACGCCTGTCGCGACACCACTGGAGGCGGGCTGCACGATGTTGGGGCGTGAGCGGAAGACGGCCTAACGGTGTGCGGGACCGTAGCCCAGCTTCATGGAGACGGTTGCGAATGGTCCTCGCCGATACCCCAGGAGCAACAGTGTCCCTAATTTGCTGGGAAGTGGCGGTGCGGTCCCCTACGGCACTGCGTAGGATCCTACGGTCTTGGCGTGCATCCGTGCGTCGCTGCGGTCCGGTCCCAGGTCGACGGGCACGTGCACCTTCCGCCGACCACTGGCGACAACATCGATGTACTGTGGAGACCTCACGCCCCACGTGTTGAGCAATTCGGCGGTACGTCCACCCGGCCTCCCGCATGCCCACTATACGCCCTCGCTCAAAGTCCGTCAACTGCACATACGGTTCACGTCCACGCTGTCGCAGTGTTAAAGACTGCGATGGAGCTCCGTATGCCACGGCAAACTGGCTGCACTGACGGCGGCGGTGCACAAATGCTGCGCAACTAGCGCCATTCGACGGCCAACACCGCGGTTCCTGGTGTGTCCGCTGTGCCGTGCGTGTGATCATTGCTTGTACAGCCCTCTCGCAGTGTCCGGAGCAAGTATGGTGGGTCTGACACACCGGTGTCAATGTGTTCTTTTTTCCATTTCCAGGAGTGTATGTATATACATATTTCCCATGAGACTTTTCTATAGTTAGAGACAGAGTCTCAGCAGTTCATACATTTGCAATACCAGAGAGAGACTACAGTCGAGTTGTTGACGTGACAGACATACCACATGTTTTTTACCTGGGATGTAACTTCACCGTTCCACTGTTGCAATTTCAAAGAGTGACACGTAGCAGTGTCTACATTTTTAATTGTTTTTGGACTTAGCAGTTCATTATTTTTATATCCTAGCCAGTAATGCCAACCGAGCCCGCTGCTAAAAAGGTTGGCAGCATCAAAGTCCGGACGCCGTCCCCATAAGCAGCGCCAGCGATACAGGAAATCGCCGCAAGTCTGCGCGCGCCACCGCTGGCTTCTGGCTTCTTAAGCGCTGGAGTCGCGAGCGCTAGGACAGTTCTGGATTCGCCGCTCAGTTGTAGACTCGCCACCGAATTGTGTACCTGCTAGTCAGTTGTGTGTTCATCGCAGCAGAGTTGTTGTTTGTCGTCAGCCGACGCTGACCAAGCCGCTCCGACTCGAACTAGACAGATTTCTGTAGACCATGTTCACCACTGTGTTCTGTATCGTCGTTAATAAAGATAAGTACCGACTTTCATTTAATCCGAGTGTTTGGGTTTTCATCTTTCTGTTCACTGTTCCAACGGACCGGTCGGCCCGCTATTAAAAGTGTGGCGGTGACTTCGTAGGCCGTTTCTACAGCGAAGTGTTGTCGCTACGAAGGCCGCCACAAAACTGGCGACGAGGACTTCCGAACTCGTGTGCAGGGCTGGTTCAACTTGTTTGTTGAGATAGAATTTTGGGGGCTGGTTTAATTTGTGTTCACTATGTCTGCCGAATTACAACAGTTGATCTTGTTACAGAGTCCGCAAATACAAAGTCTGGTGGAAGCAATCGCCAAACAAGCGGCTAATCCACCACCACACAAGGAACAAGCACAGGCAGCACCGCCTTTTCGTGCTTTTGAGGCATCACGAGAAGAATGGCAAGAATATTTCGCGCAGTTGCAGGCGCACATGTCAGTCTACAAAATCACAGGTAATGAGCGGCAGCTTTATTTAATTTCCACTGCAGGCGTGGAAGTCTATAGACTACTTTGTAAGTTGTTCCCGGAATCCAAGCCAGAAGCTTTAGACTATGACGTTGTTGTTACCACGCTTGCTGAGTATTTCGAGTCGCGAGTTCATGTGGCAGCGGCCAGATTCAAGTTCTTCAGATTAAAGAAACTGCCACATCAATCTAATAAACAGTGGTTAACAGATTTACGGGGCCTCACCCGTCAGTGCCGATTTAATTGTGTGTGTGGAGCTTCCTACAGTGATGTCATGTTACGAGACGCTATTACTCAAAACATTGCAGATTCTCGTATTCGTGCTGCTATCTTAAAGTTGCCTGACCCGTCATTAGAGACTGTGATGAACATTATTGAAGCCCAAGATACTTTTGACTATGCTGAGTGTGAGTTAGATCAGCCATGTATTTCTCAAATTGCCTGTGCTAAGCAAGTTATGTCACGCCCGCGGCCCCATCGGCAGAGTCAGACTGTAAACACTAGCCGGCCGCGTCATGTTAAACACATTCGTCAGCCGCGTGTGCAAAATGATAGAGTTAAGTCTTGCCCTAAGTGTGTTCTTGCTCATCCTCGTGAACGTTGCCCGTTACGAAACGCGGTTTGTCACTTTTGTCAAAGGAAAGGACACATCCAGACTGTTTGTTTGCGTAAACGCAAGAACAATTCTAGTGCTGCCCAGCCCATGGATATTCATGTTCTTCAAAGCCAGCCCGCCCAGAAGGTCGCGTTTAAAGACTCTTCCACGGTTCGTGTGGGTAATAAACTTGTTCGCAATAAGCCACCCACCCAGCCCTCTGCTATGCGACCCAAGCGTAATTCAAACGCTGTAAAAAGTAATGTACAGACTGCAAGTGAAGCGGGAGTTGTTGTTCCACCCGCCCAACCCACGAGTTGTCGTAAGCAGCGAACACGCGCTAAACGCGCTGATTTTGTGTCTTCCGCCTCCGCTGCACCGATCCAGAGACAGTGTAATAAACTATTTGTGAAGCTACGTATCCAGGATAAGGCCTTCAATTTTCAATTAGACACTGGTGCGTCTGTGACTCTCATAAATAGTGCTACGTATGCGGCTATCGGCCGCCCTAAACTTTCAGCGGCAAAACACTCTTTGGCTACTTATAGTGGAGAACAAATTCCTGTGTTAGGTGTATGTAGCGTGCCAGCCACATTCCGGGGCAACACAAAAACAGTTTCATTCACAGTGCTCCGTGCTACAGACAGTGTAAACATTTTCGGATTAGACTGTTTTGACTTGTTTGGCCTGTCTATCCAAGACAATGTGTTGCAACTTAATTCTGTTGTTGTTCCTCAAGACAGCATAACCGATTTGTGTAAACGATACAGTGATATATTTACAGACGAACTCGGTTGTGCTGCGAACTTTGCCGCTCATATTACGTTAAAAGATAATGCTCAGCCTCGATTTTTTCGTGCTCGTCCAGTGCCTCACGCCCTCCGGGCACCTGTAGAAGATGAACTTCGTCGTTGGCAAAACGACGGTGTTACTCAACCCGTTTCAGCGAGCCAGTGGGCTTCTCCCTTAGTTATTATAAAGAAACCGTCTGGCAAGTTACGTTTAAGTGCTGATTTTAAGTCGACAGTTAATCCTCAGACTGTCATTGATTCTTTCCCTTTACCTAGACCGGACGAGCTGATGGATAAGTTAGGGGAAGCTCGTTTCTTTCCCAAAATTCATCTCCGTGAAGCATATTTGCAATTGCCCCTCGACGAGCAATCACAACAGTATTTTGTCATAAACACGTCGTTGGGGTTGTTCCGTTTTCTGCGTTTGCCTTTTGGTTGTGCGTCAGCTCCAGCTGTTTTTCAGCGTTTTTTCTCCCAACTTTTGGCTAATGTGCCATCGTGTTGCAACTATTTAGACGATATTGTTGTGTCCGGTCGGACGCCTGCTGAACATATCCGTAATTTGGAGTGTTCGTTTACAGTGTTGTCTCAGGCAGGCCTACGTTGCAACATCGATAAATGTTCATTTTTCCTTACGGAGTAAGAGTATCTGGGACATGTTATTAATGCTCAAGGCATTCATCCCTCCCAGTCACATTTAGCAGCTATTCGTGATTTGCCCGCCCCTCGCAATCTGCATGAATTGCAAGCAGTTCTTGGCAAATTGACATATTATATTAGGTTTATACCTAATGCATCACAGATTGCTGCACCGTTGCATCGTCTCCGCCGTAAGAATGTTCCGTTTGTGTGGTCAGCTGATTGCCAATCAGCCTTTCAGCAGCTAAAAGAGGCTTTATTGAATGATCGTTGTCTGGTCCATTACGACCCTAACAAGCCTCTGGTGTTAGCTTGTGATGCTTCTTCTTTCGGTCTCGGTGCTGTGTTGTCTCACCGAGTCGGTAACACCGAACGTCCTATTGCGTTCGCATCTAAATTGTTAAACAAAGCTCAGTGTAATTATAGCCAATTGGACAAGGAAGCGTTGGCTATTGTGTTCGGTGTCACAAAATTCCATCACTACCTCTATGGTAGACCATTCTATTTAGTAACAGATCACAAGCCCCTGACGTCACTGTTTCATCCGTCTAAACCAGTTCCTCAGCGGACAGCTCAGAGACTACAACGTTGGGCTCTTTTGTTATCACAATACCAGTATGAGATACTGTATCGCCCTACAGCTCAGCATGCTCAGCATGCTCAGATTGCCGATTGCTGCGGATGATGTCTTCGATTCCTCTGACGACTCTTGCCATCAGATTGACGCCGATGAGCATCAATCCCTCCGGGATTTTCCGATTGATTATCGTCAGGTGGCACGTGAGACAGCTACGGATCCTCATCTGAGTTTACTATTACGTTTTGTTCAACGTGGTTGGCCGTCCAAGGCAAAGGACATATCGGATCCTGTGGTTCGTCGCTATTATCCGCAACGTCATCTGTTGTCCGTTTCGCACGGAGTTTTGCTGTTACGCACCGAGAATGACCAGCTTCGTGTAGTGGTTCCCCGAGTGCTCCAATCCAAGGTCCTCGACTTGTTGCATCAAGGTCATTGGGGAGTGGTCCGCACCAAGCAGCTTGCCCGCCGTCATTGTACATGGATCGGCATTGATAAGCAGATTACGCAGATGTCTACAGATTGTTCGACGTGTGCCGAACACCAAGCTGCTCCGCCTCAACGCTATTTTGAGTGGGCACGCCCTGCCGGTCCCTGGCAGCGAGTACATATTGATTTCGCTGGTCCATATTGGCATTCTCGTTGGCTCATCGTGATAGATGCATTTAGTAATTTTCCGTTTGTTGTGCCCATGCAGTCTACAACGTCTGCACAAACTATACAGGCGTTGACTTCAATTTTTTGTATTGAGGGTTTTCCAGAAGTTTTAGTGTCTGACAATGGTCCACAATTTACCTCTGCTGAATTTGAAGGTTTTTGTTCTGCCAATGGCATTCGCCATGTTCTTACTCCGCCGTTCCACCCTCAATCGAATGGTGCCGCGGAACGTTTTGTACGCACATTCAAGGATCATATGGACCGCCTTCGTGCTACGCACTCTCGTCAGCAGGCCCTCATCACGTTCCTGTCGTCGTACCGGACCACGCCACGCGACGGCCCTTCGCCTGCGGAGCTTCTCCACGGCCGTCGTCATCGCACCCTACTACGGTTGTTGCACCCCCCGGATCGACCCGCCGCTTCTGAGCATCGCACGCGTTTTCAGCGCAACGACGCCGTTTTTTTCAGAGTTTATCACGGTCGCCGTCGTTGGGAACGTGGTACCGTGATAAGTGTCCGGGGTCGCGTTTTTTATACTGTTCAAGGTGCTACTGGGGTGCACAGGAGGCATCAGAACCAGTTGCGCCGCGCTGGCCGCCCGGAGTCTGCCGCTCGTTCTTTGTCCACAGATTTGGTCCGCGGCGGGCTCCAGCCGCGCCTTCCGACTTCGCTGCCGCCCCAAGGGCAGCAGCAGCAGCCGTCGCCGCTACCACGCCGACAGCCCGTCCCGTTGATGCCTCCCGCGCAGCTTCATGCGGGAGCGCCCCGGCTGGTCGCTCCGGCGCCTGCGGTCCCTCTTCAGTCGCCACCGCCTTCGGAGCTGATGGACGTCGACCCCTCAGCCGGGCCGCCTTCCCAAGCGGTGGCTGTGCAGCCTGTACTGCAGCCGCTTTCCTTGGGCACCCCCAAGGAGTCTGACACCGCAGCGCCTTGTCCGGCGCCCACTCGGCAGCCGTCGACGCAGCGTCAGGAGACGCTGCCTCTCTTCGTGGGTCCCGACGCCCCGTCACGTCCAGTACCAGAAGCTGCGCCCGTGGTCACAGGCGTGCACCCTGACCTCGGTTTTCAGTCGGTGTTTCCTGAGGCCCCGCGCAGCCAATGCTGGGGTGCGGACCGGGGACTGCCACCGACAACAGTCTCCGCCCCGGTCTCTTCTGCTACGTCTGCGGCCAGACCCCCCCCCCCCCCCCCGCCGTCGACGCTCGCCACGTCATTATTCAACGACGGTGCGGCGATTTGGGGGGGAGGAGTGTTATATCCTAGCCAGTAATGCCAACCGAGCCCGCTGCTAAAAAGGTTGGCAGCATCAAAGTCCGGACGCCGTCCCCATAAGCAGCGCCAGCGATACAGGAAATCGCCGCAAGTCTGTGCGCGCCACCGCTGGCTTCTGGCTTCTTAAGCGCTGGAGTCGCGAGCGCTAGGACAGTTCTGGATTCGCCGCTCAGTTGTAGACTCGCCACCGAATTGTGTACCTGCTAGTCAGTTGTGTGTTCATCGCAGCAGAGTTGTTGTTTGTCGTCAGCCGACGCTGACCAAGCCGCTCCGGCTCGAACTAGACAGATTTCTGTAGACCATGTTCACCACTGTGTTCTGTATCGTCGTTAATAAAGATAAGTACCGACTTTCATTTAATCCGAGTGTTTGGGTTTTCATCTTTCTGTTCATGGCCGTTTCTACAGCGAAGTGTTGTCGCTACGAAGGCCGCCACAAAAATTATCAAATCCGACAAAATGACATGTAGAAATAATGCAGTTCAACGTTTCATATATTAAAAATATTCATTGATACTGAATTTATTACGACAAAAATGCTCTTACTCAAGCTAAAATAGGATTCCAGCTCACAGCACAATGAAATGGAAGGTGCACAGTTAATGCAAACAGCAATGTGTCTGCACGAAAAGAATAGCACTTTCATCTCTTCAAGGGAACAAATTCTACACAGGTGAGCCTCACATGCTGTTCAATTAATGAGACACTTCATGCTCTATGACTGACAACAGTTGCCGGCCGGAGTGTCAGTGCGGTTCTAGGCGCTACAGTCTGGAACCGCGGGACCGCTACGGTCGCAGGTTCGAATCCTGCCTCGGGCATGGATGTGTGTGATGTCCTTAGATTAGTTAGGTTTAAGTAGTTCTAAGTTCTAGGGGACTGATGACCTCAGAAGTTGAGTCCCATAGTGCTCAGAGCCATTTGAACAACAGTTACAGCTTCCTGAAAATTTGGAGTATGTTTAATATTAGGTGCATCCCCCGCTGTAATTAATACACCGTTACTCTGCTGTATAGTAGGCTATTTGTAAAATCTTTACCTTTCACGGGAATCATGAACAAACACTTGCAAAACCACAGAGCATTTTCAGACCATGGATCATGCATTTCTTTTCAATCTTTCAAGCACCCACCACAATGGAGACACTTGGTTTGATCTCAATTAGCATTTCGGAATAATCCAGCTTTGCTGAGCTTGTCTAGCAATTGCTTAATAGCTAATGACCAAACGAGATGGTGTAGTGGCTTGCATACTGGCATTGAATTCAGGAGGATGACAGTTGAAATGCCGTCTGGGCATCCAGATTTAGGTTATCCATGGTTTCTACAAGCTGCACCTCGCAGATGCTAGGATGATTCCTTTGTAAAGGGTACAGCCAGTTTCATAATCTGAACTTGTGCTATGTGTCTAATGACTGCACTGTTGGCAGAACGTTAATCTCTGATCCTCCTATCTTCCTTTCCCATAGCTAAAGACCAATCATTTGAAAACTACTAGACTCACTTAATATGTACTATTTTTATGCTCAGCTAACCCAGAGTTGGTGGTGACGTTTCACACGACATGTTTTAAACTGCACAGCAGTATTGGCTCTGAGCACTATGGGACTTAACATCTGTGGTCATCAGTCCCCTAGAACTTAGAACTACGTAAACCTAACTAACCTAAGGACATCACACACATCCATGCCCGAGGCAGGATTCGAACCTGCGACCGTAGCAGTCGCGCGGTTCCGGACTGAGCGCCTAGAACCGCTAGACCACCACGGCGATGTGTTTCCATTCTGCACAGGCTACAATTAGTACATGGAAACATTTTGAAACCTAATATATGACTCAGCACAGATAGTCAGTAATCTCCCCCCTGAACTACTTTCTTTCCATTAGTTTTTTTTTCTGGAAACCTTTTCCACATATGAGTACTACGTCATTCATCCAGTACAGGTGAGAAAATTTTGAACATGTCTTCAATATGCCTATGAGAATGACTGTTATCATGGACCATTACTTGTATCATGATAGACAAAAATCCCATGCACTCACTTTGTATACTAACTCAGAAATTTTTTTCTGGAAACTGCACTTTCTACTCATTAGATGAAACCATGTTTAGGGCCTCTTATACTATAAAATGTGGGATTGTAACACCTCCTGTGGCAGACAGTTGATCCTATACATACACACTTGATGTGTGCTGTGTACCATGTGATAAGGTGAACCACAATCAAGCAATACCAGAACGATATTAATCGAGCAGATTAGAAGTAAAGTATATACAGGTGAACAATACATTACATCTATAGGAGGGAGGCTGTCATTCTTGTGCCACCCAACAGCAAGCAGCAATATCCTGTACTATCCTGTCTGTGTACCACTCAGGTATATTACCCCATCCAGTTACCAACCCATCTAATATCCATGTTACATTAACCCATCCAGGAACTTTTACACCGTACTATATCATCCAGGTAGCACATAAGGAGCACATCGAGGAGAGCAGTCTCCCTCCTACTGATATATTGTATGAGTCACCTGTACCTAATTAAAGTCCAATAATTTTGATATATGTAACCATCGTTATGCATGATTGTGATTAGCCTTGTCACATGGCATAGGGCTCAAGCCAGGTGTGTGTACATAGGATCAACCATCTGCCACTGGATGTGTTAGAATCTTTGATTTTGGAGTATATAAGATGTCTTAAATAATGACAACACATTCTGCTTCATCTAATAAGAAGAAACTGACATTTGCAGAAAAAAATTCGAGACAGTTTAAAAAATAATTCTGTGGGATCTTGCCTATCATGCTACACGTAATGAACCATGGGAACAGGCCATCCATAATCGCCGTTTCCATACATGAATCAAAGACCTGTGCAAAATTTTGTCGCCTCTCCTTGATGAATTCCATAGAAATCGTATGCGCAAAATTACAAGAAAAAGTTATGGAAAGAAAGTTGGTTTGGGGAAGCCTATCGATTATCTATGTTAAGTCAAATGTTACACCTCAAAGTGTTTTTTTATGATACCTGTAGTCTGTGCAGAATGGAAATATGTCCACATTCATCTCCTGAAATATCACCACTCGTGACACAATTTGCTATATCTGAACACTGGTGTTTCATTTTTGATGGACACAGCACTTGGTTTGCTTGCATTCTGACATGAGGACCAGGCAAATGCATCTGTGATGGGTGGCTATAGGCATGACTGGTAAAGCTGCATGGTCGAGAATTAATGTCCTCCTGTCAGATTTGAATACTCTGGACGTTACGTCATATCCGCCAAATAGCGATCACAGTGGGTAGGTTTGGTGTTTCACAGAAAGATGTCATGGGGAAATGTAAAATTTTCTTATAGTTTGCCGCGCGGGATTAGCCGCGCGGTCTCGGGCGCTGCAGTCATAGACTGTGCGGTTGGTCCCGGCAGAGGTTCGAGCCATCCCTCGGACATGGGAGTGTGTTTGTCGTTAGGATAATTTAGGTTAAGTAGTGAGTAAGCTTAGCAGTTAAGTTCCATAAGATTTCACACACATTTGAACATTTTTTTCTTAAAGTTTTCTCTAGCCAACACTAAACCAAGTCAAACCAGACCAGTGCGCGATGTAGCAATCAGAATAACAAACAGGCGGGGAGTCGATACTGCAACAAATGCTTTGCTACACCCCGGAAGCAATTGATTCACCATCGTCAAGCGAAAAGTCTCAGTCGCTAATTCAGCAACATGACCTCACTGAAGAGGGATCATAACGTCATTCTGACAGTGCAGCATGATGCTGCAAGAACGAGATGATGTTTCACAAGAACACTTTCAGCTCACTGACATTGTGGGAAAGCATCAAGCTGAAGGATAGAAATTCACTATTTGATACCATGATGCGACAAACAACACTGAAGAGACCAGAAAATGAGGAGCATTTGGTCATCCTCAGCAAGACATAACACCATTGTCTCAGACAGACAGCAATAAATACTCAGGCTTCAAGCCCATATCCTATTGAGTTACCATGTGATGCAGACCCTGTGACCTGTTGCTGAGGACTCGCCAAATGACTTCTACCTTCGAGATTGCTCGCTGCCTGGTCTGCCAAACCTGTTCGCTGTGAGCTGCCAACATCCATTAATTGACATAGAGTCTTGAGACTTCTACCTCAGGCTTGCTGAGAGCTGAACTGATTATGTTTGGTGCTCCATCAAGCTGTCGCTATATGTGGTAGAAACGCTAAAGGCTGCTGCCCCCAACTTACATTTGTGAGTAGACAATGGCGTTCAAAGCCTATCTCTAGTGGACAGGTCGTGCAGCAACTCTGCACTGTGATCGACATTGCACACAGAGCTGCTGGAGTTTACTCAGGCACCCAGCTTTGATGTCCACAAGAGCAGGAGAGTGCCCTAATAACAAGTAGTCTACGATCTGGTGGTCGACACCACTCTAAATGTTACGCCCGCCATCCATTACCCTGAATGGCATCGAGATGTGGTTGCAACAGAGACAATAGACTTGAGGATCTGCTGAGGTGGACAAATTCGTGTGCTCCAAGGCTGCATGCTGCATCCACTGTCCTCGCCATGTCTGGGGAGAAGATGATTCAGTTGTAACGTGTATGTCTTGCTAATGCTATTTCATTAGTGCACAAAGCGCCAACTGGCCTTCTTCACAGTATTCCAAGCCTAATCATCTTGCAAACCTTAAGGGTCTCAGACCAGACCTTTGCTGATTTATATTGCTCACGTTTGTGCATGTGCAGCACCAACTATTATAAGTACAGAAAAGCGTAATACATCATTTTTAACAGGAAATAAAGAGAATTCTTTTGGTATGCAGAAGTGCTCTGAAGATAACATGCGTGGAAAATTACAGCGCCGAGTAAATTTGTTTAACTGTAACCCAGTAAATAATTAATAACTTTTACAAGTTTACTACTCAGAAGGGATCAAGCTATCAGTCTGTGGCTCTCATCAATGCGAACTGAGTGAGCTATTCGCGTATCAATGACGTAATCAATGAACCTGTGAAAGATTTTTAAATGAACTTTTGATTAAAATCAGCATACCATTTTATCCAAGACAGCTGTACTAGCAGCAAGGAAGTGTGTATTGGCAGACGTGGTTACGCACCACTACAACATTTAGTTTGTAAGATATATATTTTTAATCGTCATTTTTAATTAATTGTTTATAAATTTGCATACAGTTGCCTGTAATTCGAAACTAATTAGAGCTACATTAATTCTTACTGCAGCAGCGGAAAGTACAGGACAATTCCTATAAAACACAGTTGCCATACATGTCTATACTGTAATTAGTGAAGGCATAGAGATCATGAACTATTTTGATTACTGTTGCAAAATTTTGCAATTGTTTAAAAGGCAATGAGTTAATCATTAAGGTTTGCCACAAAGTAAAAAAATAGATATTAATATTTACAGTAATGCCTGATAACTTAGATGGAGACATACAGAGCGAGTCGCTTTTGCGAGTTCAGTATAGGGTCATACACATTAATTTTGGAAATTTGTGGTAAGGTCTTATGGGACCAAACTGCCGAAGTCATCGGTCCATAAGCTTACACACTATTTAACTTACGCTAAGGACGATACACACATCCATGCCAGAGGATGCACTCGAACCTCCTACGGGGGGAGCCGCGCGGGCCGTGACAAGACGCCTGAGACCACGCAACTATTCTGCGCGGCATACACATTAAGAAACCGCGGATTTCATCCTCACTGATTGTGAATTGGTTGCAAACTGCGACGAGGTCACACTCTATCTGTAGGCAGACAGGTCAAAATGCAAAATATAGAGTCCACTAAACGTTAAGCAAGATAGAGTACAGTCCAGCAGCGAAGTTTGACCACGCCAGCACCTCAGATGATCAACAGCCGACAGTTCCTGGCAGAGTTTGAAAGGAGCTTAATTGTGGGTCTCCATTTGGCCGGCTGGTCGAATGGTGCAACATCCACATTCATGGGGTATTCGGATATGACAGTGGTCTGATATTGGACTGCATGGGAACATGATAGCAGGCTACTCATTGTCAAGTTTCTACATCTACATCTACGAAATTACTCTGCTATTCACAATAAAGTGCCTGGCAGAGGGTTTAATGAACCACCTTCATGCTGTCTCTCTACCGTTCCACTCTCGAAAGGCACGCGGGAGAAACGAGCACTTAAATTTTTCCGTGCGAGCCCTGATTTCTCTTATTTTATCGTGATCATTTCTCCCTATGTATGTGCGTCCCAACAGGAGAAAACTGGTGATTTAAATTTCATGAGAAGATCACGTCGCAACGAAAAACGCCTTTGTTTTAATGATTGCCACTCCAATTCACGTATCATGTCTGTGACACTATCTTCCCAATTTCTCGATAATACAAAACGAGCTGCCCTTCTTTGTACTTTTTCGATGTCATCCGTCAGTCTCACCTGATGCGGATCCCACACCGCACAGCGGTACTCCAGAATAGGGTGGACAAGCGTAGTGTAAGCAGTCTCTTTGGTAGACCTGTTGCACCTTCTACGTGTTCTGCCAATGAATCGCAGTCTTTGGTTTGCCCTACACACAATATCATCTATGTGATCGTTCCAATTTAGGTTATTTGTAATTGTAATCCCTAAGTATTTAGTTGAATTTACAGCCCTCATATTTGTGTGACTTATCGCGTAATCGAAATTTAGCTGATTTCTTTTACTACTCATGTGAATAACTTCGCACTTTTCTTTATTCAGGGTCAATTACCACTTTTCGCACCAAACAGATATCTAAACCATTTCGCAAGTCGTTTTGATCATCTGATGACTTTACAAGACGGTAAATGACAGCATTATCTGCAAACAATCTAAGACGGCTACTCAGATTGTTTCCTATGTCGTTAATATAGATCAGGAACAGTAGAGGGCCTATAACACTTCCTTGGGGAACGCCGGATATTACTTCTGTTGTACTCTATGACTTTCCGTCTATTACTACGAACTGCGACCTTTCCGACAGTAAATCACGAAAGCCTTCTGGAAATCTAAAAATATGGAATCAATTTGACATCCCCTGTCGATAGCACTTATTACTTCACGAATATAAAGAGCTAGTTGTGTTTCACACGAACGATATTTTCTGAATCCGTGCTGACTATATGTCAATAAATCATTTTCTTCGAAGTACTTCATAATGTTCGAATACAGTATATGTTCCAAAACCCTACTGCAGATCGACGTTAGTGATACCTTTTTGTGTATTGGTGTGACTTGAGCAATTTTCCAGTCTTTAGGTGTGGATCTTTCTGTGAGGGAGTGGTTGTATATAATTGCTAAATATGGAGCTATTTTATCAGCATACTCTGAGAGGAACCTGACTGGTATACAATTTGGACCGGAGGCCTTGCCTTTATTAAGTGATTTAAGCTCCTTTGTTACACCGAGGATATCTACTTCTATGTTTCTCATCTTGGCAGTTGTTCTTGATTGGAAGTCAGGAATATTTACTTCGTCTTCTTTGGTGAAGGAGTTTCGGAAAACAGTGTTTCATAACTCTGCTTTAGTGGCACTGTCATCAGTGACTTCACCGTTGTTATCGCGCAGTGAAGGTATTGATTGTGCCTTGCCACTGGTGTGCTTTATGTATGACCAGAATCTCTTTGGGTTTTCTGCCAGATTTCGAGACAGAATTTCATTGTGGAAATTATTAAAAGCATCTCGCATTGAAGTACGCACCATATTTCGAACTTCTGTAGAACTTTGCCAGTCTTGGGGATTTTGCGTTCTTTTAAATTTGGCATGCTTTTCTTCGTTGCTTCTGCAAGAACGGTATCTCTCGCATCCCCGCGTCCGCCCCTTGGCAGCAGCCTCACGCTGTGTGATGGAAGCCAACGCAGCCTGAAACTGTGAGCGAAGGGTCGCCAGCTCAGCTCGCATCTGTACACTACAATCA
The DNA here is from genome assembly GCF_023898315.1 of Schistocerca nitens. Lineage (NCBI taxonomy): Eukaryota > Metazoa > Arthropoda > Insecta > Orthoptera > Acrididae > Schistocerca > Schistocerca nitens. Next base: position 600,964,548 of record NC_064616.1, on the reverse strand, counting down.
CAGTTACTATCCATCACTGCACTACTCCTGTTTGAAGCTCGTAAAAATATGTAACAAGCGAACGGTGTACTTGCCTTAGTAGTAGCAGGAACTAACGGTGCGCTCTCGCTGACGGTCTAACAGACCTCGTCTGGAAATCGCCATATTGTTCACCAATCATTTTTAAGCCAGTTCGCACTGCCCTTGTCATATGAGAATAAGTGACGAACTCCCTGCAACATTCTGTGTCAATCCATGCCATTGGTCGACGACCAACTGCAATTGGACTACGGAATTATCGTCCCAAGTGTAGGCTGTATTAACACCACAGTACAAATGGCTGTCATTGGAGCAAGCATGGAGTACTGATGAAAGGCATCACGTGTTCATCGATGAATCGTCGTTCTGCACTACCACAGATGACCATCGCTGGCAAGTATGATAGCGACCTAAGAAGGTGTCAATTCTCCCAATGTTTAGTAGAGGTATTATGGTGTTACTCCTCGCATCATGCTGTGTGGAGCCATTAGGTATCACCTCAGGTCAGGTCTGGCAGTGACTGAGAGAACATCATGGGTCTCCTATGTCCTTGTGTACTACCTCTCATACGACAGCAGTCCAGCGCCAGTTTTCAGCAGGAGGACATACTCGACCATACATGGCATGTGTCTCTATGAACTGTCTGCATGACGCTTATTTACTTCTGCAGCCAGCTACCAAGCTCCCCAGATCTGTCACTGACAGAAAATTTGTGGAACCAGCTCAGACTTGAGGTCTGCCCCATGGCCAGTACCCAGGATATGGGATAGCTTGACTCAGGAGAGGGTAAAGCAGCTTTGTGACTCCCTTCTCAACCAAATCTGTGCCTGTGTCCAGGTCATACCGGTAAGAGGGCTGATACTGCCGAGTTCATTGTAAATTTGATTCTATTTTGTAATCACATAAATTACGTCACATACTCTCTCAACCTGTGAAGTTTGATTTCGTTTCCTCTTCCTCTTTTTGGTGTTTCGCTTTTTTGTCAGGTGGTGTAGATATTTAAGAATGTAGTTGCACTTGGAGGGGTGAGTAGTGACAGTGACAAGCTGGAGGGCTCAGTGGAAACATTGTTGACAGTAAAGACTGACTTATTTAGTTGCAGTAAATGATATATCATGCCTCTGCTATACAAACACGCCTCCTTTGTTATCTCTGGCCGACGCTGCTGTATAAGCAGCAGCTTCTGCCCTGGTTGCTGATCTGTTATCCTGCGATGCTGATGGCAGATCAGTGGTAGGCCGGCAACCTGTGGAAGCCGCTGTCGTTGACATCAGAGGCGTCCTACATCCCTTGGTGACGTGGAGCCTTAGCGACCTTTCAGCTCCTCACGTGTCACTGCAGTAATGTGTGGAGACAGCTGTGCATGGAACTTGCTGCCCTCTGACAGGAGTAGGATGGTGGCTGGCACCGAGTCACCAGGTCCCACTAGCAATTCACCATCGGTGGCAGCAGGCATGGACAGCAGATCAGCGGTGATTTGGCACCAAGTCCCGTGAAGAACTTAGTGCTGATGGCAGCTTGTGCAGCCCATCCTCGAAACCATGGCTACTGATAGTGATGTCCAGTTGTCTCAGTGTCCAGCTTAGCCCTGGCTTTGTGATGTTGCTGCTGGACTCCAGCAACGAATATTGCTTCTGCCTCAAAATTCAGACTGTTTTATGCTCCTCACACATGCATATGTTTCACTGAAATCCAGCACCTAGCCATATCACCCATAACAAGATACTTGCCTGATGCAGTAGCATTTATCTGTCCGCCTCCGATAACTAAGTGGTCAGTGTGACAGGATGTCAATCCTAAGGGCCCGGGTTCGATTCCCAGCTGGGTCGAAGATTTTCTCCGCTCAAAGACTGGGTGTTGTGTTGTCCTAATCATCATTATTTCATCCCCATCGACGTGCAAGTCGCCGAAGTGGCGTCAAATCAAAGACTTGCACCCGGCGAACGGTCTACCCAACGGGAGGCCCTAGTCACACGACATTTACATTTTTACCATTGATCCACCTGCTACAGTCATTACTGCTGTGGGGTGCAGTTTTCTACTGAGCATAGCTGACCTAATCTCCCAAACCCTTATGTGTATGTCACCACACTACAGCTGTCTGCCTGTGGCTGCTAATGCAATACTTCACGGCGGCCTCTCGACTGCTTCTTATTACTTTTGCTGAAGATTTATTACTTTTGCTCATAGACTGGGTAGCGATACATTATACGCCCCCCCCTCCCCCCCCCCCCCCCCCCCCCCCATGGAGAAGATCTGGCCCCTTGGATCTTGGTGAGGCCTGGTTCTCTATTGCAATCATCTTTTCCCTAAATCTCTAAAACAAGTACATGCTAGTAAATTGACTACACTCAACTACTACACAAGTACTATATTATTCTTCAAAAGCTCCATAAACTTATTTCTGACCCTTGCTAATATTGTTTAGTCTCACAACATCTCTCAAGCGTCCCTCACCCTACTCATTAACTCAAATATTACAAAACATATTCCAGTACTCCTGCTCATCCAAAACTACTTCCTGGTGCCTGGTGGCACCAAGCGAATTACTCCTTAATGTATTTGTACATGCTTTAGCTTGTTTGTCTTGTACAATAGACACACCTGGCAACAGCTTTCTGTCATTGAAGCTCAACTTTAGTACGATATTCAGTCAGAACGTTTATTTTCAGACTTCTGTTGCATCCTTCACCCATGTCATAGTTGCTGCATACATCAGACTTTGGCTGTGCTGTAGACAGTTTGTTGCACACGTCACCTGCTTGTCCTGCAAGGCTGTGACCTAGTACTTGTGTCCACGTCACATTCTGAACCTTTGGCATACACTCTTCAACAGATTCAGCCTCTCATTTCCTCTTCCTCTATACATGCTGCTTTTTAGGAAATGTATGTGTCTGTACCGTTTCTGCCACAACATCTGCAACACAGCTATCGACTACTTCTTGCACATACTCTGTACTATCAAAAACAGCAACATCGTCTGTAGTTCCACTCTGGACGACGCAAAAATCACTGTCACATGCACTTCCCTGTGTATCTGGTCCAGACTGTCTGGCCTTAACACAACACCCATTATAACCCAACGGGGCCGATACACCTACTCTTAGATAACCCACGTTGCCATCCCCCAACTTAGTCACTTCGGTACAGCCCACATTCCTCACGATTCCACTGGATATCGAGCTGGTACTTCTACATGACTTATCTTTACTTCAACAACGTCATTATCCTGTGCCTCATATAAACTCTCAGGAACTTGTATTTCGTCGCTATTTGCAACTATTTAAATCTTCTAAGAACGGACAGATCAACTTCAGTAACGGTAGATGACATTTCTACAGGAACAGGTAAACCATCCACAAGCCTACTGCTCTCAATTTAACTTCCGCCTTCCACCTCTTCTCTGATTCTTCTCATTTCTTGTTTCCATTCTCTACATGATCAACATATTCCTCAGATCCCGATGCCCACTTTCCATTATCCAGTCTTCATGCTTTCTCTGTATCTTCTCCCTATACGCTGGCGCTGGAGTTTTGTGGTAAGCTATTTAGTTCATCTTAGCATAAAATACTTCTAATCACTTCTCCCGCTTCATCATTTCCGCTTTTAACTTATCTACTTCGACTCCTAAGATTCCCAATACCTCCTCCCTGGCAGCCACTTGTGGCATCGATAACCCTGCTGCCTGTGGTACTGACCGTTGTATGATTACCTCCTATCAGTCACACAGTCATAAACGAGAGAAAAAAAACTAAAACATACCAAAGTTTTGAACATGAACATGGCTGCTTGGTTCAGTGACCGTTTATAAATTAAAATTGAAACAAATGAGCCCTTGGTCACAATTTTTTAGTGTTATTAACCTGGTTTCAACACTTCTAAGAGTGCCTTCATCAGAATTTAGACATTTAAAGTGGTCTTTAACATAATTACAAATTTACAGGAAGCAAAATTTTTTTATATAAAAATGTGTAAGTACTGACTAACAATACAAGACAGAGACAGTACTTACATGTCACATATAAAATAAATAACAGGCCAGGAGGGCTTTAGTCACAAAATATTAAAAAGGAATGTGTGAAGGCGAGCCTCTAACGGCTATTCATACCTTTACAGCCACAGGTTGCAACGGACTCGGACAACCTGTGGCTGTACAGGTATGGGCAGCCCCTAGAGGCTCGCCTTCACACATTCCTTCCCTTTCTTGAAGATGGGAACAATGTCTCCTGTTCTCCAGTCGTCAGGTATTGTACTATTTCTCCACACACTTGATAGTACTCTATACAGCCACTGCATTGCCACTGGACCTGCTGCTCTATCATGTAGACTGATACTTTATCAGGTCCTGGGACTTTCTTCACAGCTTTTTCCATTTCTTCCCGTGTAATTTGTCCTAATTCTGTCTCCCAATTTCTCTCAATTTTTCCATTATTTGTTGTTTCCTCATGTATCAGCTCCTCAGTGTTTAACAGCTTCTTAAAATGTTCTTTCCAGAGATTTTTTAAATTCCATGGATCTTCAATCATGGTACCGTCCTCTGTTTCCATCTTTACTGATACTTCAGGAGCCTTCCTTTTATTTTTCATCATTTTAGAGAACGTTTTCGTATTGCGCTTCACATCTTCTTCAAGTTTTTTTGTAAACTCTTCCCATGCCTTTTCCCTTGTTGTTTCCACTATTTCTTTGCACTTCTTCTTTTCCCCTATATATATTTTGTGGTCTTCGTTATTTTTAGTTTTCATCACTTTCTCCATGCTCCATTTGTTCTTCTAATTGCTTGGATTGTGGTATCATCCCACCAACTTGTCTGTCTTACTTTTTCCTTTCCAGATGTTCTACCACATACTTTTTGTGCTGCTTCAAGTAAAGTGTCTTTGAATAAACTCCATTCTTTTTCTACATCACGGAAAACTTCTTTTGGAAATTTTCGTGTGATTAATTCGTTGTACTTCTCAGCACATTCACTCTCCTTCAGTTTCCAATCCCATAGCCTCATCACTTTCTTCTGTTTTCTATTTTTCACACACTGATTCATTTTCCATTGTCCCGCCAGTAATCTATGGTCTCCATCTGCACTCACATTTGGAATTACCTTCACATTTGTTACTTTCTCTCCCCATTCCCTACCTACTAGAATATAATCAATTACACTCTTGGTTCTTCCATCCCAACTGTATTTGGTGATAATATGACTTTCTCTCTTCATAAACCAGCAGTTTGCTATTTTCATTCTATTCCTCTGGCTCAAATCCAGGAGTCTTTCCCCTTCTTCATTTCTGCCTCCATATCCAAAACATCCCAATACTTGCTCAAATCCCTTTCTGCCTTTGCCTATCTGTGCATTAAAATCTCCCATCACTATATTAGCACTCGCTAAATGGTTTTCTAACGCATTTTCAATGTCCATCTTCTCTTCTTCGCTACATCCCACTTGAGGTGCATAAATCTGGATTAAATTTAGTGTGTCTTTTTGGAATCACAGGTTTAAGATTATGATCCTGTCTGATATATATCTCACACTCTCAATACAGCTTTGTACAGCAAAAATAACCAACATGCGCAAATAGTATCTTTGCATTATTTCAAAGAGCCTCTGTGATGTCGTCTGCTACTGATCATCGATGTTATTGTAATGTCATAATTACCTCCAGAGATTTTGGCCAGATCACAAATGGAGGACAAAATCCCTTAATGGTTAGTCTGAGGGACATGAAATCTAAAACGGCTATTTACTTATAGGTCGAAACGATACTTAAACAATCCCATTGAATGAAAATATATGTTCCCAGTGGGCATTTCAGTGTTAAATAAATAAGTAGTAAACGAAACATGAGAGTATAAATGACAAATAGAATTTCAATATTTACGAAATATACGTGTAATATGACCTATATGCCAGAAATGTGGAGGATGCTTAAAATTACTTTCCATTTCATGTTAAATATAAACATCCAATTTGTATTTAAAAGGATTAAGATTTACAAACATACAATTAACTGCTTTAAAATTAATTTATTCTTGTTAGTCAGTACTTAAATCAGTTTATACGATTTCTTTTTTTACCATGAGTGAGATGTGTGTGACATGCCATAGGATCGTTAATTCCTGGGGTGTGGTGTGATGGGTGCTGTAGTTTCTTTCATTGGGGCGAATGTAGTGGCATGGGAAATGGGGACATAAATGAGGCTCACCAGTGGTATTGTAGGATCTGCAGTAGAGATAGGAAATTACTGGAACAGGAAGGGAAAATTGCAGCTCTTCAAGCCGACTTAGACAAGGCAAGGTAGGATCTGGACAGGTTAAAGAGGGAGAAGGGTGAATAGAGGTGGGAAGTGGCAACAGGTAATAGGGGGAAGAGGCAAAGGAGAGCATCAGACAGCTTTGTCATAAATCTTTAAAATAGATTTGACCTGTTGGCTCAGTCAGAATCAGATTAGCCTCACGTAGCTGAAGCTGTAGAAAGGGCACAACAAGCTTTCAAGGACTTGAAAAAGGTAGGGAAATTTGTAAAGAGAAAGAAAGTTCTGTTGTTAGGTAGCTCCCATGGTAGAGGTGTTGGCCAACTACTACAGGAAAATCTAGGTCCAGAGTACCAGGTCACAAACTTTTTCAAGCGTACTGCAGATCTGAGTCAGGTAGCAGAGGATGTAGGTTCTTTGTGCAATGATTTCAGATCGGAGGATGCCGTGGTTATAGTGGGTGATCCGGGAAATAGCATTGACAGAGACTCTGAATATTCAATAGAGAGTGACCTGGTGAAGATAGCATCAGCAACGAAGCATACAAGTGTGGGACTTGTGTCTGTGTTGAGACGCCATGATTGGCCTCATTTGAACTCTTCTGTCGCGAGGGTGAACTTGGAGTGGCTGCTTAGGACGGATATAGGGTCCCATATTGGTTTGATTCCTGTGGATGCTATCGATAGATGGGACTACACTAGGCATGGCCTTCACCTCAATAGGAAGGGGAGGGGAAAACTGTCTGGGTTGATTGCAGAAAACTTAAGGGGGGACACTGTCACAAGTGGTAAAATACCAGTGGTCACAGGTGTCAGAGGGATGCCTTTCTTAGGATAGGGAAGGGGGAAAGAAAACGAGTTTTAAGAGAGATTGGCAGACACACTCAGTTTGAGAAAACAGATGAACAGGAGTCAGATTTTAGCATACAGCCTCCATAAACAATGTTTAACAAAATGGTTCAAATGGCTCTGAGCACTATGGGACTTAACATCTGAGGGTATCAGTCGCCTAGAACTTAGAACTACTTAAACCTAACTAACCTAATGACATCACACACATCCATGCCCGAGGCAGGATTCGAACCTGCAAATGTAGCGGTTGCGCAGTCCCAGACTGAAGCACCTAGAACCGCTCGGCCACTCCGGCCAGCAATGTTTAACAGAAAGTAATCACAAAACGGCCAGTTCATCTTCGATAAAGCAGTTATAATCCCATTAGTATGCAGTATCAGTTATCTTTATTACACCAGAACATTCTGGGACTCATAAATAAAGTCAAAGAATTATTCATTTCTATTGATGAAATGAATTCATCTAACCAAATTGACGTAATCTGCCTCTCTGAACATCAAGTGACCACTGACATTTCAGGATTTAAGCTAGATTCCTACTTCGGCATAGTAGATATGGATGGAGGAGGAGTTGCCACATTTATTAAAAACTGCTATAAATTCAAGAACATTGACATTAATAAATTCTATTTAGAGCAGCATCTAAAAGCATGTGTAACAGAAGTAGAGTTCCATAACAGATCCTATATTGTTGTTGTTGTTGTTGCGGTCTTCAGTCCTGAGACTGGTTTGATGCAGCTTTCCATGCAACTCTATCTTGTGCAATCTTCTTCCTCTCCCAGTACCTACTGCAGCCTACATACTTCTGAATCTGCTTAGTGTATTCATCTCTTGGTCTCCCTCTACGATTTTTACCCTCCACCCTGCCCTCCAGTACTAAATTGGTGATCCCTTGATGCCTCAGAAAATGTCCTACCAACCGATCCCTTCTTCTAGTCAAGTTGTGCCACAAACTCCTCTTCTCCCCAATTCTATTCAATACCTCCTCATTACTTATGTGATCTACCCATCTAATCTTCAGCATTCTTCTGTAGAACCACATTTCAAAAGCTTCTATTCTCTTCTTGTCCAAACTATTTATCGTCCATGTTTCACTTCCATACATGGCTACACTCCATACAAATACTTTCAGAAATGTCTTCCTGACACTTAAATCAATACTCGATGTTAACAAATTTCTCTTCTTCAGAAACGCTTTCCTTGCCATTGCCAGTCTACATTTTATATCCTTTCTACTTCGACCATCATCAGTTATTTTGCTCCCCAAATAGCAAAACTCATTTACTATTTTAAGTGTCTCATTTCCTAATCTAATTCCCTCAGCATCACCCGACTTAATTCGACTACATTCCATTATCCTCGTTTTGCTTTTGTTGATGTTCATCTTATACCTTCCTTTTAAGACACTGTCCATTCCGTTCAGCTGCTCTTCCAAGTCCTTTGCTGTCTCTGACAGAATTACAATGTCATCGGCGAACCTCAAAGTTTTTATTTCTTCTCCATGGATTTTAATACCTATTCCAAACTTTTCTTTTGTTTCCTTTACTGCTTGCTCAATATACAGGTTGAATAACATCAGGGAGAGGTTACAACCCTGTCTCACTCCCTTCCCAATCACTGCTTCCCTTTCATGTCCCTTGAATCTTATAACTGCCATCTGCTTTCTGTACAAAGTGTATCATAGTAACCATTTACCGAGCACCTGCAGGAAATTATAATCTATTCATAAGTTATCTAGAAGCTCTTTTGGGTTATTTAACAGGAAGAAAAAAAGAACTTTTGATTGCTGGTGACTTTAATACAGATTTTCTAATGCAATCTTCCAGTAAACATTTACTGCAGTTAGTAATGTTGTCTTTCAATCTAACTCACACTGTAAACTTTCCAACTAGGATCACTAAATCCTCAAGGACAGCCATTGATAACATTTTTATAGACAAATCAAAGGAACAAAATCATATCATAAAACCTGTAATAAATGGACTATCAGATCAAGACATGCAGCTCCTTGTTTTAGATGTAAATTCTAAGCAGATTATCAAGACTGGAGGAGAGTAGTCAATCAACCAAAAATTTAGTGTTTTAGAAAACTGCTCAAAGATATGAACTGGAAAGATGTTTATAGTGCTCATGCCATGAATGAAAAGAAAACTGTTTTCCTCTAAAAGTTACAGAAGTCTATAATAAAACCATGGATTACACAAGGAATAAAGATTTCCTGTAAGACAAAAACGAAAATGTATTTGCCGACCAAGAATATCTCCAATGCTGATGGTTTAACTAAATACAAGGAATACTGTGAAATATTAAAAAAAGTAATTCAGACATCTAAACAAATGGACTACGAGTAGAAGATAGCAATGTCACGGAACAAAATAAAAACAATTTGGGATATAGTGAAAGAGGAGACTGGTAGAACCAGAAAGGAACAGGAGCAAATAGCATTAAGGGTAGATGACACATTAGGAACCAACGGGAATAGTGTGGCAAATCTATTTAACAAGTACTTTATATCCGTTTCTGATAGAATGGGATTGTCAGGATCAATAAATAATGCCTTTGAATATCTGAAACTAGTCTTTACAAATAGCTTCAGGTACACGAATATGTCACTCACTTCACCAAAAGAAATAACTTCCATAATAAAATCTTTATAAACAAAGCATTCTAGTGGTTATGATGAAATATCAACAAAGGTAATTAAGGCATGTTCTTGTGAGTTTAGTACAATTCTAAGTTACTTGTGTAACCAGTAAATTATAACTGGTACATTTCCTGACTGGCTAAAATATGCAGATGTTAAGCCTCTATTCAAGAAAGGGGATAAAGAGATACCATCAAACTACAGACCGATTTCACTTTTACCAGCATTCTCAAAAATTTTAGAAAAAGTAATGTACAGGCAGCTTCTCAACCATCTGACCACAAACAACATATTATCAAGATCACAGTTTGGATTTCTGAAGGGTTCTGATGTTGAGAAGGCTATTTACACCTATAGTGAAAATGTACTTAATTAATTAAATAACAAATTACAAACAGCAGGTATTTTCTGTGATTTGTGAAAGGCATTTGATTGTGTGAACCACAACACCTTTTTAAATAAATTAGAATTCTATGGTGTCATTGGCAGTGCTGCAAAATGGTTCAAGTCATACCTTGCTAACGGGAAAAAAGGGTGCCAGTGCAAGTGACTAGTGAATTAAGTCATCAGTCATAATTAGAATGGGAAGAAATTATATGTGGTCTCCCACAAGGATCCATCTTAGGGCCATTCCTTTTTTTGTGTACATTAATGATCTCTCATCAGTTACACTGCCAGAAGCAGAGTTCGTTTTGTTTGCAGATGACACAAGTATTGCAATAAATAGTATGTCGAATGTAGTTCTAGAAAGATCTGCTAATGATATTTTCATGGATATTAATTAATTTGTACTTCGATTCGTAGGGTTCCAACTGATGCGTCGGTCGGGGTGATCAGTCCCTCGACGTCAGAATTTCGGCTCCTTTGAGTGCGACATGAAGAATGATTTTCCATGTTGTAATTGTAATTTTTTTCCGCGATAAACAGCACCTATCATGAAGTCATTATCAAATTAATTTCAGCTGCACTAACAGGAATCACTGCCTTGGGCAAGGGGCGGACGCTTTGGTGGCACGTACGTCCCGTACTCGTTTAAAGATCTGCCGAGTTGACAGCTGCTCACATTTGGTTTCTTTTTGTTGCGACAGTTCCTCGCTAGGTGACCCTGTATCCCACAGTTGTGGCAGGTCCTGTTGTCCTTAAAGTCCTTGCGCTTGTGACCGGGCCTATTGCATCGTTAACATTCCACATTTGAGTTGAACACGCGACGTTCTTCTTTTCGCATATCATTTGGGCATCTCAATGCTTCGACAAAACCAACAGCTGCCTCTACTGCTTCTTGAAATGTTTTACAGCATGGAGTCTGACTGCTTTGTTTACTTCTTCTCCATACAACCCATGGATGAATGTGTCAAGTGCTCTCTGATTGGTTTCGAAAAGCTGGATTCGGTTCTCATTTTCGTCCTCTACGAGCTCGTAAGTCTGAACATTTATGTTTCGGATTCTATCAGCGAATTGCTCTATAGATTCGTCACGCCGCATGCGCAAACTATGAAGTTACTCACGGTAGAATCTGATTGCATTTTTGCGTTTGAACCTCTGAACCACTACCGTTTTAAAATTAATGTAAACTTCTGTTTTCACGCAAGTCGGCTCCGCGCTAATGAAATCTTGTGCGGCTCCTTGGACTTTCAATTTAGTAACTGCTAGCTTATCTGAATCAGTCCACGAACCCAACAGATCTGCGCCTTCGAGTTTCGGAAAAAATACTTTCACATTTTCCTCGGGTTTTCCACTGAACATTGGTACAGATGGCAACAGAGAAAAATTCTTTATTTGAACAGAAGTGCCGCATGTGACAAATCAATCGGGAGGCTACGCTCGCTTTTATCTGCTTTTAAATGTTGAATCTCTCTTCATAGTTCTTCTATAACGGTTTGGAGATCGACCGTGTTACTCGCGTGTGCGTCTAACATTTTGAATGCAGTCTATACCGGTCACTCAATAGAGAAAAATTTAAAATCCATCACTGCCTTTCGTTTTAAGCCAATCTGAGTAGACTAACCTGAATTCCAGCGCTGGATGTCCCAGTGTTGTTGAACGATGTCCTTGGCTGCTGCTGCTTGCTGTGTTGTGGTGAAGATGCTCCGATGTTAAGTTTACACATCGCTGCACTTTTCAGGACTGTAGGTTTTCCGAAAATAATCCCACACCTGGCGCCACTTTTCTAACGGGGTCTTTTGTACGGCCGAGTAAAATGTTATTGCGCCATTTGCTGTTAGTGGGCGGTAGTTCTGGGTGGTGCAGAATGTGGAACACGGAAAACTTAGTTTTACCATTTATTAATAAAGACGGTGCGACAATGCATTACGCGCGTCTGGTAACCCGTCATCAGATCTGTCGAGAGCGATGCATGTTCGCAACTGGCCGGTCTCAGACTGTTCTTTGTAGCCGGTGGCTGTGTACCCGCCACGGCGCGCGACTCAGATTGCATTTCCCGTCAGGATTCCGCGGCGGCTCTGGCGCTGTCCGCTACGGCCATACAATTCTGCCGTTACGGCACATTTTTAGTGGTTAAGGGTCTAACCGTATCTTTCTTGGTGGGGATTGAGTTTCTAAGCTGGATGAATACGTATGTCAACGTCCAACACGAAACATGCAACCTACTTATTCATTTATTGATGAGAGGGAAGTGGAATTAAAGTGGATTCGTACCAACGAACGTCAGGGAAGATTCTGCCAGGATCTGTCAGTTACCTTAGTTGATGTAAATGTGCTTGGGGCAGACAGTGATTTTTCCAATTGCGATTCAGAACCAGTGTCAGTCGATGTGAATGACAATCTACCCAATATAAGCAAAATTCATACCAAGGTTCAGGAGTCTGAATGTCTTGATGGACAGTAAAAGAATGAACTGATACATTTACTGATGACATGTGTACTGGGCATTGTGATGGGATACGTTTATTACATGACTGTTGCTCCTCATGACACTTACTGTAACGAATCTCTCAATGTGTTATTTCAAAAGTTTTTTTGAGATGGAATTCCTAACGATACTCGATCTTCGGTCATCGTACTGGCAGATCCAGTTGTGAAAAAATGCTAGAAAGCATACTACTTGTCTTTGCTGGACTGTCATATCAGTTCAAGGGACTTCCACTCGGCCTGTATGTTAGTTCCGGCTTGTTTATTACAGCCCTTGACACTGTTCTCATGTCGGGTTTGTTGGACAAAGTCTATGTTGATGAACTAGCCACACCTTCCTAGGAAAAGGACATACAACTTTCAGGGAAAATTTTGCAACGATTTTCTGATTAATGAGTAACTGCTAATTTTGAGAAGTCGAAATTTGGTGAACAACGGATCACGTTTGTAGGACATATCATATCTCTGGCAGGTATTGAGGCTGATCTGGATAAGATACAACCAAAGGTACAAGCAATACCCAAATGTCCCCCACCAACATCCAGAAAACAGTTGAAAGTGTTTCTGGGTATGAAGTCATTCTCTAGGCAATTCATTTCAAATCAGCTTTTAAACATCCCAGATCTACTGGTTTTGTTAAACAAAAATGCTCACTAGCTCTTATCTCCCCAGTGAAAGTACTAAAGATGCGCTGGTCCACACTGACATCTTGCACCATCCTGATATGGAGAAGGGTTTTTGTATTGCCTCAGATACATCTCACACAGAACTCGGATCCTGTTCGTTTTATACAGTAGAGATTGATGGCAGAATGGAAGTTCGTGTCATTAGTTTCGCTAGCAGGGTTCTGACAGTGTGTGAGAGGTCATAGACAGTCACGGAGCTAGGGGCCCTCACTGTGGTGTACTCATTTAAGAAGTTTAATTATTTTGTCTGTGTTCGGCATGTCAAAGTTTTCTACGAGCACAAAGCCTTAAGGTTTCTTTAACTTGAAGACTACTCTATCAGATATTAACGCCATGGGTGTTGTTTTTGAGACAACAATTCCTTTGCATCTGATTCTGACAAATAAACCTGGAGAAATCGCCGACATTGACAGCTGGACCATACCCTCAGAGAAGAGGACAAATTAAATATCTGGTTGCAGTAAATGGTATATTCTGAAAACATGTCAGATTATATGTCACAAAGTCCAAACACTCTGCACCTATAGTCAGGAAGTTGAAGAATTTCTAATTCTCTCAGCTTGGAAAGCCAGATGCAATATTATCTGGTAATGCTTCGAATTTTACTGGGTGAGTTTGGAGCTCATTTCTTCGTGAGCATAATATCAAGCAGATTTTTATTTCACGTTTCCATCCAGAAAGTAATTGTACAGAAAGAATTTACATGGAATTCAACCGTTTTTCGAACCTATACTCTACATAAACAAACAAAGTGGGCTGACTTTGTCTCCCTCTTTTAGGAAATCGTTAGTTATCTTCCACATGTTTCAACACAGCACACACTAAACGAAATTACTTAAAAAAAAAACTCCACTTCCATTTTCCCCGAGACGTGACATCTTGTGGGAAAAAAAAGACACCAAGCGTTTATGTCTTTGAATTCCAGCACTGTGGCACAAAAGAGAGTGTATGATAAAAAGCTAGGTGAAATGCAGTCGTTTGGCCTGGATGAGATGGTACTACTTATCTTAGGCCACTTCGTCTCAAGTGTAGAAGACAAGGGGTTATTGTTAGGAAATATGGTGCGAAATTGTGATTTAGTGTGTTTCAGTGCGCGATGCACCAGCCTCATGGCAGACGGCAGACGAAGGCTGGCCGGCGCGTTATGCAGGTGGCAGTTTTGCAACGAGCGTCGGTATGTGTGTACGTGTGTGGCATCCACCGTGGATGTTTTGTTGTAGTATATCCAAACTCGTGTAAAGTCAAAGGGCTTTATCATCACAGGGATCTAAGAATATTTATAAAGTAGAGGTTTGTTTTGTTACTGCGTGTAGTTAGACTCACATTAGTTTCATGAGAAATATATTTTATAATTTATTTATATATGTGTATGGCGATGTAAATAACTAAGGGCGCTTGACATCTTGTCAAATAATCGTTGAATGAGATAGCTTTTTGCTAAAATGCACTAAGTGAAAATGAGGCTTGCGCAAAGCTGTGAATTATTCGCTTAAATGATGCCAGACTTCATGATAATCTATGGTGTACTAGAATTCTGATTCATATTTTGAGGTTTGTATCAACTACACATTAGTTAGTGGCTCTTGCTCTACAAATTTTAGTAGTGTAAGTGAGTATGACCTAACAGGTATGGCTTTTATCTTGTAATTTGTCAAGTATATTCTTTTATCTAATGTAAGCAGTAATCTGAAATTTAGAGATTGAGGATATGGATCCTCTCTTTAATTGTGTCACTAGTCAGTGAAATTTCAGTGTAATTGTGTATGTAGGGATGACTTTTTGTGCTTGAAGTACATCCTGTAAGGACATTCATGACCATTCTATTCATTGTAGCACACATGGACTTAGCGTTGGTTGCTATTTTCTATGAGATGTGTATCTCTGTAATCAGGTTGCATATAGAAATTGTTAATTGTAAGACTGGTGAAATAAACACTTAAGTGGATGTAATCTTTAGTGTCTAATTAGTAAACCAAATTTAAGTTCTATGATTTTTGGTTGCCTTAAATGTGTTGTATGGCATGTTTTTTCAAGTGTATTTATATTAATGCTTTGTATGTGTGTCTATTTTGTCTGTGTCCTCAACATGATGCGGAATGTGACTGTGTCATGTAACTTTAGCTTCTGTCATGTTGCTGTGTTGGCATTTGTATTTGCGAGCCTTGTTATTTTACTGGCTGTGGTCGTTTTGCTTTGTTTATGTAATTTATGGGTTTAAGAGACTTGATATCCCAACCTTTTATTATTATTCTCTGATTTGTTAGATCACAGGCCATTTGCAGGTGTTTCACTTATATATTCCAAACTGTAAAAATATAGCCGATTTTTTTACCTACCCTTTGTAATTGAGGATCATTAGTTACCTGTCATATGACTAATTGTAATCTACTAGGGTATGATCTTGTATATGAGAATCTTTGAAAGACATTTGTCACAATCCTGGGATTAGAATGCAAACATTACATGCAGTTCTGGTGCGTGCCTTGTTTATAGTCATGTGACTAGCAGTGGTGCATAGACATTTTTGTAAAGTGAATATATAGGCTAATCTTTCGGCAGAGCAAAACTTTCTAGCCTATATGTTAGATCAAGAATATGGATACTAATGGTGTTTACACACCCCTGCCCAGTCTCGATCAGATGCTGTTTTATTGTGGATCCTTGGACATTGTAGTCCTGTGTTCCTTCAGGTAGCGTACTTTTCACAAACACTATCACACTTGAAATATGCATGTGATGAACTTAGAAGCTTTGAGAACTTACCAGTCGCCTATCCATGCACATTAGCCAATAGTCTCAGACTCAGCTATGAACTTGGTTGTTAACATGACATATGCACTCTCAAACTTTAAAATTTCTGTGAGAGCAGTTAAAATGTATGTGTGTGTGTGTTATATATGGACACTCCAGGAGTGCCTGTGACATGTGTGTTTAAGAGACTTTTGTGCCCTGTCAAGCAGCGTTGTTTATTTATGTTAGATTTTTTGAACGATAATAACTGTTGAACCAGCAGATGAGCTGTAGAGTACCAGTTTACACACAGTATGTATAAAAAACAAGCGCTTATTGCAGTGGATCATGACCAGAGTTTTGTGTAAAACAAGACTGTGTTTACTGTGAGAGGCATGAATTCAGAATACTGCTTTGGCAGTGATGTGTGAATGAGTCTTTATTGCACACTGATGCTGTGATTTGACATTGTTTTATGAATGTTGTGGAGTACTGAGCAAACAAACAGTTGGCAACACTTACAAGTCTTTGAGTATATGCCTGTGTACTCGATGCACATTGCCTCCACATGCCGCCACTATGATGATCGTGTGGGTGGAGGGGCTGCCTGGTGGTCAATAACCAGAGGAGGCAGCGACCTACCTCTCTCCCTCTGTCCTCCTCTCACTCCAAGCGATTTTTCTGTGGTTGTGCGGAACATAAACAACGAATCTACACTGAGTTTATTTCACCTTAATAATTTTTCATAAACTGCTATGCCAAATTACCACGAGTCTACTTTGGTGTTGTAGACATTCATTGTCTATGGAGATTTGAACACTACATGAGAAGATCTTGAGTTTATTTTGCTTTTGTATAAATTCAACACATTGTAAAATTTTTCGGCTATGCACTGCCAGAAGACTACAAGTTGACTTTTAGTTCATATAAATTCATTTTTCTTTGAGCAAAATTCCTAAGCCATCCACCAAGGAGATCAAGTCTGCATTGTGTTTGTATAACTTCAGCATTTTATTTGGACTGTGACTGGGCATCGATCCATGAAGATGTCGAATCTACTTATCATTTTATCGAGCCAAATTTCTAAAAACAGTTATGATCAGAATCACAGTTAATTCATGAGTCATTCTGTACAGACTTACGATATGAAATTATTGAAACCTGTTACATTATGTGTAATTCACAACTGAGTAAGTTGTTGCTCATCATTTGTTTGAAGCACTCTGTATTTCACTTGAAAATTTTGATCACTTGCGTCAGTGATTGATCGATGGATCCCTATGTTACCTGTAAAGAAGAAAAATACTTTAAAAATTTTAAATGAATGATAAATTTGTGTAGGAATCACATTACGTGTAAATAATTGATTGAAATTGTTGTATGATTCTACTATGTGTAATGCTTTCTGAATTCCGTACTGTACATGTATATTTAACCATTATTTATTGCCATTACATACTAAAGTACTTTCTAAGACGAAAATGACGCAACTCATGGTATCATGGCTTTTCCCCTAACGTTCAGTTGAAGACCTGAAGGGGTTCAGTGTTTTGTGTTCCTTCAAGCCTTTGAGGAGGTCATGTACTATTACACTTTGTCTACCAGAATTTGCATGTATGAATTGTTCATACAATAACTTTGTAAGGGATGCACCTGTGCATTTCTTCTGAATTTACTCACCTATTTTGCTGTATCGATCGTCAAAACCTCATGTCTACAAGATAAATGTAAATGCTAGACTAAATTCGTTCGACCACTGTTTTTGTCCTTCTGATGTTTCGAATAATCTAGTTAGTCTTCTTTCAGGTGTAATATTATATAAGTTTTCTTGATATAATAAAATCTCATAATTATTCTGTGTTTCAATTATATTTTAAACCTCTACATTTCACTGTGTCTTTTAATTCATATGACTTGTTCTCAGAGAGGTGTGGCTGGAACAGAAGATTATATGGCATACTGTTTGTGGACAATAATGACAAAACATTCACCATATTCTATCATTGCATATTATGCAATAAATCCCTGAGAAATCTGTACCAGTCATTTCTTGTTTCTTGGGGAATTTTTCTTGCAAGCCATACGTTGGGTGATTCAGTCATTTGTTCTCTCTCAATGATGTTGTTGTACTGTCTAGATTAGTCGGACACAGGCGCCCACAATTAACTGAATATGATGGTAGTTTCAATATATTATACATCCTGATTTTTGCTGAACTCAGAATAAAGCATTGCCTGATTTTTTTGCGTTGATTCGTACATATTGCAGATGAAAATACACATGCAGCCACCATCTGGTGATGCATTCCCCGATTACAAATTATTTTGCAGCTTGTATCAAATCTCAGAAATTTCAGTTCTGAAATATATTTACCTGGTAGTAATGCATCAATGTCCCACAGTGCCAGTTATTAGGGCTTTTTCCCACTCCATTCATGTATGAAGTGTGGGATGAATGATCGTTTAAATACCCCTGTGCCTGCTGTAATTAATCTACCCCAGTTCTCACGACCCCTGTGGGAGCAATATGTGGATACATACAAACACACTAAACAATATTTATAATGGAATACATAGAGCCTGTTTACCTTATCCATTGTGGTATTTTTTTCATCGACAGCAAATCACATCATAAATGCTACCTTTTCCCCTTCCTTAGAGCTGATGTTTTTACATAGGTGCAGTTCTGTTCAGGTATTGTAAAACCTACATAATTTTCACTTTTCACAAATATGGCCTCTCTTATGGAAGACCACTCAACGGAAGAAAAAATCAAGTTGTCATGGAATATTTGCAATTTATTACAAAAATAATAAAACAGAGGCTAATAAAACGCAAAAGGATGAAAACCACTACTATAATATGAGTAAGTACGACGAAAATACGCTGACGTCCGATGTTAGCAAATGACGTCAAAACTTATTTCCCGAGAAATCTTGATGGAGACGTCCTGTTTAATTCCGTTCCCCTCCATGGTGTTGATGGACTGTGTGAATGTCGTCATTTGAAATGCATTCTGGAATGCTTAGTAGCGCTATTCTGTGTTAACTAAAGTAACAAAATTTATTTGACCTGGTGTCGATGGACTGCTAGCATACTTTCACTCAGTACTATCCTATGCCATAATCTTATGTGAAGGTGCAGCAAAAAAAGTATTCCCTATTTGTCCTAAATAAGTGTGCAGTCAGAACATTGTGTTAAGCTGATAATGGAAGATGCTGCAAGAGTGCTTTCAGGGACATAGGGATTTTACACCTTTTTTTCTGATATAATATGTGGTTCATAACAGGAGTGCTTTAGAGTTGAACTGTGGAATCCACTACCACAACACTAGAAGTAAAACTTGCCAGACAGATTATGAATCCCTGTCTAGAGTTCAGAATGGAGTTTATGTTCTGGTGCTAAAGACTTTAATGGGTTGCTAGTAGACTGGAGGCAGTGAACTGAAAATCCCAACTCAAAAACAAACTAAACTATAGCTCATTGACCACACCTATAATTTCTAAGAATACACTGAGTTTCAAATATGTCTAAAACTGGAAAGATAATATCTGTAAATTCTACATCTACATCCATTCTCTGCAAACTGCTGTGAAGTGCATGGGAGAGGATATGTCCCATTCAACAAGTATTAGGGCTTTTTCCCATTTCATTCATGTACAGGTCACAGGAAGAATAATTGTTTAGATGCCAATGTACATGCTGTAATTAAGCCAATATCATCCTCACGATTTCTATGGGAGCAATATGTAGGAAGCTATAGTGTATTTCTAGAGTCATCATTTAAAGCCGCTTATTGCTACTTTGTAAATAGTCTTTCTCAAGACAGTTTACGTCTTTCTTCAAGAGTCTGCCAGTTCAGATCTTTCATCCCTTTGACACTCTTCCACAGGTCAAACAAGCTTGTGACCATTCATGCCACCAGTTGTTGCATACATTCAGTTTCCCTATTAGCGCTATATGCTATGGGTCGCACACACTTGAGCAGTATTCTAGGAGGGGTCTTGCGGGGGATTTGTAAGCAATCTCCCTTGTATACTGATTGCAGTTCCCTTGTAGTCTACTCATAAACCAAAATCTGCTTCCTGATTTCCGTACAACTGAGCCTATGTGATCGTTCCATTTCATGTCTCTAGAGAGTGTTACATGCAAGTATTTGTATAAGTTTACCATTTCCATCTGTGACTCACTTATATTAAAGTCATAGGATACTTTTTTACCATTGTGTGAAGTGCAAATGTTACATTTATGAACATTTACAGTAAGTTGCCAATATTTGCATCACTTTGAAATTGTATCAAGATCGGACTGAATATTTGTGTAGATTCCTTCAGGTTGTATTTTATTATAGATAACAGAATGACCTGCAGAAAGTGTGAGGTTGCTATTAATATTGTCCAAACGTTCATCAATATACAACACGAACAGCAAGGGAACCAACACACTTTCCTGCAGTACACCTAACATTACTTCTACGTCTACTGATGACTCTCCATCCAAGAAAACAGGTGATACACCATATAACCATACTTCTGATAATAAGTGTAGATGTGATCCTGGGTCAAATGCTTTTCAGTACTCAAGAAATACTGCAGCTACCTGAGTGAGTTGATATGTAGCTTTCAGTATGTCATGTGAGAGAAGATTAAACTAGGTTTCACATGATCGATGTTATCGGTATCCATGCTAGTTAGTATGGAGGAGGTCATTCTGTTTGAGATGTATCTTCTTACATTTGAGATCAGTACGTGTTCTAAGATTCTACAACAAACAGTCAAGGATACTGAACGGTAGTTATGTCGATTCCACCTGAGGTGGCCATACTCCACGATACTTCCCTTATTGTAGACATGTGAGATGTGTGCTTTCTTGCAACTACTCGTCATTGTTTTTTGTTTGAGGGGTCTACAGTAGATTATAGTTAACAGAGAGGCTAACTGAGCCAGAAATTGGGTATAGAATGTGACAGGGATTCCACTGGATCCTTGGGATTGGTTTAATATTAACGGTTTCTACTGTTTCTCAACGCCACTGACACTAATATCTATTCCATTCATTTTGTCAGAATTGATATGCTACAGAAGTCAGGTACTTCACCTGGCTTCATGAAACAGTACTGCAAGACAACATAAATACTTTCACATGCGTTGCGCATGATTTTACTCAATACTTGTTTAGAAATTGCAGTAAAAACTTTTGGATCCTTATAGTTTAACATCACCGTAAGCTGCACATCTGGGGGAATTGCTCCTCTCATACAAGTATTTTTCCGTGTTACGAGGAGGTATTAGCGTCCAAAGATAATTATTCGTTCCACTTGCAAATAATATTATGCCAGTCATCGGGTTCACTCCGCAACTCACAGAGTAAATGTATCTGCAATCATTGCTTAACCAGACACTGTCAAATCCACTTTGATCCATGTTTTCGTCTTCTGAAATTTTTTTTTACACACACCACAATGCAGTTTCTTCCAGTACGAATTTTAGAATAAGTGAGATAAACTTTGAGGTTGTGAGATTGGAATAGCTTGCCGCCGAAATATTATTATTATTATTATTATTATTATTATTATTTTGCTAGAGCGACAGATAGCGAGCATGTGGTAGACTGGTGCTTTAGTGAACAGCACATTTACAGCGGTTAATGTCTGTGCAGACTGATCATTGAGTGTGATGGCCTTAAGCCTGGTTTACACGACGCCACCGGCTTGTGGCACTCGTTGTGTGAAATAAGTTGCTTGCAGATAGTTTTGTATATGTCTGTAGACACGGCGCCACCAGTGTACGCTTCAGTTTCAGTGGTTTGTAAATGCCATAGCCGTATACAAAATGAAACTTTTTGGAAACTGTACAAGTTGTGGCGGCTTTCATGTTTGTTTGCACGAAATAGTGGTTTATGACAAAAGATAAAAAAAATGCTAAGAAAACTGTTTGGGTCCATGACTGGATAAAAAAGATGCCAGGCCAGTTGCTCAGCAACCTTCCTGAAAGAAATTATACTGGAAGACTCTTAGAAATTATTTTAATCATCTGTACTACAATTTGTTAATGGGAAGCATTGCTGTGGTGTTTTAAATACGTAGATTAACATTGAATAAAGAATTCAGCTTTCCAGATTTCTGCAGCCTTTTCTCTGTGAATTATTTTCCTTAAAAAGAATTGGCCAACTCGAACCAAGGAATTTTAGTCCCGTACATGCTGGCTGTTTCGCAGCGAAGTGTTTTGCTTGCCTACATTTTTCTTAATTCATTTGTATATGTACTCCTGATTAAATGAATTTTATCTCTGTAGCTCAGATATTCTCCGCCAATCCATGTTCAGATCACATAGGACCGTCTCAAGCACAACAACGTGTTGCTGCTTGTTTGTGCAATCGACATCATTAAAATTTCAGAAACACCTACGCAGAGCATTGATATCCATAACATGAGCAATTTTCTTCCACCCTCGCTTCATATTTCGGTTTGTTTGCACTTAACCGACAGACCAAACCTCAATACTCAGGTAACTTGTGTAGCTAAAGTTGGTTCAATGCATGCAGCCTAGTGTCGTTGTATAAACTAGGTTTTATAGATCTACATCTACATCTACATTTCTACATCTACATCTACATCTACATTTATACTCCGCAAGCCACCCAACGGTGTGTGGCGGAGGGCACTTTACGTGCCACTGTCATTACCTCCCTTTCCTGTTCCAGCCGCGTATGGTTCACGGGAAGAACGACTGTCTGAAAGCCTCCGCGCGCGCTCTAATCTCTCTAATTTTACATTCGTGACCTCCTCGGGAGGTATAAGTAGGGGGAAGCAATATATTCGATACCTCATCCAGAAACGCACCCTCTCGAAACCTGGCGAGCAAGCTACACCGCGATGCAGAGCGCCTCTCTTGCAGAGTCTGCCACTTGAGTGTATTAAGCATCTCCGTAACGCTATCACGGTTACCAAATAACCCTGTGACGAAACGCGCCGCTCTTCTTTGGATCTTCTCTATCTCCTCCGTCAACCCGATCTGGTATGGATCCCACACTGACGAGCAATACTCAAGTATAGGTCGAACGAGTGTTTTGTAAGCCACCTCCTTTATTGATGGACTACATTTTCTAAGCACTCTCCCAATGAATCTCAACCTGTTACCCGCCTTACCAACAATTAATTTTATATGATCATTCCACTTCAAATCGTTCCGCACGCATACTCCCAGATATTTTACAGAAGTAACTGCTACCAGTGTTTGTTCCGCTATCATATAATCATACAATAAAGGATCCTTCTTTCTATGTATTCGCAACACATTACATTTGTCTATGTTAAGGGACAGTTGCCACTCCCTGCACCAAGTACCTATCCGCTGCAGATCTTCCTGCATTTCGCTACAATTTTCTAACGCTGCAACTTCTCTGTATACTACAGCATCACCCGCGAAAAGCCGCATGGAACTTCCGACACTATCTACTAGGTCATTTATATATATTGTGAAAAGCAATGGTCCCATAACACTCCCCTGTGGCACGCCAGAGGTTACTTTAACGTCCGTAGACGTCTCTCCATTGATAACAACATGCTGTGTTCTGTTTGCTAAAAACTCTTCAATCCAGCCACACAGCTGGTCTGATATTCCGTAGGCTCTTACTTTGTTTATCAGGCGACAGTGCGGAACTGGATCGAAAGCCTTCCGGAAGTCAAGAGAAATAGCATCCACCTGGGAGCCGGTATCTAATATTTTCTGGGTCTCGTGAACAAATAAAGCGAGTTGGGTCTCACACGATCGCTGTTTCCGGAATCCATGTTGATTCCTACAGAGTAGATTCTGGGTTTCCAAAAACGACATGATACTCGAGCAAAAAACATGTTCTAAAATTCTACAACAGATCGACGTCAGAGATATAGGTCTATAGTTTTGCGCATCTGCTCGACGACCCTTCTTGAAGACTGGGACTACCTGTGCTCTTTTTCAATCATTTGGAACCCTCCGTTCCTCTAGAGACTTGTGGTACACGGCTGTTAGAAGGGGGGCAAGTTCTTTCGCGTACTCTGTGTAGATTCGAATTGGTATCCCGTCAGGTCCAGTGGACTTTCCTCTGTTGAGTGATTCCAGTTGCTTTTCTATTCCTTGGACACTTATTTCGATGTCAGCCATTTTTTCGTTTGTGCGAGGATTTAGAGAAGGAACTGCAGTGCGGTCTTCCTCTGTGAAACAGCTTCGGAAAAAGGTGTTTAGTATTTCAGCTTTACGCGTGTCATCCTCTGTTTCAATGCCATCATCAACCCGGAGTGTCTGGATATGCTGTTTCGAGCCACTTACTGATTTAACGTAAGACCAGAACTTCCTAGGATTTTCTGTCAAGTCAGTACATAGAATTTTACATTCGAATTCACTGAACGCTTCACGCATAGCCCTCCTTACGCTAACTTTGACATCGTTTAGCTTCTGTTTGTCTGAGAGGTTTTGGCTGCGTTTAAACTTGGAGTGAATCTCTCTTTGCTTTCGCAGTAGTTTCCTAACTTTGTTGTTGTACCACGGTGGGTTT
This sequence comes from Schistocerca nitens, assembly GCF_023898315.1. Classification (NCBI taxonomy): domain Eukaryota; kingdom Metazoa; phylum Arthropoda; class Insecta; order Orthoptera; family Acrididae; genus Schistocerca; species Schistocerca nitens. The sequence continues at coordinate 600,939,982 of NC_064616.1, read as the reverse complement.
TTCCCGCCCCTCACAGTTTTACTCGGCACGTACCTGTCTAAAACGCATTTTACGATTGCCTTGAACTTTTTCCATAAACACTCAACATTGTCAGTGTCGGAACAGAAATTTTCGTTTTGATCTGTTAGGTAGTCTGATATCTGCCTTCTATTACTCTTGCTAAACAGATAAACCTTCCTCCCTTTTTTTGTATTCCTATTAACTTCCATATTCAGGGATGCTGAAACGGCCTTATGATCACTGATTCCCTGTTCTGCACATACAGAGTCGAAAAGTTCGGGTCTGTTTGTTATCAGTAGGTCCAACATGTTATCTCCACGAGTCGGTTCTCTGTTTAATTGCTCGAGGTAATTTTCGGATAGTGCACTCAGTATAATGTCACTCGATGCGTATCTCCTTTTCTACAATCGTTTTTGCTTCCATATAAACGCCAATAATTTCGAAACATGGCTGAGTTTTCGCATTATGTCTTGTTTTGAAACATTTTTGGCTACTCAGGACGGTGTGCCTTTTGTACAGTAGAAATATTTGACTGAACACAGAGTTTATCTGCCTTTGATATTTAACTGAAGAGAAACTGCCATTGTGCTCACTAAATTGGTTACCAGAACAACTGATTTCCAGACACCATTTTAGTAAAACAACTGACGTTTGGAAAACGATACCTGATCAGACTAGCAAAACTGCTTTAGGCCTTACTAGGAACCATGACAGCAAAAAAGACATTTCTGAAATTCGGTTTTCGTCATCTTCCAGAATTTGTATCTCATCTATAGATAGCACATCATACTGAAAAACCCCCACAGAACTCCAATATTCCTAATTCCAAAATGAACGCGCATTGAACAGATTTCTAAGCGCTTTTCATAATTTTATGTACAGCACACAATAAATCGTGTAAAATTATCAGTTTGGCATACATCTAAACGACATGCCTTTAACTACATATATCTTACGAGAGGTACTGCGGCTGTGCTCCTTTCAAAGTTACGCTTTGTCTGAAGCATCGACTTGCCTATATTTTTATATACATCATAAGAGGAACTATGGCTGCGCTCCGTTCAAAGATATGCATCCTGCCACCCACAAAAATTTTAATATTCATCTTCAAGTTTCTGACAGCTCCTGTGACTTGTCCTTGTCAGTCATTTACAAATTAAGTATGAAATACGAAGTGAGAGTGAATATTCAAAACATGTTGATTATCTGATAAAAACAAACTTACCATTCATCGTCAGAACAAAAAACATAAACAAGACAAACACATGTGACAAAGAATTAAAAGGTGACTTTGTCTCACTGTCAACCGCCTATAAAGTTTAAAAATAATTTAGACGCTAGTTATTTAAGGAGACTTCTTTTCCAAACAAGAGCGTCTTCAAATTAAGCACATATGTCTACGAAATATATTCTAGTAATGATGCAGTCATATTTCTGCTGATGGTTTTTCTAGTTGTTTCAGTTACTTTCAAGAGGAAAGGAAGAAGTTTACTTTTCTGGCAATGAATTGTAGTTTTTCGCGCATATTAGAACGTTCTTCACACAACCCACACATTTATTTATCACTGGGGGATTCTTCTCCTTCAGTAATTTCTGTAATAAGTATCACTATATAAATAACTAGTAATTAGTTGACAGATTGTCACTTTCAAAGAAAGAAAGTACAACAATACTCGTAATTTTTGCGCAAATTAGAACACACTTCCCACAACCAACACACTTATTTAGCGCTGGGGGATCTTCCTAAATATTATTCGTACTACATACCACTATGTAAATGTATGATGTGGGCAGAATGTCACTTTGAAAGAAAGAGATGATAGCAATAGTCCCCAGATTCGAAATGAATGAACCAGCTGAACACGTACATTATACAGACCTTCTGCTTTAATTTGCATGTTAGAATGGCTGCCGCCGTCACGGCGATACCACAGTCTAATATATACAGTCGCGACACTTACTGCTGTGAAAGTTGTTACCATTTGACAGTTGAAGTGACACTAGCGCCCCTAGCGGCCAGAAAGCTCGCCTTCCTCTGACAGCACATGCGACGTAAAAATAATGTTTGTTTTTAATTCGTTTTGTACGTAATTTACAAAATAAATAATATATTTTTGCGTCACAAGTGTTAGGAGAACAGCGAGAGACATAAATGATCGTGAAATACAAGTAAACAGAGCACAAACTATTGAATGAAGTGACATAAGCTGCAACATATTCTTGAAGAAATAATTAAGAAGTAGCATACAGTCACACTTATTCCACTGAAAGTAACAGAATACTCATTGTTTATCCCACATATGAATCATATTGATGATCTTCCTTGTGTAAAAATGAAGCGACACATCACTTTTCATACATTCTGCTTTGCAGGAATCCTGCTTCCAGAAATACAATTTCCGTCTTATTCTTTGTGGTATCAGGTTATCTCAATAAAAGTATGACTGTTTTAAAACTTTATTATATCCCATTGATACATTTAACGAAAATAAAATTAAATGAATGAGTCAGTCCTAACACTTTAGCAACCCAAATGAACCAGCTTCATCACTTTTTTATTTCTTCTCTTGCTTCTACAGATTAAGTAGAATTTAATACTGTAAAAGAGCCTCACTTTCACAAACAGTCTTATTAACAGCAGCTTAGTTTCAGCACAGCACCCAGGTGGAAAATTGTAGATGTCCATCAACATGTTCAAAAAAAAAAAAAAAAAAAAAAAAAAAAAAAAAAAAACACCACAATTACTTATGTGAGCATATTCATCAAAAGTAGAAGTCATCTTAGTCTCACAATGAGTTAAAAATTCTTTGACATCTTCTGTACAAATAAATAGGCTTCCAAAGTCGCCTTCATAACTTTTAAAATGACAATAAACTTTGTCATTTGCGTCTAAGTCTTGGCTACCATCTACAAGTACCGTCCTACATTTATAACAGTCATGAATGGTAAGCAGTTTCTTTAATACATAACCAAACACGTGTGTCATGCTGTTTGCCTCTCCGAGGTCTGTTTGGACTTCCACATTTGGTAGTCTGATCACTGAACTCGTGTCACTGATGTCCAACAGTGGTGAAACAAGTAATTTGGGCGCTGCTTTCATATCCACTATTGTCTGACCCCAGTTGATCCCCTCACAATTGGAGGTAGCTACACCATGTGTGTTCATTAATTTGCTTAAAGCACAATTATTGAATGCAGCACAAAACTATCTTGGTGATGGGTTGCTACAAAAACCACCTTTATGCCTTATCACTGAGAAAACGTTTTCTGGTGGATCTTGATTAATTTTGCATGTTAATAAATATAACTTGGTTCCATCCAAAACGTCATCAACAAACATGTTCAAAGAGCTTATGTTAGCCAGAAGTCCTTTAACACACTTAATCCTAGATGAAAAATCTTTCCCATCAACATCTACAAATTTCCATGACTGTATCCATGGCATCAGTATCTTTAATATTTCTAAATGTCTTGAGGCACTTGTAATGCAGTCCCTTAGGCCGGTATTACACTATCAAATTTCTTTGTCCAATATCTTTGTCCAATATCTTTGTCAAAGATATTTGATAGTGTAATAGGGATCTTTGACAAATGTCGTCCAATATTTGATCAAATCTAGGCCGAGGCCGTATATTTGATCAAAGAAATCGCTTGTCTTCTGTTCACTGCAATCTGACATGTTACCACATGGAGCGCTAGCATCGCTGCAGCGTTCTGTCGTCTGTAGTGTTTTTATAACCATTGCCGGTAAATACAATTGGTGTGTGCCGACAACTACAGAATTAATAGAGATGTCTGAAGCTGATGAGGCGCTTTACAACGTGAGGCACCCTGAATACAAAAATAGATTAAGAAGATTGGAGACCTAACCTGACCTAACATAACCCTCTCCTGTAGCAAGGAATCTGAGTGTTATAGTGAGCCTGTCTTCTGAAGATGTAGCAGTTCTTAAGTGAAAATTGTGCTTTATGATATGAGGATACACTTCATTGAGCACATACAGAAATGTATGCTCATCCATTCTTAAGTAATTGATGTACGACTTGACGTCTTCCACTGTAAGCTCACGTAACAAGTTTTGTTGAATGCTTTTATCGTGTCGTCGTAAAACCCACGGCTTCACCCAGATTAGATTAGTTTTTCGTTCCATAGATCCGTGCTGAGGAGATCCTCGTGGATGTGGAACATGTCGATTTTTTTTTAAGCTGAAATAAAAATACTAATAGTATGAATAAATACAACATTTGTTTCTATTAAAAATTTCGCCAATGGAGTAGAAGGAGTTGGCCAGTAGTAAGTCTTTCAGGCTCCTTTTAAACTGATCTTTATTTCTAACTAAATTTTTTATGTTTCCTGGCAAATTATTGAAGATGAGTGTTCCTGAGTAGTGGACCCCTTTTTGAACTAAAGTAAGTGCTTTTAAGTCCTTGTGCAGATCAGTTTTGTTCCTGGTATTGTATGTATGAACTGAGTTGTTTGTTGGAAAAAGAGATATATTATTTACGACAAATTTTACTAAGAAGTAAATATACTGAGAGGCAGTAGTTAGTATACCCAGTTCTTTGAAGAGGTTTTTGCAGGAGGTCCGTGAATTTACTCCACAAATAATACGTATTACACGCTTTTGGACCTTGAAAACTTTTGTTTGACTTCAAGATTTACCCCAAAATAATATCCCATATGACATTATGGAATGAAAGTATGCAAGCTTTTTCATTTTTATGTTGCCTATGTCTGCTAACACTCGAATTGCAAATACAGATTTGTTAAGGCGTTTCTGCAGTTCTGTGGTGTGCTCCTCCCAACTGAATTTATTATCAAGTTGTAATCCCAGGACTTTTAAGACTGTCAACTTCGTATGTATGGTTCCATTTTTTCCCCCCACTTCTTTTCCGCATGTGCACACAATGCAATTGGAGTACGTAGAACTGCTGCGGTTAATAACAAGTTGTTGTCAGCCATCTTGAACTTTGACGAAAAATTTGATGACAGTGTAATACCCCTTGTAGCACTACGTCAAAGATCTTTGTCAAATATATTGGACGGAATATTGGATCACATCTTTGATCAAATCTTTGACAAAGAAATTTGATAGTGTAATACCGGCCTTAAGGATACAGGCCCTTTAACACTATATGCATTAAATATGTAAAAAATATCATTTACTTTTTGGCAAAAATCTGCAGTAGCAGTAGCAGATGATGATGTGATGCCACAAGTAACAAGTGTCTCAATGCCTGCTGCTACTGTGTGACTCAACACACGAACTTCAGCGCTTACCTTCATTTTTGAAAATTTCACAATCACTTCATTACGACTGACAAATGTCCTTGCATGAAGCAGTGCCAATCCCTCCTTCATCTGTTGTGTGGATAATTATTATGTATGCTTTTTATCAAGTATGGGGTGTCATAAAAAAAGTAGATCTTACTCCCTTCGTTTACTAAGCATGGATCAACTGGTGTGATACCCAGTCCGTTCCTCCACTCCACAAAATTCGAGCCTTGGTCATTCACACATGTTTTTACAACCAAACCAATCCCTGTGAGTTTTTTGACAACTTCAAAAAATATGCGCGTCAGATGGGTGGCTCCTACTGGTCCTTTGGAGAAATAATATACTAATGGCCGTTTGAAATTTGAGAAGATGCCGTTAATCACTATAACTAATGCAGTATTGGCCACCACAGAGTACGTATGAAACCCATGTCTTCAAATCCAATAACACGATTCCTAGAGCTGTCATATATCAAATTTTCCATTAGTGACATCTCATCCAAGGACTCATTAACAATTATATCAGTTTCTGGTAACTGCTGCACTTTCTGCTTTAAAAGATGAAATAGTCTAGCGGTTCTAGGCGCTCAGTCAGGAACCGCGCGACTGCTACAGTCGCAGGTTCGAATCCTGCCTCGGGCATGGCTGTGTGTGATGTCCTTAGGTTAGTTAGGTTTAAGTAGTTCTAAGTTCTAGGGGACTTATGACCACAGATGTTGAGTCCCATAGTGCTCAGAGCCATTTGAACCATTTTGAAAAGATGAAATATGTTATTATTTATCCCACAATTTAATTGTGTATCTTCCACATACCTTTGTAAGGTACGTACTGATGGAAGGCTAAAACAGTGTGACAAAAAACTGTATGCCTGAGTACTATAATACAACAAATTAAGTGCAAAGAATTGAGTTTCATCTTTTCATCTCGCACCACGTTTTCCATTCAGTGGAATAAATCGAGAGCATCTTTTCTCAAGTACTTGGAACCAATACTTTTTAAAATGAGCTTGTCCTTTTGTATTTGTGTCCTGTGACGTTGTGGTTGCAGTTTATTCTTACGATGGGCACTTTCCTTGTCACGTAGTAATTTTGTACGAAGTCTAATGATTTGCACATTTTTACAATTCACACGATTTTCCAACACGCGAATAATTTCACGTAATCTAAGCATTTCATCTTCAAAGGATGTCTGTGTTGCAGATTCCGTTGTTAGTGATTTTATATGTCTCTCTCGTGTAGTAACACTTGTGGTAGCTGTTTCTTCAGTGTCAGGAGACAGTTTTATTGTTTTTGCAGTAACACTTTCACGTTTGTATGGCAATTTCACTTCATCGTCACTAGTTGTGGCTTATTCGGCACGTCAAATAACGTAGGAACTGAATTCAATACCAATGTCTTCTTTTCCGCGCTCATGAACTGGTTTGACTCGAAATGTAACGCACAAAACTTTTTGCAGCAGGTCCTGTCTTCTACTATTTATTAACCATTTCTTGCTCCTAAAAAAGAAAAACAAAGTCAGTAATTCAATACAGTTTAGAAAAAAATCGTAAATAAAGAGCGCTCTAATGTGATGTTTCATACCTCTCAGGGTCCTTAGGAAACCTGAAGAATGACAAATGTGGTGTCTTCTGCCTATTATTACTGCAATTGATGGCGCTACATACGCTGCCTTTCGTAAATACCATCTTAAAAATGAATATAAAGGATACTGTTTACATTTACTGAATACCGTATTCAGCAGCGTAGCTTCTCCACCGCTTGGGGCGCTGTTGTCGCTGTGTATAACAAAAATCAGCGAGAGTGTCGCGACTGTATATATTAGACTGTGACGATACCTTGACAACAGCGTCATCTATAAATGCCTTCGAGAAAACCAAAGTGTATCTTTGAAATGAGAGCAGCCATAGTAGCTCCCGTGATGTATATGCAAATAAAAGCACGTGAAGCATCTGGGTGAGGCCGTATTGGATTTTAATAAGCTCGAATTACGTGTGTTTTATATTATAACCATATTATAGCTTATCTACTGTAAATAAATGCTGCTCCAGAACACTAGTACCTTGAGAATCTCTCAAAGAGGTACAATTTATTGGTATTAAATCTCAATTATTTACAAATTAAGCATGAAACATGGAAAAGCGAGCGAATCTGGTGAAAACAAACTACCACTCAGGACTCATCACAAAAAAGAGTGACACATGTGAGAGAGAATTAAAACGTGACTTCATCTGTCAGCCACTTATAAAGCAGAAAAGAAATTTCACAAGTTAGTTATTTTAGGAGACTTCTTTTCCAAACAAGAAAGTCTTCGGGTAAAGAATGTATGCAGACGAAATACATTCTGCTCCTGGTACAGGCACATTCTAGATGCTTTTTCTTCTCGTTGTTTCAATTACCTTGAAGTGCAAAGGAAAAAGTTTACTTTTCTGGCGGCGAATTGTATTCTTTCGGGCAAAGTAGAACGCACTTCACACAACCAGCACATTTGTTCACTGCTGAGGGAGCTTCTAAAGTAGTTACCGTGCTACATACCGCTATGTAAATAGCGAATATGAGGTGGGCAAAGAAAGAAAAGGCAGCAATAGTTTCCTAATTTGCAATTAATGAACCAGATGAACATAAAAGGAACTGCTGCTTTAAAACTACCGCAGTCACGACGCTACCGACAACAGTGACATCTATCGATTCCTTAGAGAAAGCCAAAGTATATCTTTGAAAGAAGCGCAGCCACAGTACCTCTCGTGACGTATATATAAATAAAGGCACGTATCTAAACGTGAACTGACGAAGTTATACAAAATTAGACTGAGTACAAACAGTTTGAGCAATAAGAATCTAATCGCAGGAGATCTGATAATATACGAAGCAACTTTCAATCTTATTCATAGACAGTCAATAATCTTGCACAATAAAAATATTGCACAATGCTATGGGCAATCTAGGGTTAACTTTAATTGTGGTTCCTTTGAACTGAGACAATAGACATTAGACTGAAAGTGTAGTGTTGCATTTCTTCTCAAATGAAGTCTTTGTATTCATTTGTCGTTCACATCTTTCTGCCAACATATTTGAGTTTCTCATGATGTTGTTTTGAACGTCTGAAGGTGTGATACAGAATGCGACGTTATGTGCTGGTGTGTATGAGTGAATTTGTATAAGAGAGAAAAAAAAAAAAAAGAGAGAGAGAGAGAACAGCCTTCCAGTGGCTCCTTCTTTGTGTCAGTTCACCTTACGCTTGTTCCGCAATACATTGTGGAAGTGCCATGTAATGGGTATTGAGATAAGAATAAACTAATAAGTGTATTGCATCAAAGCAGGTTGTGCATATGTTAAATGCACAGATGAATGCTTTCGTTTTTTCAGCGTTTATTGTGCTTCAAGTGAATGGGAAAAATACGTTTTAATTGAAGGTGAGTGTGTGTTTGTGTGTAGTCCTTTAGAAAACATACACAATATGTACTTCATAGAAGTTTGTTTTGCTGTCACGTTACGTAAATCAACGAGACAGATAGGTATGACATCTAAAGTTTCGCTTTATATGCACATAACTGCGTGAGCTGCACCTGATATCAACGGTAGATTATAATTTAAGAGTACCTACAATTGTGTAATAATTATGTAACCATAACAATAATATAATTAACTTCATACATAGACTGAAGTCTTGTTTCCAGACAATTACCGCAATTTTGCAAATAAATAAATTTATCAGATTTGTGCACAACGAATTCAGATTATCTATGTTTCAGTTCTTTACAATTTAAAACTTTCGCTTGTAAAGTTTGTTCACTTTAAAAATTTGTGGTGTTGTATACCTCTCCAGTAAAGATGACAAAACTTTTGAATATTCTCGAAGTTGAAAATATAAAATCACCGCAGGAAGTGGTGTTGCAGATGATGTTATCGATGATGATGTTGGTTGGTTATATTCAACAGTGCTATCATCCTGCCCTCTTTTCCAGCAAAAATGATATAATTGTTTTTCTTTATACATTACTTTTTTGAAATTAAGAATCAAATCCTCTTAGGTGTCTTAGTTATGGCACTGGACATTTGTTAGAGAGATTCAGTTTTTGCCTAACAGTTCTCAATTAGGTTTTTGTAATTCACTACTGTTGAATTGTGTTTCCTGCAACGAGAACATTGCCTTCTTGTTTTGCATTCTCCCTCAATTGGGAGAGAATGTTTCATCTTTAAACGCTGTTTAAGTGGATGTGGTATTAAACTGTACCCTTCCTTACTTTATATGGTCAGCAAACAGGTAGTACATGATTCTACATTCAGATAGTTCATGGATTACAACTGTTTGAGAAAACTACTTTTTTATTCAATGGGAATGATTCAATTTTTTTGGTACAACTCACACTTTCATTCAAAGTGCATATAGTCTGTAGGCTACTTGTTTTTTAAGACTGTGGTGGTTGGTTTGTGGGATTAAAGGGACCAGAAAGACTGTGGTGAATAAAGCAGATTGTGCCTCAAGCTTAATGCATTACCTGGAATGATTCAGGTGTATTGACCATATCCTAATTGCACCACTTTTGAAAATATATGTTTAGGAGATAATGTCTTTTACATACAAGTAAAGGAACTGTTTGATAGCGCACTTGGCAAGTTGTTGTAAAAATGGCAAATGATTCAGTGTCCATTTCCTGATTTATCTTTTATTTTCCATTTACATGACAGAATTTTTCCTCCTGTGTGTCAAAGGATTTACTACAGTTTTCATAGAGGGACACTACCCTCCAAACCTAGTCGATTGATGGATCTGCCTTAATTCATTTATACTTAGTGTTCCATAAATCTCAACATCGAGACCCTTCAGGAATATGGAATGAGTGAAGTTATACACTGACAGACACAGCCACTGCAGGCTATTTCTCTTCAACAAATTATGCAGTTGCTAATCCACTAATAGTGATAATTATAGGATTTATTTCTAAAGAACTTTAGGATTATATATGTTTGTGTATGTGTAGAAAATCATTGCCTGTCCTCTTCAAATATGCAGTTGCTGTTTTTATCTAATGTGTCCAGGCTGATACTGCACCAATTTTAGGTTTCTGTCAAATGTTTTTGTAGTATTGAATTGAATTGAATTTTATTTGATCCAGTAAGATTACATTGTGTACAGTAAATGTACGTGTAATATAGGACATGTCAAAGTATTAAAGTTCTTTATCACTTATTTTTCTACACCTTTAGCTTACATTTTTCATCACTGATAATGAGTAACAATATATACAAATTTAATGACATTAGTATTCTGCAACACTGTAAAACTCTTTTTCAATGAGATAGTCTTTAAGTTTCTTTGCAAAGTCATTGTGAAGTACACTATCTTGCAGGGTTTTGGGCAGACTTCTTAGTAGTCTGATACCAGAGTACTGCGGTCCTTTTTCTAGCATTTTCAGTCGGTGGGGTATGCTCCGTACCTCATTCTTCTTTCTTGTATTGTGGGTGTGTACACTAGCATTTGTAATCCAGTCCTCACTACCTTTTGTGATGTACATTATTGTTTCGTATATATACAACGATGAAAAAGTTAAGATACCTAAATTCTTGAAACAGTTTCTGCATGTTTCAGAGGTCTTTCTTCTTAAAATGGTCCTAATTGCTTTTTTTTTTTTTTTGTAATGTGAACACTCGTTTTGTCTCTTGGTTGTTTGAGTTTCCCCACACAGTCACTCCATACTGTAAGTATGGTTCGAAAAGTCCATGATACACTGTACACAGAGGGTTCTTGTCTGAATACTGTGATAGCTGCATCATTAAGAATATGACAGAGCTCAGTTTCTTACAGACATTATTAATATGTTTTTTCCATTTCAGTTCGTTATCCACAAGAATACCTAAGAATCTAGCAGATTCTACTTCTTCCAGCCTTGTTCCATCAACCTCTAAATCCATGTCTACAGCCTTTTTTTTTGTTTTTAAACACTGCATACATAGTCTTTTTTAATACCAATCCACAAAAGTTCAAACAAACCTTTTACATCACCACAACTTCCTCCTGCCAGCAAGTGCATTTGGACTGTAACAACAAAGGGGAATGGGAAAGTTATAGGTGAAAGCATGTAACAGTTTTTTTTTCTTTTTTTGTGAAATTTTATACTCTTTAAGTAGGAAGACCATTCTTTTTACTGCAAGTCATTTCTTAATACATTTTTATAGGCTACTTCTTAAATTATTTATTTGTTTCTTAGAACTGAAACCATAATTTAAATTAAATTATCTAGAAGTTGAGGTACCACAAAGTGTTAATTAAGGCAATTACTAGACAGTTATGAGTCTTCCTCCTTGTTGAATACACTTCAGTCAAATGCTGCTGTTGCGACAGTTATTTTATGCTGTAGGAAAGATAGAACATCACGGTTTAATTTACGTATTTGTATTATATTTTACATGTGACAAAATTTTGCAAGTTTTTGTGGTGTCAGCTTGCAGCCTAGTTGTTAAGTCTAAGATAAAATGAAGCTGTTGTAAAACTGCCATGTGACTAGAGAGACATGTTGGAAAAATGTAAAAATGATTGTCTAATTTATTTTTGAACTGGTTTTATTTAAAATCAAACAAGAATGTAGGCCTAACATATTATTCTGTTAGTGCTACAGTTATGTCTTCAGCTGACAGTGGGTGGTCACTGTATCATGATTATTACAGCAGCACATGAAGCAACATGCTTGAGTTATCAGTTACTGCTAAAGCAGTTTAGAGTGGGAAGTAATTGTTTCTATTGTGGCGTAATTGTCGCAGATGATCGGTCTCTTCTCTACATCGTCAAGATTTCAGATGAAATTCATAGCTTCATATGCTAGGTCATTGCTCAGAAATCTGACACAGAGCTTTTGGAAACAGAACTTGTGCGTTTAATATTATTGAGGTGAGGAAATTTTTCTACCAAATTTTATGGACAAGTTAATATCAAATGCTATAAATCTTTACCGATAAAGTTGTAGGTAGTGGCCAGCAGGCACAGTAATTACGGCAATAAATAATAACTTGCACTCCCGTCACTTAATATGAATACTTTTATATACTCACAGCGTATACACAATGCCTGTAGCATAGAGTACATACTACGATAACTGCTATGGCAAAGATACAATTGTTCTTGCTGTGATATCATTGGGGGTAGAGCCAGTGTTGGTTCTACGTCCCCACAAAGTGATATTTTCACTAAGTTCTATTAAGATTTTATGAAACATGACATGTGCAAGGTATTGGTTAGTTAACCAAAGTTATCATTTGCATAGTGAGATAGTGACAAAGTTCTTTCTTTACACTTGATATGTATTGCAAGGTCCTCTGCATATGGTGTACTCACAACTCTCAGTGGGGTTGTGATTTGCTCTTGTTATTGCTTTGTGCTGCATGTCTTGCAGGAGTCTGATGCTTTGTGGGGTTATATCAAGTCATAAGCTGCAATATAACCTTCAGTGAAGTAGTTCATGTCTGACAGGATGTAGATTACTCTGTTTTGATTGTATTGTGAAATGCATGCTGCTTTGACTCCCTCTAGTCGTTTGAGGTTTTGAATGTGTGAGGTGTCTCCATGTAAGTCGTATTGTAAGCTGTCTGATGCACTTGTTGCAACCTTTATGTCAAATAATCTCAGAGCTGTTCTTACAGATAGTAGATTCAGTTTATTAATCTCGGTAGTTGCATTCTTCGCTCTTAGTACCCTATCTCCAATGTGCTAGGAAAACGGCCTGACTGTTTCCAGTTTTTGTTCTCCACAGGTGAATTTGTCATTGTTTGTGGGGGTCCCTCCTTTCTTGAATGTAATTGCTTTTGTCGGAAATGCGGGAGCGTCTGATCCCGCCCGTCTGCTTTGACTCATGACGTCACAAATATGGCGGAAACGACCATAAACCACGATTCCAATATGGCGCATATAAAGTCAGTACGTACACATTATGAGGACAAAAATACATTGAAAACAAACACACACACTTTCCACAAAAAAGCCTAATGGCACTAACGGGACAAGCGCGGGATATGGGGTGTTTTTGGATGGGGGCAAACTAAATACAAACAAATTTAGACACCCAATCCCATACAAAACCACACAAAACGACGAAAAAAACTGACATCACAGAACTCCCCAAATACCACTAAACACAATATCATCTGGAATCAGACACTTCCCTTGACCTATGTAGCTGAACAGCAGCTCCCGATCCCATAAATTAGGATCAAACACTTCCCTTGACTGTTAATTTTATCCGTCATATCCATTCCTGAACAAAAACAACAACCGATTAATTTTAATAAAATTACCACACAATGTACAGCGAACAACACTAAATTAACCTTCACACAAAATCGTTAACTCACTGAAACGAATTCCACTACAAAACACAGCCAACACACTAACAATTCTGGATAATGAGCAAAAGCAAACTGAGCCCATTACACCACACAAACGAAAACCCTGAACATACCACCAGAGAGCACAACAAACCACAACACGACGACATCTGACCACACAAACGAAAACCCTGAACATACCACCAGAGAGCACAACACGACGACTTCTACAAACACGCCACACTCACAAACCAAACTCTGCGCCGTTGTGACGTCACACACGACAACACCCTTACGTCACGGGTCAAAGCCGACGCGTGGGATCGGACGCTTCTGTAGACCCCTTTTGTCTTATACTTATTTATGACCAGGTCATTTTTGTGGGACAGTTTTTCCAGTTTGTTAATGGCTTCTGCGATGACACACTTCTCTCTTATAGTAGGATCATATCATTGGCATACATCTACATTTTCACTTAAGAAATTGTCACTTACATTCAGTTCATTTCTTAACCTAATTCAGTAAAATTTTTCCCAGTTTGTTTAAATTATTTGAGACTTTCAAAAATCTGATTTCTCAGGCTGTGCAAAGTAGAATTTTGTTTCAGATACATTCTACAATTATGCTCCACTAGCCACCTTGGCAGAGGGCCTTTCTTTCCACTATCACTTTTCCTCTCTCTAGTTCCAGTTGCAAATAATTTACGGGAAGAATGATTGTTAGTAAGGTTCTGTGTGAGTTTGAATCTCAAATTTTCTATGTTTTCAAGAGTCTGCATTCTTTGACAGATACATCTTAAAGCCGTGTTACTGTTGTTCACCTGCTTTGGACTGCATTAACAGATACGACATACTTGAAAGTGGCATAAAAGCTGAAATCTAGATAGTACAAAAATTAGATATAGTAGTGCATAGTGAAAAGGAGGTGTACTCTTTCAAAAAATTACCATAGATACTCTTAGCAAGATATGCACTGAAGTGACGAAAGTTATGAGATACCTCCCAATATAGTGTTGGACCTCCTTTTGCCTTGCATACTGAAACAACTCTATGTGGTATGGACTCAACAAGTTGTTGGAAGTCCCCTGCTAAAATATTAAGCCATGTTGCCTTTGGAAAGTGTTGGTGGTGCAGGATTTAGTCCAGGAATTCACCTTCCAATTATGTCCCATAAATGTTTGATGGGATTTGTGTTGGGTGATCTTGGTGGTCACACCATTCGCTCAAATTATCCAGTATGTTCTTCAAACTAGTCATGAACAGTTGTGGCACATTTTCATCCATAAAAATTCCATCTTTGCTTGGGAACATGAAGTCTGTGAATGACTTTCATCCCTGACAGTGCTTTGTATGTGCAGAGAAGTTATCCAGAATCATAGTTTCGATTTGTGTAAGTGACCCTATAACTAGATGGACGAGTTCATTCTGAGGTGCAGAGGAATACAAGGGCATAGTACTCTGAATAGAATTGTTTCTAATAAAGCCCTGTAATGTTGAGTCCAATCTTCAGATGGATGAAGATGAAAATTGCAAATTCAGCTGTGGATACTGGATTGAAGGTTATCTACAGTTTCATAACTGGAAGCAAATGATTACGGTAGCCTACACCAGTAACTTGCAATTGGTTCAATTGTAGAGATCATTGTGATAGCTATTTAGAGGTTGAAAGGCAATCATTTTTCCCAATGGTAAAAGGGGGTGGGATTAGCTGCCATGGTGCAAGGTACCCACATACTGTAGTAGTTTCTGTAATATGGCTGAAGATGTGGATTTCAATCATTTTCAATTCCACATAAACACTTCTTTCTCTCTCACCTATGCATTTTTTAAATAGCGTTGCGAAGAAACTGGTATGACATCATATTCACTGAAAATATTTGCAATTTCTGTCTTTATGTAGTTGTAACAGTTTCTGGCTCTAGATTAATCAGTCAACAACATTTCACCACACTGACTTCACAGTAGATTTGACCTTCTGGTGTGTCCTTCACGAGCTCTGTAACAAAGGATGGTCTTAATCATTTTGATTTAATTTTACGTCTATCACATGCAGTCTTGAAGATGTCATTGACGAAAAGTGTCGTTCTCATAGCAGTGTTCATATTGGAGCATCACTCTGAGCCACACTTATAAACGAGCAGCGATAGGAACATTGATAATTCCCACATGAGTTTTCTTCACGAGCATCGAGAATGCTTGTGAAATACTTGCCAGACTAGAAAGACAAAAAGCATCATAATTACAATTGTTTTAGGAAAAATTTGGAATGAAGTGACAATTAAATCAAAACAACATTTATGTACACTGAAGCGCCAAAGAAACTGGTATAGGCATGTGTATTCAAATACAGAGATATATAAACAGGCAGAATACGGTGTTGCAGTTGCCAACGCCTATATGAGACAGCAAGTGGTTAGATTGATTACTGCTGCTACAATGGCAAGTTATCAAGATTTAAGTGAGCTTGAATATGGTAAAACATCAAATCTCCGACATTGCTGCAGCCGGAAAAAGATTCTGCCGAAACAGGACCAATGACAACTGAAGAGAATTGTTCAACATGACAGACATGCAACTCTTCTGCAGATTTCAATGCTTGGCCATCAACATGCATCAGCGTGCAAACCATTTAACGAAACTCACTGATATGGGATTTGGAGGCGAAAGCACACTCGTGTACCCTTGATGACCACACAACACAAAGCTTTATGGCTTGCCTGGGCCTGTCAACACTGACATTGGACTGTTGATGACTGGAAACATGTTGCCTGGTCAGACATATCTTGTTTCAAATTGTATTGAGTGGATGGCCGTGTAAGTGTATGGAGACAACCTCATGAATCCATGGACCCTGCATGTCAGCAGGGGGCTGTTAAAGATGGTGGAGGCTTTGTAATGGTGTGGGTCGTGTGCAGTTGGAGTGATAATGGACCCCTGATATGTCTAGATATGACTCTGGCAGATGACATGTACATAAGTATCCTGTGTGGTCACCTGCATCCATTCATGTCCACAGTGCATTCATACGGACTTCAGCAATTCCAGCAGCACAATGCAACATCCCAAACATCCAGAATTGCTACACAGTGGCTCCAGGAATACTCTTCTGAGTTTAAACACTTCCACTGGCCACCAAACACCCCAGATATTAACATTATTGAGCATATCTGGGATGCCTTGCAATATGTTGTTCAGAAGAGATCTCCAAACCGCCTTACTCTTAGGGATTTGTGGACAGGCCTGCAGGATTCATGGTGTCAGTTCTCTCCAGCACTACTACAAACATTAGTCAAGTCCATGCCATACCGTGTTGTGGCCCTTCTGTGTGCTTGCAGGGGCCCTACACTATATTAAGCAGATGTACCAATTTCTTTGGCTCTTCTGTGTAAAAAAGTTTTTCAGAGTAGTATTTATAATAGGTAACACTACATTATGGAAAGATAAGTTTTTAAGAGATCATAAGTATTTGTGGTCCAATAATGCAAACTTCAAATGGATGCTTTATGACACATTTATTGGTCATGAAGTTATTTTTGCTGTAAGATAGTATTCAATATCATCTCTGTCAGTTATTAAATTTATTGAACATTTCCATTTAACAAAATTGGTAGCCACATATACAAACTTTAATATGTATATACTCCATTTAAAATACATTATATCAAAGACGAATTCAACAATTATTCAAAAGTGTGATAACCTAATGTTGATATATTCTTTGTCGCCATCCAGCTGAAGCTTTCCATTAGATAAATCAGTATTTATAAACTTATAACTAGCATCAAGCATTCCTTGTAACACAATAGAACATTATGTTTATGTTTTTTGAGCACAGAATCAGAATTGGAAAGGTTAATAATTCAAATATGTTTAACTTCCTAAACAGGTGGAAACATCCAAATGATGTTGTAGTAACAGCAGTAGCAGTAATCTACTATTTTTCTGAACTCATCAGTATATGCAGTTTTCACATTTGACAATTTGACAGTCATCTCATCTAAATTTAGTTACCTCTTTTATGATTTTTGCAGCAGTTGCGATCAAACAAAAACATGCTAATAAAGAGCTGACCAGTACACAAATGTCTGGAAAAAATTATAATTCATTAAAGCATAATTTTGTTTTTTTTTTTAGCAACAGCAGTACAAGATAAATCTCAAAGCTTATATGATAAATTTAAGACTGTGTTGGCTTCCATTCCAAAGACAAAACAAATACACTGCCCGACACCACTTCATTCTGTTACGAAAGGTCTGTCATTAATGGCCTGTAGAAGCTAAGAGCCACACTAGCCTTCAGTCATGCTTGTCTTTGACACTCTTACTGGTTGTCACAGCTCCAACATACACCTACACTATGTGGTCAAAAGCATCCGAACACCTGGCTGAAAATGACTTCGTGGCGCCCTCCATCAGTAATGCTGGAATTCAGTATGGTGTTGGCCCACCCTTTGCCTTAATGACAGCTTCCTCTGTCACAGGCATACGTTCAATCAGGTGCTGGAAGGTTTC
Source organism: Schistocerca nitens (assembly GCF_023898315.1). Taxonomy (NCBI): domain Eukaryota; kingdom Metazoa; phylum Arthropoda; class Insecta; order Orthoptera; family Acrididae; genus Schistocerca; species Schistocerca nitens. The sequence continues at coordinate 600,921,884 of NC_064616.1, read as the reverse complement.
TTGGGGAATGGCAACCCATTCTTCACAGAGTACTGCACTGAGGAGAGGTATCAAAGTTGGTCGGTGAGGCCTGGCACGAAGTCGGCATGCCAAAGCTTCCCACAGGTGTTCTATAGGATTCAGTTCAGGACTCTGTGGAGGCCAATCCATTACAGGGATGAAACTCTCCGCCACAGTCCATGCATTATGAACAGGTGCTCAATTGTGTTGAAAGAGCTCAGTTGCTATCACCGAGCGAGGTGGCGCAGTGGTTAGCACACTGGACTCGCATTCGGGAGTACAACAGTTCAATCCCGTCTCTAGCCATCCTTATTTAGGTTTTCTGTGATTTCCCTAAATCGTTTCAGGCAAATGCCGGGATGGTTCCTTTGAAAGGGCATGGCCGATTTCCTTCCCCATCCTTCCCTAACCCGAGCTTGCGCTCCGTCTCTAATGACCTCGTTGTCGACGGGACGTTAAACACTAACCTCCTCCTCCCTCCTCCTCAGTTGCTATCCCCGAATTGTTTTTCAACAGTGGGAAGCCAGAAGATGCTTAAAACACCAATGTAGGCCTGTGCTGTGAAAGTGCCACGCAAAACAACAAGCGGTGCAAGCCCCTCCCTGAAAAACACGACCACACCGTAACACCACCACCTCCAAATTTTACTGTTGGCACTATGCTTGTTGGCAGATGACGTTCACCAGGCATTCATCATACCCACACACAGCCATCAGATTGCCACATTTTGGTTCATCACTCCACACAACATTTTTCCACTGTTGAATCATCCAATTTTTATGCTCCTTACACCAAGCAAGGTGTCGTTTGGCATTTACCGGCGTGATGTGTGGCTTATGATCAGCCGCTTGATCATGAGATCCAAGTTTTCTTACCTCCCGCCTAACTGTCATAGTACTTGCAGTGGATCCTGATGCAGTTTGGAATTCCTTTGTGATGGTCTGGATAGATGTCTGCCTATTACACATTACAACCCTTTTCAACTGTCAGCAGTCTCTGTCAGTCAACAGGGAAGGTCGGCCTGTACGCTTTTGCACTTCCCATTTCCACTTCACTATCACATCGGAAACAGTGGACCTAGGGATGTTTAGGAGTCTGGAAATCTCGCGTACAGACGTATGACACAAGTGACACGAAATCAACTGACCACTTTCAAAGGCCATGAGTTCCATGGAGTGCCCAATTCTGTTCTCTCACGGTGTCTAATGACTACTGAGGTCGCTGATATGGAGTACCTGGCAGTAGGTGGCAGCACAATGCACCTAATGTGGAAAACGTATGTTTTTGGGGGTCTTTAAATATGTCTGCTTGTGTCTGTATGTGTGGATGGATATGTGTGTGTGTGCGAGTGTATACCTGTCCTTTTTTCCCTCTAAGGTAAGTCTTTCCGCTCCCGGGATTGGAATGACTCCTTACCCTCTCCCTTAAAACCCACATCCTTTCGTCTTTCCCTCTCCTTCCCTCTTTCCTGATGAGGCAACAGTTTGTTGCGAAAGCTTGAATTTTGTGTGTATATTTGTGTTTGTTTGTGTGTCTATCGACCTGCCAGCGCTTTTGTTTGGTAAGTCTCATCATCTTTCTTTTTAGATATATTGAATTATATTAATACCTTCAGCTGCTAACGGGCGTTGATATATATCAACGGGGATAGGTGAAAATGTGTGCCCCGACTGGGACTTGAACCCAGGATCTCCTGCTTACATGGCAGACACACTATCCATTTGAGCCATTGAGGGCATGTCCGAAAGAACAGACACCATATCCATATAAGTGTATAGTTGTGGCAACACCGGCCATGACCTTCTTCTTCTGTGCGGATGCACACACATTCTCCGAACTCTTATGGGACTTGGTAAGAATGTCTTCCACAAGTAATGAGTGTGTTGGGGTGGGACACTACAAATGTAGTGTGTGGACATACAAGGTGAGAATGTGGGTCTCGCGGGAGGCATGCACGAGATGGTCCCTGCTGTTGCTCTATCCTCTGTGCTCTCGGTGGCTCAGATGGATAGAGCATCTGCCATGTAAGCAGGAGATCCCGGGTTCGAGTCCCGGTCGGGGCACACATTTTCACCTGTCCCCATTGATATATATATATATATCAACGCCCGTTAGCAGCTGAAGGTATTAATATAATTCTAATTGTGATATTCGTTGCGTACACACTCTGCTACTTAATTAGCTACTGCTTTTGTGTAGTGTACCCCTGATCTTTGAATCGGGCTTACATAGTTCTACAAAGTAAAGATCTTTACAGAAGCAGTGGAGTATCTTGATACTATCCACCATCTGTCTCCAAAATGGGTAGTCCTAGTCACATTGGGATATATACTGTCAGTAGGAAGCTCTGCTTTCACCGCATGAATGAGATTCATGATCTTCACCCCATCAGCTAGTTGCTTGTGGGGAATGGGGATAGTTGTATAATGGTAGGTATCTGATGTCATTGGTACTGACATGAGGTGAAAATTGTTAGCCTGCACCCCCAATAGGCATCAGTACAACTTTTGTAGCAAGGTAATGTTATTTAAAGTTCACGGCATGGCTTACACCTTGTCTTGGGTCATTGTATTGGCTCTAATTGTTTGATGATGAAATGACTGACATTTTATATAAGATTAGCAGTGTCTTGATATATGTTGACTTGGATGCTATAAATTCTGAGGACTTCCTCTCCTTTACAGTGGTAACTATACTTACGTAACTTTCTGGAGGAGTAGGTTACAAATCCCATCCAGACACCTGGTTTTGGTTTTCCATGCTTTGCCTTAATCAAGTAAGTTGCTGGGAAGTACCTTTAGCGAGAATATACTTTATTTCTTATGCTGTACTTCTCCTATATGAGCTTAAGCCCTCTGAAAAGACCTTGTTGTCAGTGGGACATTAAACCCTGATTTTTCTTCACCACAAACATGTTGCAACTGTTGTGCTTTTCAAGTCTGCCATTGTTTTAACACTGTTGTGTGCACTGTCTTTTAAAAACATCGAAGACTGAAAATTGTGCTTGCATTCAAGAGTGTGTTAGTCAAAGATAATTAAAAGTTGATGAAATGGGAGCATTTAGTATAGTGTTGTGAGAATTTGTTTTATCTGACATTTTGTGGAACATGGTGAATATTATCAAATTGTGGGATATAATTTGTGCTGCATACATATGTAAATGTTGTGTGTAATTGACGTGTTACAGGATGACTGAACCAGCAGGTGGCTCGGATAAAAGTTTTGGCACTGATGTTGCTGGAAATGCAGTATCAGGGAGATCAGCAAGATCTGCTACGTTGGCAAACCTGAAAGCATTGTTCCAGCACCAGTTTGATAATGAGATCATTACTTGTGTAGCTGCAAGTTTTGGATGGAATGGTAAGTGGTATTTTTCTAACTATTCTATATTCTGACAAATTTAATGACAGTGATAATTGGTGTGAAATTCGTGTTATCTCATTTTTCGTTATGTGAAATGAAAGGGCTGACTGTTTGGGTAATAGTTTTTCTAAGTTGATTTACTGCTTTAAAATTGGGCTGCTGGTTTTACCACCTACATTTAATGGCACCTGAAATTGTTGTGGACCTTGTAGTGATGATCAGAAATATATTAAGTCACTTTGTCATTAAAAAATCCTGTAGTGGTTCTCAATTCTCAATTCAAAGTGAGGAGAACTATTAAGTTCACCGGCAATACCTTCTGATAATATCTTGCTTCTCCATTCATTGACAGTACACTTTTCAGTCACATTTTGTTGTTTACAATGAGGTATTTGTGAAATATGAACTAGAAGTAGAAAATAAAAGCCTATACAATACAGATGGGTAAAGCTATAATAATGAAAAAGTAAACACTATCTGATGGAGATGTAAACTAAAACTGAAAGTTTCAGGACCACTGATTCTTGATGTAGAGGTAATGGGAGAACAGTATGAAAATGTGATAGAAAGGAAGACAGATCAATCAGAACCTGGGATTGATAGAAATTCATGAAATTTAGCTGCCTGTGGGTGGTTTCAAGCTAAAGAAAGCAGGATCAGACAAAAACTAAAGGTCAGAAATTTCAGTAATCTCTTTGCATGTGTTAAATCACCAGCAGAATAGTATAAGTAAGTAGTTATGCAAGTATAGGTTGTATGGTTTAAATGGGCATACAATCATTTATTTATTGATGTGTTTTCTTTATCCTCACCCACCTCATGATTTTTATCTCTGTTTTGCTGGTAGTGGGTATGATCTGAATAGGTTGTTAATTTTCTATGCCAGTTTTGTATCTCTTGCCCATTACCAATTTTCTTACCTTAATTTCATTCTTTCTTCATTATGTGTTTGTGGATGGGATGGGGGGGGGGCGGGGGTTGGGGGGGGGTGAGGTGGTAAAGCTGCCTCCTTCCAGATGTTTGGTTTGAACACCACACTGCTTTACTAGTCATGGTCCGGCCCTGAAGCTGGTGTACCCTTGCCCTCCTCAGACGGAGTGAGACACTTGAAAAAGACCAGCTCCTGTAAAAATATCAGATCTCCCACCCTTCAGCCCCCCTTGCCATCCACCCACTCGTCTCCCAAAACAGTATCTGTTTGGACTCTGCAACTTAATCCAAGTGCCACCTAGTGGCAGCTTCCAAAGTGGGCAGGTCAGACCGTCCAGTATAGTCTGCTCCCTGCCGGGAGACCTTGCAACCTACGTGCGGAAGTGGATCTCCCAGGTCTTCTGTGTGCGCAGTTAGGATTAGCTGCCGTTGTAATGGCTGAAGCAGGTAGCTTTGAGACCCCGTAGCGGACAGACAGGCGTGTATGTCTCCCACCTAAGCCAGGAGCCGCAGTTGGCTCATTGCCCATGCATATTGTAGAGTTTATTCTAATAAACACTTATAACGTACAATTTGTTCCGTCCAGTTATTGTGAGTGGAAATAAGGGGAGGACAGTGAGTCCTCTCGCACTGTACACTCAAACGCCAATGTATCACCACAGGAAGACGAGCCTATGTGTACATTTTCCGGTCCTCCAGGCTGGATTCAGTGACCACGTGGAATTGACCTTCGTGCTTATTCATTTTCCGGTATTTGTGAACTTTTAAAAAACCACTTGTGAGCTGCGCACGTTATTGGTTTCATTGGTGAGCGCTAACGAGTGTCCCTAGGCCTGTTCGACACTTCGCTGATAACAGCCTTAGCAACGGTGAACGGGGACATATTTGTGAGCGTTTAATGTGTCTCAAACTCAAACGTGAGAAGCACAGAAACATGTCGGTGCCAGCATCATCGGTGACGTCACCTCCTGCTCCTGCCGAAACTTCACACCTTCAGAGACTGCAATGCCCGCCACGCTAGCTGCCAGTGCCCATGACGGTGCTGCTGTTCCAGTCCGTACTGCCTCGTATTGCCACTGCAGCCTGGTAAGTGCAACTGTTGGCTTCCTTCTATCATCTTCCCAATCCTAAACTGGAACCCTCAGAGAAATAGAAATTAGTCAAGCAGAGAGGTGTAGCAAAGGCCACTCTCTCGTGCTTAGCGAGCTTCGTGCAGTCTGCGGACAGTGCCAGCATCGAAATGCTGGGATCAAAATTAAGTCGATTGACTCGTATTCAGACTGATTTTGAGTCGTCTCAAACACGGCTGGAAATTGAAGGCGAATCAGCAGATCATAGTAAGGACAGGGCAGAATTTGAGGATTTGTGTCACTTTGTTGAATCCACTATCAAGGGTTCAATGAAGAGGTACACCCAGCTTTTGCAGCCTTTATGCTCGAATCCGTCAGGTAGTGTCAGTTCTTTGAAACTACATTTTTGAGTCTCATTATGAATAACAATTAAATTGATGACAATCAAAAACTTCATTACCTTAGTTTGTCTTTGCGAGGTGAAGCTAAAGACCTGTCGAAACGTGTACCTGCCACAGCAGGAAACCTATCTATGACCCAAAAATAATTGCAGCCACACATGCTAAGGCTTTGTTGGCCTTACCTACGGTCGACCATGGTGCAGCGAGCTATTATAGGCAACTAATTAATCACGTATGTAACCATTCGAAGGCCTTAGAAGCTCTCGGACCTGATGTTCCACTTCATGAAGTTATTCTTTCAGGAGAGATTCTGGCTAGTATGCGACCTACGGATCATCATGAGTGGGAGGTAAAGATGTCTGGGTTGACATTCACCACATTAAATCAACTAATAGATTTTTTGGAAACAACACCTCAAGGGACCTGCAAGGAAATGTCAATAATTCAAGTCAAATGAGACATGTGAGGAGGGCTCATCTGGCTAATGCTGATACTGAGGAGTCACGTAATTTTTGTAGTGAACCTCACATTATCACTAAATTCAAGGGGTTTCAACACTAAATGTTGATGAGTGGCAGGCATATGTGACAAAAAATAAGCTTTGTTTTTTGTGCATCCGCTCTGGTCATTTCTCGACTAAATGCAAGATTTCTCCTTGTAAGACATGTAAGGGAAGGCACAACATACTGCTCCACAAGCCTGCTGATCCAAGGAATGGGCAGAATAGTAAATCAGGAGGCCATTCCTTGGCCCATCAAGCTATGAACGGGAAATCAAACCTCCATTGTGATGTTTTGTTGCCAGCAGCTGTTGTCAACATTAAGGACAGCATGGGTTGACAGCAGGTTTGCAGAGTTCTCCTAGATAGTGCAAGTCAGCTATCATTTATATCTAAGGGCATGGCAGAGAAATTAAAACTGAAACAAAGTAAACATTCATTTCTTGTGAAGGATGTAAACAATGCCTCTGCAGCCTCAGTGTCTTACATGTGCAATGTTGAACTGTCGTTAGGCTCAATGACTTTCATGTCAGAACCACTTGTGCTATCATAGACAATGTCACCGGTGCCCTACCAGAGAACAAGATAGTTACAAGGTCCTGGAGTGTCCCATGTAATATTCTGCTCGCTGGTCCAGAATTCAACAAGCCTGCCACAGTAGATTTAATTCTTGGTGCTGAGGTTTTCTTTGATGTTCCTTGTAAGGAAAGGCTGGTGAAACCAAGTCATCCTTCAGGTAGGATGCCTTCAGTTGCATGTAACATACCTCGTTCTACAGTGACCTCGTGCTTTGTTAGAGGTGACAGTTCAGATGCCAAACTGCAAAGGTTTTTGGAGTTGGAGGAACTGTTTACAGAAACGATGAGTAAGCTGGATAAAATATGTGAGGCTCACTTTCAGCACCACATGGCACTAGATGAAGAAGGGAGATTTGTGGTTCAACTGTCATTGAAACTGTAAACCCTTAGGTGAATCACAACAACAAGCCTCTCGGAGACTGACTCATCTTGAGAGGAGATTTAAAGGGCAACCGAATCTGCAGAAGGGATATGCTGCATTCATGCATGAATGTGCTGAACTGTAACACATGGAGATCTGTAATTCTCAAGGTATTATTGGTCCAAGGTGTTACCTTCCACATCATGCTGTCTTCAAAGAATGTAACCCCACTACTAAGTTGAGGGTAGTATTTGATGGCTCCGCTGCCACTTCTAATGGAATATCTTTCAATGATATCTTGATGGTTGGTCCCACTGTCCAGCCAGACTTATTTTCCATTATTATAAAATTTCGCTCCTTTAATGTGGCTCTGTAGGCTGACATATCAAAAATGTATTTCCAAGTGTGTGTCTTTCCTGATGATAGGAACTTCCAGAGAATTCTGTGAGGAACTTCCAGAGAATTCTGTGGCAGAAACACCGCCTGAGCCGGTGCAAGGATATAGACTATGTACACTCACTTATGGAATCACTGCTGCTGTCTTTCTTGTTACCAGATGTCTTCAACAGTTGGCTTTGGAAAATCGAAACAGGTTTGCAATGGCATTGCAAGTGTTGATGTCTAGCATTTATATGGTTGACTTATTAGCTGGATCAGCTATGGAAGCTGAAGCTCAGGAACTTCAAACTCAGCTGACTCAACTACTTGCTTCTGAGCAGTTTCCACTGAGGAAATGGTGTTACAATAGTCACAAGGTCATGGAAAAATTTCCTGTGCAGGACAGAGAAACGTCTTTGCTTTGTCATCTTACTGATGAGCAAGCCATAAAAACATTAGGGATATTATGGCACCCTGGCTCTGACACATTCCAGTGCCATGTGCAGCTGAATAGTCATCGGCTCTCAAAGGTTACCAAGCCCAATGTCCTGTCTACAACAGCATCAATCTATGACCCACGGGGGCTTCTAGGTCCAGCAGTCATAAGAGGTAAATTGTTCTTGCAGCGCTTGTGACAACTAAGCCTTGATTGGAATGAAATTCTTCCATCCAACCTCACTGATGAATGGAATGCTGTTTGTGTGCAACTGCCTTCCCTAAATGATATTTTGATTAACAGGAAGATCATTCCTTGCCCCCAGTATGTTAAATTAGAAGTTAATGGTTTTTGTGATGCTTCACAGTTGGCATTTGGTGCGTGTGTATACGTCAGATGTGTTCTTTTCTATAACAGTGTGCCGGTCTCATTGGCTGCAGCCAGATCTCGGGTTGCCCCTGTGAAACAACAGTCTCTTCCATGTGAATTATGTGGTGCTCTGCTTCTTGCTCGACTCATTCACAAGGTGGCCAATGCCTTAGATATCATAGATAGTGGCAACATTCATTTGTGGACGGACTCTCCAGTAGTTCTTTGTTGGCTGCAGCATGGTCCTGGAAAACTTTTTTATTTATTTATTTATTTATGTACACTTCAAGTTCCATAGGGCCAAATTGAGGAGCAAATCTCCAAGGTCATGGAACATGTCAGTACTTGAAATTACAACGTAAAAGTAATAACAGATAAAAATAAATGTTTATGAACCCTAAAAAAGTCAGTCCATAAGTTCAAGTAAACACAATCAACAATACAATTGAATCAGCTTAATTTTTCAAGGAAATTCTCGACAGAATAGGAGGAGTGACCCATGAGGAAACTCTTCAGTTTCGATGTGAAAGCACGTGGATTACTGCTAAGATTTTTGAATTTGAGTGGTAGCTTATTGCTCGAGAGGTAAGGAAGTCTGATCCAAATGCAGGTTTGATTCCTGCCGAGTATTACCGAGTGAAAGCTGCTTATTCTTGGGAATAAGCTAATATTGTTAACAAAGGAATACATATATTGAGAGGCCAATGTGAAATAGCCAAACTCGTGAAGAGGGGTTGACAAGAGGTACGGGAACTTAACACCACTTACTGCCCGAACCACCCGTTTCTGAGTCAAAAATATCCATTTTGAATGGGAAGAGTTACCCCAAAATATAATACCATATGACATAAGCGAATGAAAATAAGCAAAGTAGACTAATTTTCTTGTTGAATGATCACTAACTTCTGATACCATTCGAATAGTAAAAATGGCCGTATTAAGTCTTTGATCAAGATCCTGAATGTGGGCTTTCAACGACAGCTTACTATCTATCTGAACACCTAGAAATTTGAACTGCTCAGTTTCACTAACCATATGCCCGTTCTGTGAAATTAAAACTTCAGTTTTTGTTGAATTGTGTGTTAGAAACTGTAAAAACTGTGTCTTACTGTGATTTAGTGTTAGTTTATTTTCTACAAGCCATGAACTTAGGTCATGTACTGCACTATTTGAAACTGGGCCAATGTTGCACACATCATCCTTTAATACCAAGTGTCATCAGCAAACAGAAATATTTTGGAGTTACCCGTAATACTAGAGGGCATATCATTTATATAAATAAAGAACAGTCAGCCCCAACACTGATCCCTGGGGCACCCACCACTTGACTGTACCCCACTCAGACCCCACATCACAGCCATTCTCAACATTTTGCCTTTGCTCTTGCTGCCTGTTGCTAAAGTAAGAGGTGAACCATTTGTGAGCTACTCCCCATATTCCGTAATGGTCCAACTTCTGGAGCAATATTTTGTGATCAACACAATCAAATGCCTTTGTTAAATCAAAAAATATGCCAAGCGTTCAAAACCTTGTGTTTAGCCCATCCAATATCTCACAGAGAAAAGAGAATATAGCATTTTGAGTTGTTAAATGACTTCTAAAGCTGAACTGTACATTTGATAGCAAATCGTGTGATATAAAATGATCATTTATCCTTACATACACGGCCTTTTCAAAAACTTTTGCAAACACTGATGGCATAGAAATAAGTCTAAAATCATTATCCCTTTCTCCCTTTTTATAAAGCGGCTTTACTACTGAGTATTTTAATCGCTCAGGAAGCTGACCTTGTAAAGGAAAAATTACAAATATAGCTAAATACGGGGCTAACATGTTAAGCACAGTACTTCAATATTCTGCTAGATGCTCCATCATAACCATGAGAGTCCTTAGTCTTCAGTGATTTAATTATTGACTCAATCACCCTCTTGTCTGTATAACAGAGGAGTATTTCAGACATCAGTCTCAGAAAGGCATTTGCCAAGAAAGTTAAATGATTTCCTGTAGAAACTAAATTTTTATTTAATGCACCAGCAGTGCTCAGAAAATGATTGTTAAATATTGTACATATATCTGATTTATAAGTAACAGAAATATTTTTACTGCAAACTAACTATATCGTCGACCTTGTGCTGCTGACCAGACGCTTCCTTCACAACTGACCATATGGTTTTAATTTTATCCTGTGAATTAGCTATCCTGTTAGCATACCACATACTCTTTGCCTTCCTAATAACATTTTTAAGCACCTTACAGTACTGTTTGTAATGGGCTACTGTAGCTTGATTATGACTACTTCTAAAATTTTGATATAATTCCCGCTTTGTTCTACAAGATATCCTTATCCCACTAGTCAGCCACCCGGGCTGCCTATTACTGCTAGTACCCCGTTTAGAACATTCTAGTGGAAAGCAACTCTCAAAGAGCATGGGAAATGTGTTAAGGAAAGCATTGTATTTATCATCTATGTTATCGGCACTATAAATATCCTGCCGCTCTTGTTCCTTGACAAGGTTTAAAAAACACTCTGTTGCTGTTGAATTAGCTTTCCTACATATTTTGTAATTAAATATGACATTGGTTTGAGTACAAAAGTCTTTTAGTGTTAAAATCTGTGCATAATTGTCTGAAAGGCCATTCGCGCTTTTACTAACAGAATGCCCATCTAGTAATGAAGAATGAATAAAAATATTGTCTGTGGCTGTGCTACTGTTCCCCTGCACCGTAGTTGAAAAAAACACAGTCTGTATCAGATCATATGAATTTAGGAGGTCTACCAACATCCTTTTTCTTGCACCATCATATACAAAATTAATATTGAAGTCACCACATATGACTAATTTCTGGTATGTTCTACAAAGCGAATCAAGAACCCTCTCTAGCTTGAGCAGAAATGCTCTGAAGTCATTTGGGGGACATATAAACAACACCAATTAGAAGTTTAGTTTAACTAAATTCAACTGCCGCTGCACAACATTCAAATATCTGTTAAGTGCAGTGTCGTGATACATCTATGGGCACAAATGGAATACTGTTTTTCACGTACATAGCCACTCCCCCACCCCGCAAGGAACTCCTTGAGAAACAGCCAGCTAATCTGGATCCTGGCAAAGGAAGCCTCTGAATTGCCAAATTATTTAAGTGGTGCTCTGATATACCAGTAATTTCAGAGTCAACATCTATAAGCAGTTCACTACCTTAATTTCTAACAGAGTCTCTGAAGCTGCTTTGAGGTCACTTTTCAGTGGTGATCTGGGCCGTCATGGCTATCCACTCGTGACCTCGACTGCAACACCTGTACTCCACTTAGTGTAGAAGATCTGCCTGACAGAAGGTTTGTACAAGTATCCTTGGTGTCAGTCATAAACTTGATGATGAATTGCTGTGTAAATATTCATCATTCAAGAAAACTTAGAGTTATGACCTATGCACTGAGGTTTGCTAATAATACTAGGCTTCAGCAATCAGACAGGATAACTGGGCCACTCACTCCACAGGAATGCCAAAACTCTATCAAAAGGGCCTTTGGCACAGTTCAACATAGTGAATATGGTAATGAGATCGCTTTGTTGAAGGCCAGTTCCCCTATTCAACATAATAGCAAATTAAGGGATTTGCACCTGTTTGTTGATGCCAAAGGTATTTTATGAGTGGGAGGGAGATTAATGAATGCTGATGTACCATATGATGAACAGCCTCCTATTATTGTACAGCCTAAGCATCATTTGACAAAAATTCTCATAACAGATGAACACGAAAATCTGTTGCACGCTGGGTGACAACTTTTGTTGGCCATGTTGCGTAGGAGGTTTTGGATCACCAATGGGTGTAACACAGTCAAATGAGTTATCAGGAAATATTTAAAATGCTTTAGGCTTAATTCCAAGACAGAAGTTCAACTCGTGGGTCAGTTTCCTGCAGCTAGAGTAAACCAGTCTCGTCCATTCCAGCACTGTGGAGTAGATTATGCAGGCCCTATTGCTGTAAATCATGGTGGAAGACAGAGTAAGGTTACCACCAAGGCTTATATTGCTTTATTCATGTGTATGGCACCCAAGGCCATCCACTTAGAATTAGTTAGTGACTTGGTAACAAGTTTTTTGGCCGCCCTCAGGTGATTCATTGCAAGAAGAGGGAAACCTCACATGTTCAGCGACAGTGGCACCACATTTGTTGGTACAAACAATGAACTTAAATGTTTTTTCTCTAATGATGCTACTGTTAATGGTGTGGTGAATTTTTCGACCTCAGAGGGAATCAGTTGGAGGTTCACTCCACCTCATGCCCCTCACTCTGGTGGACTCTGGGAGGTAGGAATCAAAGGCATGAAGACGCATCCCAAAAGCGTCATCAGCAATGCGGTACTGACATTTGAAGAACTGACCACTGTCTTAATTCAGATAGAAGCATGCTTGAATTCAAGACCGTTGTGTCTTCTCTCTGATGACCTAGGTTCTCCTGCCACTCTCACTCCTTGTCATTTCCTAATCGGACAGCCCCATTGTGCTTATCCTGAACTCTCCGTCCTTGAGGTTCCTGCCAACAGGTTGCACAGATGGCAACTTGTACAGCAGTTGCATCAGTCCTTCTGGAAGAGGTGGTCCACAGAATACATAAATGATCTGCAGCAACGCAGAAAATGGGCATTGGGAGCAGCATGGCAACCCCAGACCGGCGATCATGAACTGGTCAAGGAAGATAACTTGCCTCCCTTGGTGTGGAGGCTGGGTGTCATTGATCAGCTGTTTCCCGGTCCTGATAAGTGTGTGCATGTGGTGATGGTAAAAACTGCTAATGGGCAGATTAAGAGGCCTATAGCAAAATTGTGTCCCCTACCTAAGCAATGAATCAGTTCAGTGCTCCCTCAGATCTGTGTAGTGATGTATGATACAGGCCCACTGCCAAATTTACCATTTACTGGAACAACCTCTTAATTCATAAGATCAGCTTGGAAAGCTGTGGATGTTTCTTGTGGACTAACTGCTCTTAGTACTGATTTTTCTGTTTTTATGCAGTGTGATATGAATACTTTATTGTTTTGTGTCCTACATGTTAGTACCTATCGTGTTTCACATGCAGTGTGACAGTGTTTTTTGGTGGTGTGGGCGTCCCAAATCCTAGTGTATTCATGTTTTATGTGCATTGATATTGTGTCTAGTTATATTTTTATTGTTTTCCTTGTCTTGGTTTTGTTGTTTGTTAAAATTATGGTTATTTATAAAATGAGAAAACTCATTTTAGAGTGGGAGTATGTTTGGACTCTGCAACTTACTCCAAGTGCCATCTAGTGGCAGCTTCCAAATTGGGCGGTCAGACTGTCCAGTATAGTCTGCTCCCTGTTGTGAGACCGTGCAACGTACGTACGGAAGTGGATCTCTCAGGTCCTTTGTGCGTGCAGGTAGGATTAGCTGCCGTCGTAACAGCTGAAGCAGGTAGCTTCAAGACCCCGTAGCGGACAGGCATGTATCTCTCCCAGCTAAGCCAGGAGCCACAGTCGACACACTGTCAAACTCCAATGTATCACCACGGGAAGAAGACCCCGTGCGTAGAGTAGCTTGAAGACAATTTGTGATGTTCCTTTACAGGCAACAAGTGATTTCCTTCACTGTGGTAGAGTCCTCTGTAATCCACATAGCCAGAGTTTGAAGTGCCATTTTGTTTGTGTGTGTGTGTGTGTGTGTGTGTGTGTGTGTGTGTGTGAGAGAGAGAGAGAGAGAGAGAGAGAGAGAGAGAGGGGTGGGGGGGTGTTTGTCCTTTTTAATCAGGACTTTTAACATCCATGTAGTGAAGTGTTCCCAACATTTACTTGTTTTCTAAGTGGCTGAATCTGTCCCTGTTTTCGTTAGTAGACAGCCAGGCACCTTCTTGAATTAATTTTTGATTTATATAGTATTTTATATCAAGACTGTATTATAGTTTTATTTAAGCATGAGGAAAAAATACCAATGTGCATGTAAACATACATTGTCGCATGTTTGATTTTTATTATGCATTTTAATTTGTTGATAATCAACCATCACCCGTCATCGTCATTGCCATCGCCATTATCTGTTCCAACATTACCATATCTTCTTCCTTCAACCTGATTCATTCAGCCTCCAATCACACTAGTCCTCCACCACCTCCAAGTCCAGAACTAATCCACTCCTTCACACATTGTTATCTTGCTGCCTTCATCCCCAGGTCCATTGTTTATAGCTTACTGTACAATTACTTTTTTTCTGGTGTGATCAGCAGCTACGCTTGTTCGCCCACTGCTTGAATACTGCTCAGCAGTGTGGGATCCGTACCAGATAGGGTTGATAGAAGAGATAGAGAAGATCCAACGGAGAGCAGCGCGCTTCGTTAAAGGATCATTTAGTAATCGCGAAAGCATTACAGAGATGATAGATAAACTCCAGTGGAAGACTCTGCGGGAGAGACGCTCAGTAGCTCGGTACGGGCTTTTGTTAAAGTTTCGAGAACATACCTTCACTGAGGAGTCAAGCAGTATATTGCTCCCTCCTACGTATATCTCGCGAAGAGACCATGAGGATAAAATCAGAGAGATTAGAGCCCACACAGATGCATACCGACAATCCTTCTTTCCACGAACGATACGAGACTGGAATAGAAGGGAGAACCGATAGAGGTACTCAGGGTACCCTCCGCCACACACCGTCAGGTGGCTTGCGGAGTATGGATGTAGATGTAGATGTAAATGATGTTACTTCCCTTGGAACACATCCAGAGAAGTTAGTTGTCTTGTGTTTCAGGTTTCACACCACTGTATGTTGTTTAGATTCCTCACTGTTTCATTGGAACCAGACACCATTGCTAGATGGTTATGACCTTCTGTAATCATTAACTTGTGTTAAAAGACTGATGCTGTTGCTGTAGATGGAGATCATCTGGCTCACGGTAAAGCCCTGCTGCCAAATATAGTACATTATCGCATGTTACAGCATCTGAATTTCAAAATAAGTGCTGTTTCATATTATGCTTCTTTTACTGACAGCCAATGAGCATTACTCCAACTCGTGCAGGTGACAAGGTCCTCGTTTGAGCAAGCTAGGATAGTGTCTCACTCGCCAACATTTAGTGCTTACTATAGTCCAATTAAAATTACTTGATAACATCTGTCTCTTGCCCTGACAGTGTTGCCACATCAGCTAACAGCTACCACTCAGTTATAAGTCACACACGAACACAGTGAGTCACCTCAAAAATGCTGTTAGTGGGTAATGCAAAGCAATTTTGAAAGTGGCCTCTGCAAGGTATGTCGGAAATGCAAGATGCTCTGTCGACTGCTGATTTTAAATGACCAGTGACTGATCTGTGGCAGATGATTCATTTCACAGCCTTAAATTTAAATTCATTTCCTAAGCTAACTACAAGATCATGATTTACAATGTATCTGATCAAATAGCCATAAAAAAATCTGCAGTAGAACCAAAATCATTATTGCTTTGCTCACGGCAATTAAAGCTAACCTTTACGTGCAAACTCGAAACAAGTTTCAACGCTAAAAGCAAACTTTAATTTCTCGTTATCATTGGTTACCTGAAACTATCCTCATACTGGCTGCACGAACTGCTGTGTTACCAGCCAATGAGCAGTTCTCATTGAAACTTGTTTGCAGATTATAGTGACACAGGCATATTCCAAATGAAAAAAAAAAAAAATTAGAAAGACAAAGAAGAGCAAATAAAAAAGTCAGTGTGATGATGAAAAATGACATGACAAAGAATTTAAACAAGAACAAAATTGCATTTAAATGAATTAATTGAATAAAAACAATAATGAAACACTTTTGGTTTGAATTTTGAAATAAAAAACAAATATTGCTGCATTTGAGAAGACTGGAACTTAATACCTCCTACAGGTCAGGTTAATGTGTTAACCATTGTATGTTAATGTGTTAACCATTGTACTACACCACAACACTGTGTAAAGTAGTTATAATCCAACTGTAGTGATCCAGTTGCAACAATGAATTGCAGCCTTAAAAAATTCGGCTTCATGCAATGCCATGTGAAGCTATTTAATGCAAGCTGATATCCTTGATCATGATAACTGAATATGTGACACTAATTCGTATTTTGTGTGCAAGTATCCAGTGGTGTTTGGTAAGTGCTGTGTTTGAAATATGTGTATTTCTTTAGCATTGTGTGTGTGTGTGTGTGTGTGTGTGTGAGTGTGTGTGTGTGTGTTTCTCATGTGTGATGAAATAGGACATAAAAGTGCCAGATCCATTATTCGGGATCCAAACACATTAAGAAAGAATGCCGGACAAGGAGTTGGAAGTGAACCTACCAATTGTGGTAGTTTGGCAACAGCGAACTGTTTGGGCATGACACTGGGTGCTATGATTGGAGGAAACTGGCTCCGACACATGAAGTGTCAGCTGTCAAGTAATTTTAATTGGACTATAATTACTTAGACGATAACCTCAAGTAGACTGTAAATTGCCACCTTGTATGACTTTTAAGAGATTGTTGGTTGCTCTCTATCGATTTTATTAAATATTGCTTCATTTTTCATTGCCTGGCTAATGTAGTTTGCTGTATGTGAGGCTTTCTTATGTAGGCTCTGTGTTGTAGAACCATATTTAAACATATTGAAGATCTATTATAGCACTTGAGTATACTTCTTCCTGAGATAATCTTATTGTCCCAAAAGCTATTGCTACAATTCCCAGGAAATCATTTTGTCTGTTGCTGAGTTAGAGGTATAGTCTTTTGACAGATTTTACTCTGCACGGTAAACATACAGGCCTCATTTTGGGGAGTAATGGGGGTCCAAATCCCTTTCAAGACATTTGACTCTATGCTTTCCCTTAATCCCTTCAGGTGAGTTCCTAGATTATTTCTTAAAAAAATTCATTCTCGAGATAGCAATACATCTCTACAGACCTGTGTTGGCAGGACGTATTATAACTCTAACCTTCCATCCTTCATTAACAATTTTTGCAGAAGTATTTTAATCATGACTGTGTTTTCTATCTCAATAATTAGCATTACAGTCACGATACACAGTTCAAACCAGTACCCTTTATTTGTGGATATTGTTTCATTTTCTGCTTTTTCTCTGTGTCACATGAGTTGCCGAAGTGAGTTATTGAAGTTGTATAACTAAGTGTCTCTCCAAGAGAAAAGAGATTGTGGTTGGACACTCTGGATTTAAAACTGTTCTCCTAAGGAAATATTAAATTTAGTTTTATCTGAGCAACTTTAGTGCTAGAAGTTTATGTTGCTTCCAGACTTTTGGTGCCATGCAAGAGCTCTTTTTGCAGTCACTACTTGCTCAACATGAGAGGGACTCCTAGTGTATCTGGATGCTCAGTCTACTGTACATGAAGAATGAATAGAAATCGGTTGCTTATATACTATGTTGCCATGGCTTTTTGGTAGGAAGTAATTTTTTAATGTTCTACTGATTAACAAACTATTCTGTTTGGAAATCTGTGTACAGTATGCTGTGGGGACTTAGTCTGAGCTGTATAATGAGTCAATGAAATGAGATGAGGGAAGAGAGCCAGCATATTCCACCCATTGCTTGTTTCACGCTGTCCAACTCACATACCAAGGGTCCTTATCCTACAGTGCCATACTGTTGTCTTTTTGTATTTGTGGAGCCCAATACAAAGTGCAAGCCTGTTGGGTGTTGTCAACATTAACTTTCTAAAACAAGAAGAACCGGCTATCCTCCACTGTTGTTTGAGAGCTCCAATGCAAATCTTAGTGTGATGGGGACAAGAACAACAGCATTATGCAGAAAATTTTTAGGACTATTAAAAACTTTGTGTCAGGAAATACATAATTGTGTATTAGTGGGTTCAAGATCAATGTTATCAGTAATTTTATTGTGTTATTGTATCATTTTGCTTTTATGAGTGTCTTACGGAACAAATCTTTTGTTATTTCGATGCAGCCTCTGCGTGGAGCTGCAGAAGAAACATCATGTCTGCAGTAAGGTTGTTGTCCGCCCTTTTTTGTGTAGTGTTTTATGGTGAGCTTGGCTAGTGTATCCAGCAGATAAAATGGACCATACCATCTGGAATGCTAGTTGTCCTGAAGGTAGTTGAAGTGGTTATTACTCTGCCACTTACCAAGGAAAGAGGAAATAGGATCTCCCACTTAACACTTTCATCTCAAAATTTGTTAGACCCTTGTATGAAATATTCTGTCAGTACATGGAGAAAAATAGACAAATTAAACACTGGAATACACTATATTGTTGTTAATACTTTTAAGGTATTGCCATATTGGTAATGTGTTATCATCTGGACAAAGGTTGTGACTACGCTTTGTAATCTAATTAATCACAAAGAAGATGCATCAACTGTGCATCTCTTAGTAGAACTGTAATGTTGTTTTAACGCCAGGATAACAGTTCCTTATGACGGAAGTACATTGCATAACTATTTAATAGGTATAAAAAGAAATGTAAATCAATGTAAAATAGGAATTTGCCTGTAGTTTTTGTGTGACTTATTTCACTTACAAGTGTCTGGCACTGTTGACACCATCTTGCTCCATTGACATACAGAGTAAAGGTGGAATAGGTATTCCAGCAGGAGGTAGTTGAAAACATAAACTCTAAAACATTGCTTACCATTATGTAACTGGTCAGAATAAACTTTTCGAAACAAGTTTTTCCAAGTTGCATTGGTTGTTGTTGCGATTGGGAACTTCTTTTCCAGTACTCTTTTGATCACAGGAAATAGCTTTGTACAGCCACCATGTAATGTGGGTAAAAGTGAAGTCTCATCCTCATTATAGTTCAGTAAAGTCTGATGTGTCTCCACATGAGACTGGGACAGTGCAATTTGCGTGCACCGTTTGTTCTGTCAACATATCTCAAAATGTCATTTCGAGCTTAGACTGTGTGTGTGTTGTCACTTTATAGCAAGATGGTAAATTGTTCATCAAATAGGTGTACACCACAATGAAGTCATTTTAACATTCAGCCACTTTTGTGAGACACAAAACATTGAAAATTTACCATTTAGTGATCACTCATGGTCACAATACCAGCTTATGACTGGTGCCTACAAATAATGTCTTGTAGGTACCTAAAGGAGAATGCAACAGAACTCAGTGCAGCCTTTTTGGGGCAACTGATGGAGTGTTTTGACCCTGACAGTAACCAACCATCTCCGCAAGATCGGTTTGTTCTCTAGGCATCCATCTTGAACAACAGAACAAACTTACCAGCACTGTGGTGCTCATTGGTGAGCAAGGGAACACACGCAATGGAACCTGACTCAGTGGGGTACATTTGTTTTCACTGAAAAGTGCAGGATTTGTCTTACACAGATAATCTTCATAGAAGTGTGTGGAGATACCCAGGTATCAATGAATGTCCCAGACATGCAGTCCCATGGGTCTCAGCAGGGAGACTAGCAGTCAAATTTAGGACTGGTATTATGTATGAATGTTGGACACCACTCATCACTGAATTTTGGACACCACTCACCACTGTCGAGGGTAATGTGGGAGCTGTGCAGTATTTGGAAAGATTCGTCCAACCCTACCGTCAACCTTTCAGTGATGGATATGTGTTTCAGAGTGGTAATGGGCAAGCACACCTCACTGCCTCCCACTCAGGGCTCAGCATTCGTTTTCTGAGTACTGGCTTCACGGCCCCTGAGCTGGGGATTGGTAAGCACTGTCAGTCATCCATCACCGTAAACTCTGGGCATGCTTCAGTGACCATTGGAACATTGTGTGTCATAGGGAACAGGGATCTTGGCTTGACTGCTCAGATTGCGAAGATAGAATAAACCTCTATAAAGAAAAACCCTCAATCTCAAAGTGTGCTGGATGCTGATGAGATGCGGGGCTAT
The DNA here is from genome assembly GCF_023898315.1 of Schistocerca nitens. NCBI lineage: Eukaryota > Metazoa > Arthropoda > Insecta > Orthoptera > Acrididae > Schistocerca > Schistocerca nitens. Next base: position 600,901,669 of record NC_064616.1, on the reverse strand, counting down.
TGAGGTGCAACAGTCATTAGTGGGCAACCTCTGGGGAACCTGCCACACCACAGTTCTATAAGGCTTACTCAGGCACGCAGGGCTCTGTCTGAGTAGACCCTTATTTCCCTGGCTGCTTGTAGGATTGAAATGGATCCTCCTAAATTTTCTTTTCCTCCCAGTGGAAAGGTGGGCCGCTGGCTGGTACTAGCATCCAGTCTACCTAGAGGGCTCGTATAGCCAGTCTTCCTGATTCAAGGGTTATACAGAGTTCTTCAGTATATTGTAAAAGGATGCATGCTGCTGTTCAGAATGTGTTTTTGATTGTGAAGTGAAAATGGGGCAGCTTTGAAAAGGTTTCGCCTTTTTATATTCAGAAAGGTTTAGAGGGCATCACAGGTACACTGAAATCTGTCAAGTGATCGCTTATCGGAACGCTGTTCGTTGAAACTGCTAGTTCCCAACAAGTCACCAACCTTCAGAAAGCGAAGTGCATAGGAGAATATGCCATATGAACAGAGCCCCATAACCCCTTCAACTATAGCAAAGGTGTTGTGACCTGTAGAGATCTTTTCGATGTTCCCAAGGAGGATTTCAAGGATGAGTGGCCTCAGGAAGGGATTGTTGATGTGCAAAATATATTGAAAAGGGTGGATGGGGATATCATAAAATCTGACTCCGTCATCCTTACCCTCAGTAGCACAAAGCTCTCCAAACTTGTCATGGCAGGTTTCCTTCATCTAAGCATATGCCAATGTTTCTAACCCAGCCCTTTGGGCACACCACCTTTGGATGTAAGGGTGAAGTCACTTGTGGCAAATGTGGCAAGGTAGCCCGTGACGCCAGTGGTTGCTCCTCTCCTCCAAAGATTCTAAATTGCTCTGGGGATTGCCCTGTGTCGAGTAGGGATTGCAGTGTCTTCCTTGAAGAGCAGAAGATACAGGAGATTAAGACATCAAAACTCATCGCATATGGAGAACACAAGAAGATCTATAGGGCCGTGCAGCCTCCCACGTTCACTACATCATTTGCTTCAGCTCTTAAAAAATGTATTTCGACAGCCAGCACTTCTGCACAAATGGAGGTTGCTAGTGTCAGCACCTGTGTTTGTCAGTGCAAATTCAAGCTGCAGTTGTTTCAGAGCCCATAATCCTCCTGCAAACATCATATAAAATGGCAGTTGCCACCACTGCTGACTTTCCAGTAGCTCCAAAGGCAGAGCCCAGTAAAAAAAATCTGACACTGTCTCCACCACTGCTGCATAAAGCCCTCCCAGTCTAAAAATGCAAGTGGGAAGCTCACACTACAGGTGACAGCAGGTGGTAAATCATCAGGTAACATAGATGTCATTCAACTTGAGAGCTCTGCTGCTTTTGCTTCAGAGCCAATGGACTACAAAGTCTGCCCAGGGAAATCATCTTGCCCCAAGGCTGAAACTCCACCCATTGTGGGCACCCCACCCCGGCAGAAAGTCAGGGTGGAAGTACAACTCTCGTGATAGATGGCTCCCATAGTGGAATATGAATGGGTTCAGGACTCGTGTCGAGGAACTGAAATTCGTGGCACAGGCATTGCGCCTGTGCTTGTGTTTACAGGAAACACATTTCCGAGCTACTGATACTCCTGTGCTACCAGGCTTTGTGCTCCACTGAAATGATGACCTGTCTGGGGACATAGCCAAGGGAGGCGTTGCTGTGTTTGTCAATAGCACACACAACTCACCAGCTCTCTCTGTGGTTACTGACCTACAGGCAGTAACTATTGCTGCTCATGAGGGTCAGAAGATTATTATCTGCTCCCTGTATTTACCTCTGCAGGATGCCATAGACTCGGAGGCTCTCGAAGGCCTTATTGAGCAACTCCCCCATCCGTTTCTCCTACTGGGTAATTTCAATGCTCATAATGTATTATGGGGCTCAAACTATACTTGCCCCAGGGATCTAGTCTTGGAGAATCTCATATCGTCTCAGGAACTGTGCATCCTCAACACAGGCAATCCCACTCACTTCTCTGCTGCTACTGGGTCATTCTCAGCCATCGACCTGTCTTTCTGCTCTCCAGCCCTTGCAAATTCAGCACAGTGGGAAGCAAGTGATGACTTTAATTCCAGTGACCACTTTCCGCTCTGGATCCACCTACTGGATGGAGGATTGCTTGAACGGAAGCCACCAACATGGATTATTAGCGAGGCTGACTGGGCGCGGTTCAAACAGCGAAGGTAACTGGACGCTGTTCAGCCAGCTGGCTGAGCTTGAATGCCGCAGCATCATTGAGGAATGGGTGGACCACATCACATGAGTGCTCCATCATGCCACTGCCCTAGCCCTCTTAAAGCCCTCTGGTCAACTTAGGAGGTGACCTGTATCTTGGTGGACAGATGAGTACCATTCAGCAATCTCGGACAGGCATGCAGCTCTTCGACAATTTAAATGCTGGTCAATGGAGGACAACCTCGTGGCCTTTCGAGGGCCAAGGCTCGATGCATCATTAAGGAAAGCAAGATAAAGTCATGGCAAGCGTTCCTGGACTCTATAAACCATTCCACTTGTCCTACAAAAATACGCTGTCAACACAGTTGTTTACCAATAGCAGTAGTACCGAAACGAGGGTGTCTCCAAATAACACCTGTAGATATCGCTCAACCGAGCGAGGTGGCGCAGTGGTTAGCACCCTGGACTCGCATTCGGGAGGACGACGGTTCAATCCCGTCTCCAGCCATCCTGATTTAGGTTTTCCGTGATTTCCCTAAATCGTTTCAGGCAAATGCCGGGATGGTTCCTTTCAAAGGGCACGGCTGATTTCCTTCCCCATCCTTCCCTAACCCGAGCTTGCGCTCCGTCTCTAATGACCTCGTTGTCGACGAGACGTTAAAACAACACTAACTAACTAGATATCGCTCAGATACTTGCCGAGTGTTTTGTGAACACTGAAAGCCAGGATCCAGTGTCTCATCACTACCGCGCAACTATCAAGAGGGTCAAGTCAGATTTCAGATCAAACAGATCTGAGTTCTTCAACCCCCCATTCTCCATGTGGGAACTGGAATTGACGCTTTCAGACTCATGATTCTGCACCCGGTCATGACCAGATCTGGTACTGCATGCTTCAACATTTGACAGTGGCATCAACAGAAATTCTCCTCAAATGTTTTAATCTTACATGGCAGACGGGTAACTCCCTCAGCTCACGGAGGGGGACAATTTTAGTACTTCAAACCAGGGAGGGACTGCACATGTCTCAGTAGTTACGGGAGTATCACCTTAATGAGCTGTGTAGGAAAGACTCTGGAGCAAATGGTTAGCCATTGTCTGATTTGGTTGTTAGAGACCAGACAACTCCTTAGCTGCTGTCAGTGTTATTCAGTGTGATTTCGGTCCACTGTTGATAACCTGACCCTGCGAGAGGTGGCTATTCAGCAGGCTTTCCCACGTAAACATCAGTGTAGAGGCATATTCTTTGATATCAGTAAAGTGTATGATACTACTTGGAGACAGTGTTCTCGCACAACTGCATCGGTGGGGCTTTTGTGGCCACATTCCCATCTTCCTATGGTCTTTCATGTCTCAGCGGTTTTTTAGGACCCTAGGTGGTGACACACTATCTGATGATTTTGAGCAGGAGAATGGTGTCCCTCAGAGCAGTGTTTTAAGTGTTACCCTCCGTGCCATAGCTATAAACAGCATCACGTCTGTGGTAGGGAGCCGTGTACAGTGTCCCTTATTTGTGGATGATTTTGCTGTTTTCTGTTCCTCCTCCAGTGTTGCAACAGCGAGCTGTCAGTTACAACTTACACTGCAGAGGTTAGAGAGAGAGAGAGAGAGAGAGAGAGAGAGAGAGAGAGAGAGTGAGAGTGAGTGTTCGTTCATTTTAATCATTCTCATCATATTTTTAATTTACCTGCCTTGGATACGGGGTACACCATCCTACATTTTAGAGACTTGGTGAAGTTTCTGTGCCTCATTTTTTACTCTAAATTGTCGTGGTTGCATCACCTGAGAGACCTGAAAGCTGAATCTTCAAGGCACTGAATATCATAAAATACCTGAGCCGCAGGTTTTGGGGAGCAGGCAGGGTGTGTCTTCTCCAGTTTTATAGGGCTTTCATGCATTCCTGGCCAGACTGTAGGTGCACAGTGTATGGATCTGCAAGTCCTTCTTATTTGAAGATCATTGACACTGTCCTCCATGAGGGGATTCGTATGGCCACAGGTGCTTATAGAACTAGTCCCATATCCTATCTCTGTGCTGAGGTGGGGGAACCACCACTCACCATCTGGCGTCAGCTCCTCATGGTTCATCAGGCATGTAAGTTACTTGCAGCTCCAAATTCACCTGCATACCATACTGTTGCTCGTCTACCTCTGGTACCCAATTTCTCCAACTGTCCACAAGCCACAATGCCGTTTGGGATTCTTGTGCGGTGTGTGCTGAAATCACTTTGTGTGAAGCATGTGCAGCCACAAATCCAGTGTTTTAACTGCCTGCCAACATGGTTACTGCAGAGGCCCAGAGTGGTTTTAGATTTGGTGCAGTACAGGGGAGATTGCACTCATGCTTCTGTTTTTAATGTGACACTTTTTGACATTTTATATAAGCGCCGTAACTATGTAGCTGTCTTTATGGATGGTTCTAAACAGGGGGCCTTAGTTGGTTGCTCTGTAGTTTTCCCAGATTGTGTCCTTAAGGTCTCACTGCCTCAAGAACTTATTGTCTTTGATGCAGAATTATGTGCGATCTTGCTGACACTGGAGCAGATCAGATGCTCTTCCAGTACTAAATTTCTTGTCTGTTCCAATTATCTGAGTGCCCTTCACTCTCTACAACATTTGTATCTAGCAGATAAAGTAGTCCAGAATATCCAGGATGCATTCCTCCAATTACAATGTCTGGGAAAGGAGACGTTCCAGGACAAATTGGTATTGTGGGGAACGAAAGGGCAGATCTAGCAGCCAAGGAGGCCTGTCGTGAGCCTTAGCTATTTCGTGTTCCATCCTCCTGCATGCTATTACTTCACTGCTGAGGTACAAAGTCATGCATCGGTGGGAAGAGGTGTGGCTTGAAGTGACAGAAAATAAGCTACAACTTGTAAAGGCCTCCATGCAGCCATGACGTACCTCCTTCCAGCCACATCGACGGGATGAGATCCTCCTTATTCATCTTCGCATAGGCCACAGCCCTCTGATGCACGGCTTCTTGCTCCGGTGAGAGGATTCTCCAGTGTGTGGTGCTTGGGGCGCACAGATCACTGTGCACCACATTTTACTGGACAATCAGCAGGCCACAGTGGTAGGCCACAGCAGATTTGTCACTGGCTCTGCCTTCTATTTTAATTGACAATGAAATGAATGTAATTTGAGTTTTAGAGTTTTGTGAATAATCCAACATTTTTCCCAAGATTTTAGGGTGATGTTTTTAATGTGTTAACAGGGTGACTGGCTCACCTAATTTTTTTGTATGTGGTCAGCCCCACACATTTCCCCATGCTTTTCTTTTAGCTCATCTGTGCTGTGTTTTCTCTGTGCTTTACTTTCATGTATAGCTACTTTCCGTCTTTTTAAGTTGTTGAACTGCATGTGAGATTGAGTGACTATGTGGTCATTTTGAGTGCATGAGTGTGCAACAATTTTATTCATTTTAATGAGTTGAAGGCGCTGATGATGACCTCACCACTGAGCACCCATAAGATCAAAATACACACATACACACACACACACACACACACACACACACACACACTGCCTTACTTGGACAGGCATGAGCAGCAGCACTTGGACCATCTTTTGGACAGTGTGCCGAGGAGGATCTGAGTGTGCAACAGTTGTGTGCGTGGAACAATAGTCTTGAAAGTTATGCAGTAGACAGTGATTTCACAGATGTGCAGTTTTGAACAGATTGCATTTATTTTCATTATTAGTTTGTTTTTAATTCATGGTAAAGTTATTTCCTTAGCTTCATAAAGCTTATTGTTTTATTCCCTTCTCCCTTACATTTAAAACTATGCAGTTTACACAGTCCTACATGACTTGAGGGTATTCATTTCAATGAACAATGCCATAAACTTTTGTCTGGTGCATGATTCACCTTACAGAAAACAGTACAGAAAAATCGTAGTTTTAAATATTTACTTTCTCTGAAATTCTTGGCTGACCTACTAAATTGTTGTATCTTTGTATTTATGTAATTGAGAACTGAAGTTCTGGAGACAAAAAGCTCCAGTATCTGGTTGAGGGGGGGGGGAAACTACTTTCATGCCTTTTTGTCAGTGCCGAATAACTTTATGAAAACACATTGGTCACATTTTGTGAGCCTTTTGTCTCTGTCTAGGTAAAATATCTCTCAGATATGTTTAACATGCCAAAAATATTTGAGGTGAGAGAATTGTTTAGGCAGGTTACCAAGCTGTAAACAGTCTGACAAAGAAAGTGAAGTACAAAGAAGACATGGTCAGATGTCAATGTACAGGTTGGTTATAATTAAACATTTGGCACTTGAGAGGGCCCCCATGAAAAACAAGTGGTCATAGGACAATGAAACATTGTGTAAACATTTGTAAGGACATGCAGAAGAGAAATAGTGAATAAACCATTGAAAGAAACCCATTCTAATTTCTGCATGAGAGGGTAACATTTGTTGATTGCATAACATCTTTACAGTCCAGGTTACAAATGTTCCTCAATGTGATGACCATCTGCATCCACTGCAGTCTGGAACTGTGCTCGAGATATGATTTCACAATTGTTTGCAGCACTTTCTGAATGGTGGACCATGGAATGTTCAGCTGTCATGACACAGCTCGTGCACTGCATGAAGATTGCACATTGCATCCAGCATTCTTAGCCATTGCAACAGTAACTTCTTCAACAATTTGTAGTGCAATGGTAGTGCAATGGGCCATCAACTTCTCCCAGCATCAATTTTCAAATAGCTAGTTAATTCCAACTTTCTAATCATGTTTTTCAACCCTGATGCAGAAAGAGGACTTCTCTATATCCCTTTAATGCATCAATACTGGCACAGAGTAGCAGCTCCCTGTAATCCACACTGATGCTTGTGTTTCAACACTATTTCACCATATCACTATTATTGCATAACAGTAAGTCGTATTTGTCATTCCAGTAGATCCATAGTGAGGAGATCTTCCAGGATGTAGACAATTGTCAGGAAAACAAGAATACACAATAAGTATTTACAGATAAAAACAAATATTCTAATGTATTTTCCACAGGTCCAAGTGAAATGGTCTTTGTGGTTGCAGAATAAGTAAAAAATCTTAAACATATTTTCATTTAAAAGGTAATAACTTGTCACAAAGCATGTAATTGTTCAATACAGTGAGGTGCATATGATAATTCTTAGACTATATGTAGCCATATATCATCAAATTCAAATATCATTTTACAACACTTGTCTACAACAATTGCTTTACTGTACTGTACTAAAACTTGCATTATTTCAAATTATTGGGAACATATACATATCAGTTGGTTCTACTTAAAAATTTGTGATTGGGGTAGGAGGAGTTGGCTACCAATAAATCCTTTAGGCTCCTCTTAAACTGAAATTTATTAGTGGTTAAACTTTTTATGGCTTGCTGGCAAGTTATTGAAAGTGTGAGTTGCTAAATAATGGACAGCTATCTGGACCAAAGTAAGTGACTTAAAATACTTGCAAAGATTATTTATATTTGTAATATTCATTCCATGAACTGAGTTGTTGATTTGAAAAAGTAATATATTTTAATGGTAAATTTCATTAAGAAATAAATTTGTTGGGAAGCAGTAGTTGGCATCCCTAGTTCCCTAAACAGGCTTCTGCAGGATGTTCTTGAGTTCACACCACAAATAATTTCTTATTACACAATTTTGAGCCACCCCCCCCCCCCCAGAAAAAAAAATCCTCTGACACTATGGAATGAAAGTAAGCATAGCATGCTAGCCCTTTTTATTTTTATGTCACCTACATGTGACAACATTCACATTCCTATTAGAGATTTGTTTTGGTGTTTTAGCAGTTCTGTGGTATGTTCCTCCCAGTTGAATTTACTATCAAGCTGTAATTCCATGAATTTTACACTGTCAACTTCTTCTATATGTTTGTCATCATAATTTTAGTCATATGCTGGCAGGAAACATCGTACCAGTTCTGAACTGCACGTAGTGTATTTTTTCAAATTTTAGTGACAAAGAATTGGCTAGCAACCATTTATTAATGGTCATGAACATTTCATTAACTGATCTTTGTAAGATTATGCTACTCAGCCACAATATTATTGCACATGGCACTATCAGAAACAAGCAACGATGTTACATTAAACAAGTACAGTGGTGATTAAGGAAAACACATCATACAGTCAATGCTTTCAGATCAGTTGCATGTATACTGTCAACCTCGATTATGCACTGACTCTCAAAAAGCTGACAAAAGAGCCCTCATTCCCAGATGCAATAATATTGTGGTCAACTAATACTTGACTTATTTATTGCAATGTTTGTGTCATCTGCAAACAAAACAAACCTGACATCTGGTAATGTTACAAATAAAGGTTATTTGTAACATTACCAGATCCCAAGTGTTGTTAAGTGTGGTAGGGTATATAAAGGACGTGAGCAGTATCCGATGTTGAGCGATCACCGTGGAGGACACGGAGATGCTGTGTACTCCTGAGAAGCAGTGTTATCAGCACCTGTTTTAGTCCAAAAAGGGCCTTATTGTTGGTCTCCATTTGACGAGCTGGTTGAATCATGGACTATCCAGATCTGTGGGACACTCGGATGTCTCAGTGGCCTGATATGGGACGTTAGGGCAGTCATACCCATCATCAAAGCTCTGGTCAACCACATCTGACCATTGCAATCGTGGATTGCTGTATTGTGCACCAGTGACATTGTAACCCCTTCTTATCTATGCCTGCCATCTGAGAACAATTGATGGATTCTGTGCAGCATTCTGCAATATGCTGCAGCATTGCTCTGAAACTAACAATCTAAATGAATAGAGAAGGAAAGGAAATAAGATTGCTGGTCCTGAACAAGTGAAATTTTCTTTTTGTACTCAGATTTTCCATGAACTTTAGCTGCCCAATTTTGCATTCATATGTATATAATTTAGGCTTTAGTCTAGATTAGGTGTATCCTACACATCTATGAAAATTATGCAGTTCCAAGTCTTACTGCACTGTGGCACACCCTGGCTAGGAGTCTGCTGCCTAACAGTCTCCTCACTTATTACAGTGCTAGAAAATTCAGAAGTTTCTGTGGACTGGTAATTTTTGTGTAATTTGTCGCAATGTTGTGTGTTTGATTGGTAGAATTTGAAATTTCACCTACTGTTTTATTTTCATTCACTTAAGATCTGCTTTATCAAAATGATAGAGGTCTGTGCAGAGAAAATGTTTTGTAGGGCTAAACATACATTTCAGTAATGGACAACATTGCTATACTATTGTACGCAATGAAATTGTTTATTTCAGGAAATAAAGCTTCCACAGTAACATTCATTTATTTGCTTATTTTCTCATTGCCAGTTTTTAGGCTGAAACATTATCAAATCCTCCTGCTGTGGCACCTATTAATGATCATCTGCATATTTCTCAGAGAAAATTGATTGCTCTGTAGCAAATAATTTTTGAGGCAATAAGTATTATACAGCTATACTTCTACACTACACTGGAGTGCAAAAGTAAGGACAAAAATAACTTTTGCTTGATGTGTGAGTGCCAAGTAAGAGCGCTTGATGAAACTTTGACAATATGTAGGAAGAATTGCTACAGTACAGTACATAAGTGAAAGAATTACACAATGAGACACTTTAATGCAAAGGCAATAATGACACTGAACGTACCATGACTTATGATGGTCCCATGGACATAATAAAAGGTGGGGCATGGTTTTCCATGGAATATGCGATGACCATGGACAGCAATGTATGCTCTGCACTGTACTTCCTTGCTACCCACAAGGTTGGTAAGGAGTTCTTATGGTAGGGTGTTCCATTCCTCCACCAGTGCAATTGTCAACTACTGGATGGTTATTGGTGCATGTGGATGTGCTGCAATATGTATCCAGCAAGGAATACTGTGTGTGTGTGCTCAATGGGATTTAAGTAGGGGGCACAGGTAAGCCAGTCCATTCACTAAATGTGCTCTCATTTCAAGAGCTGCTCCACCTGTGCAGTTCAAAGTGGTCGTGCTTTGTCATCTGTGAAAATTAAATTAGGGCCAAATGCACCTCAGAAAAGACACACATCAGAAAGAAATACAATGTCACAGTAACATTCACCAGTGACTGTACCATGTTCAAAGATTTGAAAGGTCAGTACACCCATGCAACATTATAGCTTCCCCACATCACACATACTGGTCTCCAGATATTTGAACATGGTACACTCACCAATCAACTTTATTGTGATGCTGTACTCCCACCCATGTACGTCTTTTCAGAGTGCATTCAGCCCTGATTTCATTTTTACAGACGGCAGTGCATGATCGAACCAAACAGCACAGGTGGAGGGGCTCTTGGAACAAGAATATATTTAGCGAATGGAGTGGCGTGTCTGTTACTTGACTTATATCCCATCAAGCACTTGTGGGATGCATTGGGGAGACATATTACTTTATGTCCACATGCACCAGTGACCATCCAGCAGTTGTCAATTGTGCTGGTAGAAGAATGGAATACGCTACCACAATAACTCATTACCAATCTTCTGGACAGCATGTAAACATGTAGCAGTACGTATTGTGGCCTATGGTGATCACACACCCTATTGAAACCCATGTCCCATCTTTTTTAACGTCCAGGGGCCATCATAAATTGCGGTAACTTCAATGTAATGTTCATCTTTGAATAAAAGGATCATTTCTGGTTGTCTCATTGTGTGTTTGTTTCAGTTACTTTCTGTACTATATGGTAGCAGTTCTTTGTATGTGTGATCAAAGTCTCACTGAGCTATGTTAGATGGCAGTGACGCAACATGTGAAAGTTACTTTCTTCCTTAACTTTTACATCCAGTGTATAAAGAGTAAATAAAGAAGTGTGGGCATGGGCAGTTTATTTCCTTAAACATTACGAGTCATGGTGCCACAATAATTTTGTCTGAAGTAAATTGAGAGTATCACAATGGAATTAATCAGTTGAGAATCCTGCAGTTAACTGAGGCTAAATATGCTGCTATAAGAAAATAGCGTTAATTTGTGAATGGTCCTTCCATTTGTAGTTAAAGAACACTTTGTAGACTGTGGCATGTCATATTTTCAGCTTAGAGACTGTTTACGTTTCAGATGCAACCAGTCTTCTCCTATTTTGTCTACTAAGTCACGCCAGAAGTTTCCCTTTAACAATGTTTGGAAGAAGTGAGTAGTGAGGAAAATAATAATGTATATGCTTTGACATGTTGCATGTAATATTGGCAGGAGGAATAATGCATTTTTGTAAGAGATGACCAATCCTGAACTTGATGTGAATGTATTTTTCTTTGATGTATACTTTTTTATGGCCTTTATTTTTGTTTCTTTTTCTGTAATGTATCCACAGCCTCTGGCTGAATTTACCACAACCTACTTACTGTACAAATGAGAGAGTGGCGTTTCTGTGCATTGTGCTGTGACGAATTTCATAAACTTCACTGGTTACTACTTTTATCCTGCAGCTAGCACTGTTAAAAACAGCAAAGGCTCTAATAACTGTCACATTTTGCAGAGATGTTTATGAACTTAAAAGTTTACCGCCCTCTTTAATCTTGATGCTGCACATAAGCAACAAACAGAATTTTTTACTTAATTTTACCATTGTGGTTTTCTTTTTATCTTCCTCTTGGAGCTGCTTTCCTTCTGCAGTTGTCCATGCCATTTACAGGACAGTTCATTCTCTCAATAAAGGAGACAATGAACCGGTAGCCTAATGCGTGAAGGTAACTTATGTATTTACAGTCGTTTTTACGGAGTGATGTTTTGATATTTTGCAGTGTTTAAGACTTGAATTCGTATACCCATATGACCATAACTTTGCGCAAGCTCTAGGACAATTGTTTGCCTGACCGAACCTGTGCTTCACTTCTTATGACCTCACTTTCGAGGTGTGTGACTTTGACCTTCCTTTCTACCTGCCTGCCTTTCACTAGTCTCTCATCTATAAGTTCCTACACAACTGTAGTAATGTCACTATGCAAGGACGCAACTTCATCTATTCAGTATTTAATAGCCTCTTGGATACAGGTTAGCTCTGCTGCACTGTTGAAAAAGCTATAACTGTGTATAACTTTATGCCAACACTTACTATACACTGTACACATGTACAGTGACAACATGTTAAAAGCTTGAGTAACCACCTTTTGCAGTGCGAACCGCTGTGAGATGTCCAGTAAGAGTGTCAGTATGGTTCTGGAAGTTATTGACAGGGATGTGGAGGTATGCTGACTCTATTGCCATGTCCAGCCGCACCAAGTTTCACTGTTGAGGATCAATGTGGTCACACAGATTCTCGATTGGGTTTAAATTTGGGGAGTATGGTGGCCAGGGGAGTACAGTTAACTCATCCTGGTGCCCTTCGAACCACACACATACACTGCAAGCTGTGTGGCATGTTGCATTGTTCTGCTGGTAGCATTGTCCTGTTGGTAGTTGCTATTGTGCCGAGGAAAAAACAAACTGCATGTAGGGATGTACATGGTCCCCAAGGATAGTTGCATACCTGTGTTGATCCATTGTGTGTTCCAGAATAATGAGATCATCCAGGGAATGCCACAAAAACATTCCCCTGATCATAATGGTACCTTCTCTGGCCTGGACCCTTCCAACAGTTTTTGCAGGGTGTTCGCTTTCAGACATTTCACACCATACACACCAACGGCCATCTGCCCCTTGGTTCATCTTGGTGGTCAGTTGCTTAGCAATTGCACATCTATTCACTTGCATTCATCTCCGCAGCTGTCGCCCATCCCTATCATCTATGGCCCGTGGTGGACCACAGTTACCTCAATCCCGGTTTTGGACAGCACCATTTTGCCATGTGCGGTATAGTTTAACCATGGTGACACACAAACAATTTACAAACTTTACCCTTTTGGAAATGCTTCTACCCTTGACTCAAGAGCAAATGAGCATGGCCTTTGGGATGTCAGATATCATATATGCAGCACTGCTAGTACTACCATCTGTGAGTGGTTATTGCATATTGACATCGAACATAGGCAGTGGTCACATTAATGTGAATGGACTGTGTAATTTCAATGTAACTACTGACCACATAACTGTTAGTTAAGGATTAATTATTCTATATAGTTTAGCGAGATAGTAGCAGTCACTAGATTTGTCTTTGGCATGATCCTAACAGTGTAACGACATTTCTGTGTTATTCACCGGCTTCAGGAGGTAGTTTTTAACTGTAGCTGACTGCAATTGTACTGTTTCATTCTTTCTTTTGTGAAAATACCTGGTATCTTGTGTCAAGGTTATCTAGCTTTGAAACCCGGGCAGGAATGTGTATGTCTCCTAGGTAAGGAACCCTGGCTCATTGTGGCTGTATAGTTAGTTGCTGATTATGCAGAGAATGTGCATAATGGCTAACACCCAAGATGTGCAGATTTACACATACTATTATTGGATGCTATCCCTATAATGCATTACAGCCATAATTACAACAGTTTACTCATGCTCTCCTGATCCTTCAGATCAGTTTTTTTTCTGGGCACTGATAACCTTTGCAGTCAAAAAGTGCTGACCAGCAGTAGTAATCCTTGTAGAATTCTATCTGTTGTCAAGTTTCATTGTGCTGTGTTCAAATTGTTTATCCTATAATGGGTGATGAAGGAATTCTTGGTCTATTGTAGACACCGGCTATAGCTCCTCAGAAAGTTACAAATTCACAGTAATGACAGAAAGAAATGAAACAGTCAACATCAACATCTACATTTACATCTATATTCTGTGAACCTTTGTGAAGTGCATAGCAAAGGGCACTTCCCATTGTAACAGTTACTAGGGTTTCTTCCTGTTGTGTTCACATACAGAATGTGGCACATTTGATTGCTTAAATGCTTCTGTGCATACTGTAAGTAGTATATTATTGTCTCCACAATCTGTATGGGAGAGATACATACAGGGTTGTAGTATATTTACAGATTCCTCACTTAAATCTAGTCCTTGAACCTTATTAAGTAGGCTTTCACATGATAGCTTGCATCTGTCTTCAAGTGTCTGCCAGTTCAGTTTTTCTCAATACCTCAATGATGCTCTCCTACATATTAAACAAACCTGTGAACATTTGTGCTGGCCTCCTTTGTATATGTTCAGTATCCCTTATTAGTCCTATATGGCGCAAGCCCCTCACACTTGAGCAGTATTCTAGGATGAGTTGCCAAGTGTTTTGTAAGCAATTTCTTTTGTAGACTGATTTCATTTACTCAGTATCCTGCCAAGGAAAAAAATGTGTGCCACCAGTTTTACCCACAACTGAGACAGTCTGATCATTCCATTTCATATCCCTGTCCATTGTTGTGCCCAGGTTCTTGTATGAGTTGACTGACTCCTGTTGTGACTCAGTGTTGTTATAATTGTGAGATACTATTTTTTTTTCATTTTTTAAGTGCACAGTGTTAGATTTCCTTCCATGTAAAACAAGTTTGCCAATCTTTGCACCATTTTTAACTCTTATCAAGGTGTGACTGAATATTTGTGCAGTTTTTTTCCCGACAGATCTGTAATTCATACACCGTTTTATTGACTTGTGGAGATAAGATTACAATTCCATCACACATTTTGAGAATATAGTGCATTCTCTGAATTCTTCTGGTTCAGCAGTGTTTATGACACCTATTAATATTTGTGAAATATGTGGTTTTGGCCATTATTAATCGTTGGTGAACAGCGACAGGACTGATAAAATATTGTGGAACAATGGTTCGTATTGTCACAGAAGCTTAGAGTTCCAGAGAGGAGAGCTGGCTTTCTAATGTGTAAGTTTCTTAAGTTGTTTAAATAAACTATTTCAGTTCTTGTAAATGGAAGGAATAATGACATGTTGAATCATATTACTCTCTTTCAATCACTGCTGTCAGTTTTGCTTTGTATTCCTACCATTATTGTCATTCTGGTATGTAGTTTGCAGTGATGAGATGCTTTGAAGTTGCCACTAAGTGAGATACATTCAGTTATGGCAGTTTGCGTCAGTATGCGACTGCAGATACAGGTTATTGGAGCTCTGGTGTAATTCGTGTGGTCATGCACTTACGTACATTGCTTAGTTCTTTTCTTTTTTCACTGTCTTGGTAAATGTAGCCGTCATTATTATCCTTTTTGTAGTTCTTACCAGATTTATAATTTTCATTTTGATGCATTCTTCTAACCACTTACCACCATTGGCGTGTCTTTAATGCATTGCATATAGTTAGTTATATGTTATTTAATTTTGTGTTCACTAGAAATGCAGCATTTTAGTGTATAATTTCTAGTTGGTTATTGGTAAGATACCTGTACATAAGTAGTTTATGTCAGTATAAGAGATTACTAAACCTTTGATGTTCAGTTAAGACCACAGCCTGGGAGAAGAAATTATGTACTTACACACAGGTGCCACAAGGCAGGAAAGGTTTACTCTGTTCCTCATATTTATTCTGGAAGAAAAGATTTTATGAAAATTTTGAAAGCTTGCAATTCAATTGTATTTTTAAATTTGTGTGCCTGTCACCTGTGCTCCAGTTCTCTCTCTCACTTCTTCTTAACCACTTATGATACTGCATGAGCATACTCAGTGAACGCTAGGCAGAATGTATGTATGCATACTGAAGCAACCAATGGAGTTTTGTGCCAAGGTCAGGATTCAAACTCGGGTCTCCTGCTCAATAGGCAGATCATAAATTTGTACACCATCCTGGTACAGAGGCTTTGTACAACTGCACGGGCTACACTAGCACACCCACTTCCTCAACCCAAATTCCCATTCATGCCTCAGCCCACTTGGTATTCCCTATAAACTCTAACAGCATTGCAAGAGGCTCTCCAACTGTATTGGAATAGCACCTCAGAATAGAACAAAATGTGGAATCCTGCCTGAAACCCAGACATAGGTGCTTTAATTAAATGAAACTATGTGGCTCCAGAGATCTTTTTCAAGTCTGAACGATTTACGATGTATATGCATGGGAATTTGGTATGAGGAGGTTGGCCTGTTAGGGTAGTCTGTACAGTTGTGCAAAGCCACTGTGCGTGGGTGGCATGTGAGTTAGCGTATGTGATTAGTGAGCAGGAGATCTATGTTTGACACCTGACCTTGGTACAAATTTTTATCCATCGCTTCAGTCTGCATACATACACCATAAATGTCTGAGATTAAAAGAGATCTCTGGAACCATATAGTTTCATTCGGCTACACAGAATGATTTCATTTGGGTAACATTTCCTTAAATGCTGTACAGGGTGGCATGTACTATTGTGCTGATTCCATTTCCCAAATCTAACATGAAAGGCTTTATTGTAACACAAACTTTTTACCCATGCAGGATTTTAGATATTTTTTACTATAAATTATTACTTATTTATACATACTATTGCAAGCATGTTTTTAGTATTTTTTTTACACCAAGTGTGTAGTGATGATCCATACTTAAGAGCTAAATGATACTGGTAATTGTAATACACAGTGAATTTACATATAGATCTGTCTGACCTCTTTATTTTCCAGAATCATGCTGCGAAATATAGTGTTTTTCTTCCTTTGATTTTGCAAGGGATGTCGTGTTAACTTCAAATAACCGCTGCTTTTTTGTACGGGTTCTTCTCACCCTTGTATCTGTGATAGAGAGCTGGGATCTAAGTGACCTAGGCAATTGGTGGTGGAATAATTGTTTTACATGGATGATGGGACTTTGAGAGGAGTGGGAAGTATTTTCAGCTGTGTGACACTCATTTGAGTTAGTTGGTGAGGTATGTGACAACTCTCGTGGTTTTTCAGTGATACTATTGAGTTTACATGGCACCTGGAACAACAGGGGCGGAGTGGCATGTAAATGTCTGTCAGTCCATCCCAACTTAGGTTTTCACTTATTATGTAGCATGAATTGTGGGACTGTCAGTAATCCAGTCTTTTTTTTTTTCTCTCTTTATGCTTTGCACTTTCCTAATGATCTCAGAGGGGCATCACACTTCAAACTTTTTCCCTTCTTCCAAGTGGACCAGATTTCTGTACCTAACATTCATCTCCGACATTAGCTCTACTTCATTTCCTTCATCCATCTATAACACTGTGCTCTTGGAAAAAGACACCAAGAAACTGATTCCAGTCTGGGTCCTAGAACAGCTACCTGAAGCAATATTTTCATGACTTTTCCTTATTTCAATTTTGTTAGGAAAATACCTTAACATTTTGTAGACCAAATCCTAGCATAGTGTGGGCCACAACTTTGTGTTAAAAATACCATACCTGAATACTGGACGGGCCACAATTTTCTTGGGGTGTGAGCCATCACCACTCAAAAACTGGACTCATTGGGTATGAGATGAATGTATGGACATCTACTACCTGTTTCTTGACTGGTGCTGCCTTCTGCTGTCAATTTCCAGAATTATTTTGAAAGAAATGGTATCAAGCATAGCAGCTGCTGTCACGAATGGCTGAGCCAGTGTGATCCCAGTGGCATAATTTCATGTGTGCACTCATTAGGTTTCATAGTTTGCTGTAATTCTACTACAAATACATCATGTTTGTTGAATGGGCAAGAAATTTTGGAAGCTCAAGTGGAAGAAATTGCTCAGTAACTCATCTCACATTTTTTAAAAAAAGTATAATTATTCCTTCTATCGTCATTATTTTACAATTTGTGATATATTAAAGAAGTAAATGAAATACGAAAAATAAATCTTGAAGCTCAGTCTTTTTTTTAGTATGTATTACTCTTGAAGATACATCGATTACATATGTGCCAGTACTGCTTTAAGTAACACCATAAATGACTGGCTTCGTAGGTCTGATATTTTTGTGGGGAGCCAGTCTTGAAAGTGTTAACTAATTCCATTGTACATCTACCAGTTCTGATTGCTGCTTTGTATTTTCTTGGGTTAATGATAGCATGATAATTGAGAATTTATGTGGAAGTTGGTTCTCTCTGTAAATTTGTTTCACATTTGTGACCTCTCTAAAAATGTCATTCAATTCCAGATTTACAGGTATACTCTTCAAGTTTCCTAATTTATTTGTGTACACTGTGAACCCAAACTACACCAAAAGGGAAAAAAAAAATTGACATTTTTCAACGACATTTTCTGAGTATTTTCATGTACCAGGGACCCAGTGGGTCATTACAGAGTAATTAATTTCATTTGTTTTCTTACCCCCTTTACTTTTATATCTTTATTGTTGCTCCGAAAATATCTGCACAGCATTGAACATATCAACAGTATGTAGTGTGTGTCTTGTTTAAAAGTACATTTGCTCCATTAACTTGCAGTTCTTGCTGTTGACAGAAGTATTTCCCTCTTTACTCTTTGCCTTCAAATGTACATTCAATCTGTGTGGTTCTGTCTCAGGTTTGTTTTCTGGCAGTGTTAGTTATGTTAACAGTAATGCATGGCAGTGTGGATAAGTTTACAGATGAAGAGTTGGGTGATATGCAGCTTTTGTATGGATTCACTGAGTGCAATGGAAGAACAGCACAACAGTACTATGCTGAGCTGTTTGTGCAGTGATGGCAACAACATTACAGTATTTTTACATGTCAGGGTAGTTACTCTATGTTTGTGTTGTACACTCTAATAATTGCATATTATAGGCTTTTTCATTATCGAAAAGGTATTTTCACATAAACATATTTGGTGAGGTGTCAAACTGAATAATCATAATTACATCATTACTTAATAATGAGCCCTCAGAGATTGCATATTTCTTACAACGTACTCAAAAAATACCCTTGAACAACTTCCAGAATTTCATAGTTGGAATGTAGGTTCAACTTGTATAATAATGAAAAGACTATTTTTTTTCCCTTTGTATCCACCCACTATCATGCTTAAATAAAATATAAAAGGCTTATCACAGTCTGTTGCCTCCCATGTTTTTCTTTCCACTCTTCCATACATCGTTCTAGAAAACATTCTACATTTGCTGGATTTGTCAGTTTGCGTAGCTGTTCAAGTGTGTTTGATGTTTGTGTGACAGCACATTTTATCTGCTCATTGTGCATAAAAACCTAAAGGTATATCATGTACTGCACCTAACACATTGAGTGAACTTTGGTTCCTCCATACCACATAAATCACAATGTGTGTAACTTATCTGTTATCTATGGTAAATGCCATAAATTTAGTCTGAGTTATAAGTGACAGAGAGGGGAAAAAGCTGCTAACCATCTACCTTGCAGAAGTTCTCTGAAGCAAACAGCAGGTAGTTGTGTGTGTCCTCGTATTTTGCAAAAATAGTGTTGAGACTGACACAACAGATCATCTGAAATCAGGGTCAGATGTTTTTGAAATATGCTTTAGTTAGTAGCACTGAAGGACATTTCAATTTTGTTTGTATATCAATTTCTGCTCTTACACTCTAATGTTATCACCGGAACACTGGTTACATCACATGTACCCAAAGTTGACATTAAATGACACAGTGTTCACAACAATCAACAAACGAGTGAGCCTACAATACATTTGCTCGCAACCCTAGCCAAAAAAACGAGTGCTCCAAGGCACCTGCGTGACCTCTATTTATACTTTTGTTACCAATTACCTACAATGAAAATTACAATTTTATGTAAAATCACAATTAAAAGTTAAACCGAATATGAGATACACATTGCTAAAAATTTAGAATCACAGTGCTGAACAAGGTGAACCTATATTCAACTTAGTTATGAGTTAATATAACATTTTCTGACTAATTATGTTACAGGTAACAATTACATTTCTAAATTTGTTTATAACAAATCAACTAGTGCCTGAATTTTAGTGCTAACATATATCGGAGATTCAATTAACATGCTTTATTTATATGTTCTATTTAATTTTCTGTAGTAATTTTATAATGATAGGTTTACTGGTACATCCTGACCATGTGCTACATTTCTTTCGATTAGTTACAGTATTAATTTCACATTTATATTGTGTTTTTCACATAAGAACAATGTTAATCAGCAAAACATCATTTTGAGTTATATGTATACTGAAATAGTGGTTATTTTTGTATGTAATTTGGAAACGGGTCACTTTACAATTGGGCAATTAGGACTGGTGTTTATCTTTAATGCTCTCCGAGGGGTTCTGATAGGTAGCAATGAGATACAGTAATATTTCAATGGTGACCTTGCCTTCCTCCTACTAGATAACAGAGTACTATGTTTTTGTAGTTGAAGAAGGTAATTGCTAGGGCATTCCTGGAAATAGTGTGTGTAAATTTTGATTCAACTGTAGGGAGGAATGACACATTTCCATTCACAGGTGGCACCGAAATTCAATATGCAATTAAAATGAATGAATTTTTGCGTAGGTCTGCCTGCTTTTCCAGATTCCAATGCTTTTCCTGATCAAACCATCAGTTTTTTCATAGATAGTAGATGTTATGACACAGTGAGCCTGTCCTAGATACAGATTAATTTTTGAGGAAACATTCTTTTTGGCGTTATTTATGCCCCTCCAGCAAATCTAAGTACGGCATGGAAGTTCTTTAGACAGAGGACATGTGACAGTGAATGTTTTGTTCTCCAACAATCGCTACAGTAAAATTTGCCTTGACATTGTTTCACTTTGTGTTCATCTGCTTCTGACATTATGGTGTACATTTATTACTTACTTCGCTTTCAGAGCAATGAAAGAGCAAGAAAGGCACATAAGTGTACTGAACCCTTCCTTGCATTGGGGTATGGCTGGGGAATATAATGGCACTGGTTTCCAGGTGTGTTTAGTACTTCGCATGATAATGTACTTTTCCTTGACTAGTCCTAATATAGGACATGATTATTTGCAGCATATGGCCGTAACAGACTTTTTCTTTGTTATGTGCTTGATTTTTTCACACTCTGAGATTTTATTAATAAATTATATTTTCATTTTTTATGTAAATCAGTTGTTCACCAAAGTTCTCGCCCTGCACAAAATAACTGTGTCATTGACAATTTAATGTTGTCATGGCGACACCACAATCAAGTCCAAATCCAAAGGCTACGCAAGCATAGAATTTTCCATGTAATCAAATATCAGATATTTCAAGAACCTTCTTGAAACAGTAAATACTAGATAACAAATAATTGCTGATGATTGGGTTTGAACTGGCAACCCACAGCACGCCAGCCAGTGACACTTATCACTGGACCACACTGCATGTGCTAGAACTCATGGCAATATTATTTTGTTCAAAAAGTAAACAGTATTTTCAAAACACACTGAATTAATCTTTCCGAAAATAATAATGTTTAGAGGATAACATGTGAAATAACAACTGCACACTGATGTTTATAAAATTGCAACATCTGTGACAAACATGCAGGGGAGAGAAATTTAATTTTAAATTCTTTACACCACATATACTTCATTCTACACTAATTATTTTGAAAATTGCAAGACATGGAAAGAATTCAGTCACAGTTATAGAATGTATTGGTAGATGCTGTCTGTGCACAGATTAATATAGTCTATAATTTTGACTGAATAGATGTGTAACGTGTATTCTAAAGGTAAGGGTCATTTAGTTATAAAATAATGTACTAGCCTGAATGTATGACTAGCTACTTTAACCACTCTGCATAGATGTTCTCGGTCTTGGAACAGAACCAGTTGACGACGACTGTCTTCAGTTCATTATCATCTTCAAACTATTGCTCCACAGCAATTATTTCAAGTGCTAGAAGAAAAAATAGCTAGTGGATACAAGGTTGAGACTGTAGGGTGGGTGGTTGAAAAGTTCCCAGCAAAAATGATGAATCTTAAAGTATGGGCCATGGTTTGTTGATGTGCACTCTCCTGGAGGAGAACTATGCTGTACTACAGTTCCCCATGCTGTCAATTGTGGCTGGCACATCTCAAATTTGCAAGTGTTTTTTGATACATGTAATCTATAATAGTAGATGCACATTCCATTAAATTCACCAAAAGAACACCCTGTTTCTCCCAGAAAACAGTAGCCACATTTTTTGTTTCTACGTTAAGGCATTGCTTGTGTTTCTTTGGCATTGCTGATGTTGATTGGCACCACTGCATTTACTATTATTTTGATTCTGCATTGGTGTAGGATATCAGTGTTCTGTCGCTCATTGCACTGTGGGTAAACAAATTGTCTCCATCTTGTCAATAGTGGTACATAAATACCTGTCCATTTGACATTCTTTGCTCTCTGTGTTTGTAATCATTTTTGGTATCCACCTCGCACACAATTTGTGATGTCTCAGCTTTCGTATGAAAATTATTTAAATAGCAAGGTGACCAATGTTTTGAAATTTGTCAATCAGAGCACAAATTGTCAGTTGTCAGTCGTATCATAGTTGTTTCTCTCTCTCTCTCTCTCTCCTTTTTTTTCCCCTCTACATGTTGGTACAATTTTATCAGTCATGATACTTGGCCTACCATTCTGCTCTTCATCATGCACATTTGTACAGTCACTTTTTAAAATGTGACAAACATTATCTGGCCTTTCCTTCACTATTTACAATAAACACCTAAAATAGACACAACTCCTGATGAATTCGTCTAGCTGTAGATCATTTTGCATACAAAAATTGAATTATAGCATGTACCTTTATAACTGGTGGAAGCAACAGTTTTTTGAAGGAAGTCATTGTTGTTTGTTTTCACATGTAGTCAAACAACTACTGAATCAGAACAATGACTTCTGTGGCTGTGTAAACAAACAGTAGTTGGCACTGAATTTGTACAACTTTCTCTGAGCTGTCATCTTTTGAATATAAACAAATAGCCTTTACTTTTTTAATATATCTTTAAATTCTTATTAATAAATTAAGTCATTCTGTCATGTTTTCTCTATACCATTATTTCACAATAGAGAAAGTAAAATGGTTAGTGCACCTCATCAATATCAAAGCTGCTGAGTGAACTCAAATGGGGAAGAACAGTTGACCTCCCGGAAATAGAATTGTCATCCTGTTACACTTTTGGCTCACAATGGAAGTGATGCTATGTCAGTTTGTGTGTGTGTGTGTGTGTGTGTGTGTGTGTGTGTGTGTGTGTGTAAGTAACTAGTGAATAGAAGAATAGAAGGGCATCTAACATGAGTTCTGACCCGTTGGAATCAACAGTTTGAAGTCATTGACAGCTGGCTTGACTAGTGGCAAACGTGCCATAGCTCCAGTTTCCAATGTGCGGAAACTACAAACACCTCATACCTCAATGGACCAGTGAATGCCATTGCTCCTGTGTTCAGCAGCATTATGTAGTGTTTTTGAAGCCATCCTGCTTCAACCTCTCCTACTAAGAAGTACTATGTATGAGTGATTATATAGCAGGATGAGGACTCTTTGTCAAACATGTTTTATTTTGTGATGGATGCTGTATGTGTGTTAGTAGTTTTGGTGAGATGATTTGAACATTGACAGCTTAATAATAAGAGCTTTGAATCTTGACAGTCACATGTATCATCATTGCTACTGCAGTTTTAAAGAGAATTGACTGGAAAAAAGTCAGTTCTCACATGCAACAGAAAATGGTATGTTACATCAGTGTCTGTCTATAGATTGTGGAGATAAGTGAATGCGTCCTGTAGGCCAGTCTTGTCAGTTAGGTTTCCCCCATGTTCAGTTGGTGGGGTATTGTACATGTCAGTACAGTGTGAGTCAGATACTGCTGGAAAGATAGGTTGTGGTGGTGAATGCCACCCTAAAATGGGAAACTGGGCAGCGACTCAGTATGATACTGACAGATACTCTTCTCTGTTTGCCATTTGTCAAGTATAGTCGAGCGCTACCACAGTTGAAAAAAGTGAAAACGTGATTCATTTGAAAAGATTGACTGTTACAATTCATCACGCTCATCAGTATTCACAGCTCTGATGCATGAGTATGTGTAGGAGACATTGAGAGACACTGTCTGTGGACATCTGTGGCCTGTAGCCATACTCCAGTGGCACATTAACATAGTAGGAGTTGTGATGGGGTTGAGGTGTGTATCTTCCCTTTCACTAGTCCTGTACCACAATGCACAGATGATGTGGACGTGGCTCTCAACTTAATACAGCCAGTATGCCAACATACCTGTACTCTCAGCTTATTTGTATGACTGGCAGCTTGACAGCAGGATAAACCTACTGATTGTATGTGAGTAGTTGTGTCATGTGCGGAGTTGTCAGCCTTTTCTCTGACAACATCTGACTGCAGTGAGGTGTGATGGGTCTCAAGAAGCATTTGTGCAACATCGGTATTCCTTTTCCCTGCTCAAGATCCTCTTTTTTGTATCCATACTTTGACAATGTAGAAGTGGCCACGCAGAGTAGCCGTGCAGTCTGAGGCGTCTTGTCATAGTTTGCACGTCTGTCCCTGTCAGAGGTTCGAGTCCTCCCTCGGGCCTGTGTGTGTGTGTGTGTGTTTTTTTTTTTTGTCCTTAGTGTAAGTTAGTTTATGGTAGGTTAAGTAGTGTGTAAGCCTAGGGATCAATGACCTCCATAGTTTGGTCCCTTAGGAACTTACCAAAAAAAAGTGACTGGTGGCATACCAGACAAGCTGAAAATTTGGCAGTAGTTTTATGTGTTCATGGAGAAACAATTATCTCAGGAAAAATACGAGTTTGTTGATTGAATTCTTTTGTTTCTTTTGACAGTTCAGCAGTAAAGTTTGTAACTACGAGATAATAAATAGTTCTTCATGAAAATTCGGAACATTTTTCCTACAGATTTTGGTAGCTCTGTCCGAAATCCACTGAACGAGTATGACACAGTTTTGCTGCCCAACCTGTGACATTTACAATGAACTTTTCTGACCACTGTTTTGCCCGCGACGACATAGCGACGTGTTATTGTGTTGACTGTATATATATGACAAGGATGCACATTTTAAAAATAACTATCAGTAGCAGAGTGATACAGGGAGAAATTTTGAACATTACGAAAGGGAAAATAGATGAAGAAAAAAGAAGAAAAACTTTAGAAATGC
This sequence comes from Schistocerca nitens, assembly GCF_023898315.1. Taxonomy (NCBI): domain Eukaryota; kingdom Metazoa; phylum Arthropoda; class Insecta; order Orthoptera; family Acrididae; genus Schistocerca; species Schistocerca nitens. The sequence goes on along the minus strand of NC_064616.1, from coordinate 600,876,626 downwards.
CAAAGTTAGGTGAAATCAGAAAAGTAAATAAAAATATAAAGTCTGTGCTGCTTAAGACCATCGAATCTCTACATAAGTTAATTTTCGGAACAGTTCAAGATGATAGAAGAAATTCGAAATGCTCGAGAGAATTTTCTGGTTTTATTTTTCAATCACCATCTAATGAACTTGAAGCTAAGAAGTCATTCATTGAAACATCATTTTCAGAAGCAGAGTTAGGAGCAATCTGCAATATACCACATATAGATAGTGGGGTGAAAAATGAAATGAGTACTGAGATACGTTGTTATTTATCCAACATTGACAAACGTGCGGTGAAAATTAATGATAATCTAGAATGTGAAGAGGATGGTGATGATGCCAATCGTGAAGAGTAGGATACAATCCAAATGTGTAAATAAAAGATTGAGTTAACTCAAAAGAAGACTGAAAAAGATTCCAATTTAGAAACAGGTGATAAAAGTGAAACAAGATTCTCACCACACTTACAAGATCAGTGTAAATTTTCTTGGTCATTTCATGATGTTTAAGGTTAACTTAAGTCATTTAGTGATGGTGAGGGATATCCAGTTAAAAAGTGATCATGGACTTTGAGGAAACAGCGTTTTTAGTGGGCTGGAGTGAACTCCAAACTTTTTTTTTTTTTTTTGGTGGGGGGGCACTTGAAAGTTTGGCTATGCTTTTGATTTTTGATTCTGGGTGAGAGGGACCTTATATCATGGGCTGCACTGAAGAAAGCTCTGCTGGAAGAATTCAATGTGATAACAAGTGCTGCAGAGATCCACCAACTGCTTTCTCAACAAGAGATGAAACAGGAATAGTCTCTTGAATATCTTCTCATAAGGAAGGAAATTGCCAGTGGTGCTGATGTTGATAACTATTCATTTCTTCATTGTGTTGTTGACAGGATAGAAGATGACTTGGACACAAAACTTCTACTTTATGATGCTGGAAGTGTGAAAAAGTTTAAGGAAAAAAAATGAAGCATTATGAAAGAGCTATGAAGTCATTGCCAAATGAAATAACAAAAGTTACAGCAATGAAAATAATTTAAACTCCAGTAAGAAAGACGCTAAAGACTCGAGTAACAGAAATACTGAAAGCGCAGCTTTGAATCGAAACCAAGAGTGTTTCAGTTGTGCTGCAATTGGTCACAAGTCAAGTGATTGCAACCACAAGAGCAAGGGAAAGAGATGCTTCAACTGCAAAATGTTTGTCCATGTCTCATATGAATGCATAAAGGAGAAAAATAATCAAAAGGTGACTTTGAATGCCAATGCTGTTAAGAAGAGTACTAACAACTATTTAAAAATACTTCAGAGCCCCTGGAGTCCCAATGTTTGGTGCAGTGTGTTGGGTACCCGGATAATTGGCTCATACTTCATAGACAGTAATGTGAATGGTCGAATGTCTAGTGACTTTTTAGATCTTTTGCCAATACTACTGGAAGATGTCCCACTTTAAACAAGAATGGATATGTGGTTTCAACACAATGGCTATCCAGCACATTATTCATGGATATATCATAAAGTTCTAAATCATCGATATTCTGATTGATGGATTGGATGAGGTGGTCCTCATGAGTGACCTACGCGTTCACCCGATTTGATGCCACCCAATTTTTTTCCTGTGGGGAAAATTAAAAGAGAAATGTTACATGGATGTACCTACAACCACTGCAAATATGAAGCAGTGAATTATTGCTGAATGTGTTGACATTATCGAAGAGACACTGAGAGATGTTGCATTGTCTTTCAGAAATAGGGTTTCATTGTGTAGTGCAACAAGTGGTCACCATTGTGAACATATGCTTCAGTAAAACATGAAGATTTGTGAGAGTCAAGGGGACTCACCTAAGATAAGCACATCGGTGGTGAGAGGCAAGGGGATTCATCTAAAACAAGTGCCCTGATTGTGACAGGCAAGGGGACTCATATAAAAAAAAATCCCATATAAAAAAAAAAATCCCGAAGGGAACAAAATACTACTATGTCCACATTGTTGTTCCTTGGTAATGCTAAATGTAGTTGTTAGTGCATTGATAAACAAGCCAGTGACCTGTTCCATCCACTTTCCACTTCACCACCCAGTAATATGGACACTTTAATGTGTTATGGTCTGGAGAACCACATTGGTTTGCTATAAAACGCAGTGTCACATTACAGAATGTAAGAATACTGCCCTTCCTCCTTCCTGGGATCCTAATCTGTTGGGTAATTTCTTGAGATACTATCACATTTCAATGGATTGTAACCTATTTTGATTTGTATCAATTACAGCACCATCATCATGCAACAGTAAAATTGTTCCATACAAAAGTTACACATTTTTTCCTGGAGAATCCAAATCAGCAATAAAAATTGGGGGTTCCTATTGAAGATTTCAGAGTTGACTCCCCTACCAGCTGCTAGGGGTGGAGTAGGATGGTAGAGTGTAGCATCATTGTATATCCCCCTTTGAGACAAGAAACTGTTATTAAAACCCTTTTTGTAATCTGATGTGTACTTTCACTCATATTTCCCCAAACAGTTTTAACCACCCCACGCTGTATAGTACACCCAGAAGATTGTCACCAGGAGAGAAAGAAATTGTTGACAACCAAGTCCAGGAATAATAGAACCCAGTTCATCTGGATATGCTAGCCAGGCTGAAGTTGTAAAAAAGAAAAATGGATATTATTGGGTCTGTAAAGACTACAGAAAATTAAACAAGATCACAGTGAAAGATCTTTATCCACTGCCCATTATAATAAATCTTTTAGATAAACTATAAGAGGCTTGTGTGTTTTCCACACTAGACCTCAAGAAAGGTTGTTTTTTTTTTTATGTTGAAGAAGAAAGACGAAAACAGACCTAGTTTGTGAGACACTCAGGGCAGTTTCAGTTCAAAAGGGTACCTCAAAAGGAAAAATAAGTACACTAGACTCTCTCGCTAATCCGGCCATCCCTTGTACATATGGGTGCCGGATTGTTGAGAGTGTCTTAAATTTAGTGCAAAATAGGCGTAATACTTTATTAAATCCAAAGAGGCGTTCATTCTCATAGAAAACTATATTCTTGAGCGTATACTTATACAGTAGTATCCTTCACTATCGAACATGCCCCAGATTTTTAGTTGTCACAATGATGATACGTGATGGCAGTATACTTTATCACACAACGACTTTACAAGCATTAAATCGGTACTGTATGTTGCATAATGCACTCCACCTAGATGTCTGCAGTTTCAGCACCATCAGTCCAAAACATGAAACTGAACTACACATGGACACAAGAAAAGAAGGTTTTGCAGCTGCGTTGTTACAGAAATCTCCTGGTGATGACATGTTCCATCCAGCCTCGTATGTTAGTCAAAAGGGCACCTCAAGAGGAAGAATAAGTAGTCATGAACTTGAAGTCTTAGCGATTGTTAAAGCCTTAAGGATATTCCGGGCGAATTTGCTTGGAATACATTTTAAAATTGTAATGGACTGCACTGTATTCTAAAGAAGGACTCGTCACCAAGAATATCAAGATGGGCTGTAGTCTTGGAAGAGTATTCCTACACTAGTGAACACCAGTCTGCTTCTAGAGTGAAAAATGTAGATGCCTTAAGTCATTGTGTGAATTTACTGTTTGGTTTCACAGATAGTTTAATAGGTAGGATCAGGAATGCCCAAGAGAATGATGATGATTTAGCAGCAGTCAAGAGCATTCTCAAAGAATGGCCTTATGAAAACTTTTTAATGAGAGATGGAATTCTTTCCAAGTTCTATGACAGAAGAGATACTTTGGTGGTTCCACACACTATGCACCGTGAAATCATCAAGCTTGTGTATGAGAGAGGTCATTATGCAGTTAACTCAACTGAGGAGGAAGTAAAACAATATGATTGTATACCAAATTTGACTGGCAAGGTGAAAAGAGTGATCCCAAATTGTTTAAAAAGTTTAATTGTGAATAAGAAATCAGGAAAGAAGAAAGGATTCATTCATCCTTTACTAAGATAAAGTGACCCATTATATACTTATCACATGTATCATATTGGATCTCTTCAATCAACACACAAAGGATATAACCACATTCTAAGTGTTATTGACACATTTACCAAGTTTACCTGGCTGTATCCTACCGAGACTGCAAAATCAACAGAAGCAATTAGTATAGAAAACTAATTTTGGAAATCCAACCCAAGTAAATTACTGATAGAGGGACTTGCTTGACTTCTCAAGAATCCAAGGAGTACTGCATTACTGAAAGAATTGAACATATTTTAATAGCAACAGGGCTCTCTAGAGCCAGTGGAAGATTGAAAGGATCAATTCTACTTTGGCTAAAATGATTAGTATGTTTAATATTGATAGTGCTAATGAATGGTACAAGGTGATACCATCAGTTCAATGTGCTATGAATTCAGCATACAACAGAAGTATTGGGAAAACACTATCTAGACTTTTATCAGTTAAGATGCACACACAGATTGATCTTCATGTCGCAAAATTATTATTAGAAGACAGTATTAATTCATTTGAAGAGAGACAAAGTAAACTGAAAATAGAAGCTAAGGTACAGATCAGCAAGGTGCAAGAAGAAAGTTGACATCAGAAGAAGGCTTCAAAGAACAAAGTTGGTAACCTGGTTGGAATAAGTTAAACATGAATTGGACCAACACTAAAGCTAAAGGCCAAGAATTTAGGTCCCTATTGAGTTACAAAAGTTAAAACTAATTATACCTTTGATGCATGCCGAGTAGTTGATAACCTTGAGGGTCCCAGGACTAAATCATCATTTGCTGTATTCATGCAACTGTGGTCAAGTGACTACTCATCATGAGGTGGACGATTGGCAGGATGATCAAATGTGGGATTGAGATAGGAGATTTAAGGGTTTCCCTGCTGACAAGACTGGTGACACACCAGGGAAGCTGATGTTGGGCAGTAGTTTTGTATGTTTATGAAGCAACAATATTCACAGAAAAAAAACCGAGTTTGTTGATTGAATTTTTTTTGTTTCTTTTGACAGTTCAATACAAACATTTGTAACTAGAAATTCTTCATGAAAATTGAGAAAATTTTTTTCTACAGTAATGTTAGTGTAATCACCCTGAAATCTGAATCTGCCAAGTTGCTCCTCACATTTGATGTATTATGTTTTCCAGGTGCTGCAATTCTTATAAACATTAGTATATTTTGTGCACTGAACGATTTTAAATATCTGTAGAGTTGTGCTTGTTTAGCTGTGTTAAATAATAATTTTACTTTGTTACAATTAAGTAATAATTACCTGTTTCACTATTTAAATTCTCACAGCATCATAGTTAAAACGTCAGTCGTCACTGTTGGTGGTGGAACTCGTCTATGTCTTCAAATACTAGGTCAGATTAGCTGTAATTAAATTTTGCCTGTCAAAAACATCTGATGTAATGTTTACATTTCATAGCATTGACAATAATACAAATATATGTTATGCCAAAGGGGTCAGGGATTTTCTCTGCCTCGTGATGACTGGGTGTTGTGTGATGTCCTTAGGTTAGTTAGGTTTAAGTAGTTCTAAGTTCTAGGGGACTGATGACCATAGATGTTAAGTCCCATAGTGCTCAGAGCCATTTGAACCATTTGATTTGTTATGCCAAATTGTACACTGATGATACACTGCCTTTCTAAGCAAGGCCAGCTGAGATTTCTCAAATAGGCCCAACCACAGAATTATGGACATTTTGTAATGGCCATCAGACATGCCATTGAATCTGTAATTTATGTTGGTAAAAGTATAGCAGTCTTGACATTTTACTTCACTCATTGCTTTCAGACAGTGAAAACAAGCACAGTAGTATGATTACAGCCCTTAATTAAGTTTAGATTTTACTTTAGCATTAGTTAAAAACTTTTATGAATCACTATGTTTTCAATCCATTGTAGTCCTGAAAAGACACACAATAGCTGCGCAGGATCTAATATATTGTAACAAGTTTTTGTGATGTGCAACTGTTGTAAGGGAATTCAGTTGCTATCAGCCATAGAGATGAAACAGGAGCATTTCTAAAAAATCAATTGTCATCTTTTTCAATAAGGATTTTGTGTAAACTTCAGCATGCTCTTTGAATTGCATTGGTGGCAGTCTTTAAGATTTCTCATGAGAGCCTCTGTTGGAAAGATTTGCAGTTGGACTGCGCAACTGAGGAAAAGGGGGCATAATATTTGAGTCATACGTAGATACAGTACTTCGAGAGCATACAAAGGCAAGTTGTAGCAAAAGCAGAAAAATGTGTTTCCTCCCCCTAAATTTTGAGTGTCATCTGAGGCAACTATTCATTTGTTAAGAAGGGCTTTAATATACACTAACTCTTGCTTGTTGTATTTGTGGAATATGCATGTGATATTCTATTTAATAGCAGATTCTGGCCATTTAATTCTTCATTAAAATCAGATGCTTGAAAATGTATAAGGAAAGTGGTTGTAGTGCACCTGTGGCAAAGAAGTATGAGTGTGAATCAAAAGTAAGTTTCCTCAACTTCTCCAGCGATGCTGCTATAGATTAGTCAACATAAAGAACACTATTTTATTGTGGCTTCACTTCTTTGCTTTACAAGTACTTACAATAGCAAGAAGAACTATTCTCATTCATTTATTGTAAAGAGTAGCAATCCCAGTAAAAAATTTGCTAGTTTTTGTACACCTGCTTTGAGGTCTCAGAGATTGTTATGCTAGAATGCTGATACTTGAAAATACTTACTTCTTGTGGAAGACTTTTCGAGCCAATATAATTTTAATCATACATTAAGCACAAACTTTGAAGTTTTTGTAGTGTATGGGAAAGTAAGAAACAGACAAGATTATCGTTTAAGGGCCATGAAAACATATATCTCTGCCAAGAATTCAAACATGCACAACTTAGGAACAGACTACACAACATGCCACAGAAATAAGCGAGATTAGTGATGAGATATGTGGTGCATATGCCATTTGATGGTAAGTATCCATGGATTTGTGTGCTATATTTTGGAAAGCTGGTCTGAAGATGCATGTTGAGTGATGTTGAATCATCTAAATTGATATCAGTTATTTGGAAGAGAATACTCTGTATTTATGGTCTGCACATAATATTTAGTAGCATCTGTGGTGTAATACAATTGTAAACATTTGTTTAATTGCATGAATTCTGTACTAATGGCACTTTTTTTCCGCTTTAGAATGGAGATCAACTAAAGCGCTGAAAATGTTGGCTGGGAATCAGTCAGAAGGAGTGGAATTGGGAATGGATCCTTTACTACACAACAAAAGTGAGTCACCAGTATCCAGCAGCCACGATGAAGAAATAAAGCCCAGCAGTAAAAATGGATTTGCAAGTAATGAAAACACACAGGAGGCCCAGCAGCATACTCCTGGAGAAACAAGTCCAAGAACTGCCACAGAAACAAACATACAAACAGAGGAATTTGTCTCTCCTGAAATGAAAACTGATAACGGGGATAAATCTGCAGTTAAAGGATTTACTTGTGCAAGTATAGATGTGGAAATGGCAACAAGAGCATATTCTACAGTAAGCATGAAAACAAATTCACCAGACAGCACTGATACTTATTCTCAAATAAGGATTGAAACAGAAGCATGTGGAAGTGTAGGCAATGAAATTAAATCAGGAACAGATCCTAAAATAAACATGAAACATGAAAAACCATACTTCATGAATTGTTCTCCTCAGATAATGGTGGGATGTGAACATACACCTAAAGATGAACAAGGGAAGTGTGCATTTTGTAAGTTTGAACAGTTGCTCCCAGGAGAAGAAAGTAACAACAGCGATCTAGATAATTATGTGATGTGTGAGCTTGAGGCTGACGTCCAAAACAGGAATTTATCGACTTCATCCTGCCTCTCTGAGGAAAGTCTACAAAAGGAAAACTGCTCTTCCAAAAATGTTTGTCAGGTTGAATGTGGTAATGGTGACTGTGGGTACCAGGCAGCAAATTGTGCAGAATATTTTAGAGAGGGAGAGACACCATTAAATAAAAGTACTGAAAGTGAGAATTCAGTAAACAACTGCAGACAGCTTGAGGTTACTGATGTGTTTAAAAACCGGGAAGATTCTTACTGTGTCTCCAACATTGGTGAAATGTCTTCAGTTAGTGGAGGAGAAGTGCATACAAATGCCAAACAGGTCACCAGTGCACCATTTGAAGTTAGTGTATTGAACAAGGGTGACTATAATGACCAGGCATCATGTTCTACCAGGATTTCTTCAAGCCCACTGTCAGGCTCTGTACTGCTGTCCAGTGGTTATGTTGATGGAATTGCTGTTGCTGTTCCACCAGTAACTGTAGCGTGTGACACCAGAATTACTTGTGGACAGGACAGTATACATAATGACAATAAGGTTGTTAATCAGGATGGTTTATTAGGTGAATTTGTGACTTTACCTTTCACACAAAAAAATACACACAGTAAGCATACATTTGACCTGGAAAATATTGATATCATTCAAGGAAAGACCTCAGATCATGTTTGGTCACCATTGTTAGCTGCTGAAACAAGTGATGTTAGCATTGAAGACAAGGATGCTGAAGATAAGGTGTCTGGTTGGCTCCGGGGCACAGAACAAAGTTATTCTGCAGACACTGCAGCAGTATGTCACACCGTACCAGTAGACGAAGATCATGGTGAAGCACTGTGTTCCAGAAAAGTGATGGATCGTGTGACTGACCAGAGTTCCAGTGATGTGACAGAATCTTCTATTGCATCATTAAGCAGTAGCAACTCCTCTAAAGACGTGCGAGAACATAATGGTATTAGGAAACACACTCGATGTAGTAAAGTGGACAGACTGGCGAACATCATCATTGATGGCAAGAAAATTATGATATTAATGCGTGGTCTCCCAGGTAGTGGTAAATCAACTCTAGCTAGGCATCTAGTACGCTCCACAATGGGAGAGGAACCTCATAGGTTCATCCATTCTACTGATAATTTTTTTACAGTGTGTGGTAAAGGTCGATACAAATTTAATTCCAAATTTTTGCATGAGGCACACACGTGGAATGTAAAGAGAGTTTTGGCAGATGCTGTGAAAGGCATCACTCCTATTATTGTGGATAATACCAACCTGGAGGCATCCGAAATGCGACCCTATGCGACCATTGCCGTTCGTCATGGGTACCGCATCGAATTTCTTGAGCCTAATACATACTGGCGCTACTTTGTTGCAGAATGTGCAAGGAGAAATACACACGGTGTCCCTATCCAGCGAGTGGCAGATATGATGCATCGCTTTGACAGATCTATTACTGTAGCCGGTCTTCTTGGTATGTACCATCTGCAGCTGGATGCCTCTGAACTAATTCAGCCTCATGTTGTCACTACAAGAATGCCAAAGCACAGACGTAAAAAACGTAAAAGGAATAGGTTGAAACGCAAAATTCGAAAATCACTTTCAGAAGAAAAACTGATGATGGATGGTGATAACATTCTAAATCTGTCAAAAATCTCAGATATCGTATCATGTGGTACATCATATGATTCTAACTGTACAATATTTTCCAATGTTGTTGGTGATAAAACAAATGTATTTTCAAAGGCTGTAGGGGAAACTGAAAGCAGCCTATTGCAAAAGGGTGAATCCATTGTACATGAAAATAATCAAGACTCAGCTTCACCTGGAACATATACAGTAGATGGACTTAGGTCTTTGAAACCTGTAGTTGCTCATTTGGAAGGCACTGAGGAGAATGTGGATAATCAACAAGTAGAAAGAGCAGCTGCAGTGACTGAAGACTTGAGTAACCCTGGCTTAGACACAAGAAAAGTTGTTGATGATCTTTTAAATGAAGAAATCGGACGAGAATGTAGTGCCTCACCAGATGAATATGTACTTGTGAAGGACAGCGAATTTATATTTCAAAAACCACACAATATTCATAAATGGCTGTTGGAACGACCACCCAGGGTAGGGAATGAAAAAAATTGTACTGTCAGTAACACACTTTCCAGTCATGTAAATGAAGAGAATACTGACAATGAATCATCAAAAAATCTGGAGAATGATAACATTCAACTTAATTTTAATTTTGATAGACAAGTTAACAGACTAATGGAAGCCATGGATCATGAGGAAACTGCAGAGCTGCAAAGTTTGGATGGTAGAAACTGTGTAAAAACTGAATTTGAAAAAACTGAACGTGTTATTGGAGATGACTGTAAAAGGTCTTCAGTAGATACTACATTTCCTGCCCATCAGAGTTCTGATACAAGTAACGAATTTGTGGTTACAGAAAAGTCTAAACGAAACTTCTCTGAAAGTGTGAGCAGACTAGAAATTGATGATAAGAATGAGGACTCAGCTAAGAAATCAAGTAATGGTAACTACAAAATATGGAAGCGTGGAGAAAAATTGGCAAGTGCTGTTCAGCACAGTGAGCCCACTGCAGTAAATGATCAAACAACAGCAAATGCTGAGAATAACTATGTATTGTGGGATTTAGAACATGGGAATGTTTGGGGTGGTGAGGACCCGAAACCAAGTGTCAACGTACGCATCGAGGAAGACCTCTGTCTTCCGAAACCACCTCGTATTAGTCGTAAGAAACTACCTGTGAAAGATTTTCTTAAGGAAAGTCTACATAACTTGTCACAAAATGCTACACGTCCAGTACAAGAACTAGATCAGTGGGACACTGTAGAAGATCCCTTATCTTCATGGGAAAATAGGAAGAAAAACAACAATATGTCCACAGATGTAAGGAGGAGAGAGGATCATTCAAATGTGTCCTCAAAAGATTCGCAAGGAAAATTTGTACCTCAACCACAGAGGTCTTTAGGATGCTTTTCTCGGTCACGCAAATCTGCTTCCAGTATATCTCAGAGGCAGTCACCGTCTGAAATTTCAGATACTGCACATAAAATACGAGATATGCGACCTCCGAGATCATTATCTGCTGCAGGTAATTATGCTGTAAATGACAGGTCTAACTGGTCTAAATATTGTTCTTCTATAGAACCCACAGCTTGGAAATCAGAGCAGAATTTAACACCTGAAACATTATTGCATCAGTGTAAAGTTTTTCCAGGTACTTTTGAAGTAACAGATGGAAAGAAATTGGTCAAAGATTCAATATATACAGATTGTGTAACAAATACACATTACTCTGATTTTTTACTGTTGCAGCAAGTTAACAGCAGTAAAGAGATTCCCAGTGATGTCAAAATAATTGTTGGAAGTTGTTATGCACCCATCACAGACAAAGGCAGTGCTGTAGTGCAGCCTGCAATGTCTCCCCATCTGCGCCAAAGTGGGAAGTCAGTATTTGACAAAAGTTCCATGACAGAACATGAAGAAAATTTTACAAAGTTCTCTGAAACTGAATTTAAAGAACTACTTAGAGCTTTTCCTGCCGTCCCCATACCTCACTTACAAGAGATATTTCAGAAATGCAATAGGGATATAAACTGGACTGTTGATGTGCTATTGGAGCTAGATTATAAGGGAGTAGAAGAGTCCCCTGGGATAGAGATGGCTTTGGAGCCATGTACTCTTAAGATTTCAGATAAATCTGAAAACGACCTTCAAATTGGTGTTTCACCATCAGTGGTGACAGAAAAAACTGATCAACAGTCTTCATACTCAAATATAAGGCACACATCTGAAGAATGTTGTCAGCCATCTGAATTAAAAAGTTGGCAGTATGAAAAAGAAACTGATAAGACAAATGCTACACCGACACAGCTCTCTCCCAGCAGAACCATTCGAAAAGATAAAAATATTTCACCCACAGCAAAAGAGCTGAAAGAGCATATTGAACAAAATATAGTGCTAAATAAGAACTGCTATTCAGAACACACACTGAGAATTAGGAAAATGAGGCACGGGGAATTATTAGACATGGGTGAGGTAACTACTAGTTCGAATAAAAACAATGACACCATCTTGCAGATTGAGGATTGTGATGAGGTCTCAGCTTCTCATGGAGTAATTGGATCCTCAGCCAAACAGAATATTCTGGAACAGACTGCTTCAGGTGCCATGTTATACCCAGAGAATGCTGTTACTGATGCTATTGTTGAGCATAATAATCAGAATAGTGACATTTCTTCTACAAACGGTGATGAGGCAACAGGAATTTCTGACCGTGAAGCTTTTGTGGACATAAAACTTGGGGAAGAATTTGTGTCACAACTTCATGAGCTATTTGGGAAGTCATCTTATACAACAGTATGTGGTAAGTGACATTAATATACATTAATTTTGTTCATTTGTAGAATTTATGTCATTAAAATTTTGTGCATGTTGATCTTTTAAAGTATGTAGTGAGGTGTTAGGCTGTTGATATAGGAGAAGAATGTTAGTTGCAGGTGAAAGTTTTAAGTCACTGTATGAAATATTTGAACTTTACTATTCACAAATCTGGGAGATCAGTTTAAGTCCACACCTGGTACAGTAAAACTGCTCAAAATGGAAGTACATGGGACTGAAACAATTTTCTGAATTGGACAAGTTTCCAGATTACACAAAACACATTAGGCTACATGAAATTTGGCAGGTATCATGAAGTATAAATTTGTAATTGTGCACATATTTATGTACCTTCACTCCTGCACAGTAGATATTCATTTACTGTATATTGTACAACGGAACACCAGACTTTACAGAAATAAATAAATAATGCTGCATTTCTGCATTGTTTCTCTAACAGTAAATTTGTTTATTGTTGTATGTACATGCATATTATTCTCGCATTTATTTGCCTTACATTTCATTTTTTGCCACTTTTCCCCTGTTCAAAAACGTTTATTCTATGCATTTTTTTTGCACTATACAATGGTTCCAACAGCTTGGGACAATTTGAGTGTGCTGCAAATTGCATAACATAGTTTCTGAATGCAATAGCATCATCAGGCATGTTAATTATTCTAGGAACGTAATTTTGCTCCCCTTCTTCTTCCTTTGTTTCTTCTTGATCGTCTTCTGTGTTGCGGATTTCTATTAAAATGTGTTGCTGAAGTAAAAGTAGAGTGAGTTGACAGGGAGTCATTACTTCGAATGTAGTCATCTGCGCTACATGGAATGTTTCGCATTTTAATTAATTTGCTATTAGGTTGTACAGTATTGTCCTCTATTTTGTTGCTACTCTTTCCTGCATGTTCTTAACTTCCCCACACACTTCATGTCACACGATGTGGTGAATAGTTATATAAAACTTTCAAGCCATCATGTAGAAGTCAAATTCCTTATTTCCAAGCTCTTCAGTGACTTTCGGAACCTGTCTCTGTAACATGAGTCCAGACAAAGGTAAGTTTTTTTGACTCACGACTTACGAACCATTCCCACACTATCTCGTTAATTTCTTCATTTCCCGTCTTCTTCCCTTTCATTTGCCCATCCTCTTTCATCCATCTTATCCCTGTTTCTTAAGGTATCATAAATTTGTGTTTTACCCCATTTCAAACGCAAGAGTTTCTTTCTCACACGGCATGACTACCTTAATCTTTTCGTTAAATGTTACAGACACATACTTTTTGTTTGACGTCATGTTACCGGCCTCACTTAATGTTCTGCTAGTGAACTGAAATTGACAAAAGATAATGCACACAGTGCATTTATTTGAATGCTCGGCCTTCCTGGGTAAAACCATTGTTTCACCAAACAACACCCACCTCTTTCACTGCTCATATTGCAGCAGAGTGTTTGTAAGTGCACAACAATGTTCCAGTGCGCTCCAGCGTGCATCAGTAATAATGGAAAATGAGAAAAGCTGGCAAACAACACGCTTTGATGCCCACACCCATAACGCAGCCCTGCTCCAAAACTCTTTTTTTCTTGATTTTGCACTGCTCAACATCATTGTCATGGGTATTCAGTCTTTGTGTTAACACAGGGTGTATATGACCCGGGACAACCGGGAGATCTGGGAAAAACCTGGGAATTTTTTCAACCGGGAGAAAACTGGGAAAAACCCAGGAATTTTTTAGAATTCTGGGAATTTTTCATTGTTATAGTTTTCAGTTAAATTTTTATAATTTCAGATGGTAAGAACCGATACTCTAACAAAGGGTATTACTGTATCCCGTTACTACAGAATAATACTGCAGCAATAAAACATGAACGAGAGAAACTACGAAAATAAAACTTCAGTTGCAAAGGAAATGCACCACATACAATAACAAAACACAGTGCTCATACAAGCGTCTGCCACCAGCAAAATGTGTCATAGACTTTAGGAAGACTATGCAATGCTTCATAACAACAAATTGCCTTCGATGAGTGTGACATCACAACTGTTTACATTAGATTTGTTTGAGCAGTTGCGAGAGGGCTCATGCACGTGCGCAGTTGAGTCGCGTGTGAGTAGTACCTTCACTCGCTTCTGGCTACTGAAGTGTGGCTGTTAGCTGTATAAGCAGTAGCAGCCAGATGTTGCCCATAAAAATTTTACTGACACACCCAAGCTATTCAGGCACGTGCACCAAGTCCAGATCTAGGGGCCTTGGTGGAGGGGCAAACCGGAATGTCTGCCCCGGGCAGCTATTTCAGTGGGGGGGAGGGCAAATTCATATTCTTGAGAGGGAAAAAACCTTGTTTCACAAAGCATCTAGCATCCAGCGCACGTTGGTCTATCGATTATTCATATGATTTTGAAGTGCATCACTGTTGATTTCTTAACATTTTTGAACATACTGCAAGCTGATTTCTGAATGAATCATAAGTTGATTTTTGAATACATGCATAGTGTATGTGATGTCTCTGCCAGAAGAATCTCGGTCGCATCTACAAATAAACTTTCCTGCAAACAAAAGGGGACGGGGCTATATGAGCTGAGTGGAATAAAGCCAAACAGGTGAGTGCCAATCACTGTTTGTTATGTGGTTGTGACGGCATTTGTGAATGATCAGCTTTTTTATAATTACTAGTGAAATTGATAGTTTCAGACTACCAGAGGATTGTTACACTTACTAGTGTAAAGTCCCCAGCTAGCAGCCGCTTAAGTTCAGTTATGGGAGTCGCGCAGAAAACGTGTTATATGGACACGTAATAGCACCTAACCAGAGAATAAACGCGGGATAACTAAACAGGTGATTGGGGCAGGGTTAGCGAAGCTAACCAGAGAATGAGTCTTAACACTGGCAGGAATAGTTACATTACAGAATTATTGATGACAAGATTGTTAGTTGCAATGAGGAAGGAGAAGAAACAGGAACATCACACAAATTATTTAAGAATATGATGATTCCAAATGTACACAAAAATTTTGTACTACTACTTTTCAATCTCATGCTTGAGAAACTGGAGCGTATGAATGAAATGTGAAACTATTTCCTAACATAAAGCTTTTTGCTATTAGTAGGTTTAATAGGCACGTGATATTAGTACTTCGTGAATTACATTGTGTCATGCTATAAAATGACCATTTGTGCCAAAAACAGTCTCGTTTATTTGGTGTGTGTTACAGCTGCTGCAAATTTGTAATTCTTTTTTTTTAAAAAAAAAAAGAGGGGCAGGCCAACTGGGAGCAGGAGAGGCACCACAGGACATTTTAATCCCCACTTTCATGAATATAGTTTGATGACATCCATTACAAAATATACAAGTTTTAATTCCACAGAGCGAAATACAGTGACATGTGATAGAAGAATGCTGTGTGAAGAGGCGTGGCACTGCATTTTGGCAGACTGTTCAGAAAGATGTGCTCTACAAAATGAACATTTTTTGAAAAGTCGATTTTTAAAATTTTTGGCATTCAATCTCAAACCCTTGGGGGGGGGGGGGGGGGGTTGGAAATATCGTAGATACAGGGCAGCTGTGCAGAGCAGTCTGTGTTGTAGTGGGGAGGTGGGTACTCTACTACAAGTGACCCGTGTTTATGTTTAGTGATTTTGCTGTTTCCTCTTCATTTACTGCTCTCACGTCAAATGAAAACAAAACGGATTTATGTGGCTGGCAGCTATCAAGTGAATTAAAATACCTTCACATAATTACAGAGGGTTAAAATGTTATTAGTTTCAGATCCTATTTTATTTCCACTTTTCTGACAGCCAAGCATGAATCGCATTGCAGAACAACGAAGTTATTTTTGTCGGTTTGCTAAAGAGATTTGGCTTTTATTAATCTTTTCCAATGAAGCAGTCAATTTATTTGAAACGAAGTGTTCAATTTCACGCTACTGGCTAGTTTCAACTGTTTGCTGCATTTCAAGTGTACGTTTTCATCTTCTAGCACGTATGGCATTATGCCATAATAAAGAACCAAACATGAGATAATATAGTACTGGTAGTCCAAGAAAACTTACACTGAAAAGCTTAATGTTAGGTCGAGGCCTACTTCATTGGGAATCTAGACATGCGAATGTGCACTATAAGCCGAATTATGCATTGTAATATGGTTCACAAAATTCTGATGCTCTTGGAGTATCCTCTGATGTCTTGTTTCTTTTATGACACAATGTGAGATCTTTAAATGTGTTACACGTATGAACATATGGGCTTCCTACGTCATCGTAGCTGCGCAAGAGCGGTGATGCCTGTTACCTGGTGCTCTCTGGCAAACTGATTTCTTAAATCACAGAGCGTTTGACTCTCATTTAAAAATCAACTCTTTGAGGACAAGCCATTTAGAAGAATTTCGAGCCCAGAAGATTACATTTGTGTTCACGTTACATGTGAAAGCTTAGCTTCTCTTGGAGCTTCTTAATCTGTAGGCATTGGAGAGCAGACATGGTATTTATGATGATAATCACTTGTACTCCCATCACTTATTATGAATACTTTTATTCTCACAGCATATACATAATGTGTGTAGCATAGAGTGCGTACTACAGAGAATTGGTCTGGTAAAGATGCAGTTGTTAGCGCTGTGGTAGGGTAGCAATATTATTGCGGGGTGAGCCAGTGGTTATACACCTCCAGAAATCTTTTAGAGACCAATATTATATGTGAAAACTTTGCTTTCCTTGTAGCAACACTGTGTATATTAATTTAAACCATCAACTTTTCCTACTAGGGTGTTCTCGCTACTTAACAGTAATGTTGCTGTTGGCTAACATCATCACGTGTCCTATGCTCTGTCATTGGGTGGCGAGATCATGTGACATGAGCTGTGACTGGCTTACAAAAGTGCATCGCAATCTCGATTTCAATGCTTCGGAAAGTAACATGCGGTGTTTGGTGGAATTCGCATTTATACTTTCGTAATATGAAAATATGCAGTGTACAAGTTGATACACATTAAAGATCTTTCAAAAATGTGTTTTTTCCCCCCTCCTGAGTTTCATTTCCTATAGTGCCGAGAAATTCTACGCTGGTGTATAAAACCATAGCCATTCAAAGGATTGATAAGTTTCACAGTTCCGAGGGAAAGTATACTGTCACTTAACACGGAAAAAGTGTATTTTCACCCAGGAGAAAATTTATTTTTAAGCAGGAAATCCGGAAAAAATCCAGAATTTTTTTTTTCCTTGTTCGCGTATACACCCTGTAATAGTAGTGTCCTTTTACAGTCATGAATAACTAATGTATGCTGTAATACAGCAGTGCTGTATAAACTCTTTCTGCATTTTGCAATTAATTATCAATTAAATCTTAAAATTTGCATCCGGTTTCCGTGTTAGGCACATTCTGCTTTATACGAAATACTAGCTTGTTGTTGTTGTGGTCTTCAGTCCAGAGACTGGTTTGATGCAGCTCTCCATGCTACTCTATCCTGTGCAAGCTTCTTCATCTCCCAGTACTGCAACCTACATCCGTCTGAATCTGTTTAGTGTATTCATCTCTTGGTCTCCCTCTACGATTTTTACCCTCCACGCTGCCCTCCAGTACTAAATTGGTGATCCCTTGATGCCTCAGAATATCCCCTACCAACGGATCCCTTCTTCTAGTCAAGTTGTGCCACAAATTTCTCTTCTCTACAATTCTGTTCAATACCTCCTCTTTAGTTATATGATCTACCCATCTAATCTTCAGCATTATTCTGTAGCACCACATTTCAAAAGCTTCTATTCTCTTCTTGTCTAAACTATTTATCATCCACGTTTCATTTCCATAGATGGCTACACTCCATACAAATACTTTCAGAAACGACTTCCTGACACTTAGATCTATACTCGATGTTAACAAATTTCTCTTCTTCAGAAACGCTTTCCTTGCCATTGCCAGTCTACACTTTATATCGTCTCTACTTTGACCATCATCAGTTATTTTGCTCCCCAAATAGCAAAACTCATTTACTACTTTAAGCATCTCATTTCCTAATCTAATTCCCGAACCATCACCCGACTTAATTCGACTACATTCCATTATCCTTGTTTTGCTTTTGTTGATGTACATCTTATATCCTCCTTTCAAGACATTGTCCATTCCATTCAGCTGCTCTTCCAGGTCCTTTGCTGTCTCTGACAGAATTACAATGTCATCGGCGAACCTCAGAGTTTTTATTTCTTCTCCATGGATTTTAATTCCTACTCCGAATTTTTCTTTTGTTTCCTTTACTGCTTGCTCAATATACAGATTGCATAACATCGGGGAGAGGCTACAACCCTGTCTCACTCTGTTCCCAACCATTGCTTCCCTTTCATGTCCTTCGACTCTTATAACTGCCATCTGGTTTCTGTACAAATTGTAAATAGCCTTTCGCTCCCTGTATTTTACCCCTACCACCTTCAGAATTTGAAAGAGGGTATTCCAGTCAACATTGTCAAAAGCTTTCTCTAAGTCTACAAATGCTAGAAATGTAGGTTTACCTTTCCTTAATCTTTCTTCTAATATAAGTCGTAGGGTCAGTATTGCCTCACGTGTTCCAACATTTCTATGGGATCCAAACGGATCTTCCCCGAGGTCGGCTTCTACCAGTTTTTCCATTCGTCTGCAAAGAATTCATGTTAGTATTTCACAGCCGTGGCTTGTTAAACTAATAAGTCGGTAATTTTCCCATCTGTCAACGCCTGCTTTCTTTGAGGTTGGAATTATTATATTCTTCTTGAAGTCTGAGGATATTTCGCCTGCATTATACATCTTGCTCACTAGATGGTAGAGTTTTGTTAGGCTGTCAGTAGTACTAATGGAATGTTGTCTACTACCGGGGCCTTGTTTCGACGTAGGTCTTTCAATGCTTGGTCAAACTCTTCACGCAGTATCATATCTCCTATTTCATCTTCATCCTCTTCAATTTCCATAATATTGTCCTCAAGAACATCGCCCTTGTAAAGACCTTCTGTATACTCCTTCCACCTTTCTGCTTTCCCTTCTTTACTTAGAACTGGGTTTCCATCTGAGCTCTTGATATTCATACAAGTGGTTCTCTTTTCTCCAAAGGTCTCTTTAATTTTCCTGTAGGCAGTATCTATCTTACTCCTAGTGATATGCACCTCTACATCCTTACATTTGTCCTCTAGCCATCCCTGCTTAGCCATTCTGCACTTCCTGTTGATCTCATTTTTGAGACTTTTGTATACTTTTTTGCCTGCTTCATTTATTGCATTTTTATATTTTCTCCTTTCATCAATTAAATTCAATATTTCTTCTGTTACCCCAGGATTTCTGCTAGCTCTTGTCTTTTTACCTACTTGATCCTCTGCAGCCTTCACTACTACATCTCTCAAAGCTATCCATTCTTCTTCTACTGTATTTCTTTCCCCCATTCTTGTCAATTATTCCTTTATGCTCTTCCTGAAACTCTCTACAACCTCTGGTTCTTTCAGTTTATCCAGGTCCCATCTTCTCAAATTCCCACCTTTTTGCAGTTTCTTCAGTTTTAATCTACAGTTCATAACCAATAGATTGTGGTCAGAGTCCACATCTGCCCCTGGAAATGTCTTACAATTTAAAACCTGGTCCCTGAATCTCTGTCTTACCATTATATAATCTGTTTGAAACCTTCCAGTATCTCCAGGCTTCTTCCATGTATACAACCTTCTTTCATGATTCTTGAACCAAGTGTTAGCTATGATTAAGTTGTGCTCTGTGCACAATTGTACCAGGCGGCTTCCTCTTTCATTCCTTACTCCCATTCCATATTCACCTACTATGTTTCCTTCTCTTCCTTTTCCTACTGTCGAGTTCCAGTCACCCATGACTATTAAATTTTCGTCTCCCTTCACTATCTGAATAATTTCTTTTATCTCATCATACATTTCATCAATCTCTTCGTCATCTGCGGAGCTAGTTGGCTTATAAACTTGGACTACTGTGATAGGCGTGGGCTTCATATATATCTTGGCCACGATAATGCGTTCACTATGCTGTTTGTAGTAGCTTACCCGCATTCCTATTTTCCTATTCATTATTAAACCTACTCCTGCATTACGCCTATTTGATTTTGTATTTATAACCCTGTATTCATCTGACCAGAAGTCTTGTTCCTCCTGCCACCGAACTTCACTGATTCCCACTATATCTAGCTTTATCCTATCCATTTCCCTTTTTAAATTTTCTAACCTACTTGCCCGTTTAAGGGACCTGACATTCCATGCTCTGATCCGTAGAACTCCTGTTTTCTTTCTCCTGACGACAACAATGTCCTCCTGAGTAGTCCCCGCCCGGAGATCCAAATCGGGGACTATTTTACATCCGGAATATTTTACCCAAGAGGACGCCATCATCATTTAACCATACAGTAAAGCTGCATGCCCTTGGGAAAAATTACGGCTGTAGTTTCCCCTTGCTTTCAGCCGTTCGCAGTACCAGCACAACAAGGCCATTTTGGTTAGTGTTACAATGCCAGATCAGTCAATCATCCAGACTGTTGCCCCTGCAACTACTGAAAAGGCTGCTGCCCCTCTTTAGGAACCACACGTTGATCTCACCTCTCAACAGATACCCCTCTGTTGTGGTTGCACCTATGTTATGGCTATCTGTATCGCTGAAGCATGCAAGCCTCCCCACCAACGGCAAGGTCCATGGTTCATGAGGGGGCTTACAATAGTGTATTGAATGCATCGGGACTGAAGTAGTTGTACGGTTTGGACAGATTTCTGAATTATACACATTCCGCTTTGATCTAGTTTTACTGTATATTGGTGTACACTTTTGCATTCTTTGTACTATTCTGTATCACAATAAATTATGTTTTGTGTCCCAAATTGGTGATGTGGATCATTTTAAACAAGATCTTCACATTTGTAAAAGATTGGTTTGTTTTTTATTTCTTATTCTATGGAAGGCAAATGACCCTTTGGATTTTCCATTTTATGACATTGTTTAGTAGCCATCAGCACTATCTAAAATGTATGACACCTGGTTTTTATTTTTGTTTGGCAATAAGAAACAGATAGGGACTGTGTTTGTTGTGTGCACACACATTGTGAATTAGCCTCTGTCTAGAAACAGCTAGAACTGTGGTGGTGATGGTCAACAGGCTTCAGTATACTGCTGTAAGCTGCAGTGATGTTTGGGCACCAGTGATGAAAGTTAAGGCACCTCTGGTGCCTCTGTACTCTACTGGCAACCCCAGTGCCACTGCACCTCCAGATGCGAAACATCTGACCAGTTTTTACTCTCTGGAGGGAAAATTGCAGACAGTGGTGGCTTCGCAAATCTTTGGGTGGAAGACAAATTTGAGAACATATCTGGGTGAACACAGAATGCCTTGTCTGTTGAGCCAGTGGCCAATTTTACTGGACAGTCACAAAGGGTGGGTTTGTTCATCACTGGGAGTTCTAACAAGGGAGCCCTTGAGGGAAATAGCAAGCAGGTCCTGAAAGAAAGATAATGCGATCTCTGTTTGCTTGCCAAGGTATAGAGGAATTCTGCCACCTGCTGTTGAACGCACTGGGTGAAAACAGCAGCAAATAGTATCTCATGTTAGCACAAATGACACTTGCTGCCTAGGTTCTGAGATATCCTCAGTGGGTTTATATGGTTGGTTTAATTGGTGAAGACAGCTAGCTTCTCCTATGGGATGGAATGCAGCTCACTGTTTGTAGAATTGTACACAGAAACATTTACAGTTTTTAGTTTGGAGCCAAGCTTAAGATCTAAGCCAGAGACTCATACAAATCTGTGTCAATCCCCCCCCACCCACCCACCCACCCACCCACCCTCCGGATACAAAATTCTCAATCTCCACTGTTGGAGGAGAATTGGGAAGTGGCTACTTGGGTAGTAGAGTACATGTGCCATGCATATAGAGTTTTTCAAGTTGGAGGAAGCCCTTCTTAGGGTCAGTGATGATCTGCAGGCCGAAAATGAAAAGTTCAGCAACTTTACAGTACTTTTGTTCTTGCAGATTGGAAATATGCTTGAGGAGCATCCATGGTAAGGTCCCAGAAGTAGCATTGCTTATTAAACATAATAATGCTCACCTAGTATTAAGAACAGAAAGCTGACTGAAATTAGAAGCAAATAACAACAGAAGTCTATATCCAAATTGGACCATATATTGCAAGGATAGGACAGGTGCCAATGATGGTGATGTATTTGTTGCCATAAAGAATTCAAAAATACCTTGTGAGATTACAACATAATCCGAATGTGAAATAATCTGGCTGAAGGTAACCATCAATGGTGGGTTAAACATAGTAATTGGATACTTTTATAGACCACCTTCCTCAGGAATGCTTGGAGAATATTGTAAGTATGTGCTGATCAAGGTTGCAAGGCATGATAAAAGACCCACCTTAGTACAAAAGCTGTGTTGGAAAATTAATATGGAAGCAGAGAGAGTTTCATCACAGATTTAAATAAAATCAAAGTCCAGTTGGCAAACAAAAGTTGAATGAAGCCAAAATAATCATAAGGAGAACAGCGCTAGAAATGTTCATTGAGTTTGAATGCATATTTTGTCAACCTAAGAAGGATTGGTCTTACATAAAGTCAGTAAACAGATCAAAATCGTCCATTAATTGCACATTGGGCATAATGGCGCTGAAACGGAAGATGACAGAGAGAAGACCGAAATACTTAATTTGTTATTCAGAAAATGTTTTACTGCAGAAGATCGTAATATGGTTCCTCATTTAAATCATAGCACGAATGCTCAGATGGCAGATATTGAGGCAAGTTATTGTGGAATAGAAAATTAGTTAAATTTCTAAATAGCGGAAAGGAATATGGACCAGATGAGATACATGTGAGAACCTACATACATTATGCAAAAGAAATTGCTCCCTTTCAAACAGTAGTTTATCATAGTCACTATGACACTGAAGGGTACCACATAAGTGGGAAAAAGCACAGGTCATTCCGGTGTTCCAGACAGGTCACTGAACTGAAGCACATAATTATAGGTATCTATTAATGATTTCATTCTGCTGCAGACTTATGCAACTTGTTGTGTGCTCACCAATTACATATGGTTGGAGAACAAAAACCTCCTCTGCAAAAATCAAGAGTGATTCCATAAACAAATTTTGAAAAACACGGCTCTCTCTGTTCGTTCATGAATTCCAAAGCATTACAGATAAAAGCAACCAAGGTGACATCATGTTCCATGACTTTGAGAAGGCATTTGATATAGTTCTGCACTGTCATTCAGTAAACAGAATGTTAGCTTACTGACTATTGAACCAGATTTGTGTATGGACTTTCTATTATTATTATTATTATTATTATTATTATTATTATTATACATTATTTTGAATAAAATAATTGTGGGTATTGGGCAATGTCATTATAGTGTCATGTAATTACAGTGATGTGACCCACTACCCAAAATTATTTTATTCAAAATGACACTGTCCATTGAAGCCTGTGAACTTATTCTTAATGGGATGAAATCAACAAATGTAAAAGTAATTTATAGAATACCCCAAGGAGATGTTACAGGACCATTACTTTTTATAGTTATATAAATGATCTAGTGGACAACATCAGAAACTCCATGAGGATTTCTGCAAATGAAGATGTTGCATATAAGAAGATTATAATGCCAGAAGACTGTACAGAAATGCAGGAAGACCTCCGGAGGATGAATGACTGATGCAGGGACTGGCAGTTGACTATGAACATAAGTAAATGTAACATATTGTGTGTAAATAGGTGAAGAGATCCACTACTGTTCAATTATGCCAATGGGGGGAAATCACATTTGAATGATTTTTTTTTTATCAAAATGATGTGGAATGAGTCAGTTTGCAGGACATGTGTACATGAATAGCATTAACATTAATGAACACATTGTGCGTGATTTATTTATTTATTTATTTTAATGAAAAGTAGGTGCTAGGCTGTGATTCATTGGAAAAATCTTAAGGCAATGTAATTCATCCACAAAAGAAGAGGAGTTGGGCAACATGTTTCTTTTGAAGTTGACTCCATCATTTCATGACTTTTCTTATGCTTTGGCTTCCTGAGGTTTGTTTCATAAGGTCTGGCTTCTCTAACTTTGGGAGCACCACTGGTCGAAATTCTTGGCACTGCCACCTTGGTTGCTCCAGAACACTGTGAAGTCACTATGGACTAGAGATTAGAAATGAGCTCCGTAAACTCATATTAAACTTGACACTGGGTTCTGTGACATCATCTTTGAGTGCGCCTTTTACATATGTTTGGAGACTCAACTTGCCAGTCTCTGCCTCTGCCCATGTAACCGACAACGTGTCACTTGAGTCTGTTGGTAGGTGCAAGTGTACTACACCAACATGGAAAGGAGAATAAGAACACGAGTTTGCAATGATTATCTGTACATATTATAATTGAAAATCCTCCACTATGACTTTCTGTCTGTAGGTGAAGACTAATGTGAGGGACTACTATAGGGATTTTGAGACAGTTTTCACTAATAGATTGATTCACAAGGAAGATTTGTGTATATAATTTTGTACCGGTACAACAGAAGTCTGGCCGTCAGTACTTATTGCAACCCATGCAAATCTGAGGCAAGTCGCTAGTTATGTACTAATACTGATCAGTTAGGAGTGATTTTTGTGTGGGTGTGCGTGTTTTTCTTTGTTTTTGTCAATATTTAAATATAATGTTTTTGAAGACTGCTGCAAATTTATTTTTATGTATGCTCTCATTTCAGAGAGAGTCAAACAGTTATGTTGACATACACACACTTTGGACAAGTTACCAAGTATGTGATGACAGTACAAGAAAACAGTATATGAGGATGAGTTGGTTTCTCTGAATAATGGTTAAATATTAAAATAAATATACAGCATCTTCAAAAAATTACAGAAATGAATGATATGTTACATAACTCGCTATTAGCCTATAAACACGAGTTACCGTGATAGACAGAATATTCCAACTGACACACTTGACTTATAAGTTGTCTCGTTCCATTAATTTTGTATACAGCACTCTGTCTTCTGCAACCATAGTAATTGCTTTCAAACATCTCCTCCTAGCTGCATGTGTTAAGAACCAGCCCAGTGTCATTTAATGTCCATTACGAATAATGTGGCAATGCTGTGTCATTGGTATCAGAAGTTTAACAAATTGCTGAGAGACGATGGTCCACCAAATAGGTGTTTTCAGGAGACTGTTGGGAAGGATCATTAAATTTTGTTATTATGTCACAATAATATATAAAGATCTGAGTGGTATTGACATTAGTTAATCAAATCACAAGTATTTAATAGATCATTGTTACTGTGGACCAATAAAATGCCATCCACAACCTTAACAACAGATGACTGTGATGCCTGGTAGCAACTAAACGTGCAGCACAGAAATTTCTCTCACTAGAGCCACTTGAGGCTGGAATACACAGTATGATCTTAGCTACATGTGTTGAGAAGATGCTATCTTTTCTTGTTCTTTCCACCATTCAAGAATATCAGTTTCTGTCTCTGCATCTTTTTCACTAGCAGTGATTGAGAGGTATGGTGATACTTCACGAAGTTTGTCCATAGGGTCCAAACTTCTTGGATACCTCTGGAACTTCAACAGATGTGGCACTTTTGAAGGGCCTGATGTACTTTCGTGTGAACCATTAGTAACTAGAAAGATAGGAGGTCGCAATTTGTAGCAACATTTACTCATAATCATGTTCCAATAGCATAAAATAATAGACATGTATGGCTGTTAACTCACCCAAAATGTCTGCATGCAGAGCACCAACCTCTTTGAAAACATTATCTCTGCCTTCAGTGCTCAGCATCAAAAGGTATGGGGGACACAAAAATGCAGTGATCTTGTGGTATAAGTGCAGGTTAATCTTATCATTCCTTCTGGCCATGTAACTTCTGCATCTTAATTGAAGTATTAGCAAGATATCGCTATCTAATTCATTAGGGCTCAAAAGCTCATTCAGAAGTTTATGCTGCCAGAGACATAAAAAAAGGTAGAGTTGAATACTTGTCTCATTTGAGATCGGGTCTGCTCATCTATGTTCTGCAGTTTACTTAATTCTTTTTGTGGGAGCAACTTCTTAACATCGATCAGAGTATCAGGTACTGAAACCACCATTTCTAACAAAGTGTTCCATCAGGCTTTGACCTCTTGTTTTATTGAATTTGTGAGTCTCTTTGGAAGACCAATCCTCTTACAATATGCCACAAATACTTTACACTGGTTTATTGTTGCTCCTACACAAGATAGTTCTGACGGCAATAGTAAAAACTCTGCCTTCAACGTATGTTTGAGCAAGTTACTAAGACAATGACAAGCGCTAGGAAGTCCAGTGAAGGCTTTCAGAGCTGCCACTATATTAGAGCCCTGATCTGTTATGGAAGGTTCTGTCTTCATCAGGTCCTCAGAAAATTGCAAGGACTCTTAAACATTGAACAAGCTCCAATAATTGGAAAAGGGGGGCAGTAAACAGTACATTGATTTTCGTATGTCACATTTCACTAATAGTGGATAGGCATTGCAATGTAGGTTATTTTACGTGCATCATCCATCCACATATCTCTTAGGTAAGAGAACTTTTTACAGGTAGTAGCAGCAGTAACTTGTGGAACCCACACCTTTTTTAATAGAATCTGCAGTGGAATTTACTTGATTGTTAATCTTAGCAGGATGATGTAGTATAGCCTTCACATAAACTTCACAACCTACTTCAGATCAGACAGATATAAGTGCATGGGCTACCTTTTTGAAACCAGAGCCATAAACCATACTGATTGGTCTAATTTCTTCGCTGCACGTGAGTACCACTGAATCACAAATAGCACACTTTTTGGTTGCGGTGACGTAACACTGACATTGTTCTTTGCCCTGTTTTTGTTTTATGGAACATTCATGTTTTCTCATGGTGGACGTATGGAATAAACAAGAATACAACCATTTTGTTTTTACTGGACAAACTTTGTAAATTTTGCATCTGCAGCTTGGACTACAGCGTCAAACTTCTTCCGGACATCACTCTTTCTCTTCTGTAGCACATTTGCTACTGTGTACATTGCATCACTTAATTTTTGTTTTACATTCTGTACAGTCTCACAAAACACAGCGTCATTGGAGGCCATCTGGCTCCTAAGAGATGGCAATTTTTGCCCTGTAAGAGCTACATGACAACAGCAAGATTGTGCACTCAGCTTCCCTATTACATCATGGCTAGTCTTATTCTCATGCATGCTTCACTAAGAAGTTATGAGTCGATGAGTCGGAAGTGACTGCAACACTACCAGTCTCAGGCTTGTCATACTCGCGGAACTATAGCGGGAAGGAGAGACGCCAATATAGACCGCCATAACAGTGGCGCCTTGATTTCTAATGTATGCAACCCTCAACATTGAACTTGTACTACCTCCATTTCTGATCTCTACTGTGGATGTTTCTGAGCTTACGGAAAAAATGAATCTGTGGTTGATCTACATAGCTCACACACACATGACGGCGTCCTAGTGTCCTGGATTACATGGGTATGCCACAATTGTCTCATGAAATGACTACGAGACTATTAGAGAAGTTTATCAGTAGTCATTCTTTCTGTGCGCCATTTGCAAATGAAACAGGGAAAGGGTAAAGTATTAGTAATACCAGAGGTACCATCCACCACATGTAAATGGAGATGTAGGTATACTATAGAAACAGGAAACAGAGTAATATCTCTGACATACAATTTAACAATAAGTGCTGATGTCTGTCAACATTAATTTTAAGTTGCTTCAAATTTTATCATAATTTTATTAAGCACATTTAAAGAAAAGTCAGTTCCGCTGGAATTGTTTCTTAAATTAACAGTAGTTATACTCATAATTTAATGAGGTTACTAATTTTCCAGAAACTTCTGCAACAGTGAAGCTCCCTCTCTGCCTGGCACTTCAAATCCACTACTATCTTATGAAGCATGAAGAAGAACAGATTAAACAACAGCAGGATGTTATGATTAAAGAAGGTGCAGTTCTCAAAATATGGTTATTGTATTAAATTTACATATATCGCTTTACAGCTATTGTTAAAGTGTGCTGCTCATACATTTAAAAACTTCATTTCACCTAATGTTAATTGTGGCATCATAATAAATGTGAAGAAACTTAGATTCTATTGATTTGCATTTGTCATTGTAGAACACTCCTGATCATGGAAAATGTGTTTCTATTTGAAAGGATTGTTACGAAGTGGGAGCCATCAGATTCTATCTGAAACAAATATGTGTGTGAGAGTTGACAGAGGTTTTAACAGTTTCAGGACTATAACTTCCAATGAGAATTAACAATATCATTTACTGACTGTTGAAATGAAATTCATATTTTCAGACTTGAATTACTATTTAGCAAACAGTTAGTGTCATAATTATTAGCCACATTACAAAATGCAGCTACCAATTGTGATTTCAAGATATTTATTTGAAATGCCATTTCAAGCAGGCACTGGCGTAATGTACATGCTTGTCTCACAACACTCCATTAATTGGAGTGCATGTGTTAATCTAATTATGTAATTGTATTCTTGCATAGCACAGACTTCATAAGCATACTTGTGGTTATTAGGGAAGTTGCCGGCACTTGTGCTGTATAAATATCAATATGTTACATTTTAACAATACATTTTATTTTCTGGTAAGAAAATATCATCGCGTTTTAAATGGGGATACTGTACATCATGGTGATACCAGTGATAGATATTTTAAAATTACTGCAGCATCTGAGAATCTTGTTACACATTTTAGTGAAACTGCATACATATCATAAAATTTTAAAATATATCTTCTGTAGTGATGTCATGCGTGTGTGTGTGTGTGTGTGGGGGGGGGGGGGGGTCGAGAGAGAGAGAGAGAGAGAGAGAGAGAGAGAGAGTAATGGTTGTTTCACACATGCATTAGAATTAGAATTATATTTGCATAAAATATAAACTATGAAATATATTTTCGAAAGTCACACAATCTGATCCTAAAGCAAAGATAATAGACCTTCAAAAATGCGAGAAATGATACACTAATATTTATTCCATTTGTCTTATAGATGAGGAACTTGCAAGGAAAATACAAGAAAGCTATGGAAGGCGTTCTAAAGATGAAAAGGTCCCAGATCTTCGAGAAATTATGGATATGGAGATGGCATTGGCGTTGTATAAAGCTGACCAGGTACATTAGTTCAAACTGCAGTCACAACACTAGCTGCTAATGAAAGTGTTCTGAATTTTGATATGCTTTGTGGTTGCAAAAGGTTAGATGTTGTTTTAGTGGCTTTAAAAATTTGGTTCCCTACATATTTGATCCAGTAATTTCATTTCAGCTGTTCAGTAAATATATGCGATGTTTATAATTGCTGAAACATATTTTTCCTATTAAGGAGTATGTGTAGTAGTGGTGGTGGTGGTGGTGGTAGAGAAATGAATTTGAGCAAAATGTGTGGCTTCTTGAGGCCGTCTCTGGTGAAGGATTTGTTGAGCAATGGATCTGAAAGGGTGGAGTGTGTGGGGGAGAGGTTGTGAAGAGTTTGCTGCAGATGGGTAAAGGAGAGAGGGAGGGGTTAGAGAGAGCATTAGGAAATTAGGAATGTGGATCTAGCAAAAGAGAGAAGCAGTCAGTGGGATACCACAGGACAGTGATGAATGACAAACTTACATCAAGTGCAAAGTTGAAAATAATAATCTGTGCCAGACAGCTAAACGTGCTATTAATGAGTGATTTGAGAAGCAGAAATATATTAGGTGAACAAATAGATGTAAGTGCTGCCAAAATATAACTGAGATGAGAAATTTAGGTTTACTTTGTATTCCGTAAATGTGTTGAACCAGAGGCTGGGTTGGATAATTTGAATATGGCTTGACAGGTTTCATTCCTCATCCTTGTCAGCCTGAGACTGAGGCACCCAACTGCCCCCAGCCCCCGCCTCCTCCCTGCCACTTGACTCACACTCTCACTGCCACTGTCACTCTCATTCTGTCTCACTCTCACTTTCTACCCCTGCCCCACCCCCACCCCCCTCCCCTCCAAATCTCATTGCCAACCCACAAGTAGTTTATATACAACTCATTTTAGTACTATAAATCTATATTAAAACCACAGAGATAAGGTTAAGGAGAACTGTATATCAAGAGCTGCCTAGAAAGAAAATTGTGTGCTGCAGTTGATAGAATTTATGAGCTGCACCCCAAAAAGATATGAACAGATATGTTTGAAAATTGTTAAAAGAAAGCTTGAAACTCGATCAAGGTCAATAGCTCATTGCAAGGTGTTAACCAAAGAGCAAAATAATGTTATGAAACAAGGATATAACTGATTATGGTGCAGAAGGATGATTGTGGATAAAAATGGTATAAAATTGTACTAGATGTAAAGAAAATGCAAAAAGCTTCTTTATTAAAGAAATTGTGAAAACACTTATTACTTACCATTGTACACATATCTAAAACACCATAAAATGGTTGTTCAGTGTATGTTTTACATTCATTTGTTACATTAAGGTGATCTAATGATATGAGATTTATTGAATGTATTGTAATACATAAAATTGATTATAATTTTTCTTGAAATTCTTTTACAAAAGAAGAAACTGGAAATTAATAGCATGCACGTACCATTTATTTTTCAGACATTTTCTCATCATGAAACAAAGGAAACATTGGCGATAAAGTTATCTAAAAAAATTTTATGTGAAATGTTCCCAACATTCCGTAAAGAGGCAATTCTCGATGTATTCAGTTCTACGGGTAACTCTTTTGATAACACACTGGCTGTACTTATAGCTTCCACGAGTGAAGAAGAAGCAAAGGTTGCAATGAGCCCAGAAGCTCTTTCTGAACATCGTAGCCAATTGATAGAAGCTGCAGAAGAAACTGTGAAGGTGAGTGCTGTTGGATCTTAAATTTTTAGTTCAGAAGTGTCAACTGTTTTCAACTTACAATTCTCATATGCTATAACAAAGATGTTCAGAAGCTTTTGCTACATTATTTTTTGTATTTAGAGTATTAAAGTTTTCTGTGTGAAGTTGTGTCCGAAAAAAGTCTATATTTCCTTTTTGATCTGTTGTAAGTAAGTAGGGTAAAACTCATTATCCTGTGTGCTGACTAAATGTAAGTGCCACGTAAAGAATAAGTATTTGCCATTTGGCAGTAATGGTTATCTGTGAATATTATAATAAAGGTAATATGTGTAGTCCACAACCAGTAACACTTTTTATTAGTTATTAATTGTGTAACATTAATTTATTTGCAACATGTTTTGAGGTACTTGTGCTCATCTTCAGGAATCAAATCTTATTTACTGAACGGAAATGATCCTTACAAATGCCTGACTTCTTTGTATCGTTATGCAATGTGGCCAAGGACATCCTTTGTCGTAAAAGGATTGTTGGCGCTTGGAATTCTAAATGTGTTTGCATCTGTACTGTGGAAAAGATCTGTCTGTACCGATTCAATAATAATGGCTTTTAGGAATTCAGAGATCATAAAAGGAACAGGAAGGGACCCCCATAACCCATAATGCACATGTTTTGTAGTTTCTTTTTGAGTTTGTTTCCAAGAGGACAACTAATTTGTTAATTAAGAAGACTTTGTATTTTCCATCCTGGAATACAGGTGGCAGAAAATGACATTTTAAATGTCACCAATAATTTTAGTTCAAGCAAGCATTGACTAAAAAATTTCTGGAGTGAATTCTGATCTGCCCATTAGTGAGCTGGCTGAAGACTCATATTTTTCAAGTACATACATATTTTGAAAACTGAAGTCAACTTAAGCAAGAAATAATGCATATTCAGTGGACTCATAATTGTTATCTGTTAATGTAAACATAGATGAAAAGCACAGCTGCAGGAAGTCCACTCATGACAATATTTGTAACATACGTTGTGCCTTTTTCAAAGTATCATATTTCATCAGCCTACATAAGTGATTTAACATTATTACTTTAGTGTTTTACTATAGTTGAGACAGCTACTGTATGTAATGTATGCAAGAGCAGTTGAAAATTTCTGTAAACAGAAGATATTAGTCAATGGGAAGTCCAATCTCAGCAAAACTGTAGTCTGTAATTTCAGTGGCACATAGTGAGTTCTAGATTACCCAAAAAATATTCATTGAGCAGATAGGTGGATCAAGGATAACAATGTGATGTACATTAATAGATTACTATGTAAGGGTGAAGAGGATAGGCATCTATGTTCAGCACTGACTACACATATTCAGCGCTAGCCCATCATGGGTGTGCTGTAGCTGGCCTGTCTCTGACGGGCCGATTGCTTGCCATCACTGTCAACTCAGCCCTTCTTCAGCCCATGAGGTTGCGTCGCAGGCCCACCTGTCACATCAAAATATTCCTTGTTATTTTGCTGTGGTTGAATGAACTGATTAATAGAAACACAATGTCTCATCCCCGTCAGTGAAGGATATCCCTGAGAGAGTACGACATCTCTGCTCATCATTGTTGCCAAAAAACATGATGATATGGGCTGGTTGTAATGGCCATAAATTTTATGCAAGTGCTGCAGTTGGACATGAACGCTTCACATACCTATTACAAGTATTTTTTTTTTTTTTTTCACTAAAATTGTTTCCTTTATAGATGTGTTCCTTATGCAGAAGGTGTCAGATGATTGTTAGTTTGTTGATTGCAATGAGGATCACTACAAATGATTAACAAGATGCTTGGCTATTGGCAATAAGTATTCAAACACTTTTTAAGGATGCCAACACACTTTTTATTATGAGAACTATCCTTGTGGAATGTGTACCACTCATATTCACCATCACTTTGAATAACACACACACACACACACACACACACACACACACACACACACACACATTTGAAATAAAACATAATTAAAATCCGTATTGTGTACAGCATGTGCCTGCATGATGTAAGTCCATGTGCTTACTGCCTAGATGCCTCTTTGTGTCAGGTCATTCTGGAATCTTTATTCACTATATATAGTTCATAACTTGTAAGAAGTTTCCACCTACCATAAGCATAAAATTTGTAGGAATGCAAATAGAAGGGGCAGTCAATGTGAAATTCTGAAATTACAACTTTATAACAAATTCAGTTGGAAGGGGTAAACTATTGAACTGCTGAAGCACCTACTCAAATATTTGTGTTGTGAATGTTTTGTACATAGGTGATGCAATTTTTTTTTAAAAAAGCTGATATACCTTGCTTACCTTAATTCTATAGTGTCGTCACCACCACCACCACCACCACCACCACCACCACCAACAACAACAACAACAACCATTTGACATCAAATGCTAGACAAAGGCCACCTCTAGAATTTTTTGTTCTTCAGCGACTCCCACTCATGTTATCTAATGTTATGTACCTAGTTCCTATTAGGCTATTGTCCCGGTCTTCCCTTATCTCTTGGCGTATAGCAAAGAACTTTTTTGGGCCCTCTTGGCCATGTGACTCATTAATTTGTATCTCATTTTGATTATTAGTATAATCATGTCTTTGACTCCAGTCTGTTTCCTGGCCAATTTGTTTGTTCCATTTATTGCTTGCCAAATTCATCTTCTATTTGTTCTTGACAAATTATATGAATTTATGACTTCGCGCCATATCTGCTATCACATTCAAACTGTCCCATTGAAGACTTGTACTTTCAATTTTTGTCATACTTTCACATTAATATCCTCCACTGTCATGTTGTTGTGGGATTTTACTGTCAGTTGCCAGTTCTGTAACTCATCATAGAGGTTTTCTACCTCCTCATAAGGGTGGTTGTCATGCCCACATAAAAGGCCATGCAGAAGTTACACCAGCATTGGTATAAGAGATGATTGCTTTCATAGGAGGCCCTGCCTGTGATACATAGGATAGACCTGTGATAGGACTGGAATGGGGTGTTCAGGGTGGTTCTGTTGGACAGGTCTTTCACATGGGTTTTCCAGGGGGATACAACCAATGTGCCATGGATTGTGAGTATGTGTGGTATAAAGGTGAGCTAGGATGTTTCATAGATTGGGTAGGTGGCAAAATATAGTGCATGGTGAAATGCAGGCAAATACCAAGATAAAAATGTGATTATGTTATTCCACTATGGGGTGATATTGGGTAAAGAGAGGTGGAGGTGGTTGCTACTTTATATCTAGTTTGTTGGCATGATTGGAGAATTAGGGGAACACGTGGGTATTCATGGGAGATCACTAGTGATGTGCCATACACTTGTGGCCAGACCATATGGTTGACATTTTTGGCATGGAATAGATTTCCACTATAAAAGAGAGGATACTATTGAAGGTTAATGGGTTCATATGGGTAGAGGTTTTCATGGAACCATTGGAGAGGCAGATGTCATTATTGTCCAGAAACGTGCCACTCTTGGCTAAGGGGGACCAGGTGAAAGAGATAGAAGGGGCAGTGTCCACTATAGCCTCATTACTATCAGTTTCTCCCTGCAAAGTAGTGTTTGCCATCCACATTTCAAAGCACTAAACATGTAATTCAGTGTCTTTATAATACCACAATATTAATATTTATACCTAAAATGTAGTGACCATTATTTTAAAAAGTAGAAAATAAAAATTAGAGCAAAAATTTCAGTTAAAAGAGGATTACAAATGCAGCACTTGTCTTCCTTACTGGACCTTTAGATTAGAAAACCTATTCCAGCTCAAGCAGTAATGTTTAACCATTTGAATTACCTACTGCTGTGAGCATCTGTGGATTTTGTGTTTAAAAACATATTGTAATAAAATTATTAATGATCTTAAAATACAAGTAGAAACACACAACCCCTTTTCAGAGGCATGCAAAACACTAAAATAAACTAGATAACAGAACAGCAGGTATGCATTGGCGGTTTAAGCTAGTTACTGTTATAATTTGTGGAGATGAATGTTTTTACATCTGTGATAACTTGAACAACAGGTATAGAGGTTATTAAATGTACGGTTTGTTGAATTTGGTTTAGCAGTCTTAAGGAAAAGAAAAAAAAGAAAAATTGTTGTAACAAGTGATTATAAGTCTTCCTGGATTATTTATCAATCTTGTAAAATATGTACGAGGAATTCTCCTCTAGTATTGTACCATAAAGTTTGTTATGCTTGGTAAAATCTGATTTTATGTGAGCCTTTTATGTTGGAAATGTTGTTAGTTTCTTTTTGATTTTTGCAGAGAGGTGTTGAGACCACCAGTCCCTTAGAAGATTTTGATGACATTACAGCTGACGGAAGAGGCAGTAATGTGTTGTATATTGTTGAAAGATACAGAGAACAAGCTGCACATCATTACAGGAGGAGAAGTGAATACCATATGAAAGCACAGGAAGCTTTCCAAAAAGGAATGCCTTCAGTGGCTCATTATTATTCACAGTTGGTACGTTCTGGTAATGCTTCTCATTTAGTTCATAATTATCTGTGCCAATATGGTCATAAACAACTGCAGCAATGGTGTATTTCGTGTTGCAACTGTGTCTAATGCTGTGATAGTAATGAGCGTGCTTTGATATGACTAATTGTTGAAAAGTGCAATAATTTACAGGCATGATTTTTTCATTCATGCTTTTGATGTTCAGTTTGATCAAAAACTGAACCAAAAGATCTTTATCCCTTTGTAACATTCCTTCTGCTTTGTGTGGGCATACAATTTAAATGTTGTACAGTTTTATTTTTGCAAAAGGTGCTTATGTCGTCAATTCTTGCCATTATGTCTCGTCTGCGCACTTATTAGGGAAGGTAATATATGCTTTGGTGTTATTAATCTTACATATTATTTGTTTTGCTGATTGATGGACAACCATATTTTGTTCATCAAAGTTTTTAGCGAATTTGTTTCTCCAGGTGTCATGTGAAAATACTTGATTTGCATTACATTACAGAATTTCATATAATTTGCTATATAATCAGAACTGCAGACTAAAGGTACAAAATTTTAGTGTCAATATCTCTTGACTGCACTAATATGTGAAGTAAATATTATTATGGCGTATGCTTCCAGTGAAGAAAAATGAATGAGATTTTTTAAAATGGGAAATAACTCTTCATATTGACACTCTTAATGGGCCTGCCCTTACAAACATTATTTGACAGTTAAAAGACTGTGATGGCATATAATACCAGGTGGCTATAATTACAATGATGGTGTTCCAAGTGCTGCAGTGTGAGCTTTATGCATCACAGGATGCTAAAACATCATAGGTATCTTCATTATTTGGTGTGCTCGCAGAGTGTGCTGAAAAAATACTACTTCCACTTCCTGCCACCAGGTGAAAATATGTTGCTGTAAGTAATCAGAATGTGGTGTGGGTGCAGGAGAAGGGGAGAAACAATCAAATACATGATAATAGTGGTTCTGACATGTTTAATAGGATATGGTCACAAGTTATAATGTGTTCAATACAGTCTTCTGACTTGGCAACATGCTGCATCCATGACATGGGATGATTACCAGTTGCTCGCAGCATATCCGGTATAATAAGAGCAAAATGTTGTCATATGATGTCCTTCAGATCAGGAAGAGTTCAGATGCATCTCTTATAGGCACAATCTTTCAGATATCCCCACAGCCAGAAATTGGATGGATTTAGGTCAAGGGATCTGAAAGGCCACACATCTTCAAATTGCATAAAGATGATGTGACTGTTACCAAAGGTTTCTCAAAGCAAATCTTTCACCCAACAAGCGATATGTGGTGTCACTCTGTGTTGTTTGAAAACAATGGTGTACACACGGTTACGTTCTTACAAAGCTGGAATCACATGTTGCATAGGGAGATTCTTATAATGAGCTTATATCACTGTATACCTAACAGGACCATGAGGTGTCATCTCTTCAAAGAAAAATGGATTGAGAATGAAGGAGTGTATGAAACCACACCACACAATCACATAAACTGAGTGCAGTGGATGTTCCTGCACAACATTTGGTGAAGTAGAACCCCGTATCAGACAGTTCTGTGCATTCGCAGCAGTGTGCAGAGTAAAATGTGCCTCGTCCATCCAAAGAATATTCCCCGGCCATATGTAATCCATTTCCATGAATACCAATAAATGAAAGGCAAAGTCATGGTGTTGTAGCCTATCTTGGGGCTTCATTTGGTGTGCATTCTGAATCTTGTAGGGATACCAGTGTAAAATGTGGCACAAAATCGTTTGGACTGTTGAAGAGGGGACAGACAATTCATGTGGCACAGCTTGAATGCTGCCTGCAGAATTTGAGGCATGTGCTGCACGGTGAGCTATAACTGCAGCAACTTGATCATCAACTACCATGACACTGGGCCACTTCCCTCTCCCTGCTGCACCACCTAATTCACCTGTTTCTTCAGATTTCTTGATCATATTCGTTAGTCCATTTATTGACATGGGGCCTCATCACTGCTGTTTCTGTCGGTAACATTCCTGCAGTGCTGCACTACTATTGCTGCCATTGTGGTAAAACACCTTCACTAGCAGTGCACGCTCTCCATTCTAAATAGGCATTGCGTTTCGTACAGAAAAATGTCGACCTTCTTAACCATTTATACCAACAGTCACTTCACAAAAGAAATCAACACATCACCAAGCGACAAACAGCATCCTGATGTCTAAACAGGAAGCATTTCACATTCTGACTGCTCAAAGTGCCATAGTTTCACCTGGTGGCAGAAAGTGGAACTAATATTTTTTCGGCCTGTTCCGCAAGCACACTGTTTAATGAACGCACCTACGATGTTTCAGTGTCCTGCAATATATCCAGCTTGCACTGCACCACTTGAGACACTGTCAGTTCAATAATAACCAGCTGGTATGTAAAGAGGATAGATTAGTACTCAAAAAAAAAATACAGGTGACAGTGAACAGTGGTCAGGCATGTGAGTGAGGTGAAAAAGTGCGTAGTTTTTGGATGCAGTCCTTCACCCCTTTCATAATGACATGTAAAAGTGACCTCATCATAAATAAACTTAGCTGTGTGACCACTACACAGCATTCCACTTGGGTATGACCATGAGCAAATGATCCATTCGAAAGGATGACCATTATCAAACTATGACAAGGCCAACTAGACCATCCAGTTGCAGTGTACGTAGTTGACTTCAGTAGCTGCCCCACAGCCTGTGCCATGTACATTCTCCTCACCAACAGCGTTTCTGTACAATTAATTTTTCACTCTGCAGCAAAGTGTGCACTAATGTGAAACTTCCTGACAGATTAAAACTGTGTGCCAGATCAAGACTTGAACTTGGGACCTTTGCCTTTTGCAGAAAGTGCTCTATCAACTGAGCTACCCAAACTGTGGGACAGGTTGTGAGTCATGCATGAGTAGCTAAGTTGGTTGAGCACATGTTGACAAAAAGGCAAAGCTTCTGAGTTGGAATCTTGATGGATAGTCTGTACTGCCTGCACCTGCATGCAGGTGAGCTGACGTGCCCTCTTGGGCATTTGTGCCCAATGAAGCAGCATTGGAACAGCCTGCTGTAAATATTCTGTCATTATAATCATACCAATTATCATTTTCTGCTTAAAGGCCCGACTCCACAAAACTCACGCACAAGAAGCGAGTTGCCGTGCAGCGACAGCGATTAGTGCAGCAGCACCAGATTCTTCCAACTTAGACTTACACGGGTTGTATGTACGAGAGGCAGTCTGCCTCTTGGACAGTTTCCTGGATGCTCACATTATGCGACTCAAAGCAAGTGGGCAGTCACGGCGTGTCCTCCATGTGGTGACTGGTCGTGGTAACAACTCTCGTGGGGGTCAGCCTCGTTTACGCCCTGCCATTCTGCAGCGTCTCACACAGCGGAGTATTAAGTAAGTACAGAATTGTCCTGTTTGAAAATAACAATAAATATGAAT
This sequence comes from Schistocerca nitens, assembly GCF_023898315.1. Lineage (NCBI taxonomy): Eukaryota > Metazoa > Arthropoda > Insecta > Orthoptera > Acrididae > Schistocerca > Schistocerca nitens. Next base: position 600,837,626 of record NC_064616.1, on the reverse strand, counting down.
GTCTGTATCGTGATTCTAGCAATACGCACTTTGTTCAGTAAGTGGCCATACAGAATATTTGGCCAAGAAGTAAGAGGCTCTATTATTCAAACAAATCTGGCAATAATCTGTTGTGAGTACTTGAGGTATGTAATAAATAGATATTCAACGATCACAGGCCCTGCAGACCATGTGCTGCATGTCTTCAATTCCCAGGACTCCTAGGTCCTTCGCCAGGTCGTCCATCCAGTGCTGCCTTGGTCGTCCAATGGGGCGTTTGGTGTTTGGTTTCGCTGCTAGTGCCATCTTCTCCTGTCTTCCACCTGGTATACAAGCTACATGGCCCACCCGTTGTATTCTTTTGCTCTTTATCTTCTGTAGGATAGTTGGTTGTCGCATCAGAAGGTAGATTTCCTCGTTCCTCCTCCTCCTCCTCCTCCTCCTCCATTCTCCATGAACTAAAACTGATGCCCATATCTTCCTCATTACTCTTCTTTCAAATATTAATAGTTTTCCCCTTCCTCACTTAGTCATGCTCCATATTTCTGAACCATACAGTGCTGCTGGGCATATCACTTTTTTTAGATTTTCATCTTAGTGTTCACTGAGATCGATTTAGAGCCGAGCGTTTCTCTCAGGGAATGCATGCATTTCATTCCCACTGCTGTTCTTTCCTTGATGTCCATTTTTATGTTGTTGTCCATGGTAAACCAAGATCCCAAGTATTTGAACTGGTGTACTCTCTTGAACCTCTTGCCATCTATCTCAAGAAATTCTTCCTGCTCTTGTCTTCTTCCTAATTGCATGAACTCTGTTTTGTCTCGATTCACTTTGAGCCCTACCTTCTGTGCATAACTGTCCATTTTTCTGGTACATTTCTTTCAACTCGTGCTTTGATTCACTTAGTAGTGCTATGTCATCTGCATATGTGAGACAATTGAAGTTGCCGTCCATCTCTACTCCAGCCCACTCCTGTTGCCTACACTCTTTTATTACTTTCTCTAAGATGACATTGAACAGAACACATGAGAGAGCATCACCTTGTCTGAGGCGTGTCCCAGTCTCGAATGTTTGTGATGTGGCTCTTCGGAAACGTACTGCTGCCTTTGACCCTTTCGTACAAGCTTGCACCATCCTCACTAGCTTCTCAGGAATTCTGAAGTCACGCATTGCATTGTATAGGCTCTTCCTGTGGATGCTGTTGTATGCATGTTGAAAATCAATGAACAGGCTGTAGATATCTTTATCGTATTCCCAGTCTTTTTCAAACAATTGTCTTAGTGTAGTGGTATGTAGAGATATGTGATAGTGCATGTTTATTCTTTACTATTGTTCTCCAACCCATAGTAACATTTCTGTGCATAAGGTTTTGCCAAATGGGGGACAACAATCCTTGAACACCCGCTAGCTTCAGCTCCACCCCCACCCCCTGCCATTCCCATCCCACTTGCATTTTGAGGATGCTGAATTGATTAAATAGAATGTAACAGCAATCCTGAACCGTATTCCAGTCAAAATGTTTGCTGTGCTGTTCCAGAACCTGTATGCTGAACACAAATATGAATTACATTGTTTTTTAAATCCACTTTGTATTTTATGACAAGATAGTCCTAGAACTTCTTGAGCCAAATTTTTATAGTTATTTGTCATAGCGTAAGGTATTGTGTGTTTTTTGTGTTGACTGATGTTACCATTTAACAAACACATCCAAGCTATAAGTCTCATATGATATTTTTTTCCTTTCATTTAAAGTGATTTATATTTTCATGTGGGGACACACTCAGTCAAATATTAGCATTTAACAAAATAAAGGAAAGTAATACATTAAGAAGAAGCAAAAGCAAATAACTTTGTTCAAATATAAAGAGTTGTTCTACTTTCGCTGATAATTGAGATAATGATAGTTAACCAGCTTCACAGAAATCGTGTTAATTTCCATTTTGTGATTTGTGTGAGAACAAGAAATAACCTTTTGTCCAAATAGCTCAAAACCAAACTGTTCCCACTGTCACTGCTTTTGTGAACAACACGAAGTAATGTTGTATCATCTTCCTGTAACATTAGTTTTTTAATGTATAAGAGGTTCTGGTGGATTCAAGATATTATTTAGAGTGGTTACCTGGTACTCTGTATTTTTCACACATGGTTCCACGTTATTGTCATCTTCAGTCCAAAGACTGGTGTGCTGCAGCTCTCAATGCTACTCTGTCCTGTGCAAGCCTCATCATCTCCAAATAGCTACTGCAACCTATATCCTTCTGAAACTGCTTAATGCATTTGTCTCTTGATCCCCCTCTACAATTTTTATCCAATCCCCCTCCCCCCATTCCTTCAACACTAAATTGGTGTTCCCTTGATGACTCAGAATATGTCCTATCAACCAATATCTTCTTTTTGTGAAGTTGTGCCATAAATTTCTTGTCTCGCCAATTCCATTCAGAACCTCTTCCTTAGTTAAGTAATCTACCCATCTAATATTCAGCATTCTTCGGTAGCACCAAATTTCAAAAGCTTACATTCTCTTCTTATGTAAACTGTTAATCTTCTATGTTTCTCTTCCATACATGGCTACACTCCTAACCTTCAGAAAAGATTTCCTAGTACTTAAGTCTATATTTGATGTTAACAAAATTCTCTTCTTCAGAAATGCTTTTCTTGCCATTTTCATTCTACGTATTATATCCTCTGTACACCGGTTATTTTGCTGTCCAAATAGCAAAACTTATTTAGTACTTTAAGTGTCTCATTTACTAATCTAATTCCCTCAGCATCCCCTGATTTAATTTGACTACATTCCATTATCCTTGTCTTGCTTTTGTTGATGTTCATCTTATATCCTCCTTTCAAGACACTGTCCCTTCCATTCAACTGCTCTTTCAAGTTTTTTTGCTGTCTCTGACAGAATTACAATGTCATCAGCGAACCTCAAAGTTTTTATTTCTTCTCCATGAATTTTAATACCTACTCCAAATTTTTGTTTTGTTTCCTTCACTGCTTGCTCAATATACAGATTGAATAACATCGGGGATAGGCTACACCCCTGTCTCACTCCCTTCTCAACCACTGTTTCTCTTTCAGGCCCATCAACTTGTATAGCTGCTGTCTGGTTTCTATATAAGTTTTAAATAACCTTTCGCTCTCTCTCTCTTTTTTTTTTTTTTTTTTTTTTTTTTTTTTTTTTTTTTTTTTTTTTTTTTACCCCTGCTACCTTCAGAATTTCAAAGAGAGTGTTCGAGTCAGCATTGTCAAAAGCTTTCTCTAAGTCTACAAATGCTATAAACATAGATTTGCCTTTCCTTAACCTATCTTCTAAGATAAGTTGTTGGTTTCAGTACCTTGTGCGTTCCTTCATTTTTCCAGAATCCAAACTGATCATCCTCAGAATTGGCTTCTACCAGTTTTTTCCATTCTTCTGTAAAGGAGTTGTGGTAGTATTTTGCAATCATGACTTATTATTAAACTGATGGTTTGATAATTTTCACATCTGTCAGCAACTGCTTTCTGTGGACTTGCACTTACTTCATTCTTGTTGATGTATGTCTCATACATCTTGACACCAGGTGGAAGGGTTTTGTCATGGCTGACTCTCCCAAGGCTATCAGTAGTTCTGATGGAATGTCATATACTCCAGGGGCCTTGTTTTGACTTAGGTCTTTCAGTGCTCTGACAAAATTCTTCTCACAGTATCATATTTCCCATCCCATCTTCATCCACATTTCTATAATATTACCTTGATGCTCAGCTCCCTTGTATAGACCGTCTGTATACCCTTTCCATCTTTCCATTTTCCCTTCTTTCCTTAGTACTGCTTTTCATCTGAGCTCTTGATATTCGTACAGTTGCCTCTCTTTTTTCAAAAAGCCTCTTTAATTTTCCTGTGGACTGTATCTCTCTCTCTCTCTCTCTCTCTCTCTCTCTCTCTCTCTCTCTCTCTCTCCCCTCCCCCTCCCAAAGTGAAATATGTTTCTAAATCCTTACCTTTGTCCTCTAGCCATTCCTGTTTAGTTATTTTGAACTTCCTATCAACCTCATTTTGTAGACGTTAGTATTTCCTTTCGCCTGCTTCATTTGCTGCATTTTTATATTTTCTCCTTTCATAAGTTAAATGCAATCTCTTGTGTATTATCCAAGGATTCCTACTAGACCTTATTTTTTTACCTATTTGATACTCTGGTGCCATCTACTGTATTCTTTTTCCCTGTTCTAGTCAGTTGTTGCCTGATGCTCTCTCTGAGACTATCAACAACCTCTGGTTCTTCTACTCGTCCAGGTCCCATCTCCTTAATTTCATACCTTTTTGCAGTTTCTTCAGTTTTAATCTACAGTTCATAACCAATAAATTGCAGTCAGAGTCTGTATCTAGCCATGGAAATGTCTTGCAGTTTAAAATCTGGTACCGAAATATCTGGCATACCATGATATAATCAACCTTAAACTTTCAGATGTCTCCTGGTCTCTCCCATGTATACAGTCTTCTTTAATGATTCTTAAACCAAGCATTAGCAATGGTTAAATTATACCCTGTACAAAATTCTACCAGGTGGTGTCCTCTTTCATTCCTTTCCCCAGTCCATATTCACCGACTATTTTTCCTACTCTTCCTTTTCCCACTGTTGATTTCCAGTCCCCCATCACAGTTAAATTTTCTGTCTTTCTTAACTATCTGAGTAATTTCTTTACTCTCATCATACATTTCTTCAATCATTGTGGTAGATGTGGACTTTGTGTCTGTCTTGGCTATGATAATATGTTCACTTCTTATTCATTATTAAATGCCCTCATTCATTATCCCTATGTGACTTTGTATTGTAACCCTGTATTCACCTGACCAGTAGTCCTGCTCCTCCTGCCACTGAACATCACTAATTCCCACGAAATCTGACGTCAAGTTATCCACTTCCCTTTTTAAATTTTCTAATGTGCCTACCTGATAAAGGAATCTAACACTCCATGCTCTAGAATGCCAGTTTTATTTCTCCTGATAACAACATCCTCCTGAAGAAGTCCCTGCCCGAAGATCTGAAGGGGGGGGGGGGGACTTTTTTTTACCTCCAAAACATTTTACCCAAGGGGTCACTGTCATCATTTAACTGTACAGTAGAGCAGTATGCCCTCAGGTAGTTTCCCCTTGCTTTCAGCCGTTTACAGTACCAGCACAGCAAGGCTGTTTTTGTTACTGTTACAAGGCCATATCAGACTGTCGCCCCTGCAACTACTGAAAAGGCTGCTGCTCCTCTTTAGGAATCACACGTTTTATCTGGCCTCCCAACAGATACCCCTCCATTGTGGTTGCACCTACGGTATGGCTGCGTGTATCACTGAAGCATGCAAGCCATCTCATCAATGGCTAGGTCCATTTCTCTTGGCGGAGATATAAGACAAATGATTGTATGCAAAGGAGGAATTTGTTTGCTGCATGGTTAACACTTGTTATGTTTTTATATACCTGCTGACAAATCAGTTTCATGTCTATATCTACCTTTATATTCCATGTACTGTTGTACAATGTACAATAGAGAGTACATCATACTCATTACCAGTTTTGTGGTGGCGTTCGTAGCGACAAACAATTCGCTGTAGAAACGGCTTACGAAGTCACCGCCACACTTTTAATAGCGGGCCGACCGGTCCGCTGGAACAGTGAACAGAAAGATGAAAACCCAAACACTCTGATTAAATAAATTCGGTACTTATCTTTATTAACGAAGATACAGAAACACAGTAGTGAACTCCGTGTCTACAGAAATCTGTCTAGTTCGAGTCGGAGCGGCTAGGTCAGCGTCGGCTGACGACAAACAACAAATCTGCTGCAATGAACACACAACTGACTAGCAAGTACACAATTCGGTGGCGAGTATACAACTGAGCGGCGAGTACAGAACTGTCCTAGCGCTCGCGACTCCAGCGCTTAAGAAGCCAGAAGCCAGCGGTGGCGCGCGCAGACTTGCGGCGATTTCCTGTCTCGCTGGCGCTGCTTATGCGGACGGCGTCCGGACTTTGATGCTGCCAACCTTTTGGCAGCGGGCTCGGGTGGCATTACTGGCTAGGATATAACACTCCTCCCCCCCAAATCGCCGCACCGTCGTTGAATAATGACGTGGCGAGCGTCGACGGCGGGGGAGGGGTCTGGCCGCAGGCGTAGCAGAAGAGACCGGGGCGGAGACAGTTGTCGGTGGCAGTCCCCGGTCCGCACCCCAGCATTGGCTGCGCGGGGCCTCGGGAAACACCGACTGAAAACCGAGGTCAGGGTGCACGCCTGTGACCACGGGCGCAGCTTCTGGTACTGGACGCGACGGGGCGTCGGGACCCACGAAGAGAGGCAGCGTCTCCTGACGCTGCGTCGACGGCTGCCGAGTGGGCGCCGGACAAGGCGCTGCGGTGTCAGACTCCTTGGGGGTGCCCAAGGAAAGCGGCTGTAGGACAGGCTGCACAGCTTGGGAAGGCGGCCCGGCTGAGGGGTCGACGTCCATCAGCTCCGAAGGCGGTGGCGACTGAAGAGGGACCGCAGGCACCGGAGCGACCACCTGGGGCGCTCCCAGGTGAAGCTGCGCGGGAGGCATCAACGGGACGGGCTGTCGGCGTGGTAGCGGCGACGGCTGCTGCTGCTGCCCTGGGGGCGGCAGCGAAGTCGGAAGGCGCGGCTGGAACCCGCTGCGGACCAAATCTGTGGACAAAGAACGAGCGGCAGAATCCGGGAGGCCAGCGCGGCGCAACTGGTTCTGATGCCTCCTGTGCACCCCAGTAGCACCTTGAACAGTATAAAAACCACGACCCTGGACACTTATCATGGTACCACGTTCCCAACGACGGCGACCGTGATAAACTGTGAAAAAAACGGCGTCGTTGCGCTGAAAACGCGTGCGATGCTCAGAAGCGGCGGGTCGATCCGGGGGGTGCAACAACCGTAGTAGGGTGCGATGACGACGGCCGTGGAGAAGCTCCGCAGGCGAAGGGCCGTCGCGTGGCGTGGTCCGGTACGACGACAGGAACGTGATGAGGGCCTGCTGACGAGAGTGCGTAGCACGAAGGCGGTCCATATGATCCTTGAATGTGCGTACAAAACGTTCCGCTGCACCATTCGATTGAGGGTGGAACGGCGGAGTAAGAACATGGCGAATGCCATTGGCAGAACAAAAACTTTCAAATTCAGCAGAGGTAGATTGTGGACCATTGTCAGACACTAAAACTTCTGGAAGACCCTCAATACAAAAAATTGAAGTCAACGCCTGTATAGTTTGTGCAGACGTTGTAGACTGCATGGGCACAACAAACGGAAAATTACTAAATGCATCTATCACAATGAGCCAACGAGAATTCCAATATGGACCAGCGAAATCAATATGTACTCGCTGCCAGGGACCGGCAGGGCGTGCCCACTCAAAATAGCGTTGAGGCGGAGCAGCTTGGTGTTCGGCACACGTCGAACAATCTGTAGACATCTGCGTAATCTGCTTATCAATACCGATCCATGTACAATGACGGCGGGCAAGCTGCTTGGTGCGGACCACTCCCCAATGACCTTGATGCAACAAGTCGAGGACCTTGGATTGGAGCACTTGGGGAACCACTACACGAAGCTGGTCATTCTCGGTGCGTAACAGCAAAACTCCGTGCGAAACAGACAACAGATGACGTTGCGGATAATAGCGACGAACCACAGGATCCGATATGTCCTTTGCCTTGGACGGCCAACCACGTTGAACAATACGTAATAGTAAACTCAGATGAGGATCCTTAGCTGTCTCGCGTGCCACCTGACGATAATCAATCGGAAAATCCCGGAGGGATTGATGCTCTTCGGCGTCAATCTGTTGGCAAGAGTCGTCAGAGGAATCGAAGACATCATCCGCAGCAATCTGCAATCTAGAAAGCGCGTCAGCGTTTGCATGCTGAGCTGTAGGGCGATACAGTATCTCATACTGGTATTGTGATAACAAAAGAGCCCAACGTTGTAGTCTCTGAGCTGTCCGCTGAGGAACTGGTTTAGACGGATGAAACAGTGACGTCAGGGGCTTGTGATCTGTTACTAAATAGAATGGTCTACCATAGAGGTAGTGATGGAATTTTGTGACACCGAACACAAGAGCCAACGCTTCCTTGTCCAATTGGCTATAATTACACTGAGCTTTGTTTAGTAATTTAGATGCGAACGCAATAGGACGTTCGGTGTTACCGACTCGGTGAGACAACACAGCACCGAGGCCGAAAGAAGAGGCATCACAAGCTAACACCAGAGGCTTGTTAGGGTCGTAATGGACCAGACAACGATCATTCAATAAAGCCTCTTTAAGCTGCTGAAAGGCTGATTGGCAATCAGCTGACCACACAAACGGAACATTCTTACGGCGGAGACGATGCAACGGTGCAGCAATCTGTGATGCATTAGGTATAAACCTAATATAATATGTCAATTTGCCAAGAACTGCTTGCAATTCATGCAGATTGTGAGGGGCGGGCAAATCACGAATAGCTGCTAAATGTGACTGGGAGGGATGAATGCCTTGAGCATTAATAACATGTCCCAGATACTCCATCTCCGTAAGGAAAAATGAACATTTATCGATGTTGCAACGTAGGCCTGCCTGAGACAACACTGTAAACAAACACTCCAAATTACGGAAATGTTCAGCAGGCGTCCGACCGGACACAATAATATCGTCTAAATAGTTGCAACACGATGGCACATTAGCCAGAAGTTGTGACATAAAACGCTGAAAAACAGCTGGAGCTGACGCACAACCAAAAGGCAAACGCAGAAAACGGAACAACCCCAACGACGTGTTTATGACAAAATACTGTTGTGATTGCTCGTCGAGGGGCAATTGCAAATATGCTTCACGGAGATCAATTTTGGAAAAGAAACGAGCTTCCCCTAACTTATCCATCAGCTCGTCCGGTCTAGGCAAAGGAAAAGAATCAATGACAGTCTGAGGATTAACTGTCGACTTAAAATCAGCACACAAACGTAACTTGCCAGACGGTTTCTTTATAATAACTAAGGGAGAAGCCCACTGGCTCGCTGAAACGGGTTGAATAACATCGTTGTTTTGCCAACGACGAAGTTCATCTGCTACAGGTGCCCGAAGGGCGTGAGGCACTGGACGAGCACGAAAAAATCGAGGCTGAGCATTATCTTTTAACGTAATATGAGCGGCAAAGTTCGCAGCACAACCTAGTTCGTCTTTAAATATGTCACTGTATTGTTTACACAAATCGGTTATGCTGTCTTGAGGAACAACAACAGAATTAATTTGCAACACATTGTCTTGGATAGACAGGCCAAACAAGTCAAAACAGTCTAATCCGAAAATGTTTACACTGTCTGTAGCGCGGAGCACTGTGAATGAAACTGTTTTTGTATTGCCACGGAATGTGGCTGGCACGCTACATACACCTAACACAGGAATTTGTTCTCCACTATAAGTAGCCAAAGAATGTTTTGCCGCTGAAAGTTTAGGGCGGCCGATAGCCGCATACGTAGCACTATTTATGAGAGTCACAGACGCACCAGTGTCTAATTGAAAATTGAAGGTCTTAACCTGGATGCGTAGCTTCACAAATAGTTTATTACACTGTCTCTGGATCGGTGCAGCGGAGGCGGAAGACACAAAATCAGTGCGTTTAGCGCGTGTTCGCTGCTTACGACAACTCGTGGGTTGGGCGGGTGGAACAACAACTTCCGCTTCACTTGCAGTCGGTACATTACTTTTTACAGCGTTTGAATTACGCTTGGGTCGCATAGCAGAGGGCTGGGTGGGTGGCTTATTGCGAACAAGTTTATTACCCACACGAACCGTGGAAGAGTCTTTAAACGCGACCCTCTGGGCGGGCTGGCTTTGAAGAACATGAATATCCATGGGCTGGGCAGCACTAGAATTGTTCTTGCGTTTACGCAAACAAACAGTCTGGATGTGTCCTTTCCTTTGACAAAAGTGACAAACTGCGTTTCTTAACGGGCAACGTTCACGAGGATGAGCAAGAACACACTTAGGGCAAGACTTAACTCTATCATTTTGCACACGCGGCTGACGAATGTGTTTAACATGACGCGGCCGGCTAGTGTTTACAGTCTGACTCTGCCGGTGGGGCCGCGGGCGTGACATAACTTGCTTAGCACAGGCAATTTGAGAAATACATGGCTGATCTAACTCACACTCAGCATAGTCAAAAGTATCTTGGGCTTCAGTAATGTTCATCACAGTCTCTAATGACGGGTCAGGCAACTTTAAGATAGCAGCACGAATACGAGAATCTGCAATGTTTTGAGTAATAGCGTCTCGTAACATGACATCACTGTAGGAAGCTCCACACACACAATTAAATCGGCACTGACGGGTGAGGCCCCGTAAATCTGTTAACCACTGTTTATTAGATTGATGTGGCAGTTTCTTTAATCTGAAGAACTTGAATCTGGCTGCTGCCACATGAACTCGCGACTCGAAATACTCAGCAAGCTTGTTAACAACAATGTCATAGTCTAAAGCTTCTGGCTTGGATTCCGGGAACAACTTACAAAGTAGTCGATAGACTTCCACGCCTGCAGTGGAAATTAAATAAAGCTGCCGCTCAGTACCCGTGATTTTGTAGACTGTCATGTGCGCCTGCAACTGCGCGAAATATTCTCGCCATTCTTCTCTTGATGCATCAAAAGCACGGAAAGGCGGTGCTGCCTGTGCTTGTTCCTTTTGTGTTGGAGGATTAGCCGCTTGTTTGGCGATTGCTTCCACCAGACTTTGTATTTGCTGACTCTGTAACAAGAGCAACTGTTGTAATTCGGCAGACATAGTGAACACAAATTAAACCAGCCCCCAAAATTTTATCGCTATAATTAGTATAACCAGAAACAAGTTGAACCAGCCCTGCACACGAGTTCGGAAGCCCTCGTCGCCAGTTTTGTGGTGGCGTTCGTAGCGACAAACAATTCGCTGTAGAAACGGCTTACGAAGTCACCGCCACACTTTTAATAGCGGGCCGACCAGTCCGCTGGAACAGTGAACAGAAAGATGAAAACCCAAACACTCTGATTAAATAAAAGTCGGTACTTATCTTTATTAACGAAGATACAGAAACACAGTAGTGAACTCCGTGTCTACAGAAATCTGTCTAGTTTGAGTCGGAGCGGCTAGGTCAGCGTCGGCTGACGACAAACAACAAATCTGCTGCAATGAACACACAACTGACTAGCAAGTACACAATTCGGTGGTGAGTATACAACTGAGCGTCGAGTACAGAACTGTCCTAGCGCTCGCGACTCCAGCGCTTAAGAAGCCAGAAGCCAGCGGTGGCGCGCGCAGACTTGCGGCGATTTCCTGTCTCGCTGGCGCTGCTTATGCGGACGGCGTCCGGACTTTGATGCTGCCAACCTTTTGGCAGCGGGCTCGGGTGGCATTACTGGCTAGGATATAACAACCAGTGTTACTCATGTTCTACAGTGTTCCAATTGTGTATGGTGTGAGGGTAATATGACTCGTATATGCCTCTGTAATTACCATTTTCTCACATTATTATTAGTAATTACCATTTTCTCACATTATTATTATTATTTCTTTCTTTTCTCAGACGTTATGTCTGGTCAAAAATGGAAAGTGACGCGGACCTTGATCAAGCGTGACTTTCTTTTAACTGTATGGTATATGTTATATTGCATTTATGAACTTTCGGGTAATTGAACATGTATCAATAATTACGGATTTCTGTAGTTGTATATATAAGTTTGGATGTAGCTGTATTATTATTATTATTATTATTATTATTATTATTATTATTATTAATATTTCTTTCCTTTCTCAGACCTTAGGTCTGGTTCGAAATGAAAGTGACGCGGACCTTTATCAAGCGTGACTTCCTTTTAACTGTACGCTATATGTTACATTGTGTTTAGGAACTTTCGGGTAATTGAACATGTATCAATAATTACGGATTTCTGTAGTTGTATATATATATATATATATATATATATGTTTGGATGTAGCTGTATTGCGTTGATGTACTGGTGGATATTGTGTGGTATGACTCCTGTAGTTGATAATATAATTGGTATGATGTCAACTTTATCCTGATGCCACATGTCTTTGACTTCCTCAGCCAGTTGGATGTATTTTTCAATTGTTTCTCCTGTTTTCTTTTGTATATTTGTTGTATTGGGTATGGATATTTCGATTAGTTGTGTAAATTTCTTCTTTTTATTGGTGAGTATGATGTCAGGTTTGTTACGTGGCGTTGTTTTATCTGTTATAATGGTTCTGTTCCAGTATAATTTGTATTCATCATTCTCCTGTACATTTTGTGGTGCATACTTGTATGTAGGAACGTGTTGTTTTATAAGTTTATGTTGTAAGGCAAGCTGTTGATGAATTATTTTTGCAACATTGTCATGTCTTCTGGGGTATTCTGTATTTGCTAGTATTGTACATCCACTTGTGATGTGATCTACTGTTTCTATTTGTTGTTTGCAAAGTCTGCATTTATCTGTTGTGGTATTGGGATCTTTAATAATATGCTTGCTGTAATACGTGGTGTTTATTGTTTGATCCTGTATTGCAATCATGAATCCTTCCGTCTCACTGTATATATTGCCTTTTCTTAGCCATGTGTTGGATGCGTCTTGATCGATGTGTGGCTGTGTTAGATGATACGGGTGCTTGCCATGTAGTGTTTTCTTTTTCCAGTTTACTTTCTTCGTATCTGTTGATGTTATGTGATCTAAAGGGTTGTAGAAGTGGTTATGAAATTGCAGTGGTGTAGCTGATGTATTTATATGAGTGATTGCTTTGTTAATTTTGCTAGTTTCTGCGCATTCTAGAAAGAATTTTCTTAAATTGTCTACCTGTCCATAATATAGGTTTTTTATGTCGATAAATCCCTTTCCTCCTTCCTTTCTGCTTAATGTGAATCTTTCTGTTGCTGAATGTATGTGATGTATTCTATATTTGTGGCATTGTGATCGTGTAAGTGTATTGAGTGCTTCTAGGTCTGTGTTACTCCATTTCACTACTCCAAATGAGTAGGTCAATATTGGTATAGCATAGGTATTTATAGCTTTTGTCCTGTTTCTTGCTGTCAATTCTGTTTTCAGTATTTTTGTTAGTCTTTGTCTATATTTTTCTTTTAGTTCTTCTTTAATATTTGTATTATCTATTCCTATTTTTTGTCTGTATCCTAGATATTTATAGGCATCTGTTTTTTCCATCGCTTCTATGCAGTCACTGTGGTTATCCAATATGTAATCTTCTTGTTTAGTGTGTTTTTCCTATTTTTCTTACATTTGTCTGTTCCAAAAGCCATATTTATATCATTGCTGAATACTTCTGTTATCTTTAGTAATTGGTTGAGTTGTTGATTTGTTGCTGCCAGTAGTTTTAGATCATCCATGTATAGCAAATGTGTGATTTTGTGTGGGTATGTTCCAGTGATATTGTATCCATAATTTGTATCATTTAGCATGTTGGATAGTGGGTTTAGAGCAAGGCAGAACCAGAAAGGACTTAATGAATCTCCTTGGTATATTCCACACTTAATCTGTATTGGCTGTGATGTGATATTATTTGAATTTGTTTGGATATTAAGTGTGGTTTTCCAATTTTTCATTACTATGTTTAGGAGCTGTATCAGTTTAGGATCTACTTTGTATATTTCCAATATTTGTAGTAACCATGAGTGGGGTACACTATAAAAAGCTTTTTGGTAATCAATGTATGCGTAGTGTAGCGACCTTTGTTTAGTTTTAGCTTGATATGTCACCTCTGCATCTATTATCAGTTGCTCTTTACATCCTCGTGCTCCTTTGCAACAGCCTTTTTGCTCTTCATTTATAATTTTGTTCTGTGTTGTATGTGTCATTAATTTCTGTGTAATGACTGAAGTTAATATTTTGTATATTGTTGGTAGGCATGTTATGGGGCGATATTTAGCTGGGTTTGGTGTGTCTGCTTGATCTTTAGGTTTCAGATAAGTTATTCCATGTGTAAGTGTATCAGGGAATGTGTATGGGTCTGCAATGTAACTGTTAAATAATTTAGTTAGATGTGAATGTGTTGAGGTGAACTTCTTTAGCCAGAAATTTGCTATTTTATCTTTTCCAGGGGCTTTCCAATTGTGAGTAGAATTAATAGCTTGGGTGACTTCATGTTGCAAAATTATCACTTCAGGCATTTGTGGTATCATCTTGTATGTGTCTGTTTCTGCTTGTATTCACCGTGCATGCCTGTTATGTTGTACCGGGTTTGACCATATGTTGCTCCAGAAGTGTTCCATGTCTGTTATGTTTGGTGGATTGTCTATTTTAATGTGTTTGTTATCTGTTGTCTGGTAAAATTTCTTTTGGTTTGCGTTGAATGTTTGGTTTTGTTTCCTTCTATTTTCACTTTTTTTGTATCTCCTAAGTCGTTTGGCCAATGCTTGTAATTTCTGCTTCTTCTCATCTAATTGCTCTATCGCTTCTAGTTGTGAGATTTTATTTAACGTTTTTCGTTTTTTTTCTGACATTTCATTTCTTATAAATTGTGTTAGCTGTCCGATGTCCTTTCTCAGTTTTTCTATTCTGATCTGTAGCCTGTGTTGCCATGTTGGTTTTGTGGGTTTCTTCTGTGTGTTGGTTGGTTCTGATCTCTGCCTAGTGTGTATATTTAGTGTAGTGAGTGCTCCTATATAAACCAGTAGTTGTAACTCTTCCATAGTTGTGTTTTCATTTATTTTGTTGTGTACGATTGTGTTGATAGTTTTTATTGTTGTTTCGACTTGTGGGTTACTTGGCAGTCTATGCAAGAATGGTCTAATGTCTGTATTTGTGTCTTTGTATTCTATATATGTCAGCTGAAATTTTTCTTCTATATCTAACATGTGTGTCACTTCGTGTTCTATTTGTGCTTGTTCTGGTGGCTGTCGTAAGATTTCGTTTTCCTCTGATTGTTTAATTGATGCGTGTTGTTCTTTGTTTGTTTGCTCTGGGATGTTTGAGTCCATTACTGTATTTTCTTCTTCTTCTTCTTCTTCTGATTGCACATTATTTTGTTCCAGTATTTGTTGTACTTCTTGTTTGATGTTTTCTAATTCTGACTGGGGTATCCTGTTATTTTTTATTATTACACGGATCTGATCAGCTAGTCGTTGTTCTGTTAAAAATTTTAATTCTGGGTATCTGGTAATAAATGTTGTGTATACTTATGATCTGTATCCAGTTGTGTTGGTTCCTAGGTTTGTTGCTTGGTAATAACAGAACATGAGGTGTCGATTAACTTCATCTGACCATCTCATCCTCTGCCTTTGTTTTCCTTCTAGTGTGGTTGTAGGAAGCATATCCTACAAAACACCTCTATTTGGATTTAAATCATTTTCCAGTTGGCTAGCAGTGTCGTTACCATTGTAGGCGGGCATAGGGTTCAAGCGTCGTCCCCGACCATGATGGCGCTTGTCCAAGGCTTATTATTATTATTATTATTATTATTATTATTATTATTATTATGTCTCCTACGTGAGATATACTGTGGAGGCAGTGTAATGTTTGCACAGTCTACCTCAAAATCAGATTCTTTAACTTTATCCAACCTGTTTTTGGGAGAATGACATCACCTTTCTCTTTCATCGCAGTCGAGTCTGACCACAGTGACTTTTACAATCCCTGTTTGCAGCTCATGGTCTAGTGGCTAGCATTGCTACCTCTAGATCACAGGGTCCCAGGCTCGATTCCCAGCTAGGTTGGGGATCTTCTGTGCCCGGGAACTGGGTGTTCGTGTTGTCTTCATCATTCCATCATCATTCGTGAAAATGGCTAAATTGGACTGTGTACAGATTGGGAATTTGTACGGGTGCTGATGATCGCGCAGTTGAGCCCCCCACAAAGCAGTCACCACCACCACCACCACCACCACCACCACCACCACCACACTTTTACAATCCGCCAGAAGTCATACACTTTTTTGATTTCTTGGTATGGCTCCTGCTTACGACGTGGAGGAGAAAAGCAAAACTTTTGTATTGAAACATGTACTGTCATCCTTTATCTACACATTTATTTAAGGTGTTTTGCAATGTGCCATATATTTATAGAATCATTATATTTTGAAACTTATAAGATGCAGAGGTAGAGAAACGTTTGTAAATGCAGTACATAAGAATTTATATAACTGTTTTCACTGAGTGAAAGTCCTTTGATGCGATATTGTTTGAAACAGTCTGTCAGACACAAACCTAGTTTACATCTTCACACCGCCATCTGGTCTCTCTGCTTATTCATTTGCCACTACTGGATGCGCCTTTCTCAGAACAAACAATGCTGTATCGTGAAGCATACTTCTTGCTTGTTTTCTGTGGTACATGAGTGGGAAAATGCCTTGCAGTTAGCTAGTTTGCTGGAGTGCACTGCTTTTCATTTTCAATAAAATCTGTACCATCTTTCTCAGGAATTTATTTTCCCAGGTTTAGTATAAATGTAAACAACCTGGTTCGTTTGTGAGATATAGGCCTAAGTTTCTAGTAGAGAATGTAGGAACTGATCACACGCATCATAAACACTTGAAAAAATACCTTCTTTCACCATTTCGTTGTTCACTCTCAAAAATATTTGGTTGTTGCATAAGTTCATAGCATTCTTCCACAAGTTTAACAACAACAAATATATATAACAGAGACTTTACTCGTCAATAACGTAGTCTCCTTCACTATTTACAACACTCTGCCAGTGCTGCAACTGTAGAGATCACGTAGTTTTGAGGTGAAGTACTCATTGAGCCATGTTCTCAGCACTTTTCATCCAAAAAGCAAGTTCCTTGAAGGTTGCTCGATAGAGAGCAGGAAAGGTGAAAATTTGAGGGCACACGATCATGTGAATAAGGTGGGTGTGGAATGAGTTCCCAACACAGCTGCTGTATAGTGTTTTTTGTCAGCCTATTGGAATGCGGATGGCCATTACTGTAACTTCATGCAGTCTTCCTTGTGATTCTTCTTGGATTACATCTGCAAGACATCTCTGTTGTTGACAGTAAGTGTAAGCGGTGATGGTTACACCTCGGGGAAGCAATCGTAGTACACCACATTGTCATTGTTCCACCAGATGCATAACATTATCTTTTGTGGATGTGTGCAGATCTTAGTACAGGGAGTTGCTGCTTTCTTTGTGGTCAACCATTCCTTTCTTTTGCTTATGTTAGGATAAAGACACCATTTCTCAACACCAGTAATGATACAGGATAGGAATGGGAAGTGTTGTTCATAAGCCAATTGATGACGATAAAGCAGAGATGCATGTATTGCCAGCTGCTGATTTTTGTGATTTTGGCATAGAGCATGCGGTACCTGTACACCTGATTCTTGAATCTTCCCCAGTGCAGACAGTCACACGATGGTGAAATGCTCACAGTTCATCACATGTACGAGTTTGTGGGTACAATGATGTGTATCATTGTGGATTAATGTATTTAAAGGATCTTCATCAAACCCCCAATGGTCTTTCTGAATGTGGAGAGTCAATAATGCCAAAACAATCCTCCTTAAAATGAGAAAACCATTTTCTTGCCATGCTCTTTCCAATGGCACTATCCTCATACTAGGTGCAAATATTCGTGGCTGCCTCTGCTGCTGTCACTTGTCTACTGAACTCAAACAGAAGAATATGTCGATAATGCCCTGATTTCTCTACTTGGCACTCCATTTCCTAGCATCCACAACTCCACTCACTATCCCCAGATGACCATAAGTAAACTCAAATAGCAACAGTGAACTACATATAAAAATGGCAGTCGATAAACAAATCCACAGCAACCAGGATACCAACATGGGAAACAAAAATGCTACGAACTTATCCACCGACCTAGTAATAGTAGATCATTAGCTGAGCTTCATGGTCAACACCAGTTTTATTTTTATTACCATCAAGTATGATTAGGCTTCACTTTCTTACCATTCCAGATTTGTATTTTGTGTTAGTGACACCTACTTGTCATGCTGTCTTTTGTAGACAGGACAGACATATCCCTAGAGCCTTTCCAGTGAGGAGCTAGCTCAGAGAATACCATTTGACCTCGTCTTAGTTTATTTTGTCTAAATTCCTGTGGCAGCCCCCTTCTATTCCTAATTACTGTGCCAGCATCAAACAAACTTACAAATAACCTTACACTAGTATAAAACCAGTCCATGTATAATGTATGACCCTTACATAGATAATTGGTGCACAAATGAAAGACTACTGAATCTGCACTGGTACCTTTTTCCCCTGCACCAGTATCCACTTAATGGTTCAAAACATAGCCTGCTGCAGAATCACTAAGAATGAAAAACTTTATACCATATATGAATTTCTTGTTCTTGATATACACTCCTGGAAATGGAAAAAAGAACACATTGACACCGGTGTGTCAGACCCACCATACTTGCTCCGGACACTACGAGAGGGCTGTACAAGCAATGATCACACGCACGGCACAGCGGACACACCAGGAACCGCGGTGTTGGCCGTCGAATGGCGCTAGCTGCGCAGCATTTGTGCACCGCCGCCGTCAGTGTCAGCCAGTTTGCCGTGGCATACGGAGCTCCATCGCAGTCTTTAACACTGGTAGCATGCCACGACAGCGTGGACGTGAACCGTATGTGCAGTTGACGGACTTTGAGCGAGGGCGTATAGTGGGCATGCGGGAGGCCGGGTGGACGTACCGCCGAATTGATCAACACGTGGGGCGTGAGGTCTCCACAGTACATCAATGTTGTCGCCAGTGGTCGGCGGAAGGTGCACGTGCCCGTCGACCTGGGACCGGACCGCAGCGACGCACGGATGCACGCCAAGACCGTAGGATCCTACGCAGTGCCGTAGGGGACCGCACCGCCACTTCCCAGCAAATTAGGGACACTGTTGCTCCTGGGGTATCGGCCAGGACCATTCGCAACCGTCTCCATGAAGCTGGGCTACGGTCCCGCACACCGTTAGGCCGTCTTCCGCTCACGCCCCAACATCGTGCAGCCCGCCTCCAGTGGTGTCGCGACAGGCGTGAATGGAGGGACGAATGGAGACGTGTCGTCTTCAGCGATGAGAGTCGCTTCTGCCTTGGTGCCAATGATGGTCGTATGCGTGTTTGGCGCCGTGCAGGTGAGCGCCACAATCAGGACTGCATACGACCGAGGCACACAGGGCCAACACCCGGCATCATGGTGTGGGGAGCGATCTCCTACACTGGCCGTACACCACTGGTGATCGTCGAGGGGACACTGAATAGTGCACGGTACATCCAAACCGTCATCGAACCCATCGTTCTACCATTCCTAGACCGGCAAGGGAACTTGCTGTTCCAACAGGACAATACACGTCCGCATGTATCCCGTGCCACCCAACGTGCTCTAGAAGGTGTAAGTCAACTACCCTGGCCAGCAAGATCTCCGGATCTGTCCCCCATTGAGCATGTTTGGGACTGGATGAAGCGTCGTCTCACGCGGTCTGCACGTCCAGCACGAACGCTGGTCCAACTGAGGCGCCAGGTGGAAATGGCATGGCAAGCCGTTCCACAGGACTACATCCAGCATCTCTACGATCGTCTCCATGGGAGAATAGCAGCCGGCATTGCTGCGAAAGGTCGATATACACTGTACTAGTGCCGACATTGTGCATGCTCTGTTGCCTGTGTCTATGTGCCTGTGGTTCTGTCAGTGTGATCATGTGATGTATCTGACCCCAGGAATGTGTCAATAAAGTTTCCCCTTCCTGGGACAATGAATTCACGGTGTTCTTATTTCAATTTCCAGGAGTGTATTCTCTAAATCGAATTCTTCCTCTAAGACATAAATCTTCATCAGTTGTTAGATTCTCATCAGGGAAATACTGCTCTTGCTTTTCAATATGAAGTTATCATAACCAGGCTGGATTTTGAGTCATGAAACTCCCAGAAATTTTCTGCAACTTTGCTACTGCAGCACTGTCAAGCAGCTGGCATATAAACATATTGCAAAAAGATTGTGTATGTGCATATGGAGGTGAGAAACATATTCATAATGCAGTCATATTTTGGAGCTTATTGTGGTGCTATAAATTGTAGCATCAATCAAAAATATAATCTGGAAATATCTCTCTTTTGGTTTCCGAAAGATATTCATAGGTAAGTCAATGATGTTACGAATAACAACTGCTCATTTTAGGATGGCTAGTTACACTTTCAGGCCTGTGGGAGAAAATGTTTAACATTTCCATTCACGTGTAGTATCTTCAGAATCTGGATGTTTCCCGATTACATTTGAGCAGTCAACAACTTTTTGAATAAGGGTTACTTAGTTTCATTCTTCAGTTCCACATAAAACTATGGACATACATACTGGTATATTTTTGCAGTTAGCTGCTAGAAGACTTCTTAAGTAATAGAACTCAGTATGCTGCCCTCAACGCTGAATGTTATTTAGCGGCAAGGGTATCATCAGAAGTGCCCCAGGGAAGTGTGATAGAACTGCTGTTGTTCTCTATATACATAAATGATTTGACGGACAGGGCGGGCAGCAATCTGCACTTCTTCGCTGTGGTGTACCGCAAAGTGTTGAAGTTGAATGACTTGTAATGTTTGGTTACAGTATTACTAGTGTACTGCTTGACATAGTCAGTTCGCTTAAATATATGTGCATAAAATTGCAGAGCAATGGAACGATCATATGAGAACTATGTTAGGGAAGGCGAATGGTCGACTTCGATTTATTGGGAGAATTTTAGGAAAGAGTGGTTCACCTGGAACGGAGACCACATATAGGACGTTGGTGTGACCTGTTCTTGAGTAATGCTCAAGTGTTTGGAATCCATACCAGGTCAGATTGAAGGAAGACATTGAAGCAATTGAGAGGTGGGCTGCTATATTTGTTACCAGGAGATTCGAACAACATGTGTTACGGAGGTGCTTCAGGAACACAAACAGGAATCCGGAATCCTTTGGGGGAGGGGAGGGGGGGGGGGGAAGGTGACACTCTTTCCAAGGAACACTATTGAGAAAATATAGAGAACCAACATTTGAAGCCGACTGCCGAACGTTCCTGCTGGCGCCAACATACGAGAGTTGAGTGAAAAGCAATGCCTCCACCTTCCTTAATTGGGTTTGGATGGGAATATTTTAATAAATCAAATGCAGAAATAATCCTTAGAATGTGATTTTTAATTGCCAATATTCACTTTTCCACATAATCAACAGCCAATTGGATACATTTCTGCCAACAATGAAGTAGTTTTCTGAAGCCGTCACGGAAGAATCAACGCTCTGTTTCCACAACCACAGTCTCTCAGTTCTCTCAACGTCTTCATCACAAGCATAATGCTGTCCCACAGATCGTCTTTCATTATCAGGAACAGATGGAAGCAAGACGGTGCTAAATCTGGACTGTATGGAGGATACTGTACGGTGGTGAGATTCAGTCCCTGAAGTTCTGCATCTGGCGTACCCATCGTGCACAGATCTTCCGATAGCCAAGCAAAGCAATAATGTGACCCACCAGTTCTTTTGAAATTCCGATTGTGCTTGCAGTTTCTCTCTCAGTGATATGACGATCGACCTGAATAAATCTGTCAACATTTTGCTTGTGAAAATTGGTGATTGCTGTCACAGGATGTCCAACTCTTTGTCTCGCAGGTCAGATGTTCCCGCATCAACATCTTAAAAACTTATCACCCAACGACGCACAGTATTCACATCAACATAATCACCATAAACTGCTTTCGTTCTCTGATGAATCTCCTTTGGGGTGACACTGTGGTGTCACCGCCAGACACCACACTTGCTAGGTGGTAGCTTTAAATCGGCCGCCGTCCATTAGTACATGTCGGACCCGCGTGTCGCCACTGGCAGTGATCGCAGACCGAGCGCCACCACACGGCTGGTCTCGAGAGACGGACTAGCACTCGCCCAGTTGTACGACGACTTTGCTAGCGACTACACTGACGAAGCCTTTCTCTCATTTGCCGAGAGACAGTTAGAATAGCCTTCAGCTAAGTCCATGGCTACGACCTAGCAAGGCGCCGTTAGCCTTAGATAGCTTGTATCTAAAGAGTCTCACTTGTATCGCCACAATCTCCAGATGTCTCATCAAGAACGATGTACCACAAGGATGGAGTAAAGTTAAGTATTTCCGCAGCTACGTACTTTTCTTTATAGCATTCATTACGTCTCCTGTTTCAGACCTCATGCCATCCTTCATGTGTTTATAGCGTGCATCTCGGCCACCCTCAAACACACTGTGTCGGCTCTCGTGTCGACACAACAGACACCTTCTGCTGTCTAGAATTCAATGACTGCACGTTGCTTAAATCACATTGACCGACCGTCTACTCAGGTTTCCAACATTCAGTGCTAAGGCTTCCCGTCAATGAGAGCTGTCGAGAAGAGACTAGGGAACAAGCCAGTACCTGCCGCATACCAATGCTGCCAACTGTTGAAGAGGTACGAAGGTGGAGCATTACTTTTTAGTCAACCCTCGTACATTGCATGTAAGGACCATGAAGATAAGATTTGCGCAATTAGAGCTCATATGGAGGCATATAGACAGTTGTTTTTCCTTCACTCTATTTGCGAGTGGAACAGGGAAGGAAATGACTAGTAATGGTGGAGGATACTCTCCGCCATGCACCGTATGGTGGCGTGCGGAGTATCTGTGTAGCTGTTGATGTAGATTGAGTAAGAATACATGTAGTTGCAAGTAATTACTATGATTGTGTATAAACAGACAGGAAATTGTTAAAATTAGCATGCAATAAGAAGTTAAGAAACATTGTGGATTGCATTAGGCTACATTATGTGGATATAAACGAAGAGATAGTAATATTATTTTATGGATGATGTGAAAATCTGAGAGAGAGAGAGAGAGAGAGAGAGAGATATCGATCATTTAGTTTTAACTCCCCTGGAGCAAGAGCTGCCCTATAAATATGAGATGGGCAACCGTATGAAAAAGCATACACAGTACCAGGACAAGAATATTAGGATTTGTGCTCTTCATTTTGAGGCATGCCAGTTAATGAATTTCTGACAAGAATAAATTTATGGGGAATGTAGTGCCAACATCGTTTGATGTTCCAAACCAACAGCCAGCTATATGACTGAAATACAAATTGTCATGCTGTGTGGATGTCACTGATGGAGGTGAATAGAGTGCATCAGTGAGTACCCTGAATAGACACTCCAGTACAGCAGCAGTGCTGTTTGATTGAGGTATGCTACTCAGTTCCTGTCAGGAAGAAACAATTAAATTAAATGGAACAATTGATCACCTGAAGAAGCAGTTGAAATACTGTATGAAGCTGCTGAGATTTTTTTGTTTGTGTCAAAGGTGCACACAGTTTAAAAGGCACATGTATCACCCAAGAACTGCAAGAGGAAAGTTGAATACAAAAAATGTAGCTAAAGACAGGGAGACACTTGGCACGATAAGGTGTCAGTATCTTGCAAAGAAAGCTGTAAATCTTGTTTTGAACCAAGTCAGAGTACCTTAGGGAAACGTGATGATAAAGTAATTGTATTTTCTCAGAATATGTTGAATTGCAGTGCACTTGCATATAAATATTTATCAGAATATTTTCATCTTCCATAAATTAGAACTTTACAGAAATATGTGGAAAGTAGTAATGAAAAAAATTCAATTTGTTGGAAGAGAAGATGAAGCAATTTCCTCAAAGTGAAAAACTTGTAAATCTGTATATGGACGAAATGACATTAATCTCAAATTTATCACATGATTTTTCATCAGATGTTGTCACTGCTTTGTGCAAAATGTAATGAAACATGTGCTAGCTGTTGTGTATGCACATAAATAAGAAGAATGCCTCATAGGTGGACTAATTGTTACACTGGGAAAGAGATTCTTGAAGAGATAGATAAATTTTGATACCTGGAAAGTAGAAAAGATAAACATTATAGGTATACACAAGGCATAGAAGCAAGGACAAGGTGAAAAGGATGTTTATAAGGAGAAATAGCACCTAATCTCTAAGAAGGTAAAAAATCATGTCTAGTTTTGAATGTATTAAAATGAATTCAAAATCTGTCATTAAAAAGAAAACCCTCTTGAAACAAACTGCAATCAGCGCAGAGCATCAAAAATTACACACCAAGCCCATGGATGCAATCATAATCAGATCTTTTTGAACTTACTCATATCTGGTTATAATTCATTTCTTGTCTTAAACGATTTTCAAAGATACGATTAAAGCTGTGTTACTGTGAACTGTATGCATTTCCCTGATCTAACATTTTATTATTACAGATTGATGTTAACAGGAGATGGGATATTACTTTAATCACCTTTTCCTACATGTTATTGGAAAATTCACCACCACATTTAGTGACTAAGAACTATGGAAGTAACAACATTATAAATAGAAAGTTCTCCATTTGTGTCGTGCCATCTATTACTACAGGCTAGCCGCATGGAGCACTAACATCACTTCAGCTGTCAGAAGGTTTGCCCCCACCCCCCTCTGGGATGGAATTTTTGTACCTCATCAGTCTGTGTCCAGTTTTATCCCATGCGAAAATGTGAGAATGTTTTTGATATGTTTGCAAATCTTGTAACTGAAGCAGAATATAGGTATCAATAGGTATAACCGAGTAGTAACCTAGTCGAATGTACAATAATGCCTAAAACCACGTTCAGGCTGGCTAGCACACTAGCTCTCGTAATTAATCCACCAGGCGGATTCCATCTGGGGGCCCTTCAGAATCCTGGAAGTGGTGTGCTGATGCATGTGGCTATCCAGGTTTGTAATCATTCTGTAAGTATTTCACAAAATTGTGAATCATGGTGACAAGGCAAGTGTTTGAACCTCACTTTTCCTCTGTAGTAAATGGCTCTGAGCACTATGGGACTTAACTTCTAAGGTCATCAGTCCCCTAGAACTTAGAACTACTTAAACCTAACTAACCTAAGGACATCACACACATCCATGCCCGAGGCAGGATTCGAACCTGCGACCATAGCAGTCGCGCGGTTCCAGACTGTAGCACCTAGAACCGCGCGGCCACTCAGGCCAGCTTCCTCTGTAATAGTATAGTTTCTTAAGCACTACGCTAATGTCTTGGTTATGTAGGACAAAGCAGTGAACCTGTTGACAGAGGTGGACTGACACATTGTAAGGAATCTGTGTGAGGCACCCTCAGTTGACAATGTACGAAAGGCATTCCGCATCTGTATGTCAAAGGTGGAGACATTATGCTCAGTCTTTGCCTCAGAGGCAGGGCGAAAGGGGGCTTGTGTTGGATGGTCAGTGCCATTGCAGTGAGAGAAGTCCTTGAGCTGAATCGACATAAATTGAGGCTTGTTGTCGGGCACCAGGGTGCGAAGTGCCCCCTCAATAGCAAAAATTCTCTCGATGGAATGTGTGGTAGCAGGCATGATGTTGGACGGTATTCACTCTAAAAACAGAAAGTTGAAGAGGGTATCTACCACCACAACCACATAGGGCTCTGAAATGGCCTCTCAAAATTGGTGTGGAACTTCTCCCGAAAGTAGTCTGGGCAGGACAATGGTAAAAAAAAAAACCATTGAGCTGGGGGTGCTTGATTGAGTGAGCAGGCATGGCAGCAGCAGCAGCAGCAGCATCATCATGCACGTTCAGTGTCAGCACTGATGCTGGGTCAGTAAATGTGCTAATGTGCCACCCGGCCAACATCTTCATGTGCGTCATGCGTCAATGCAATGCATGAAGGAGCTCGAGGACTCAGGGCCGGAATGGAGGTGGAATGACGACCCAGCAGACCAGTTTAAGATGCCCTGTGTGGGGTTGAGGCACTAGCACAGCATGAAATAATTTCAAAAACCTTTGTCGGCCAAGCAGGTAACGTGCTCTGCCCACCTCTTCTGGACTTCTGAAAAAACCTTGTGGCGTACTGTATCATGGGATGATGCTGTGGCAACCTCACACCCTATTGGCATGAATTTGTCTGAGGTTGTCTGCAGCTCTCTATTCGGATCAAAACAGTTTCCTGTTGATCAAATTCCATGTTGGGGCCAAGAGCGAGGCAGGACAGGGTATCTGCACTGGCATGTTGGGCAGTGGGACGAAAATGTATATTGTGGTGATACTTGCCTAAAAACAATACTCAGCAGTGCAAATACTGTGCGGTCTTATCCAGGAACTTAGACCGATGCTTGAACAAGAAAATTTGGGGCATGTGGTCAGTCGGCAGGTGAAATTTGTTGCCCTACAAATATACATGAAACTTCTCAACTCCATAAATGATTGCTAAAGCCTCCTTTTCAATTTAGGAGTAGTTGAGTTGCGCAGCGTTTATTATTTTGGAGGTGAAGGCAATTGGGTCTGACAACTTGTGTGACAAAACTGCCACAGTGCCATACTATGACATCCCTACAGTTTTAATGGCAGTCCTAGTGTACGAGGGGCATTTGAAAAGTCCGTGCAAAGTCCGAGAGATGGCACCACTGGCATGTATTGAGGTCATGTTTAGTTAGTAGCATCTTTGGAAAGAATGCACACCAAGTTTTACCCATATTGGTGTATTTCTTTGTGTTTGGCATTCGTGTGAATCAAGGAAGTCGAGTGATTGTCAAAAAATGTATGAAGAAGAATTACGTGTGGTGATTAAACATTACATTATGAAAGGCAAAACGCCTCAGGAGACTAAAGAGAAGCTTGATAAACATTACGGTGACTCTTCACCTCGATTAGAACAGTTTATAAGTGGTTTCAAAATTTTTGGAGTGGCCATATGAGCACAGGTGATGCTGAGCATTCTGGACGCCCTGTGGAGGTTACGACTCCAGAAATCATTGATAAAGTCCATGATATGGTGATGGATAACAGAAGAGTTAAGGTGTGTGAGATTACTGGTGCTGTGGGCACCTTTGAACGAACTGGTAGATAATAATTTGCATAAACATTTGGACATGAGAAAGCTATCTACGATTGCTCACGCTTGATAAAAAATGGAATCATGTGAAGAGTTGCAAGGATTGTTTGCAGCTATTCAGGAAGAATCTGCAGTGTCGTTTCGTGACTGGATGAAACATGGATACATTACTATACCCCTGAGACCAAACAACAATCTAAACAATGGAACTTCCTGGCAGATTAAAACTGTGTGCCCGACCGAGACTCGAACTCGGGACCTTTGCCTTTCGCGGGCAAGTGCTCTACCATCTGAGCTACCGAAGCACGACTCACGCCCGGTCCTCACAGCTTTACTTCTGCCAGTACCTCATCTCCTACCTTCCAAACTTCCACAGGTAGGAGACGAGGTACTGGCAGAAGTAAAGCTGTGAGGACCGGGCATGAATCGTGCTTCGGTAGCTCAGATGGTAGAGCACTTGCCCGCGAAAGGCAAAGGTCCCGAGTTCGAGTCTCGGTCGGGCACACAGTTTTAATCTGCCAGGAAGTTTCATATCAGCGCACACTCCGCTGCAGAGTGAAAATCTCATTCTGGAATCTAAACAGTGGGTTACCAAGGGAGAATCTGCACCAGGTTTGCAATGGATAATCCTCATCAACTATTTGGTAAAGGGTAAAACTATTACAGGTGCATATTATTCGTCGTTATTGGACCGTTTGAGAACTGAGCTGCAAGAAAAACGCTGGAGATTGGACCGCAAAAAAGTCCTTTTCCATCACGACAACACACCAGCACACACATCGCAAAATTAATGGAAATATGATTCTAACTTGTTTCACAACCCCCCCCCCCCCCCCTTATTATCCAGACTTGGCTCCGTCGGACTACTATTTGTTGAAGACAACGATTTTATTCAAACAAGAAGGTGATTGCAGCAACTAATAGCTATTTTGCAGACTTGGACAATTCCTATTATTCGAAAGGGATCAACAATTTAGAACAATGTTGGATGAAGTGTATAAGTCTAAAAGGAGACTATGTTGAAAAATAAAAAAGGTTTATGACAAACACGTAAGTAGTTTTTACATTTGTATGGACTTCCCAAATGCCCCTTGTATATGGCATCAGACACAGAGCCAACGTGACACCATCCGTAAGTCGCTGGAAAGCCTTTTGACAGACGGGTGACAACACAATTTTGACACCCTTCTTGAACATAGTAAATGATCTTCTCCAGAAATGACTACAACTGTTTAAGATTGGTTGGGACTTGTATGTTGATAATAGTGGCAACATTGGTTGTGTGTGGGTGTGAAACCTTTGTTACGAAGAATATATCCTTGGTATTTGATAGTGGTGATAAAGAAACTGCACTTTTCCATCCAACAGTGTAAACCATTTTCCTGGCACCATTGAGAAAGGGATTCAAAATTTCTGTAATGTTTCGCATGTGTCAGTCCATAACACCAATATCATCCAAATAATCAACGCAGTGCAGAATGCTGTGAACCAATTCTTCTAAATATTTTTGGAAAATGATGGGGGCACTCGCAACCTCAAACAATAGGTGATTGTATCTGAATAAGCTGAATGTAGCGGAGGTATCACCATACTTGGATCTCTCACAAAACACAAGCAATACCGACATCTGTGTACTTGGGAGAGGCTGGGCGGCAGAGTTAGAGCGTAATGAATCATAAACATCGAATGACCACTGCTTACAATGGCGACTAACAACTCAGGAAACTTGAATTTCATTCATAAAAGCATGCTGAGCTGCCCAAGCATCCTTGAAAGATTTAGCAGTTTTCAGCATTTCACCAAGATTAGGTTCGGATGTAGCCAAAGCATTAGCTGTAACTTCCATGTCAGGGACAAAGTGCTCAGTCACATTTCAAATCAATGATTCCACATATGAAACTTTACAGTTCTGGCAGATGAAATTGCACTTACATGTGAGACCCTGCAAGTTGGCAGCCCAAGCTGTGTACATCTGTCCATTTTGTGTATGATGCTGATTAAATTGGAGGCTAGCAGCGACAAGGTGTGTCTGCTGACTGTAGTATCCAGTTAACAGAGCACTGAGATCATTTAAAGGCAATTCATTACTGTAGCTGCAGTTTCTGTACCACTTCATATAGACTACTACTAGAAGACAAAAAACTGCACATTGGAGTTAGGTCATGAAGAACGTGCTTCTGCCTGATTTTCCGATATCACAATTTTAGTTCTCAAAAGCAACAAAGATACAATAACAGTAGTGAGTGTAGCACTGTAGTAGCCATTATTATATGCAGTAAATGGCTTTGTATGCTTTCGAGACTGGCAGTGAGGCAAACAAAAGAGTAGCAGCCTAAAATTTTCCAACTATTAGTGACTTCTACCAATTCAAGATTAGGGAGTTCATGCACCAAGAAAAATTTGCCAAGTAGTACTTCCTAAGAATTCACGATTATATGTATGATGCCTCCTGTTGGTTAAAATCATCACTCTAAGATTGTAGGCTATGATAGTCAGTACTTTCACGACTGTTGGAGAGCATACAATAAACAGATTAGGTCTATGAAGTCCCACCTTTAGCAACATATATGGAGTGATGCATACACAAAGAAAAAAGCAGTGCAGCATGTAAGAAGTAAGTATTATTGACACAGATGCATTAAACTCGAAACTCCAGAAAGTTATTTTTCCATAATACATGCCCAGCTATGATTGCTGTGAACATCTCATGATATAAGCATGAAGTGCCTGAATATTGCAAATTTCTACAAAGGTACTGCAGAAAACAAACTTCTGATAGATAGACATAACGTAAAACTATTTAGATTTTTGCTATCAGGAGGTTCTAAAAGTGTGCAGCTTTGTATAATTAGCCACCACATATTAATAACTGTCAACAAAACAGTGGATGTATGTGGACGTTTCTCTTACAATCTCATTGTTGATAAACTTGATGGAGAAGAGCCCTCCAAGCCATTACTGATTTCCTGCAAAGTGGTGGACTGCGTAAATAATTCAGGAATATCTCATTTTGTGAATGGGAGTGTTTAAGTGCTGTGGTCTGAAGGCAGAGAAAAAAAAATCCTTTATGTATTTGGATGCTGTGGCCAACATGCTGAAGGCATCAGCTGCCCTGCGCGTATTCTATCCGCATTTCATCCCCTTCACCTGCCTGGCCCTTGCACTGAAATGTATTACCGAAGAAATGAAGGGCAGCTATCAAGAAGTAAATAAAATAATTTCATATATCAAGAGAGTGTTTCTCAAAGCCCTGAATTGTCTGTCATTCTGTAGAGGACTATTGCTCAACCTAGCATTGCCTCCTGAGCCCATCCTATCAAGTGGGGTACACAGATTGAAGCTGTCGGTTTTTATAATGGACATTTTTAAGATAGGAAATGTGTGATTGAGTTATTTCCGAGAGAACATTAAGTATTAGTACTAGAGACACCAAATTGTTTCACTGAACTTCAAATAAGAACTTCTCTGGCGTAAGGCTATATAGCAACTTCGCCTTCCTTGCCAACAGAATCAAAGAATTACAGTCTATAGGTTTACCTATGCAGAAGTTTTTGAGAATGTCAAATGCATGCTGACTGACATTAGGAGTGATACTGGAGAGAGAGTAGTGAATAAGTTTGATATTGCTTTGGCAACATATTCTGGCTATTCAACTTTTGCTAGTATTTGTTATGTATGGGATTGGATGGAGAAGACGACACTCCAGTGGACATCTCTTCAGGAGGAAGTGGGTATGATGTTATTTAGTTATTTTTTTCTTATAATTTGCATAAATAATGGTAAGTCTTTGAAGATATGTGGGGACGGTGGCAGATCGAATAGCTGCTATTGTTACGTTCACTTGTAACACTACCAGTTCTTATTAATGTCTTGTAAAGTAATGTCCACAGAAGTTATCACTTTACCTTGTTTCTTCTCAATAGCAGCAGCTGTGGAATCTTCTTCTGTGGCCTTCCTCTTACTAGATAAATAAATTTCTTCTGACTGTATTGTAATAATGTAAAGTGATAATGAATGTTAATACTTTGACATGTCCTATATTACACCTACATTTACTGTGCACAATGTAATCTTACAGGATCATATAAAATTCAGTTCAATTCAATTGTGTTGATAAGGCATTGTCTGCATGATATAAAATTTTTGTAGAAGGAAGCCTAATGGATGTAGGTTTTTCCTCCTACTTAATAAAACCACACTCCAAACTCTTAATAAATACTATATTGAATACTTTTTGATACAAATTCATACTTTTTTCTTCCCATAGAAGACAGAGTGATTCTATAAAATGTTCTATCATGGAGGCGTAAAAACAAGAGAAGTGATCAATAAAACAAAACTGTTAACAAATGAATATTAAAAAATTCAAATTACTGAGATAATATTGATTATGTACCACATGTAGAATAATCGTGTTAGGTTTATCTTCCTGTAAATCGTGAGAAAGAGAGAGATACAAGCAATAAAAAAAATACATTCTTTCAGGTACCCTAGTTTAGGTACACTACAGCTGCCCCCGTTCTATATACTGGCATTGTCCAAAGTTTACTAGATGACCGTATACAGTAGTGGTGCACTCTCTAGGTAGTTTAGAGTTTGTTTATTCATTGCTCAGAGCAGATATTATATTACAATTTCTATTTTGGGCCCTTGGCCTGGAGGAGGTCAATACCCTTTATTGTTTGGCCAGACTTAATAAGTTTTTAAAAAAAATTTTAGTTCTCCTTTGCGTCAGCTTTTTCTTTCTTTTTTAACTTTTACCCATTATTTAATATTCACTTTAAAAAATTCTTTTTTACAACATATTATTTACAATATTTAATATACATTTTTTTATTTTTCCTGTTCTACATGCCCTCTTTAGTTCAGTTGATATTTTCTTACATATTGTCATGACAGTGGCCGTATTGGGGAGGCCATGTTCATGGTAGAAAACCAACCTTATCACTTTTTGCGCTTAACACGGTTCAGGTTCGTCTTGCATCACTATCATCTAATTGTCTTTACATAATATACATGAAATATTACATAGAATTACAAGGTTATATACAAGAATCATAGGTTTTATATTAGAATTTAACTTCATCATTCTAAATATTCTTCAGCTGACATGTGTAAGTTTTTTGCACTTTTGAAATAGATGAAAATTAGCCTTATTTTTATTAATTTATATATCTTCCCATAATTAAAGGGTTCAGAAAAAGGGAACTGAAATATTCTGGTCAGAAAAAGGAAACTGAAATATTCTATTGTCCTTGCATCTTCTAACACAGACAAGACACTACTACACTCTGCATCATTTCTGTCTCTACATGAAAGAGATCTAATCTCTACAGGGAACTGTGGCATTTGAACGAAGGAAAAATATGGGTTTCTCTGCCCAAAATTCATCTGAAATTCATCATATCATAATCAAACAAACATTTAGTTTTATCCAGTATATTTATGTATACTTATTGTACTGTCTACATGTATTTGTGTTAACTATTAGACAGTTCTTCTTTAAATGTACATAGTCTCCCAGCTTAAGAAGTTCTATCATGTATGTTTTTACTCGTCCCCGCATACCTTGGTACAGAAGGCTGCTCCATTTCCACCTTGCATTCCTCATATTATTGTTTTCACTGGAGTTTGTTTCTTAATTCTTGTACTTACAGCATATTTTGTCAGTAATTTTGTTCAGGTACCATAATGATGTAAAGTTTTCATTCTGTTATTTACAGTTCTTACTATCATGTGCTATAACCAATGTACATATCCAGAGGTAGACATGTCCACTTGCACAATTCGCTGTTTAAAACACTATTTGATACTCACACTGTGTGTTTTGTGCCTCATAGTAAATTACTCGTTAACTCATTTGTTATGGTATTACATCTTTCCTTTACCTCATAAATTCATCCGCACTCTTTAATCTCCAAAAATTTTCACCATTCCCTAGAATATATTCTTATCACTATTTAAACTACCAAGTATGTAACTGCCCATGGGTCAGCTCGCATCACATTCATCCTTTAATCACTTGTACTGGCTCAGTACATGGGAGTATTCTCTTTTTATTTACTTTCACACTCAGCAGAGTTAAATTCTTAAAGTATTATCTTCTAAACCTTTTGTTAGTGATCACACGTTTTGTTGTTAATATGAGCACAAATATTGTTACTCTATTTTCCCTCTCAACTTACCTGAATATTTTGTTATCTAATGCATAGCATAAATAGGCTAGTAGTTACTCGTTTAACCATACAGTACTACTCAGGAGGATGTCGTTATCAGGAGAAAGGAAACTGGTGTTCTACGGATCGGAGCGTGGAATGTCAGATCCCTTAATCGGGCAGGTAGGTTAGAAAATTTAAAAAGGGAAGTGGATAGGTTAAAGTTAGATATATTAGGAATTAGTGAAGTTCGCTGGCAGGAGGAACAAGACTTTTGGTCAGGCGAATACAGGGTTATAAATACAAAATCAAATAGGGGTAATGCAGAAGTCTGTTTAATAATGAATAAAAAAATAGGAGTGCGGGTAAGCTACTACAAACAGCATAGTGAACGCATTATTGTGGACCAAATAGACACGGAGCCCACGCCTACTACAGTAGTCCAAGTTTATAAGCCAACTAGTTCTGCAGGTGACGAAGAAATTGAAGAAATGTATGATGAAATAAAAGAAATGATTCAGATATTGAAGGGAGACGAAAATTTAATAGTCATGGGTGACTGGAATATGGTAGTAGGAAAAGGGAGAGAAGGAAACGTAGTAGATGGATATAGATTGGGGCTAAGAAATGAGAGGTAGAATTTTGCACAGAGCACAACTTAATCATAGCTAACACTTGGTTCAAGAATCATAAAAGAAGGTTGTATACATGGAAGAAGCCTGGAGATACTGACAGGTTTCAGATAGATTATATAATGGTAAGACAGAGATTTAGGAACCAGGTTTTAAATTGTAAGACATTTCCAGGGGCAGATGTGGACTCTGGCCACAATCTGTTGGTATGAACTACAGGTTAAAACTGAAGAAACTGCAAAAAGGTGGGAATTTAAGGAAATGGGACCTGCATAAACTGACTAAAGCAGAGGTTGTACAGCGTTTCAGGGAGAGCATAAGGGAACAATTGACAGGAATGGGGGAAAGAAATACAGTAGAAGAAGAATGGGTAGCTTTGAGAGATGAAGTAATGAAGGCAGCAGAGGATCAAGTAGGTAAAGAGACAAGGGCTAGTAGAAATGCTTGGGTAACAGAAGAAATATTGAATTTAATTGATGAAAGGATAAAATATAAAAATGAAGTAAATGAACCAGGCAAAAAGGAATACAAACATCTAAAAAATGAGATTGACAGGAAGTGGAAAATGGCTAAGCAGGCATGGCTAGAGGACAAATGTAAGGATGTAGAGGCTTATCTCACTAGGGGTAAGATAGATAGTGCCTACAGGAAAATTAAAGATACCTTTGGAGAAAAGAGAACCACTTGTATGAATATCAAGAGCTCAGATGGAAACCCAGTACTAAGCAAAGAAGGGAAAGAAGAAAGGTGGAAGGAGTATATAGAGGGTCTATACAGGGGCGATGTTCTTGAGGACAATATTATGGAAATGGAAGAGGATCTAGATGAAGATGAAATGGGAGATATGATACTGCATGAAGAGTTTGACAGAGCACTGAAAGACCTAAGTCGAAACAGGGCCCCGGGAGTTGACAACATTCCATTAGAACTACTGACAGCCTTGGGAGAGCCAGTCCTGACAAAACTCTACCATCTGGTGAGCAAGATGTATGAGACAGGCGAAATTCCCTCAGACTTCAAGAAGAATATAATAATTCCAATCCCAAAGAAAGCAGGTGTTGACAGATGTGAAAATTACCGAATTATCACTTTAATAAGTCACAGCTGCAAAATACTAACACGAATTCTTTACAGACGAATGGAAAAGCTGGTAGAAGCCGACCTCTGGGAAGATCAGTTTGGATTCTGTATAAATGTTGGAACACGTGAGGCAATACTGACCCTACGACTTATCTTAGAAGAAAGATTAAGGAAAGGCAAACCTATGTTTCTAGCATTTGTAGACTTAGAGAAAGCTTTTGACAATGTTGACTGGAATACCCTCTTTCAAATTCTGAAGGTGGCAGGGGTAAAATACAGGGAGCGAAAGGCTATTTACAATTTGTACAGAAACCAGATGGCAGTTATAATAGTCGAGGGGCATGAAAGGGAAACAGTGGTTGGGAAGGGAGTGAGACAGGGTTGCAGCCTATCCCTGATGTTATTCAATCTGTACATTGAGCAAGCAGTAAAGGAAATGAAAGAAAAGTTCGGAGTAGGTATTAAAATCCATGGAGAAGAAATAAAGACTTTGAGGTTCGCCGATGACATTGTAATCCTGTCAGAGACAGCAAAGGACTTGGAAGAGCAGTTGAACGGAATGGACAGTGTCTTGAAGGGAGGGTATAAGACGAACATCAACAAAAGCAAAACGAGGATAATGCAATGTAGTTGAATGAAGTCGGGTGATGGTTCGGGAATTAGATTTGGAAACGAGACACATAAAGTAGTAAAGGAGTTTTGCTATTTGGGGAGCAAAATAGGATATAAAATGTAGACTGGCAATGGCAAGGAAAGTGTTTCTGAAGAAGAGAAATTTGTTAACATCGAGTATTGCTTTAAGTGTCAGGAAGTCATATCTGAAAGTATTTGTATGGAGTGTAGCCATGTATGGAAGTGAAACGTCGATGATAAGTAGTTTGGACAAGAATAGAATAGAAGCTTTCGAAATGTGGTGCTACAGAAGAATGCTGAAGATTAGATGGGTAGATCACATAACTAATGAGGAGGTATCGAATAGGATTGGGGAGAAGAGGAGTTTGTGGCACAACTTGACTAGAAGAAGTTATCGGTTGGTAGGACATGTTCTGAGGCATCAAGGGATCACAAATTTAGCACCGGAGGGCAGCGTGGAGGGTAAAAATCATAGAGGGAGACCAAGAGATGAATACACTAAGCAGATTCAGAAGGATGTAGGCTGCAGTAGGTACTGGGAGATGAAGAGGCTTGCACAGGATAGAGTAGCATGGAGAGCTGCATCAAACCAGTCTCAGGACTGAAGGCAAGCAGCGTTCATGGTGTGGAAGTTGCCTTTCCCAGAAGAATGCTACAGATGCTGTACGGGATGACTAAGAATCAATTTTCCTCTAGCATTGTAGAACGGTGTACTGATATTTACATAGATTTCTGTCCTTTAGATTTTCTTGTGCTAGTATTATTACTGATCCAAATCTGTATTCCATGTAGTTTTAATGCAGTGTGTGAAAAATAAATATCCCCGACCGTGCACAGCATCACCAGTGATTCATAAGTTGCACTACAGAAGGTTCAGTATAACTTTATAGAACACCCTGTAGTTGCTTGTTGTGTCATGGGGTAGAGAGAGTGGGGACTAACCAGCCCACTCTTCAATTTGCAGACCTACGAAGGTGGGAAATGCACGGTCACAATCTGGCGACTAACCTTCCCTCATGCTTCTACCCTCCACCACCCTCCCACTCACCTTGTTAACCCTCCGAACACAATTTATCCCTTAATACAGCTCTACTGTATGTAGATGTGGTATGCACACTTCATGTTTATTCTTAACCCACTTCATTTAACAAGACGCAGTAATTCTATACCATTAAAACAGTAGCTTTAATGACCTGTGGTTTTTCCATGCCCTGCAATATGAAAACTAATAGTCCTAGGGAGGAAATGAATTTGATCTTATTTGTAGGAAATGCAAAATAGTTTAATTTTGTTCTGGGAAACATTTTCACTAGAAGCTGCAGGTTTTGAGTTAAAAAAAAAAAAATTAAAAAGTTACCTTTAAACTGCCAGTCCCTGTTAAATATTCTGAATTCATGAAAATCCCTTCATAATTTAGTGGAAAAGCAACTTTCCATGCCTGCAGGATATGTGGACATCATCAAATTTCTGGTGGTGTGCTGCAGGTAGTTTGTCCTCCATGTTCAAATTCAGCCTCTGGGTGGCAGTTTGCACAGTATGGTGAAATGTTGATTTATTGGTGGCATAATGTCGTTGAAGAGAACTTTGAAGTTATGAATGTGAGTTCTTGAGAAAACAGTATGTTGTTCAAATGTTACCTTTTTTTTTTAACTGATTAGAATTAATGGGTGTAAGGTCCTTGTTTAATAATGCAAATAAGTGTGACATGAATAAATATAATGTAACTGATCAGTATACTTTCATTTGCAACATAAAGTAATTAAATAAGACAAAAATAAAGAACATATGGTACTTCAAAAGTAAGCTGTCAAAAACTAATACCAATATTCGCAAAAATGCCAAAATTTGCAGAAAATAACACTGAACACGGCAGAAATAACATCAAACTTGGTCAAAAATGAAACAATTATTTTCTGTCCTTATTCCTTTGTAATGGGTAGTTCAGCAAGGAGGCCACCCCTTACGATATGGACATTTATCCTGTTGCAAGATGCCTGTCCCCTCCCTCCCCAATCTGCAAGCATGATGCTGTGCATCTAATGAGTAGTCATTTGCCTGGGCGACATCATATCGAGACGCGACCAACAACCTGGTGTAAAAAGGATCGCGATTCATCCAACTAGGTGACATGTTTCCATTGATCCACAGTCCAGTCTCAATGATCCCATGCCCACTGCAATTGTACTTGACAATTTTTTGGGTCTCATGTTCAACAATGTGCACTGAGCAGTGTGCTCCAAAACACTTGTGTCTGCACCAGCATTGTCTTCTGTCATCAGACCTGTCAGACTTCCATGTATCCTGCTTTACAGAACAAGTAAGTCTGCAACCCCCTTTTAAGACATGGACATCTGTCACCTTGTCATTACTTACGGTTTTATTGTCTTTCAGCCATTTCCTATAGATGCGCATGAGAGTAGCACATGAACAGCCAACCAGCTTGGCTGTTACCGAGATGCTCATTCCTGAGTACAGGTCAATAACACACTGCTCTTTGTCAGAGCCACTAATGTCAGTCGGTTTCCCCATTTGTGGCCCACATTGATGCTGAAATAATTCCTCATTTGTCTCTGCTCTGCTCATCTACTTCCCTTACTGCACCACATACCCACAATTCCACCAGGCAGCAATTAGTCTTTTGGTGGACAGTATTCATAATGTTTTGGATCAGTGTGTCTGGGTTATGCCTATGTGTAACTGTCATTGAAAATGCTTTGAAAATAAGAAGAATGAAGTACATCTAACAACCAAACAAATAGCCTATTATTTAATTGCTGAGGTGGAAGTTATACGGTAGAAAGAGACTGATAATCAGTGCTCTGTCAAGGGAACTATGGAAGGTATGTAAAATGATGATGATCAAAAAGTGTCCATTTTTACACTGAGTCATATTTTCCAATCTACCTCATTACCTCTGTATAGTTTATGGATGTGTTTGGATTCGTGTAGTGTGTCCTCTTTCAAAGGATATTTTTATCTCCCTATATGCTCTATATTTAAGACTTGCTTATTCTTGTTTGTTCCAGGTATGAGGAGGTAAATGATGGTCTCTTCAGGCTTGTTTTAAGTCGTAACAATGATGTAAGTAAATGAAATCTGATTTTTTGACTACCAACATGTAGTATTTTTGTATGGTTGAATGAAATGCTTTTACAGTTATGAGTGATGACAAACCATATTTTGGAAGATCTAGAATTCTAGCTACTAGGTATGTTGCTGAAGATCTATCCATGTTGCTTAATTTCACTTGAAAGCTTGTGACCTCAAAGCATTAATCGCTGATAGATATGGTGTAGCATGTTCCGATTGTAAAAACTACTACTGTCTTGCATGTATAACTTCACCACCTTACAATATCAGTTTTTTCAATATAATGAAGGAATTTTTTTGTATATCATAATGTTTATTAGGCAAGTAGTGGTAAGCTGTAACACATTATGTATGCATTAATGTTTTTGAGCATGCATATCTGCAAAGTAGCTGATTGTTGTTGCATCAACTATGGTACTGAAAGTCAAGTTGTCAGTGGAAATGAATTTGATCCACTGTGCCACATAAAAGCATTCATTGTTTGGCTGGCTTTTACTACTACCGTCAATTGTGATAACGCTGAATTTTGGCCTTATGTCTGTCAAAAAGTTGTAGAAACGATGTATTTATTGTAATGGTGATGAATGCTTTCATGTGATACAGGAGAAAGGTGCTACTTTGTTGTGGCATGCCCTGTAATGCTGTTATTTTTAATTTGGTAGTTCTACATTATAGTTGCATGTGGTAATTATCTGGCATGGATGAAGCAGGTAATGCCCAGCCATCATAATTCTGCACCAACAGAAATAATTTTGTATTTAATTGTACTCTTTCATTTCACAAATGTTAATAACAAATTGTGTGGCTTCATTGCATATACAGTTGCAAAGTTTGTCAATCTGTCAACAAAAGTAACTGTTAAATGTTGTAAATAGTAGCTATACATTATGTACTGGTTGATATTGTTGCTGTATGCTCAGTAAGGAGAAACAACTACTATGCAAGAGCTACTGTTGAGTTTGTCAAGACTTTTATGTTGTGAAACTGTCATGCAGGTTTGTGCTTTTCTTCTAGGAAATCCGTCCAATGACTTACGCACTGACATACTTCATAATTCATTTTTTGTATGGAAGTAAAAGTTGTATTGGTACTCTTCTTCATATTGTAGTGTCCCACATAAATGCAGTGTAGATACAGTGGGCTAGGTTTTATGACAGAATATTTAAATATTTACCAAGACATTTTTGTCAAGAAATATTTGTAGTAGTACCTCTCATACTGCAATCAGAGACCAAGGGTCAACTGGTTAACAGTCATGTGAATGGTATTTTTGAATGTGTGTGGTTTAGTTTCATAATTGTCCAGTATTTGCTACAGATTGATTGTATGATGTGGCAACTGTCTTTACAGCGGCACACAATAAACCAATATCTCAGGCAGTCAAACATGAGACTGTTACATACTAAGTGACAAAAATTTCACTCTGCATCAGGAACTACAGCATCTTTAAATGTCTCATATTAATTGCAGTAGACACCTAGTATACATATGTGATTCACACGTCAGAACAATAGAAGCTGTACTGGAAAGATGAGAGATTTGCCCAAAAATTTGTCAAAAGAAAGACCTTCAAAGTAATAAGTTTTTCAGGATCTTTTGTCTTAATGAAAACATTGATTAGTAATCACCAGGTTTAAAAGGTATTTGAAGATCTTGTGTGAGAGACGTTTATTATCTGTTCTCAGTGTTCAATTAAGCAAGTATTAATGATAGCAATATGAGTGCTTTTAGGCTCACAATGTGTCTGCAGTAATTAACCTTACATATTATTTAAATTAAAAACAAATATTCAAAATGCTGCGGCCAAGAAAGTAAAAGTAAATACCTGTGATGCATATGAAAGAGAGAGAGAGGCAGACAGGAGCCTAACTTGGAAGAAGGAGATAGGCTAATATGAACATGTTAATAGCTTTTATGTATGGTAATTGACATGAAGAAGATCTGGTTCCAGTGTTTGAAGGGGGAGAGATGCATAATTGAGGGAGGAGTATCAACATTGTGTGTATACATGGTCGACAGAGTTAATGAATAAGTAAATTTTAACTTAAAGCAAGTCCTGAAAGATGGTCAGTTGCTCGTCACTTGTGGAGTTATGAAGGTTTGGAACCTGGATGAGCAACAAAATGATGCATTGGAGGGGGGAGGGGGGGGCGGTAGAGAGGGAGTGTGCAGATATTTTCTGTAGATAGTACTACATGTCAGTGAGAGCAAAAAATTGTTTCATTGCTGACATATACATTTGTAAGACTACAGATGTAAATTGTGCATTCAGATATTTTATGTAAAGACCTTTAAATTTAGTTAGGTAAGTTCGCAGGAAAGGATAATACTTTGTGGAATGAGCTCGTAATAAATGTGTGAATATGGTATGACACCATAGGTGTTGACTGAAAATTGCAGCACTAATGACAATAAATTAAAAACACATCATTAACTGTGTACTTCAAATGATGTAGAAAGATCACTGTGTGCATTCCGTGAGTTAGTGTATGAGGAACCAACTGTCTCTCTGTAACTGCATATGTCATGTGCGCGTGAACAGTTGAAAATTAGACACCTATCATATGCCAGCATTCAGATAAATATTGACAGAAACAACCTTCATTTTGATCAACTATGTGCAATGGAAACATTATTTTGCATGTTTGTGTTACCAAAGATGACTTGATAGCTTTGGTAGTAGTACTACTACCCATTTTATCATCTTTTTTTCTTCCAACCATACTGAAAATGTTATACAGATTGCATGTTTCACAGGAAATTGTACCAACATTTCCTTCTGCCCCAACATTTTATCGCAAATAGTGATGCCAAGATTTGAAGGCTATGCTTGGCTTAGCTTTTGCAGCATGTTTCTATTTGTTCTCTACTTCTTCTTCTTCTGCTTGTGCTGCACCTCCCCCTCGCCTGGTACCTCACCAAAGCAGAAGCTGGCAGCTGAGAAAATTATAATGCGATGTTCCTCCTTCCACTTTTTCCCCACTATTGCAGTACTCTGTGCGTGCCATCAGTCAAGAGCAGAAAATTGTCTAATGTAATCGTTAATAGTGCTAGAAGAAAGATTACTGTCCTCCTGAGTGACAGGGATAGCCAAAGAACATTTTCAGCCTTTCAGGTACTACAGTCTGCAAAAAGGATATAATGAAAATAATTGAAGTATGGTAGCAACATCGAGATACATAGTGGTCATGTAAATGATCCGGTGTGCCTAATTTTGACCTTCTTTACTATTTTGTTCTTTCCTTCCTATATGGATATCCTGTAGTGATGTGAAATAGATATTTTGTGCAGTGAGCTTTCCACTTACCATGAAGTGCTGTAACGGGGCTTTTTCTTACACATATAACGTGTGTAAGGAAACTGTGTAAAAGCCAAATTAAAGTTTTTTAGTGTGATAAAACTGAGAGTTCTATATTCAGAGTGTGTGTTGTAGCAATGAACAATGTTGTCAAAGTGACTCAGTTACAAACAAATGTCAAGGTTGAACTTAATTTGCATTTACAGTTCTAAGTGTTCTCAGTAGTGATTTATGTGCTTTTACATGTTCTTGTTCATATGTTTGAGATAATTCTCATTAACAGTTTCCGTTTGTGATGTTCTGAGAGCAGTGCCATGTCTAAATGATCAGGAGAATTAACAACAGCTGATGAACAGCTAAATTGTAGACTGTCAACTTGTTTGAAGTGCCCTCCCCCATGGGGAGAAAAAATGAACTAAATTTAGGATCTTGGAATTATGTACAGATGACTAAGTTACATAGATTGTAGAGGTGATATTCTCACGTTGTATAGTTATTTGTGGGACTTTTACTAACATAAGACAAGTATAGGAAATTAATTATGCTGGAGGCGGTAGATGCATGTGCATATAGATTTAGACCTGGTGATTGTCTTTGCTTTACCAGAGAAAAAAGCAATGTAAATTGTTTGTGATCTCTCTCTCTCTTTTTTTTCCTGGGGGGGTTGGCTGAAGGTTTCTTGATTTACAAGATATAGTGATCTCTTTCTTTGGGGGGGGGGGGGGGGGGCGGCGGCATTCACCAAACGTAATTTGCAACCAAAATTTGTGCACATTGCTGCTATGTAATGTTATTGTCGTTATATTTATTTGGAAGTGATTTGCCACAGTAAGAGAATTTGAGGCAAGGGGGGAGAAGGTGACTACCAGAAAATATTTTGCTAATTTTAACTCAGTGCATTGCTCCTGGTAATTTACTGTCCGTTTTTTTAAATGATTTCAAACAACAGTAACTATAGTATGAAACCAATAGCATAACATTTTAAATATTATCATTTCTTTGATGAAAATTAGTGTTTGTGATTTAGCTAGCTCATTACACTGCCACGTGTATATATCCTGTCTAGTAATGAGTGAAAATACAGTTTTTATGTCTTATTCAGACTAATTTTAGAGAAACTATTTTCCTGGGTCTCCTTTCCACAGTGTAGAAAGCTGCTTCTGTATAGAAAATATAACTTCATGGATATATTTCTTGTTACAGTTTTTTATGCACTGAAGAATTCTTTGTTGGTTTGTTAAGTTACAATTTTCAAGCAATATTTTCCATTATTTGCTCAGAGTACTTAGCTGTGGAGATATAGTTAATGTAAGTGGACCTGGTTTGAGTGTCTGCCAGAGAGTATTACTTTGAGAGCGATGTGGTCAAGTAAAGGATGCTGTAAACCAACTGTTTAAATTGCTTTTGAAGAGAGTGACCCTAAGAAGAGTTTTTGGTGGTTGTTTCTTAACTGGTATTTGGTATTCCAGAGGATATGAATGGAATTCTCATTTGACACAGATTGGGTAATTTTGTTGATAGATTGAAAAGTATGCAAACCAGTATATTAATAGACTGGCAGAATTAGGTGTATTGGAGGGCAAGTAGTCCATATAAAAAGTTAAAATCCTGTTAAATCATGGTATATACAGAATAATAGACCTAATTTAGAGATATAATTAAAGAGATTGCTAGTTTCATTATGAAAGTATAATAGAAGTTGTATTAGATTATGTAGCTGGCAACACATTTTGTTTTTGCTATCTATAAGATGGCAGTTTCTTCTGTCCATTATTATCAGTCATATTGAAAAACAGGAAGCTGTAAAAATTCACTAAATCTTACACTGAAAAGTAAGAGTACGAGAGAGAGAGAGAGAGAGAGAGAGAGAGAGAGAGAGAGAGAGAGAGAGAGCACTCCGTGCATGTGTGTGTGCGTGCGTGTGCGGATGTGTGGGCATGTGCATGTGGATGTGCGTGCATTTTTAGGTGGCCTTTCTTCATGTCTTATGCAAATGGTCATTACAGTATATCAGTGTAAGAAAAGAGAATTTGTGAAAATATCTAAAACGCCTCGTTGTCCTAACATTTATGAAGTTTTCGGCAAATAACGTTGTTAACTGCAGTAAAAAAAAATAGGCATGATTTAACATTAATCTTGGAAAGTAAATGTAAGTTTCTCAAGTTGCGTGTAAGGAATTACAGCCAGTCTATATTCGTCAATGTCCAGATCTATCCATTAAAAATATATATATTTAAGAGGAGATAGTGACAGCTGATGTATCATATTGTTGAATGAAGCAACACTGCAGTGCATGTTTTTTGTTGTGTACTCGCTTGATTGTGCTAATATTATCTTATTTGTGAACATTTTTACTGGTTACTAATTGTGTTCTTGTTGTTGTCTGAAGATATTGCAAGTTCTTATCAGTCAGTTCTCTCCCTTCATTTCACTGTATATACTCTTTGAAACAAGTTAAACCAGAAAGAAGCATATGTCTATATAGATTGTAAAAGAGAAGAGGGTTTATGCTTTGGTTTTGTGGATAGTAGGACAGTATTTTCATGTAATGTTCAGAAGCACCTTCTAGTCAAAGACAAGTAATGTTTTGTATAAAATCAGTCTGTACTGAATAATACTGTTGACCCTGCCAGCCATCTTCATGTTGATGGCACTACATGAAGTCATTTGTGTTGTATAATGTTTACTGACAATATTAGCTGGCTTTTTCATATAGAAGCTGGTTTTTGGATTATGTTGTATGAAACTGCTGCAGTAAATATTGTTTGTCTCTCAATAGTTGTTCATTTTTAAACTTTTTTTAAAATTAATAACAACATTATTCAGAGAAGAACACTGTATGTAAAGGTTTTATATATATTTATTTCTAAATCAGAATATGCACTAAAACATCCACTTTTGTACTAATAAAAAGAAATATGACTGGGTGAACTGCTGGACTGGCATTTTATTGTCAGTTAGGATTGGCCATTCAGGTTTTGAGAAGAAACTAAATCTTGGGATTATAACAGAAATGGAGAATAATGGCTGCTGCAAGACCTGAGTAACTTTTGTAAATCATGTGAAACTTAATACGTCCAGAAGTCTTAAGGTTTAGAAGATCATTGTAAATTTTGTAGTAACTGTTTGATATTTGAACTTTCTATGATTAGTCCCAATTTATTGAAACTTAATCACATGTAATTTTTTATTTAAACTTATTTTTGTATTATTGGCCTTATGCCTTTTTAACTTTTGTAGTATTTACAA
This sequence comes from Schistocerca nitens, assembly GCF_023898315.1. Classification (NCBI taxonomy): domain Eukaryota; kingdom Metazoa; phylum Arthropoda; class Insecta; order Orthoptera; family Acrididae; genus Schistocerca; species Schistocerca nitens. The sequence goes on along the minus strand of NC_064616.1, from coordinate 600,792,706 downwards.
TTTTTATTGATATTATAATATTTGTTATACACATGTAGTTCTCTTTGCCTCTTAGATAAAATGCCAAAAAAATTTAGTGTGAGACATTTTCAGAGTTATTCATGAATACTAGGCTGCTTCTTTGAATAGATTTTGAAATGATATTATTTTCATAATTTTGTGCCAATTATTTTATGTTTGCTCAGTGCTGGTAATAAATGATACATGACATGTCAATGACATGTTGTGTGGACATGAATTGTCATAACTGCATCATGTAATACTGTGCAGAATGTATAATCAAATCTAGGTGTACAGTGGCTGATTTGCCGGGAGCTGTGACACCTTGGTGTAGCGTATTTATCATATTATTTGCTTAGTTTATAATAAAATTTAGACAGTTGCATTTTTAAATCATACCAAGCACTACAGTTGCTGTAGATATTATTGAAAGTGGTGTCTGTCTGCATTTACATCCTTATGCAGAAGACTAGTCAATATATCACAGCTCACATTTTAAGTTTATCCCTCACCCCATAGCAAAAATTGTTTATGCTATTGTACAATGCCCTGCTAAAAGTTTTAAAACCCACTAAAGCATGTCAGTGGAAGAATTACTGGAAAGATCAGATGAAAGTGGATGCAGGTGGGCACCATTTTGAAACACTATGCATGACAGAGGTTAGTATTTGTTAAGTTATAAAAGGTATTGTGGTATGTAGTTATACCTGTAACTGTTGTGAGTTTAAATACACAAAGCAAAGTACAGTGTATCCAGTCACTTTTTTATTGTGTACCTAATAGTGGAAATCATACCTGCGGCATTAATCATATCATGCTCTTGACAAAAGTATTTTTAAAAATTCCCTGTGTTTTGATAGGAATTGTATAGTTATAGAAACTGCGGGTTGGCTCTCACCGTACAGATGAATTCATGAGTGATGAACAGAGCATGCTTGGTCTGTGGATATTTTAATTTTCAAATTAATCCATTCTTTTTCAGAAGCTGATTTGAGTGACCAATAAGCCATGCAGACATGCTCTCCCATGTCAACAGAATAGACTGAAAATTTATAGTTATTGATTAAGTGGAGAGCGAGTAAAAAGAAATATTAGGTGATGTGTTTTATTTTAATCTATTAGCCTTCTATGAATTTCAAGTTTTAGTTGTTTGTAAAAAGGACATTTTAACACATGTGCTATGTATAATACTACTAAAACTGTTCTTGGTCCCAGTATATCCCAATATTTGGAATGGAATAACTATTTAGCAAGAATAAATTAAATTTACTTTGTGATGCAAAAAGAGACAGCCAGAGTTGCAACTAAAGTTGATGTTCATTTAGTCAGTGACTGATTTCAGACTACACCCAACCAATGTTTGCCAAGTAAAATGTCCGCCCAAAATACCCATAAACAAATGGATACCTATGTGTATGGCCCCAGGTAATGTTCTTTAAAGGCATTAATTGGGACCATATGTATATGTACCCACTTAGTTTACTGCAATTCTGGATGGGCATTTCACATGGCAAAACTTGGTGATTTGAGAATGGGCATAGCCTGAAACTTGTCACTGGCTAAATAAACATCCATTTTAGTTGCAAATATGGCTCTCTCATTTTACACTACAATGTAAATATGAGTTGCTGTCCCACCATACCCATCATGCAGAAGTTAGCATGTAAATTTACTTTATTCAAGGAGAAAAGTTAGTTCTCCAATTGCTCAAACTATGTTACCAGTTTGCCAGAGAAGTCATTCTTCTGCCCCTTTTATAAACTTCTGACTGGACCAGACTTAAACTCAGTTATGTACTTCATTATACAGTTTTTACAATTCTATTTTTACATGCTATTAAAAACATTTGAAAGCCAAAGTGTGGGAGATGGTATTATGAAGGGCTGGTGTTTGATGATTTCCTAGCCTAATCTGTGAAGTCTTTATCTCTCTTTGGTTTTGAAATGTCTGGGTGGACATTATCTATGTAAGTGGTAATGCCACTTGACTGCATTTCAGTCTCTCTCTTTAATTCTGCGTGTTCCTTGTCATGGTCACCATTTTTTAAATCTTAGTGGGAGGTGCTATGGTTCGATTAGTAGCCTGAAGACTTGTCTGAAAAAGGGATTATGTGCCTCGAACTCTTTTTGGTAGTGAGCACTCCTTCATTTAACTGCCATAAATATTGAGGAGTTGAACAAAAATAACACAGTAGTTCATGGACCTTAGGAGATTGTGGAGTGTGTAGCTCATGTAAAGTACCAATAGAAGACAAGAGTAATGAACTTGGATTTGCAGTTTCCTGTTATATGTCAGCTTGCACTGCTGGAATGTAAATCATAACTAAAAAGAGAACTTAAGTCACATTAAAATAAAATTTAAAATAGCTGTTTCTTTTTGAAAATTTTCAGACTGATTGTTAAATTTAGTTTCTGTTACTACAGTAATAAGTTTATTATTGGTATTAAATCAAAATGGAGTAATTCCTCGGTTGATTGTTAAATTTGTAAACTTAATACTTCCATAAATAACTCGGAGCTGTGAATAATGAGATTATTATGCAGAAAATAAAGGGCTGGAGGGGTGAATTTAATTTCAAATTATATTTACCATCTAAGTCCCCTCTGATGGTTATGGCATTACTATTAGTTATTCATCTGCCATGCTTAGGATTTTCCATCCACTCCTGTCTTCATAATATCAGTACAAGAAAATGTGGATGCTCTGTTATACTATTATTTTTCAGTAATGATTTATTACATAAAGTATCTGGTCACATTCCTGAGGACTAATTTACTCCACAGTTTTCTTCATTATGATCTACTTCTCTCAATTAGAATAATCTACAGCTTTTAATTACCATAAAGGTAATGGGCGTGATGACGTGTTGCATGTTGGGTATTTGCAGTATTCCCAGTTCTTACAAACTTCGCATATGTTGATCATTCACTATTTAAATAACACCAAATGCTCTTTGGGGAGCAGGAATGGAAATTTTCATGCATGGGGTAGGTAGAAAGTCATTATTAGCTATTAAATCTAAAAGAAAGGCAAACTGTCCACAAATTTCCAGGCAGAACTCTAGGTAGTTAACAGTACAACATCAAACATCCAACATTCAAAAAATCCTCCGCAACTCTATTTGTTAAATCATAAGCAGTATTCATTTTGTATGTGAACACTCTTTTGTGTAGCACATTCTTCATATCTGTTCTGTGGAAACTTTTTGATTTACATCTCTTGATTTCTTGACAGATTCTGATGTTATTTTCCTAAACATCTTGAAACTCTATAACAGTTCAAAGCCAAACAGATGAGTCTACACCTTGGAGTGGTATGTTAGTGAATGTATCACTTTTCAGTAACAGGCAGCATCCAGTATTGGGAAATACGAATGCACTTTGTGGTAACAGAAATATGCAGAATTTCTGTGAAAGGTGGACATTAGTGAAAGCTGTAAAACTATGCATTCAGAACAGAACTATAAATATTGTTTTCTGTTAGTAGGGCACAAGTTGTCATACTACCCTCCATACTCTTTTAAAAATTTTGAATTTTTTATTATAGCATCCAAAAGGTGAATATATTTTCAAATACTTGCAGGTCCTTAAATTATATCATTGTATCTCTACCCGTACACATAACAAAATGACACTAATTTCGTAACTGCCTCTACTCTTATCTTGATGTCTTTCTCAGAGGTGGCAAGTGGAATGTAGGTATGCATTATTTGTATGATTTGTCTTTCATGACATGTTACATGTGTATAACAGCATACTAAACTTTGATTTTTTTAACATATTGTCACAGTGTTTCACTGAGGTGGTACCCACCTTTGTACACAACAGTATTTCTGTGAAATTTCTATATAATTTGCCAGCAGACAGAAACTTAAGGCTAATTCCTTTTAATTAAATAAAACATCTGCTTTTAGCATTGGTACACGTTGTTGCGATAATGACAAATAGTTGTGTGGAAAGTCTAAATGTGTTCGTGTTTCTCGTATGCACAAAATCAGGTATTGTTATGTGCATTATTTCAGAATTTAAAGTTAATGATGTGAATGTATATAATCGTATATTTCATGATAAGTTGGGTAAACTGTACTGTCTAAATATTTTTAATTGGTTCTTACTTTGCCGTCAAAGTTTATTGATAAATCACTTGTATCTGCAAGTGGTTACAAAATTACGCAGTATTATTTGCACATTGCAACAATGCATTTATATTTATTGTTTGGAAACAAAATGGTTAACACAGCCCGAGAGACCTAGTTGCTAAGGGTGCTTCTGTATTTATAGTATTTAATTGATGTGAAAGGTGTTTCATCTTCAGCAACTGCAGTAAGTTATGAAATAGTAGGCAAATTCTTCAAAAAAAATTGTAAAATAAAGCAACATTGAAATATTAGTGTATGGTATTTATATTATATAAATAAGATATGGAAGTAATGTTACCATTTTGGTGCTAGTGAAATTATGAATTAGTTACTTTAATAGCTTAATATGAAGAGAGGGCATTCAGTGTACATGTACATGTTCATCTATTACAGTGTTTTTTTATATCCTTAATATGTTAGGGTAATATAAGCAGCAATATTATGAATCTATTGTGTGTGATTGTTATTCTGCATTAACAGATGCTAGAGTGGGTCATATATATAATAAAGCTTTGAAGTGAAAATTGTTATACAGTGATGGCCTGGGAGATACTTCATTTTAGACCAACTGGCAGGTGCAAATCATAAGTTGTCATATATGACTGTTTTATATGTTTATCAAATAAAATATGATTTTTTATTTCACCTATTTTTTTTTAAGAAATGGATACCCTTCCACAAAAAGTATGTGTGTAGAAGTAACTATTACTGTTTGAGTAATTGCATATTTAAAACATTTGGATTAAAACATTCCAGATATATAAAAAAAAGACTGAATTGTGAAATACTCGTTCATAGAGTATTTCCCATTTACAGATTATTTGGAAAGGAGTGAAGGAAAGGAGAAAATACACAAAGCTAGTCAGCCAAGAATCATTTATAATCAGGGATGCATGGGTTTCTAAATGAATGACATACACGCAGGATTAGTAGGAAAGCTCAGCGTTGTACTTTATCGCCACTTGTAATTAATAAACCAGAGTGTGATATTAATAGCAGGCATACCTCCACCATTCCGCAACTCATTATTAGACCTTTGGTTTATTTATGGTAATGTTATGAATTCTTCCACATAATTAATGAACCGTTTTCTGTAACATGTAAAATTTAGGTAGTATTTTTTCTTGCACAATTTTTATAATTACCTGCTGTAATCTGTTATTTCCAGAAATCATTGTTAAAAATATCTATTTTATTGTATAATTTAATATATGTCAATGTAATTTTTGACAACAAAGACAGTGATCATATTCTGCAATTGTGTGACATAGTCATTCAGTTTCTATCACTTTCACAAGCATTTTTATTGTTAATTAACCATTGTCACATCTGTACAATAAAGGAGTAATATGAAATTATGTATACTATCAAATCTAAGTCATCAGTTACTACCAAGCAAAGTGGTAAGACACTAGACATATATTAGGGATAGTAGTATAAATCCTGGTTTGGCCACCCAGATTTAGGCTTTCAATGGTTTTCTCGAATTATTCAAGGAAAATTTCAGGTTCCTATGAAAAAGACAGTCATTTTCCTATCCTAGCGTACCTCAGTCTGTGCTTGTGCTCTTTCTGTGATGATCTTGTCATTAACGGCATGTTACATCATAGTCTGCCTTCCTTCTTCAATAATTATTTTTGCAAAATGCGCGAATGAGGTTCTTCAGTAATGTTGTATCATAAGTATGAGACAGCCAGCTAACAGGTATGGACTGATGTACAGGTATGTCAAAAGGTAGGTTTTATACAGCAAAGAATTTTTAATTGTTCCTTGCTTTAGTTTTTTGTTGCAAGAATAGTTGTTGAGTGATATTTGTTGTAACTGATATTAGATTGAGGTTGAAGTGTATTAATCTGGATATAGCTATTAGTATTTAAAACTGGACATAAAAAGTGATTACTGCAATCAAGAATATCAATACATTTCATAAGGAGTTGGAAAAAAAACAGTGTCACATCTCATCTTGCTGCATTACTTATAACAAATTTATTTGTCTTGGGGGAGGGGGGGGGGAAGAAAAGAAAAGAAAAGAAAAAACTACATTGCCCTTGTGTGAAATATTCTCCAATTTCAGCAAAAGATAGTACAAACAAAGAAAAAGCATGTTTGATGTTAATCATATAGTACACCTAATCTTCAGTTTTAGTGGAGAAACAAAGCAAACAGCAAATGTCAGCACTAACTTGCAGGTTGCATTTGATGGAGAGAGAAAAGAAGGTGCAATAGATACACATTCCAAAAATAGGGTCTGATTTTCCTGTGTTCGTATATTTTGCTGCAACTTTACCACATTTTTCTTTCTTTTCTGTGTTACACATTTATGGTGTTCAGCCATTTCAAAGCACTCACATCGGGAAGAGAGATGGTGAAAATTCCCATTCATATGGCATCAGATGTCCCTATCATGCACACTGATTAATCATATCTGGCATGGTTGTGGCTTTTCAGTTGCACTGGTATATGAGACAACATTACTTTTGGGATAGGCAGCCAGGTTTAAATGGATCAGAATACTCGTACAATGGAACACAACCTGTTAATTATCTGAAACGAGAGAAATTGAGAAGCATAAGTTACTGCTTTAGATTGCAATCATTGTTACTACATATTCTTCTAGATGAGAGGCTGTCATGAGTTTACACAGGATGAGGGCGCAATGTGTACAGAGCGATGACAATCACAATTTCAAGGATAAAATTCACCATTGTTAGTCAGGCACAAATTAGTTACTTAGTTAATGTTACACAAAATGTTTGCTCAATTTCTATAGAAATATGAGTAAAATCATTTGACAGACTATGTATAGCTGATCTGTTTGTGTGTATGACTGCACTATACAAAATACTAATTAGAAGAATGGCTTGAATTTCATAAAAAATGACATGTTAATCATCAGTACACATTACAAGAGAAACAAAGATTTAACAACATAGAAAACATATTTTACCAGTGCTTAATTTAATATTCATCTATGGAATAGGAGTTGTCCAAAAGAAATGATTTCAGGTTAGAGTTAAAATTTGCCTGGCTACTTGTCAGATATTTTGTATTATTGGGCTAATGGTCAATTTGTGGATACATACTGAACTCCTTTCTGAACCACTGACAACTTTATTAATGAGTAACAAAAGCTGTTTGCTTCCAGGATCATCACTGTGGAAATTACTAATGTACAGGGTGACTCTCTTAACAGTCATCAGGTGCATTTTCTATGGTTTTTCAGAAGATACTTTCAATCTCATTTTTGCAGTTGGTATATGAAGCTGGCCCAGACAGATATTGCGCATCACATTTCATCCATACCTAGTGTCAACAGAAAGCATTCGATTATATCCAGTTACAAACAAAATTATTTTCAAAGCTAATTTCTACTTGCCCATTTGATAGAGCAGTTCCAAATTAGTCTAGTGTAATACTTGCTTTAGCAGTATGTTTTAATAGCGACAGTAAAACACTAAGAATAATGAGTAGTTCAGCAGTGGCTGAGTAGCAGTGCTGCATGGTGGTAGCAGACATCACGGGCCAGGGCAGCATGTGAGGTAAGTCAGGCAATGAAGATGTGGCAAAGAAAAGGTTTCTCTGTCTCTTTTAACACATATCTCTTAGTACAAAATCATTCTACACTAATTGAGAACCACTCTATTGAATGGGCATGCAAAATTCCACTTTAAAAACCATTTTGTTTGTAATGGGAAAGAAGCCAACACTTTTTGTTGACCTTGGGCACTGCATGAATGGTGTGATAAGCAATATTTGTTGAGGCAGAATCCATCTACACCTTGCAAGAGTGAAAATGCAAATACATGCTGAAACACCATAGTAAATGCAACTGATGTCTCGTAGGAGAGAGACCCTTCATATAGTGAAGGGAAATGAACAAGGTGACAGTGGCTGAACACAACATATTATCCTGACTGCTCACATTTGTGAAATTGCTACTTCCTTCCTAAGTGATGAGTGACCTCAGAAAAAGCCGGCCGAAGTGGCCGTGCGGTTAAAGGCGCTGCAGTCTGGAACCGCAAGACCGCTACAGTCGCAGGTTCGAATCCTGCCTCGGGCATGGATGTTTGTGATGTCCTTAGGTTAGTTAGGTTTAACTAGTTCTAAGTTCTAGGGGACTAATGACCTCAGCAGTTGAGTCCCATAGTGCTCAGAGCCATTTTTTTGACCTCAGAAAATTATACCATAATACATGAAAGCTTGAAAAAATTCAAAGTGTGTTAATCTGTTGATTTGTTTGTTTCTCAAACTAACAGTTATGCTGAGAGCCAAAAGTCCTTATCTTGGATATTTGGGAAGCTCTGTAATGTGTTCCTCTCATTTCATATATTAATCAGTATGTAAGCTCCAAAAGTATGAACATTCTATCATATCCACTGACTCCTGCTCATTTGCTGCATTAATAGTTGTTACTGTGCTATTTAGTTTGATCTGAATAATAAGATAAGAATCCGTTTGTACAGATCAACTTATTGATTCTCAGAAAAACATAATGACATTTTCTTATTTTGCTGTCTCTCTAAATAGATTAATTATAACACTTATCATCTACAAAAAGTACCAAGTATGACTGTATGAAATAGTTCTTGTATAATCAGTGAAAAATCGTTGAAAAACTTCAAGAAATCACTGTACAATTTACATTATGTTGGTTGAGAATTCTTTGTCAGCCAATGTTCTCAGCCAGGATTGCATGATATTGCTTCCCAAAACTATAATACATACCTACACTTCTTTATTACTAGCTTAGATAGTTGAGACGGTGTTTGAAAGCCGTCAGTCAGAAAATGAAAGTTGATTATTTTTCTGAATTGGAAAAGACTCCCCGTCCCCCATTTTCCTAAGCTATAAACATTTCTGGTCATAAAAGTCTACCAGAAGTAGAGCATGACTTACAAATTAGCAAATGCTTATTTTTTCTTGTTGTCAGGAAGTATAATTCGTTCTTTTATTATGTTACTGACAAAATTTTATACCAGAAATTAGTGCATATTTCCCACTGTTTCAATAATCATCATGTATTCAAAAAATGTATGCTTGTACTGCATATCTTACATTACAGTGTAGACATATTCAATTTTTTGTGGTCAAACCAATGGAATGGCACTGTCATTTGTATTTTTTGCCTTCTAAAGTTTGTTGTACAAAGATTAACCTGAGACAACTTACTCCGCACTATCTTCTTTCCCAGTCTTATTGCCATATACCATTAATTGTGATGGGGTAAGTCAGAGAGCTGTTTTGTGGTGCTATTTATTACTTAAAACAGCAGTTTTATATTTCATAATTTTATATTACTTAAAACTTTTTTTTTAAATACCCTTGTAATTTATTTTGCAATATTTAAGATATGAAATGTTTAAGCTGCCATCCTAGCTGTAAATAGGATGCATCAGTCATTCTTTTATGAAGTATCCCTTCGTTTGGTGCTGTGCTCTTTTCACATTGATGCTGTGGCTATTATCTTTTCATTGGAGTTGAAAGCAATTGAAAGGTCTAATTTACAACGATGTCAGTGGAAAGTCAAGGGACAAGTGGTGAAAGTCTTTGTTGCTGAGCTCGTGAGGGAACAGTTCATCATGAAAGGTTTCGTAGTCCTTCAACATACTAATGTCAGTAAACTCAGATTGTTGTTCAGAAATTACTAGGTAAGTAATCTAATGACAGTCTTTACAATTCTCTTTTGAATGGTGTGACACAGTTTTGTTGGCAGATATTCCTGTGTGGAATAGAAATATACTACATGTCTCTGAAAATACAGTATTTGGATATCCATAAATGAGAATATTCAATTCAAGCCATTTTTCTGTAAGGTGGAACAGATGTAACCAATGCCATCAGTTACACGATAGCACCACTCTGTGTTACATTTCCAAATATTGAGACATATGCCGAGTGAGGTGGCGCTGTTGTTAGCGCAATGGACTCACATTCATGAGGACGTGTTCAAACATGCAGTCAGCCATCCTGATTAAGGTTTTCTGTGATTTCCTGAAATCGCTTCAGGTAAATGCTGGGATAGTCCCTTTGAAAGGGCACAATCAACTTCTTTCCCTAATCCCAGGGGACTGATGACCTCGTTGTTTAGTCCACTCCCTCAGATCAATCAACCAACTAAGACATACCACTCAAAATATGTCCAGAAAGAATAAATATGTTAAATTGCTGTTTTTGGCAAGTTACAACAAACATTGTCTAATTTCCTGACATACACAAGTAACTTTTAGTGTTTATAGGTGCCGAATTATGTCACTGATGCTTTTTTTATGGAACTATATACTTTCTTCTGTGACACAGGAAAGGAGTTTCTATCAGGATTTCAGCAACACGTGTGAAACTGGTTCAGAAAGTAATAAAATAACAGTGCCACATACCACTATAAACTGGAAGTGTAAAGAATAAAATACTCCAATGAAAATGAACAGCAACTGATGGAATAAACAGTTACCTTTTTAGCTGCCGTAACACACAATCCACATGTCACTACAAGGCTGATTGAATGTGGTTGTGGGCTCAGCCAAAGGAGTATTCTGTTAATACTACATTCCAATGTGTTTCATCCTTTTCACATTTTACTCCATCAACAACTTCATGACAAAGATTTTTAAAATTGGTTAGATTTCTTTGAATGGAGTTTATGAAAACCGCAAAGTGTCTCTATGCAGGGTTTAGTTTGCAGATGAAGTTAATCACAGACCATCTTAACTGAACATTTGTAGATTGTTTAATCTGTTAGGAATCACGAAGTGACCTTTACGCTCACCAGAATTAACAACTCTGGACTTCTATTTGTGTGGGATCATTAAAATGAGATATACATTGAAATACTGACAAATCCTTAAGTCATGAAATGTTGTGTGACATAGGCTTGTGCTGCAATAAGTACATAAAGACCAACATGCAGTATTGTTTGTCTGGAATCACTTTGAAGCAAGTGAACATTTTGAACACTTGATATGATTGACATAATAATAAACACACAAACTCTACCTGAGCTATGTATTTGCTTACATTCAGCAGAGTAGGGCAGAGCGTGAGAGCCCACTCCTGACATCTGGAAAGTAGAGGGAAATTTTAATGGCTGAAGTACTGAGCTTTCGAACACTACATCTTTAACAATGGAACAAAGTATGTTGGTTCATGTGCTTTTAAGTTTCTGTGAGGTAGAAGTTTAGTTCTTTCCTCTTTTAAGACAATTTACAGGTTCGCTGGATCTGACTTAACCCATAAACCGTAACCACACAGAGATAATTAACTTCAACAGAACTAAACTAGGAGGGGATAAAGTGAGTACAAAACTTTTATGTAAATTGTTGATACAAAATGGTAGTTGAATTACAGTTTTTTCAGATCTAACAAGATCTTGCTTTATTCAGTTCATGAAGTTGATTTGGAGACATGTTCCATGTGATCCATCTGTTGGATGTGTTTGTTCACCCCGGCTACATACTTGATAGTATATGAGGCAACTAGTCTGTATGCCACCAGCATGTTTCACCCCCTCAGTAATACGATACTTGCAAATGAAAGACTGCAATGTATGGGAAGCAATTAAATCCTTCCCTATTTTGGTAACCTTCTTTCTTTCTCTTGCTTCTTAGATTGAGTAGAGATAACCCAAGAATAGCTAGGTTATCAATATTTTTAGCAAATGCAACATCGCCTACTTCCATTATAATTTTTTTAAGAGTCACGGTGTTGTGCACCAAAAATGCAAAGGTATTTGTTCATTCTCAAATGAAAAGGAGACCTTTGATATAGTTGCATAGTATGTACGTGGTGTAAGTTAATGCACTTGCTGATAGATGAAATAACAGTTTTACCATTTGAGCACGAATAGAGAAAAGTTATGATCAGTTTCTAAATTTCTGTTAAGTTTTAGTGTGTGATGGAAATTTATTTGCAGGATGCAGATGTGGAACAGAGAAAATTGTCTAGCATCTTGCAAATATCCTGGTAGTGACAGCACTGCCCCACTCTCCGCCTCCGCCCCACTCTCCGCCTCCGCCCCACTCTCCGCCTCCGCCCCACTCTCCGCCTCCGCCCCTGCTTTCCCTCGCCTGATCCACCCGGCCACTCTTGCCTTGCAGTTCGCAGTGCCTCACCATCTTCAGCCCCTGTCACCACTTACACACCATCCTGCAACTCTTTAGCTCCATCAAACCACTCTCTTTACCACTGAGACTTTGCCCTGCCTTTGCGACCTCACCCTGTCATCAAACTTGCCACACCACTACTCAAATCCTGCCTTGCACTGCCTCCACCCTGGCCCACTCCTCCCACTCTGCTCTACCACGACCCTTGTTTCCTATCGTGCCTTGACTCTCATTGAGGATGATGGTTGTTGAAGTCTGCATCCTTTGTCGTCATTGAAATAATCTGTGTTTGTGCTCTGTCCCTAATGAGCTTGATGTTGATGGGACTTTTAACCCTAAACTCCTGTCCTTCCTTCCTCCCTTCCGCATTTTCTTCATTCCTTGTAAGTTCAATCCGTGTTGCCTGTAGGACCCATTCCGTTCACACTCTGTACTTCCGATACCTAAATTTAATCATATTCACTCTTTCGATACTCCCTGACATCTCCTCTCTTCCTTAAATCCCTCCATTCCTCCACTTCTCTCACTGTAAGCCATCCCTTACTGCCCCCTCCCCATTTCTGAGTCAACACTTATGTGCCATCCCATTCTCAGAGTCATCCCTTCTGTCCCCTCCTGTTCTCTGGGCCATCCATTATATTGTCTCCTCATCCTTTTAACCATCACTTATGTTACCACCTCATCCTTTGAGCCATCATTTATATTGCCCCCTCATCCTCTGACCAATCCCTTATGCCCCCCCCCCCCCACCCACGTCATCCTCACAGCCTTTCCTTATGTTCTGCCATCATCATGTGAACAATCCTGTGTACCCCACCTCAATACCTGAGTATTCTACATATCCCCCCTCCCCCCTCATCATACAAGCCATCCGTTATATCCCCCCTTGCCTGAGCTATCTTTTATATCCCCTCACCTCAACCATCCCTTATATACCCCCCTCACCAGAGCCATCCCTTATAACAGCCCCCCCCCCCCCCCCCAGGTCACCTGAGCCAACCTTTACATCCTGCCTTATCTAACTCATCCCTTATGTGCCTCCCTCTTATCACCTGAGCCATCCATTATGTGTGTATTATCACAGTCAACCTCTGTAACTTCCATCCCCTTTCCCGCTCTTTGGCAACTACCACCACTACTATAATGTACAAACTATTTGCCAATTACTCTTCTTACCATCTAATACTGCCATAATTACCATGCCAAACCACTTCTTTGCCAAGTGCTGTAATTATGGCACCATTGCCCCCTTCACCTTTTAGCCAGCCTCCCTGATTACCATCTCATACCATCTGACTTCTTAACCGATCACTGTAATTACCATCCCGTACCACCTGACATCTTATCCAACTTTCATAATTAGTCCCATACCACCTGACATCTAATCCAACCTTCATAATTAGTCCCATACCACTTGACCTCTTATCCAACCTTAATAATTACAGTTCCAACCACCTGACCTGTTCTCCAACCATCATAATTACCATCCCACATCCTCTCCTGGCCAGCTGCCTTACTTGCCATCCCGTACCACCTCCAAGCCAGCCACAAAACTAGCCCTCCGCACCATATCCTGGCCTGCCGCCATACTTGCTGTCCCATACCACTTCCTGCTGTACACTCCATCCCATTCCACCACTTGACCAGCCACTGTACTTTAGGTCCCACACATCATCTTGGTCAGCCGCCGCACTTGCCAGCTCATACCACCTCTGGGCAAGCTGCCGCACTTCCCATCTCCTACCACATTTTGGCCAGCTGCCACACGTCCCACCTCACACCACCTCTTGGCCTGCTGCTGTACATTCTGACCCATACCAGCTCTTGGGCAGCCATGTTACTTCCCTCCAATACAATCAATTGGCAAACCACATTACTTTCTGTCCCATACCACCTCTTGGCCATCTGCTGAACTTTCCATCCCATACCACCTCTTGGTTAGTCGCCGTACTTTCTGACCCATGCTACCTCTTCGATATGCACCGACTTTCCATCCCATACCATCTCTCGGCCAGCCACCTTATTTTGTGTCCCACACAACCTCAGGGCCACTGGACGCACTTGCTGTTCCATACCACCAGTACGCCAGCAACTGTACTTGCTGCCCCATACCATCTCTTGGCCAGTTGTCATACTTGCCATCCCATTCTCCCTCTTGGCCAGTTGTCCTACTTGCCATCCCAGTCTACCTCTTGGCCACCCACCTTACTTGCTGTTTCATGGAACCTCTTGGCCAGCCACGTTACTTTCTGTACCATGTCCCACACTACCTCTTGGCCAGCTGCTGTACTTGCTGTCCCATATCCGTACTTGACATCCCATACCACCTCTTGACCAGCCATCACCGAGCGAGGTGGTGCAGTGGTTAGCACACTGGACTCGCATTCGGGAGGACGACGGTTCAATCCCGTCTCCAGCCATCCTGATTTAGGTTTTCTGTGATTTCCCTAAATCGCTTCAGGCAAATGCCGGGATGTTTCCTTTGAAATGGCACGGCCGATTTCCTTCCCAATCCTTCCCTAACCCAAGCATGATCTCAGTCTCTAATGACCTCGTTGTCGACGGGACGTTAAACACTAACCACCACCACCACCACCTGACCAGCCATCATACTTTCCATTCCATACCACCTCTTGACCAGCCATCATACTTTCCATCCCATACCACCTCTTGACCAGCCATCATACTTTCCATCCCATACCACTTCTTCACCAACTGCCCTACCTTGTGCCTCATAACACCTCTTCACCAACTGCCGTTTCTTTCGTCCCATAACACCTCTTCTCCAACCACCCTACCTTCTGTCCCATAACACCTCTTCACCAACCGCCCTACATTCTGTCCCATAACACCTCTTAGCAGTCAACTGTACTGTCCGCCCTGTACCATATCTTGGTTAGCAGCCATACTTTCCATCCCATAACACCTATTCACCAGCCACCATGCTTTATACCCCATACCAGCTGCCATAGTTACTGTCCCATACCACATCTATGCCAACTGCCGTACTTGCTGTCCCGTGTCACCTCTAGAACAGCAGCAGTACTTGAGGTCCCAAGCCACCTCTAGGCCAGCTGTTGTATGTCCTGTCCCATACCACCCATAGGTCAGCCGTTGTACTTCCATTCCCATACAATCTCTTGGCCAGCCACCTTGCGTCCAATTTCACCTCTTGGCCAGCCACCTTACTTGCCATCTCCACCACCTCTTTGCCAGCCTCCATACTGTCTGTCCCATACCATGTCTTTGCCAGGTGCAAAACTGTTTGCCCATAGCACAACTTGGCCAGCAACCATATTTGTTGTCCCCTACCCTGTCTTTGCCAATTGATACTCCCTCTGTGCTGTCCCCCACCATTATTTGCCTGGTGTCAGGAGTGCCATCCCCTACCCCTCATTGCCAAACGTGGAGCTTGTCTCGTACTCCCTCATTGCTGTATGTGGGGCTTGCCATTCCCTGCCCTCCCTTGCCCTCTCATTGGCAGACGTGTGGCTTGGAGTTCCGTAGTTCCTCATTGCGGGTCATGGGGTCCGCTGTCCCTTGCCCCCTCATTGCCAGACATTGGACTTGCCATTGCATACCACATCTTGGCCAGTTGCCACACTTTCCATCCCATACCACCTCTTGGCCAGCCTCTGTACATGTTGTTCCATACCACCTCTTTGCCAGGTGCCATACTTGCTGACCCATACCACATATTGGCCAGGTTCCATACTTGCTGTCCCATACCCCCTCTGTATCATTCCATACACTCTCTATGACATCCCCTACCCCTCACTGCTGGTCGCCATGCTTGGCATCTCCTGCCCCTCATTTCCGGAAATGGCGTTAGCCATCCCCTGCCCTCTCACTGCCAGACGTGGGGTTTGCCATCCCCTGCCCCCTCACTGCTGGACATAGAGCTTGCCATTGCCTACTTCCTAATTCCCAGACATTGGGTTGCTGTCCCATAACATCTCTTGTCCAATGTCACCACTCAGCCTCCTGGCATAGTTGCTGTCCCATGCCATTTCCAGGCCAGTCACTGTACATACTGTCCCATAGCACCTCTATGTTGGCCATGCAGTCAGTACATGCAGTCCCATAGCACATCTTGGCCATCTGTCACACTTTCGAACCCATACCTCCTCTTGGCTAGCTGTCTCATATGCCGTCCAGTACCACCTCTTGGTCAGCAATCTTACTTGCCATCTCAGCCATCTCTTGACCAGCTGCTATAGTTGCCATCCCATACCACATATTGGCCAGCTGCACTTACTTTCTATCCCACACACCCTCTTTGGAGTTCTACATACCCTCTATGCCATCCCCTGCCCCTCATTGCTGGTTGTCAGGCTTAGAATGCCCTACCCCCTCATTGCCAGATTTTGGGTGTGCCGTCCACTATCCCCTCAGTGCCAGATGTGGGGCTTGCTTCCCATGTCACCTCTTTGTCAGCCACCATTCTTTCCACCCCATACAACCTCTTGGCCAGCCACAATATTGACCATCCCTTACAACCTTTTGCCCATCCACGTTACTGTCAATCCCTACCACCTCTTGGCCAGGCACCATACTTTCCTTCATGTACCACCTCTTGGCTAGCTGTTGACTTCCTTCACTTACCAACTCTTGCCTAGCTTTTGACTTCCTTCACTTACCACCTCTTGCCTGCCCCGCTGACCTTCCATACCATACCACCTGTTGGTGGGCGACTGTACTTTCTGTCCCAAGCAACTTCTTGGCCACACCCATACTTCCTGTCCCATACCACCTCGTGGTCAAACGCCATACTTTCTGTTCCATGCCCTATACCATATCTTAGCCAGCTGCCATACTTTTCATCCCACACCACATCTTGGCCAACCACGGTACTTTCCGTCCTGAGCCACCTGCATGTCAGTCATTGTACTTACCCATACACCCTCTAAGCCAGCCACTGTAGTTCCATCCCATACTACCTCTATACTGTCTGCCATATTTGCTGACCCACACCACCACTAGGCCAGCTGCCGTACCCCGTCCCATACCACCTCTAGGCCAGCTGTTATACTAGCTGTCCCATACCACCTCTATGTCAGCTGCTGTACTAGCTGCCCCACACCACCTGTAGTCCAGATGGTGTACTTGCTATCCCATGCCACCTCTGAGCCATTCACATTGCTGTGCAATATTATGTCGTGGCCAGCCACCTTACTTGCCCTCTCAGCCACTTCTTGACCAGCCACTGTACAAGCCATGCCATGCCACCTCCTGGCCAGCCACTGTACAAGCCATGCCATGCCATGCCACCTCCTGGCCAGCCACTGTACAAGCCATGCCATACTATCTCCTGGCCAGCCAGTGTACATGACATACCATACCACCTCTTGGCCAAACTCTGTACTATTCATTCCATACCATCTCTTTGCCAGTCACCGTACTTTTTGTCCCATACCTCATATTGGGAAGCCGCCATACTTTTTCCATACCCCCTCTTTGGCATTCAATACACCCTCTGTGCCCTCTCCTACAATTCATTGCTGGCTGCCAGGCCTGCCATCCCATGCCTCCTTTTTGGTGGTCGTGAGGCTTTTCATCAATCTGCTTGCCACTTGACATCTCATACCCCCTTGTTGCCAGACATGGGGCTTACTTTCTACCCCCCTTCCCCCCATTGCCAAACTTGGGACTTGCCTACTACCCTTTTGTTGCCAGACGTGGGGCTTCCCATCCCCTCCCCCCCCTCCCCCCAGATATATGGCTTGCTGTCCCCTAGAACCTCATTGCCGGACATGGGGATTGCCGTCCCTTACCTCCTCGTTGGTGGAAGTGGGCCTTGCCTTCCCCTACCTACTCATTGCCGGATGTGGGCCTTGCCTTCGCCTACCTACTCATTGCCGGATGTGGGCCTTGCCTTCGCCTACCTACTCATTGCCGGATGTGGGCCTTGCCTTCGCCTACCTACTCATTGCCGGATGTGGGCCTTGCCTTCGCCTACCTACTCATTGCTGGATGTGGGGCTTGCCCACCTCTTGTCCATTCCACCTCTAGGCCAGCCACTGTAATTGCTTTCCTATGCCGCCTCTAGGCCAGCCACTGTAATTGCTTTCCTATGCCGCCTCTAGGCCAGCCACTGTAATTGCTTTCCTATGCCACCTCTAGGCCAGCCACTGTAATTGCTATCCTATGCTGCCTCTAGGCCAGCCACTGTAATTGCTATCCTATGCTGCCTCTAGGCCAGCCACTGCAATTTCTTTCCTATGCTGCCTCTAGGCCAGCCACTGTAATTGCTTTCCTACGCCACTTCTAGGCCAGCCACTGTCATTGCTGTCCCATGCCACCTCTAGGCCAGCCGCTGTACTTCATGTCCCATACCACCTGTAGGTCAGGCATTGTACTTGCTATCCCATACCACCTCAAAGCAAGCTGCTGTACTTGCTGTCCCGTACCACCTCGAGGCCAGCTGCTGTACTTGCTGTTCTGTGCCACCTCTAGGCCAGCTGCCACATTCCTGTCCTATACCAACTGTAGGTCAGCCATTTTGCATACTGTCCCATGCCACCTCTTGGCCAGCCACCATACCTGAGTCCCATACCATCTCTTTGCCAGACACAATTCTTTTTTCCTATACCACATATTGGCCAACTGCCATACTTGCTATTACATACCTTCTCTTTGGCATTCCATACACCCTCAATACCGTCCCTTACCCTCACTGCCAGCAGCCAGGCCTACTGTCCCCTACCTCCTTGTTGCTGGTCATGATGCTTGGAGTCCCCTATGCTCTGCTTGCCAACTGCCCTGCTTGCCATCCCCTATCCCCCTTGTTGCCAGACATGGGGCTTGTCCCCTACCCTCTCATTGCTGGACATGAGGCTTTGCCATTCTCTACCCCCTCATTGCCAGATGTGGGTCTTGCTTTCCGCTAGCCCCTCATTGCTGGACCAGCGGCTTGCCGTACCCTAGCCCAGCATTGCTGGACCAGGGGCTTGCCATCCCCTAGACCAGCTTTGCTGGACTAGGGGCTTGCCATCCCCTAGACCAGCTTTGCTGGACTAGGGGCTTGCCATTCCCTAGACCAGCTTTGCCAGACAAGGGGCTTACCGTCCCCTACCACCTCTTTGCTGGATGTGGGGCTTTCCGTCCCCAACCTCCTCATTGCCTACCATGGGGCTTGCCCTCCCCTACCCCTAATTGCTGGCAGAAGACTGGCCATACCCTACCCCAATATTGCCAGATGTGGAACTTGTTGTCCCCTACCACCTCTGGGAAAGCTGCCGTACTTTCTGTCCTGCACCACCTCTAGGCCAGCTGCCAAACCTACTGTCCCATACCATACTTGGTGTCACATACTCTCTCTTTGGCGTTCACACACTCTCTATGCCATCCCCTACCCTCAATGCTGGTCACCAGGCCTAGCATCCCCTACCACCTGAGTGCCGGACTTTGAGCTTGTCATCACATATCCCCCATTGCTCGATGTGGGGCTTGCCATCCTCTACTACCTCTTGACCAGCCACCGTAATTTTCGTCCCATTCCACCTCTTGGTCATCCACCATACTTCTTGTTCCATACCATCTCTTTGCCAGCTGCCTTCCTTTTTGTCCAACATGACATATAGCCCAGCTGCCTTACTTGCTGTTCCATACCCCCTCTTTGCATTCCACACACACTCTATGATGTATCCTACCCCTCATTCCTGATTGGCATGCTTGGCGTCGCATACCCGCTTATTGCTGGACCTGGGCTTGCTGACCCATACCTCCTCATTGCTAGAGGTCAGGCTTGCCGTCCCCTGCTGCCTCATGTCCCATACCACCTCTTGGCCACCCGAGGTACTTGGTGTCCCGTACCTTCTCTTTGCCAGCCTCCATACTTTTCATCTCATACCATTTATTGGCCAGTTGCCATACTTGCTGTCCCATACCCACTCTTTGGCATTCCATACCCCATCTATACCATCCACTACCCCTCATTGCTGGCTGCTGGACTTGCTGTTCCCTACCTTCTTGTTGCTGGTCAAGATGCTTGGCTTCCCCTTACTCATTCCCAGACATGGTACTTGTTCACTACCACATTGTTGCCAGATGTAGGGTTTGTCATTCCCTGCCTCCTCATTGACAGAAATGGGGCTTGCCATCCCATAACACCTCTTGTCCCATGTCTCCTCTTGGCCACCCACTGTTCTTGCTGTCCCTTACAACCTCTAGGCCAGTCACTGTACTTGCCGTCCCATACCACCTCTTGGCCAGCTGCTGTACATGCAGTCTCATACCACCTCTTGGCCAGCTGCCATACATTCCACCCCATAACCCTTCTTGGTCAGCTACCTTATTTGTTGTACCACCTCCTGGTCCGCAATCTTAATTGTGATCTCAACAATCTCTTGTCCAGCCACTGCACACGCTGTCCCATACCACCTCTTGCCCAGCCTCCGTATTGTCCATTCCATACAATCTCTTCTCCAGCCACCTTACGTTTTGTCCCATATGACATATTGACCAGCCACCGTACGTGTTGTCTCTTACCCCCTCTTTGGCAGTCAATACACCCTCTGTGTCATCCCCTACCATTCAATACTTTCCGTCTGGCCTGTCGTCACCTGCTCTCTTTTTGGTGGTCACCAGTCTTGGTTTCTCCTACATCCTGATTGCTGGCTGCTGAGCTTGCAGTCCATTACCCCCTGTTTGCCAGACATAGGGCTTGCTTCGTACCTTGTCGTTGTCATACTTAGAGCTTGCGTCCTATCCACTAGTTGCCGGACGTGGTGCTTGCCTCCTACCCACATGTTGCCGGACGTGGTGCTTGCATCCTACCCACTTGTATTCGGACATGGTGCTTGCCTCCTACCCACTTGTTGTTGGACGTGGTGCTTGCCTCCTACCCACTTCTTGCCAGATTTATGGCTTCCCATCCCCTACCTCCCTACAGCTGGATATGTGGCTTGCCGTCCCCTACCCCCCTATAGCTGGATATGTGGCTTCCTGTCCCCTACCTCCTCATTGCTGCACATAGGCCTTGTCCTCCCCTACCCCCTCATTGCCGGACATGGGGCTTGCCACCCCTTGTCCCATATCACCTCTAGACCGACCACCATAGTTGCCTTCCCATGCCAACTCTAGGCCAGCCACTGTGCTTCCTGCCCACTACCCTCCCTAGTTCAGGCATTGTACTTGCTGTATCATACCAACTAGAGGCCAGCTGCCATACTTGCTCTCCCATACGTCTCTAGGCCAGCTGCCATACTTGCTCTCCCATATGTCTCTAGGCCAGCTGCCATACTTGCTCTCCCATATGTCTCTAGGCCAGCTGCCATACTTGCTCTCCCATATGTCTCTAGGCCAGCTGCCATACTTGCTGTTCCATATGTCTCTAGGCCAGCTGCCATACTTGCTCTCCCATATGTCTCTAGGCAAGCTGCCATACTTGCTCTCCCATATGTCTCTAGGCCAGCTGCTGTACTTGCCGTCCCATACATCTCTAGGCCAGCTGCTGTACTTGCTGTCCCATACATCTCTAGGCCAGCTGCTGTACTTGCCATCCCATACATCTCTAGGCCAGCTGCTGTACTTGCCGTCCCATACATCTCTAGGCCAGCTGCTGTACTTTCTGTTCCAGACATCTGTTGGCCAGCTGTCGTACTTGCTGTTCCATGCCACCTCTAGCCCAGCTGCCACTCTTGCTGTTCCATGCCACCTCTAGCCCAGCCGCCACTCTTGCTGTTCCATGCCACCTCTAGCCCAGCTGCCACTCTTGCTGTTCCATGCCACCTCTAGCCCAGCTGCCAATCTTGCTGTTCCATGCCAACTCTAGCCCAGCTGCCATATTCCTGTTCTATACCAACTGTAGGTCAGCCATTGTACATTCTGTCCTATACCACCTCTTGGCCAGTCATCATGCCTTTGAGCCTGTACCACTTCTTGGCCAGCTGCCATTCTTCCTGTCACATGTCCTGTTCAACCTCTTGGCCAATCACCATATGTTCAATCCCATAGCACTTCTTGGCCAGCCGCCATAATTTCCATCCCATAGCACCTCTTGACCAGCCACCATACTTTCTATCACATACCACCTCTTGTCCAGCCACTGTACTTTCCGTCCCATACCGCCACTTAACTAGCCCCCATACTTTCCATCCCATACCACCACTTAGCTAGCCCCAATACTTTCCATCCCATACCACCACTTAGCCAGCCCTCATACTTTCCATACCATACCACCACTTAGCCAGCCCTCGTACTTTCCATCCCATACCACTACTTGGCAGCCTCCATATTCTCCATCCCATATCACCACTTGGCCAACTGCCATACTTTTCATCACATGCCCTACTCCACCTCTTGGCCAGCCACCAATCTTTACATCCTATAGCACCTCTTGTCCAGCCACTGTACTTTCCTTCCCATAACACCTCGTGGTCAGCCACCACACTGTCCTTCCCATAACACCTCGTGGCCAGTCGCCACACTTTCCTTCCCATAACACCTCGTGGCCAGTCGCCACACTTTCTCTCCCATACCACCTGCCGTACTTTTTGTCCCATACAAATTATTGGCCAGTCGCCATACTTGCTCTCCCATACCCACTCTTTGATGTTCCATACACCATTCCCTACCCCTCATTGCTGTCTGTCGGGCCTGACATTCCCAACCACCTTGATGCTAGCCACCAGGTTTGGCATCCCATACCCGCTGCTTGTGAGCCACCAGGTTCGGCATCCCCTATCCCATTGTTTCCAGACATGGGGCTTGTCCCCCACTGCCTCCCTTGTTGCCTGACATGGGGCTTGACATCCCCTACTCCCTCATTGCCTGATGTGGGATTTGTCATCCCATGCCTCCTCATTGCTGGACATGGAGCTTGCCATCCCATACCACCTGTTGTCCCATGTCATCCCTATCCCAGCTGCTGTACTTCCTGTTTCATACCATCTGTAGGCCAGCCACTGTACTTGCTGTTTCATACCATCTGTAGGCCAGCCACTGTACTTGCTGTCCCATGCCACCTCTAGGCCAGCTGTTTACTTGCTGTCCGATGCCACCTGTATGCCAGCTGCCATTATTGCTGTCTCATACCACCTCTTGCCCAACTGCCATACGTTTATCCCATACCACCTGTTGGTCAGCCACTCGTGGCCAGCTGCTGTACTTGCCATCATATACCACTTGGCCAGCCACTGTACTGTCCGTCCCCTACTGCCTCTTGGCCAGGCACCCTACTGTCCCTCCCATACTGCCTCTTGGCTAGATGGCATACTTGCTGTCCCATACCCCGTCTTTGTCGTTCCACACACCCTCTATGACATCCACTACCCCTCACTGCCAGTCACCATGCTTGGCTTCCCCTAACCTCACATTACCTGACCTGAGACTTGCCGTCCCCACATGCCTCATTGACATGTGGGGCTTGCAGACCTCTACTGGTACATTGCGGAACATGAGGCTCGCCATAACCTATCCCCTTATTGCCAGATGTGGTTCTTGCCACCCCTTACCATCTCATAGCTGGATGTGGGGCTTGTCTCCCCACCCCTACTGCCTCATTTCCGGATGTGGGGCTTGGCGTTCCCTACTCCGTCATTGGCAGCTGCCAGCCGTGTCATCAGCTACCTCCTGGTTGCCAGCTGCCTTGTGTGCCATACTCTACTCCTGGTTGCCAGCTGACTGGCTTGCTATTCCCTGAACCTGATTCCTGGCTATGAGACTTGCCGACACATACTGCCCTCGTTTCAGTTGCCTGTCCCCTTGTTGGTGCCCCCTGCCCCCTCGTTGGTGCCCCCTGCCCCCTTGTTGGTGCCCCCTGCCCCCTCGTTGGTGGCCCCCTGCCCCCTCGTTGGTGCCCCCCTGGCCCCTCGTTGGTGCCCCCCTGGCCCCTCGTTGGTGCCCCCCTGGCCCCTCGTTGGTGCCCCCCTGGCCCCTCGTTGGTGCCCCCCTGGCCCCTCGTTGGTGCCCCCCTGGCCCCTCGTTGGTGCCCCCCTGGCCCCTCGTTGGTGCCCCCCTGGCCCCTCGTTGGTGCCCCCCTGGCCCCTCGTTGGTGCCCCCCTGGCCCCTCGTTGGTGCCCCCCTGGCCCCTCGTTGGTGCCCCCCTGGCCCCTCGTTGGTGCCCCCCTGGCCCCTCGTTGGTGCCCCCCTGGCCCCTCGTTGGTGCCCCCCTGGCCCCTCGTTGGTGCCCCCCTGGCCCCTCGTTGGTGCCCCCCTGGCCCCTCGTTGGTGCCCCCCTGGCCCCTCGTTGGTGCCCCCCTGGCCCCTCGTTGGTGCCCCCCTGGCCCCTCGTTGGTGCCCCCCTGGCCCCTCGTTGGTGCCCCCCTGGCCCCTCGTTGGTGCCCCCCTGGCCCCTCGTTGGTGCCCCCCTGGCCCCTCGTTGGTGCCCCCCTGGCCCCTCGTTGGTGCCCCCCTGGCCCCTCGTTGGTGCCCCCCTGCCCCCTCGTTGGTGCCCCCCTGCCCCCTCGTTAGCTATTGCTGTCACCTACCTCCTCATTGTCAGCCATCGGGCTTGGAGATTGCTAGGCCTGTCATCTCCTACTCTCTCATTCTGAGCCACTCGTAGTGCAGGTCACCTGGCTTGCCTTCCCCAACTACTCACTGCCAGCCACTGGGCTTGCCATTGCCTACCCCTTCTTTACTGGCCGCTGAGCTTACTCTCCCTACCCCTTCATTATGGATCACCAGGCTTGCTGTCACCTACCCCATCATTATCAGCCCCTGGGCTTGCTGTCACTTGCAAACTGCTGGCTACTGGGCTTGCCATCCCCTACCAGCTGGATTCTGGGCTTGCTGTCATCTACTGCTTCATTATCGGCCCCTTGGCTTCCTGTCACTTGCTTTCTTGCTGCTGGCTGTCGAGTTTGCTGTCCCCTACCGCCTCATTGCCAGGTTTGCTGTCCCCTACCGTCTCATTGCCAGGTTTGCTGTCCCCTACCGCCTCATTGACAGATTTTCTGTCCCCTACCTCCTCATTGCCAGGTTTTATGCCCCCCCTACCCCAGCCCCCCTTCCCCAGCCGCTATAAAAGACGCCCCAGCCCCCTTCCCCAACCACGACAAAAGGCACCCCACCCCCTTCCCCACCCGCGACAAAAGGCGCCCCACCCACCTTCTGCAGCTGCAACACAAACTACCCCATCCTACTTTGCCAGCTGCCACTCCTGCCACCCTACCTATGCTCTCAGGCTGCCATCCACAACAAGAACACACAATTGCATTCACCTCCAACAGATCTGATGGACTTGCCTCCACCTTCATCAAGCCTCCACCCAACCGGGCCCCGCGCCGTCGCCTCCACCCGGCCGGGCCCTGCGCCGTCGCCTCCACCCGGCCGGGCCCCCGCTGCCACAGCCACACTGCACATCGTCCAATTCCTGCTCCCTCCCCAATTGGGCCTCACTGCTTGAATCCTGGCTTCAAGCCTTACGTCAAAGGTGCTCAATGCAATGTACTCACACTGGTGGCACTCAACACCAACCCATGCCCTGACTGGTGGCACTCAACACCAACTGGTACTCAGCATCAACTGTTGCTCACCCCAGTGATACTGATCCCCAACCAGTGCACGCAAACCTGTCAGTGCTTCCCCCATAAGTGCTCTTGATGCTTTGCTCAGTGCGATCGGTGCTCGACTGTTGGCGCTTGCCCCAATTTCTGATTGTGGCAGTCTCACACACCCCAATTGGTAGTTGTGGTGCTACCTACCTCATTCGTTGGTCGTGATGGTCTCGCCTACCCTGATTGTTGGTCATGGTGTTGACGTTCACACCGCTGATCATGTCGGTGGCGCCCTCCCTGATCTCTGGTCGTGGTGGTGGTGCCCAGCCCAATCGCTGGTCGTGGCGGTGGCGCCCAGCCCAGTCACTAGTCCTAGCGGTGGCACCCAGCCCGATCGCTGGTCATGGCAGTGGCGCCCAGCCCAATCGCTGGTCGTGGCTGTGGCTCCCACCTCATCTCTCGTCTTTTGTTGGAGGCTCCCCCAAGGGCAACACAAATCTTATAAGAGGGACTGTGGCACCTGTACCCTAAGGCCAACATGTTTCTGGGTAGACCTCCTCCAACAACACACCTATTGTCACGATGCCCCTGCGCCAACACACATATCATCAGTGGCCACAGAGTGGCTGCCACGACCATGAAGGCTCGCTACAGCCCCCATGACTGCTCCTCCCACTAATTGTTTCCCCACACCACCCCTGCTACATGATAGACCGTCAAAACCTTCATGCCTGCAAGTCCCTCCTGCCCTGCCCCACACCTTTCTTAACCAACCCCATGTCTCTCAAGCCCCTACCCAATTCCTGCATGCCCAACCACCCACAGTCTCACATGACTGCCACTTGCCAAGACCTGCTTAACTACCCCCGCAGTCATTCATGACTACACCTCTGAGTCCTGCGTGACTTGCTCCAGACCTGCCTCCCAGCCCCTCGTGCCAGTGCCCCAGCACACAACCTCTTCAGGCCCCTGGCCTCACAAAGCAGCTTGGGATACCAGTCCCCCTTAAGTTGATTGGGACCTCTTGACCCCCACCACACAAGCCACTCAGGCCTCCATCAGCCCTTCCCAACTGAGGTGCTCAGCCCTCTGATTAGTATGCTCCTGCAACCAACCCCTAAGCAAGCTGATCGAGCCCTAAAGCCTGTCCCGTACCCAATTCCTGCATGCCCTACCCCCAAAGTCCCACGTGACTATGGTATGACCACTCCCAGAGTCCGGCACGACTACGACCCCTGTCATCCGAGACTACGACCCCTGTCATGCGCGACTACCCCCAAACCCTCACGCGCGTCTACCCCCAGTCCTGTGTTTCTTCCTCCCAACCTTTTGCATCATCCACCATCAAGAACCCCTTCTGTCCCCCCAGGCCCCTTGTGCCAATGCCCCAGCACCCAAGCTGTTCAGGTAAGGTGCTCATACCCTCAAGCCCTACCCTGCCCAGGGTGATTGTGCCCTCGAGCCTGGAGCCCGCCCGGGCCGTTCATGCCCCTGCGCCCGGCCCCGCCCGTGCCGGTCGTGCCCCCGGGCCCCGCCCGTGCCGGTCGTGCCCCCGGGCCCCGCCCGTGCCGGTCGTGCCCCCGGGCCCCGCCCGTGCCGGTCGTGCCCCCGGGCCCCGCCCGTGCCGGTCGTGCCCCCGGGCCCCGCCCGTGCCGGTCGTGCCCCCGGGCTCCGCCCGAGCCGGTCGTGCCCCTGGGCCCGGGCCGGTGACACGGGCTCACACACACCGGTGGCCCCTGTGACCACCCATTCCATGCCCTGTCCCAGTGACTTGTGGTCCACTGCCTGCTGCAATGTAGACACCTGTGCTGCACCACACCCAAGTCACCTTCTGTCAACCAGCTCCTCCGAACCCAGTCCTCTGTCACTATTACTTCTCTAGTGGCGCCATTTCCATTGATAAATGGAAAATAATTATGCCTGTTTTGTGTTCCAAACTGACACATTCATTTTTCGTCTAGTCCATATAAAATTTTTCTGCCTCAAATGTAGTTTTATTGTGTTATTTGTGCCTTTACCTGTTCTAATCTTCACTTAAGTTTTGTTAAACTAAGTTTTAATTTTTTATCATAATTTAGAAATTTCTGATTAATTAATGCCTGCTTTTTTCTGCTACTAACCGGAGCTGTATGTAACAAGGCAGTGATGTAAGCTCTGGAGAAATGTATTTCAGCAACATGGTGGTTGGTCTTCTGACAATTTTCACTGGCGTATTGCATTTTCCACAGGAAATACTTCACGGTGTTGGCAGTATCCTCTTTTTCTTTCCCCCATGCCTCATGAATCACCAGTTCTCTCTGTTTACAGCCAACAGTGCTAGGAAATGCTTCACATAGGTACATAGTTTTCAATTCTATTCTTATTAAATTGATATACACACAACACTATCACCCACTCACACTCATTCAGTATTTATTGTGTGTACTTTGTATTCCTTAATTGACATCACAATTGAAAATTGTTCCTTGCGTGCAGAAAGGTAAAAAAGAGTTAATGCTGAATACTAACTCTGTTTAACATGCAACATACAGAATCCACGAAATGGTGCCTTTAGCTTACAGATGTAAGGAATCTTAAAAGCTCGTAGGAGATGATGAAATGCTAAGTGGTGAAAAAAGTTTGACTCTTTGAGCAAACATATGGGAACAGCTTGTTATTCTTTGCATTATAGTTGCCTGAATAGCAGGCAGTTTAAACACCAGATGACATTTTGACGCTACCACTTTACTCCAGAATGATGGCAGATGGAAGTAACATAGTAGGTTTCAACTCTCTCTGTCTCTCTCTGTCAGGCATGTCTGGCATTATGGGTATTGATAGAATGACTGTACTGCAGGAGACAAAGTTTTTTGTAGCACAGGACTAATTGCAAATTTGATAAGTCATTTTTTTATTCCAGTTGTCAATCTCATAACAATTCTGACTGTTCTTATTTTGATGCTCTCAACTAAGTTTTTTTGTGAACACACATGCACATATGTATGAAAAGGACTTGTATTTGAAAATGCATGGCTCTTCTTTTTTTTTTATTTGCATGCAAATTGTTGGACTTCATAAAATTTAATGACCTGACAAACTGTTCAACAAGTATAGTTAATAGTAAATACATTTTCTACTTCATGTTTAATTTCGTTACATGTATTGTTTCTTTCACTGTTTCAGGGAAAACTGGTAACCATTCATCTCAAAAGGCCACCATTTACTATAAACCTGCAGTTGTAAATGTCCAGCAGTACACATCGAGACCAGATTTGATTGTTTCCAAAGTCACCATAATATTCAATTACGGGGACAGCATGAGCTCTGTTCCTTTTTGAGCTCTCTTTTACCAACTACCCACCTACTTTCTATCTTGTGCTCCTCTTTTTTCTTTATATTTACAATATGGCTGCACGTGTTTCTCATTTAATACATTTCCTTCCTTCTTTATGGGTGCTTTGCTTCCCTCTCGTGGTTTTAACACACTAGTAAACGGACCATTCTCACTCCATTTTCTCTAAATCTTCATTCCATTATCTAGAAACCTTTCTCTTTCCTATCCTCTTCTCAAAATTTTTATCACAACTATATTCCATTTCCCAGTTGCATACTGTAAAAACACACTATAAGAATACTTTACGATAAAAGAAAAATTAATTACGATTGTGTTATTGAGTGGCCACTCCCTAATTTCTCCATCTCATCTCTTTTGTACACTTTAAAAGAAAAGTTGTGTATCTCAAATATTTCCACAGAACATAAGTTAGCTAACTTGTTATCATTGAAGAGACGAAGAAATTGATGAATCAGCTCTATAATAATAGGCTGTTCTTCCAGATACTGTATAAAATGGTTTAGCAGCTTTTTTGGAACTATAATCCATGTGTTTGTAATATTCATGATTTTGAAAATTTGTATTATGTTTTGAATTCTGTAAAAATCGAGAATTATAAAATTGGAGTGGTTATGAAGTTTTCATATGAAGATGAGATAATGACAAGTGCGTAAATAAGAACTGCAACATGGGAGCTTTGTGTCAGATGAAATAGCTTTTTCAGTACTTGGTTTTGGGCTTACACAAATGTTAGTATGTGAGCTATATGCTGAGTGATTATCTTTAGTCATTCTGTTGTTTGTATTCCTCCAAGGGAGTTAAGTATTATATCAATATTTTCATGATTATTCATAGTCTAATTTTATGTAATGTAATCAGTTATAGATAATTTTCTTATGTGAATTTACTTTTGATGTAAGTGGTGTTTACAATCGTAATAAGTTACTTTACTGATAATTTTCTTTACCACTTAATGATGACTGAATGTTCTCAGTAATAGAAGTACCCATTCCTCCTCTAATTGAATGTAGATTCTCAGGAAGTGAGTGATGCTATTGACATGAATTCTCATAATCTCACACAGTTATAAATAATATTTTTAACTTCTCATTAAACGTTGCACATAATTCACATCTATTTATTAGTTGCTGTGATTGCAGTTACCTGTTATACTTTTGGATATTTTTACTAAATGTGGCTGGTATGTTAGTTGCAATGTCATCAGTTTCTGTGATAATTGATTTTTAAAGAATATTTCTGAGTATTTTTATTAAATGCTTATGTAATTTTTTTGACATTTCCTAATCTGCTGTGATGTTTTTTATTTAAGTCATACTAATAAACTACAAAATCTCTGAATTTAAATATGTATTTCAGTGTGGCTAAATAATTTTTCATTTGCTTTGTAATATGGTGGTATCCAGAGGGAAGCTTTGCCAATTAATAGAATAACTGCACTGTAAGTTGTCGCCAATGTAATTCTGATAACTTCGTATCTCACCACTCATTCAATGTTAGATCGAAAAGTGCTACGGATTTATTTGAAATTAAATAGTCATGTACAATTCATAAATAGTGACACAAGCAATTGTCTCCACTTTGTTGACGATAAGTCACTGAGTAATGAGTGCTTAAAATGTATAAAAAAATAAATAAATAAATAAAAATTTACTTTCAGAACAGTATCGATTTTTTCACAAGTTGTGTTCAATTTAAGGTAGAACAGTGAAACTGAATTTATTTGAAAACTCAGTTAAAGGGCTTTCAAATGATATAATTAGTTGAAAAAATATATATACATAATTTTCAAAAAACGTGAAAGATAATGTTTTCCCCCACATAGTATTAAAGTTTCAACTTGAGAGGATCGTGGAAACACTTTCAAAAGTAATTTTATGTGTATAACAATTCTGTTAAATGTCACTCATATCGTGAACTGTTGTTCTTGTTTTGCTACCCATTACAGTTTTACAGAATCACAGTTTGATTTACTACCTGGGCTACAAAATTGTATTTGTAATACAAATAAGTGTTTTAAAGCGTAGCACAAGCGAAATTAATAACTCAAAGTTAATAAAGGGACCTGGATATCTATAATACATATATCTTAATAGAAGTGAAGGAACCACATTTTAAGGACGGTATACAAAATGGTTGGATAGTGTGACTATCTCGCATATTTTGAATATTTTGTTACTGTATAATATTTAGACAGCTGCAGTCAACGGTATTCAGTTGTTGAAAGTGACCGGTACATCTTCTTTTGGACTGACATAGCCTATAAAGTAAAATAATGCGAGTAATACTGAAATATTGTGTTCAAATTAGCTTAAAGGTATGTCTGTATAATTCTCACAGAAGTGTACAAGTTTATATGCATGTAATAAGTTAATATTGGCAAACTATTAACATAACATTTAATTTTATTCCAGGATGTGAACAGCTGGGGAAGTAACATTGTGTATTACTAAATAGACAAAGCTGATGCACTGAACTCTGGGAATGTGTCGAAAGTTAGACACTTGAGAACGACATAAAGTGCCCAAAAATTCAGCTTTGAGCTGTAATGTTTTTAATGAAAAGGATCACAATAACTACAAGTAAAACTTGTATCGGCGGCCGGTTCTAGGCGCTTCAATCTGGAAGCGCGCGACCGCTACGGTCGCAGGTTCGAATCCTGTTTCGGGCATGGATGTGTGTGATGTCCTTAGGTTAGCTAGGTTTAAGTATTTCTAAGTTCTAGGGGACTGATGACTTCAGATGTTAGGTCCCATAGTGCTCAGAGCCAAAAAAAACTCGCATCCTCTTTCCCCAATGGATGGTAGAAAGAAACCCTTTCCCAATATTAAGTCAGAAAGTATGTGCCAAGAGCCAGGAAAACATTCACAAATAAAAGTTTGCAATACATATAGTACAGAAAACATACGAGTAATAAAATATTATGGGCTATTATAGTGTGGTCGGATGGATTTCATATGGAGTGTGTGATAACACACCCCTCTCTCGCTACTAACTGCAGGAAAATTCTGTCTGTGTGCTCCCACACACCGGCGTGATGCCACAGGCTTTGAATACCTAGGAACAATTGGCCATTGTCAGCCGCCATCGTCCACTGTTACTATTACCCCACAGTGACGGACTTGTACACATCTTAAAGCACCAGGATCCGAATGTCATTAAATTTCACGCCCTCCTCCTACCTACTGAAATTCCTTGGTTGTTCTACAATCTCTACGGCCTCTATAGCATTTCATGGATCTGCATGTGGGTGTCAGTACTTGAGTCCTATCAAAATGAATGTGGTGGTCTCCTGGATGCAAAGCATATTTCGAAACAGCTGATATGGCAGTCTCTTCCCTGCTATAGTTATCCTTGAGCTCTTTTAGCCATTTTTTACCATTCATTTTGTAGTACCCGCATCCACCTCCCCACGACTACACGAAATCCTATAAATTCCTACTTTTTCCAGAAATTTACGAGCGTCCTTAGCCAATTTCAGATGATTCGGAATTTCCAGGTGGGTTTGTAGAGTACCACAATGTTCCGTTTAATAAATACTTTTCGTATGTGGTCACTAACGTGCTAAGCAAAAGGTAGGAAAACTTTTGAATTCACTGGCGCTTTTGTATCGCTGTGATTGTTGAATGGCAGTCTTGATGCTCTTCTTACCCCAGCAGACAAATAACAATTCTTGTGCAATACATTGTGAGGTGTTTTAATTCTGCGTCAAGCAGCTCTGGTTCGGAAAATGTTACTTGCTCTACCCACCAACGCTTTTATGATGCCTCGCTTTTGTTGTGGGTGATGGTTCAAATCCTGGTGTAGGTAACTGACTGTGTGCATAGGTTTTCGGTAAACTGTGTGGTCTAAGCTACCATCTTTCTTGAAAACTAGCACATGAAGAAATTTTAATCTTCTGTGTGCCTCCACTCCCATGGTAAACTGAATCTTGGGGTTAATCACGCTGACATGCTTGTGAAAACGACCTAGTTCCTCTCCGCCATGCCTCCACAAAACAAACCTGTCTGTGTACAGGAACCAAATATTTGGGTTTTTTGTTGACAGTTTCCAATGCCTACTCCTCGAATATTTCCATAAATAAATTCGCTGTAACTGCGCTTAAGGTGCTCGGCATAGCCATGCCATCTGTCTGTTCATAGAAGTCATCTTTCGATTTGTAATGTGTGGTCGTGAGGCAATATTTAAACAGTTCAGCAATATTGGGAGGAACAATCCGATTCAGCTGTCACAGTACCTCATTGAGCAGACCGATAGTAAATAGCGGTATCACATTATAACTATCTTATGTCCTCTGCATTGACTACTATGCCGTTTAATTTACTGATCAAAGGTACGGAATTTTTTATATAGGATTCTGATCGGCTCATGTGGTCGTAATAATGTTGTCAAGAACTTTTTTGTCTACTGACTGGTTTGATGCGGCCCGCCACGAATTCCTTTCCTGTGCTAACCTCTTCATCTCAGAGTAGCACTTGCAACCTACGTCCTCAATTATTTGCTTGACGCATTCAAATCTCTGTCTTCCTCTACAGTTTTTGCCCTCTACAGCTCCCTCTAGTACCATGGAAGTCATTCCGTCATGTCTTAGCAGATGTCCTATCATCCTGTTCCTTCTCCTTATGAGTGTTTTCCACATATTCCTTTCCTCTCCGATTCTGCATAGAACCTCCTCATTCCTTACCTTATCAGTCCACCTAATTTTCAACATTCGTCTGTAGCACCACATCTCAAATGCATCGATTCTCTTCTGTTCCGGTTTTCCCACAGTCCATGTTTCACTACCATACAATGCTGTACTCTAGACGTACATCCTTAGAAATTTCTTCCTCAAATTAAGGCCGGTATTTGATATTAGTAGACTTCTCTTGGCCAGAAATGCCTTTTTTGCCATAGCGAGTCTGCTTTTGATGTCCTCCTTGCTCCGTCCGTCATTGGTTATTTTACCGCCTAGGTAGCAGAATTCCTTAACTTCATTGACTTCGTGACCATCAATCCTGATGTTAAGTTTCTCGCTGTTCTCATTTCTACTACTTCTAATTACCTTCGTCTTTCTCCGATTTACTCTCAAACCATACTGTGTACTCATTAGACTGTTCATTCCGTTCAGCAGATCATTTAATTCTTCTTCACTTTCACTCAGGATAGCAATGTCATCAGCGAATCGTATCATTGATATCCTTTCACCTTGTATTTTAATTCCACTCCTGAACCTTTCTTTTATTTCCATCATTGCTTCCTCGATGTACAGATTGAAGAGTAGGGGTGAAAGGCTACAGCCTTGTCTTACACCCTTCTTAATACGAGCACTTCGTTCTTGATCGTCCACTCTTATTATTCCCTCTTGGTTGTTGTACATATTGTATACTACCCGTCTCTCCCTATAGCTTACCCCTACTTTTTTCAGAATCTCGAACAGCTTGCACCATTTTATATTGTCGAACGCTCTTTCCAGGTCGACAAATCCTATGAAAGTGTCTTGATTTTTCTTTATCCTTGCTTCCATTATTAGCCGTAACGTCAGAATTGCGTCTCTCGTCCCTTTACTTTTCCTAAAGCCAAACTGATCGTCACCTAGCGCATTCTCAATTTTCTTTTCCATTCTTCTGTATATTATTCTTGTAAGCAGCTTCGATGCATGAGCTGTTAAGCTGATTGTGCGATAATTCTCGCACATGTCAGCTCTTGCCGTCTTCGGAATTTTGTGAATGATGCTTTTCCGAAAGTCAGACGGTATGTCGCCAGACTAATATATTCTACACACCAACGTGAATAGTCGTTTTGTTGCCGCTTCCCCCAATGATTTCAGAAATTCTGATGGAATGTTATCTATCCCTTCTGCCTTATTTGACCGTAAGTCCTCCAAAGCTCTTTTAAATCCCGATTCTAATACTGGATCACCTATCTCTTCTAAATCGACTCCTGTTTCTTCTTCTATCACATCAGACAAATCTTCACCCTCATAGAGGCTTTCAATGTATTCTTTCCACCTATCTGCTCTCTCCTCTGCATTTAACAGTGGAATTCCCGTTGCACTCTTAATGTTACCACCGTTGCTTTTAATGTCACCAAAGGTTGTTTTGACTTTCCTGTATGCTGAGTCTGTCCTTCCGACAATCATATCTTTTTCGATGTCTTCACATTTTTCCTGCAGCCATTTCGTCTTAGCTTCCCTGCACTTCCTATTTATTTCATTCCTCAGCGACTTGTATTTCTGTATTCCTGATTTTCCCGGAACATGTTTGTACTTCCTCCTTTCATCAATCAACTGAAGTATTTCTTCTGTTACCCATGGTTTCTTCGCAGCTACCTTCTTTGTACATATGTTTTCCTTCCCAACTTCTGTGATGGCCCTTTTTAGAGATATCCATTCCTCTTCAACTGTACTGCCTACTGCGCTATTCCTTATTGCTGTATCTATAGCGTTAGAGAACTTCAAACGTATCTCGTCATTCCTTAGTACTTCCGTATCCCACTTCTTTCCGTATTGATTCTTCCTGACTAATGTTTTGAACTTCAGCCTACTCTTCATCACTACTATATTGTGATCTAAGTGTATATCTGCTCCTGGGTACGCCTTACAGTCCAGTATCTGATTTCGGAATTTCTGTCTGACCATGATGTAATCTAATTGAAATCTTCCCGTATCTCCCGGCCTTTTCCAAGAACTTGTCAATCACTAAAAGTCTCAGAGGAATATGTTCTTTATGCACCTTCGGCAACCCATGAAGTCTTGGCGGTAGCGCATCCGAGTTGAACAGACCTTCCTGAACGCTCTTTTCGATAGAGGACTTTTTTATCAATTGCATAAAAGTTCTAAGAACTTGTCTGTGGGGTCTTTTACTCATTTTCATATGTGTCTGCAGATCTAGTAAGTCGTTAATCTTACTACGATAGTCGATCGTATTCAAAACAGCTGTTGAATTTATCTTCTCAGTGGGAAGAATGACAATAATATCGCCTTCAAACAGACGTTTTATTGCTTTCCTCTCACCCTCAGTTAAATTACTTTTTGGATGCTTTGCGGGAACCAATACACTTACAGTTTCTATACGGATTTCTTCAGCTGTAAATGTGTCCATACTAAGAGTGCCTGCTTCTACACTAGATATCCTGTCCTCTGTAGGCACAACTCGCGGAATAGTAACATTCCACCCTGGCAAGCACAGACCTCTTATAGTCAGAAAACGTCTGTCCAGATAAATTGGTAACTAAGCGGGAAGCGTCTAAAATGGCGAATCGTCAGATTAGGTTGCAAATTATTGAATTCCTTCTTGTGTCTACTAGACGTTGTCAATATATGCTTCCTAATAGTATATTGCAATAACCTGTCAATTCTATCTGAGTCATCACTACACAATTTATTACTGATAGTAATGTGGAGAGACCTTATCTTACAGTCTGTGCTTGGTGGATCTTGCCGGGTCTGTTGATCCACCTTAATAAATGGTTCAAATGGCTCTGAGCGCTATGGGACTCAACTGATGTGGTCATCAGTCCCCTAGAACTTAGAACTACTTAAACCTAACTAACCTAAGGACATCACACACAGCCATGCCCGAGGCAGGATTCGAACCTGCGACCGTAGCAGTCGCACGGTTCCGGACTGCGCGCCTAGAACCGCGAGACCCCGCGGCCGGCCTCCACCTTAATAGTAAGGCCTCTCTGTTTGTTTGAAAATCTGCTACACCTTGGCCAAGGTGCATAGTCACTTAATCCTCAAAAATTTCGAAATAACACTGATCTGCAACGAGACAGTGATGTGAGGGAACACAAAAGCTGCACTCTCTTCCTCTGGTGACCGTCCACACGTCGCACATTTCTTCACATCTCCTCCATATAGTGGCGTCTAATTACAAAATGTAACCTTTCACGACTGGAAATATCACCGTTATTAAGTACTGGCAGCCACAAGTGAGTACCATGAAAGGCTATACGGAGTGACCATAGAGATCGTTAAGCACCCCAGGAATTTCAGTATGAAGAAGTATGGCATCTGGATCCCGAAGCTGAAGAAGATGTGTACAAGTCTTCCACCATGTTGTGATAGCAGCAGCGGGTGACAGCGACCGACAATGGCCAAATGCTGCTGTGTGGGAGCGTGTGTAAACGTAATTTTGCTGCAGTTAGTAGCGGTCCAGTGTGTGAATGGGTCACTCAAAGAAGCTTCGATCTCCCTTGAAAATGTCCTCTGCAGATGAGGACAAAATGTTGCGTTTTGATGCGAAATCCTTCCAACCACAACATAATAGCTCAGAATATTTTATTAATTGTGACATGTCCATCTCTGAAAACTTACATTTTACAATTAGAAGCCTCTGTGAGGAGGAGACGTCAATAAATGTGTGATGTGTGGAAGGTCTCCACAAGATGGGAGTGCAGCTTTTGTGTTCCCTCACATATCTGTCTCGTTGCACAGTGGTCAATGTTGTTTCAAATTTTTGAGAACTAAGCGACTGTGTAGCTCGACGAAGGGGCAGCTGATTTTCAAATGGATGGAAGAGAGCATACTATGAGAGCAGGTGCAATAGACCTGCTGGGACCTGGCAAGCACAGACGGTAAGTTAATGTCTCTCAATATTACAATCAGTAATAATTTGTATAGTGGTGATTGGGATAGAATTGACAGATTATTGCAGTATAATATTAGTAAGATTTCGTTGACAACGTATAGTAGGCAGAAGTAGTTCAATAATTTGCAAACTAATCTGGCGATTCGCCACTTGGCGCTTCCGGCACTGTTATCAGTTTATCTGGACGTACGTTATCTGACGATGAGAGGTCGGTTCTTGCCAGGGGTGGAAATGTTGTCATTATTCCATCAGCTGTGCCCACGCAGGACGTAATATCCAGTTTAGAAGCAGGCATTGGTAGTGTGGACACTGTTACAGCTGAAGAAACCCGTATAGAAGCTGTAAGAGTATTGGCTCATGCAGACTCCAAAAAGTAATTTAACTGCGGGTGAGAGGAACGCCATAAAACACGCGAATGGCGACGGCAGTATTATCATTCTCTCCGCTGGCAAGGGAAATCCGAGGGTAGTTTTTTATGTGACTAACGATCATAGGGAGATAAACGACTTATTAGATTTGCAGACATATAGGAAACTGAGTAAAGTTGCCACTGATAAAGCCCTCTATCGAACAGACCATTCAGAAAAGTCTGTTCAATTCAGTTGCGCTACCACCCAGACTTTACGGGTTGCCGAAGATGCATACAGAACATGTTCCTCTGAGACATATTGTGAGTGCCATTGGCTTGGCCACCTACTCAGTTGCCAAGTTCTTGACAACATTATTACAACCGTACGTAGGACGGTCGGAATTTTATATCAAGAATTCGGCATTTTTGATCAGTAAATTAAACTGCATTGTGGTCCCGCTGGAAGACATATAAGATAGTTTTGATGTGGTATAGCTGTTTACTATGATTCCGCACAAGGGGGTGTTGCAACAGCTGAATTGGATTTTTCCTCCCGATACTGCTGAACTGTTTAAATATTGCCTCACGACCTCATTTTTCAAATGGAATGATGGCATGGCTATGGGGAGCACTTTAAGCTCAGTTATAGCGAATTTCTTTACGGAAAAATTCGAGGAGCAGGCATTGGAAACTGCTAATAAAAACCTACTATTTGGTTCCGCTAAATGGATAATATATTTGTTTTGTGGAAGCATGGCAAAGGGGAACTACATTGTTTTCTTAAGGATCTCAACAAGATTAATCCGAAGATTCAGTTTACCATGGAAATGGAGGGAAGCAGAAGATTAAAATTTCTTCATGCGCTAGTTTTCAAGAAAGTAGATGGTAGCTTAGGCCAAACAATCTACCGAAAACCCATACACACAGACCGTTACCTACAATGGAATTCGAACCACCATCCCCAGCAATAGCGAGGTATCGTGAAAACGTTGGCGGATTGAGCAAAAAACATTTAAGGACCATAGCTGCTTGATGTATAATTAAAACACCTCACCTATGTATTGCTCAAGAACTGTTGGCTGTGCTGAGGTAAAAAGAGCGTTAAGACTGCCATTCAAAGACTATAGTCATGCACAAGTGTCTGAAATCAGAAGTTTTACTGCCTTCCGTCAAGGACGTTACTGACCACATAGGAAAAATCTTGACAAAACGGAACATTGTAACCTAGGATGCTCGTAAACGCCTGGAAAAAGCAGGAATTTATAGAATTGCGTGTAGGTGTGGGGAGGTGGATGTGTGTACTACAAAATGAATGGTCAAAAATGACTAGAAGAGCTGAAGGGCTGATGTAGAAGGGAAGATATTGACAAAGGCTTTTTCAGGATATGCTTTGCAGCCAGGAGACCACCACATTCATTTTGATAGGCCTAAAGTGCTGGCAGCAACAAGCAGATCCATGGAAGGCTGTACAGGAAGGCCATAGAGATTGTTAAACGGCCTGGGAATTTCAGTAGGAAGGAGAAGGGCGTGAAATTGAATGACATTTGGATCCTGGGACTTAGGAAGCTATGTATGAGTCTTTCACTGCGGAGTAATAGCAACAGTGGACGATGGCAGCTGACAATGGCCAATTGTGCCTGGGTATTCAAAGCCTGCGGCATTATGCCCCTGTGCGGAACACACACAAACGGAATTTTCCTGCAGCTAGTAGCGAGTCTAGATATTCCAAGAAGCTATAATCCCCTTTGAAAATGTCCTACGCATACGGGGACGAAACGTTGGGTTTTGATGTGAAATTCATCCAACCACAATATAATAGCCCAGAATATTTTATTAGCCGTGAAAATTTACAGTTCACAAATAGAAAATAGTAACGACTAATGTGTTCTGTGGTTGGACAAAAAAATGAAAAGATGCTTAGTTGTGTTAGATTAAAAATGAAAAGATGCTTAGTTTTAGATTATTAGAAAGATGCATCAGAATAGCTGTTTATAATAATCTGTATAAACAACAAACTGTTTCGTCATTTATCGCCATTGTCATGTAGGCCTTCATCTAGAACGATTTAACGTTCGTATTACGTCGTTAGTGAACTGTCATAACTGCCAATGTTTTGAATGGATGGCAAATATCTAAAATATGTTTAAAATAATACGTTAATTATGATTTGTCATTTCTACTCTTACGACATTAATGTTTACAAATATATAAACATACATCGTTAGAGAAGAACTGTCAGACCATAATCATTGTTTTCAATGTATTTACGTCATTTACCATCTAATCAAAACACTGACAGTTATAAGACAGTTCACTGACGACGTGATACGGATGTCACATAATTCTAGAAGCACTCGACGATGGCGATAAATGCCGAAACAGTCTGTTAGTAATAAATATTAATTATTATAAGCAGCTATTATGGCGCATATTTCTAATAATCATGTCATTATCTGACACACATTATGCTGCTGGCCCTAAAGAAAGAAAAACCCTAAGTTGTAGTGATGAACAAGACATTGCTAGAAGTGCAGCCCTAGAAATCTTGAATTCTTCTTTGCTTCTAGGTCAGCTACCAGTTACGAGAAAACGACTATGTGAGTATGCTAAGAAGAAATCAATAAAAGTAAAACCTACTGTGTGAGGCAAAGTATCCTAAGAAGTAACTAATAAAAGTAACTTCAGCAATCCAAAGAAAAGTATTGTTGCTGCCTTCTAATGACTGAGAGTTAGATTATCATTCAAAATTAGATACGATCATTCAGATGGAAATAAAATTCTGTACTTGCTCATTCGAAACAAGCAGATGGAAATTCTCACCATGGTACCTAAAAGCTGAAGTCTTAAGAAGCTTCAATAAGAATTTATCATAATAAACTACATGGTTAGAAAAGTAAAAAGATTTGGTGGGGGCCAAAGGTATTTTGTCTTTTCCCAATCCAAAACCTGGAAAGACTCTCAGTCAGACGACTGCTAATTTTGCAAAAAGCTTTTATTGATCTGATGAGTTAAGCAGGTCAATGTCTGGTAAAAAAGATTTTGTGCTCATATAAGAGTTGATGGAATGTGTGAAGACGGTAAGGTTTAAGTACATTGAAAGAAATTTATGCACACTTAAAGACGACTATCCAGGACTCCACATTGGGTTTTCAAAGTTTTCTGAGTTGTACTTTAGTTGGAAGTAGTGGTATACATAGCGTTTGTCTGTCTGTACTACTCACCAAAACTTCAAACGAATGCTGACTGGGCTTAGCATTTCTCAGCTGACAATGAAAGATGGTACTTCCATTAAAACTTACAAAGACTGTAGTGCAAGAGTTGTGTGTAACTCATCATTACTTGTTTCTCACTTTGGTGAATGTCAGTTCTGTCTAGGGCCAGAGACACTTAAAAATTATTGACAAGAATTGTTGGATACTAGTTATATTGGCCAGATAACTTATAAACAATAGGTTTCAGTTGACTATACTTCTTTAGAAACCGTCACAGCCTCATACACTGATCAAATCATGACACCCAAACAACTTTGTGTGTTTGCCCAGGATAAAGTAGAAGGGATCAGTTTCAAGTATGCTAGTATGGAAGATCATGAAAATGAAGAACTGAAACTTACATAGAGATCTGAGTAATGCTGCACGATTGTAGGGGAAGAAAAAATTCTCATCTTTATTCCCCCAAACAACAACAAAATAATGACAAAAGTATATTCAGACTGTAATGAAAGCAAAAGTGAACTGGTAACAGTGATCCAATATCGTTTGATGGTAAAGTATATATTGCTTGTGAATTTAATGGACACAGGTGGTTAGCCTGTGTAGTTGAAAAACAATCAGAAAAAGGATGGAATCTTACATCCTCATGGATCGTCCACAAATTTCACATTTACCAGCCAGGCAGACATTCTTTCCATAAACAGTAGGGAACTAAAGGCAATCTTGATCCCCTAAACTGTTACAGGGCGAACATATACATTATCCCATGCAGAGCTGGCGATGTGCAACAAACTGATTGCCTAGAATATAGTATTTATCAATTTTATTGTTCCTTATGCGTTTCGACCTTACACCATTATCAAAGTGTCCACAAGAGAGAGACATGAAGAGGTATCAGTGACGAAACATTGATGTGAAGAGTGTTCAAAAGAAAAGATACGAAACAACAATGTGGGTGTAATTGAATTCTTTATTCAAAAATAATCACCAGGGCCCTTAGCACAACTAACCCACTACTTTATGAACAGAGGGATTCCTTGTTCACAGAATTTCTGTGGGTTTAACAGGAGCTAGACCAGTTCTTCATCCGAGTTGTGCTTCGTATTGAATTTTTTTTGCGCACCAAACAGATGGAAGTCGCATGGCCACATGCCCAGGCTGTAGGGCGGATTCTCAAGCTGCTCGCACTTGAAAGTGGCTATTACATTTCGTATGACCTTGGAGAAGTGTGGATGTGCATTATCATGGAGCAGAATCACTCCCTCTTTGAGCATCCCAGGCCGCTTCCTCTTTATTCACTTGCATAGGCTTCGGAGTGTTTCACAGTACACGTCACTTAATGGTTTTTCAGTGCTCAAGGAATTCGATCAGTATCAGACCTCGAAAAAGATGGTGATCATCATCCTGCCTGCTGCGGGCGCAGCTTTGAATTGATACGAGGGAGGTGACAACAAATGCTTCAGTTGCATGCTGTCCCACTTTGTCTCTGGCTTGAAGTGATGTCTCACTATGTTACCTCAGAGCAGCATCTGCAGATTTCAGCCTGTTTGATTGTTACGACGTTTTGTATCTTTTCATTTGAACATTTCTTATACAGTTCCATAAAATGTGTATTGTAAAAACGAAAGAAGCAAACACACTGAAAAGCCTTGATAAAATTACATAAAATGCACATTGTAAAAAACGAAAAAAGATAGAGCTCGCCAAATATATGTAAGTATTCATTTTTTTAGGCATTAGTCTTCTGACTGATTTCATACAGCCCACTACAAATTCCTCTCCTGTGCCAAGTTCTTCATCTCAGAATACCACTTGCAATTTATGTCCTCAATTATTTGCTGTATGTATTCCAATCTGTTTCTTCCTCTACACTTTCTACCCCCTACAGCTCCCTCTAGTACCATGGAACTTATCCCCTGATGTCTTAACAGATGTCCTACCATCCTGTTCCTTCTTCTTGCCAGTGTCCATCGTGCATGGGAATGGACTGAGATAATCTATAAATAATTTATCCATCGGTTTAAATTTTCTAGTTGAACTCAAAATACCTTTCTTTACAAATGTATCCAGCTTAGCCAGATTACACTGCTCGCATTTGGATACCAAACCCTTAATCTCGGACGCCATTCCTTTCTTTGTTAGCTGTTCTTTTATTTTCATTTTGGTCTTGTGCACACCCAAATGCCCTCCCCACAAGGTCTGATGGAGGTA
This sequence comes from Schistocerca nitens, assembly GCF_023898315.1. Classification (NCBI taxonomy): domain Eukaryota; kingdom Metazoa; phylum Arthropoda; class Insecta; order Orthoptera; family Acrididae; genus Schistocerca; species Schistocerca nitens. Next base: position 600,749,354 of record NC_064616.1, on the reverse strand, counting down.
ACCGAAATCGGCAGGCACCAGTTTTTGCAGCATACATATCTTTAACCTGCCATTGTACTTAGCATGGTAACACGGCAGCTGCTTCTGCATGGAATAGCCTTCCACCTCATGTGCTACATTCAGTTGTTCAATAACTGGATGTATGTCCAGGTCTCTACGCTTTTCCTCCCCTAAATCTCCGAAAAGCTCAGAAATCTTAGTTAAAATAGCCATCCAAACTACTCCCCCAGGACGCCCCACCACATCTTCCGCAGGAGATGAGGCCGGAATAGGCGTTCCCTAATGACATCCTCGAGCATTCGACTCAGGACGTCCGCCATCTGATTTTGGGTGGCCCTAATATGTTCGGCATCGAACTGAAGGCTGAAATGCGAACCGCCCTGTGGGGTACTCTCCCATTCTTATGTGGCCGCACTAGGACGCAGCTTAAGGCTTGGTTGTCCATTTCTAAACGGAATCTGCTATGTTTAACATGGATCCTAAACTTCTCCAAGGCATAAAAAAGTGCCAACACTTAAAGCTCGTACACAGAGCAATTATCCTTGGGACCTGATAACACCCTTGAGGCATACGCTACAGGCATATGTTCTGCCTCTTGCTCTTGTAGGAGAATGGCCATAACACCAGTATTAGATGTGTCAGTCCTTACAATAAATGGCAAATTGAAATTAGGAATATCCAACACAGGGCATTACTCAAGGCACATTTCAGTGCCTCAAACGCCACTTGCTGGGATTCCTCCCATTCGAATCTCTCGCCCTTCCAACAAAGTCATTTCAGGGGAGCAGCAGTTTGTGCAAAGTTGGGGAGGAATTTCCTATAAAAAAATTACCATTCCAGTGAAAAGAGCTATGTCTTTTGTGTTCCATGGTCTAGGGAACTTGTAAACTGCCTGTGTTCTAGCTTGGTATATCTTTCACCCCTTCAGCAGACACAACATTCCCTAGGAAGGAAATCTCTATTCACCCCAATGTGACCTCAGAGGGCTTCACGGTCAACCCACCTTCCCTAAGACGACTCAAAACTTACCTTAGGTGTTCGAGATGCCTTGGAAGTCCTAACTATATACCGCTAAGTCGTTCAGATAATTGAAGACTCATTTAAACTTGAGATATCCTAATAGCGAATCCAATAAATGAGATAGCACTGAGGCTCCTGTAGCCAAGTCGAAAGGTACCTGATTAAACTCAAAGAGATTATAATCGGCACAAAATGCTGTTAACGGCTTACACTGTTCATCTAAAGGTGTCTGATACTATGGTTGATTTAAATCGAGCACAGTAAAAGCTCTTCAGTCCAATAAACCAAAAAAAAGCAATTGTGTAGGTCTGGAAGAGGTACCAACTCCGGTACTTCCTTTTTATTCTGAGCCCTATAGTCAACTACTGGTCTAGACCCGCAATCATTAGGCTTACGCACTAGAAAAATAGGTGCTGCGAAAGGTGACACAGAGGGCATAATCACTCCATCTTTTAACAACTGGGTTACGTTCTCGCGCAATTCCCGCATTTGGGGCGGCGAAAGCCGATAAGGCGGCCGTCTCACTTGTATATTATCCATTAATCTGACCTTATATTGTATTTTATTAGTCACCTGCAACCTATCAGTAAGAACCTGCGGAAACTCCTTTAATAAACCACGTAACTGCTGGGCCTGATTGGTGGCTTATGTTGAACATCGAATGAATTTTTTTTAGTTTGAACCTGCCCCACCATGGACGAATCCTGGTGAGGACAAGATGGAAACCTCTCCTCAGACAGAAATTTAAAATACACACATCAAGGAAAGTTTTGCATCACCCTGGTTCGTAGAAGATAAGACTTTGACTATGGATATTAGTGGTGGGCAGGAAATCGCGTATCTGTTAGAAATCACAGTGACTGAGAAGTCACAGATATCACAGTAGCAACTTTACAGAATCTAACTGCGATTTCAGTCACAGTTAGCAGTCGCAAGTAGTATTTCACATTCAAAGACGTGAGCCATCTATTGGTCGAATTTAGCACTGCTTTCTGCGATTTCTGTGACAAATCGCAACTAAGAGTCGCAAGTAGCAACTAAAAAGCGCAGTTAACATACTTTTCCTAGTGTCATCTGTTGACCGACGTACGTACTTCGTTATGAGAGCCTTGTGCCTCACGAGATCGATGTACTGTGTGTGCATATGAAGGGCTTATTTCAATAGTGGTACAAGTCCATTATTGTTCATTTTGAGATACAGAGTCGTAAAGTTAAATGAGCGCTGAAAAATCTGCAGTTGAGATACCAGAAATATTCAAGCATATGGCTTCTTGCTAGAGATGAACCTTAATTTATGTTTATTTGGATCACTAATTTCAGAAGCATTATAGACAGAAAAGTGGAGGTAATGGACTTGTACCACTATTGAAATAAGCCCTTCATATTATATGACGACATGCACATTCAGCATCAGTTATGGTTGGTCAAATACTGCTGTGACTCTGAATGTATTATATTAATAAGAAGCAACATTGCCTTTTTCTCCTGAAAATATCAAGTAACGTAACAAATGTGTTTGATTCTGCTTCCAATATGACAGTTTTGGTTAATACTCCACATGCCTACAGGACTTTGCAATGTTAACACAGCAGAACTCAGACATCTGTATAAGTGTAGAGAAATGAAAACAGTCATATGAATGCCTCACTTTTGTTCCGACACAGTTCAAGACTCGGGAGAAAAGTTATACACCTGGTGTTCTACATGGCAACTTCACACACAAGAACTTTTTGCCGACACTACTACCACCTACAAAAGTAAGCTTTTCCTGTGTTACTTTCAAGTAATGCACTTAACCTATTCCTGATTTAACTGGAAGATCTGTACTTCCCACTTTCATATCAACAGCCTCAAAATGCATATTGTAGACTTCTGGATATGTTACAGGTCAGTGTCACACCAAGATTGTGGAGAAACGGGGGGGGGGGGGGGGAGGGGGGGGGGGCGCGGCGGCATGTCACTCTCCCACAAGTGTTTACCAATAAGTAAGTGGCGGAAAATTATGGGTATAGGACGGCTTAAACATGTGGAAAATGAGATTTTTATTATTCACTCTCTGTATTTGACATTTATTATTCCTTTAAAATCGCACAACTTCAATAAAACACAGTTTAATCATTCACACACTTATTTCACAATTATTTCACTTTTAAACTGCAAATCCTCTAAGAGCTGTCTTGAATCTTCACGAGTCTCTCTCAACAGCCTTTATGTGGATAGATACGTACAGCAACCAGTAATCAGAGTCAGAACTGTGTCTGCAAAAACACAAGGATTATTAAACTATTTTTGCTGTCATTAATTACTAGCAATATAACTGACAGAGTAGATTGCTAATATTTGCAATAATGAATATCACATTTGCAAGAACCATCTCACTGAAGTAATTAAGTCCATCGAAACGCTTAGAAACTAACCTCTCGTCTGACGAAAACGGTCTAAAGACGCAGTGGCAATTTCTTCAGATCTGTTGACAATGATATTTTGAGTTATCACTTTACTGAGTGACTGAAATGTAATTCAGGTACCTGTGAACATAACAATATGTTAGAATTCATCTTCTAAATACGAACTATTACGGTACTGTACGGCTACTTACATATTAATTACACTATTAATATTTTCACAGTTGTTTCTTTAATACAAAATTAAAGCCAATGGAAGAAAAAACGTAAAACATACTTGCCAATGACAGGTTTGTTGAGATGCAATTTTCTGTGTTGACAGATGTAACTTTTTCATACGGTGGTAAGTCGCAGGAATCACAGAAATCGCAGAAGTAGCAGAAGTCACAGAAATCGCAGAAGTCACAGAAATCGCAGAAGTAGCAGAAGTCACAGAAATCGCAGAAGTAGCAGAAGTCACAGAAATCGCAGAAGTAGCAGAAATCGCAGAAGTAGCAGAAATCGCAGAAGTAGCAGAAATCGCGGAAGTAGCAGAAATCGTAGAAATAGCAGTGGCGGAGGGATACACGACGTATGTTCCTTAACTGCGACTCTTAACTGCGACAAATCACAGTTAAGAATAACAGATACTGAAAAGTAGCGTTCACAGAAATCACTGATATCGGAAAATCGCAGTTTAGCCCATCACTAATGGATATTGTATCGCAGACACAGTCCCTTTGACTGTTCAGAGATGTCACTAAGCCCTCCCAAAGATGTAAACAGCCATGCATGAGCAGCGCCTATTAGACGGAGGGGGTCTGACAGCTGATCAGTTCCAGTCATTCCATTAGGAAGGAGGTACATGGCTGGTGTTGTCTGTAGTTCAACCATGCCTATACGGTCAATACTGCAGTTTGATCACGTCCGCATTGTTACTTTGTGCCAGGAAGGACTCGCAACAAAGCAAGTGTCAAGGCGTCTCGGAGTGAACCAAAGCAATGTTGTTCGGACATGGAGGAGATACAGAGAGAGACAGGGACTGTCGATGACATGCCTCGCTCAGGCCACCCAAGGGTTACTATTGCAGTGGATGACCGCTACCTACGGATTATGGCTCGGAGGAATCCTGACACCAACGCCACCGTGTTGAATAATGCTTTTCGTGCAGCCACAGGACGTCGCATTATGACTGGAACTGCGCGCGATAGGCTGCATGATGCGCAACTTGACTCCCGACGTCCATTGCGAGGTCCATCTTTGCAACCACGACACCATGCAGCGCGGTACAGATGGGCCCAACAACATGCCGAATGGACCGCTCAGGACTGGCATCGCGTTCTCTCCACATCATATGCCTTCAGCCAGACAATCGTCGAGACGTGTTTGGAGGCAATCTGGTCTGGCTGAACGCCTTAGACACACTGTCCAGCAAGTGCAGCAAGGTGGAGGTTCCCTGCTGTTTTGGGGTGGCATTGTATGGGCCGACGTATGCCGCTGGTGGTCATGGAAGGCGCCATAATGGCTGTACGACACGTGAATGCCATCCTTTGGCCGATAGTGCAACCATATCAGCAGCATATGGCACTGTATGGGCCGACGTATGCCGCTGGTGGTCATGGAAGGCGCCATAATGGCTGTACGACACGTGAATGCCATCCTCTGGCCGAAAGTGCAACCATATCAGCAGCATATTGGCAAGGTATTCGTCTTCATGGACGACAATTCGCGCCCCCATCTTGCACATCTTGTGAATTACTTCCTTCAGGATAACGACATCACTCGACTAGAGTCGCCAGCATGTTCTCCAGACATGAACACTATCAAACATGCCTAGGATAGATTGAAAAGGTCTCTTTATGGATGACGTGACCCACCAATCACTCTGAAGGATCTACGCTGATTCGCCATGAAGGAGTGGGACAATTTGGACCAACAGTGCCTTGATGAACTTGTGGATAGTATGCCACAACGAATACAGGCATGCATCAATGCAAGAGGATGTGCCACTGAGTCAACAGCAATCTCGACTACCACCTCTGAAGGACTCGCTGTATGGTGGTACAACATGCAATGTTTTCATGAGCAGTAAAAAGGGGGAAATGATGTTTATGTTGATATCTATTCCAATTTTCTGTACAGGTTCCGGAACTCTCAGACCCTGGGTGATGAAAAACTTTTTTCGATGTGTGTACAATCCCGCACTGGAATAATCTAGACAACACTAGGTTCCTTTTAAAACATCACATGCCAGTATCACTCAGATAGGAAGTCCCACCACTACAAGAAATTCAACTGGCCAAGAAAACTGCCCAATACTAAGTTTACAACGTACACTACCAAACAGCTTCAACATTTCACTTGATAAAGTCCTACATGTTTTTTGCTCATTGCAAGCCTGGGAAACGCGCCATTTTTTTATGTTTGTTATACCAATGTAAATGTAAAAGTATGTGCTACTACCTGGATCTCTCAGTATGCACAGTGGTGCCCACCTGACAGTGGCACACGTGAATGGGATCAGTGTGGGATTAACAGCACAAACCAATGGACACACCCACAGAGGCTGGCAAGAGGCAACCCCAGAGGGGACACCCGGGCATAGGCTGTTCATACGCTCCTGACAGGGCTCCCTGCATTCCTTAACCATATACTGCAAGCTCCCATATAAAAAATACTTATATCACACGTACCTCTCTGTACTAGCATTTGGCCCATTTCCTGGCATTCCTGTAGTTGCCCTTCTGGGAGGCATAATTTGCCAATGCTTTTCACCGTGTCAACTAACACTTTCCGCATTAGTAACCATTTATCAAGTTCTGAAAAGGTGCGTGACTTAGTAAAGAACGTAACAAGAACGATCCGGAGGTCGCAACCCCTTCAAAATATTCATAATGGCCTCAGCTCCTGTCTCATCTACACAGAACGCAAGCTTTGACATCCGTATTTTCTCAACACGATCCCCCAAGAATTCATTCTCATCTTGTACCCTGTAATAATGCTCATCCATTAATTCCTTTCTTCTATGTGGACCTAAACAGTCCACCAAGATTCTCCTACGATGAGCCTGGAGAGATTCACCCGCCTGCATAGCTTTAGCAATCACTCTATGCAATCAACCATCCGACAATGGATATGTCATCTGGAATATCAACTTATGGTTCACCAATAACACTTTGGCCTGCTCCCGCAATTTGCACATTAACCACAACACTTTGGTTATGCTACCAATAGAACTAACCAATAAAATGCAAATGCCCTGGATGACCGGCAGGAGGGGATTCGGCAGTTTACCAAGTTGACTCAACATATTTACTTGCAGGTTAACTTCCCCTGCCTCATTACACGCATAACCCCTTTGTAGTTTACCTTCCTCAGGTATGCTAAGACGGGACAATTGCCGTTGCATAGACAAGGCTTGATCTTGCAACTTAGATATAACTTCCACAGTCTTAACATTCTGATTTACTGAACAAACATAATTAATCCTACTTCCACATGATCTTCCAAAGCGTGCAATTGCGTAAGCTGGGCGTGAGAGGGGGAGCAGCCTTCCGCTAGAGCAATACCTTCCTGAATGCCGGCATGCAACGACAAACATGTAGCACATGCGGCACTTACCTCCCCAACCATCTGCAAGCTAATGTTTACAGGCTTCTCCAATACCCCTCGCAGTCTGTGGCATAATTCCACAGTCGTGCCCACCTTGGATGACTTTCTAATCCAGGGCTCATACTGCAAGCAATCCTTGCGTAAATACTTCAGCCCCAGGACACCTTATGATTCCATATTAAATCAAAGCTGAAACCACAAAAACAATGAACTGTACCAGAATACAACAAAACACTTCCTTACAATACTAATACAACGTACCTAAAGAAAATTCAATGTATGCCTGTGTACAACTTCGTAACCACACTCTGTGCTAACATTTGATACCTTTTCTAAAGAATTCGAAAGGTAAAGATAACTTTTGGAGCTGGTCAAGCTAGAACACAATGGTTCTGGTGTGGTAAGCGGCTGAGCACAGTAGCTGAATATTTATTGGTTTACTTAGTTATGCAGGTATACAGAATATTCATACTTTCTTTTTCTTAAGACATTAAAACCAATAATCCTTAAAATATTCTCATGCAAAATTTTTAGAATTTAAAATCTTCCATAATATATAAAGTTAATTACTGAAATTCTAAATTACTCAAAATTTCCTTTCCCTTTAGCATTAGAACCAATAACTTAAAAAATACAATGATCCAAGGTATTTAGAATAATCGCCGAAGTTCTAGATTGCTCAAGCTTCCTTTTTCTGTAAACATGAAACCAATAACCATAAAAATTTGAAATCATCCAAGGTATTCTTTCTAAACCAAATGAGATTAAGTTCAGTAACTCATTCACGTTAGTGCACCGTAACTGGCCATAGGGATACTGACACGTGAATGACTTAATGCCAGTTCAACCAGTTGTGAGAAAACTAACATTGGGGTATAATTACGGAAGAACCAATAACAAAATATAATTACACTTCACTGCGTCCGCACACGAATAACCCTTTCATCAGTTTCAGATACATCAGTACATGGCTCTCTTTACTAGAGACAAATTATCACTATCAATCTTAATCAACGTTACGTTCACCCTGCCTCTTGAACACGAGGCAATTTGGAACAATACAGATAAACCTTGATGGGATTGATTGACAGCTTTGTAATCACAGAAATTAGTTAACTCCCTTATATGCACATTTCAGCCAGTGGAACCTGAGAACACGTATCCACAACCACAAAGTGCCCTGAAGTGCACAGCTCCATACTATTTACACACCCCAGAAAGTCTACATCAAAAAGGCATCAAATTAACCATGCACACATGGAAATTTGCAGGATACTGCCGGAGTACAATTTCGTGGCACTACAGTCAATGATAAGCTCAACTCGCAGATCCATGCAACATCCACTGTGATGTTTCCCAGACGATATACGAAAAACGCTCCAGAGACTTGCTGACAAAACAGTTCCATGTACAGGATGAACGTGCACGCGACTGGAGTCGATCACAGATGGATGAATTGCTGTTCCAGTCAAGGCGAAAGACGCAGTGCAAATTCCAAACTGGATGCCGACGCTCACCAAAATCAGTAAGAGTGCGAGGCACTAAATACTCTGTGATGCGCTCACCGCCATGCATCGACTAAGTAGCAACCTCCGGGCCACTGACCCATCACTTGGACGACGCTGTAGCACTTCCCGCGGTTGCAGTCCACGACTATCATGCGTCCGGCTCTCGCTACACGGCTTAATCCACCCTCTGTCGTCCAGTCCAGAAGTCACCACAGGCTCGCCCAGCGCGCGCGCTTAAAGCTGCTATCCACACCAGGCATCTCTGACCAAAGAACAATTTTTTGCGAAGAGGCGCACTGACGTCAGAAATCGATACAGCTGCAGCATCACAGGAACACGAACCGAAAACCACACGAATGTATCAAATAGTAAAAAACAACGAATACCACCTCCACCTTTCTGCTGCAAGATAGAGTCCACTGGACTGTTATTGAGAAGCAGTAAGGACCACACAGTTACACCTCATTCCATTCCGCAGTAGTTGTTGTCATGGCTAGATGTTGGAGATCACTGGAACATTCGTACTTCCCTCGCGCTCATTTCCGTGCATCCTCACTCAGCGCCGCAGGTCAGAGTGTCACACAGCGCTAGTTGCCACAATGTACGTGAATCTATGGCAAACTGTACCAACCCCAGCCATGGAGGGCATCCGGGAATGATTGTAGTGGTAGGACTTCAGATGTTATCAATATGTCCAGCACCAACACGTACCAGTGATCGACGTTGAATCGCTCAATTTTCCACAGACAATATATTCAATACACGAGATCACGGAGACAGCCCAACGCATATTGAGTATTAAATCGCTATTTAGCTACCCAGAGGGCGCCACCGCCGGACTTGCCCCTGCAGCTGGGGTAGGAACTGACTAGCCGGCCAGCTGGAACTTTTCTTTGCACCCGCCGCTCGCGAGAGCCTCAAGCCGCAAATGCCCATTCATTATGGCGACAGGCTACCTTCGCCACGCACCCCTCACGCCAAATGGTGTCGTCCTAGGAAACCAGCGACATATTTATCATTGTAATTACAATTAAATATTGCGAATGCGGCCTCAATCTGATGACATCAGCCTTATGGCTATCGGCCCTTTGCAATCGCAATCTCCCACGTCAAATCAATACATCCACTTACGATAGCACATAGTCATTTTCTCTGCACATGTTGGAACAGTGACCACAGAAACTAACCCCCCCCTCCCCCGACAAAACATTATAACCCTGCCTCACAGCGAATCTATCACACATCCTCCACTGATTGCTGGTGGCACAAAAAAATTGAGCGAAAATCCGCGATGGATGGACATGCCTCATTTGTTTTTCTTGTGGATGGTACCAGTGTCTCTTAGAAAGAGAGAAGTTATCATCTTACACTGAAGAGCGAAAGAAACTGGTGCACCTTCCTAATATCATCTAAGGGCCCCGTGAGCATGCAGAAGTGCCGGAAGACGACGTGGCATGGACTTGACTAATGTCTGAAGTAGTGCTGGAGGGAACTGACACCATGAATCCTGCAGGACTGTCCATAAATACGTAAGAGTACAAGGGGGTGAAGATGTCTTCTGAACAGCACGTTGCAAGGCATCCCAGATATGCTCAATAATGTTCATTTCTGGTGAGTTGGGTGCCAGCGGAAGTGTTTAAACTCGGAAAAGTGTTCCGGGAACCAGTCTGTAGCAATTCTGGAAGTGTGGAGTGTCGCATTGTCCTGCGGGAATTGCCCAAGTACGCGGGATGCTGGAGATCAGACAGGATACTTATGTACGTCTCACCTGTCAGAGTCACATCTAGACGTGTCAGAGGTCCCATATCACTCCAACAGCACACGCCCCACACCAGCTTGAACAGTCCCCTGCTGACATGCAGGGTCCATGGATTCCTGAGGTTGTCTCCATACCCGTACATGTCCATCCGCTGATACAATTTGAAACGAGACTCGTCCGATCAGGCAACATGTCTCCAGTGATCAACAGTCCAATTTCAGTGTTGATGGGCCCAGGAGAGGCATAAAGCTTTGTTTCACGCAGTCATCAAGTGTACAGGAGTGGGATTTTGGCTCCGAAAGCCATTACCGATTATGTTTCGTTGAATGGTTCGCATGCTGACACTTTTTGATGGCCCAGCATTGAAATCTGCAGCCATTTGCGGAAGGACTGCACTTGTGAACGATTCTCTTCAGTCGTTGGTGGTCGCGTTCTTGCAGGATCTTTTTCCGTCCACTGTGATGTCGGAGATTTGATGTTTCACCGAATTCCTGATATTCACGATACACTCGCAAAATGGTCGTATGGAAAATCCCCACTTCATCGCTACCTTGGAGTTGCTGTGTCCCATCGCTCATTCGCCGACGGTAACACCACGTTCAAACTCACTTAAATCTTGACAACCTGCCATGGTAGCAGCAGTAACCGATCTAACAACTGTGCCAGACACTTGTTGACTCGTATAGGCGTCGCCGACCGGAGCACCGTATTCTGCCTGTTTACATATCTCTTTATTGGGAAACGATTGCCTGTACCAGTTTCTTTTGCGCTTCAGTGTATAAGAGACCAGGTGTTAAAGACACGATCACAACGTCCATGTTACTGTCATTCTGCAAAAAAAGCGGTCTTGGTTCATCAGGTACACACAAGTATCGCTAACGATATCCAAACTATACATGCTTTATAAATCGAGGCATGGCATTGCTTCTGAATGAAGTGGTCTCCCACACAAATACCATGACATTGAATACAGATGCACATTGTAGGGTGTGTATTAACAGACCAAAAGTACAGGTGCATGATGCCAGTGTTGTAAGCTCGTAATAAAATCACCCTTATCACCGAATTTAAAAAGTGATTTGAGTAGGGAACGTGATGTTAAGTGGACATTTGCAACCCCCTCTTGCCACGGCTACATGTATCACACGGTAACAAACAGCATTTGTAACATATTCTATCTCGACACCATGTAGGCAATGTAACAGAGGTTCTGCAGTGTATCAACAGAGTTAGAAGTGAGGGAGGATGATGGTTGATTGAAAATGATCACATACAATAGATGGTGTGTTATGTGATGAATCACTTAAAAATGCAACACTAGTTTGAGGTCGTGAGAAATGTACTAAATCCTCTAACCAGTACAGTGCCTTTTCAGATCTATAGCGTTGTATTGTATTGTATGTTAACCGGGGGCTAGAAACGACAGAGAGGATCCATCCGCGCCGCAGTGGTCCACAACCTCACAATGACTACCGCAGTCCACTTCACCCCTCCGCCGCCCTACACCGAACCCAGGGTTATTGAGCGGTTCGGCCCCCGATGAACCCCCCCCCCCCCCTCCCTGGGAATGTCTCACACCAGACGAGTGTAACCCCTATGTTTGCATGGTAGAGCAATGTGGTGGTGTACGTGTATGTGGAGAACTTGTTTGCACAGCAATGGATGACATAGTGTAGCTGAGGCGGAATAAGGGGAACGAGCCCGCATTCGCTGAGGCAGATAGAAAACCGCCTAAAAACCATCCACAGACTGGTTGGCTCACCGGACCTCGACACAAGTCCGCCAGGCGGATTCATGCGGGGGCCAGACGCTCCTTCCCACTCCGGAAACCCGTGTGTTAGACCACTCGGCTAACAGGGTGAGCCATCTATAGTGTTACTTTTTCTTGTAGAAATGCTGTCTGCGATTTGGAACCAGGTCGCTCCATTCAACCACATACTTGCGTTGGATCCTATCGAGATGGAGCCTATCGAGATGTCTTTTAATGATCGCAACCACTGGTGAATCATATTCATGGCACACTTATACCTCGAAACGAGTCACCTTTTTCAAATCTATCAGCTAAGGACCCCATACAGCAAAATTTCAACGTGGATTTAGACAAGCCCCCTGCATCTTGTAACTGTTCCTCAGTCTCTGCTCTGCCCTCCCTGCTGCTTTGTCCATTTTATCATCCCAATTTAAGTTGTAACTGAGCAGAAGTCAGAGAGCGCTATGTCTACCACCTTCTGCAATTCGTGGAGAAACGGGATGAGCTGAGTTAAAGCGACAGGACCGTGTTTTGACTACTCAGTGAAAGTGGGAGCATGTTGTTATAGCTCTGCCAACTGTGGACAGTGTGTAAGGCCAGCGTAAACGAAACTTTCTCCTGCAACACAAGGTAGTAAAAAGACAAAACGAGCATTTACGGTGGTGTTTCTTATCGGGAAAATTAGGACGTCTCCACATCATACGGGAACTGGAAGAAGAAGGACAAGGATTTTGCTATTGCATTGCAGTGCACCTCCAAATTACATACAGGTACTGCAGTCTGAAGGAGATCTGCATCCCTTGGGGTGCATTCAGGTCTGCCACCCAAACATTCTCTCTATCCTTGTTATTTCATACCATCCAACAGAGAAAAACTATGAACCATAAAAACTCTGCTAGCATCACATGGTAGAGAAATCGCCATACATTTTGTTTTTTCACTACGACTTCAAGGTTTGTGACAGGTGCTTAACCGACATTAACACATTTCATTCTACTGGCTCTCACAGAAAGCATGATGTAAACAAGGCAGTGTATCTTACTAACAATAATGTGTTAGACATCACAACATAGGGAAAATGGAAGAGTTTATGGCATTGTGAAGTATTCCCAAACAGCTTCCTGTGTGTGATGTCCTCTACATGTAATCTCATCTTTACAGTGAGGCGGTAGCAGATGTGTAGGTGTTCCATTTTGAAGAGATCAGGAGCATTCAATCTTAATTACAACCATAAACGTGATCACTATTTCGGTGATGGCCATCCCTCAGAAGGTGTTGGTCTCCTTAAGACCCTCTCCATCTCAAACAAGTGACGTCAGTCAATCATTATGTAATAATCAGCAGCGTACCAGTGGATGGATGGGATGGAAAAGACACCTCAAAAGGGGACAAAATACTGCAATAAGCACCACAGTTGATAGTGTGCTCAATTTTAGCTATTTCACCAGGTTTTCTGTAATTTCAGCTACGAACAATGACACGGCAGCATGCTTCCCAATTTCTGTATCATCACTAAACCACCCCTTCATTACTTTGTGTGTGCCACATACTAGATTATGGATGTAGATAGATGTCTGCGCAATACATCCATTCATGGTTAGTTCTCGAACATAGACACCAAAGCTTACCAGACATTGTCCTATACCTAAGCAGTTAGGTTATCTACATATTTGTAGCACTTCCATCATGGCACGTGGTTGCCCACCTTTCACTATGTGGATGGGAGTCACAGTGTGTTCTCACATCCTTAAGAGAAAGTTTGAGATTGAAAGATCTCCTCACATTGTCTTTGACTAAACCTCCTACAACATTCTTATCAATTTACTTTCTTAGCTAGCCAGAAGTAGGAGGGTACTATACCCACAACAATCCATGTCTCGTGTAGGAACAGAGTGAGCTGAGTCCATAACAGCTGTTCAGGGAAGACTGTTCCGCACCAATCTTACTCATGACTAGTAGACAAGCTCTCTCCAGATGCACACATGTCAAGGAGGTTAGCACCCCTTATCGGTGATGTGTATAGTGTCCACTGTTCATATCTGATTACACTTCAGACATTATACTGTGATTGCATCAGTCCTATAAAATGATCGTCAGTAGCGGAAAACGCATCTTAAAAAGGAAACAGACAAATGCGTAGCAGCAGTGTTTGACATATGAAAATACACGCCATGGTGCACTAACTCTGTAAACAGGAAACCGTCAAGCGAATGTATACATAGGGTTTGCCATACGACTCAAACACCTGTCACTAACTTAGAATCACTGCAGTTATGAAACTGAAGACTCCATTTACATCCAAGATGAGGTAGAGAAATGGAATAATTTGGATACATCTTCATCTGTCTAGAGGAGGGTGTTGCAATAGGCTTTTCCATTGATGGACATGATTCATCGTAAATGCTCTTGAAGCAGACTGTGGCATGGAGACGTTTGCTGTTGACAACTGCATGTGGATTGTCACACACAGAACACACAGTTGTGTACAAGTCGATCGCAAGCTATATCACACAACTGAAGCACCCTGAGATAACAACAGAAAAAATGGTTAAATGCTTCATACATGACCTTCAGCAACATCTCTCTCTCTCTCTCTCTCTCTCTCTCTCTCTCTCTCTCTCTCTCTCTATAATGCATCATCAGCCTACGATTAAATAATATATCATTACAATCCCTTTCAGCTGATCACTGCATCTAGTTTCTATCATCCTTTAACACAGATCAATGTCAGTTTAGAGGCAGATGGTTCTCTTTTCCAGGAAAGCATGAGAGACAGCAGTCAACTTGCATGTATCATCATTACCTCAATACACATACAGTAGAATGTCGTTAAAAAACCATACAGCAACTGTTCTGTAAGGTATTTGGTAGCTGATACAACATGGTTGTTATTGGTGGAGAGTACAGAGAAGCATATTGTAAATATTCTTATAATTGCCTTTTTTCCTGAAAACTGTTATGGCCTGGTGTACATTTCCCTAGAAAAGGATACAGTACTTCAGTACTGAATGCACACAAGCAAAGGTATACAGCCCTAACCGTTTCTGCAGTAGTATTGTTGCAAAGAATTCTTACTACATAGCTCATTTTTGCTAGTTTTGAATTTAGCGATGTGATATGAGTGCTCCATTTAAGATTTTTCTGGATATGAATCCCAAGAAATTTAGTTTCATTGATAGCACTAATTATTTGGTTATCTATACATATTACGGGTTGTGGCGCATTTTTATTTTGATCTGTGTGGAAATTCATGAGTACCATTTGTTAGGAATTAACAATCAGCCTGTTTCTGGTAACCATTCAGACAATTCTTTTGTAATATCTTTTGCAGATGCAGTGACATTTTCGTCTTTACTTTCTTCAATCAATAGATGCAGTAAATGTTCAGAATCTCTAACGTGTGATGGGAAATCATTAATGTGTATTAAAAAAGAAGGTTACCCAAAATAGAGCCCTGTGGAACACCATGACTTAGTCCACATAGTTCTGAAAGGTGTACCTTGATTTCAATTCTTTCCATGTACTTAATTTCAGTTACCTGAGAAGGATATTCCAAACATGATTTAATCCACTGATTTGGCACACCTCTTACACCATACCATTCAAGCTTCCTCAGAAGCACAGAAAGATCAGTCACATCAAAAGCTTTTGTTAGGTTCAGGAATGAACCTGAGATATTTCTGTGGTTATCCACTGCATTTAAGACATGGTTCATCTGGTTGAAAGTGGCTGTTTCAGTTGATTGCTGTGGTCTGAAGCCATGTTGACACCCAGAAATAATATTATTCTTGTTGAAGAATGTAGTTAGTCCTGAAAGGAACACTTTTTCAATAATTTTCGAAAACCCTGGCAGTAGAGACACAGGCCTATAGTTACCCATACATTGCTGATCACCTTTTTTTTATATAGGGGTATTACTTTTGCCATTTTCAGTTGCTGTGGGAAGACACCACATGATAAGGAAGAATTGCAAATGTCTAATAAAGGAGAGAATATTTGTCTTGCTGTTATTTTTATAATATAATCTGGAATATCATCAGTACCAGTTGAATAATTACTCCTCAGTGAGTTGATGGTATTTAGGAGCTCTGTTGGTACTATTGGACTGAGGAACACTGATATATTATTTATTTTAATAGATGAAAGTTCTTTCCATGTCATATTAGGTGGATTTCCAAAATTGTTCCTTCACTAATTTTCCAGCGACAGTTGCATAATAAGAATTGAAGCTGTTTGCAACTCCCTTAGGGTCAGTGTCATTCTTGCTGTCGTGTGAAATCACAAATTTTTGTGAGTTGTCTTCTTTCCCATAAGATCCTGCACAGCTTTCCACATGGACTTAGTTTCATTGAATGACTTCATGATATATTTGTCATTTTCCCTAATTTTTGCCCATTTTATGACACATTCCAAAACTAGCTTGCATTTTTTGAAATAACTAAGAAATTCTGGACTGCTGTCAGTTTCTGACTGCAAAAAAGTTCCTGCTTCCTTTTACAAGGAGCTCTAATGCCTGATGTAATCCAGTTTTTGAATCTTTCTGTGCTTCTGGAAATCACTTACCTTTGTGGAATAGCTATGTCAAAGTTATACTTGAAAATGTTCAAAAAATTTTCCATCTTTTCATTGGTAATAGAACTATCATATACTTCTCTCCAAGATTGTTTGGTGATTAGATACTGGAAGTGTTCAATATTTTTCTAATTATAAATCTTTTTATGGATAATATTTTGTGCACTGGATGAGATGTGATTTCCAGGTATGGTTAGTAATTGCAAAAGTTGGTCACTATTGCCTGTATCAAAGTTTTCTGATGTACACTTGTCCATGTTTACACATACCTGATAAGGGGAGTGACACTAGGTTTCTTTTTTTTTACATGTGTTGGAAAGCTAACAGTCAGACAAAGATTGTAGTCTTTTATAATATTTAAGAACTTTTCCCTGTGTAGGCAATGTCAGTATTAAAATCTCCACACAGAACCACTGTTTTCCCAGTTGTCTTGAGTTTGCCTAATGCAACGTCCAGTTTTTTTTAAAAAAAAAGACGCTTATGTTGCTAACAGGAGATCTATACACACATAAAATAATAGCTTTTTCAGACATTATCTGAACAGCTGAGATTTCAAAGACTTTTTCACACCCTAGTTTGCAAACAGAGGCTATACTCTTATAATCTACATTATCTTTTTCATATATACAAGTTCCCCCATGTATTGATTCCATTCTACAAAAGCAGTTTGCAAGGTTAAAATGCAATATTTTTAAGGATTGAAAATATTCATTTTGTAACCATTGCTCACAAAAACATAAAACTGAAACAACTTTCCATTCGCTGTTGAGGAGTGTGTTTATTTCATCAACTTTGTTTGTTAATGACTGCACATTCTGGTGTAAATATTCGGTGTGTATTTGCAATTTAATTCTGCATCACATTTTTTCTGTTATATTCTACTTTCCTAAAAACGTCTTTCGCCCTTTTTATAAGTCATCACATCTTTCTTTATGACCTATTTGTCCAAGGTACTTTGGACTGCTTCAATACTATACCTTTTGTGACTCAGATTTGCTAAACAACAGATTTCTTCAACCAAAAATTGTTTCCCACTGTGATTTAAATGAAGGCCATGGCTGGTACACATGGATCTGTCTAACATGCTTACATTTATTAAGTTCACATACAGAAATTTTTTACATACTTCAACAATCTGTTTCTTTACTCTTCCTATTAATTTATTTACACATGGTCTAGGAGATAGATCGTGTCTTTGTGGTAGATTTACAACAGCTACATTTGTGTTGCCTAATTTGGGTAGCACAATTTTAAGAACAGTGATGAGTTCACTACCTTTGTCTCTGGCAATATCATTTGCACCTGCACAAATTACGACACAGTCTTTTGAGTCAAGGTTTTCACACTACTTCAGCAATGTTTTTGTCACTTCTGCAATGCCTGCTCCTGGTTGGACAAAGGCGTGGACACTTGTGTTAGTCTTTGTATCTTCCACCGTTTCTGCTATCTGATGTCCATGATTACCAGCAAAAATTAAGACTTTTCGTTTTTGTTCGCACACTTGAGGCCAGTCGACTGATTTTTAATCACATTACTTTGTTTACGATGCGACACGAGCGAAAAATTTACAGTGCACGGTTGGTGTTGTTTGTAATTATTATCTGGACTCATATGTTTCTGAGTGATATTGTTTGCAGAATCACGTTTGTCATTATAGCTATTTGATGCACTTCTTCTTCTTCTTCTTCTTCTTCTTATTCCATTGGCACTACATCCCGGGATGGTACTTGGCCTCCTCAATAATTTTCTGCCATTCCTCTCTGGACTTCACCGTGGACCTCCAGTTACGGCAACCGACTCTGCCAGCGTCCTCTCCAACCTCATCGCTCCATCTTAACCTAGGTCGTCCTCTTGCTCTTCTTCCGCCAGGTTCACTGCAGCAGGCTTTCCTAGCAGTATCTGTCTCATCGAGTCACATTACATGTCCAGCCCATCACAGTCTACACAGCTTTATGAACTTGACCACATCACCCTCCTTATAGCAGTCATAATGTTCGTCATTTCTTCGCCTTCTCCAGGTCCCATTTTCATATAAAGGTCCAAAAATCCTCCTCAATGTACATCTTTCATGTGATCTCAGATTGTTTACACCCTTCTTCCTAATTGGCAGTGTTTCTGACCCGTAAGTAGGTACTGGGCGTATCAGTGTTCTGTAAAGTCGACACTTAGTCCCTCGTGATATAAGTTTGGATTTAAAATGTCGCAACATTTCAAGGTAGCATCGTTTAGAAGCATTTATGTGAGCCATAATTTCAGTAAAGGTGGTGCCATTTGCTTCTATCTTTGAGCCCAGATAGGTGAAACATTCCACTTGCTCAAATGTCATTCCATCAAGGGTTATTCAGGGCTGTGAGGGTTGGTTAGTGCCTTTATACATGTACTTCGTCTTTCCTTCTTTAATTCTCAGGCCCATCTTCTCTGCACTCAGTTTTAGAGCTGAAAATGCACATTGTACATCTCTAAATGTTCTGCTCATTAAATCCAAGTCATCTGCATATCCCAGCAATTGTACAGACTTATAGTAGAAAGTTCCTCTTGTCTGAATACCCGATTCGCGTACCACTTTTTCAAGTGGCAGGTTGAAAAGGAGGCATTGCCTTAACCCAGTTCGAGTGGGAAACTGAGGTGAATAGCCTTGACGGCACTCGCGTGGCACACTGGATACTTTAGGGTGACCTCTGTTAAACGCACCAATTTTCCAGGCACTCGAAATGCCCGCATTTGGTCCAGTTTATTGTGTAATATGCAGATTTAAAGTCAATGAAAAGATGGTGCACACAAACATTGAATTCATTGGTCTTTTCTACTATTTGTCGGAGAGTAAATACCTGGTTTACGGTTGACTTTCCTGGTCTGAACCTGCATTGATAGCTTCCAATAATATCTTCTGCTATAGGTGAAAGTCTACTAAACAGGATATTTGATAGTACTTTATATATAATATTTAAAAGTGTTATGGCTCGCCGGCTGGGGTGGCCGAGCGGTTCTAGGCGCTACATTCTGGAACCGCGAGACCACTACGGTCGCAGGTTCGAATCCTGCCTCGGGCATGGATGTGTGTGATGTCCTTAGGTTAGTTAGGTTTAAGTAGTTCAAAGTTCTAGGGGACTGATGATTTCAGATGTTAAGTCCCTGAGTGCTCAGAGCCATTTGAACCATTTGTTATGGCTCTGTAGTTGCTGCATTCAAATAGATCTCCTTTCTTATGCACCAGACACACTATCCCTACATTCCATTCTTCTGGTAACTCTTCCTTTTCCCATATGAGGCACACAATCTTGTAGATCTTACGATTCAGCTCAACTCCTCCAGCTTTCGATAGTTGAGATGTTATACTGTCAGTCTGTGGTGCATTATTGTTCTTCAGTTGGGCAATTGCTTTGTTGACTTCTCCTTGGAAAGGGGAATGTACCATGGCATCATCTTCTGGAGCGACTGCGATATCTTCAATAGGGGACTCTGGAGCATCCAACAGTTCGCTGAAATACTCTACCCAAACCTCCAATACTTCTTGATCATTAGTTAGTAGTGTCTCATTTTTACTTTTACACAGGTTGATGCGTGGCTTAAGTGTTCTTCTTTCACTATTAATTTTCTGATAAAATTTTCTAACATCATTTGTTTTTCCAATTGTCTCCAGTTCTTCAATCTACTTTCTTTCTCATTCCCTTTTCTTTCTCCAATGCAGTTTATTCTCGTCTTTCCTTTTATGTTGATAATTTCTTACCGCTAAAAGAGTATAGCATTTCTAAAGCATTTTCGTGTATGCCAGACTTTTCTCCTAACTTATTCTCTTAAATTCTTCATCAAACCAGGAATTCCTCGGTTGTTTTCCTTCTTTCCCTAGAACTTCTTCTGCTTTCTTAATGACTGCATCCCTGCAAGTGTTCCATTCCTGATCCAGGTTATCACTTACACTAGGGGTGTATAATGCAAGATTCTCAGCAACCTTCTCAAAGTACGTTTTAGAGATGTCTTCACTTTTTAACTTTGATACCATATACTTACTTTGAGGTATTTTCTTGAGATTTTCCTTGCATTGGATATTCGAGCTCTTAGTTTTGCAATTACAAGGTAGTGGTCTGAATTTACATTAACTTCTCTGTAAGTTCGTACATCTAGTAAGTTTGAGGAATGCCTGCCATCAATAACTACATGATCAATTTAGTTGAAGGCATGCTGATCAGGGCTACACCATGTTGCTTTATGAATCCTTTTGTGTGGGAACATAGTGCTACCAGCAGCCATGTTATGTGTCAGTGCAAACTGAATGACTCCGTGGCCATTGTCATTTGTGTATTCATTCCTTTCCTATTGCTGGGAGGTAATGTTCTTCTTTACCACTCTGTGCATTGAGGTCTCGAATAATTATTTTAGTGTCATACACAGGGCATCTATCATAAGTCCTCTCAAGGTTCTCAAAGAAGGTGTCTTTATCCTGGTCAACTGATACTTCTGGGTGTGCATATACAATGATCAATGAATAGTTTGAGAATTGGGTCTTCACTCTCATATGTGAGATCCTAGATATTATTCCAGTGAATCCACTCACTAGGTGTTTAAATTTTTGTCGTACCACGAACCCTGAGCAAAATTCATGTTTCTCTCTAAACCATGGTAGAAAATTATCCAGGTTCCCATATCAAGCACTCTATATCCAGTCCATCGTATTTTCTGTAGGGCAATTACGCCTGCCTTGGTTTTATCAAGTTTATCAAGCAGTGACCTCATGACCCCGTCCTGTACAGCGATTGTACGTTCCAGGTTCCAATAAACACATCATTTTTTTCGTTTTCCTTTGCCTTTAACAGTGCCATGTCGTCGTCCATAAATCCTTCCGGCTTCTTTGCTCTGAGGTTTCTCAACAAGAACTTTCACAGGATGGGGTTGTTAACCACTTGCCCAACCCCCAACTTGGAGGACCACGATTTGTATGAAGTTTACTCCTTTAGGGAAGCTGTCTTCACTATGCCTATAGAGCCCTCCTTGCCCTATGTTGTGGGACACGCTTTGTCTGGCTCCTTTGTCAAGACCACTCCGGCTTGAGTGACCCTCCCAGTAGCTACGCTACCGCTGACACAGCTCTTAACTTCATCGGATTATGCAAACCCTCCCGCCCTGCACTGAAGGTACCTTCGATTAGGCGGTTTCCCCTGGGAAGGATTTGATGCACTTACTTTTATATTTCCAAATTTTGCGCTGGTTTCCACAGTCGTTCTTCCTTTGTTTGTGTCACTGGTAGCCTATCTTTCTTTAAGGTTGAGTCGATGCTCAGTTTGTTGAGTTTTACAACCAAGATGTTGCAGCTGTTTCTCCAATAAGGCTACAGTCCTTTTAAGTTCACTGATTTCTCTGTTTGTTTTTTTTTTAATTAAAATGAGGCGAAAGTCATCGCAATGTTTACATATGGATGTCACTGAATTTACATTTGCCACTATTTTTTCACTAGATTTTGATCTTGGAATGTTTTCGTTTGCGTTTTTTGCTTTAACTTCGCAGAGTAACACTTTCCATGTCGAGCCACTATACTTTTTTGCAGTGAATACATAAAGACTCATTCTGTTTTACGTTTTCGCGGAACTTGATTTTCGTGTACGTTTTTTCACCGCCATCTTAAGGATCGCAGGAAAATATTGCGAATGTTTCTTTGAAAAGCGTTATTTTCAAAGGAAATTTCCTTTTACGCAAGATGAACTATGTAACGTGCGAGAATGTGCAATGAAGTTGTTAAATCACAGAGCGTTTGAGTCTCATTTAAAACTTAACACTTTGAGGACAACCCACTTAAATAATTTTGAGCCTAGAAGACCAGACATTAATGTCACTGTTTGAAATTTTACTGGCATATTTGTGTGATGCCTCTTAAAGTGTAACACACGGTAAAAAGACCAATGCCATATGTGAAAGCTTAGCTTTTCTTGTAGCTACAGTATGTACGTTGATTTAAACCATTAACTTTGCTCACTTAATCAGGTTTGAGCGTTGGGACGCCTTATATCTCACGTGCCTAGTGCTACCATGTCGATATAAACGAGGCTGTGACCGATCAAATGGGGCGGCGTGTGTTTATAGTGTGTCTTTTTCACAAAAATCGGATCAAATCACCAATCTCTCCATTCCAAGAGTGAAGTAACCAACTGTCTTTTCTTACACACCACAGACATTGTTTTTAAATATTACTACACTCCTCAGTAATCCAGCTGGGTTGTACACAACCGATATTTAGAGGTACGTATATGACCCAGAAAACTTCATAGAATGTAGAAAACATTGATATGTAATAAGCCAAAGCCATCTTGATCTTTTATGTTGAAAATTTAGGTGCACCAGTTCATGTTTTTCATAGTCACAAGAAAAAATGTGCTTTGATATTGATTTGTTATACGTTTTTCCATATTTGCCATCCAGATAAAATGATTTTACAAGCAAAAATGTAACTCTGTAAATCCTAGATTCACATGAAAACATAAATCACCAGTTTTTTTTTAAAAAAAAACGAAGATAGTTTTTGACCTTGTATTTTTCAAATACATACAAAATAAATTTTAACAATTTAAGGGTTAAGTTGGCTGTGTTTCAAGACACACAGACAAAGGGAGTCATATACAAGGTATAGTTTTCTTCGCTACCTTGTAGGGACACCATCTCCTACATATAAAATACACTCCTGGAAATGGAAAAAAGAACACATTGACACCGGTGTGTCAGACCCACCATACTTGCTCCGGACACTGCGAGAGGGCTGTACAAGCAATGATCACACGCATGGCACAGCGGACACACCAGGAACCGTGGTGTTGGCCGTCGAATGGCGCTAGCTGCGCAGCATTTGTGCACCGCCGCCGTCAGTGTCAG
This sequence comes from Schistocerca nitens, assembly GCF_023898315.1. NCBI lineage: Eukaryota > Metazoa > Arthropoda > Insecta > Orthoptera > Acrididae > Schistocerca > Schistocerca nitens. The sequence continues at coordinate 600,725,894 of NC_064616.1, read as the reverse complement.
CCAGTTTGCCGTGGCATACGGAGCTCCATCGCAGTCTTTAACACTGGTAGCATGCCGCGACAGCGTGGACGTGAACCGTATGTGCAGTTGACGGACTTTGAGCGAGGGCGTATAGTGAGCATGCGGGAGGCCGGGTGGACGTACCGCCGAATTGCTCAACACGTGGGGCGTGAGGTCTCCACAGTACATCGATGTTGTCGCCAGTGGTCGGCGGAAGGTGCACGTGCCCGTCGACCTGGGACCGGACCGCAGCGACGCACGGATGCACGCCAAGACCGTAGGATCCTACGCAGTGCCGTAGGGGACCGCACCGCCACTTCCCAGCAAATTAGGGACACTGTTGCTCCTGGGGTATCGGCGAGGACCATTCGCAACCGTCTCCATGAAGCTGGGCTACGGTCCCGCACACCGTTAGGCCGTCTTCCGCTCACGCCCCAACATCGTGCAGCCCGCCTCCAGTGGTGTCGCGACAGGCGTGAATGGAGGGACGAATGGAGACGTGTCGTCTTCAGCGATGAGAGTCGCTTCTGCCTTGGTGCCAATGATGGTCGTATGCGTGTTTGGGGCCGTGCAGGTGAGCGCCACAATCAGGACTGCATACGACCGAGGCACACAGGGCCAACACCCGGCATCATGGTGTGGGGAGCGATCTCCTACACTGGCCGTACACCACTGGTGATCGTCGAGGGGACACTGAATAGTGCACGATACATCCAAACCGTCATCGAACCCATCGTTCTACCATTCCTAGACCGGCAAGGGAACTTGCTGTTCCAACAGGACAATGCACGTCCGCATGTATCCCGTGCCACCCAACGTGCTCTAGAAGGTGTAAGTCAACTACCCTGGCCAGCAAGATCTCCGGATCTGTCCCCCATTGAGCATGTTTGGGACTGGATGAAGTGTCGTCTCACGCAGTCTGCACGTCCAGCACGAACGCTGGTCAAACTGAGGCGCCAGGTGGAAATGGCATGGCAAGCCGTTCCACAGGACTACATCCAGCATCTCTACGATCGTCTCCATGGGAGAATAGCAGCCTGCGTTGCTGCGAAAGGTGGATATACACTGTACTAGTGCCGACATTGTGCATGTTCAGTTGCCTGTGTCTATGTGCCTGTGGTTCTGTCAGTGTGATCATGTGATGTATCTGACCCCAGTAATGTGTCAATAAAGTTTCCCCTTCCTGGGACAATGAATTCACGGTGTTCTTATTTCAATTTCCAGGAGTGTACATACACGAAATAACTGTGTAACAAACTCCACTTTACTGTGCACAAATATGATAGACACATGTGTATACATTTGTGAACAAAGCAGAACAGGCAGCAATAAAGAAGATGAGAAATTAGTCACACTGCTCTTGTCATATATTAATTAGTTGATGATGTCATCTTCACACAGCCCACTCCCCCCTAAAGAGCAGAGCACTGGACATGATAGGCAATTTGAATTTAACTTTGTGGACAGCTCATGTGTGTGCGGCTGGATCTAGCGAACACATAACTGCAGTCAGTAACACAATTGATTCCATGGAGAGGCAGTCAGTAGGAGCGCAGTCAGTTGGAGGCAGTGAGCAGTGGGACGAAGAGAGTTCTGGTGCAATTTTGATATCAGGTTGCTGTCAAATTAATTATACAAATAAATTAATTGATCAGTTAATTACCGCCACCCTCTGATGACGTCATTGGCTTTCCCCAGTCGGCACGTGGATCCCCACAGTGAACTCCCAGGCCCCAAGAAACGGCAGAAAATTTAAAAAATGGTGGGAAATACAAATTTATTGGCGAGAATATGAAATTTTGTGTGTTCACAGTGAGGTTCAGAAACCAGCCGACCTAGTTCACATCACCACCCCACGAGGACGCTGTGGGCCGCCCCTGCCAGCACTGCCACCCTCGCACCCCATCTGGAAATTGCAGAAAAAGGACTCAGTTTGTGCTGAGCTGTCAGACAGAACTGACATAAGTCTTTGTTTTGCACGCAGTGCATGTATATTGTTTATTGAAACAATTTGAGCGGCGATTGATAGAGCACTTGACAGAAGCTCCATCCAGTTTCGTTAATAACTGCTGGATGTGGGGTCGGTATTTTCGCTGTTAGTCTAGTACTACATAGCTGCTTCAGCCAGTCTAACCAATAGACCTATATGTGTGATATTGGAATGGAAATAAGCGTTTGGCGTAATTGGCTGGGAGGCCCCTTGCGGGGCAGGACCGGCCGCCTTGGTGCAGTTCTTATTACATTCAACACCACATTGGGAGACCTGCGCAATGGATGGGGATGAAATGATGATGAAGACAGCACAGCACCCAGTCACTGAGCGGAGAAAATCCCTGACCCAGCAGGGAATCGAACCCGGGGCTGTAGGATGGCAATCTATCACGCTGACCACTCAGCTATTGGGGCGGACTGTGTGATATTGATAGCACTAAAGTACAGGAGAGTAGTCTCCTGCCAATCTACAAGTGAATAGCTGCTGTGCGAGGAGCTTAAGAATGGGTAATAATAATATCAGCACAGCGATGCAGTGTCCCTCTGTGCATGTTTTTCTTTCTTTACTGTAATTTCATTCCATGGCCCCATATGGACAGCAGAGGGCAAAATCCGCCACTCTTCAGCCGAGAGATAATACAGCTAATAAAAAAATGAAACGAAACATATAAAAAGGCAATAGAAAGGGGAACATAAGAACATAATTTGGGGGCAGACAATGGAGGTTAAAATGTACACTTACACAGAGATGTTCATTGGGAGAGACAGTTAAAAAAAGTCCACATAAATATAAAAACACAGATGGCAATGTGCGCAGCATGTAAGATACACTGAAGTCACAAGCACAAGATAAAACTTGGCCTGTATTAAAAATCTGCACTAGAACGATGGCACTTTGAAACCACTGTATGACTTTTTTCTTTCTTTATTGTATTTCAAGTCCCCATCTGGTGTAGGCTGGCAGCAGCATAGGTGCTGCTCTTCTGCCAAGAGACATTAAGTATATAACAGGAAGACATTTAATACAACATAAAGGAGAAAATATGGCAGAACATAGACATAAAAAAGGGGAACATAATGGAAGAGAGCATACAAAAGGGGATGATAGTAAAAATGGAGATAAAAACCTAAAAAAGTATTTTACACGAAAAACCACACCTTTTAAGGATTAAAAGAACACAAGGCAATGTACGGCTGTAGCATAAAAGTTGCAGAATGAGTAAAACAGCCATGTGATGGGTGGGGTGTAGCACAGAATAATCACGGACAGCAAAAATATGTACAACTCAAACACACGATTAAAACCACAGCACTTGGCGCCACACAGCATTGACATAGCACACTGATGACGAAGAACAAACTGGGAGGACCTGCCAGGGCAGGGATATGAGGGAGAAGGGAAGAAAGGGGGGAAGGGATGGTGCTAGAGGGGGAGAATGGGTGGGTGGTCGCGCCGAAGGGGGCTGTGGAGGGAAGGAATAGCCAAGGAGGTGGTGAAGAGACTTGGGTGGGGTGGGGGAGGAGGAGAGGGGAAAGGGAAGCCATGAGGAGGGATTGGGAACCAAGGCCAGGCTACAGTTGGTAGGAGGGGTAGACATCACGACAAAGTTCGTCATCCAGGAGGGTGGAGTTGCTGGAAAATGCCCTGATGAAGGACATGGAGGGTGGGGAGGTGGGGAGAGAGAGGGATACAGCGATAGAGGCGCGCGTGCGGGCGGTGGAGAGGAAGGAGGGCACCAATCGATGGGGGCGATCAAGCCTATGGACAGTGTAAAGGATGTGGATAGACTGCCAAAAACCATGATGAAATTTTGCTGTATGGGATCATTAGCACACAGGTTAGAAAAAGGTGACTCGCTTCGAGATATCAGAGTGCCACAAATACGATTCACCAGTGGCTGTAATCATTAAAAAGACATCTCCTTAGGGTCCAGTGCAAGTATGTGGTTGAATGGAGGGACTTGATTCCAAATTGCAGACAGCATTTCTACCACAAAGAGTTACACTAAAGATCTGAAAAGCCAGTGTATTGGTCGTAGGATTTTGTACATTTGATAGTAGATGTAGTCTTCCTCCAGTACAGGTGAAAAAACGTTACACGGTCTGTGGAAGTGACGTCGATCACTGGTCACCTGCGGCAGTGGACCAATACATGTATATTTAATGGGCTCACCACATATGGTTGATGTCAACACGCAACGGTATTTCTTTCCCAACGTATCGGAAGAGACACACACAGTAAAATCTTATTAATTTCTCCACCAGGTGACGTCAGCGAAGTTTTACAGTTCATAGTTTTATTCAGTTGCATGTTACAAAAATAACGAGGAGAGAGAGGCTGTGCTGTCAACAAAGACTCGGACACCATTACCCCGTAATATTTCTAGCATCTTAATCATAGGAATAAGATAAAGCTGAATAGGTCAAATACAGGAGGGATACTTACAGTCAGTCATTCGATATCGATAAATTGTAGGTGTTATGCTTCTGAATTTCTTTGTGCAGTCCATGTATACTCTGCATGGATATGAATTTCCTCCTGTACGTTAGTGTGCTATTTTTCTCGTTGTGATAGCTCTCTACCAATCAGCCCTCTATGTGATCAAAAGTATCCGGACGCCCCCAAAAGCGTATCTTTTTCATATTGGGTGCATTGTGCTGCCACCTACTGCTAGGTCCTCTACGTAAGCGACCTCAGTAGTAGTGATGGGCTAAACTGCGATTTTCCGATATCAGTGATTTCTGTGAATGCTACTTTTCAGTATCTGTTATTCATAACTGTTATTTGTCGCAGTTAAGAGTCGCAGTTAAGGAACCTAGGTCGTGTATCCCTCCGCCACTGCTATTTCTGTGATTTCTGCTACTTCCGCGATTTCTGCGACTTCTGCTACTTCTGCGACTTCTGCGATTTCTGCTACTTCTGCGATTTCTGCGACTTCTGCGACTTCTGTGATTTCTGCGACTTCTGCGATTTCTGCGACTTCTGCTACTTCTGCGATTTCTGTGACTCCTGCGATTTCTGCAACTTACCACCGTATGAAAAAGTTACATCTGTCCACACAGAAAATTGCATCTCAACAAATCTGTCATTGGTAAGTATGTTTTACGTTTGTTCTTCCGTTGGCTTTAATCTTGTATTCAAGAAACAACTGTGAAAATATTAATAGTGTAATTAATATGTAAGTAGCCATACAGTAGCGTAATAGTTCGTGTTTATAAAATGAATTCTACCAAATTGTTATGTTCACAGGTACGCGAACTACATTTTAGTCACTCAGTAAAGTGATAACTCAAAATATCATTGTCAACAGATCTGGAGAAATTGCCACTGCATCTTTAGACCGTTTTCGTCAGATGAGGCACAAGGCTCTCATAACGAAGTACGTACGTCGGTCAACAGATGACACAAGGAAAAGTATGTTAACTGCGCTTTTTAGTTGCTACTTGCGACTCTTAGTTGCGACTTGTCACGGAAATCGCAGTTGGACTCAATAGTGTATCGCAGAGATGGGTGTAGTACGAACTTTGACCCACAGATGGCACTGTTAACCGTGCTTTCTAGTTGCTACTTGCGACTCTTAGTTGCGACTTGTCACAGAAATCGCAGTTGGACGCCATAGCGTACCGCAGAGATGGACGTAGTACGAACTTTGACCAACAGATGCCACTGTTAACCGCGCTTTTTAGTTGCTACTTGCGACTCTTAGTTGCGACTTGTCACTGAAATCGCAGAAAGCAGTGCTAAATTCGACCAATAGATGGCTCACGTCTTTGAATGTGAAATACTACTTGCGACTGCTAACTGTGACTGAAATCGCAGTTAGATTCTGTAAATTTGCTACTGTGATATCTGTGACTTCTCAGTCACTGTGATTTCTAACAGATACGCGATTTCCTGCCCACCACTACTCAGTAGTCATTAGACATCGTGAGAGAGCAGAATGGGGCACTCTGCGAACTCACGGACTTCGAATATGGTCAGGTGATTGGGTGTCACTTGTGTCATACGTCTGTACGCGAGATTTCCACACTGCTAAACATCTCTAGGTCCACTGTTTCCGATGTGATAATGAAATGAAAACGTGAAGGGACACATACAGCGCAAAAGCGTACAGGCTGACCTCGTCTGTGGACTGACAGAGACCACTGACAGTTGAAGAGGGTCGTAATGTGTAATAGGCAGATAGCTATCCAGACCATCACACAGGAATTCCAAACTGCATCAGGATCCACTGCAAGTACTGTGACAAAACTTGAATTGCATGGTCGAGCGGCTGCTCATAAGCCAAACATCACTATGGTTAATGCCAAACGACGCCTCGCTTGCGTAAGGAGCGTAAAATTTGGACGATTGAACAACAGTGAAAAAACGTTGTGTGGAGCGACGAACAAGGTACACAATGTGGCGATCCGATGGAAGGGTGGTAGGTATGACGTATGCCCGGTAAACGTCATCTGCCAACAGTAAAATTCGGAGGCGGTGGTGTTACGGTGTGGTCGTGTTTTGTTGTTTTACGTGGCACTATCACAGCACAGGCCTACATTGATGTTTTAAGCACCTTCTTGCTTCCCACTGTTGAAGAGCATTTTGGCGATGGTGATTGCATCTTTCAACACGATCGAGCACATGTTCATAATGCGCGGCCTGTAGTAGAGTGGTTACACGACAATAACATCCCTGTAATGGAATGGTCTGCACACAGCCCTGACCTGAATCCTATAGAACGCCTTTGGGATGTTTTGGAATGCCGACTTCATGCCAGGCCTCGCCGACCGACATCGATACCTCTCCTCAGTGCAGCACCCCGTGAAGAATGGGCTGCCATTCCGCAGTAAACCTACCAGCACCTGATTGAACGTATGCCTGCGAGAGTAAAGCTGTCATCAAAGCTAAGGGTGGGCCAACACCATACTGAATTCCAGCGCCACGAACTTGTAAGTCATTTTCAACCAGATGTGCGGCTACTTTTGATCACATAGTGTATCTAATGCAACACTGCTGTCGGAATGTGATGGGATATCGAGAGAATTAGCAGATGTCTGTAACTTAGTGGGGATCATGTCTTACTCGTCGAAATCAGGTGGATTCAAATGCTATATATCAGAGACTGAAAGATTCTTGAAAACACGGCAGGTAAGTCATACTGTGACGAAAGGGGGGTTGAGATATGAGCTCTAGACCATGTCTTCTAAGTATTGTTGGCAAACATATTACAACATCTCACATATGTCTCGCGAAGTGACTGCAATGAAAAATTAGGGGCTAATACGAAGGTTTCTACGGAGAGACAATCAGCAGCAGAAGTTCCGTCTATTTTCACGATAAATAAGAGATAACTTCTTGGGTGAGTTTTGCGGCCTAGAAATGGATGCACTGACATCTTAAAACGTACGGAATCCAAACTGATCTTCCCCGAGGTCGGCTTCTATCAATTTTCCATTCGTCTGTAAAGAATTCGCGTTAGTATTTTGCAGCTGTGACTTATTAAACTGATAGTTCGCTAATTTTCACATCTGTCGACACCTGCTTTCTTTGGGATTGGAATTATTATATTCTTCTTGAAGTCTGAGGGAATTTCGCCTGTCTCATACATATTGCTCACCAGATGGTAGAGTTTTGCCAGGACTGGCTCTCCCAAGGCAGTCAGTAGTTCTAATGGAATGTTGTCTACTCCGGGGGCCTTGTTTCGACTCAGGTCTTTCCGTAGAAATGTTGGAACACTTGAGGAAATACTGACCCTACTACTTATCTTAGAAGAAAGATTGAGGAAAGGCAAACCTACGTTTCTAGCATTTGTAGACTTAGAGAAAGCTTTTGACAATGTTGATAGGAATACTCTCTTTCAAATTCTGAAGGTGGCAGGATTAAAATACAGGGAGCGAAAGGCTATTTACAATTTGTACAGAAAGCAATGGCAGTTATAAGAGTCGAGGGGTATGAAAGGGAAGCAGTGGTTGGGAAGGGAGTGAGACAGGGTTGTAGCCTATCCCCGATGTTATTCAATCTGTATATTGAGCAAGCAGTAAAGGAAACGAAAGAAAAGTTCGGAGTAGGTATTAAAATCCATGGAGAAGAAATAAAAACTTTGAGGTTCGCCGACGACATTGTAATTCTGTCAGAGACAGCAAAGGACTTGGAAGAGCAGTTGAACGGAATGGACAGTCTTGAAAGGAGGGTATTAGATGAACATCAACAAAAGCAAAACGAGGATAATGGAATGTAGTCGAATTAAGTCGGGTGATGCTGAGGGAATTGGATTAGGAAATGAGATTCTTAAAGTAGTAAAGGAGTTTTGCTATTTGGGAGCAAAATAACTGATGATGGTCGAAGTAGAGAGGATATAAAATGTAGACGTGCAATGGCAAGGAAAGCGTTTCTGAAGAAGAAAAATTTGTTAACATCGAGTATAGATTTAAATGTCAGGGAGTCGTTTCTGAAAGTATTTGTATGGAGTGTAGCCATATACGAAAGTGAAACGTGGACGATAAATAGTTTAGACAAGAATAAAATAGAAGCTCTCGAAATGTGGTGCTACAGAATAATGCTGAAGATTAGATGGGTAGATCACATAACTAATGAGGAGGTATTGAATAGAATTGGGGAGAAGAGGAGTTTGTGGCACAACTTGACTAGAAGAAGGGATCGGTTGGTAGGACATGTTCTGAGACATCGAGGGATCACCAATTTAGTATTGGAGGGCAGCGTGGAGGGTAAAAATCGTAGAGGGAGACCAAGAGATGAATACACTAAGCAGATTCAGAAGGATGTAGGCTGCAGTAGGTACTGGGAGATGAAGAAGCTTGCACAGGATAGAGTAGCATGGAGAGCTGCATCAAACCAGTCTCAGGACTGAAGATCACAACAACAACATATGCTTACTTCTGAAGCCGCCGTACTGTGGGTGTTGGAGGGTATCATGTCCCACTTCCCTTTTTTATTCCACTTGCAAATACAACGATGGAAACAGACTGCCTATATGTCTCCCTCGGAGTGTTAATTTCTCGTATCTTATCTTCGTGCTCCCTATGCGAAATGTATCTCGTCGGTAGTAGAATCCTTCTGCATTCAGCTTCAAATACCAGTTCTCAATAGCGTTCCTCGAAAAGATCATCATCTTCCCTCCAGGGATCCCCATTTGAGTTCACAAAGCATCCGCCCACTAATTTGGCGGTTGCCTAGAAGAACGCTTACATAGGGCTGCATTCTGAGGACTGCAGACCTGTACATGTTTAGGAGGGGCATTCAGTAGATAGCTATTTTGTTATTGCTCACTGCATCAACCACCCGGGATATTTCGAAAACACATCTCAGACTGTTTAGATTTGCAGGAGGGCTGTAGGGAAGGATATTATTCAACGCCCTAGTATCTAACCCAGTGATATTTAAGCGCCCAGTCCTTCTGAGAAGGGTAGGACAACTTTTGTGAGTCTGGAATCATTAACAGCTGTCTGGCACTGCGACTGGTAGGTTGTCTGCAGGAAGCGGTACAGCCCTGACGTGGGGGAAGAGGTTTGAGGCCCAGTGACAGCTGTTTTCATGCAGTACATGGGTGGAGAAGAGAGTGAAACATCCAATTGCCCCGTAGGCCGACAGGTCTCAGCAGGATTAGTTTGGGAACAGTATACCAGAATTCTAAGTTACTTATTTCCACCAGCATGACAAGACAACTGAGAGACAATACACAAATAGCGTAGGATGTCTTTAGCTATTTGACGATGGTTACCACCGACTTTGGTATCAGAGGCAGGAATTACCTAGCCTGTGCGAAGCCAATAAAGATCACGGAAAGGTCTGTAATGGTTACCTAGCGAGTGTAATCCAGCGAGTCTAATAGAATTGCAGGAAAAGAAATTACTTACCATGCAAAGAGGCGCTCGTAAGCAAATTAATTAACTATCCTATTCATTTCATATGAATGACATGTCACTGGGCTGGTGGATGCGAGGGTGAGAGTACTATAGATATCATTCGAGAGTTGGAACATTAAACAAGCGTTTTTTCGTTGCAGTGAGATTTTTAACGGAACCTACACGGGGAGAGATGATAATTGTAATAAAATCAACTATATTATCGAATTTATGAACTGACACATAGTATAAACCTGATATTTAAAACTTCTCTCCGCTGTTACCTTGAAAGACTTCGTATGTGATGAGACATTTGTTAATTTTGAGAGTTCAAAAGTGAGGAGGCATCCTGTGACAGAACTACAGCATAGTTATAGCACTCTGTCATGAGACAAACTGAGTTTAATATTCTAGTTCTGTGATGCAGGACATGGCAGATAAGAACAGATTTTTCTACATGATGAGAGAATACTTAGAGCAAATATAGCCCTTGCCTTAGTGTTGTACAGGCTTTCAACAACAAGTAACGATACTTCAGCGATGTGAAAACGTGTGCATTGTCTGATTTCTACAATCTTCGAAAATAGCTCGTATAAAAGGGGGGAATCTACATTTTGCGTGAGAAGTTCGAGGTATATTGACAAAATAAGATACCTGTTTCGGATTTCTTTTTTAAACTGATGAGTCTATATCAAGAATGCACTGTATACATGCCAGCTGCTAGTGCTTGACTCACAGTGCACCACAGCTGACAGCCAGAGTGCTCGAGCAGTGACACCAAGTTGCGTCCAGCGAGCCGTTTCCCAGTTTGCCGACTCTTCATGTTCACAATACACTTGGTAGATGTCACTAGACGTGACTAAAGGTGGCTGGTCAGTTTTCCTCTTTGTCTTGAGACACTGTGTTCAGGTAAGACAAGACAAGGCATTTGTAAAAAATGTTGTACGATATATTTCCCATATTTTTGTTAGCTAACGTATGACATGCAACTCGTAAATATGTACAAGTGGATTTCATTCTCAAATGATGTTGCGATTGAAGTTCTGTATATAGGAGCAGGCTGTCTGAGGAACAAATTCCTTGAAAGGATACGGATCCTGTACACCTCCCATAAACTCAATCCTCCTCACCCGCTTGTCTCACCCATCCTCTCCCACCCCTGCCCACTGCCGTCCCTGTATTCCCATGTCCCACCCGGTCTCCATCTCTCCACCCTCCTTACCCTCTCTCAAGGTGGCTTCCGGCAGTTCCCCCTCCCTGAGGATGTCCTCCTCCCCTCCATCTACCCCTCCTATCAACTTTTATCCTCCCCTCCCACTTCCTGTGTCTTTTCCTTTGGGCACCCTCCCTCCCCTCTCTCTCCTTTCCCCCCCATCCCCCTTCCTCCACCCCTCTTCCTCCAGGCTTCCCCTTCCTCCCTTCCCCATATCTCCCCTGCCCGTGGCATCTCTGCTCTCCCCTTTCCCTCTCCCACGCCCCCACTCCTCCTCTCTTGGCAGGTCCCCGGACTCGTACACACTCAGTGGACATTCGCGTGCCGGAGATCATCGCCATCAGTGTCTCGTGTGTGTGGCTTCGTTTTGTGTTTAGTGTTCTTTCGCCGTCACGCCACCACTGTTCACGTGTGCCGTCGCAGTCATCAGTGTTATGTGCGCCGTGTCAACAGGTTTTAGTGTTTTTTCTTGTCCAGCGTGAACGGCTTCGTGTATATTGTTTTTCAGTGTCTACAGTTTTTTACCCGCCATTTGTCTTGTATCATCTGTACCACCGTTATGTTTTATATTGTATCACTCTTGGCTGAAGAGCAGCGTATTATGCTGCTGACAGCCCACCTTTGTACAAGGTGTTGAAAATAACAATAAAGAAAAAAATAGGAACAGCCCCCCCCCCCCCCCCCCAGTTCAGTGTTTTCTGTGTGTGTTCAGTGTTGTGCGTCCCCTTTTTAAAGTGCCGCAAACAGAAACCAGACTTTCACCGTGTTATTTAACTGTGCCTGTCTATTTCCTAAGTGTTTTTAATCAACATCACTGACCTCTTTGTTTTTTATGTTTTCTTGACAACTTTTTCGCCATGTACCAGTCTTAAACAGTCACCATTTTATCACCTCTTTTTATTGTTATATCTCATCATGTTATTTTAACTTTATCTGTAAGCTGCAGAGCGGCATATTACGCTCTGCTGCTAGCCCACACCCCATTTGCGGGTGGGGGGTGGGGGGGGAGATCGGAATACAATAAAGAAAAAGAAAAAAAGAGAGACAGTTCGCATCCTCTCATGTCTCCGGCCCCTCGGCTTTGTGTGTGCTCCGACACCTGCAGTGGTTTTTAAGTGCCTCTCACTCTGTGTGTTTTTATACTGTGGCCGACTTTTAACTCATGTGTGTCATTTCAGTGTATTTTTAAGTGCCCCACAAATCGCCAACCGTGTTATTTTAAATGTATGTTGGCTTTTTTAACTGTCCCCCAATGAACGTCCCCACATTAGTGTATATTTTAACTTCCATTATCTCCATTTACTATGTTTTCATATCCCCATTTTTCCTCCCTTTTTTATGAATAAGTTTGTACTTTTATTATTTGTGTGCCACTCAGCTGAAGAGCAGCGGATTGTGCCACTGCCAGCCCTCCCCTGCCCTTGTGGAACAGGGGAATGAAGTTACAATAAAGGAAAGAAAAGAGGGACCATGGGTCGCTGTTCTGTTATTATTATTACCCATTCTTAAGTCCCTCCTAGCAGCAGCTGTTCACTTGTAGATCAGTACTTCAGTGGTAGCTTGCTGTCCTATCATTATGACATGTATAGGGCTATTGGCTAGAATGGCTGAAGCAACTCTCCAGTGCTGGACTACTAGCGAAAGTATCCTCTCGACTTCTAGCAGACTGGCAGGAGGCTACTCCCATGTACTTTAATGATAGCTTTCTGTCCTATTACCACCATCACCCATCCACCCCATATAGGGCTATTAGCTAGACTAACAGCGAAAATATCGACTCCAAATCCAGTAGTTATTGACATAACTGGATGGAGCTAGTAACTAGAGCTCAATGAGTTGCAACTCAAATTGTTTAAATAAGCAATATACAGCACTGCATACAAAATAAAAACTTATGTCAGTCTTATATGGCAGTTCATCACAGCATAAGTTCTTTTCCCAGCAATTTCCGCATGAGGAGGGGAGTGTGAGTGGCAAACAGCGCCCACTGGTGGTGGTGGTGTTGTGAACTAAGCCAGTTGATATCCAAACCTCAAGGTGAACACACAAAATTTGATATTCTCACGAATAAATTTGAACTTCCTGCCATGTTTTGAATTTTTCAACCATTTCCTCTGGAGGGGCTTGAAGTTCCTTGAGGGAGACCCACTCGCCACCAAGGGGACACCCAAGATGTCATCATTGTGTGAGATTATTAATTGGTCAATTAATTATTTGCATTTGATACCAAATTATTTGCATGATTAGTTTGATGCATATCTAGTACCAAAATTGCACAGACTCTGCCTGTCCAACTACTACTGTAGGGTAGAGAAGTCGACGAGTGGCCATCAGAGTAGTCATTCCAGTGCGATCAGATAAGTTCAAATGGTTCAAATGGCTCTGAGCATGGGAGGAATCTACACTTCGCAAGAGAAATTCGAGGTGCATGATCAACAACATCGCTGCCTCGGATTGGGTAAAAAGTGGATATTTTAAACACCCTGTGTCAGGGTGGGATTGCTTATAACTACTGTATAAGTCCGAGGTGCAGCTGCTTGTTTAAAAAAAAATTGTTCAAATGGCTCTGAGCAGTATGGGACGTAACATCTGAGGTCATCAGTCCCCTAGAACTTAGACTACTTAAACCTAACTAACCTAAGGACGTCGCACACACCCATGCCCGAGGCAGAATTCGAACCTGCGACCAAAGCTGTCGCGCAGTTCCAGACTGAAGCGCCTAGAACCGCTCGGACACACCGGCCAGCGATCAGATAGGTGTGTGACGAAAGTGTCAGGCTAGGTGTGGTACCAATATTGTGCACAGTACTGTGTGAGGCCGCGCCCTGGACTCTACAGGCCACTGTTTGCCTGTGGACACTGCTCTGTGTGGAACACAGTTGCACAGTGAAGGTGGCCTAATCTGTTCTAACGGTTTGCAGATCGCTTGGATTTCTTCAGTAGGGTATCCTTCAGTCACACGTTCTCCTCACGTAACTTGGTAGTTTAAGGCCTGAATGTTGCATAATCGTTTTCCACAGTATGGTAGTCTGATTTCAAGTTGCAGCGGTAGGACCTTCAGTAACGAAAATCGTCATTCGAGATAGTATCAGATAAATTACCCTTCCTGGACATGGGCTGTTTTGTCGAATGACCCTTTTCTCCAAGTATAGTATGACCGTCGACAGAGTGTGTCAATAGGACATTTTATAAATCCACAGTCGAAGTGACCTGCATGAGGAAATCAGCGCCAAAAACGGATCGAGCATTGTCAGTTAACACATAAGTCCACTTGCAGTTCTTGGCGAGAGTGATGTCAAACTCCAAAGTCTTGTGACCATATGTGCACATGGCGGAATCGTTAACAGCGATTAAAGGGGCCATACTGTGTTGGTTGAAATGGCTCTGAGCACTATGGGACTTAACATCTTAGGTCATCAGTCCCCTAGAACTTAGAACTACTTAAACCTAACTAACCTAAGGACATCACACACATCCATGCCCGAGGCAGGATTCGAACTTGTGACCGTCGCGGTCGCGCGATTCCAGACTGAAGCGCCTAGAACCGCTCGGCCACCCGCGGCCGGCCCATACTGTGTGTGCTCCTGACTAGAACACGGCTGGCAGTTTGCTGACATCTGATCCCGTGTCGTTTAAAAACACTAGGTCTGTCGGTGGTTGGTGATGAACAGCCTTTGAGATGTAATGTTGTGTGGTCTTATAATAGTAGGGAGCACTGGAATCTTTCCGCAAAAGGTGTTATGTTGAGCAGTCTATGATGTCTTTTTGATCATGGGTGCCGACTGTACTAGAATGGAAGGCACTGTAAATGAATGTCAGAAGTGTTGTGTCTGAATCAGATCGTGCATTGGCGCTGGTGTGTGAACATGTTTCTTGCACTTCATAGCCAGGTGACCGAAGTGTCTGTGTAACCAGCAAACATTTGCATGAGTGGTCTCATGGCTACAAGTCTGAGATATGGAGATGTGGTGGGCACACACACTCTCAGCTGTTGCGGTCCTTAGTTGCAATGTTTCCAACTGCTTTGACAGCCTTCCAGCAGTGGATCAGATAGTTCAGAGGTATTCGGGAACACTCAGCAGCCTTTGAGTGGAGGCAGCCTCACAGCAAAGCGGCTGTACGTTGAGCTGGTCCAGGATGTGTTAGCTATCTTTGGAGTAAACGGAAGTTGTCGTGGCCGCCACTGTGGCGTGCGAGTTGAGCAAGTTGTATGCTCTATCAGCTACCTGAAGCAACTTGCACGATGGCTGCCATTTGTACTCTCTTGGGATAACAATTGTTGTTGCTAAATGTGTAATAACAAAGCATCTGGACCAATACTGGTAACAATCATTCCACACAACTGTCTGCATAATTCGGATGGTGTCTTGTCGCCACACTCCTCGTAGTACAGGATTTTCTCAGCCTTTAATGTTAATCCATTAGTTTTGTGCAATGTGAAATCAGCGCCATCTTGAGAGTGTTGTAGGGGTGCTGAGGTGGGGGGAGGCCATACAGTAGTGGAAATCAGTATAAAGTCAGGGTTCGCACGAAAGTAATAGAACAGTGTCTGTTGTGTACTGTATCGAATTTATTATGAAAGTAGTAGATAGACACAAACAATCATGCATTATTGGTACTTTCTCCATCCTTCCTTCTTCCTAATTATATGAAAAATTCCCTTCAGCATTGATATTGTTAGGGTTTGTAGTTCTTGCAGTGAAACTGGCACCCACTCTTCTCGTATTGTACTTCTCAGCTCACATATGGCGCTAAACTTTGCAATGTGGGAGACCTGTTATTTGTGCACATTAATTGTAAGGGCCTCTGTCCAATCTGGGACACTCACTTCAAATATTTTGGGCAACAGGCTGGTGTCCAGTTCTCTAGGTACGTGTGACAAACTGAATGAATAAGTGTGATGTCCCAGAGGATGTCTCCATGTTATATAACTTAATTGTGATGAATCAATAGTAGACTGGGAATTCTTAAACTCTGTTTTTTTTATTGAACTCTGGTCCCTTCGGATATGTTGAGAAACATTCAAGTGGGATGTAATTTTTAATTGGTGTTGTGCCACACTATCCCAACAACAGAAGTGAGGCACACACGCTGCTTAAAAATGTAGAGAGACTCTGAGTTTGTATATGTGCAAATTAATGTCAATTTGCAGCTGTAGTAAACCCTCAAGAAAAGTAGGTGACTGCATGCTATGTACCAGCATGTACATGATCAGGAGTAAGATGCATGATGCATGTCGTAGTTCTGTTCATTTTACATAGGACACGAGTGGGAACTTTTGGGCTGTTAGGAGGCCAACCACTCACAATAGTAGGAGGTAGGGGGGGGGGGGCGGACACTCAATCATTGGGAATTGCAGAGTCCCAGCTTTCTCCTCTGATGATGGGTCTCAAGGGCCAGAGCTACGAATGCTCACTGTTTTTATGATGGCTGGGGACAGTTTTCTCGCAAAAGCCTCATGTTTTGCACAGGAATGCACCAGCTCGGCACCATGGCTGTGCTATTGTCTGCGGATATTTTGGGGATATGGTCGCCATGGGGTAGCTGACAGAACAGCGCCAAATGTTGCACCACAGTTATTATGTAATAGGCTCTGAGCACTATGGAACTTAACATCTGAGGTCATCAGTACCCTAGAACTTAGAACTACTTAAACCTAACTAAACTAAGGACATCATACACATGCATGCCCGAGGCAGGATTCGAACCTGTGACTGTAGCAGTTTTGTGGTTCCAGACTGAAGCGCCTAGAACCGCTCGGCCACAACGGCCAGTGCAGACTATGCTACGTTGCTCCATTATTTCATTAGCACATGTTTGCAGTAACTATCAGGAATTGGTGAGAAAGAATTTTATTGGCGCCTAGGTTGAGAAAGTGCAGCAGTGGAAGTCTAGACGAATTTGTTGTGAGGCTGTAATTGGCGAAAGCATTATTTAATGGCGACGATTGGCCGAGTTCTTGTGCAAGAGGAGTGCTCGAACTGTGAACGCTGGACGATAGAGAAGTAGAGAGTAGTAGGGCAAAGACACTGTGTCCCCACTCTGCACTGTTACCAAACTTATTCAAGATGGTGGATACAAGATGACAGCTATAGATGACACAGTGACATCGTAGTGGGAGTTCAGATTTTGGCATGAATATAGGTAAATTGGGCTACCTCCACTAACTTAACCTCCATCCCCTCCCGCTTCCCCTCCTCCTTCTCTCCCCTCCCTCCCCTCCCCCCTCTGGAAATTGGCGGAAAAACGACTCAATCTGCACCGGGCTGCCAGTTAAGATGCAAGTAAGTATGCCTTGTTCATTTAAACAATTTGAGTTGTCATAGGCAGTAGTTCCATCCAGTGCATTCACCATGAGCTCCGTAGTCCAGCAGACCTAGTTCACAACACAACCACCAGAGGGCACTGCCCGCCCTTCCCCCTCTCCTCCTGTGACATAACCTAAGATGACAGTCTGGGGAAAACGGGCGGGCAAAGGACTCAGTCTGAGTTTAGCGACTGGACTGGGAGGACGGACAAAATTGTTTACTGTGTTCAATAGAAGCCAAAAAATGGTTCAAATGGGTCTAAGCACTATGGGACTCAACATCTGAGGTCATCAGTCCCCTAGACTTAGAACTAATTAAACCTAACTAACCTAAGGACATCACACACATCCATGCCCAAGGCAGGATTCGAACCTGCGACCATAGCAGCAGCGCAGTTCCAGACTGAAGCGCCTAGAACCGCTCAGCCACAACGACCGGCAATGGACGACATATCTGTGCTGGAGAAGAGGGTGTAATCATGGGTATGAGGCCTGTGTCAATAGCAATGACATTTGGTGAAGATGAATACGCTTCAAGGAATAATGAAGACGTGCTAAGTTACGCTTCACAACTCATATTGATAAATGCGTGTGCTGTAACTGTCCATCATTTTATAAAAGTCCAGTCAGTCTTCTGAAGTGAAATAGGCAAAACACTCACCCAGAGTCTTCACACTCTATTGGAAGAGAGGCAACACTTTCGGCTCCCTGCCCCAAGAGTCTCTGCACCCACTTACTGCACAGCCACCCGGATACCCTTTATCATTGAACACGAACTGCTTCAGGAGTTAATACATCTGGTATTGCGGACTATTGTCACCTATATAACTTGAAGATATGACAGGACCTAAATGTACCACTGCACAAAGAGAGAGAGAGAGACAGCCTTTACAGATGACGCTAGAATATTTAAACATTTACGCGTTTTATTCCAGGGAATATCACCAAAACCACACATGAACACAGACTCTAAAAAAAAGATCGCAGCACACTTGTGAAACTGGCCCTGATACACTTCGCGCGATTGGGTGGAAAATACCCTTGTCTTTGAACACGAACTGCTTCAGGAGCTACTAAATACTATTGAATATGTCTCTCAATACAATTTTAACAAGATCACAGCACAGTGGTTGGCTTCAATTTTGCGATGTGTACCGCCACACTTGAACACATACTCAAAAAGAAAGGACCACGGCAAACTTGTGACACCATCCCAGAGATCCCCTGGGGATAATCCTTCCCTTTGATTGACATGTCCTTAACCTATTGTTCCCCCAACCCTCCCCCTCCCAACTCCTCAGGAAACCTCAAACGCTCCCCATCACTGCTATAGGTACACTTTCAGGCCTGAGTTATTCAAATAGACCCCTAGAAGTCTTTTCCATTTGATTGACCACTTAATTAAACTGATCAGTTAATTAACCCCTTCCCCACTGGTAAACCTTCAAACCTCCCCCCCCCTCTCCTACCATCCCCTACCTGTGAATTGGGGGTGTTGTTGTGGCGAGGAAGGATCTCATGACAGGAAATTCAATCACATAGCAGAGGGTACATTGTCTATTTATAAAAAATTCAATTTGCATGGGTTAGATTTCTCTTGTCATCATTCTCGGCTGTTTGGGAGGATGCAGGTTTTGTAAAGAAGTAATTACATCGATCTCTTTTTTTTATTCAGATCGCGCAAGGAATATCGTCATGAAACACACATCACACGTAATTACGTGCGTGCTTCGATCGCGAAGCACGCACCATCCGCAACACGCTTGGGGTTCTGCAAAGCGACACACTACGCACCACATTCAGGTGTCCACTCGGGCGCGCGACTGAGAAACCGGATGTCATCCTAATCCCCGAACAAAAGCATATAAGAAATTCTCTCTATTTCTCCTCGTGTGTTGACAGTCTTCACGCGTCTTCGGTCGCGGTCGAGCTGAACCGCAATCAAAGCAGCGTTTACCCACTAAACCCCTCCGGAATACCGACACACGCAAGACGCCTTCCTTCCAGCGCAAAGTCGTGACTGAGAATGAATTCTGCCATGGCCTCTAAGCTGCCGTCTGTGCTGGAGAGAAAGGATCTCACGACGAGAAATTCAATTATATAGCATAGGAAATACTGTTTATTTATAAAGTTCAGATTGCAGGGGCTGGATCTCACATTCATTTGATGCGGAAAACTCACATCCAGCAAATACATGTCCAAATTACGTAATTACACTGCAGCAGATTGTAGGTGTCGTCTTATTGGAAAATTTTCCTGTGTGCACTCACATTCACATGCAGGGTTCGACTGACCTAACGCACAGTGCCACCACCAGATCACATTCCACCACCCTACCCCTCGCGCCTGTCTCCCCACCTCTCCCAGGTGGGAAAAAGATCCATTCTGTGCTGGAGAAGAAGGATCTCACTACACGAAATTCAAATCAAAGTCAATAATATATTGATACACATTCTTTATTTAATCACATTGCAGGAGACAATGTTCCCCCACTTGGCCAGACATGGCGACTGCATCCGCCCCCCCCCCCCCCCCGACATAATACGTGTAATCACAAGGGAATGGAATGAAGTGGGATATAGTAGCCACTGTTTGGGCTCTCCCATGTGTGTGTTTGTTGTCAGGGCGCCGCCACCGCGGAAGTCAAGACAGCCCAACGTCCTAGTTACAGATCACGATACTAAACACCACCGACCATGAACCGGATATCGACCACCTTTGACCTTGCGGCCCCCAAACAAAGCATCAAGTGGCAGCATTCTGTTGACCGGTAAATTCCAGAGCTGCTTCCTGTCTCTGTTGCTCCCAAGAAGCCGTTCCATGCTTGTCTGTGTGAACCAACGTCTCCAAACACGAAGATGGCGGTTTCCAACCCTCCGCAGGATACTGTATTCCCACTGGCTAATGCTGGAGACAGAGGGAAAGCTGACGCAGTTTCGATATCAAAAATAGACGGAAATAATCTATCTGCACTACTCTGTCAAATTGTTTAACAATTCACGGGAGTCAAACAGATCGCTTAAAACACTCACTTCCACCTTCCAATTATCCTTCTTCATAATAAAACATATTTTCAGCGTTTTAGTATTACACGCAAACATTCCTTAAATCAAGTATTGGAATATATGTCGGAAATAGATCGTAGTGCGAAGTACATCCGAGGACTTGTACGCGCCCTCCTCCACCACAACGTTTCCACTAATCGTATCTGTTGAATAAAACAATACTGAAATCACACAAGCTAGCGATCACGTGACACGAGCCGTCAGCCAACTGCAGGGTAGCCCCTGTCTGCACCGGCTGAGAGAGAGACCCCCACACCTACGCCGGCCATCCCCGCCCACACCGAGCGCATGCGTGCACGCATTACAACTATCAGAAACAGTAGAGTGATCAACTGGGAATTTCACATCGTGATTGGGTTCTTAAAAAAACTATAAACTTTCTAAATCGTTTCTCTCCAATACATTAGGAAGGAGGGCGGGGTGTTCTACTGCATGATAGAATAGAGACAGCGGCAAATATCACGGCAAGACAGTGTCCACTACAATGTATTGAAAGGCACTAAACACAACACTCACTTCAACCACGATCCAGTCTGTAGCAGCAACCTGAAGTGCACACGCGGCATCCCCCCCCCCCCCCCAACATGTACACCGCCAGCGCCAACGTAAAGAGGTCATTGAAAATTTCCACTGCGGCCAACAATCGCAGCGTGGACCTGCGTGTATGGCACAGTGCACTACCCCCGACCATGGAGGTCATCTGCGGATGATTGGAGTGGTAGGAATTCGGATGTTATCAATACGTCCAGCGCA
Source organism: Schistocerca nitens (assembly GCF_023898315.1). Classification (NCBI taxonomy): domain Eukaryota; kingdom Metazoa; phylum Arthropoda; class Insecta; order Orthoptera; family Acrididae; genus Schistocerca; species Schistocerca nitens. Next base: position 600,704,716 of record NC_064616.1, on the reverse strand, counting down.
AAGTCCATCATTTTGAATCCTCTCTCACCTAACACCCTCGCTGCCAAGGGCAAGATCGGAGAGGTAGGCGCATCCTTTGTACACATCAATGGCTGAGCTAATCCGGTACTTGGGGTTTGGATTTCCGACTCATCGTGACAGCTATTGCAGGCAGCCACGGACCACTGTGAAACAAGTAGTGGCCGAGCGGTTCTAGGCACTTCAGTCTGGAACCGCGCGACCGCTACAGTCGCAGGTTCGAATCATGCCTCGGGCATGGACGTGTGTGATGTCCTTAGGTTAGTTAGGTTTAAGTAGTCCTAAGTTCTAGGGGACTGATGACCTCAGATGTTACGTCCCATACTGCTCAGAGCCATTTGAACCATTTATTTACTTATTTATTTATTTATTATTATTTTTTTTAACAAGCAGGTGCAGCTCGGACGTATACAGTAGTTCTAAGCAATCCCACCCTGACACAGAGCCTCCTGCTTAAAAAAAAATCCACTTTTTACCCAATCCGAGGCAGCGATGTTGTTGACCATGCACCTCGAGTTTCTCTTGCGAAGTGTAGATTCCTCCCGTTTATACGAATTATTTTCGAAGATAGAAGAAATCGGACAATATACGCGTTTTCACGTCGCTAAAGTGTCGTTACTTGTCGTGAAAATCCCGTACAGGACTATGGCATAGACTATATTCCCTCTAAGTATTCTTTCATCAAGTAGAAAAATATCTTTCCTTATCTGCTACGTCATGCATCACAGGACCAGAATATTAAACTCATTTTTGGCAGATGATGGAATGCTAAGGTCTACCAATGTCACAAGACGCCTCCTCACTCTAGAACTTTCTCTTAAGATAACCAAATGTCACACCGCCTACGAATTCTCTTAAAGTAACAGCAAAGGGACGTTGTAAATATAAGTTCTGCGGTATGTATCACTTTATAAATTCGATAACATATCTGATTTTATTACGACGGTTGTCTCTTTTTGTTTAGGTGAACGATTGAAATATCGTTAAAAGATATCGCCGCAACGATAAAGAACGCCAAGTGAAGAATCATATCTGTGGCTCCTTAGCCATCGCCTACACCCGCCAGACGGCATGTCAATGATATCAAATTGATAGGCTAATTAATTAAACTGATCATGAGAGTCTCTTTGCATGGCGAGCAATGTTTCTTTTTCAGCAGTCGGATTACACTCACCAGGTAGTTCAAATGGGAATCCCTGGAGGGAAACGACGTTCTTTTCGAGGAACACTAATCAGAACCGACATTCTAAGCTGACCACAGAAGGATTCTACCACTGGCAACATACATTACACGTAAGGACAGTGCTATTAGAAACACGATCACGACGACTATGTTACCATCGCCCTGCATAAAAAGCGGTCTTGGTTCTACAGGCACACACAAGAGTCACTGATAGTGTAATGCATCTGGTAAAAACACTGCCTGCTATTTGGAATTAAGTCTCCCCATTCAACCACATATTTGCTTTGGATCCTACGGAGACGTCTTTTAATGATTGCAGCCACTGATGAATAATATTTATGCCACTCTCATATCTCGAAACGACCTACCTTTTTGGAACCTGTCTGCTGTAGTAAAACTCCAACGTGGGTTTAAATAGTCCCTGTGCATCTTGTAACTGCTCCTCAGTCTCTCCCCTCCACCCCTGCAGCTTTGCCCTTATAATCACTCCAATTTAAGTCAGAACTGAACAGAAGTCGCAAAGTGCTATATCTACCGCCTTCTGCAAGCCATGTAGAAACAGGGTAAGCTGAACTAATGCGAAGGACTGTGTATAGACCACTCAGTTGAAATGGGAACATGTTGTTATAGCTCTACAAACTGTGTACGGTATGTAAGGTCAGCGCCAAAACAAAGCTCTCTCCTGCACGAGGTAGTACAGAAGAAAGTACGAACAGTTATGGTGGTGTTTCTTATCGGGACAATTAGAAAGACTCCACATCACACAGGTACTACAGCTTGAAGGAGATCTGCGTCTCTCACGGTGCATCCATGTCTGTCAATCAAACATTGTACCATCGTTATTTTGTACCACGAAACAGAGAATAAAAAACTACAAACTATAAAAGTGTCGCTAACTTCGTCCGACAGAGAACTCGGTAAGATTTTACTGCATCTCTCTCTTCTGGTATATGATAACAAACACTGTCCATGTGCAGGTATCGAGCATATGTGGTGATCCCATTGAGTATTCAGGTATTGATCCACTGAAGCAGCTGGCCACTGATCGTAGTTGCTTGCAGAGACCAGTGTAAAGTTGCATCGCCTGTATTGTACGGTCCCGTTTTGTTGTCTGATACATCGTTTTTTTCTGCTGTAACACTCTTTGTACGCCACCATACATTTTGTTTTTTTCAGTCACGACTTCAAGGTCTGTGTAGGTTCTAAACTGACATTAACATTTTTCAGTAGTAGAGCTACCTTCGTTCTGAGCTATCTTGTGGGCTGCTTACATCAGGGGCAGGTATGCACTCAGGGGGAAGCCTATTGTTCTCCTTTGATTGACGGGTACTTAACTATTGTTCTCCTTTGATTGACAGGTCCTTAGCCTATTGTTCTCCTTTAATTGAAAGTTCCTTAGCCTATTGTTCTGTTAAGTGGGTTCCCATGTCACCCTACTTAACCTATTGTTCCCCCATCCCAACTCCCATCAGAAAGGGGGTGCTGGGCCATTTTGTTACAGTGGGTTGCTTACATCAGAGCAGGTATGCACTCAAGAGGAAAACCTGTTGTTCTCCTTTGATTGACAGGTACTTAACCTATTTTTCTGTTAAGTGCTTTTCCATGTCACCCCCATTTCCTTTTGGATGACAAGCATTTAACCTGTTGTTCTCCCCACCCCCTCCCCCTCCCCTAACCCCCTCCTCCCTCACTGCTACAGGTACACTTTCAGGTCTGAGTTATTGGAATAGGTCTCCCCTCTCACTCTTATAAATTTTATTGACTACTTAATTAAACTGATCAATTACTTAACCTCTATGGTGGGAAAGTGCCACGCCCCCCTGACATGCCTCCCAGGTGGGAAATTCAAATTTTGTTAGATTTTGGCGAGTGCCACGCCCACCTGCCACCCCCCTGGTGGGATGTTCAAATTCCATCAGCACAATGCAACTAAGAAAATGGCGGGAAGAGAGGTCACATTGACTACTTACTTACATTGATCAATTAATTATCCTCTCTGGTGGGAAAATGCCACACCCCCCTGCCACGCCCCCTGGTGGGAAGTTCAAATTCCATCAGGACAATGCAACCTCTACTAACCAAAGAAAATGGCGGGAAAAAAGGGCACCTCCACTAACCTAAGTCATCCAACCACCACCTCTTCCTAGGAATTGGCGGGAAGAGACTCAGTTGATCGATCATTTGGAGGGTATTCGATTGTAGTGTATGGAATATTGTTTAAACAATTTAGACATTGTGTGAAATGTAGTTTATTTAAACATTGTGGAATATATGGAAATTGGCGGAGAGGAAGGATCCCATAATAGGAAATTCGAGGGTATATTGCTTATTTATAAAAAAATCAGTTTTTGGGGGGTTGGATTTCTCTTGCTCATCATTCTCTGCTGTTTGGAAACATGTAGGTCTTGCAAGAAGCAATTACATGGGGGCAAACATGATGCATAATCTAATGTTCAGCACTTACTCTGGGTGTATTAACCTAACGTTTGGGCCGTTGTCGGCACTTAACCTATTGTTCCATTAACTGGTTTTACATGTCACCCCCATTTCCTTAAACTATTGCACCGCCTTTGATACCAAATTAAGTAAACAGTTATGTCCTCTCACCATTTTCTGGTACACGTTTCGAATTTCAGATGCTTCTCAACGCCATTTCTGACGCATTCTCCTTTGTCACTCGACCCCTTACTCTATTGTACTGCATTTTACATAAAAATTATGCAAAGTAACGTAGTGTTCTGCACATAACCTGCTGTTCTGCTCCATGTCACCAACTCACGCTCTCCCTCTCATTAACTACTGTACCGCTAGCACCACACTGATATAAAAAATTTATGCAGATTAATTAAATGGGTATTCTTCACATGTGTGAGGTAGTTTTTCTTATTTTGCAGCATCCTATTGGTTGGTGAAATCTATGGAATATAGTTTAAAGAAAAGACTGCTAGTAAAAAACACATCCCGCCACTCGACGCCCGACGCTGACGCCGCCCCCGCCGCAGCCGCCGCCGCGAGTCACTGCTCTAAGCAAGTCAGCGTGAGCTACCACTATCATACCGCTGCAGGTGAAAGTTAGGTCTATTTTCGTGTATACAGTAGAATTCTTCGAGTGTTATACTGACTAACAGAACTCTTAATCAGTCCGCAAGGTCAAATATGCGATTCATTCTTTGGTCGTATATTTCAGTTCCACAGCTGGTAATACAACGCTCTTTAGCTAAGGACACATAGCGTCCCACCGTCTGCCGGCCTGCAACAAGCGTCTTTTGTCAGATCATACGACTCTGGTCAGGGCGTGCGCTCAGGCTGGCGCTAATCCTAGGCACACTTCCTGTCTCTCGGGAAATACCTCAGCCTTTCTTCTTTGTGACCATGTGAAGCTGGCAGCAGACCTGAAGCCACTCTGCCTTCCTCCCTGAACCATCTGTGATACACAGACATACAGAAAACAGAGCAAATGCACTGCAACTATGTTCGAGTACAGTGCTTCTCAATACCATCTGACCAGAAAATAGCGTATTTGCGCTAGGTGTTGACGACTGTACTACCACATTTACAAGCAATTTTCGAATACAAGGTGAATACATGGTGTGAAGTGACGTCATGATGGCGTCGGCGTAAGTGACATAAAATTACGAGAAAATTGATGGAAAATATGTATAAATTGAAAAGGGAAATACGCGGAAATGCGAGGGTACGTGCATGTCTTCATCTTGCTGCCACATACAAGAATTGTCCTACACCAAGCAGATCTACATTTACAGCACACTCATCTATCAGTATGAGATTCAAAGCGTAACTTAGCCCATCTTTATCATTTTTGAAGCATATTGGTCTTCACCAAATGTCATTGCTATCAGAAAAGTCCTTGGATGCATGATTACAGTTAACATACTCCCTCTCCTCCAGCACAGACATCTCATAAATTGTTGTAAAGGATGAGCCCACACTGACCAATCAGGGCGGAGGAAGCCGCGTGGTGCGTCAAGTATACCCGGCCGCCCGTCGCCGGGCGCCCTCTCTGGTATTCTTGCTCATCCATGAGTCGGATGCGCACCCTGTAGCATTGAACATCTCCTGCTTCTCCCGGTGCTGTGGCACTGTAGACTTAGTTTTGGCAGACAACAACTTTCGGTAGCTTCCTGAACAATGTTTCGCCAAACTCTAAGCTCTGGCTCACCCTCACATCCCTAGGTCTATGTAACCCCTTTCAACATGCATTCGCCAATAAATGGCCTTTCTCTAAAAATAATCCTAGTCATTCCATAACGCCCTCCGCCTGCCCATATGCCCATCCTGTACATTATTTAAATAAACAATGCATACTTGTGTCCACCCTACTACAGCACACTCAAATTGTTGCAACAGCACAGACTGTATCCTTTTCCTGCCAATCACCAGATGGTGAAGGGGAGAGGAGTGGAGGTGGGAGGGGAGGGTGATGAGGAAGGGGGAGTGGAGAGGGTTACGTTAGTGAAGGTAGCCCAGTTGACCTATTTTCCCGCAAAAATTATACATTCCTCCACGACGTCACTGTGACATTGCCACATCTATGGCCGCCATCTTGGATCCACCATCTTGAATAAATTTGGTAACAACGCAGCGTGGAGCCACACTGGCTTTGCCTTACTACTCTGGAGTTGGTTCTTGGCTGCCTCAGGAATTGCTGGTGTACTTTGCCACCCTTGGTGCAGAGTAATGTTATTCGCAGTTTCCACTTGCCCACTTGCGCTTCTATTGCTCTCCATGGCCGAACTGCATCTCTATACAGTGCAGCTGACCATGAGTAGCAGCCATCATCAGCACTCTGCCATTTGACGTACTGTCGATAACAAACGCAGTTCCAGCCTGTAGGCTTTCAGTTGATTTTTCAGCCACCCACAGTTCGAACGGAGGTTTCTCGTAGATGGCATCTGTAAAATCACTTAGACTCCTTAGGTGATATTGTGGTACTGTATCTGATTACCCTCTTGTTATCAATATTATACATTTCACCTGTTCTCTCTACTCCCTTTTCTCGTTGTAGAGAAACACTCCTGCAGTATTATTTGTACTAGGTTCTTGCCAACATCTCAATCAACTGAGGAGTATTAACATGTTTGGTTTATGTTAACATAAGTGATAGTTCCTTGTACATATTCACGATCAATTTTGTGGTCAATTTAAAGAAATAAATGTAATTGTAAATCTGTAGGATGGTATTTATATGTTGAACAGTTACAATCACCAGACTGACTTAACAGTTTTACACAGGGTCAAACACACAATCCATTCTGTAGTTCTATATTGTAGCTTCCAGTCTGGTAGTGGAATGTCTGGACACATTGTAAAATCTATAAGATGGTTACCGATAACTTTATTCACACCTGGACTTGTGATTTGACATATAAAGCCGACCGATGTGGCCGAGCGGTTCTAGGCGCTACAGTCAGGAACCGCGCGACCGCTTCGGTCGCAGGTTCGAATCCTGCCTCGGGCATGGATGTGTATGATGTCCTTAGGTTAGTTAGGTTTAAGTAGTTCTAAGTTCTAGGGGACTGATGACCTCAGAAGTTAAGTCCCATAGTGCTCAGAGCCATTTGAACCATTTGACATATAAATTTGTTATATATCTGTACTTTACAGTTGGAGGTCATCCAAATTAAAGTCTATTCCAACGGTATTATCTTTGCCCACAGTCACATTTCTGCTTCTCTGGCGGTCTCCTTCCAATGTAGAAGTCGCGGTATGATATTAAGCAGTCGCACATCTCGATTTTATTAAAAATCGTGGCAAAATCTCCCTCCCTCCCAAGGAAACCTTGCACACGAAATAGCGCTAGGAGTTTACAACTGGATTGCAAGTACAACCAAATTCAGAAACTATGGTCGGAAGATCACGTGACCAGAAGTGCCGCCATGTTGGATCTTTAGAGTATAAAAGAAGGCTTGAAAGCCGCAAGCGATCAGTCTTCTGTGGTAGTTGAAAGTGTCAACATGGATTCCTCCAAAGAGCTTAACATGACTCAGCTTTTAGGGGGCGGGAGGGGGGGGGACGAGACCAACCGATAATCGCTTCGGTTTATGGTTGCTACTGGAGAACCTGGACGATCCTGTTTCTGCCATTGGTAACATAAATTACACCGAAAATGGTACGCTCCGTAGCAAGAAGAATTTAAATGTGCCAACTCCTTTTAGAGAGCCATTTTGCGATAGCATTATGTTAGTTAAAATCTGTGATCAAGTGGACTGTCAGAATCAGTTAGAGAAGGGACGATCTGTAATGTTAAAGAGGGGCGGGAGACTGTGACTCATTTAACTCTTATCTATGTAGTAAATTCTCCAAGTTGGTCACTGTAAGGCATGGTGTCACGGTGAAACCACTATTTCTCCTACATGTGAGCGACAGTGTGTCAGTAAGAGGAATATTGCATGAAATCGGCAAGGAAGCGCTGGAAGCCATTTCGAAGAACTATAAATATCCTCTGACTATACCATATAAAGTGGAATTAGCTGATTTTAAAATGGATGTTCTAATGGAAGAGCTGCTGGAATACTGCAACAGCTAAGTGTAGACGACTATTACCTTTTGGATTCGGACATAACGCAAGATTTTGCCGCAATTTTTAATAAAATAGGGATGTGCGACCGCTTAATATCATACCACGACTTCTACATTGGAAGGAGACCGCCAGAGAAGCAGAAAAGTGATTGTGGACAACGATAATACCGTTGGAATAGACTGTTTAATGTGGATAACCTTCAGCTGTAGAGTAGAGATATATAAAAAATTTATGTGTCAAATCACAAGTCCAGGTGTGAACAAAGGTATCGGTAACCACCTTATAGAATTTATAAAATGTCCAGACTTTCCACTACCAGACTGAAAGCTACAATATAGAACTACAGAATGGATCGTGTGTTTGACCCTGTGCAAAACTGTATTTACAATGTGCTCACTGTACTCTGTGCCAGCCACATCCATGTGCTGTCAGCTAACTAATAACTTACAGAACAGCTGCTGTGTGGTGTTTACCAAAGTTCTACAGTTTGTCTATTGAGGTATTAAGAATAACCAAAAATTTACTGCTATGCAAGTAAGTCTGCCTGACTTTAATTATCTACCTGTAAACTACGTGGAGATATGTAACACTGACTCCAACAAAGACAATATAACTATTACACACAAGTGCAGTGTTAAAGCTGGAGAAATATATTTCTTTCAATCCAGGGCACTGTTCTCCACAATACCGACAGATATAGATATCGTCGAGTTAAGACTGGTACCTACATACAATTTTGTTCCAGAAGCAAGCTACGTAAATTTAAGTATTAACTGTGTTTTTCTTACTTGTCCCTTCTTTTTCCGTGTGTTTTTGCTTTTGGATGCTTTGATTTTCGAGTACTAGTAATAGTGTTCCATAGGTTTCGTGTTCGTTTTGAATACAGTCCAGAGACTGTTAGTGCTTATTTCCATCGTTTCCAACAAGAATTGTCTAGTAACCACAGCTGTCAGCCGCCTTTAGTAAATTATCAGTCTTGTTAAAAGTTGATTAGTTAACTCTCTACAGTAAATTGTTGAGTTCTTAGGATGGATAGGATGTGTGACTGCTGTGTACGGACGCAGGAGGAGCTGGCCACTGTTCGCAAACAGCTGAACGCGCTGATGGCCGCAGTCAGCCATCTTCAGGCTGCTGCCTCGGAGTGTAGCGGCAGTAGGGAGTCTGGTGCGTTGCATGGTATACCCCAAGTGTTACATGCTTCATCCACGATCCCTGCTGTCGAGACATCTTCTCGAGTACCGGGTGCGGTTGGGCCACCCTCTCCCCGAGGGGAGTGGCGGGTTCAACGGCGTTCGCGTCGGACGAGGCGGAGGGTCGATGTGGAGGCTGGATGTGTGGCATCGCCTGCTCTGCCTTTGAGTGGACATGTGGCCGCTCCTTCAGCAAGGACCGAGCAGGCACACGGGGGGAAGGGGTTTATTAGTGATCGGGATCTCCAATGTTAGGCGGGTGATGGAGCCCCTTAGGGAAATGGTGGAAAGGTCGGGGAAGAAGGCCAGTGTCCAGTTTGCTTGCCTGGGGGGGGGGGGGGGGGGTTCATCCGAGATGTGGAGGAGGCCCTGCCGGCGGCGATGGAGAGCACTGGGTGCAGCCGACTGCAAATTGTTGCTCATGTCGGCACCAATGACTCCTGCCGTCTGGGTTCAGAGGTCATCCTCAGTTCATACAGGCGGTTGGCGGAGTTGGTGAAGGCGGAAAGCCTCGCTCGCGGGGTGGAATCTGAGCTAACTATTTGTAGTGTCGTTCCCAGAACCGATCGCGATCTTCAGATTTGGAGCCATGTGGAAGGCTTAAACCAGAGGCTCAGACGATTCTGCGGAGACCTGGGATGCAAATTTCTCGACCCCCACTATTGGGTGGAGAAATGTAGGGGCCCGGGACGGAAAGTTGGATGAAACCAGATGTAAACAGTAATGAAATTATAAACTCAGATTGGAATGTATACTGCAGAGACAGCCTGGACAGTGAAGGGGGAGGTGTGTTTATAGCAATAAAAAGTGCAATACTATTTAAGGAAATTGACGGAGGTACGAAATGTGAAATAATTTGGGTGAAGGTCACGGTTAAAGCAGGTTCAAACACAGTAATGTGATGTCTCTATAGGACCCCTGGCTCAGCAGCTGTTGTGGCAGAGCTCCTGAAGGAAAATTTGGAAAATATTTCGAGATGATTTCCCGACCATGTTATGGTTTTGGGTGGAGATTTTAACTTACCAGATATAGACTGGGAGACTCAAACGTTTATAACGGGTGGCAGGGACAAAGAATCCAGTGAAATTTTTTTAAGTGAAATATCTGAAAACTACCTTGAGCACTTAAACAGAGAACCGACTCGTGGCGATAACGTATTAGACCTTCTGGTGACAAACAGAGCCGAACTATTTGAAACAGTTAACGCAGAACAGGGAATCAGCGATCATAAAGCGGTTGCAGCATCGGCGATTTCAGCCGTAAATAGAAATATTAAAAAAGGTAGGAAGATTTTTCTGTTTAGCAAAAGCAACAAAAAGCAGATTTCAGAGTACTTGACAGCTCAACACAAAAGATTTATCTCGGGAACAGATAGTGTTGACGATCAGTGGACAAAGTTCCAAACCATCGTACAATATGCATTAGATGAGTACGTGCCAAGCAAGATCGTAAGAGATGGAAAAGAGCCACCGTGGTACAACAACCGAGTTAGAAAACTGCTACGGAAGCAGAGGGAACTGGACGGAAGCAAAGGGAACTGGACGGAAGCAAAGGGAACTGGACGGAAGCAAAGGGAACTTCACAGCAATCATAAACATAGCCAAAGCCATGCAGAAAAAAAATTACACGAAGCGAAATGTATGGTGAGGATGGCTATGCGAGAGGCGTTCAACGAATTCGAAAGTAAAGTTCTATGTACTGACTTGGTAGAAAATCCTAAGAAATTTTGGTCTTATGTCAAAGCGGTAGGTGGATCAAAACAAAATGTCCAGACACTCTGTGACCAAAATGGTACTGAAACAGAGGATGACAGACTAAAAGCCGAAATACTGAATGCCTTTTTCCAAAGCTGTTTCACAAAGGAAGACTGCACTGTAGTTCCTTTTCTAAATTGCCGCACAGATGAGAAAATGGTAGATATCGAAATAGATGACACAGGGATAGAGAAACGATTGAAATCGCTCAAAAGAGGAAAGGCCGTTGGACCTGATGGGATACCAGTTCGATTTTACACAGAGTACGTTAAGGAACTGGCCCCCCTTCTTTCAGCAGTGTACCGTAGGTCTCTAGAAGACTGTAGCGTTCCAAAAGATTGGAAAAGGGGACAGGTCATCCCCGTTTTCAAGAAGGGACGTCGAACAGATGTGCAGAACTATAGACGTCTAACGTCGATCAGTTGTAGAATTTTGGAATACGTATTCTGTTCGAGAACAATGACTTTTCTGGAGACTAGAAATCTACTCCGTAGGAGTCAACATTGGTTTCGAAAAAGACGATCGTGTGAAACCCAGCTCGCGCTATTCGTCCATGAGACTCAGGGCCATAGACACGGGTTCCCAGGTAGATGCCGTGTTTCTTGACTTCCACAACGCGTTTGATACAGTTCCCCACAGTCGTTTAATGAACAAAGTAAGAGCATATTGACTATCAGACCAATTGTGTGATTGGATTGAAGGGTTTCTAGATAACAGAACGCAGCATGTCATTCTCAATGGAGAGAAGTTTTCCGAAGTAAGAGTGATTTCAGGTGTGCCACAGGGGAGTGTCTTAGGACCATTACTATTCACAATATATATATATATATATATATATATATATATATATATATATATATATATATATATATATATATATATATATATGACCTTGTGGGTAACATAGGAAGTTCACTGAGGCTTTTTGCGGATGGTGCTGTAGTATATCGAGAGGTTGTAACAATAGAAAATTGTACTGAAATGCAGGAGCATCTGCGACGAATTGACGCATGGTGCAGGGAATGGCAACTGAATCTCAATGTAGACAAGTGTAATGTGCTGCGAATACATAGAAAGAAAGATCCTTTATCATTTAGCTACAATATAGCAGGTCAGCAACTGGAAGCAGTTAATTCCGTAAGTTATCTAGGAGTAGGCATTAGGAATGATTTAAAATGGAAAGACCATATAAAATTAATCGTCGGTAAAGCAGATGCCAGACTGAGATTCATTGGAAGAATCCTAAGGAAATGTATTCCGAAAACAAAGGAAGTAGGTTACAGTACACTTGTTCGCCGACTGCTTGAATACTGCTCACCGGTGTGGGATCCGTACCAGATAGGGTTGATAGAAGAGATAGAGAAGATCCAACGGAGAGCAGCGCGCTTCGTTACAGGATCATTTAGTAAAGGCCGGTTCCCACTAGAGCGCGGCAGTGCGGCAACGGCAGCGCAAGCGTTTTCCGCTTTGACGCGGCGGCTCGCGGAATTGGCGTTCCCATCTGGAAGCGGCAGACGTTAGCGGTAGCCAATGACGGACAGCCACTGAGGTACGGAGTGGGACCCACCGAAACGACCGGTGCGTTTGAATAACTATATCTTACACCTACATGAAGGAAAGACGAAGTTGGGTGAAGACATACCAATTTTTCACTTTCTGTACCACGTACTCTTTCACATATTTCATTTCATTATTCGTGTTTCCTCATTTCAACATAAACAGATTTCATGACTACCGTTCACGATTGTTCACTATCTCCTAACACATTGAAACAATGTACGATAAAAGAGATTATTCGGATAGTTAAGCGAGACAAAAATTTAAAATGTGATACGGTAGCAGGTACACGAAAACAGGAAGAACACAAAGGCTAGGTGGAAGGGATGAAAGTGGAAGCCACCTAATAGAATTTCCCACAGAGCATAATGTAATCATCGCCAGCACCTTGCTTAAGAATCATGAAAGAATATATATTTGGAACAGAGTTTTCAAAACCAGATTTTAAATTGTAAGGCATTCCTGGTGCAGACGCAAACCTGACTGAAGACTGTCAATAGCAAGAAAAGCGTTCTGAAAAAGAATATTTGTTCACATGGAATATAAATTCTAATGGTTGGATACTATTTTACTAAGCTATCTGTGTGGTGTGCAGCCTTGTATGTAAGTGAAACGTGGACGATGAACAGTTCTGTCAAGAAGACAGTGGACGCTTTCAAAACGTGGTGATCAATAAGAATGCTGAAGATTAGATACGAGAATCGTATGACTAAAGAAGAGGTACGGAATTAAATATAGGAGGAAGAGGAAATTACGGCACAACTTTGACAACAATAGGGGTTAGTTGACAGGACGTATTATGGGGCGTCAAAGAGTGAGGACAAAGGGGTTGGGTGATAGTATTCTGATAATAATCATCTGTTGAAATACTATTCTACTATTTTATCTATTAATGTAAGCAGTGAATTTACTCTTCCATGCACTCCTCCACAAAACATTTAAACCAAAACTGGAATCAGCTGAACACCAAATCTTTCAACCACTGTCTGACAACTATTGGTTTCACTTTCAACTTTCTATAACTATCACTGGCTAGCCACACACACATACAGATATAAGGAGAACAAAAATAAACATACATTAGTTTTCAGCATATAATTCTGCAGGTTGGCAACATGTACATAAACAAACCAGACAGGAAGGGACATGAGGTGAACACACTGTAGTTAGGACTTGAAATCATAGTTTTCGGTAAAACGTCTACTGCTAGTGACAGAAGAAAAAAGAGCGAATATGAAAATGTGCTTATGTTCCATAATCTAAGTTTTAGTTCAACCTCCAGCATGAGACCAGGTGAGGGGAAACATATATGTCCGCCAAAAACTCGATTCACTGTAAGTAATCAGTCATTCACGTAAAAAAGACATGAACTGTTTTATAAGCTGCAAGTATCACATATCAAAACAAAACTGAATCATTATAGATTCTACCGAAGATGCCTTAAAGTAAAAGGCGAAACGCGTCTTGAATCAGTAAAGTACACTGGATAAAGAAAAAAAAGTTTGTTACTTACCAAAGGAAATAATCAATAGCTGTAGATATCTAGTAAATTACATCTTATGACATACCAGCAAATTAGTTTCGCTTTAACTTCTCATTCCACATGCTATTAAATGCTGTTTAAAAAAATTCATCTATCCCTTCTGAAAAACTGTAGTTACTTTCATATCTCGGTAGATAAACAGATTTAGGATATTTATCATGCGACGAAATACATGACTTTTCACAAGTTATCGTTTGCAAAAAACACGTTTCGATTTCTTGAATCGTTTACGAAATTTGCGGTTGATGTAACCACACGGTTTACGACAAGCAGGACGAAGTACCGGTCGCGTTGCGAGCAACCCACGCGCGGTTACGGCACAGCCCGTCCACCGACATATCATTCAATATCTCGAGAACGCTAATAGCTATCTATCTGCTCTCAGCTTTAAAAACAATTTCGATATGTTGACTAAATTTCATACGCAATAATGTATTACCTAAAATGAACTGTACGCAAAGTCCACGCAATGCGTTTTTACCTCTGCACACTCATTAAAATTTCGTGTAAAGGTTTACGTCAATGCGATACAGGAAATAACCACGACGAATAACGAAAAGAAATTCGGTCCTTTATCGAGAGAAGATATCAGGCTGTAACATGCCCAAGAATCAAATTTTTCTGCCGAATAGTTTCCTTGGAATCGGATGATAAGTATTTCATAGCTGCCGCCGCGTCGGCGCCAGCGGTTCGGTGGCAGTTCGTGTGGGCCGGGGTTCCGTACCTGACGTCACGCTCAGCGCGTTCTGTGATTGGCGGCGCGCACCTGGAGCGCGGCACGCGGCAGCGGAAGCGGTTCGACATGGTCAAACCGCGACGCAGAGCCCGCCGCGCCGTGCCGCTGACGCCGTTTCCATGGCAACCACGCCGCTGACGCGCGGTTTTGATGCGCGGCAGCCCTAGTGGGAACCGGCCTTAATCGCGAAAGCGTTACGGAGATGATAGATAAACTCCAGTGGAATACCCTTCAAGAGAGACGCTCAGTAGCTCGGTACGGGCTTTTGTTGAAGTTTCGAGAACATACAGTACGTTCACCGAGGAGTGAATCAGTATATTGCTTCCTCCTACGTATATATCGCGAAGAGAACATGAGGATAAAATTAGAGATACTACAGCCCACACAGAGGCATACCGACAATCTTTCTTTCCAGGAACAATACGAGACTGGAATAGAAGGGAGAACCGATAGAGGTACTCAAGGTACCCTCCGCCACACGCCGTGAGGTGGCTTGCGGAGGATGGATGTAGATGTAGATGTAGAATGGAAGCAATGTGTCGAACAGACTGAAGCCATTCCCCATTAAAGAAATTGTGCCTTTCAGTGCAGTTAACATGGTGCGTGTACGAAAAAGAAAACTGGAAATGGAAGAGATCGGAGCCAAAAAACGAAAACGGGAGTATATGGCGAATACAACTGTCATAAAGGAAAAATATTAACTGCAACTGAAAAAGGAAGAAGCTATTGCAAATGTACAGACAAGGATTACATATTGCTTTAAACATAGTATCTGTCTACTACTGGTGAATAGGAAATACCTGTATTTACTGTTAATAGTGGTCTTATGTTGGTGTGCTGGCCGAAAAGGTTGGATTGGAGTACGCTTACTACGTTACAGGACACACGAAAAAACCTGTTTATAAAGCTCTATTCCCACCTGGATCTGCTTAAAAAGGATGGTCGCATTGTATCTGAGTGTGCTGGACTAGATGTTGTAGATTTAGGAACAGAACAACCGTTTGCAGTGCTTAAAACCGACGACAAAACGACATTTAATGACGTGGATGTTACTAAACAAAAAATAAAGGAAGAGTCATTTTGTATGTATAGATGACATGCAGAAGCTAATAAAGATGTTGTACAAGAATATTTGTCTTCAAATTCTCTCTACACTGCCAAAAAACACAAAGACAACGACTGCTATTTACGACAATGTGTGTGTATGGGACGTGTGTAGTTGGATGACATTGAAAAGTATTTGAAACTAGGTAGTCGAAGGAAAGGCAACCCTCGTTTCTCACGTATATGAGCCTCAAATTTAGGTATACCATGAAGTTGAACGGGGAACTCGATACCATAAAAGTTATAATACTCACAAACGTCAATACCTACGAGGCATCGTGATGTGCGCTGCGGATTTTTCTCATAATTTTTTTCGCAAGCCAGAACTGACCGTGCAAAACAAGCCTGGTAGGTTTTATTTTTGGCATTAATGTATGCCTGCTTGGCGGCTGTATCCTTAGGAAGCTCCATTAGCTTGACTCTCCATTATTCGGATCATAGGCATGTGTATGGATGTCGAGGTGTAGTATTTGGTTGAGAGTTTTACTTGATCCTGTAACTGCTATCTCAAAAATCGGGCCAGTATAGCTCTCAAGGTGGACACACGAACCTACTCGTCAATTTATGTGCTCCAGGATATTATCCCCCCCCAAATGCAATGAAGACTATTTTCCTCAACAACGCCTTGCTGTTTAGGGAGATGCATTAAATCACAGCAGAGAACAGCACTGCGTTTAATGGCGGGATACCGCAGCTCACTAAGGACTTTAAGGAGCTCTGCTTCCAACATAGGAAGGCACACTTCCAGA
This sequence comes from Schistocerca nitens, assembly GCF_023898315.1. Taxonomy (NCBI): domain Eukaryota; kingdom Metazoa; phylum Arthropoda; class Insecta; order Orthoptera; family Acrididae; genus Schistocerca; species Schistocerca nitens. The sequence goes on along the minus strand of NC_064616.1, from coordinate 600,688,341 downwards.
TACCTGGCTGGCTCTCAGTGCCCTCCTGCTGCATTCTCAGTTCTTGTGAAAGAGATGTGCCTTTCAAACGACTTAGCAACCACCGAGTATTCTAATGCTGACATGACGCAGCTGACCTGATGTCCTTCACTAAAAGGACAGGAGAGAAAACTACCGCTAGTCACAGGATCTTCACTACTACTAATATTGCTACTACTAGATGTGGATGTCTACTAATACCGCTACCACTAAATGTGGATTTCCATCTGGTTGGTGACAGCTGGTGCAGAACAAAGGGGTATGTGCCAAGACACACACACCTGTCGTTGAGAGTGATTCTGGCAGGGACGAGACGATGGAGGAGGAGGCAACATACTAGGACAGGCCAGTGTGAGCAGCCTGATTGTGGAGATGGTTCCTGATGCTGCTGTTGTGTTGCAGGCCTGACCCACTAGCTTCAGGGTTGGGGGTTCATTGCTCTTCCTGATGCCCTATCCAGAGACGCCAGAGCAGAGGTGGCGCTGGAGCAATACCGGGGTCGGGCTGAGTAGCGGCATCTACAGCGGCTGTGGCAGCTTACTGCGCCAGGACCATAGGTGTCTTGAATGGCTGTGTGTGCCTCATCGGGCAGTGCTTTGCAGCCACTGGTTTGGCCGCTGCCCCCCCCCCCCCCCTTGGAATTCCCTCCACAGCGAGCTGTGGCATTGTTATAGAATAACGGAAATTAAGTATTATATGTATATTGTAGAGGGGCCCGAGGTCAAACCTGGGACTCCAGATGGCCGAGCTGAAGCAGGGACCCTCCACACCATATTTCGTAAGGAGGCCGACCAAGTTAAAGAGTGCCGAGGAGCAGTACAGAGTGATACGGCGGTATTCGGTAGCATTACTTTATTCAGCAAATTTACAGTATTCGATAGGTGCAGCCTAGTGCCGGCGTGCCGCCCACAGCTGTGCTGTGAGTCCAGCCAGCTCAGAAACTCCTGGTATGCTGACGCTGCTGCTGTTGTCATCAAGGTCACTCAGCTGGAAGTCGTCCGCCCTCTGCCCAGTCCCCGCTCCCAATGCGTCGAGTCACATACTGCGTACGTGCCAGGGATTCTGGAGACTGCTACAGTCCCTGCTCTGTCCGACCATGGGATGAAGGTGGATGTACTGGTCACCCGTGACCGTGGGGCCGCCGCTGCTCCCAGGACAGGACCAGACTCGAACCCGCGCCCTCTTGGATGCAGTGCCGCAACTTGCCGCTAGTGGTGCTTGCCAGATGGCAACACCCGCCGCCGTCTGTGGCGCTGCGGAAGCGCTGCTGCGCCTCCCACAGCGTACGCCTCGCCCAGACCCTGGTATGGCAGGTGGGAAGCGAACGTGGCACGTAAACTGGAGTGGAACTGAGCCCCTCCTGGATCCACTGCAGACCGCTGTCACTGCCCTCTTTCAGGCAGACTGTGTGATCTCCAATTTCCAGGCTGCCGTTGCGTCCTGCCCCGGTGTTGTGTCCCCGGATGCGGAATATAGCCTGAACAAGTACATAGAAACAAAGTTCAAGTTTATGCAGGACACTTATAACATTGCTGCCAGACTGGCCCCTGTAAGCATAGACCAGCATAGGTCCATCCTGACGGTCTACTGACCTGGCACGCTCTCCCTCTAGCTAAAATTGCCCATCTATTTATACTGGTTTTCCCCTTGCTTCTGACGTAGTGTCAGAGAGAGACAGAAACTATGGCAGGGATAAATTTCCACACATCGGCCATTTACAAATCGCCACCCTTTGCTCTGGCCTAGTGCCCTGCCTCATATATCGCAATAACTTAAGCAATGCTGTGCTTTCCTGCCTCGTTGTTGCATCACTGAAAACAAATCGCGGCCGGCCGGAGTGGCCGAGCGCTTCTAAGCGCTATAGTCTGGAACCGCGCGACCGCTACGGTCGCAGGTTCGAATCCTGCCTCGGGCATGGATGTGTGTGATGTCCTTAGGTTAGTTAGGTTTAAGTAGTTCTAAGTTCTAGGGGACTGATGACCTCAGAAGTTAAGTCCCATAGTGCTCAGAGCCATTTGAACCATTTTTATCTTGTCTGGCCTGCTGGCTGTCGACTGTTACCACACTCTCTCCCAGCGGCCCCAGATTCCATCGTCCAACTGCGCCTTCATTGACTTTTGATAACATTTCCCTTTCCTTCGACTAGGAGTGGCACTAGCGCAGCACACCTCCCTCCTTACAAGAAGATTCGTCCCGAATTGAAATAATACAGACGTGGCCTGTGGCTGTGTAAACATACCGTGTTCACAAAACTTACATTCTACAGACTGAAACTACCGAGGATATCAAAACATTAACTCTACACTTTTTACACTGGTTACCCTTGCCGTAGGCAACTGATGTGTTGACACCGCCTCCACTGGTGCACGATTCCACATTCTCCACAAAGCTATACTCAAGAAAAATAGAAAAACGGCACACCCTGTGGCTGAAATGCTCACTGTCATTATCCTCTTGCTTCGATGCTGTTATAACGTTCGAACGTGTTCCAATACTTTATTAACCATGATAGATTCTTCCTGTGCAACGTTTCCAAAAACTCTGGGTTTAACGTGGAGTTCATATATGTCAGATTCTGCACTGGTAATATGTCCAGAACCTTCCCACTACAAGTTACAACGACATCCTCAAAAATTCCCGATAGTTCACCCTGTCCCTATCGAATTCTCTGAACAAGAAAAAAATAGTCTCCCCCAGACAATGACAAATCTAAAACAACAAACAAGAAAAACGCCTTATTTTCGGTCCCACCAAAACGCGAGAAAAGGAGAGAGAGAAAAAAAACACACACAAAAAAAACGTTAATTATCCCTTGATACAAAAACACAAAATGTAAACATGCCATACAATATTACACATACAATAATTGACTCCCTTTGTGACCGTAACGCATACAGAATGTTATGTGTACGCTGTTATCCTTACCCCAAGACCTTCCTCTGCGTGCTTTGCCTAGCCTCTGTAATCGGGCCACTTTCTTGTAATTGAGGTAATCCGTCCACCATTCCTTTAAAAGGCTTTACTCTACTCACGTGGATAATGGATGTTTTTGTTAGCAGTTGCACTTTAACATTCACAGGCGAAGTCATCTCCACGCCCTGGTATGGTCCGTGGTACTTCGTCAAGAATTTTTTCGTCTTTCCCTTAGGTGTATATGGATTCGTGATTTATACCCATTGACGTACCCTGTACTGTGGTGAAGATCCCAACCGCTTATTCGGTTCTTCCTGCCTCTCTAGCGCTTTCTTATTGGCCTTCTGTACCCTCTTCTAGACTTCCTGTATTGTCCGTGCAAATTCCCTCACTGCGTCCGCTTTAGCTCCCGATTTCGGACATAGAACGTCAAATGGTTATGCCATCTTTCTTCCATAGACCACCTTGAATGGTGACATTCCGACCCTCGAATGTATTTTAGAGTTATAACTCGATACCACGTATGGAAGATAAACATCCCAGTTATCATGGTTTCCATTCACATAATAACTTAGCATTTTCGAAATTGCCATATGTACTCGCTCTGTTCTCCCACTCGGCTGCGGGTGAAATGGACTGGTCCATAATTTTTTAATTCTCAATAAATGACACAACTGTGACATTAATTCGGATATGAAGTTCGTTCCCCGACCCTTAACTATGGTATCAGGCACCCCAAACTTCAATAACCAGTTATTGACTAATGCTTGTGCTACCGCACTTGCCTGTTGGTCTGGTATTGCGACCATGGCTAGAAACTGCGAAAAGTGATCAATTATAGTTAAAACGCAACGATTCCCTGCCGGTGTTTTGTTGTATGGCCCGCAGATATCTAGCCCGATAAACTCGAATGGTTTCGAAGCCTCTGGCAACCGTTGCAATGGAATTCTTGCGCATCACATCCGCTCGCTGCGCATATGGCACACAATTTACTACGTATTGTTCTACATCCCTTCTCCGAGTGCGTCACCAAAATCGTTCTGCTTCTCGTCTTCCCATTGCTCGACGACCACCATACCCCGAGAGCACATGATCATGGGCCTGCTTTAAGACTTCTTCTCTCAAACTCATTGGTACCACTACCCGTGGTCCGCACCTGGTAACTCTACACAAAAAATTTCCCTCCACAGTGAAATGTGGTTGAGTTCTAAAACTCTGGCACTCCTCATCCTCTGCTTGTACCCTTTGCCATTCTGCGACACTCTTACCCATTACTTCTAATGCGTCTAATTTGCGATTTAATGCATATGCATTCCCGTGTTTTTTCCCTAGCTTATGAATTACTTCAAAGTCAAACTCACTTAATTTTAGAGCCCACCGTGTTAGTAGACTAGAAGGATCCTTGAGTCCCAGTAACCATCTCAACGTTGCATGATCCGTCACTACCTCAAACTTCCTACCATAAAGGTAACAACGAAAATACGTTACTCCATATATTACAGCCAACATCTCCTTCTCCGTTGTGGAATAATTCCGCTCTGCCCTAATTAATTGTCTAGAAGCATACGACACCGGATGCTCCTGTCCATTCACCATTTGCCCCAAAACACACCCTACTGCGCTATTTGAAGCGTCACATGATAAGACGAAGTCTTCTTCAAAATTCGGAAACACCAACACCGGACCTGAAACTAATCTCATCTTTAATTCATCGAAAACATCCTGACATTCCTCCGTCCATTGAAATTTAACCCCTTTCTTTAAAAGCTTTGTTAACAGCTTGGCTATTTTAGCAAAATCTTTTACAAATTTACGATAGTTTTAGCACAACCCAATATACGATTGTAATTCCTTCGTTGTACGTGGTGTGGGAAAATTTTAACTGCCTCTGTTAACCGAGGCTCGGTTTGAACACCTTGTTCACTGATTACATGACCTAAATATTTGACCTGCTTCTGTGCAAAATTACGTTTTTCTAAACTTAATGTTAACCCTGCTGACCGCAATCTTCTAAAGACTTCTCTTAAACGTGATACATGACCTGGTATATCATTCGAAAATACATGTCTTTGGTTTCAATCCCCTTAAAATCCCATCTAATAATCGCTGAAAAGTTGCCGGTGCATTCTTCAACCCGAACGGCATACTTACATACTGATAGTGCCCCCCAGGAACAGTAAAAGCTGTCTTTGCCCTATCCTCTTGCGCTACTTCCAACTAATGGTATCCACTCCGTAAATCCATCGTCGTAAAATACTTACATTGACCCAGATTATTCAATGTGTCCGTGATATTCGGAATCGGATATGCGTCCGAAATGGTTTTCGCATTCAGAAACCTATAATCACGACAAAACCTATATTTCCTTGTACCATCCACAGACTTCTTAGGTACGAGAACTACATTGCTTGAATACAGACTATCGCTATGCTCTATGATTCCATCCTGTAGTTGTTGTTCTATAAACTCCTCTAGTAGCGGTTGCATATGACGTGCTGTCCTATATGGTTTCCTATACACTGGTGTATTATCCTCCGTTGGTATGTGATGCTTCGTAATCGGTGTTGCCAGTAACCTGCCCTCCGTTCCGAATAAATCCCTAAATGTCAATAACAATTCCTCCAACGCGACCCTGTCGTCTCCCTGCAAATTCTGTAATTTTCCCCTTAATTGCGCTGCATAGACATTTTGCTTATGGTTCGCCTCTCAATCCTCCCTATCGAGGTCATATTCATCAGAAACCCCCAAAGTGGCCAATAACAACCCTTTCGACGAGCTATAATCCGCCCTGCCGAAGTTATCTATACTTACAGGAGCTCTATAATCTCCTTCCACATAACTTGCGTGAGCTAAACTCCTCCGCACAAAACAGTGCGCATTATCCAACTCCTCATTACTCGAGAGTGGCTCCACCATGTACATCGTCTCCTTTGGCAAGTCCGTATTTATCGCAACCCAAACTACCTTCCCTGTACCTGCCGGTATGTTATCCTGCTGATCGACCTTTAATGAATACGTTCGCAGTTTATCTGGCGTCACCTTCATGTTAAGTGCGCCTTGCGACATTCGTTCATTTGCAACCGTTTCCCCCATGCAAAACATGGTTCCACCGAGTTCCACTGTTTGTTGCCAAAGATCTGTCATCGCACGATGTTTGTCAAGGAAGTCCAGCCCGAGAATCACCGAATACCCCTCACCTACACATGGTAACACCTCCTACCTGCTCACTAAACTTAGTTCCTGCGATCACGAATTGAAGTACCGTCGTACCCAATGACTCCACTTAATTATCTCCTACCCCACGTAACCTATAACGTGGTGCCTCAAGCCTTCTCCTGCTAACCAGGTCTAGACTAATAACAGACACGCGTGTCCCCGTGTCAACCAGAAACCTTTGTTTCCTTCCATTCACCGAGCTGAATAAGCAGCATTCCGTCTGTGCACCTACAAGCGCATTACCTAATTGCACTGGGACTGCTCTCCTATGGTTGAAGCAATCCCATACTCGTTACGGCTGCTGCCGCCGAGGTTCCCCCCTACTTTTACTCCTGCAGTTCATTGCCCGGTGATCCATTTTCCCACATGAGTAACACCGCAACTGATGCTGACATTGCCCCCTTATGTGCCCTACCTGGCCACAACCAAAACACTTAATTTCCGCTGTCAGGACTCTATGCTCCACCCTTTGCTTCGTCGCATAATCTACCTCCTCTAAGTATGTGGCAATCCTTAGAGCCGCCGCAAGATCACTGGGATCTCACCCAACGTGACATCTCCGGCGGTACTCCCCGCAAAAACAAATCTAACGGCCTGTTCTCGGCCTCTTGTAACAGCACTTTATTAGTCTCTCCATTCTGTGACAGTTCGAACGTTTGTGCATTCAGCTTTCGAATCCCTCCGCAGTCTCATTTCTCCTCATAACTAACGCACTTAATTTTTCACGAAAAAACCTGGTACTGTTCTGTTTTTGGTACATCTGGCGTAACCCAGCATCAAGCTCTGAAAAGGTCCCCACATTGTTCAACGTTTCACGGTACAATATGTACGACTTGGCACCCACTATCACGTGTAACTTCGCCACTCTCAACATTACAACATCCGACCACCCATTGGCCTCACCCATTGTGATAATGTCATTAAGGAATACCGACACATCCTCCATTGCTTTACCCGAAAAGGGGTTAATCAATGCCGCGATTACCGGGTCAAACAGTCTATGACATTCCATGACCTGTAATTTACTTTCACACGACGTCCCTTCCCCTACTCGCAATGCTTCAAATCTCCCTGCTAATTCTTCATATTTTACACTCCTGGAAATTGAAATAAGAACACCGTGAATTCATTGTCCCAGGAAGGGGAAACTTTATTGACACATTCCTGGGGTCAGATACATCACATGATCACACTGACAGAACCACAGGCACATAGACACAGGCAACAGAGCATGCACAATGTCGGCACTAGTACAGTGTATATCCACCTTTCGCAGCAATGCAGGCTGCTACTCTCCCATGGAGACGATCGTAGAGATGCTGGATGTAGTCCTGTGGAACGGCTTGCCATGCCATTTCCACCTGGCGCCTCAGTTGGACCAGCGTTCGTGCTGGACGTGCAGACCGCGTGAGACGACGCTTCATCCAGTCCCAAACATGCTCAATAGGGGACAGATCCGGAGATCTTGCTGGCCAGGGTAGTTGACTTACACCTTCTAGAGCACGTTGGGTGGCACGGGATACATGCGGACGTGCATTGTCCTGTTGGAACAGCAAGTTCCCTTGCCGGTCTAGGAATGGTAGAACGATGGGTTCGATGACGGTTTGGATGTACCGTGCACTATTCAGTGTCCCCTCGACGATCACCAGTGGTGTACGGCCAGTGTAGGAGATCGCTCCCCACACCATGATGCCGGGTGTTGGCCCTGTGTGCCTCGGTCGTATGCAGTCCTGATTGTGGCGCTCACCTGCACGGCGCCAAACACGCATACGACCATCATTGGCACCAAGGCAGAAGCGACTCTCATCGCTGAAGACGACACGTCTCCATTCGTCCCTCCATTCACGCCTGTCGCGACACCACTGGAGGCGGGCTGCACGATGTTGGGGCGTGAGCGGAAGACGGCCTAACGGTGTGCGGGACCGTAGCCCAGCTTCATGGAGACGGTTGCGAATGGTCCTCGCCGATACCCCAGGAGCAACAGTGTCCCTAATTTGCTGGGAAGTGGCGGTGCGGTCCCCTACGGCACTGCGTAGGATCCTACGGTCTTGGCGTGCATCCGTGCGTCGCTGCGGTCCGGTCCCAGGTCGACGGGCACGTGCACCTTCCGCCGACCACTGGCGAGAACATCGATGTACTGTGGAGACCTCACGCCCCACGTGTTGAGCAATTCGGCGGTACGTCCACCCGGCCTCCCGATGCCCACTATACGCCCTCGCTCAAAGTCCGTCAACTGCACATACGGTTCATGTCCACGCTGTCGCGGCATGCTACCAGTGTTAAAGACTGCGATGGAGCTCCGTACGCCACGGCAAACTGGCTGACACTGACGGCGGCGGTGCACAAATGCTGCGCAGCTAGCGCCATTCGACGGCCAACACCGCGGTTCCTGGTATGTCCGCTGTGCCGTGCGTGTGATCATTGCTTGTACAGCCCTCTCGCAGTGTCCGGAGCAAGTATGGTGGGTCTGACACACCGGTGTCAATGTGTTCTTTTTTCCATTTCCAGGAGTGTACTTTGTCACTTATCGTCGCCACTGACAATAACCGAATTTGCTCTGTTAAAGCTGCTTCTGCTTCCGCTGTAGTCACTGCCGCAGCCTCCGCTGCTTGCCGTGTTTCCACCATTCTTGCTTATAGCTCCACTGTTGCCATTAATTTCACTCTGCTACTCCTTAAACTTAGTTCTTGCGGCGAATCATCGCCTATCTACGTTCTGAACAATTACGCGCCAAATGACCAAATCCCTTACAATTAAGACAATTCTTTGGCACCCACTTTGTACACGGTAATCCGTGGGCTGACAGGTTACAAAAATTACATCGCCTAGGCGCTATGTTATCATGTCCTTCATTTCCCCTGAATCCAGATAATTCTACAGGCCCCTCTGGCCTTACAAAAGACATCTTTAAATAAGACACCTTTAAAAAGTCTATCCTAATTCATACACTACTGGCCATTAAAATTGCTACACCACGAAGATGATGTGCTACAGACGCGAAATTTAACCGACAGGAAGAAGATGCTGTGACATGCAAATGATTAGCTTTTCATCGCATTCACACAAGGTTGGGCGCCGGTGGCGACACCTACAACGTGCTGACATGAGGAAAGTTTCCAAACGATTTCTCATACACAAGCAGCAGTTGACACCGTCGTCTGGTGAAACGTTGTTGTGATGCCTCGTGTGAGGAGGAGAAATTCGTACCATCACGTTTCCGACTTTGATAAAGGTCGGATTGTAGCCTATCGCGATTACGGTTTATCGTATCGCGACATTGCTGCTCGCGTTGGTCGATATCCAGTGACTGTTAGCAGAATATGGAATCGGTGGGTTCAGGAGGGTAATTCGGAACGCCGTGCTGGATCCCAACGGCCTGGTATCACTAGCAGTCGAGGTGACAGGCATCTTATCCGCATGGGTGTAACGGATCGTGCAGCCACGTCTCGATCCCTGAGTCAGCAGATGGGGACGTTTGCAAGACAACAACCATCTGCACGAACAGTTCGCCGACGTTTGCAGCAGCATGGACTATCAGCTCGGAGACCATGACTGCAGTTACCCTTGACGCTGCATCACGGACAGGAGCGCCTGCGATGGTGTACTCAAAGACGAACCTGGGTGCACGAATGGCAAAATGTCATTTTTTCGGATGAATCTAGGTTCTGTTTACAGCATCATGATGGTCGCATCCGTGTTTGTCAACATCGCGGTGAACGCACATTGGAAGCGTGTATTCGTCATCGCCATACTGGCATATCACCCGGCGTGATGGTATGGGGTGCCATTGGTTACACGTCTAGGTCACGTCTTGTTCGCATTGACGGCACTTTGAACAGTGGACGTTACATTTCAGATGTGTTACGACCCGTGGCTCTACCCTTCATTCGATCCCTGCGAAACCCTACATTTCAGCAGGATAATGCACGACCACATGTTGCAGGTCCTGTACAGGCCTTCCTGGATACATAAAATGTTCGACTGCTGCCCTGGTCAGCACATTCTCCAGATCTCTCACCAATTGAAAACGTCTGGTCAATGGTGGCCGAACAACTGGCTCGTCACAATACGCCAGTCACTACTCTTGATGAACTGTGGTATTGTGTTGAAGCTGCATGGGCAGCTGTACCTGTACCTGTTTGACTCAATGCCCAGGCGTATCAAAGCCGTTATTAAGGCCAGATGTGATTGTTCTAGGTACTGCTTTCTCAGGATCTATGCGCCCAAATTGCGTGAAAATGTAGCCACATGTCAGTTCTAGTATGATATATTTGTCCAATGAATACCCGTTTATGATCTGCATTTCTTCTTGGTGTAGTAATTTTAATGGCCAGTAGTGTACTTAACCCTTCAAAACACAAAAGAATGACACATAAACAGTATATCAAACGTCACTCACCCATCCACATCATGCTCATGTGCAGGTGAACAGTCCTGCTTTTCTCCCTATACTGGTATAGATGAACACCTCCCATACGACAAGATGTAACAAGAAGTGCACAACCACCCATCACGAACGCAATCAAACACCTCAACTACTCCTCTACACAGCCACACCTCAACGCTACTTGCTTGACACAAGATGTGGGAGTGGAAATCCAGTTCCATCGTTGTAACTGGCACCACATCTAACACCACTGTTGCGGGTTCATGGGCCGAACCTGGGACTCTAGATGGCCGAACTGAAGCCAGGACCCACCGAACCATATTTCATCAGGAGGCCGAGCAAGTTCAAGAGCGTTGAGGGGCAGTGCAGAGTGATACAGCGGAATTCGGTAGCATTACTTTATTCAGCTAATTTACAGAATTCGATGGGTGCAGCGTAGTGTCAGGGTGCCGCCCGCATCTGTGCTGCGACTCCATCCGGCTCAACAACTCCTGGTGTGCTGACGCTGCTGCTTTTGTCATCAAGGCCGCTCAGCTGGAAGTCGGCTGCGCTCTGCCCGGTCGCCGCCCGCCGATGCGTCGTGTCTTGCGCCGCGTAGCTGCTCGTGATTCTGGAGACTGCTACAGTCTCTGGTCCTCGCCGCCCTCCGCCCCGTTTCACCTGCTCTATCCGAGCATGGGATGAAGGTGGATGTACTGGTCACCCGTGGCCCTCGGACCGCCACTGCTCCCAGGACAGGACCGGACTCGAACCCACACCCTCCTGGATGCAGTGCCTCTAGTGGTGCTTGCCAGATGGCAACACTCGACGCCGTCTCTGGCGCTGCGGCAGCACTGCTGCACCTCCCACAGCATACGCCTCGCCCAGACTCTGGTATGCGAGGCGGTAAGTGAATGTGGCCCGTAGACTGGAGTGGAACCGAGCCCCTCCTGGACCCGCTGCAGACCGCTGTCACTGCCTTCTTTCAGGCAAACCGTGTGATCTCCAAGTTTCAGGCTGCTATTCCGTCCTACACCGGTGTTGTGTACCTGGATGCGGGATATAGCCTGAACAAGTACATAGAAACAAAATACAAGTTTATGTGGGACACTTATAACGTTGCTGCCAGACTGGCCCCTGTAAGTGTAGACCAGCACAGGTCCATCCTAATGCTCGACTGACATGGCACACTCTCCCTCTAGCTAAAATTGCCCATCTATTTATACTGGTTTTCCCCACGCTTCTGACGTAGCGTCAGAGAGATACAGAAACTATTGCAGGGATAAATTCCCACATGTCAGACATTTACAAATTATCACCCCTTGCTCGGACGTAGTGCCCCGCGTCATACATCGCAGTAACTTAAGCAACGCTGCAGATTCCTGCCACATTGTTGCACCACTCAAAACAAATCGTGCATGCAATACCAGCATCGCAACACCGCGCACGCGAGTGCCATGTTTACCTTGTCCGGCCTGCTGGCTGTCGACTGTTACCACACTTTGCCAGTGGCCCCAGATTCCACCGTCCAACTGCTCCTTCATTGACTTTTGATAAATTTTCCCATTCCCTCAACTAGGAATGGCACTAGCACAGCAATATATAAATATATATAGTACGTCAAGGGCGTTGGGGCTCCACTCTGCATTGTTACCAAATTTATTCAAGGCTGTGCATCTAAGATGGCGTCATAGATATGGCAACATCGCAGTGATGTCGTGTCAGGCAGTACAAATTTTGGCGGGAAATCGGTGCTGGGCTGCCAGACACGATAGACATAAGTCTTCATTTTAAATGCATTGATCCCTTCCTCTCCCATCACCTATCTGGAAATTGATGGGGAAAGTACTCAGTTTGTGCTGGGCTGCCAAACAGGGTGGACGTAAGTCTTTATTTTGTATGCATTGTTTATTTAACGAATTTGAGTTGTCATAGGCAGTAGCTCCATAGTATGTGTTCACCATAAGCTCTGGAGTCCAACTGACCTAGTTCACAACACAGCTACCAGAGGACGCTGTCGTCCCTCCATCTCTCACCTCCCATGACTTAATTCAAGATGATGGTCTGTGGAAAAATGACGAAATAGGACTCAATCTGCGCCTAGCTGCTGGACTGAGAGGACAGACATAATTATTTATTGTGTTCAATGAATGAGATGTCTTTGTGGGAGAAGGAGGAGTTTAATGGGTATATTAGCTGTAACCATGCCTCTGAGGACTCCAGCGATAGCAATTATATTTGGTGAAGATGAATATGTCACATTAAATAATGAAGATGCAGCAGGATAGGGCTAAGTTATACTTCAGAACTCATGCTGATAAATACGTGTGGTGCAGGTGTAGATCATTCGATAAAAGTCCAGTCAATCTTCCGAAGCACAAGAGAAAAGACTTTCACCAAATCCAGCGCAAGCATCCATGTCTACAATTGAGGAAATGCTGGTGATGAGCAGGGATGAATTTAATATGTATACTACATGCAAGCACACAGCTGAGGACTGCATCCAGAGCCTCCTGCAAAATGAGTGGAACGAAAAGATAATGGACGAGTGTGTGGCCAATACTTTTCGACATATATTGACAATGCATTGAGATAGCGTGAACATGCATTTCAGCACTCACACAGATAGATGTTTGTGCTGGAATTGCCTCCCTTTCTCGAAATTGTCTAACACCCTACATCAACTTTGCCATATTCCACAACGAACCACAGGTGTTCACCTTGAGGTTTGGAGAAAAACTGGCCTAGTTCACAAATCTTCCACTAGAGTGTGCTGTCGACCCTCCACCACTCCCCTCCCATAACATAGTCCAAGATGGTGCTCCAGAAAAGAAATGGTGGGAATCAATAAGAACCCTGAATCCAGTCACTGATAGGCTTCAGCCAATGGGATGGCAGTAGATTGTGACGTCATCGGAGGGATATAGGGCAGGCTCAGCAGCTCTGTAGCCTCAGTCTCACTCAATCAGCAGCAGCAGCAGCAACAGCATTAGTGGAAGAAGACAAAGAAAGAGAACCATGAAGTGTCAACAGCAGTCACAATCCAGCACAGCCCTGCAGAATAGGAAGAAACGGAAAAGTAAGTATCCCATATAACATCTTTGTCTGTAGTTAACATTATAATAATTATAATAATAATAATAATTATTATTATTATTATCATTTTAGTTGTTTTTGTGGCCGGCTGCTGTGGCCGAGCGATTCTTGGCGCTTCAGTCCAGAACCGCGCTGTTGCTATGCTCGCAGGTTCGATTCCTACCTCAGGCATGGATGTGTGTGATTTCCTTAGGTTAGTTAGTTTTAAGTAGTTCTAAGTCTAGGGGACTGATGACCTCAGATGTTATGTCCCATAGTGCTTAGATCCATTTGAGTTCTACCTACAATTTACTCCTAGTGGAACGAAACGTGTAAACATTGGCATAGAAGCACATCATGACTTGGGCTTTCATATGAGAATACAAATCTAAGGGTGTTGGAACCAAATATATCATGCAGAGTGCTGCATCAATCAGCAGATGACTACAGAGTATCATCCAACTCGTATACCCCTGGACGTTTGGCATACTGGTTTGACACTATCCATTGCAATAGAGTACAATGATTCTACCCTATGTGTGAAATCGCGTGAAAAGTGTATTTATCTTGGCATGCGCCAGTTGTGAATGTATACGATGTGGATACTGTGCTACGCATTAAATATGAGAGGCTGAGTCTCCGCATACAATGACGTTCTGCACTTCATAGGTGTGCATAGTGTACATGTTGATGGTGATTAAAATTCTTCTGTATGTATTTTAATCTGTGTGGCTCATAAAAATGGACAAATATTCCCCCAGAAATAAATTCTCAGCATAATTGAGCCAAACATAGCACAACAAAAATGAGACTAATCGATGTTTGTGATGATGGACTCATGGATACAGTGTACCATTGCATTAAAATGCTCAATCCACTCAAACACAAATTTAATATAGTTGATTTAGTACATATCTCAAAACACCAGACAGCATTTGAGAAATCATGCCTACCGAACTGGTCAACAGAGATATTTACGGGTTCAAAGGTGCAAAGAACGAATCCTAGATCTTATATCTTGAAGTATATTAAAGTTGAAGAAATTACAGACTGTTTCTGCACCTGGGAGTTGCTGAAAAGCTACTAACCGTATGTGTTTCATGGGGAGAGTCATAAGATGTCGGGGAAATACAGCACTAGTCAGATGGCTTTGTTTTTCTGCAGTACAAAAAGTTGGATTGCTGCTAACAATTTGCTATATAATGGGATGCGCAGTCCACAGCCACTGCAGTGACATAATATGCATGCTAGGAGACGCATTGGAGGGGGTGGTGGTATTCTAGATAAACTGCCGCTGGAATTACACATTCTGGAATATAACTACTGGGGACCTGGAACAAAGCTTTTGAAACACTTGGCATGAAGTCATAGGGGGTTAACCTGCTCGACAAAGTGTGTATGGAACACGACATTGCATAAGCTGCAAATAAAGATCTCCCAAGGTGTCACATTGCAGATAAAATTTTAGCTGATAAGGCTAAGATGATATGCGGAAGAAAGAATATTGGATAGGTCAATGCATTGTAGTTGATAAAACCATACGTGGAAAAATTAAGTTATGTTTAGTGATGAATTTCAAATGAGTTATGAGTGCTGCACATTGTGCACTAAACAAGAAAAAGAAGAAGAGTGGAAAAGAGAAGGGTTTGTAGAACTGTATCCTGACAGTGTTAGTTGTAGGACAATAGCGGCATCACCCCACTCTGCATTTTTACCAAATTTATTCAAGATGGTGGATCCAAGATGGCGGCGATAGATGTGGAAACATCGCAGTGACGTCATGGAAGGAAGATCAAATTTTAGCAGGAAAGTAGATCAATTGGGCTACCTCCACTAACCTAACCCCTCCCCCCTCCCCCTCATTTCCCTCAGAAAATGGTGGGAAATTCAAATGTTGTTGGAAAAAAGGTCTCTTGAGTTACCTCCATTAACCTAAGAAAATGGCAGGAAAGAAGGTCACTTGGCTACCTCCACTAACATAAGTCATCCGACCACCACCACTTCCTTGGAATTGGCGGGAAAAGCACTCAACCTGTGCTGGGCTGCTGGACAGGATGGGCGTAAGTCTTCATTTTGCAGACAGTCTTTATTTAAACAATTTGAGGCAGTAGCTCCATCTAGTGTGTTCACCATGAGGTCTGGAGTCCAATTGACCTAGTACAAAGTGCTGCCACCAGGGGGCACTGTCGACCTATGGCAGTTTGGGGGGAGGGGAAATGGTGGGAAAAGGACCCAGTCTGTGTCCACCTGCTGGAGAGAGGAAGGAGTGCACTTTATTTATTTCAGAACAATCTATTTAGAGACGGAAATCACGTAGTTTATTTATTACAATTATACAAAACACTCGCTTATGACACGCTTGGGGTCACAACAAAGTGCCCACAGACCTGCAGATTACTCGTAAATCACCAAAATTATACAGTACACCGATGTACAGACATGCAAACAGCTTGTAAATTACCAATATAATGCAGTGCATACATTACAGACCTGTAAACTACTAGTAAATTACAGAAATAATGCAGTACACAGACCTGTAATGTCAGTACAACATCGAGAAAGTTTTAGCTGCATCTGCGAGGGTGACCCACTATGCAAACATCTCTCTCGGCACTGTAACGGCAGGTACAGTCTTAGACAATAAAACTGACCGCCGGCTGGCCGCCACAGAGACTAAGTCCGAGTCATTCACTTAAGGTGGCCAATAAAACCGACCGCCCCTGACAACTCTAAGTCCGGCCATATGCACAATCTGGCAACACTGTAAGATGCGGAAGTGTTAGGAGGAAGTATTGTCTACTTCCGAGACGTTGTCGGACTATGTGAGCCCGTGGTCTAGTGGCAAGCGTCGTGCGTTCTAAGCTTATAGTCGCCTGTTCGCGTCCAACATTTTTTATTTTATTTTTTTTCCCACAGTCGGTCTAAAGTTATGAGTCTGACTGAACATCAAAGATAATTCGCTTAACATTCTACCCACCAGCAATAACAAGTATTCCAGAAACAATTCCGCAGGACAGCTCGTGGCTGCGTCGCGATCATAACAGCTTACGCTCGAGCGTTTCCTCGCGCTGCAGCGGCTACCGGCCACCGGCCAGGCGCCACCCGCCGCCTGAAATCCGGCACCGCTCAGGTGAACGCGGCGCGACGCTGTCAGTGTATGTATCAACTGTCATTTTCGAATTTGAAGTTCTAGTTATCATCTTGCAGTTAAGCATTGGATTTTGCATACTTGAGAATCATGAACTACAGTTAAGCATTGTAAAATTGAGTCGCAAGTGGAAATAGGTGTAACATCTGCAACACAACGTTTACTTTTGGTATAACAGAGGGGTGAATGCAGAGGAGGCAGCTAGAAAGATTTGAATTGTGTGTGGAGCGAGTGCTTTTGGGAAAAATACGCCAGAAAAAGATATTCTTGTTTCAACAAAGATCGTTCTGGCATCAATGATTTTCCACATTAAGCAAGTCTCGACTACTGATATATGTGATAGATTACCATTTTACCATCATGCGACATTTGCATTCAACAGGCAAAGTTCAGAAGTCTGGTGTACGAGTACTACATGCTCTAATTCGAAACAACAAAAATCAACGGAGTGACTATTATTGAACGTCATCAGGTCGCTCATTGAGCATTCGTATGCAGTACTGTAACTGGTGACGTGTTATGATGCCTTTATCATTAACTTCCTAAGAAGAAATGAAAGGCTGAGCCCCTCCAAAAGACATAAACTCGAGCAAAGAGTAGTGTGAACATAATATTTTACATCTGATAGCTCCAAAAGTGAGTTTTGGGCTACTAATTCTACCAAAACACAGCTGGATTTTGTTGCCAACAACTGAGACACCTTTCGGTCTCAGCGTAAGAAAATCGAGCAACACAACTACATCACATGTTCTACTGCATGATAACGCACTTCTTGATTTGAGAAACAAAACTATCCAGGAGATTGAAATTAAAGTCGTCTCTCAGGCACTTGTATTGATAGAGAAGTCCTGTCTCAAGCACTTGTCCCTCTCGTCATATATTCGTTAAGTTTGACCTTTCCCGCTCTTGATCGATCAACCGTCGACGCAATTCATTTCTAGACGAAAATACTCTTAAAACTACTCTGGTATAATTATATCGTTGAAACCAGTAGGTTTCTACTGGCGTAGAATTTGTAAACAACTTTAGCATTGTCAGATCGTTTTAGATATCGTGAAAGAAAATTCTTTTGCTGATTAATTTCTCATTGATGATTACTGTTGCGTTTAGTAAACTATCGGAAAATCCAATTAAAATATTCACTGTACTAATACAAAATAAATTCAGCTTACTACAGAAACATCACGACGGCAGACTATCTTAATAAAGCATTAAGTATCTGTGAGACGATTGAGCGTATTTTAACACGAATTAGTAGGACTTTACCGAATTTTGACTTCGAAAAGATCCGTATTTACTTCATTTCCTGTATCATCCGCTATTATTATGAAAAGTGGCATTTCATAGATATAATTATGTATTCACAACAACAAAAAATATGTCGTCATTATGAATTTGGCAGTACCGTAAGGTTTTCGCTCTGACACTAAGGGTTACTGAAAGTAGCAAGGCACGTTGTCTTACGATTCCCTTATTGCGTTTGTATCTGCCTGCTTGTAGCTCTGCTACAAAAGAATTAAAAATCTGGCTTTCAGCGAGTCTCGAAAGGCGAACGAAAGCAGCTTCCACCTGGTAGCCAAACATGTTTCTTGGGAACAGGCTACTTCTTAAGTGGGAAGACATTCTTTTGTGGTTGAATTGTTGGAAAATGTCAGTCAGACGTGTGCTGTTGGTCTAAGCGTTTCGGTGTGTTGAATTTGTACCAATGATTTTTCTACAGGTTTTTTCTGTCCCAAATAGAGAGTTGACGCCTCCCATTAGTATTTTCACGTCATCTTGGTAAATTTTGCTCATAGTATTTTCGAGTGTGTTCCACAATTTTTCGACATTTTCGGTGTTTTCCTTATTTTCGATGTTGGTGGGGGCATGTGCATTTATGAGTGTATATTTTTTATAGGGGCTCTGAATGAGCATAGTCATAATTCGATTGTTGATGGGTGTGATTTCTTCGACAGAGTTGTTGATAGATCTGTGTTCGAGAATTGCAATGCCGAGGATTGGTGCGAGTTTCGCTACCTTTTGTTGTATTTTGAAGATGCCATGGTTTCCGTAATGCAAGTTTTAATTGTCAATTAATCGTGGTTCTTGAAGAGCAAGGATGAGAATTTTTTGGCGGACGATATCTTTTGTGAGATTATTTAGGTTTCTTGTTTGGATCAATGTATCGATGTTTAGTTTTCAAATGAATGTTTTCTGCTTGTAGGGAAATTTACCAGAGATCTTCGATATTCTCTGCCGTGCTAACCTGGACTCCCCAGAGTGCGAAAATCCAACTGCCGCCTATCGGTGGCCAGGTTGTGTACCACCTGGGATAAAGTTACCTTTGCTTGCATAGTTCATGTTTTCTTGTGTTTCATTGGTTTGGCCTGGGTGATACCAGGACCGGACAGGACCAGAGGGTGTTGAAGCCTTTGGAAGCAAATATTTTCAGCCAAGCTCATTGAGCTAACAGACGGTGACCAGAGTAGCGGTGATTTTCACTCAGATGTGTCTGGATTTTGGGTTCAACGGATTGAGTAGCCGTTCAGGATTGTGTTAGTATTTGGTTCACCAAAAGTATTTGATTTCCACGGTACCATCCATATGGGGGAGGGTTTCCCCTATCGGCCACACGGGATTTTTATTATTGTCATTATGTCATCAGCAAATCCGATATGGTGTATCTTCCCTCCACTGAAATAGATGTGTGTTGTTCGATTCAGTATTTCCATCACATAAACATGGTTTATAATTACGTTACATTGCTGCTAGTAGACATATTTCTCACTTTTTCTTAGACAGTTGCTAGCTGTTACCCCATCATAGGAATTTATGTGCGCAGCATTGTTGCAATACAGACGTTCAAATTATCCGATTTCTGTAATTTCATTTCGATACAAGATCGTCCTAATCGGATTCAGCCAGTCAGTCTTAATGTGGCTATCCGACTACGACGCTCATCATATGATAGACTGGGTGAACCACATTCTTAATCGGACTGTTGAATCCAGATCACTTATCTATGACAGGGAATGAATTCTTAAACACTGTGCTTATTACAAATACGTTATTTAAATATAAATATATGAACTAACGACATAACAATGTATTTACAGGAGCAGAGACCCATCCATCATAGCAGAGCAGTGCGAGATTGGTTTCAGGGCCAAGAGAGGATGAAGCTGTAGCCGTTTGTTCCACGATCACCGAACATCAACCAGATAGAGAATATGTGGGCAGAGGTAACAAGGTCATTACCATGTGTCCCTACAAATGCAAGCGACCTTTGGACGAATATAGAAAACGTATGGTGGGAAGTAAACCATCACGCTACACTGTCGACGACTTAATGAAATCAATTCCCCTACGCCCTCGAGAAATCTTACGTAATGATCGTGGGTGGGTTGGTTACTAAAAGTATACTCGTCCACAAAGCCCATGTGGACAGTTATCTGATAATCGGTCAAGCTTTGCTTTGTCGCAGCCCTTTAGCATACATCAAGTCCATTTACTTTCAGTCCCCTCCTTACAATTCTTGCAGTGCAAGGTAATTGAAAAATCTCATCCACTCGACGCCAACTGAGGAACTGACTGGTGCATGTGTTGTTCAACACACAGTAGTTGTCACCCTCACAGGAATCAATGACTGTTTGTGTGTGTGTGTGTGTGTGTGTGTGTGTGTGTGTGTGTTTTCGTGTTAACGCACGATGTGAATCAATACTATTAACATTAGAGAGACAACCAACAATAAATATTGCATCAAATATGACTGTAAAGTATTTTAATGCGATGGGAAGCTACAAACTGAATTTTTACCCATCCCACGTCCTGCGTATTCCGTTAAGTAAGATCTATTAACTCCATAGTATCGTTAGCAGAGACAGTGCGCTCTTGTTGTCGAGGCTCGCGACAAGTGCAGCGATTAGCAGTGCCCAATGCCGCCGCGATTTGTTTATGTTGGCTGAGCGTGGACACTGCAGCAGACGCTTCGCCCTAAACAGAAAGAAATCACCTTGGCTCTGACTCCAGTGAGAGGATATCACTGCCTGCGTGTTCTTATAGTAACCAACGTGAGACTCTACTCACAGGTGCCATGGAGCAATTGCAACGGGTATCATGTCATTAGTCATCAGAATATTAACCAGTGATGAAACGTCCACTCTATTTGAATCCCAAGACAATAGGAACCTTGTCACAAAGGAATGTGAGGTGATATCAAAACTTATCCAACATACAAAAATTAACTGCAGGGCTTTCATGTTTGCAGTAATAGCACACAAGGAAATATTATGTCTTGGAAGCGTATATTTCATTTCCTCTTCTCTTATTAACGCCCTTGTTTTAATATGAAGTGAGAAAATAAACACGAAAAACTAAAGTTCCTGAGAAGCATATAAGTCATTTCCTCGTCTCATATCACAACTTTTGTTTTAGTATGAAGTAAAAAGATAAACAGTTTAGAGTTCTGAAGCATAATATGACACCAGATTCTTATCGTAGGCGCTATCGGAAACGCCAAAAGCAGGGAGCTGTCCATTCTTTCGTCCAACAGTCTGTTTCCTTTCATGTATTTATTCCTCCCGCTAGGAGATTATTATTTAAGGACTTGTGGGCATCAAGTTCTTCAGCAGAACAAGCCTTATGTTATTGTGCTAATTACCGTATGGAAAAAATGCAACAAAGACGAGTTCCGCTAGAGCAGTGAGGTTATTTGCACATGTGTGTATTCAGCAGTGACTGCCAGCTGCCACAACACTTCACAGAATCCTTGCGGCAGGCAACACAACTGTGCGTGCACTTCAGACTTCATTCAGTGAGACGTCAGGAGATGGATGAAAACGTCAAATTAACGTCGCTTTCCGAGTCGTATTCAGTCCAGAATGAGGTGTTATTAAGGTAGTTGGGTGATCTAGCAATTCCACTTCTATGATTCCCATATGAGTATTTCGATAGCCAAAAGAACCCGTTAGTGTGAAACTATCGGGAACTGCATTATATCAAACTGCAAGAACTTCAGACAATACGTGGACTCTACTCTTGCTGGGTGACCTATTACTGATATTTAGCATTCTCTCCGTCCTAGTCAAATGGTTCAAATGGTTCTGAGCACTATTGGACTTAACATCTGTGGTCATCAGTCCCCTAGAACTTAGAACTACTTAAACCTAAGTAACCTAAGGACATCACACACATCCATGCCCGAGTCAGGATTCGAACCTGCGACCGTAGCAGTCGCGCGGTTCCGGACTGAGCGCCTAGAACCGCTAGACCACCGCGGCCGGCCACGTGCTAGTCGTAATGCAAATGGAACTTCAGAGGCGCTTTCTGCTATTCTTGACAAACATCAGTAACCTGTAATCACTGAGAGTCACAACTGCGTGATGATAATGGTTCAGGTTGTCAGTAGTTGTGTTGGTGTTACGTTGTCAAACTGCTTACAGTAACGTTAATGGTGGCGCACATACTTTAGCGCTGACTACCTACTTAAGTAAAGATAGTGTTGTGGCGTCGTCGCTTGTCTTTATTTGGCCTCAGCTTGAGTAATCCGATTTAACGAACATGGTACTCCAATCGCGGGCTCCGAATAAAGTATGACTGCAGAGATTATCGTGCGGATATTACATTAATTCTGCAATGAAATGCTTAACAAATCTTACCCTCAGATATGCAGCTGGAATGACTAATTACACAGGTACTCCATGTTGCACTAAGTGATCAGTTCGCTGCAATCCTGCTTGTACTGTTCGTAAATACTCGTATACTTCAGAAATGGTTCTAATGGCTCTGAGAACTATGGGACTTAACTTCTGAGGTTATCAGTCCGCTAGAACTTAGAACTACTTAAACCTAACTAGCCTAAGGACCTCAGACACACCATGTCCGAGACAGGACTCGAACCTGCGACCGTAGCGGTCGCGCGGTTCCAGACTGTAGCGCCCAGAACCGCACGGCCACTCCGGCCGGCTTGCCATATGAACCATTTGAACTATTTAACACAAAATGACATTAAAAATTTAAGTTATTCACGAGCAGCTAGTTGAGAATATGTATGAACATTAAATGACACGACGAACCGTCTTGTTCTGCATATGGATTCAAACCCAGCTCATGCAGACTAAGAAAAGATTTCGTGACTGACGGAAACTAACAGTCATTCCTGATTAGGCATACAGAGAGTGATATACCTCTATTTTAGACAGTATCAGTTAGCAAATATCAACTGTAAATTGCATAACGCAAACATTTTTAACAGACGCGAATTCCTACCCAGCATCTATTGTCCCTGTTAACGAACTACGAGAGATGTTAAATATTGCTTCTTCACAAGTAACTTACTTGAAATGCCGTGAGGTAAAGCTGTGTGTTGGACACGGATTCGAACCCGGTACCTAATCGGATTGCTATCGAAGCACAGTCAAATGTGACATATCGGAATTTCGCGGCAGTAGCTAGATGTTTTAACTGAAATGACGAGACGAAACATTAATTTTTTCCTTCCCAGGACTCCAACCCGGCACCTATCGCTGTTATATTCTAGAGAAAACGAACGTTAAATATGGATTTGTTGCACCAGCAGTGACATGTGAGCAAGTTTGAACTGAAATAATATGACGAAGAGTTCAGCGCTCACTGGGAATAGAGCCCCACACATATCGTTGTTGACTACACACAAAGAGACGTCAGCTACCGAATTTTTCTCCACCAGCTGCTCAGAATAGCATCTTGAACTTACAGTCATCTCGCAAATAGTTCTGTGTCTCACTGGGAGTTAAAAACGTCAGATATCGTTAGTGTTGACAGCGAATGAAAATACATTAAAAATCGAAATTATTATCCACCAACAGATAGGTGTTCTCATGCTAGAGCTTGATAATACATAATTAAATCTTTAGTGCCGGGCCAGGATTCGATCCCATTCAGGCGTAATACGTGAAGGTGTTGAGGAATCTGCAGTTTTGAACAAACAACAAATTGTAGCCGAGCTGTATTGCCACGAAGGGACCAAATTCCGCGTTAAGGGCGGTCTGAGTTGCATTCCCAGTTCAGAACCAATTTTATCGACATACAGAAGCTCAAATAAAAGATGGAATAAGTGTCCTGTGACCATACATAGCGTTTGTGTCGTCACTTGAAATAAATAACTAGTATAAGAAAGGTTACTGGTGATAGAGTTTCTACATGTCGCCACTCCAGACTTTATTGTGGTTCAACCTACCGTCTACTTGGTAAAGAAGGAATATCATCTTTAATGTGAATTTCCAGACCACGCAGCCATTATATCTCCTTCACTTGGTGTAGCCAGGAGAGAATGGAATCTGTCTCTCCCTATCTAAAATCATTGACAGAAGTGGGAATCGAACCCAGACCATAGGTATAACAACCTACCATCCGTCCAACAGACTTCGAAATCCTCTTCTCTGCGAGTCATTTTTCTATCGTAACGCAGTTGCGCCACACTGGATGAAAATTCTGACACACAGGCTCCCTGTAGTAATTTGCAGCATGTTCAGTAAATTCATTTACTTGGTTGACCGAATCACCATGAACTAGCTGCCTCGCCTACCCAGTGCATACATTCGACTATTTTGTAATCACAGAAATAAAATCACGTAACTGCCACCTACACACAACTGCCAATAGTGTAAGATGCAGAAGTTTAAATAGGAAGTTTTCCTTTCCACTTGAGCTATTCTATTGCGCTATCTGTTACTAGAAAACGTCGTTCAGTCCAAAAGAAAAGCTGTAACTGTTTGTCTCTCAGAAGTCAAGACCTGGCCATATGCATAATCTCACAGTGCTGTGGAATCCAAAAGTTCTGGAGGAATAGTTGCCGAGCTCTGGAGCTGTTGTAGCTACGTGTCAGCGTGTAGCATAGATAAGATGTCGCGAGTTCGAATACATTCAGTGCTACATTTTTTAAAACGCAATTCTGCTCTCTGCTGAAGTTATCAATCTAATGGAACTTTGAACATAATTCCCTTCACTTCTCAACCCAAAGTAGTCGCATGTGGAAAAAGGACTAACTACTGTGACATTTTGTTCTATTCAGGTTTAATAGACAGCAGGCAGCAGATGCATCTCGAAGATGTGCAGGGAGAGCGCATCGTGCCATAATATGTCAGAAAAGTATTTTCTACATTAGCCGTCGTGTGGTAGTGATATTTTATTCTTCTTCAAACTTTGTTTGACAGCTTTAACTCAGAACAAGTTTTCTACATGCATGTAATCAATAAACTGCATGTGCATTGTCAGACTGTCATAGGTAACATCAGAGAATTCACATATATCGTTGATGATTAATGTCTCTCTCATGTTTACTATTGTTTTAACAACACTAAAGAAAACCTTACGAAAATTGTGCACTGTATTATAAGAAATGAAATAAAACTAACCATGATAACCTTACGACGAAAGTATCTGTACACAAGCATGCCTCTATCGACACGAATTAGTAAAATACTACTCACTTAGATTTTGATTGGGTCTGTGTTTAATTGGTATGCTGTGTCATACTCAAGAGGGATGCAAATGTGGCATTTCATAAATATAGTTACGTACTCCTAGAAACCCAAAATTCGCTTGTCAGCAGTGGAAAGAGGCGTTACCTGTTGTGCAGCATTGTAAGTTTTTCAACATTGCACTATGAGCTGAAAGCATTTTCTTGCGATTTCCTTATTGATGTTTGATCTGACTGCTTGTAGCTCTTTCACAGAAGGGATAAAAACGTTACCAGTCAGTGAGACTGGAACTGCGAACCGTAAAAGACGCTGTTTCACAGGTCAGCACGTTACCACAGCGCTGGCGAGGAGGTACGGGTCTCAGCATTCTATTACGAGGGCAATAGTAACTAGAACTCGTAAACCGCTATTTAAAGGTCGAGATTAGTTGTGATTTCCACTTCTAACGACTTTCCTGGGCTGAAAACCGTAAATTTTCAATCTTTTGTTACCCTTCAAGCGATAATAACTCAGATTATTCAATGGAAATGACAGGTAAAATCAAGTGAACTTTGAGGCTTAATTCCGTGCACACCAGGAAGTAACTCGTCGATCACAGAGTTGCCAAACATACGTTGCCTTGTTGCCAAATCTCAGTTACAGTACCAGCGGGAAGAAGACGAACCGATGTGATCCTACAGCGGTCTGGGAAGTGACCATAGCTGGTGTCTCCAAGTCGCGGCTGCTACGGCCTGGAATACGTAATGCGTCTGATTCGCTATCTGTAACTAGGTTTAGGGACTGGAGCGTAGTTACTAATAATACTCAGAACTGACTGCAAACTGAGCATCATAAATCAGCAACTCTCATTGTTGTTTTTATATTTCTTTCGTAAGTGTACTCAAAACTAAGAAAGTCATTCACAGGCGTTTTCGTGCCTCGCCGATAGTCGAGCACAACATACAAATAAAAATAAAAAAGAATGTGTGTGTGTGTGTGTGAGAGAGAGGGAGAGAGAGAGAGAGAGAGAGAGAGAGAGAGAGAGAAAGAGAGAGAGAGAAATAAAAAGCAATAAGAGAGTGTAAAAAATTGTTGTAAAGAAATTGAATCATGGTATTTAAAGAAATCTTTCTTTAAAATGACACGTTCCACATCATTACGAAATGTCGTATTCATGATCTATGGAACAAGAGATAATCTAATGTAATCTAATGTAATCTTCTCACATCATATTGATCATTAGCCATGAAGAGTCATGAATTACCGAAATTTTTGCCAATACCAGTAACCAAATCTAAACTTGACAATAAAAGACGACAATTTTTGTAATAAACCGTGACTCCTTTCAAGACCCTTTCGTGCCTGTTATCTAACCACGAAAGATGTCTGATATACCTCCATTCTGAAGTAACAAAGTGTGCATGCATTTAAAGATGAAGTGCATGATGTGAAGTTCTGTGACGGAGATACGAACCCAACACGTAATCCGATTGTTAACTAAGAAAAATCAAATGTTACGTATCGGTTTTTCTTACGAGCCGCTGGGTGTCTGAATCTAAAATAAGGATACAAACTTTTGTGCCTAAGCGACAATCGAACTGCACACCTACCGTGCATCCACGAATATAGCTTAAGTATCAGTTGCTTACTCATGAACAGTAAGATGTGTGCGTGTTTGACCAGAAATAACGACACCTGTTGCGATTGTTGGCAACACATGAACAGACATTGAAATTGCGCGTTAATTTTCACTAGCAGGTGGGTGTGCACTTGATAAAGCTACAAATGAAATTATGAATATTTTTGTACTGGATATGGTTTCAGACCCACATACTTACCTTTGGAGGAGACCTAGAGAAGATTGCAGTCTTGGGAAAAGGAACGAAATGACTGAACTACTGTTCCGAGAGAGTCAGATCCTCGAAAGAGGAGATACGAATTCGAATCACAGTCCAGCACCAAATTTTTAAACGTCT
Source organism: Schistocerca nitens (assembly GCF_023898315.1). NCBI lineage: Eukaryota > Metazoa > Arthropoda > Insecta > Orthoptera > Acrididae > Schistocerca > Schistocerca nitens. Next base: position 600,661,212 of record NC_064616.1, on the reverse strand, counting down.
CTAGTTCAATCAAGTACAAGTAAAATAACAGCCCTGTCCCTTTAAATGGCTATCGGTTCATCAAATAAAATAAAATTTTCTAATGTAAGTAAGCTTACTGGCGACTGTATTTCTGGTTACCATGACTTCCGCTGTGTCATTTCCCAACGTAAACCGGCTCTGCCTAGTTGGTAATGAAGGAACGTGATGTTTAATGCGGATTCTGGATTATAACGTCTTTCTCTTGAGGTTACCAGAGGTAAAATAAATCTGTTTGTGCCTCTTAAAAGTAAATGCCTGAACCCACGCATTGCACCTGTGATATTTCGTTCCACCAGACCATTGTGGCCACATTACCCAGCCCCAGGCGTGTGCTGTAACGGATGATGTGCTTAGCTTACAAAATTAGTCACCGGTGGAAAAAATGCGAGTCTATTAAATGGTCAAGTAGAAGCAAGCTTCTGACGCAGAGATTATGCTATTCTCATGTCAGCAGGATGTAAAGACTCTTCTAGGCATCATAGGCTGGATGTGAAACCATTTTGATTTTTCACAAATTCAACAAATTTCTTAGTTCGAGAAAATCCACTGTGAAGCGTGAAGTTGCCGGATACTTCGATGATTACTGTTATTATTAATAATACCATGATTCAATTTCTTTACAACAATTTTTTACACTCTCTTATTGCTTTTTATTTCTCTCTCTCTCTTTCTCTCTCTCTCTCTCTCTCTCTCTCTCTCACACACACACACACACACACACACATTCTTTTTTATTTTTATTTGTATGTTGTGCTCGACTATCGGCGAGGCACGAAAACGCCTGTGAATGACTTTCTTAGTTTTGAGTACACTTACGAAAGAAATATAAAAACAACAATGAGAGTTGCTGATTTATGATGCTCAGTTTGCAGTCAGTTCTGAGTATTATTAGTAACTACGCTCCAGTCCCTAAACCTAGTTACAGAAAGCGAATCAGACGCATTACGTATTCCAGGCCGTAGCAGCCGCGACTTGGAGACACCAGCTATGGTCACTTCCCAGACCGCTGTAGGATCACATCGGTTCGTCTTCTTCCTGCTGGTACTGTAACTGAGATTTGGCAACAAGGCAACGTATGTTTGGCAACTCTGTGATCGACGAGTTACTTCCTGGTGTGCACGGAATTAAGCCTCAAAGTTCACTTGATTTTACCTGTCATTTCCATTGAATAATCTGAGTTATTATCGCTTGAAGGGTAACAAAAGATTGAAAATTTACGGTTTTCAGCCCAGGAAAGTCGTTACAAGTGGAAATCGCAACTAATCTCGACCTTTAAATAGCGGTTTACGAGTTCTAGTTACTATTGCCCTCGTAATAGAATGCTGAGACCCGTACCTCCTCGCCAGCGCTGTGGTAACGTGCTGACCTGTGAAACAGCGTCTTTTACGGTTCGCAGTTCCAGTCTCACTGACTGGTAACGTTTTTATCCCTTCTGTGAAAGAGCTACAAGCAGTCAGATCAAACATCAATAAGGAAATCGCAAGAAAATGCTTTCAGCTCATAGTGCAATGTTGAAAAACTTACAATGCTGCACAACAGGTAACGCCTCTTTCCACTGCTGACAAGCGAATTTTGGGTTTCTAGGAGTACGTAACTATATTTATGAAATGCCACATTTGCATCCCTCTTGAGTATGACACAGCATACCAATTAAACACAGACCCAATCAAAATCTAAGTGAGTAGTATTTTACTAATTCGTGTCGATAGAGGCATGCTTGTGTACAGATACTTTCGTCGTAAGGTTATCATGGTTAGTTTTATTTCATTTCTTATAATACAGTGCACAATTTTCGTAAGGTTTTCTTTAGTGTTGTTAAAACAATAGTAAACATGAGAGAGACATTAATCATCAACGATATATGTGAATTCTCTGATGTTACCTATGACAGTCTGACAATGCACATGCAGTTTATTGATTACATGCATGTAGAAAACTTGTTCTGAGTTAAAGCTGTCAAACAAAGTTTGAAGAAGAATAAAATATCACTACCACACGACGGCTAATGTAGAAAATACTTTTCTGACATATTATGGCACGATGCGCTCTCCCTGCACATCTTCGAGATGCATCTGCTGCCTGCTGTCTATTAAACCTGAATAGAACAAAATGTCACAGTAGTTAGTCCTTTTTCCACATGCGACTACTTTGGGTTGAGAAGTGAAGGGAATTATGTTCAAAGTTCCATTAGATTGATAACTTCAGCAGAGAGCAGAATTGCGTTTTAAAAAATGTAGCACTGAATGTATTCGAACTCGCGACATCTTATCTATGCTACACGCTGACACGTAGCTACAACAGCTCCAGAGCTCGGCAACTATTCCTCCAGAACTTTTGGATTCCACAGCACTGTGAGATTATGCATATGGCCAGGTCTTGACTTCTGAGAGACAAACAGTTACAGCTTTTCTTTTGGACTGAACGACGTTTTCTAGTAACAGATAGCGCAATAGAATAGCTCAAGTGGAAAGGAAAACTTCCTATTTAAACTTCTGCATCCTACACTATTGGCAGTTGTGTGTAGGTGGCAGTTACGTGATTTTATTTCTGTGATTACAAAATAGTCGAATGTATGCACTGGGTAGGCGAGGCAGCTAGTTCATGGTGATTCGGTCAACCAAGTAAATGAATTTACTGAACATGCTGCAAATTACTACAGGGAGCCTGTGTGTCAGAATTTTCATCCAGTGTGGCGCAACTGCGTTACGATAGAAAAATGACTCGCAGAGAAGAGGATTTCGTAGTCTGTTGGACGGATGGTAGGTTGTTATACCTATGGTCTGGGTTCGATTCCCACTTCTGTCAATGATTTTAGATAGGGAGAGACAGATTCCATTCTCTCCTGGCTACACTAAGTGAAGGAGATATAATGGCTGCGTGGTCTGGAAATTCACATTAAAGATGATATTCCTTCTTTACCAAGTAGACGGTAGGTTGAACCACAATAAAGTCTGGAGTGGCGACATGTAGAAACTCTATCACCAGTAACCTTTCTTATACTAGTTATTTATTTCAAGTGACGACACAAACGCTATGTATGGTCACAGGACACTTATTCCATCTTTTATTTGAGCTTCTGTATGTCGATAAAATTGGTTCTGAACTGGGAATGCAACTCAGACCGCCCTTAACGCGGAATTTGGTCCCTTCGTGGCAATACAGCTCGGCTACAATTTGTTGTTTGTTCAAAACTGCAGATTCCTCAACACCTTCACATATTACGCGTGAATGGGATCGAATCCTGGCCCGGCACTAAAGATTTAATTATGTATTATCAAGCTCTAGCATGAGAACACCTATCTGTTGGTGGATAATAATTTCGATTTTTAATGTATTTTCATTCGCTGTCAACACTAACGATATCTGACGTTTTTAACTCCCAGTGAGACACAGAACTATTTGCGAGATGACTGTAAGTTCAAGATGCTATTCTGAGCAGCTGGTGGAGAAAAATTCGGTAGCTGACGTCTCTTTGTGTGTAGTCAACAACGATATGTGTGGGGCTCTATTCCCAGTGAGCGCTGAACTCTTCGTCATATTATTTCAGTTCAAACTTGCTCACATGTCACTGCTGGTGCAACAAACCCATATTTAACGTTCGTTTTCTCTAGAATATAACAGCGATAGGTGCCGGGTTGGAGTCCTGGGAAGGAAAAAATTAATGTTTCGTCTCGTCATTTCAGTTAAAACATCTAGCTACTGCCGCGAAATTCCGATATGTCACATTTGACTGTGCTTCGATAGCAATCCGATTAGGTACCGGGTTCGAATCCGTGTCCAACACACAGCTTTACCTCACGGCATTTCAAGTAAGTTACTTGTGAAGAAGCAATATTTAACATCTCTCGTAGTTCGTTAACAGGGACAATAGATGCTGGGTAGGAATTCGCGTCTGTTAAAAATGTTTGCGTTATGCAATTTACAGTTGATATTTGCTAACTGATACTGTCTAAAATAGAGGTATATCACTCTCTGTATGCCTAATCAGGAATGACTGTTAGTTTCCGTCAGTCACGAAATCTTTTCTTAGTCTGCATGAGCTGGGTTTGAATCCATATGCAGAACAAGACGGTTCGTCGTGTCATTTAATGTTCATACATATTCTCAACTAGCTGCTCGTGAATAACTTAAATTTTTAATGTCATTTTGTGTTAAATAGTTCAAATGGTTCATATGGCAAGCCGGCCGGAGTGGCCGTGCGGTTCTGGGCGCTACAGTCTGGAACCGCGCGACCGCTACGGTCGCAGGTTCGAGTCCTGTCTCGGACATGGTGTGTCTGAGGTCCTTAGGCTAGTTAGGTTTAAGTAGTTCTAAGTTCTAGCGGACTGATAACCTCAGAAGTTAAGTCCCATAGTTCTCAGAGCCATTAGAACCATTTCTGAAGTATACGAGTATTTACGAACAGTACAAGCAGGATTGCAGCGAACTGATCACTTAGTGCAACATGGAGTACCTGTGTAATTAGTCATTCCAGCTGCATATCTGAGGGTAAGATTTGTTAAGCATTTCATTGCAGAATTAATGTAATATCCGCACGATAATCTCTGCAGTCATACTTTATTCGGAGCCCGCGATTGGAGTACCATGTTCGTTAAATCGGATTACTCAAGCTGAGGCCAAATAAAGACAAGCGACGACGCCACAACACTATCTTTACTTAAGTAGGTAGTCAGCGCTAAAGTATGTGCGCCACCATTAACGTTACTGTAAGCAGTTTGACAACGTAACACCAACACAACTACTGACAACCTGAACCATTATCATCACGCAGTTGTGACTCTCAGTGATTACAGGTTACTGATGTTTGTCAAGAATAGCAGAAAGCGCCTCTGAAGTTCCATTTGCATTACGACTAGCACGTGGCCGGCCGCGGTGGTCTAGCGGTTCTAGGCGCTCAGTCCGGAACCGCGCGACTGCTACGGTCGCAGGTTCGAATCCTGACTCGGGCATGGATGTGTGTGATGTCCTTAGGTTACTTAGGTTTAAGTAGTTCTAAGTTCTAGGGGACTGATGACCACAGATGTTAAGTCCAATAGTGCTCAGAACCATTTGAACCATTTGACTAGGACGGAGAGAATGCTAAATATCAGTAATAGGTCACCCAGCAAGAGTAGAGTCCACGTATTGTCTGAAGTTCTTGCAGTTTGATATAATGCAGTTCCCGATAGTTTCACACTAACGGGTTCTTTTGGCTATCGAAATACTCATATGGGAATCATAGAAGTGGAATTGCTAGATCACCCAACTACCTTAATAACACCTCATTCTGGACTGAATACGACTCGGAAAGCGACGTTAATTTGACGTTTTCATCCATCTCCTGACGTCTCACTGAATGAAGTCTGAAGTGCACGCACAGTTGTGTTGCCTGCCGCAAGGATTCTGTGAAGTGTTGTGGCAGCTGGCAGTCACTGCTGAATACACACATGTGCAAATAACCTCACTGCTCTAGCGGAACTCGTCTTTGTTGCATTTTTTCCATACGGTAATTAGCACAATAACATAAGGCTTGTTCTGCTGAAGAACTTGATGCCCACAAGTCCTTAAATAATAATCTCCTAGCGGGAGGAATAAATACATGAAAGGAAACAGACTGTTGGACGAAAGAATGGACAGCTCCCTGCTTTTGGCGTTTCCGATAGCGCCTACGATAAGAATCTGGTGTCATATTATGCTTCAGAACTCTAAACTGTTTATCTTTTTACTTCATACTAAAACAAAAGTTGTGATATGAGACGAGGAAATGACTTATATGCTTCTCAGGAACTTTAGTTTTTCGTGTTTATTTTCTCACTTCATATTAAAACAAGGGCGTTAATAAGAGAAGAGGAAATGAAATATACGCTTCCAAGACATAATATTTCCTTGTGTGCTATTACTGCAAACATGAAAGCCCTGCAGTTAATTTTTGTATGTTGGATAAGTTTTGATATCACCTCACATTCCTTTGTGACAAGGTTCCTATTGTCTTGGGATTCAAATAGAGTGGACGTTTCATCACTGGTTAATATTCTGATGACTAATGACATGATACCCGTTGCAATTGCTCCATGGCACCTGTGAGTAGAGTCTCACGTTGGTTACTATAAGAACACGCAGGCAGTGATATCCTCTCACTGGAGTCAGAGCCAAGGTGATTTCTTTCTGTTTAGGGCGAAGCGTCTGCTGCAGTGTCCACGCTCAGCCAACATAAACAAATCGCGGCGGCATTGGGCACTGCTAATCGCTGCACTTGTCGCGAGCCTCGACAACAAGAGCGCACTGTCTCTGCTAACGATACTATGGAGTTAATAGATCTTACTTAACGGAATACGCAGGACGTGGGATGGGTAAAAATTCAGTTTGTAGCTTCCCATCGCATTAAAATACTTTACAGTCATATTTGATGCAATATTTATTGTTGGTTGTCTCTCTAATGTTAATAGTATTGATTCACATCGTGCGTTAACACGAAAACACACACACACACACACACACACACACACACACACACAAACAGTCATTGATTCCTGTGAGGGTGACAACTACTGTGTGTTGAACAACACATGCACCAGTCAGTTCCTCAGTTGGCGTCGAGTGGATGAGATTTTTCAATTACCTTGCACTGCAAGAATTGTAAGGAGGGGACTGAAAGTAAATGGACTTGATGTATGCTAAAGGGCTGCGACAAAGCAAAGCTTGACCGATTATCAGATAACTGTCCACATGGGCTTTGTGGACGAGTATACTTTTAGTAACCAACCCACCCACGATCATTACGTAAGATTTCTCGAGGGCGTAGGGGAATTGATTTCATTAAGTCGTCGACAGTGTAGCGTGATGGTTTACTTCCCACCATACGTTTTCTATATTCGTCCAAAGGTCGCTTGCATTTGTAGGGACACATGGTAATGACCTTGTTACCTCTGCCCACATATTCTCTATCTGGTTGATGTTCGGTGATCGTGGAACAAACGGCTACAGCTTCATCCTCTCTTGGCCCTGAAACCAATCTCGCACTGCTCTGCTATGATGGATGGGTCTCTGCTCCTGTAAATACATTGTTATGTCGTTAGTTCATATATTTATATTTAAATAACGTATTTGTAATAAGCACAGTGTTTAAGAATTCATTCCCTGTCATAGATAAGTGATCTGGATTCAACAGTCCGATTAAGAATGTGGTTCACCCAGTCTATCATATGATGAGCGTCGTAGTCGGATAGCCACATTAAGACTGACTGGCTGAATCCGATTAGGACGATCTTGTATCGAAATGAAATTACAGAAATCGGATAATTTGAACGTCTGTATTGCAACAATGCTGCGCACATAAATTCCTATGATGGGGTAACAGCTAGCAACTGTCTAAGAAAAAGTGAGAAATATGTCTACTAGCAGCAATGTAACGTAATTATAAACCATGTTTATGTGATGGAAATACTGAATCGAACAACACACATCTATTTCAGTGGAGGGAAGATACACCATATCGGATTTGCTGATGACATAATGACAATAATAAAAATCCCGTGTGGCCGATAGGGGAAACCCTCCCCCATATGGATGGTACCGTGGAAATCAAATACTTTTGGTGAACCAAATACTAACACAATCCTGAACGGCTACTCAATCCGTTGAACCCAAAATCCAGACACATCTGAGTGAAAATCACCGCTACTCTGGTCACCGTCTGTTAGCTCAATGAGCTTGGCTGAAAATATTTGCTTCCAAAGGCTTCAACACCCTCTGGTCCTGTCCGGTCCTGGTATCACCCAGGCCAAACCAATGAAACACAAGAAAACATGAACTATGCAAGCAAAGGTAACTTTATCCCAGGTGGTACACAACCTGGCCACCGATAGGCGGCAGTTGGATTTTCGCACTCTGGGGAGTCCAGGTTAGCACGGCAGAGAATATCGAAGATCTCTGGTAAATTTCCCTACAAGCAGAAAACATTCATTTGAAAACTAAACATCGATACATTGATCCAAACAAGAAACCTAAATAATCTCACAAAAGATATCGTCCGCCAAAAAATTCTCATCCTTGCTCTTCAAGAACCACGATTAATTGACAATTAAAACTTGCATTACGGAAACCATGGCATCTTCAAAATACAACAAAAGGTAGCGAAACTCGCACCAATCCTCGGCATTGCAATTCTCGAACACAGATCTATCAACAACTCTGTCGAAGAAATCACACCCATCAACAATCGAATTATGACTATGCTCATTCAGAGCCCCTATAAAAAATATACACTCATAAATGCACATGCCCCCACCAACATCGAAAATAAGGAAAACACCGAAAATGTCGAAAAATTGTGGAACACACTCGAAAATACTATGAGCAAAATTTACCAAGATGACGTGAAAATACTAATGGGAGGCGTCAACTCTCTATTTGGGACAGAAAAAACCTGTAGAAAAATCATTGGTACAAATTCAACACACCGAAACGCTTAGACCAACAGCACACGTCTGACTGACATTTTCCAACAATTCAACCACAAAAGAATGTCTTCCCACTTAAGAAGTAGCCTGTTCCCAAGAAACATGTTTGGCTACCAGGTGGAAGCTGCTTTCGTTCGCCTTTCGAGACTCGCTGAAAGCCAGATTTTTAATTCTTTTGTAGCAGAGCTACAAGCAGGCAGATACAAACGCAATAAGGGAATCGTAAGACAACGTGCCTTGCTACTTTCAGTAACCCTTAGTGTCAGAGCGAAAACCTTACGGTACTGCCAAATTCATAATGACGACATATTTTTTGTTGTTGTGAATACATAATTATATCTATGAAATGCCACTTTTCATAATAATAGCGGATGATACAGGAAATGAAGTAAATACGGATCTTTTCGAAGTCAAAATTCGGTAAAGTCCTACTAATTCGTGTTAAAATACGCTCAATCGTCTCACAGATACTTAATGCTTTATTAAGATAGTCTGCCGTCGTGATGTTTCTGTAGTAAGCTGAATTTATTTTGTATTAGTACAGTGAATATTTTAATTGGATTTTCCGATAGTTTACTAAACGCAACAGTAATCATCAATGAGAAATTAATCAGCAAAAGAATTTTCTTTCACGATATCTAAAACGATCTGACAATGCTAAAGTTGTTTACAAATTCTACGCCAGTAGAAACCTACTGGTTTCAACGATATAATTATACCAGAGTAGTTTTAAGAGTATTTTCGTCTAGAAATGAATTGCGTCGACGGTTGATCGATCAAGAGCGGGAAAGGTCAAACTTAACGAATATATGACGAGAGGGACAAGTGCTTGAGACAGGACTTCTCTATCAATACAAGTGCCTGAGAGACGACTTTAATTTCAATCTCCTGGATAGTTTTGTTTCTCAAATCAAGAAGTGCGTTATCATGCAGTAGAACATGTGATGTAGTTGTGTTGCTCGATTTTCTTACGCTGAGACCGAAAGGTGTCTCAGTTGTTGGCAACAAAATCCAGCTGTGTTTTGGTAGAATTAGTAGCCCAAAACTCACTTTTGGAGCTATCAGGTGTAAAATATTATGTTCACACTACTCTTTGCCCGAGTTTATGTCTTTTGGAGGGGCTCAGCCTTTCATTTCTTCTTAGGAAGTTAATGATAAAGGCATCATAACACGTCACCAGTTACAGTACTGCATACGAATGCTCAATGAGCGACCTGATGACGTTCAATAATAGTCACTCCGTTGATTTTTGTTGTTTCGAATTAGAGCATGTAGTACTCGTACACCAGACTTCTGAACTTTGCCTGTTGAATGCAAATGTCGCATGATGGTAAAATGGTAATCTATCACATATATCAGTAGTCGAGACTTGCTTAATGTGGAAAATCATTGATGCCAGAACGATCTTTGTTGAAACAAGAATATCTTTTTCTGGCGTATTTTTCCCAAAAGCACTCGCTCCACACACAATTCAAATCTTTCTAGCTGCCTCCTCTGCATTCACCCCTCTGTTATACCAAAAGTAAACGTTGTGTTGCAGATGTTACACCTATTTCCACTTGCGACTCAATTTTACAATGCTTAACTGTAGTTCATGATTCTCAAGTATGCAAAATCCAATGCTTAACTGCAAGATGATAACTAGAACTTCAAATTCGAAAATGACAGTTGATACATACACTGACAGCGTCGCGCCGCGTTCACCTGAGCGGTGCCGGATTTCAGGCGGCGGGTGGCGCCTGGCCGGTGGCCGGTAGCCGCTGCAGCGCGAGGAAACGCTCGAGCGTAAGCTGTTATGATCGCGACGCAGCCACGAGCTGTCCTGCGGAATTGTTTCTGGAATACTTGTTATTGCTGGTGGGTAGAATGTTAAGCGAATTATCTTTGATGTTCAGTCAGACTCATAACTTTAGACCGACTGTGGGAAAAAAAAATAAAATAAAAACTGTTGGACGCGAACAGGCGACTATAAGCTTAGAACGCACGACGCTTGCCACTAGACCACGGGCTCACATAGTCCGACAACGTCTCGGAAGTAGACAATACTTCCTCCTAACACTTCCGCATCTTACAGTGTTGCCAGATTGTGCATATGGCCGGACTTAGAGTTGTCAGGGGCGGTCAGTTTTATTGGCCACCTTAAGTGAATGACTCGGACTTAGTCTCTGTGGCGGCCGGCCGGCGGTCAGTTTTATTGTCAAAGACTGTACATCTCAGCCACGGTGGTTTGGTGAACACTTGCACGTCCAGAAGGTGACTTGGCTCTTATTTACATAGACATGTGATGTCAGTATAGCACTTGAAGAACTCTTAACTGTATACCCGAAAATAGATGCGACTTTCACCTGCTGTTTGCAGGCGGCAGCAGCGTGAGAGGGATGGCTCACGCCCTGGAGTTCGTCTCTTGTGTCGGTGGCGTCAGCATGTGTATGCATTGGAACAGTTCGCTGACACATCGTGGTTGACGATAGTTCGTAAGCGTTTCTAATGTGCACTGAGTATTTGTGCAATGCATTATTTCGACAGTAAGTGTGTTTGCAGAGCCTTTTTCATGCATTATTTTGATAATTTACGAGTGTTAATAAATAAATACGCAAATATTTTTCTTCTGTTTATGGTTTTTTTAATAAATACATTTTTGTCTATCCTTTTTTAACTTTTTAACCTCTTCTCTCTCTCTCTCTCTCTCTCTCTCTCTCTCTCTCTCTCTCTCTCTCTCTCTCACACACACACACACACACACACACACACACACACAGATTACTTACACTATGATAAAAGGATGATACTACTACTATGCAGACACTCTCTGTCTCTCTATCTCTCTCTCTCTTACACACACACACACACACACACACACACACACACACACAAACAAACAAACAAACACACGCACACACACACACACACACACTCCTTCTCTCCCTCTTAATCAGAGTGCTCCATCCCTTCTCTTGCCAAAGTAGTGTGAGTGCTGCAGAGTTTCAATACCATCACAAATTTTCCACCCGATCCCTTGCATTCGTCTTCGGACACCCATCAAAACTCACCATTCAGCAGAGACTGCTCCATGGTATGCCTGTATGAGTTATTTACACCCATGTACACTATGTAACTCAAATCAAGGGATACGTTGAACCTGTCACCCATGTGTGGGTTATTTGCCTTGGCATGCTTATGGACACGTTGGCAAAGTCCCCCACAGATCCCTCGCTTAAAGAAAAAAAGGATGCAGCATTGCTCTATAATTCGACGCTGTGGTTCGTTTTCTTGAGCATTGCGTCCCACGTCAACACAGGCACCATGTAACAAAAAGCAGGACCCAGAGAATATGTGGTCAAGCATAGAGTCCAGAATTTCTCAAAAACATCCACAAGCAAGAGCATGTCTGTGTCCATGTAAAGCCATGCATACTCTCCTAAAGCGGAGATGTTGAATTCCCGCCAGACATTCACGGCATGCTCATACTCTGCATCCGTTATGGCGTCGCCTGTAAAGTTGCTGGAGAATGCAGTTATGTCAGGTAGACTGGTTTCATTACGTTTCGCCATACTATCCACGTACTCGTATGGGAAAACCCCCTTCCAAGTCACAAGTTGAAACCTTTCCTCATCGGGAAATGCAGCTCAAGTGATATGCATATCCCTCCCGAGGTAGAGTTTCAACGAGTTTCTGGAGTGGTGCCCGCATAAAGCGTAGCGTATGAAGGAAACAGAGCGTAAGTATTGGCATCATTCGTTTGGCGAATGAAATGTATTTCTCGACACTCTCAGGTTGGACAGTGACCTGACTTATCTCCCTACTGAACTCACTAGAAAGTGAGCGTCATATCCATTTGAATTACGAAGTAAATGAGTATGTGACTTGGTAGCTTGTACTCCAAAATTAAATGTACGTATTATGAGTGGAGCAATGGATCATCCCATAAGATGACAGTGGTATCTACGAGGAGTTTCTGCATTACTGTCTAACGGTAGCCCACAAATTTGACAGTCCATCGCACAAATCTTCATTCTCCTTCGTTTTGGTCATGGGAACGTTGTCGCTGTACAGCTTATCAACCTCCCATGAACGTTTTTCGACCTCAGTGAACAGCCAAAGCGCAGAATTTTCCCGACACAAGATTTGTAGCGGTTAAGACTCGAATTGTAAGACGATACAATTTAGTCCGGTCCCACATATGGTAACCGTTTTTTCTTCCTCTTATTATGTGCCTGCTCCCCCTTCTCAACAACAAGGGCCTCTACATCTTTTTGCCCTCAATAGCGTCGACCTTTTTGGTTAAGTCGGTTACTTTCGTACAGATTTCATTAACTACCTCATTAAATGTGCTGATCGTTCTCAGAAGAGTCTAGATGTGCGTCTCTAGCTCCCTGAGCATACCTCCAATTTTATGCCCGATAGACTGTATTTTCGCATCCATGTACAAGCGAATGTTCTGTCTACGTACGCCCATTCTCTCGGGTTCAGAGCTAGACAGGCGCGCGAATTCGTCCGTGGTGCAGCGTATACTGATCTACTCACCTCCCTTATTGGGCTACATAATAGAAACTCTTGGAAGTTTCACCTGTACCTGCCATCATTCAGTTTTCTTGTTTTTTCAATAACGAGAGCCCGCATCTCGTGGTCGTGCGGTAGCGTTCTCGCTTCCCACGCCCGGGTTCCCGGGTTCGATTCCCGGCGGGGTCAGGGATTTTCTCTGCCTCGTGATGGCTGGGTGTTGTGTGCTGTCCTTAGGTTAGTTAGGTTTAAGTAGTTCTAAGTTCTAGGGGACTTATGACCACAGCAGTTGAGTCCCATAGTGCTCAGAGCCAATAACGAGAAACCCATTCTGTGAATGATTCTAGCAATCGGCACATATCTTTACAAAATCACTGAACGACATGTCAGTTCCTACATGTGCGTGGTAAATGTGTTTTAAATTCAGATTGTCTTGTTTGAAGGCTGTAATGATGTTTGTATTATGCCTAACAACTGTTTAGGAATTCTGGAATATGTTTGGCTTAGAAAAAATACATCAACACCCTTTTGATAACTGAAACAGAAATATTTTCGTATCTGATATGGTTTTCCACAGCAGCAGCGTCAAATCTGGAAACAGGGGGCTTTGCTTTTTTAGGTGGGGGTATCTCCACTTTCACTGAATGTCGTGTATGTAACGCCTTTTACACCGCGCAATATCCCCTGTAATAGCTGACACTAGCGCTGAAACAGTGTTTTTTGAGAATACACAAACATGTTCAAATCTGAAACCATCTACATGTGTTAGCAGCGTCATGATGACATTAGTCTTGCCACAATTGGATGGAAGAGTAACTTCATCATTCATTTTGTCAACGACTGGTGACCTGTGAGGAGATGTTTAGGCAACTGTCTGCTGCTGCATGATTGCAAGTGAGGCATTGAAAATAATAATATTAATAAGTGTAATACTTGGACTATAATGAGAGAGGTATGAAAAAAACACAAACACAGTTTGAGATTGTATATACACATATTAATTATTTAAAGATCATACATTGGATGTAGTATTTCAAAAAACTCATCAGACTCTTTCTTTATCTTCTTCTTCGCTCCTGTACAGTATTTCCCAAACAAAGCTTTTCAATGTGCAATGAGTCCTTCTTCTTCTCCTTCAGGTGTTCTTTTGCATCTTCACAGGATAACGCACTCACAACAAAGTCCATTTGATGTTGATGTTTCAGCCACAAAACCATGATACCAACTACATCAGGTACTGACAAGTAGATGGCATGTATAGAAAGATAGGATGGAAATAGTATGTGTAGTCACTATAGCTCCATCACTTAACCAGCTGAGCTGTATTGGCTACACAGAGACTTCAGCTATATATTTTACACATGAAGAGTAACTTCATCATTCGTTTTGTTGACGGCTGGTGACCTGTGAGGAGATGTTTGAGGCAACTGTCTCTGCTGCATTATTACAGGTGATGCATTGAAAATAATAATATTAATATGTGCAATACTTGGATTATAATGAGAGAGGTATGAAAAGAACACAAACACAGTTTGAGATTGTATATACACACATTAATTATTTAAATATCATGCATTTGATGCAGTATTTCAAAAAACTCATCAGGCCCTTTCTTCATCTTCTTCTTCACACCTGTACAGTATTACCCAAACAAAATTTTTCAATGTGCAATAAGTTCTGTGCATATCTCCTTCAAACCAATGGGTACCTCACAATACTCACGTTTTTGACACACACATTTAACTAGTTTTTTTTGTTCTGTGTTCATGAGCAAACAAAGGTACTGCTCCAAATCATCAACATGTACACTATGCACACATAGAAAGTGCACGTCATTGTATGTGGATTCTATGCTCACCAATCAATGACTCAGCCTCTTCAAATGTAATGCGTAGCACAGTATCCACATCGTATACGTTCATGATGCATGCATGAAACACACTTGACACACGATTTCACACATAGTGCAAAATCATCGTACTCTATTGCAACTGATAGTGTCACACCAGTAAGCGGAATGTCCAGGGGGGTACAAGTTGGATGATACTCTGTAGCCATCTGCTGATTGATATAGGCTCTGCACGAAATTTCGTCCCAGTCGAACTCAGAAATAGGCCCTTTAACACCCTTCAATTTGTATTCTCATATGCAAGACCCAGTCATGATGCGCTTCTATGCCCATGTTTACACCTTTCATTCGATTAGGAGTTAAATTGTAGGTAGAACTGGAAAGCACAGATGCCCTTGGTACCTTCTTATCCACAGCACCTGCACTCTGTGCCTGCACTAGCACAGGGATGTTCTGCTGGGTTGAATTGTAAGTGGGTGACCAGTACTGTCTTCAATCTTGCTGTTGTTTAGGACTACCAGCAGCATTCAAGGTGTTGGGAGCAAACTGCATGTCCCAATCACACAAACTGATAAATGGGACAGACAATAACAGACCCGTATCATGCTTCAGCAGGTGGGCTATGTTTGCTGCAGGATCCCACGTGGTCATTATAAGTTCAGACATGCTGGAGGCTTTTTCCTGCCACAGGTCCGGAGGTCGGTGCAGGTAAACATGTTGGCACTTGCCCCTGCAGACTTGGACATGTCAAAGGCTACTACTGAACAAAGAGGAGGAAGAGTTACATATGGGCCGAGACACGAAAACAACCAAAATATTAATGATAATTATAATTATTATTATTATTATTATGCTAACTCCGCATCTCGTGGTCGTGCGGTAGCGTTCTCGCTTCCCACGCCCGGGTTCCCGGGTTCGATTCCCGGCGGGGTCAGGGATTTTCTCCGCCTCGTGAGGGCTGGGTGTTGTGTGATGTCCTTAGGTTAGTTAGGTTTAAGTAGTTCTAAGTTCTAGGGGACTGATGACCATAGATGTTAAGTCCCATAGTGCTCAGAGCCATTTGAACCATTATGCTAACTACAGATTAAGATGTTATATGGGAACTTATTTTTCCGTTTCTTCCTGTTCTGCAGGGCTATGCTGAATCGTGACTGCTGTTGACACTTCATGGTTCTCTTTCTTCGTCTTATTCTGCTACTGCTGCTGCTACTGCTGGCTGAGAGAGACTGAGGCCGCAGAGCTGCTGTGCCTGCCACATATCTCCTCCGATGACATCACCATATACTACCCTGCTACTGGCTGAAGCCTATCAGTGACCGGATTCAGGGTTCCTATTGATCCCCACCCTTCCTTTTCTGGGCCACCATCTTGGACTACGTTACTGGAGGGAAGTGGTGGAGGGCCAATAGCGCACTCTGGTGACTGTGTTGTGAACTAGGTCAGTTGGTCTCCAAACCTCAAGGTGAACACCTGTGGTTCATTGTGGAATAGGGCAAAGTTGATGTGGGGCGTTAGGCAATTGCAAAAACAGTAGGCAGTTTCAGCACAAGCATCTCCCTGCATGAGTACTGAAATGCATGTTCACGCCATCCCAATGCATTGCCATTATTTGTCGAAGAGTATTCGCCACACACTCGTCCATTATGTTTTCGTTCCACTCATTTTGTAGGAGGCTATGGATGCAGTCCTCAGCTGTGTGCTTACATGTAGTACATGTATTAAATTCATCCCTGCTCATCGTCAGGCTTTCCGCAGTTGTACACATGGATACTTGCGCCAGAGTGGGTGAATGTCTTGCCTCTTGTGCTGTGGAAAACTGACTAGACTTTTATCGAATGATCTACACTTACAACACACGTATTTATCAGCATGAGTTGTGAAGTGTAACTTAGCCCCAAACTGCTGCATCTTCATTATTTAATAAGACATATTCATCTTCATCAAATATAATTCCTGTCGCTGGAGTCCTCAGATGCATGGTTACAGCTAATCTATCCATTAAAATCTTCCTTCTCCCGCAAAGACGTCTCATCCATTGAACACAATAAATAATTATGTCTATCCTCTCAGTCCAGCAGCTAGGGGACGAGCGATTCAAGGGGCTTCAGACTGGAATCGCACTGCTGCTACGGTCGCAGGTTCGAATCCTGCCTCGGGCATGGATGTGTGTGATGTTCTTAGGTTAGTTAGGTTTAAGTAGTTCTAAGTCTAGGGGACTGATGACCTCAGATGTTAAGTCCCATACTGCTTAGAGCCATTTGAACCAGCAGCTAGGAAAAGACTGAGTCCTTTTTCGTCACTTTTCCACAGACGACCATCTTGAATTACGTCATGGGAGGGGAGAGGTGGATGGGAGATAGCGTCCTCTGGTAGTTGTGTTGTGAACTATGCCAGTTGGACTCCGGAGCTCATGGTGAACACATTCTATGGAGCTACTGCCTATGACAACTCAACGTCTCGAAATAAACAATGCATACAAAATAAAGACTTATGTCCACCTTGTCTGGCAGCCCAGCACAGACAGTCCTTTTCTGGCGAATTTACAGATGGATGAGGGGGGGGGGGGGCGAGGGGAGAGGAGTGGGTAGGGGAAGGGCGAGGGGTGGGGGGTTAGGTTAGTGAAGGTAGCCTATGACCTATTTTCACGCCAAAATTTGAACTTCCTGCCATGATGTCACTAAGACATTGCCACATCTATGGCCGCCATCATAGATCCTCCATCTTGAATCAATTTGGTACCCATGGAGAGTGGGGCCGCACCCCCATTGTCTTACTACTCTCTAGGTTCATAGTATGAGCATTTCTTCGAAGGCATCACGAATATCCCTCCTCGTCTAAAAGGGCCAGGTCGTGGCTCCTCTGCGCCTCTTCTTCCGCCAGCATTTCCCTGACCCATTCTGGTATCTCGTTCTGGAGGGGTTGGGGTTTAAATACCCTCACACATTCTGTATTAGCCAATAGGAGAGCTCTATTCAAGTATGTGTGTCGAAATCTGTTTGAGGTGCACACAAAGAGCGGTTCCCAAGGTTTCATAGTAACCGTTTGAAACAGAAAGAGAGTCTCCATTACCCTCACACTACCTGACGCTCAGGTTTTGCGACAGGAAGTAACCGCTTAAGATCAGTGCCGCCTTTTTCGGAGCACCGTTTCCGGTCAGGGCTACTAGCCACAGCGATGCCTCCTTGATGGGGCAGCATTGGCGCGGGGCAGTATCGGCACGGGGCATACTGTGCGCGGTGTTTATCGCTTATTCGACTGTTTACGAGCGCTATGTGTTTTTTTTTTCGACTTGTTGGCACAACAGTGTTCTGTAGTTGAAGATTTCGGATATATATTGTTCTGTTTATGTTTTTCAGAATTTAATTAAATGATTTATGCTACGATTCTGAAGACCATGACTTGTGCCACAGTCTATTGGACTGAGACATCTTTCAATGTGCATGATCTATTACTTTGTAGAATCAAGTGGTCCTGGTGTGGAAGATTCCAACTACCCACGGTGGCTCGCTATGTCAGAACGTAACTACTTTTTTTGTCGCGATCTGTTACTTTGTGGAACAAATTCTTCCAGGTGGCTCAGAATGTCAGAATTTATCTATGCTTTTTTACTACCAACCGTTATGGAAAGAGTTTCCAATCTTTCAAATATATGGTATAGTGGTCGAACTCTGAGTCTGTGAATGGACAGCACCAGAAAATTCCTCCTGCAAATTGATCAAATAAAAAAAATTCCCACAAATTGTTTAAATAAACATCAGTATTATGAGCACACAAAGAATTTCCAGGAATACTTAGCAGTGAGTGTGAAATTCATGCCTCAGATTGTTTAAATAAATAAGTAAACAGTGTGAAATTGTTACTAATTGATTAAATAAACAAATAAACCGGTTGAAATTGTTTAAATAAATACTGTACTGGTCCTCCCAGTCTGGCAGCTCAACTCAGACTGAGCGAGCTTCTGGAGGGGTGGGGGAGGGGTGGGGGAGGGGATGGGGAGGGGAAGGGACGGGCGAGGGGTCAGGATTTCCCAGAGGAGTGGGGGAAGGGACCCACATTCTGGCTGATGTCATCAGGAGGGTGGGGGTAATTAATTGTTCAATTTTATTAATTTCATAATTAATTTGATATAAAAATGTGCTCACATCCCCATCATCCTACTAGATCTACATCTATATGGATATTTTGCAAATCACACTCAACTGCCTGGCAGAAGGTTCATCGAACCACATTCACGATAATTCTCTATTATTCCAGTCTCGAACAGTACACAGAAAAAGTGAACACCTATATCTTTCCATGCGAGTCTGATGTTCCTTATTTTATTATGATTATCTTTTCTCCCTATGTAGGTTGGTGTCGACAAAACATTTTCCCATTCGGAGGAGAAAGGTTTTTTATTGATAATTGGTGAGAAGATACTTTGTTTTAATGATATCCACCCGAAATCCTGTATCATGTCAGTGACACTATCCCCATATTTCTCGATAATAAAAGACGTGCTGCTCTTCTATGAACTTTCTTGATGGACTCCATTAATCTTATCTGATAAGGATCACACACTGCGCAGCAGTAGTCCAAACCAGGACGGATTAGCACTGTGTAGGCAGTCTCTTTAGTGGATCTGTTGCATATTCTAAATGTTTTGCCAATAAAACGCAGTTTTTGGTTAGTCTTCCCCACAATATTGTCTGTGTGTTCTTTCCAACTTAAGTTGTTCATAGTGTAATTCCTAGGTATTTAGTTGCATTTACATGGATTACTCTTAGCACTCGTGTGGATGACCTCGCACTTTTGATTATTTAGGGTCAATTAACAATTTTAGCAATTTGTTTTGATCTTCTGTTAACTCTACTAGACGATCAATGACAGCATGATCTGTGAACAACATAAGACAGCTGCTCAGATTGTCTCCTAAATCGTTTATATTGATAAGGAACAGCAGAGGGCATGCCAAAAATCACTTCTGTTTTATTCAATGACTTTCCGTCAATTACTAGGAACTCTGATCTCTGTGACAGGAAATCAAGAATCCTGTCACATAAATGAGACAGCATTCCATAAGCGCGCAATTTGACTACAAGCCGCTTGTGAGGTGCAGTGTCAAAAGCCTCCCGGAAGTCTAGAAATACGGAATAGTTTGAAGTCCCATGTTAATAGCACTCAGCACTTTGTGTGACTAAAGAGCAAGTTATGCTTCACAAGAACGATGTTTTCTAAATCCATTCTCTAACATTATAGCGTCTTTTACGTGGAGAACCATGTAGCCTTAGGAGTGCATGAGTTTATGTTCTCTCTTACCGATGACACAAGAACAAAACTTCAGAATCGATAGCGCAGTTGATTTACGTAAAATGGTTCAAACTCTGTCCGTCTGGCGTTCCATCATGCATAAAAACCGCACGTTTCTTCTCCTTAACCGTCTGTTACATCATGACAACATTTCTATATATTCTATACACCGATGAGGGGTGCTAACCTCCTCGACATGCACTTATTTGGAGAAATTTTGTGCAGCTGGATGAGTGCTGTGAGTAAGATTGGTGCAGAACAGCAGTTGCGGCCTCGGCCCTCTCTGTTCCTTCACGAGATATGGAATGTAGCCGGCCGGTGTGGCCATGCGGTTCTAGGCGCTTCAGTCTGGACCCACGTGACCGCTGCGGTCGCAGGTTCGAATCCTGCCTCGGGCATGGATGTGTATGATGTCCTTAGATTAGTTAGGTTTAAGCAGTTCTAAGTTCTAGGGGACTGATGACCACAGATGTTAAGTCCCATAGTGCTCAGAGCCATTTTGAATATGGAATGTAGAGGTCTACTTCTAATCAGCTGTAAATTTAACTGGTGACAGTGTTGCAGGGAGCATTGGTCAAAGACAATGTGAGGAGATCTTTCAATCTCTAACTTTATCCTAAGAATGCAACAATGCTCTGTGACTCCCATCAATATAGGGAAAGACAGGTAATCGTAATCGTAAATTACGCACTATGATTGAAGTGCAAGTAATATGTAGATCGCTGTCTGGTATACTTTGGTGTATATGTTTCAGAATTAACAACGATGGACGTACTGCACAGTCACAGATCTACGTTCGCAATCTAGTATATGGTGCAAATGGCTCTGAGCACTATAGGACTCAACTTCTGAGGTCATCAGTCCCCTAGAACTTAGAACTACTTAAATCCAACTAACCTAAGGACATCACACACATCCATGCCCGAAGCAGGACTCGAACCCGCGACCGCAGCGGTCGCACGGTTCCAGACTCCGCTCGGCCACTCCGTTCGGCCCTAGTATATGGCACTTGCAAAGTAGTGGAGGGGCAGTTTAACGATGATACAAAATTTGGGAAGCATGCAGCTGTGTCATTGGTCAGAGTTCAAATTGCAGTAAAATTGCTAAAATTGATCACACTATCAACTGTGATGCTTATTACAGTATATCAGCGGTGTCTTCTCCATCCCATCCATTCACTGGTACATTATTGATTACCACATAATGATTAACTGACATCAATTGTTTGAGATGGAGAAAGAGTCTTGGCAGAGGGGCAACACATTCTGTGGATGGCTAGCATTGAAACAGTGATCGTGTACATGAATGCAATATGAGGAATCAATCGAAATGGAATACTGAGCCATCTGCTATCCTGTCACTGTGAAAGATGAGTATAAATGTTGAGGTTGACAATCTTCTTCGGACAGCTGTTTGGAAACGCTCCACAACACCACAAAACTCTTCCAGTTTCCATATGTTGTGACCGTCTTTTACTTAATACCATCCTCTGTGTGTGTGATGTGGGAGAAGCACCATAATTTAGACCATGCGATGTCCAGCTTTCAATCAGAGCATAAGCATCGAAATGTGTTAATGTCAGTTTAGAACCTGACACAGCCCTTGAAGTCGTGGTGGAGAAAACAAAATGTATTGTGGTGTACAAATCTGTGGCATACACTGCTTGGAGGTGTTACAGCAGAAAAAAAAACAATGTATCAAACAACAACACAGAGTCTCTCTCTTGCGACTGATAGGTTGTGGGATATGGTCCACCTACAGTACAGGCGATGACACTTTACACTGGTCTGTGTAGGCGAGTGGATCAATACCTGTATATTTAATGGAGGTAAGTGCATATGCTCGATGCCAGCATGCACACAGTATTTGTTTTCGATATATATATCGGAAGACAGGATGTGATAAAACCTCGTCGAATTCTCCATTGGATGACCTTAGCGGAGTTTTATAGAGCGTAGTTTTTTTTCTCTGCTGGATGGCACAAAATAACGATGGTACAGATAACGTTTGGCTGACAGACGTGAATGCAGCCTAAGGGATACAGATCTCCTTCGGACTGCAGTACCTGTATGTAGATTAGAGATGCACCGCAATGCGGTAGCAAAATCCTTGTCCTTCTTCCATTTCCCATACATCCTTTATCTATTACTACTTCTTGTTGCAGGAGAAAGCTTCGTTTGGCGTTGGCCTTAACATCGTACACTGTTGGTGGAGCTACGACAACATGTTCCCATTTCCACCATGGTCGTGTAGCATTAACTTAGCTCACCCTGTTTTTTCACGGGTTAGGGAAGGTGGTAGCTATAGCTCTCTCTAACTTCTGCTCTCTTTTCGAGATATGAGAGTGCTGCGAATATGATTCACCAGTGGCTGTAACCATTAAAAGACATCTAAATAGGATCCAATGCAGGTATGTGGTTGAATGGAAAGACTTGATTCGTAACTGCAGACAGCATTTCTACCAGAAAGCGTAACGCTATAAATTAGAACAACCAGTGTACATTTCTTTCGACCTCAGTTTAGCGTTGCATTTTTTTAAAGTTATTCGTCGCATAGCACACCACCTACTGTATGTGATCATTGTCAATCAACCATCGCCTATAACCCTGAGGATATATCGCAGAACCTCTGACATGGCATCAAGATGTATTACAAATACTGGTGAAATATCTAACGGCGCCATAAGGGGGTTGCAATAACTGGCTTAATACGACGTTCCTTAGCCGAATCACTTTCTAAATTCGGTGGGATTAGTAGCTTGTACCGCTGGTGACACGAACCCGACTTTCAGTCTTTTAATACACACCACGCGGTCACCGTCTGTATTCAATGTCGCGGGATTTGTGTGGAAGACCACTTCATTCGGGAGCAGTACAATACATCGATTTATGAAGCTTGTATATGATGTGTCGGCAGCTGGGCCAACACCTTGTAGATAGAGGTGGCTTAAAGGGCACGCGAGACTAACGCAGACGATCGTGAAGTACTGGAACAGGATACGTAATTAATGCTATGAAGAAAAGAACGGAGCTTCTCATATACTTATCTTTAATGTCTTCTTGTACATCTCTATGGTGAACACAAGTGAGACTCTAATTACAATCACTGTAAGGCTAATGGCGCCTTGCTAGTTCGTAGCCATTAACTTAGCTGAAGGCTATTCTGTCTCTCGGCTAATGAGAGAGAAAGGCTTCGTACGTCTAGTCGCTAGCTCTGTCGTCCGTACAACTGGGCTGAGTTCGAGTCAGTCTCTCGAGACCTGCCTTGTGGTGGCGCTAGGTTTGCGATCACACAGTGGCGACACGCGGGTCCGACATGTACTACGGGACCGCGGCCGATTTAAGCTACCACCTAGGACGTGTGGTGTCTGGCTGTGACACCACATTCCTCCCCCGCAAATCGGCGAACGGTCGTGAGATAAGGCTTCCTCCCGCCGTGGGGAGGACCCCATGTTGACGTATGCGATGAGGTGGGGAGCCTAACAACAGGCGAGGCTGTGCCACCCGCACCCGGCCATTCGGTCCGAGGGGAGCTAGGAAACGCCTGAAAACCTAGTCCAGGGCGCACGTCAACATGCGGTGTATGCGCCCGTAAAGAGACAGGAGGGGCCGAAGGGTCGACCTCCATGTGGTCGGAGAATCCGACGCGCGATGACGACATCTGGTCCGGAGCGGGCAAGAGTTCCATGGCGGAGGACAGCTGGTCACGGGAAGCGATCGGCGGCGCGTGACCCAGGGAGGCGTGTGGCGGCTGCAGCGAAGCGTCTACTGCGGGCGGCGCCGGAGGCGGCTGCGGCGGCTGCGGCGGCGGCGCGACGCCATGAGGCAAAATGGAAGGCAGCGTCGGTAACACCTGGGGATGAGGCGAGCCAGTAGATGGGTCCCCAGGGTGCTGACCTGACGGCTCCGTCGCTGAAAGCAGACGGGGAGCGGCAGAACCCAGGCGACGACAGAGGCGCAGCTGATTGAGATGCCGACGCACCTCACCAGAGGCCCCCAAAACCAAATACATCGCGCGGCCGAGGCAGCGAAGAATGCGCCCTGCGAGCCAACGCCGTGAACCGCGATAGGTGCGATAGAAGACAACGTCGCCAGGAGCAAAAGCAGGAGTCTGCCGCTGCACAGGAACCTGATGCGGCGGATGCAGCAAAGACATCTTTTCGATGAGAACGACCATGGAGCGACTCAGCCGGCGAGCGACCATCGCGGGGCTGAGAGCGATACGAGGACAAAAAGAGCAATAATGCGTCCTCCCGAGAATGCGACTCTTTCAATTTCAACATCTGTGACTTGAAAGTCCGGACCAATCGTTCCGCGGCACCGTTTGACTGAGGCGAAAACGGCGCGGACGTCAGATGTTGAATACCATTGGCCTTGCAGAAGGACTGAAATTCTGCGGACATGAATTGTGGGCCATTGTCGGAAACAATAGTCTGCGGAAGACCTTCAATGCAAAAGATAGCAGACAAGGCTTGGATTGTGGCAGAAGACGTCGTGGAAGACATCCGGACAACAAAAGGAAAATTACTGAAAGCATCGACCACAACCAACCAACGAGCATTCCAGAATGGACCAGCAAATTCGATGTGCAAGCGTTGCCAAGGGGAAGTGGCTTTCGGCCATGCAAAGAATTTCCGCGGCGGTGCGGATTGTTGTTCGGCACACGCCACGCAAGAGGAGCACATATTCGTAATCGCAGCATCGATTCCGAACCAAGTACAGTGCTGACGAGTAAGTTGTTTCGTACGCACTATTTATACCCCAATGTCCGTGGTGAAGAAGCCGTAAGACAGAGGACTGTAACGAACGTGGGACCACGACTCGGGACTGATCATTATCAGAACGCAACAACAAAACACCACGTCGTACAAAAAGTCTCTCCTTGTGAGCAAAAAATCGGCGAACCAGCGGATCCTCGATCCGTGACTTGGACAAGGGCCATTGCGTAGCAACAAAACGCAAAACAGTAGCAAGGACAGGGTCAGCAGCTGTGGCCGTAGCTACACGACGAAAATCAATCGGAAACGATGCGACCACGTCATCGGTTTCCGCATCAATGAACATGCAAGCAAGTTCGGAAGAATCGAATGCTTTATCCTCAGCAACAGGCAAACGGGACAACGCATCAGCGTGTCCGTGCTTAGCAGTGGACCGATACAAGATATCGTAGCGGTACTGCGAGAGAAAAAGAGACCAGCGAATGAATTTCTGCGCCGTACGCGGAGGTACCGGCTTGTTCGGATGAAAAAGCGATGTCAAAGGTTTGTGGTCCGTGATGATGGTAAAGTGACGACCATACAAGAAATCGTGAAACTTAGTAACACCAAACACGAGAGCTAAAGCCTCTTTCTCTATCTGTGAATAATTTCTTTGCGCAGATGAGAGCAATTTTGACGCAAAGGCAATAGGGCGATCATGCGATCCATCTTTGTGCGCAAGCACAGCACCGATCCCGAAATCCGATGCATCTACCATCAACAAAAGGGGTTTTCGGGGATCGAATGGCGTAAGGCAAGTATTTGAAAGTAACGCCGATTTCAACTGGCGAAAGGCGCGTTCGCATTCCGTCGTCCAGACGAACGGAACACCTTTACGGCGTAAGCGATGAAGCGGAGCTGAAATGGAAGAAGCATTGCGCAGAAATTTATGATAATAATTAATTTTCCCCAACACACTTTGCAGCTGTTTCAAGTCCTGCGGTGACGGCAAATCCTGTATGGCACGGAGGTGCTCCGGACTCGGATGGATGCCCTGGGCATTTATTACATGTCCCAGGTACGGTAAGTCACGAGCAAAAACCACACATTTGTCCTTCCTCAAGCGAAGACCATTTTGTCGCAAGACCTGAAATAACGTTCGGAGATTTTGCAAATGTTCGGCTTCTGTCTTTCCGGAGATCACAATATCGTCCAGATAGTTCGCAGCAGTAGGGACCGACGCACAAATACTTTGTAAATATTGCTGAAACAATGCAGGGGCGGATGCACACCCGAAAGGCAGTCTTTTGAAGCGATACAAGCCAAGATGCGTGTTTACCACCAAGACGCGCTGGGATTCTTCGTCCACAGGTATTTGCAAGTACGCATCTGCTAGGTCCAACTTTGAAAAATATTTTCCCAGGCACAGTTTGTGAAAAAGATCTTCCGGGCGGGGCAAAGGAAAAGTAGCAGTTACTAGTTGTGGATTCACAGTTGCCTTGAAGTCCACACAAAGTCTCAATTTTCCGGAAGGTTTTGGCAAAATTACTAAGGGTGAGGCCCAGAGAGAAGCCTGCACACGTTCAATTACACCTTGAGATTCTAAATCGTTTAATGTTCTTGTGACCTCATCACGCAATGCGTGGGGAACATTGCGCGCTCTGAAAAATTTCGGTTGCGCGTTCTCTTTCAGTTCCAAATGTGCTGCATAGTTCTTAGCGCAACCAAGGCCCGGTGCAAAAATGTCTGCAAATTCCTCACATAGACTAGAAACACTGGCGGAAGGCACAGTCTGATTCACTGATAGGACCTGATTTACTATAGACAAATTAAACAACTGAAATAAATCTAAACCAAACAAGTTCACTGCAGTAGAAGAACGAAGAACGTAAAATGACACAAGTTTTGTTTGTCCCTTGTATGTTGCAAGAAGGCTGCACTGTCCTAACACTGGTATTTTCTGGCCTGAGTAACTATTGAGCTGAACATTTGCGGCACGCAACGGAGGTTTGCCCAGTTGGTTGTACGTGTCGTGATTGAGCAATGAAACTGCAGCTCCGGTATCGAGCTGGAATGGTATCACTTTGCCTGCAAAGTCTAAGTCTACAAAAAGTTTATTGTCCTGCTGACGACAAAAGCGACTGTGTTGTGCAACTGGAACGGACACTCGGACAGAATCACGTGCGACGTGACGGGACTTCCGTCGACGTCGACGCACACGTTTTGTGGAATGAACACTGTCACCGGACGGGGCGGAATGAACTACATGAATATCCATGGGCGAAGGTTCACGAGCCTGAGTGTCCTTGGGTCGATTCCGGCGCGAAGCAAAGGGCCTGGAATTGGTGTGAGTGTCTGATCTGAGCTTTTTCTGGCAAACACTTTGGACATGTCCTTTCTTATGACAGTAAAAGCAAATAGCTTGGCGTGACGGGCAATGTTCACGCGAATGTCTAGTTGCACACCGCGGGCATGATTTCACTGCATTAGCTTGCTTACGCGGCGCACGTGTTTGCGAGCTAGGCTGCCGCTGCGCTGACGGGCGCGAGGGCCGCTGAGCGTCCCGTGCAGCGGGCCCGGTGGGCCGGTTAATGTGACACTGCCGGCGAAGTTGCAAATGACTCCTGAGCAAAGTCAAGTGTGTCTTGCCTATCCAATATGTCTATCACTTGTTGAAGGGAGGGATTAACTAGTTTCAAAATCTGTTCCCGTATGCGAACATCAGAAACGTTCTGTGCTATTGCATCACGCACCATAGTATCTGAATAAAGAAGTCCACATTCGCATTCAAACGCACACTCCCTAGTAAGTCCTTGCAATGTCGCAACCCACTCCCTATTAGTCTGACCGGCCGTACGTTTTGTACGAAAGAACGTATACCTTTTTGCAACGACATTTACTGTTTCCTTGAAATAGGCATCTAAAGCAGACAAAAGTTCTTCATAGGACAGAGTTGCTACGTCGCGCCGGGGAAACAACTTCACTATCACTCGGTAGGTGGACACACCGACACAAGAAAGCAAAAACGGCTGCCGCTCATTACCTTGAATTCTGTAGGCGGCTAGATGAAAGCTGAACTGGCGGGACCACTCCTGCCAGGACTCGTGGGTTGCGTCAATGGGTCTGAATTGAGGTGCAACAGCATGGTGTGGCGGCGGTAGCGATGAAGCGGCGGCGGCCGCATCGGTGTGCAGCGCACGTTGACCCTGGACGAGCTGTCCAAGAGCATCCAATAACGCCTGCGTCTGCTGATTCTGCAAGCGATAAAATTCGGACAGTACATCTGGAGATTGTGGCGAAGCCATGACACAAAGAAATTAGGGCAAAGTAAAACACAAGATCCGTTGTAGTCTCGTCGCCATGTGATGTGTCGGCAGCTGGGCCAACACCTTGTAGATAGAGGTGGCTTAAAGGGCACGCGAGACTAACGCAGACGAGCGTGAAGTACTGGAACAGGATACGTAATTAATGCTATGAAGAAAAGAACGGAGCTTCTCATATACTTATCTTTAATGTCTTCTTGTACATCTCTATGGTGAACACAAGTGAGACTCTAATTACAATCACTGTAAGGCTAATGGCGCCTTGCTAGTTCGTAGCCATTAACTTAGCTGAAGGCTATTCTGTCTCTCGGCTAATGAGAGAGAAAGGCTTCGTACGTCTAGTCGCTAGCTCTGTCGTCCGTACAACTGGGCTGAGTTCGAGTCAGTCTCTCGAGACCTGCCTTGTGGTGGCGCTAGGTTTGCGATCACACAGTGGCGACACGCGGGTCCGACATGTACTACGGGACCGCGGCCGATTTAAGCTACCACCTAGGACGTGTGGTGTCTGGCTGTGACACCACAGTATAGCTTTTTACATGGATACAGTTAGTGGTATTTCTGTGCGCCAGTAGAACCAAGACCGCTGGTGACAGTGACATTGCCGTTGCAATCGTGCTCTCTTAATAGCTGACGCTTGTAAGAGGATTACGTCTTCTTCCTAACAAGGGAACCTCCCCATCGCACCCCCCTCAGATTTGGTTATGTTGGCACAGTGGATAGGCCTTGAGAAACTGAACACAGATCAATCGAGAAAACAGGAAGAAGTTGTATGGAACTATGAAAAAAATAAGCAAAATATACAAACTGATTAGTCCATGTGCAACATATGCAACAACAAGGATAATGTGGGCTCAGTAGTGCCGTGGTCCCATGGTTAGCGTGAGCAGCTGCGGAACAAGAGGTCCTTGGTTCAAGTCCTCATTTGGGCGAAAATTTTTAACTTTCTTTATTTTCGCAAATTTATGATCTGTCCGTCCGTTCATTGACGTCTCTGTTCACTGTAATAAGTTTAGTGTCCGTGTTTTGCGACCGCACCGCAAAACCGTGCGATTAGTAGACGAAAGGACGTGCCTCTCCAATGGGAACCGAAAACATTTGATCGCAAATTCATAGGTCAACCGATTCCTCCACAGGAAAACACGTCTGAAATATTCTATACGACACTGGTGACGGCATGTGCGTCACATTACAGGAATATGTTGTCGACCCATCTAACTTGTACACTTGGCGAATGGGTGAAAAGATTCTTCTACCTTGCCCGATTTAGGTTTTCTTGTGGATGTCATAATAACTCCCAAAAAAGTGATGAAAACATAAGAGTTTGTCACATAAACTGCAACAAATGAATGCAACAGTTTCACAGTTGCACAGTTTTGCCTGTGCTCTGTCAAAACATGTTTTTAACGTTTTCAAATTTTTCCGTGTGTAGACTGTCAAATCCTGCATATGTCCAAGCGAATCTGAACATGTCCTGGAATTTTGGAGAGCGAAGTTGATTATGTGTGAGTACCTGAACTTTGATATTTGTCTGAAAATAAAAAATTAAACTTTTCATTCCAGAGAAGATTTGAACCAAGGATCTTCCGTTCCGCAGCTGCTCACGCTAACCACGGGACCACGGCGCTACTGGGTCCACTCTATCCTTGATGTTGCATATCTTGCGCATGGACTACTCAGTTTGTATATTTTGCTTATTTTTTTAATAGTTCCACACAACTTCTTCCTGTTTTCTCGATTGATCTGTGTTCAGGTTTTCAAGGCCTATCCACTGTGCCAACTTCTGACTAAATCTGAGGGGGGTGCGATGGGGAGGTTCCCTTGTAAGACACACTGGTACCACTCACAAGAAAAAACAAATAAGACAGATCCATTCATCGCGGATTTTCGCTCAGTATTGGTTGGTATTACCAGCATCCAGTTATTGGCGAAGTGTTATACTTTGTAGGGGATGCGTGATGATTCGCTGTGATCAGCAGGCTTAATACGTATGTGTGTGTTCCGACATGTACAAAGAAAATGACTATTTCCTGACGTAAAGAAGATATGGATTTGACATGGAAAACTACGATAGCCGTAAGGGAAATGAAAGATTTTTTCCTTGAAAAATTATGTCCAGTCATAAGAATGCTGTAGATATTCATTTTTCAGCGCTACAGTCGTCAGAAGGGGCACTTCCGATACTTCGCTCATTGTCAAATGTCGTCAGATTGAGGCTGCAATCGTAATATTTAATTGTAAGTACAGTGATAAAATAAATGTGGCTGGTATTCTAGGACGATTCTACCTGGCTTGTGAGGAGCGCATATCGACGGTGGACTATGGCTGGAACGATTGGTATTTCCAGCTTACAGTGGGAGCTGTCCAGACTGGAGATGCTGGTTTGAGTACAGGAATGTAGCTGACCTAACCCTCTCGCCTTCTAGGTGGTTGAATAGTGAACTAATACTCAGTATGTGTTGGGCAGCCTTCGTGATCACGATTGTTGTCTGTGGAAACTTGAGAAGATTTCATGTGGGCATGTGTTTGCCTGGACAGTTATTCACTCCTGTGTAATTTGTCTGATTGACTGTTTCTACACGTTTCCCGTCTTTATTTCGTTGAGAGAACATCGATTGTGGTGCGATTTGTGTGCATCTAGATCATGAAAGACAGGTGGAAGAAATGTTTTCTGGTTCTCTAGACATGAGAAATACCGAGTGAATTAGACGGGTGATTTGGAATATGTTATATCATTGACATCGATATTCGCAAGTGAAACTACCAGTTTCCTCTATTTTTCGAGTTTTCATGTAAAGATCTTCATAGACGAGAAAAGTTTCTAGTTGCTCAGTGGTTTGCAGTACGTTCCACTTCGCTGCAGCTCGCTAAAGTTTGGGGTTTGTAGAGATATACGAGGGTTGGAACTTTAATAGTGAGAACTATTTATTTACAGCTCGTTCGTAATATATACGTGTTTCAAAGTTTTACTGACCTTCAAAGTAGTCACCAGCATTGTGTATAATCCGTTGCCAGCGATGTGGAAGTCGTAGGAAACTATTAGCAGTGCCAGTTGTGTTGACAGTTCGAGCGTTGCCGTCTATTGCTCGAAGAATTTGTAAATCAGAAGCGAATGCCGTGGAGTGTTTCCTTTAGTTTAGAAGTCGAGTTGAACTCACGAGGGCTTAAGTCAGGGGAGTGCAGTAGGTGGTATAGCATTTAGCGGCCCCATTAGTCAAACAAATCAGTAACAGCTTGCACTGTACGTGCTTGAGCATTGTCCCGCAAAATGATGGTCAGATCCTGCAGGAAGTGTCATCACTTCTGCCTCTAAGCTGGTCGTAGGTTGTATTCCAAAAATGAACAGTATCGAGACAGAAGTGATGACACTTTCTGCAGGACCTGACCATCATTTTGCGGGACAGTGCTCAAGCACGTACAGTGCAATCTGTTACTGATTTGTTTGACTGATGGGGCTGCTAAGTACTACCTACAGCACTCCCCTGACTTAAGCTCTCGTTAGTTCAACTCGATTTCTAAACTGAAGGAAACCATTCGCTTCAAACTGCTACAAATTCGTCGGGCAATAGACCGCGCCGCTCGAACTGTCAACACAACTGGCGCGGCTAAGAGTATCCTACGACTTCCACATTGCTGGCAACGGGTTGTACACAATGCTGGTGACTACTTTGAAGGTCAGCAAAACTTTGAAACACATATCTAAGTTGCACGAGCTGTAAATAAATAGTTGCCACTATTAAAATTCCAGTCCTCGTAATTTCCACTCTTTATCTTCGGAATTATAATGTTCAAGCAATCGGTAGCATACTGCTATGCGCGTGACATCGAGAACTATCGCGTGAATGGTATGATATTCTGACAAACTATGTGAAAATTCGTATGTTCTTGTAATCCCAGAGTGTGGAGACGGGTGTAGTAAGCGTGGCAGCAAGTGAATAAGGAAGCATGTCGGGGCCAGAAACAGTAAATTCTTTGTGCCAGGAGGAACTAGCCAAGCCTTTGTACACCAGTTCGGAGAGTGACCACTGTCTGTGGAGGGTGCTCTGCTCATGCGTTGGGCCAGCGTGTGTGTGAGGGGGGCTGCTGACTCGTGACTGATGGCCACGGTAGATGACAGACAGACCTTGTGGGAAATTATCTAGTGCTGCAAGGGCTATATATGGTGCATGTGCTTATGTTTTTTTGTGAGATCTTTCTATCTTTGCAGTATATGTACAAGTGTCTGGTGATCGATAGCTATATGCAGGATGCAGAACTGATGATTTGGCATGCTGCAGCATATGAACTGTGTTTACTACATCGATATGGCATGTGGCGATATAGCCCGTTTGGAGATCGGTTTTCACGCCAGTAGCAGGGCATTGTAATTGAGGAAGTGCCTTTCGTGATAGTTTCCGTATTTCATGATCAGTGTACCACTTTGGCAGGTTTTAAGTGTCAGTGCAATATTACTGCTGTATGTTTTTTTTTTTATTTTGATCTGTGCAAAATAGTATTGCCGCTGAAAGTCTCGTAATTTGTCTGTCCGCAGACAAATATGGCGGACAGTGCTCCCATGATGACCATGCTGTTTAGCGCCCGAAAACCTCAAACCACACACACACACACACACACACACACACACACACCGGCGGCAGCAGCAGTTAGTCGGTTTCACACAGAAAAATTCACGCTTTCGATGGCAGTAGCAGAGAAGTGTAATTGAGGAAGGGTCTTTGGCGGTAGTTTCCGTATTTCATGATCTGTAGACCACTTTTGCAGGGTTTAACTGTCGATGCAATATGACTACTGTATGTTATTTTTTCGATCTGTACAAAATAGTTTTGCCACTGAAAGTCTCGTCTGCACGAAATGGCAGGCACTGCTCCGACAACGGCTGCAGCAGCAATTAGAGTGTGAATTCAGTAAAAACTTGTCAGAATGCTCCATTCACAAGAAGTTCGATTACATCAGAGAGTTATAAGGCATCCTTTGTACGAGGCTTAGGTATCTCTACAGACTGGTTCAAACAAGAAGGTTGGTGGGGGGGGGAGGGGGAGGGGGGGGGGCAAGGTATCTATAGCAAATTCTGTGATGTCTGAGAGTTATGTGATGTCTTCTTTGTTTGAGTGTTCATAAACAAATCGAAGCAGACCATCCTCCTCTGGCTTGATGCTGTCGCTCACCTGCCATTGTGACTTTAGACCAGCACCTGTAGAACATAGAAAATTCACCGGAAATTCCAGCCATTTTTCTCGTCTGTAGGACAGTGCTTCGAATTCTTTTTGTGTATTTGTTTTGATTTTCCCATCTGTGCTTCGACACCAGTGTGTGCTTCGAGAAGTGAGAAAAGTAACACCCCAGACACCAGCAGCAGCAAGCATAAACTGAGCCCACTCACTGTTCCAGAAAAGTGATGAACACCACTGCAGCTGTAGGAATCAGAAATTTTTCTCTCTCTGGCTGTGCCTTCAAACAAGCACCTAAAACTTGAAAAGTGGTAAGCATCCTGTTTTTACTGTTGCAGAGACATTTATTTCGACTTCCAAATATCGCCATTTTGATGTGTAAAATCAGATATTGCAGCTGATATCGGTTTTGGGATCCGTTTCCTGCAAAAGCGTGTGAAGTTTCTCAGGGAGGTTTCACAAGTGTGCAGCGATCTTTTCTTAGAGTCTGTGTTCGAGCGTGACGGTATACATTGCAAAATTGACGCAAACTACTGTGCAGCGATCTTTTTTGAAGTTGCATTTAGAAATATATTCAGTTGGATTTAGTAACTCCTGCTCAAGACAGCGCAAAGTGTCTCAGAGATGGTTTCACAAGTGTGTCCCGATCTTTCTACAGTCTGTGTTAAAGTGTGGAATAAAACGTTTTAACTGTTTAAATATTCTCGCGTCATCTGCAAAGTGATCTCTTTGTCTTCGTGCAGTGGCTCATTCAGTTCGTGTGTCATCTTCAAGTTGTGTATGTGACAATATCCTACAACGCCGGATGTAATAACTCCCAAAGCAGTTCATGTTCAACGACAAAGAGTATCTGTGTGCCAGGGATGGGGAGGGGGCGGAAGGCGGCGCGTATTTCCAAAGCGACAGGAAGTACGTGGCTGCTCCTGAGGCTACCGCAGCCAGCGCATGTCATCTCTTCCAGTGGAGCGCACACGCCGAAGTGAACGTCTTGTCTCTTGCACTTTGGAAGACAGGCTGGACTTTTGTCGAATAATCTACAGTTACAGCACACGCATTTATCAGTATGAGTTGCGAAGCGAAACTTAGCCCCATCCTGCAGCATATTCATTATTTCATAAACCATATTCATCTTCACCAAATATCATTGCTATCGGCAAAGTCCTTAGATGCATGGTTACAGCTAATAAAATCCTCCTTCTGTAGCACAGACATCTCATCCATTGAAGACAGTAAACAATTACATCCAGCCTCCCAATCCAGCAGCTAGACACAGACTGAGTCCTTTTTATGCCATTTTCTCCAGACCACCATCTTGGATTATGTCACAGGAGGGTTGGGGAGGGGGGCGAGACGATAGCGCTCTCTGGTGGCAGTTGGACTCCAGACCTCATGGTGAATACACTGGATGGTGCTATTGTCTAGGACAAGTCAAATCGTTGAAATAAACAGTGCAGTGTCTATCCTATCCAGCAGCTTAGCACAGACCAAGCCCTTTTCCCGCCAATTTCAAGATGGGGTGAGAAGGGGAGGAGAGTGACACATACAAAATAAAGACTTAGGTCCATCCTATCCAGTAGCCCAGCACAGACTGAGTCCTCTGCCTGCAAATTTCCAGATGAGGGAGGGGAGGGGTGACCTGTCCCCCCCCCCCCCCCCCAATGTTTGAACTTCCCACCATGACATCACTGCAACTTTGCCACATCTATGGCCGCCATCTTGGATTCGTGATATTGAATAAATTTGGCAACAATGCAGATAGGATCATTCAAACTTTTCCCTAATACTCCTGTTTTGGCTCTTCTTAGAGAGATGGAAAAAAAGAGAGGAAACAGATAAAAGATGGGATGAGGCTGAAAGGACATGAGATGCAAAATCTCAAAGAACTTACAAACCGAATTTCCACTGAAATGAGTAAACTAGGACAAAACAAAACCTGTTCAGATATCGGAATCTACGGGCTGTTCAACAGCGGAAGGAACACTCGCATTCGATCACAAACACTTCCTGTCCATCGTGATATTTCAGAACTTCTAAGAGGTTTACATTCCAAGATTTGGCTGGGACAGTTAAGGGGCTCCGGAACGCCCTATACTTGCAATGTTAAAATAACGCTTATAAATTACATCTTTCCTCACAAAGCATTTGAGGTAGGAAGTTGAACTTTTTACAGATTATTTATTGGAATATGGGCTACAACTTAACACAGGGATTTTACAAAATTTTAGTTCAGTTATTAAAGATGATTTTTTTCAATTGTAATGAAAATTCACAACATTTTTTTGCAATTTTTTATTTATATATTCAAAAATATACAGTTTTTTGGAAAAAGGCTTTGTTAAATTATGCCGAAGGTACTGTGTAACATTTACTGAAAGTTTGAAACAAATATGTTTGGAAGATCCTTAGAAAACATGTAATTAGTATGAGAAAATAAAAGTTTTGGGAATCGAGTGACAAAGATTGGATTAACTTTTTAGTGCATTCCAGGTCCATAGGATGGATCATCTTCATCCTCTGCAAACTCCTCCTCCAGCTTCCTCTTGTTCCTCCTCCTGTTTACTCTTGCTTGTATTTCTAGACTCTTTACAGCCCTGTCTGCAGCCCGAAGGCGTTCCTTGTCTAAAGCAAGCATCGCTCGTTGTTGTGTTCGTAGATTTTGCTACCATTTTCTTCAGTTGCAGTTACTGCAACACTGTTCCAAAAGGTGGTCATGTATGAACACTTATCACATCTCAGTTGTATTTCACTAACAAGTCCTACGTGCTTTATTATGGAGAGTTCCAGACCAACTTCACTACAATGAATACATCTTACACAGTTTGAAAAAATTCCTTTGCGAACCGACATATCAAATATTTCATTCACATCCGATTCGCCCATAAAACATTCATAGTTTTCACTCATGGAACCAAGCTTCTTCTGTGAAGTATTTTCTTTCCCACTTTAACTGCTATGGGCAGGTGTACTTGAGAGGTTAGGTTCACTCACTTGGTTATCGTCTTTATTGTTTACAGTAATAACACATACCTTTGGCTTTCCAACATTTCTCCTTTTCTTAAAAGCCTTCACAGGATTTCTAATAACTTTACTTTTACTCATTATTATACTTCGACAAAACAGAGACTATAGAAACAGAATTAATTACGAATATTTTCGAGATAATGACAGAGTAAATAAACATGAAACAATCGACAATCACACCAGCGATATATATTGAACCCTCACAGGTTAGCCACAACACATACTTTATCTCACATCACTAAAATGTACCTGATGAACACGGACGTTAATAATAACACCATTTGACAGCAGTTTAACAGCGCCACAGTGGGTCACGCCCATGTAGAACACATTTCAAAAAAAATTTAAAAATAGTTGTAGTCTTCGGAATTGAATAAGAATAAATTATATATCTATTAAAAGGTAATAGTCTGCAGATTCAGAAAACGCAAAAAAATAAAAATTGAACTTTTCATGATTTTGAGCCTTTCCGGAGCCCCTTAAGTAAGTCTCTCCTCTCTTCATGGCCACTGTATGAGAAGCTGGAATTTATTTATGCTCACCTGGAGGGTGTCCATGTGGAAAAAATGAGAGACGTTGCAGCGCGCACCAGTTCCTTCGACGAATTTAGAGACGCGTTTCTCGCCACAGATTGGTCACGAGAAATGCAAGACCACATTTAGCAAGAAATAATGATGTGGTCTGATCTAGAAGCGTCCGGATACAAAAGCTCTCAAAAATGGTCGACGCATTGCTTAGGAAAAACCAATTCTTAGACCCCTCCTTTAGAGCGACTGAGATGATTTGTGGGGCGTTAATTGGCGGCTGCGGTGACAACACTGAATCGTTCAATTGTTTACTGTCCAAACTGGAGCTCGTGTTTGACAAACAAAATGGAAAGGAAAGAAGAAGGGCAAACGAAGGGAATAATCAGCAAACCCGCGAGAGTAACGAAAGCAGCAGTGAGCCAAACGAACGACAGGGTGTGCGACAGGAAAGAGTAGCTCGGTCGGACCATAGGAATTTATATCACGGCTACGGAGCTGAGAAACCTCGTAGGTTTGCGAGAAACTGGCGCGAACAAGGAGTAGCCCGCAGGGAGACAACAGATGGGGTAGACAGACCCATAATAACAGCAACGGCGACAGAATCGAAATTAGGGGTTCGAATCTGTCCAGGGGACTAAAACAGCGAAAGGACAACCATAACTGACGCCAGATGTCAGACCATTTCTAGAATAGGAACTTTGTCATTTGTTGTTTTAATTTTTTGTTGTTAGTATTAGGTTTGAGCTTTTTATTTTTTTGAATTTTTCTTTGTGTGTTACGGGTGTGTAGAATAGGGTCCACATTAGTCTCTATGATTTTTGTTGCTTTTGCGTGTTTCTCTAGGTCTCATTTTTTTGTTTTGTGTGAATGACAATTGTACGTCAGAACCCGTCCCTGGTTCTCAAAGTCACCGTTTTCTGTTAAGGGCAAATATCTCGACGTGGTCGTTATCTGTCTGCTCCGTAGAGATGGACACCGTTCCATTTCCTGTGGGCTGTCGTGTTTGCAGTCGAGCTGTCTTTGATCAGAAGTTATTGTTCTATACTGGGGTGTGTTCTGTGTGTGTGAAATCTTATGGTACTTAACTTACACACTACTTAACCTAAATCATCCTAAGGACAAACACACACACCCATGCCCGAGGGAGGACTCGAACCTCCGCCGGGACCAGCCGCACAGTCCATGACTGCAGCGCCTCAGACCGCTCGGCTAAGTGTGTTCTGTATGTGAGTGTAAATGTACTAGAGACTGGCGCACGTGTAGACAGCGTGACGCGCATGTAGTTCTGTTTTGGATAAGTACGGCCGCGCGTTAGTGTGTAAGTCCGTCTCCGGAATAATTGTTATATGTTTAGGATGCTAAAGTGACCAGAGTGCCAGGGTCATCGAGTATTGTTTTAGACAGGAGCGTGAGGTTCCGCCAGTTTAGGGAACGCGAAGTTCCATAGTCTTATTCTTAAGGTGATAAAGGAACCATAGAGCCCATCCTCGACGCGGCCGCTACGGTCGCAGATTCGAATCCTGCCTCGGACATGGATGTGTGTGATGTCCTTAGGTTAGTTCGGTTTAATTAGTTCTAAGTTCTAGGCGACTGATGACCTCAGAAGTTAAGTCGCATAGTGCTCAGAGCCATTTGAACCATTTTTGAACCATCCTCGCCGTAGCTGCGAAGGGTCGCCCTATCGTTTTGCAATTGTCACAATGTCACAGCGTCCTTGGACGCGTGCACAATTTGGCGTGACCGATAATGACATGTTTGCAGTGCATATGCCCCATACTGATATCAGAAGTGTGACTCAATCAGGTCACACCTTTTATACTAACTTGTAGGTTTCGTAAATTTCGTGTCACTGCGTCTGTCGTAGGATCTAGCAGGTCTTCGTGATTAACAATATCTTACGAGTTTCAGGGAAAGCAAATCATCCTGATCGGCAGCACGCAGACCACACATAGATCCACTCCACACAGAAACCAAATGGGGGATACGCCATCTCACGAGGGAGTTTCCTTAGCGGCAGCAAAATAGGGAAGTCAATGTGCTGAATAACATTGAATGAGAAGTATATAGCTTGCGTACATCAAAAAAAAAAAAAAAAACTCCGTCTTTAGGCCACAAGTGGCCCTTCCGGGACCGTCCGGCCGCCGTGTCATCTTCCGAGGAAGATGCGGATAAGGAGGGGCGTGTGGTCAGCACACCGCACTCCCGACCGTTAGGACGGTATTCTTTGACCGAAGCCGCTACTAATCGGTCGAGTAGCTCCTCAGTTGGCATCACGAGGCTGAGTGCACCCCGAAAAATGGCAACAGCACATGGCGGCGGGATGGTGACCCATCCAAGCGCCGGCCACGCCCGACAGCGCGTAACTTCGGTGATCTCACGGGAACCGGTGTAGCCACTGCGGCAAGGCCGTTGCCTTTGCGTATATCAAACTTACTTATAATTTCGGCCATGTCGATGAAAGTGGCGGCTGATGTCTATTATCGTAGTGAGTTTGGGAGATATGTTGCAACTATGTCTACATCTACATCTACATCTACATCTATACTCCGCGAGCCACCTTACGGTGTGTGGCGGAGGGTACTTATTGTACCACTATCTGATCCCCCTTCCCTGTTCCATTCACGAATTGTGCGTGGGAAGAACGACTGCTTGTAAGTCTCCGTATTTGCTCTAATTTCTCGGATCTTTTCGTTGTGATCATTACGCGAGATATATGTGGGCGGTAGTAATATGTTGCCCATCTCTTCCCGGAATGTGCTCTCTCGTAATTTCGATAATAAACCTCTCCGTATTGCGTAACGCCTTTCTTGAAGTGTCCGCCACTGGAGCTTGTTCAGCATCTCCGTAACGCTCTCGCGCTGACTAAATGTCCCCATGACGAATCGCGCTGCTTTTCGCTGGATCATGTCTATCTCTTCTATTAATCCAACCTGGTAAGGGTCCCATACTGATGAGCAATACTCAAGAATCGGACGAACAAGCGTTTTGTAAGCTACTTCTTTCGTCGATGAGTCACATTTTCTTAGAATTCTTCCTATGAATCTCAACCTGGCGCCTGCTTTTCCCACTATTTGTTTTATGTGATCATTCCACTTCAGATCGCTCCGGATAGTAACTCCTAAGTATTTTACGGTCGTTACCGCTTCCAATGATTTACCACCTATGGCATAATCGTACTGGAATGGATTTCTGCCCCTATGTATGCGCATTATATTACATTTATCTACGTTTAGGGAAAGCTGCCAGCTGTCGCACCATTCATTAATCCTCTGCAGGTCTTCCTGGAGTACGTACGAGTCTTCTGATGTTGCTACTTTCTTGTAGACAACCGTGTCATCTGCAAATAGCCTCACGGAGCTACCGATGTTGTCAACTAAGTCATTTATGTATATTGTAAACAATAAAGGTCCTATCACGCTTCCTTGCGGTACTCCCGAAATTACCTCTACATCTGCAGATTTTGAACCGTTAAGAATGACATGTTGTGTTCTTTCTTCTAGGAAATCCTGAATCCAATCACAAACCTGGTCCGATATTCCGTAAGCTCGTATTTTTTTCACTAAACGTAAGTGCGGAACCGTATCAAATGCCTTCCTGAAGTCCAGGAATACGGCATCAATCTGCTCGCCAGTGTCTACGGCACTGTGAATTTCTTGGACAAATAGGGCGAGCTGAGTTTCACATGATCTCTGTTTGCGGAATCCATGTTGGTTATGATGAAGGAGATTTGTATTATCTAAGAACGTCATAATACGAGAACATAAAACATGTTCCACTATTCTACAACAGATTGACGTAAGCGAAATAGGCCTATAATTATTCGCATCTGATTTATGACCCTTCTTGAAAATGGGAACGACCTGCGCTTTCTTCCAGTCGCTAGGTACTTTACGTTCTTCCAGAGATCTATGATAAATTGCTGATAGAAAGGGGGCAAGTTCTTTAGCATAATCACTGTAGAATCTTACGGGTATCTCGTCTGGTCCGGATGCTTTTCCGCTACTAAGTGATAGCAGTTGTTTTTCAATTCCGATATCGTTTATTTCAATATTTTCCATTTTGGCGTCCGTGCGACGGCTGAAGTCAGGGACCGTGTTACGATTTTCCGCAGTGAAACAGTTTCGGAACACTGAATTCAGTATTTCTGCCTTTCTTCGGTCGTCCTCTGTTTCGGTGCCATCGTGGTCAACGAGTGACTGAATAGGGGATTTAGATCCGCTTACCGATTTTACATATGACCAAAACTTTTTAGGGTTCTTGTTTAGATTGTTTGCCAATGTTTTATGTTCGAATTCGTTGAATGCTTCTCTCATTGCTCTCTTTACGCTCTTTTTCGCTTCGTTCAGCTTTTCCTTATCAGCTATGATTCGACTACTCTTAAACCTATGATGAAGCTTTCTTTGTTTCCGTAGTACCTTTCGTACATGATTGTTATACCACGGTGGATCTTTCCCCTCGCTTTGGACCTTAGTCGGTACGAACTTATCTAAGGCGTACTGGACGATGTTTCTGAATTTTTTCCATTTTTGTTCCACATCCTCTTCCTCAGAAATGAACGTTTGATGGTGGTCACTCAGATATTCTGCGATTTGTGCCCTATCACTCTTGTTAAGCAAATATATTTTCCTTCCTTTCTTGGCATTTCTTATTACACTTGTAGTCATTGATGCAACCACTGACTTATGATCACTGATACCCTCTTCTACATTCACGGAGTCGAAAAGTTCCGGTCTATTTGTTGCTATGAGGTCTAAAACGTTAGCTTCACGAGTTGGTTCTCTAACTATCTGCTCGAAGTAATTCTCGGACAAGGCAGTCAGGATAATGTCACAAGAGTCTCTGTCCCTGGCTCCAGTTCTGATTGTGTGACTATCCCATTCTATACCTGGTAGATTGAAGTCTCCCCCTATTACAATAGTATGATCACGAAACTTCTTCACGACGTTCTGCAGGTTCTCTCTGAGGCGCTCAACTACTACGGTTGCTGATGCAGGTGGTCTATAGAAGCATCCGACTATCATATCTGACCCACCTTTGATACTTAACTTAACCCAGATTATTTCACATTCGCATTCGCTAATAACTTCACTGGATATTATTGAATTCTTTACTGCTATAAATACTCCTCCACCATTGGCGTTTATCCTATCCTTGCGGTATATATTCCATTCTGTGTCTAGGATTTCGTTACTGTTCACTTCCGGTTTTAACCAACTTTTCGTTCCTAATACTATATGCGCACTATTTCCTTCAATAAGCGATACTAATTCAGGAACCTTGCCCTGGATACTCCTGCAGTTTACCAATATTACGTTAACTTTTCCTGTTTTTGGTCTCTGAGGACGGACGTTCTTTATCAACGATGCTGATGTTCTCTCTGGTAAGCCGTCAGGTATTTTATCGTTTCGCCCAAGGGGGGGTCCCTCTAACCTAAAAAACCCCCGTGTGCACGCCACACGTACTCTGCTACCCTGGTAGCTGCTTCCGGTGTGTAGTGCACGCCTGACCTGTCTAGGGGGGCCCTACAGTTCTCCACCCAATAACGGAGGTCGATGAATTTGCAACCATTATAGTCGCAGAGTCGTCTGAGCCTCTGGTTTAGACCCTCCACACGGCTCCAAACCAGAGGACCGCGATCGACTCTGGGCACTATGCTGCAGATATTAAGCTCAGCTTGCACTCCGCGTGCGATGCTGGTTGTCTTCACCAAATCAGCCAGCCGCCGGAAGGAACCAAGGATGGCCTCAGAACCCAAGCGGCAGGCGTCATTCGTTCCGACATGTGCTACTATCCGCAGCCGGTCACACCCAGTGCGTTCAATAGCTGCCGGAAGGGCCTCCTCCACATTACGGACGAGACCCCCCGGCAAGCACATCGAGTGCACACTGGCATTCTTCCCCGACCTACCCGCTATTTTCCTGAGGGGCTCCATAACCCGCCTAACGTTGGAGCTCCCTATAACTAATAGGCCCGCCCTCTGTGACTGTCGGGACCTTGCCGGAGAATCGGCCACTGGCCCAACAGGCGAGGCATCCTGTGGTGGCTCGGAAACGATGTCATCACCACTAGGAAGCACCCCGTACCTGTTGGAAAGGGGTAAGGCAGCTGCCACGCGGCCAGATCCCACCTTCGCCTTTCGGCCAGGCACGCGCGAGCCCACCACTGTCCGCCATTCACCCTGGAGTGATGGCTGACCGGTAAGATGCTCACTGCCGGAAGACGCAGCGACATCAGGGGTTCCATGTGATTCCAAGGCCACCGAAGTAGGCATAGGTCTCACCACAGTTGCCCCAACGCCACTACGAGCCGACGCCTGCGCCTCGAGCTCGATGAGCCTAACAGACAAAGCCTCCACCTGCCCCCGAAGAGTGGCCAATTCTCCTTGCGTCCGCTCACAACAACCACAGTCCCTACACATGACTATGTTTACCCTACTCTATACGGTGACAAATTCCCAAGATAATCTTCTGATGAGCTACTCTGATAATCAAGAAACACTCACTGAAATACGAGACGCGAAAACTACGCTAGGTTTTCCCAGAAAAACTATTTAAAAGCTAAGCGCAGCAAATAAGTACAAAATAAATTTCTCTCCTAACGATCAAGAACTGTTAGTTTCTATGCAGAGCAGATAAACACAAATAGAATCCCTTCCTTAGTGGAAGGTCGTAAACAAAATGCAAAATAAACGCTTTATACAAACAGTACTCGCTGCTGCTGGTGCTGTCCAGAGGCACTATCCTCACAGAAGGGAAGCGAAGACTAAAGCAAGAAGCGGCCTAGGCCTGATACACACACACAGAGACACACACATACTCGCTCGCACACACACACACACACACACACACACACACACACACACACACACAAAAGAAGAGGTAGAATTATTCATAGTCTACTCAAAAAATAGATATACATCTAAACAAAAAGAAACAAAAAAAATTACATAGATAACAGAAGTTACATACCTGCTGCACTAGGATAACTACAAAAGCATATTTAATTTAATTACCTGCATGTCGACTTTTTATGCAAGGTAATTCATAAGGGTCGTTTGAGAAGTAGGAAGTGACAGGTGACATTGGATTTCTGCTTTTGTTAACGATAAACACTACTTTATGTTAGTCCTAGAAGACTCCCTTCCTCCCCCCCCCCCCCACCCAACCATTCATGTCTAATGTAAGTCCTTTACTTGCGCAAGTTGCGAAACTGACACATATTAGTTATGGCACACCCGAGGATTAAGCTATATATCATGTTCATTGTTAGACATAGTACAGAAATAGTATAGTGCAGAAATTAGATTATCCTTGTCTCATGTTCCTTTTTGCATCTCACAAGAGTTAGAAATACTGAGGTCCATAGTATGTGTGGTTCCTTGTTTTCATGCACTTGTACATATCGGTAAGGGTTGTGCACAATGCACCAAAAAACAGATTACATCAGTACTGTATTGTACAGTGATCCACAATGGAGCTCGAGAAGGGATGTTGAGGGGCCAGGTATGCAAATGGCCAGCAGAGGAGTGAGGTGTAGGGAGAGAATAGCTGAGCAGCCGACTGATGTGCAGCAAGAGGCCAAAGACA
The DNA here is from genome assembly GCF_023898315.1 of Schistocerca nitens. NCBI lineage: Eukaryota > Metazoa > Arthropoda > Insecta > Orthoptera > Acrididae > Schistocerca > Schistocerca nitens. The sequence goes on along the minus strand of NC_064616.1, from coordinate 600,616,797 downwards.
CTCCAGAGCAGTCGAGGTGACATAATCCCCAGCCACAACAAATTTCGCTCTCAGTGAGAAGGCATAGTGGACACAGGTGCAAGACAGGTTCACAAATATGGGTCACACCAGACACAATAACACCACGGCCCACCATGAGGGGGCTAGCGTGCTCAAGAATTAAAGGAGTCCTGATCTTCCCAGAGGAGATGGGCAAGAAGGGTCGACTCAATATGCCTGGGTGTAAGTGGCCTGTAGTAGCTGGGGCGCCTCACCCACTAGTTGAGACACTGGCCTGGCAGCAGAGCACAATGCACATCCATGCACCTGCTGGCGTCCGGCTCAAAGACAAGTACTGAAATGAAGCATCGAACGCCCATGCAGCAGAGCCAACCAAGGTACAAAAAAAAAAAAAAAAAAAAAAAAAGGTTCAAATGGCTCTGAGCACTATGCGACTTAACTGCTGAGGTCATCAGTCGCCTAGAACTTAGAACTAATTCAACCTAACCAACCTAAGGACATCGCACACATCCATGCCCGAGGCAGGATTCGAACCTGCGACCGTAGCGGTCGCTCGGTTCCAGACCTTAGCGCCCAGAACCGCACGGCCACTCCGGCCGGCCAACCAAGGTACAGCTTGCTGCCCAGTTCGTGTGCATGGCTAATAACCCACTATGCGGGAAACATACACATCCTTATGTGGCGCAGAAGACAATACTCATCGTAGTAGTGGGCCACCTGTTCCATGATGTGTTACTATCAAAGAGCCACCTAATAGTCGCTTGACGAGAGTCTGTGCGGTTGACAGCTGCATCGCTCCTAATGCTCTTCAGTGGGGATAGTACATGTAACCGCACACCATCTCCAGTCTTCTCTCCCTCTCTTGCCACACCCTCGACACAACCCTGCCCACCACACTGCACTCAAGACACTGGATGTAATAAATGTTTTGTTTTGAGGTATGCATGTTAAACTTTCTTTACATTATGGTAGGCATTTGATGGGTGCAACAACTAAAACACAATCCAGTTTCAACTCACGTGTATTTGTACACATTTGTACAGTCTGTAATGGCAAATTATTATAGTATTATATTTTCAAATACGTCATAACTAATCAATTCAGCGTTTTCCTCAATGCAACAAGACACATTTTATCTCTTTCTGCTTGTAGTAATTAATATGCTTATAAGCCATGTGTGGTAGGGATATATTCAATTCACTACTTTTTACTGATAAACACTTTTTATAGGTACCATAACTACAAGTCCACAATGGATATCTGCAGCTCATTCACACAAGTAATTTGTTCTCAATTACAGATAGTTTATGCATGATTTAATGAACACTGGATTCTGTTTATTTTCACCTTGTAAACACTGCATTGTTTCATGCATGTAATGTTTAAAAGTCTTTTCTTTGTACACATTCTACGTGAAATACAGTGATATTCAATGTTTTTATCAACATGACCACATTCACTATTATTATATGATCTTATTATATAATCTTAAAGATGTCCACTCCACCATACTAGACATTCATTTTTATGATAATCTACTTGTCTATGTACATGATCCTCTATTCCCTTTGAGCTTAGTTGATTACAAACATTATGCATTTTGTTGTGTTACATCGTTCTGCTTTTATGATGTGCATGTTTGGCGTTTGGCTCTTGCTCTACAGATGTTTTTCAAATGGATGAGCATGATTGGTCATTAGGTCAACTTTAATTAATCATACACTAATCATTTGTTGTTCTGCAATGCATGTTTACATGTGATACTTAAATTAGTCGGAGATGCAATTAGACTATGTGTAGGTCTCCATTTTTTTTTCTTTGTGGATGTGTATGGTATTTCTTACTGGCACAAGCATATGCTTTGATTATCGTAATTTTCTATTTCTGCACATTAATTTAAGAGCCTTAGTCCAATCTGGCATACTCACTTCAAATATTTTGGGCAGCAGCCTGGTGTCCAGTTCTCCAGATGTGTGTGACAAACTGAATGAATAAGTGTGATGTCCCAGAGGATCTCCCCATGTTGTCTATGTTAATTATGATGAATGGATAGTAGGCTGGCAATTCTTAACCTCTGTTGCTGTACTAAACCCTTTGCTTCCTTCGGGCATATTGTGAAACATTCGAGTTAGGTGTGATTTTCACTTGGTGTTCTGCCACGCTATCTTCACTTCTGAAGTGAGGCACAGACGGTACTTAAAAATCTAGTGTGAGCGGCAGGGCAATTCAACGTGGCAGGCCCTCTGGCTTCGTCATTCACTTATTCAGGGTTTTGAAACCAGCCTATCTTGCATTTCTAAAATCTGAGTTTGCATATATGCTAATAGCAAATTAATGTCATTTCCTAACTGTAGTATACTGTCAAGAAAAGTAGATAAACTTATGCTATATACCGGCATTTACATGATCGGGAGCAGGATGTGTGATGCATATTGTAATTCTGTTCATTTTACGTGGAACATGAGAGGTAGAAAGTGGGTGGGTGGGTGGGGGGGGGGGGGCATCAAAAAATGGTTCAAATGGCTCTGAGCACTATGGGACTCAACTGCTGAGGTCATTAGTCCCCTAGGACTTACAACTAGTTAAACCTAACTAACCTAAGGACATCACAAACATCCATGCCCGAGGCAGGATTCTAACCTGCGACCGTAGCGGTCTTGCGGTTCCAGACTGCAGCGCCTTTAACCGCACGGCCACTTCGGCCGGCAGGGGGGGGGGGGGCATCCAGTCACAGGAAATTGATGACAGAGTCACGAACCCTGTCTGGCAGTTTTCTCTTTTGATGACGGGCCTCAGGAGCCAGAGCGACAGACGCTCGCTATTTTTACAATGGCTGGGAACAGTTTTCTCGCGAAAGCCTCATAATCTGCGCACGGACGCACCAGCTCGGTGCCACGGCTGTGCTATTGTCTGGGACGTTTCGAGGAAATGGTCGCCACGGTACAGCCGACAGAACGGCGCCAAATGACGGACTGCAGTTATATTCCGATGGCTCCCGTCGCCAGGAAGATACCCACGCAAGTCCTGGCGCAGGCTATGATAGGTTGCTCGACTGTTTCGTCAGTACACGTTTGCAGTCATTGTCAGGAATTGGTGGGAAAGAAAAGTACTGGCGCCTAGGTTGACAGAGTACAGTAGCGGGAGTCTAGACGAATACAATGTAAAGCTGTAACTGACGAAAGCTTTGTTTATTGGCAACGATTGGCCGAGTTCTCGCGCAAACGGATCGCCTGCACTGTGGATGCGTAACGGAAGAGTACTGGAATTGGTTCCTGGCCACCTCAGGAATCGCTCGCATACTTTGCCGCCCTTACTGCACAGTAATCTCATTCGCAGTTTCCACTTGTCTGCTTGTGGTTCAAAAAAAAAAAAAAATGGTTCTGAGCACTATGGGACTTAACATCTGTGGTCATCAGTCCCCTAGACTTAGAACTACTTAAACCTAAGGACATCACACACATCCATGCCCGAGGCAGGATTCGAACCTGCGACCGTAGTGGTCGCGCGGTTCCGGACTGAAGCGCCTAGAACCGCTCGGCCACCGTGGCCGGCTGTCTGCTTGTGCTTCGATCGGTCTCCAAGACAGAGCCCCATCTTCATGAAGCGCAGCCGACCACAAGTCGAGTGGCAGCCGTCATCAGCACTCAGCCTTGCGCCGCACTGTCGGTAATATAAGCAGCTCCAGCCCGTAGGCTTTCAGTTGATCTTTCTGGCACCAAAAATTCGAACTGAGGTTTCTCAGAGCTGGCATCTGTAGAAACCCTTTGCCTCCTTAGGTGATATTGTGGTACTGTATCTGATTACCCTCTTGTTATCAATATTATAAACATTTCACCTGTTCTCTCTGCTCCCTTTTCTCGTAGCAGAGAATCACACTAGATTTCTTGGAGTGTTGTTTGCACTAGGTTCTTGCCAACACTTCTATCAGGTGAGGACTATTAACATGTTTGGTTTACGTTAACATAAGTGACAGTTCCCTGTACATATTCATGATCAATTTTGTGTTCAATTTAAAGAAATATGTGTAATTGTAAATTTAGAGGACGGTAAGAAAAACGTGTAATTATAAATTTGTGGGGCAGTATTTATCTGTTGAACAGTCACACTCACCAGAATCCTTTCCCATCATCATTTTTGGAGAGGAACTTCGATCACTTAACTTAATGAAAAAATTATATGAGAGGCTAGTCACCCCAGGCAAAATTTATATCAGGGCTATTAATTGTTCAAATGTGTGTGAAATCTTATGGGACTTGACTGCTAAGGTCATCAGTCCCTAAGCTTACACACTACTTAACCTAAATTATCCTAAGGACAAACACACACACCCATGCGCGAAGGGAGGACTCGAATCTCCGCCAGGATCAGCCACACAGTCCATGACTGCAGCAGGGCTATTACAAAATTGTGTTACCCACCTTGTGCAAATTCAGTATAAACCCACTTGGGTGTGATCTGCATAAGATCGTGATTCTGTCCCTGACATGAATATCAGTTAAGGATCCCACAATAGCAAACACGTGACTAGTTCCAAAATTGCCTTCCGCTGCGATAAACACGCCTTGCCAGCATTCCCCAATGGTTTTTCACGGAGTCATGTCTGGATTTCATGCAGGGCAGGGCATGATACCTTTATGTTCAAACCTCTTCTGGCTGTAGCACCAACATGCACAGGTCCTAATCTTGTGGAAACATTAGGGTTTCGTTCCATAGGTCCTCATAAATTTTAATCATTTCTGTCTCTAGCTTCTCAGTATACATTTCACAGTTCACTGCAGTATTGAGCCAAGCAATGCGTGATTTACGTTTAGCGCAGAAGGCTGCCCAAATCATAACACTTCCACCATCAATTTTATGCTCATTCTTACCTGCTGCTCTCTTTTCCAATCATTCCAATAATACTGAAATCCACATAGCCCATCTATGTTAAACTTCTTCTCGTCACTGAACATCACTTTGTCCCTTTTTGAAGTCCATGACATATATTTTTCAGCAAATTCCAATCTAATCTATTTATGTTTGGGTATCACAGTAGGTTTCCGCAGTCATTTCTTGAATGTACAATGTTTCTCATTTGACAAAATTTGTCATACACGTCTGCCAGGTATCGACAACTGTAAATCTGCAACAAGTTCAGTAGAATAACGGTCGGTGGTTGTTGCTTTGCGCAAAAGGAATCGTTTCCATGCAATTTCTGCTTAGCTCATATTTTATGTTCTCTCCACATCCTGCTCCAATCTAACGAAATTATTAATCACTGTCTTGAACGGTTCAACTTCTTGGCGATTTAACGATTACAGAGTCCCATTACCTTGTACGCACAAAATTTGGCTTTTTCATTTTATGATAACTGTTTTCCGCGTGGCATTTCCACAATCGTGGTTTTTGTATACAACACGCACTGTCATTAATGGTGTCTCTTTCTTATGTGCAGTAAACGCACAAAGGCACACACTAACACCATACACAGCCGACTGCCATTTGATGTCAGTAGTACAGGATATAACGAGATATAGTCGATTCAGGTGGTAGAGGGTGAGTTCCACCCTCTACCACCTGAATCGGTGATGTCACGTTATATCCCGTACTACTGACATCAAATGCGATACCATTTGACATCTTTTGTCATAAATTTTCCTACAAATATCCACGACTATTAATGATTCTTACAACTGTAATACACACATCAAAAAAAGTATTGCATCACCCTGGTTCCCAGAACTCCTGAAGATAGACGTTGACTGTGGATATTGTATCACAGACACAGTCCCTTTGACTGTTTAGAGATGTCACTAGACCCACCCAAAGATGTAAACAACCATGCATGAGCAGCGCCTATTAGACGGAGGGGGTCCGACAGCCGATCAGTTCCAGTCATTCCACCAGGAAGGAGGTACACGGCTCGTGTTGTCTGTAGCTCAACCACGCCTAGTCGCTCAATACCGCGGTTCGATCGCGTCCGCATTCTTTCTTCGTGCCAGGAAGGGCTTTCAACAAGAGAAGTGTCGAGGCGTCTCGGAGTGAACCAAAGCGATGTTGTTCGGACATGGAGGAGATACGGAGAGACAGGAACTGTCGATGACATGCCTCGCTCAGGTCGCCCAAGGGATACTACTGCAGTGGATGACCGCTACCTACGGATTATGGCTCGGAGGAGCCCTGATAGCAACGCCACCATGCTGAATAATGCTTTTCGTGCAACCACAGGACGTCGTGTTAGACTCAAACTGTGCGCAATAGGCTGCATTATACGCACCTTCACTCCTGACGTCCATGGCGAGGTCCATCTTTGCAACCACGACACCATGCAGCGCATCTGTACGATGGGCCCAACAACATGCCGAATGGACCGCTCACGACTGGCATCACATTCTCTTCACTGCATGTGCATTCAACCAGACAATCTTCAGAGACGTGTTTGGAGGCAACCTGGTCAGGCTGAACACCTAGGACAGCATATTGGCGAGGCATTCGTCTTCGTGGACGACAGTTCGCGCCCCCCATCGTGCACATCTTGCGAATGACTTCCTTCAAGACAACGACATGAAAAAAATGGTTCAAATGGCTCTGAGCACTATGGGACTTAACAGCTGCGGTCATCAGTCCCCTAGAACTTAGAACTACTTAAACCTAACTAACCTAAGGACATCACACACATCCATGCCCGAGGCAGGATTCGAACCTGCGACCGTAGCAGTCGCGCGGTTCCGGACTGCGCGCCTAGAACCGCGAGACCACCGCGGCCGGCACAACGACATCGCTCGACTAGAGTCGCCAGCATGTTCTCCAGACATGACCCCTATCGAACTTGCCTGGGATAGATTGAAAAGGGCTGTTTACGGACGACGTGACCCACCAACCACTCTGAGGGATCTACGCCGAATCGCCGTCGAGGAGTGGGACAATCTGGACCAAGAGTGCCTTGATGAACTTGTGGATAGTATGTCACGACGAATACAGGCATGCATCAATGCAAGAGGACGTGCTACTGGTATTAGAGGTATCGGTGTGTACCGCAATCTGGACCACCACCTCTGAAGGTGGTACAACATTCAGTGTGTGGTTGTCATGAGCAATAAAAAGGGCGGAAATGATATTTATGTTGATCTCTATTCCATTTTTCTGTACAGGTTCCAGAACTCTCGGAACTAAGGTGATGCAAAACTTTTTTTGATGTGTGTATAATATCCGACACCACTGAAGTAGCACGTCGATGGAGAATACTGATCACTAAGGTTGAACTGTTCAGAATCGTCACGGATTTGCTGTTGCGTGAAAATGATCTCCAGTATTATAAACCATATTCCCGCCTTTTTTGCAAACGCGACGCGGGGGGAAGGGGGGGCGTGGGGCGCGAAAGCTGATGAGCGGGAAGCCTGTTGCTCTCATAAATGGTTCTTGTTCAACTGAAAGGACCTGGAGCATGTACATGCTTGGTTTGATGGAAGCCTGTTGCTCTCATAAATGGTACTTGTGCAACTGAAAGGACCTGGAGCATGTACACTCTTGGTTTGATGTCACACGAGGCTGTTGCATGGCTGTGCCAAGCGCTGTTGTGTTTTTGCGTCACTGTGTAGGATGTCACGATCGGCGCGGTTGAAACGGTTATGTTCCGAGATGGATCAGCATGAGGCACGGAATCCGGTGGCTGAAGCACAGGAGACGGGTGCTATAGAACGGCGATCTCGTTTGTAATGTCCTCGATGGCGCTGTCGATGGCGTGTACTACGTTACACACGGTAGCCGTGACGGTACGTATCTTATCGAATCGCAGCAGGTGAACTATTCACGAGAGTACAGTTTCTTTTTCGGGGTCACATATTATATAGGAACACAGTCTTCTGCATATAAAATGTGGTGGTTCACCACAAAAAAGAGTGAGAAACATGGTGAACAGCGTGTGGAAGGCGAGAACACAAAGATGTGATTATATGGCAGTGATAAAAGTGATAGTGCGACCTCCAGACCAGATGTGAGAAAACGCAGATCATCAAATCGTAATTACTTTTTTTACAAAAAAATCACGAAGTGAACTGTTTAATAATCTAAAACTAACACAACTGTATCGTTATAGATCCCACTGACGTTGCCTTAGAACAGGAGAAGGCGAAACGCGTATGGAATAAATAAAGTAACTAGCAGCAGGAAAAGGTAGTTTTATTTACGAAACAAGTATGTAAAAAGAATGTTTGTAGAAGCACTGGCGGTGGGAACCCGTGGTCAAGAAATGAAGTTACATTCTCTGAAGAAAGATTTCAATGGAGGATGAAATGTCAGTGATTTGGACGATATTCAGAAAGACATTGTTCATCGTATTTAATCGGAATTTTATAATCGTTGTGAATATTCTACATGGCAAAAGGTGGCAGATGTTTTACACGATAAGATTGCTTTCAAAGGGGGTCGCCATTCGAGTGGAAGATTTCTGAAATCTTTGTGATTCAGGTACCAGTATAAAGAACTGCAACTATGGAAGATGCATTCTGATGGTGAGATCAGACATTTTAACAGTTAGGGCTACTTTTCTGAGATGAATGCACATCAGCAAGGAAAATCATAGTCTCCCTGTCATTTTTCTCGATGAGAACTGGCTTTGCCAAAATGACAATTGAAAGCACATCTAGTAGAATTCGTAAGACAGTGAGGGGTGGAAAGTATCGATTGGCACAGGAACCAGATTTACAGTGTGTCATGCAGGATCATTTGAATATGGCCTGATAAAAAGTGCAAAGCTAATATTTACGTCCAGCAAATCCAGAGATTATCGTGATGAAATGAAAAGTGACTTATTTAAACAATTTGTTTTAAATTTATTACGTTGTTCACAAGAGGATCATGTGACAGTAATGGAAACGCCAGTTATCATCCAAGGAAAAAGGAACAAATTCCTAGTTCAAACACTAAGAAAGAAGATATTTCACAGAGGTTACAAGAAGACCATTTCAGTTTCAGGCTGCTACAGGAAATCGGGGATATTAGAGGAAGCCAGGCACCACAAGCACCTTCATAATCAGTTTGAACTTGACAGCTTGGCGGCACAAATGGGCCATGAGATTGTGTGGCTGCCCTCTTACCACTGCCAATACAGATAGAAAATGTCTGGGTCCTTGATTTTACTTGAGGAGGTTATTGGTAATATCACGGTGGCAGACTGGATTAAGTACAAAATCCATGCTGAAAATCTGCAAACCGAGTGAGGTGGCGCAGTGGTTAGACACTGGACTCGCATTCGGGAGGACGACGGTTCAATCCCTCGTCCGGCCATCCTGATTTAGGTTTTCCGTGATTTCCCTAAATCACTCCAAGCAAATGCCGGGATGGTTCCTCTGAAAGGGCACGGCCGACTTCCTTCCCCATCCTTCCCTAATCCGATGAGACCGATGACCACGCTGTCTGGTCTCCCTCCCCAAAAACAACCAACCAACCAACAATCTGCAAAAAAGCCAATTTCTGAAGGAAGGGATCCGAGAAAATTTCTTTGAAAGCAATTTCACTGCTTGAAATGACTCCTCGGATTGTGTGTCTTCAAAACAGGACAAATAAACAGCAGTAAACAGCAATAAATGATTTGTTTCCAGTTCCTTCTACTTTACATAACAGTGAACACTGTTCTCTGTCTTCACTCCCTTTCCTGTCGTCTCCCTTTCCTCTGCCCTACTCAGACTTATCAGTATGAGACAGAATACCATTGTGCATGCATTGCCTGTGCTATCATGATTTTCGATGTTATTTGTGAGGAACAGAAGATTCGGGTTTTCTACTCTGTACTGAGTTTAAAACTGAAATCTAAAGCTAAGGAGTGTTTAAATGTACACGTAATCAACATCGAAAATGTTTTGTAATTTAAGAGATGGGCAGTAAATATATTTGGCTGTAATAAACATAAAACACACGGAAATACATTAATATGGAGCAGCTGCAGCTACACTACAGTATTTTCTAAACGTTTTCTTGACGTATGGTGATAGATATGAGCGGTGTTTATTCTGTCGGACATGTCCAAGAGCAGCCACCATTCGTATCTATAATTCTATGGGCGCGATGGCTGTTTGATGAAAATGTTTCAGTGAGGATGAACAACAAAGTCCAAACTCTTACAAGAATCAGAAATCTTTAAGTAGGACGTTAGTGGCTGGGGGCGTTGCGGTTTATCTAGCGGGACGTTGGAAATTTGGGCCTGGCAGAAAGCGTGTGCAGAGGTTCAAAAATGGCTCTGAGCACTATGGGACTTAACTTCTGAGGTCATCAGTCCCCTAGAACTTAGAACTACTTAAACCTAACTAACCTAAGGACATCACACACATCCATGCCCGAGGCAGGATTCGAACCTACGATTGTAGCGCCTAGAACTGCTCGGCCAATTGGCCGGCGTATGCAGAACGCCGAGGCAAGTCTGCTTTCCGCAGCGCTTCGACGAGGACGTCTTGTTTACGTCCCGTCCGCGCGGTCGCGAGTGCCCGTAGCTATTTACCACTTCGTGGTCGCTAGTTTAGAATCCATCACTACCGACGCAACATGGCACATTCATACAGACAAACCACCATCAAGATCAGTTTTCAACCCGATCATGCACGACCGCGAGCTTTTGAAGTGGAACGTTTTCAACGTGACGACGTTAAAATTGAACCGCGGGACATAATTGGTATCCATCTCTCTATCACGAGCAGTGTTGTCTACGTCAAGTTAGTAAGTGACGAGGTGTGCAACAGAATCGGGCGCGCACATGCGAACGATCTTAAATTCAAACATTCTGATGGCCATATTGGGACGGCCTCTATCGATCACACAGGGCTTGGCCTCCGTGCGATACGCGTCTTCGAACTCCCTTTCGAAGTACCACCGGACGTAGTCACCGCGGCTGTCCAGCCTTACGGCAGAGTGGTCAGCCACATGGCCGAAAAATGGACCACGTTTACAACGTACCCGGTTCTTAACGGGGTACGACAGTTCAAAATTGAACTGATCAAACATGTACCATCCCAACTTGTCATCGGCGGACGTAGGGTGATCATTATGTATGACGGTCAGCCACGCACTTGTTCCGGTTGTGGCCAAGAAGGGCACGTCCGGCCGGATTGTCTCCGGCGACGGCTTACTCATATCCCGACAGGTGAATCTATGCCTCCTTCTACGGTGACGACCCTTCTTCTCAATTATGCCGAGGTTGCACGGGCAGCAACCCTTTACGATGCTGACCACATTCATCCTATAGCCGCCCCCGATAGCGAGACCATGATGGATTCTGCAGTACCGGATCCAGCCTCTACAACGGAACCCCCACCTGAAGATAATCACCGACCGACCTTGCAAGAAAGCATGGATGCCAGGATGGACATTGACCCACGAGTTGTGCCGACAGCGGCTTTTCTTCCAGACACCGGAGCAGCTGAAGAAATCCACCCACATTCGGATACTGAAACACACGTCCATAAACAGCATTCCCCGCGGAAACACAAGAGACGGCGGCGTGCTCCATTGGACGAGTGTTTGCAGCGATCGTCTGACGCGGACTGTGGACACTCTGACGATGGTACCGGCGGTACAGAGGCCGCAGTAACATCCCACCCAACAGATCGCCATGGTGACGGCTCTAACTACCGAAGCACCCAGGTGGCGCTAGTAGCTCCATACTACATGGCCAAATATGCGTAAAAAGATAGAGAATAATACAAATATCATAATACCTCATGAATCTAGCAGTGTAACAGCAGAAGGAACTGTGTTCGGAAGAAAAACTTTTGTGATGGTGGAAAGGGAGGGTTGCTTACATTCCATAAGTCAGTGTCACACCCTCTCCCCCAATTTTAGAAGGCCCAGCACGATTCTGCAGGAGACAGTAGTAAAGTGCAAACGTGAGTATGATTCCAAAATAAAGCTAACAAAATATAAACTAGAACAGGAGGTACAGGAAATACGAAGACCAATTCATATCAGTTGAAGCTATAATCAAATAATGGAAACAATAGTACTTACCACACCTTTTTGTGACTGTTCACAAAATGTAAGTATGTTGCCAGTTCTGATTTGAGTAGTATGTTGTAATTAATGCTTTTTATAACATTCCAAAAATTTCAGTTCACCCAGAACAATGATGTCCTGACAACCTGAGCATCTGAGAAGAACTGTCAAGAAAAATATTTAGAAATGATATGAAACAGTAGACATGTTAATATTGTTTGGTAATTTGCTCATGAAAAAAATGTGGATCGATAAGCACACTACATAAAATTATATATAAAGAATGTTCTTACGTTCTTTATTTTAAGGAAATCCACCTGAATAAATTGACTGGTCAAAATGGAAATGGAATATGAAAGACAGAAGAGGAAATTTGAAATGACTGTAATGTACAGAACTCAACTGAAATACACAGAATTTGAAAAAAAAACAATGAATTCTAGATTTTTGACTCTTATATTAAATCTATGAGTGATAAAAATACTCTGTGACTGAATTTAAGAGCGACTTCCATTAATTTACGTTGCAGAAAAGTTTCGAATCTCATAAAGACTTTTTGTCATCCTAAAGTCGCAGTTTAATAAACTTCAATAAATCTGTGAAGCTAAAGCAAAATTATTCACAATAAATAACAAATATTTTGCATAGCTAAGCAATCATTTATTTGGATTTACATATCCATTACCATATATAAGATAGTGGTAAAGTACACTCCTGGAAATTGAAATAAGAACACCGTGAATTCATTGTCCCAGGAAGGGGAAACTTTATTGACACATTCCTGGGGTCAGATACATCACATGATCACACTGACAGAACATCAGGCACATAGACACAGGCAACAGAGCATGCACAATGTCGGCACTAGTACAGTGTATATCGACCTTTCGCAGCAATGCAGGCTGCTATTCTCCCATGGAGACGATCGTAGAGATGCTGGATGTAGTCCTGTGGAACGGCTTGCCATGCCATTTCCACCTGGCGCCTCAGTTGGACCAGCGTTCGTGCTGGACGTGCAGACCGCGTGAGACGACGCTTCATCCAGTCCCAAACATGCTAAATGGGGGACAGATCCGGAGATCTTGCTGGCCAGGGAAGTTGACTTACACCTTCTAGAGCACGTTGGGTGGCACGGGATACATGCGGACGTGCATTGTCCTGTTGGAACAGCAAGTTCCCTTGCCGGTCTAGGAATGGTAGAACGATGGGTTCGATGACGGTTTGGATGTACCGTGCACTATTCAGTGTCCCCTCGACGATCACCAGTGGTGTACGGCCAGTGTAGGAGATCGCTCCCCACACCATGATGCCGGGTGTTGGCCCTGTGTGCCTCGGTCGTATGCAGTCCTGATTGTGGCGCTCACCTGCACGGCGCCAAACACGCATACGACCATCATTGGCACCAAGGCAGAAGCGACTCTCATCGCTGAAGACGACACGTCTCCATTCGTCCCTCCATTCACGCCTGTCGCGACACCACTGGAGGCGGGCTGCACGATGTTGGGGCGTGAGCGGAAGACGGCCTAACGGTGTGCGGGACCGTAGCCCAGCTTCATGGAGACGGTTGCGAATGGTCCTCGCCGATACCCCAGGAGCAACAGTGTCCCTAATTTGCTGGGAAGTGGCGGTGCGGTCCCCTACGGCACTGCGTAGGATCCTACGGTCTTGGCGTGCATCCGTGCGTCGCTGCGGTCCGGTCCCAGGTCGACGGGCACGTGCACCTTCCGCCGACCACTGGCGACAACATCGATGTACTGTGGCGACCTCACGCCCCACGTGTTGAGCAATTCGGCGGTACGTCCACCCGGCCTCCCGCATGCCCACTATACGCCCTCGCTCAAAGTCCGTCAACTGCACATACGGTTCACGTCCACGCTGTCGCGGCATGCTACCAGTGTTAAAGACTGCGATGGAGCTCCGTATGCCACGGCAAACTGGCTGACACTGACGGCGGCGGTGCACAAATGCTGCGCAGCTAGCGCCATTCGACGGCCAACACCGCGGTTCCTGATGTGTCCGCTGTGCCGTTCGTGTGATCATTGCTTGTACAGCCCTCTCGCAGTGTCTGGAGCAAGTATGGTGGGTCTGACACACCGGTGTCAATGTGTTCTTTTTTCCATTTCCAGGAGTGTATTTAATAAAACTAAATAAGGATTTTCTTTAGTCTTTCAGATAATATGGTATAGTAGTCTTATTAACTGTGTTTCTGTGAAAATTGTATTTGTGTCATCCTATCTTCTCATTTCGCTAATTTTTATGTCAATTTATAAAGTTCACTGTTACCTACTTTCTCTCTTTAACATCTGCTCTTCAGGATTTGTTTTGAATTGACCTCTTGGATTTCCTAGAAACTTAGTTTCCTTTTTACTAAGATTTGTTTCTGTATTAAGATACTGTAGTATTAACCCATTGCTGAAACTGTATTTATGTTACCTAATTTCTTTGTTCGATTGGTATCAAGTTGATCTTCATGTTTTTCTTATATCATGAAATCTCTCAACTCTCAATGCACCTCATGTAAGTGACAAATAGCATTAGAGCTGCATATTGTAAACTGATGTTAAAAGAAATAAAAGAGGACATAAAATGTTTGTAATACTAAATTCGTGAGGAGGATTTATGATGTGAATGGAGGGTGGCAGATTCCAAAATACATGGTGTCAAACTTGTCATTTTATGGTGTAACAAATTTGCTAATGCTGGAAATAATTTATTTCTGTACTTTTGCATTTTAGTAACATGGTGTTCCAACTGAGTTTTACAGTTTGACTGCCATTCAAGGGGTCCCAACTGACTCCATAAAGATGTCATTTTTATATTCTCCTGTATTCACAGGAAGAAAATGAGATCTATGGCTATAGTTAATTAAATGAAAATTTTCTGCATATCATCAGCCCACCACAGTTCATTAACTGCTTCAAACTATACCATAGTATTAATTTATTTGTCATTATAGTTTTTTGGCAACTATTCCAAAATCTGTACTGCAGAGCAGAGAAAACCGACATGTTGTTATTGAGAAGTTATTGAAAAATAGCAGGCTGGAAAATTCTACATATGTTTACGTATCACATCAGGCAGGCAGTTCCATCACACTTCTTGCCTGCCACATGTCCATCAGCCTACAGATTAAATACAGAACTGAAACTAACAGTAGTACATATGGAATCATGTTGATGATAATGCAAGGTAATAATATATAGTTATCTTCATATAATTTCGTAGTATGACTGTTAAATTACAAACACTTTTCTGCCCAACAGTTCTATGGTTATCAGTTTTCTCCACGTCACACCTCTTTGCTAAAAGTGGCATTAGCATCATGCTTTTATTTATTCGCAATATTACTCTAATTTTGAAAGAGGCACATTAAGAGCTTAGGATTAAAGTAAGAACAACTTACAAAAAAAAGTGATTTTTACTCACAAAAATCAATCAGAGCATAGGGCCTCTATTTCTCCACTTTACATTGAAGTTTTGTACTCACTCTATTGTAGCTGAAGTTCTCAATTTTTATAGATTCTGCATAAGGTAACATCTGTTTCCATGTAAACATTTCCCAGTACACTCTTTGCTCAAAGCTAGATGGAAAGTCTACAAGGAAACTAAATTGCCCTACATAAGTTGTTTCCACATTAACAATGCTTAAGTATAAATACATCGCTTTTTATTTACCAGAGTGGACACTATCTCCAGTCTGCTTAAACTGACTTTATAATCCAGCACACACTTATCTTAAGACAGAATTAATATGTAACATCAACTGAAAGATACCAGTCTAAGAATAATGGTATAACTAAAGATTACAATTATAGACCTATGTCTACACACATTGTGTTTAATGCAAAGAGTATGTGTATATCCTGTATATAAAGTTAATGGAAGATAAGAAAGACATAAATAATTCATACCGCTGTCAAATATTTGTACATTTGGAAAAATGCAATACGAAAGGCATATGTTGAAAATTTCTCTTCTGCAGATAGTCCACAAAAAAGTAAAAATATGTCGCATAGCGATACTCGATTCTATTGAAATTTAAATATCACAGCCCTGTTATTCAGTTAGTTATTTATTGAAATAGTTACAAATTACTTCTAATGAAAATACATTTTATTTGTAGTTTTTGAACAGGCACAATATAATTACTTGGTTATAATATCTGCCTCTCTTAACTTGTAATCTACCATTGCACACTCGTTGTGGATGTTAAATATTGCATTTAACAACAATAATTATTATTGTCCAGTTCTTAGAAAAAGGAACAAGAGAGACTATGAAAAACAGCACCTTGAAAGGGGAACTTTGCTTCAAGTAATGTTTTGTGAGTATACTGTATTTGCTACAGTGACTCATTCCACATCATTATGATCTATCATACAAATGATGCATGAAACATGAAACTAACTAACTAAAGTTAAGCATTTAACTGTGCAAATGAGGACTCTGAACCATAGCTGTTTTCTTATTATTGCTACAGATACATCATACTTACCAATTACTGTAACTCCACATTATTTAAATCAAGAAATTGTATATATATATATATATATATATATATATATATATATATATATATATATATATATATTTTTTCAAGTTATGCAACATTCAATTAGAATGAATTATGTTTCACAGTCTAATGAGCATGGACCTAAGTCTTCACAGTTTGTTGGTCATTTTCATCTCCCATTTTATACAAACCAGACATACAACAAATGTATGAGGGAAGTGGTTTATGTGTAGTTTTACATATTGTGTAAATTCTTTAACACTCTGCATTGACAGCTGTTTGTCTCCACCCACTGACCAAGAACAGATGTCTAATGGCTTTCAGTGCAGTCTAGACAAATAATCTACAAGCACAAACAGATTTGTAGTGATGCAGCTGTGCAACAATAATGACAGTGGTTCGAAGAGGAGTGGTCCAGACGCTGTTTTGGCGACACCATGGCCCACAGTTCATCAGTCTGTAGAGGTTCTGCATACTTCCTATTGAAAATAAATAGAACAGCATTTACATGTTAATGTTTGCTCTTTCCTACTTTACCTCATAAAGGAAAAATGGTCTTCATACCCATATTGAATACCAAATAACAGAAACACATAAATGAACATCGTTAATAAACAATTACTTGTAGCTTGTCGATCTGCTGCAGTTCATCACAGATAGCTGTGTGAAATTCATAAGTTGTTTTCAGACGAACATAGTACCATACAGTATGTAGTGCAACACCTATGAGACTCGTTCTGAAAGCTTAGAAAAAGTGGGGCTCTCTTGATTTTCCAAAATCTTTTCTTCATCTAGTTTCAAGGTATACTCCACCTAATGAAATGCATGTTTGAACCTCATCATATCATTTAATGAAGATAAAAAAATTCTCCCTATGGAAATTGTTTAGGAAGTTTCAGACGGAAATAATTGCTTCTGGATACTTAAAATTATGACACCCACATACGTTTTGTTTAATTTGGGGGGGGGGAACTCATATTGAAAAATAGCTTACATCGTTGAGGGTTTTCTCTTTAGGATTTTTGGTATTCATCTTCATAATTATCATCAGATTCATAAATTAGTCCAGGCCACTTTGACTCTATCCCTTTATCAGTTCATCCCTCTCTAGCATATCCCATAAACATTTAGCTATCTTTTTTCTTACTTCTTTATTTTACATGAAATGCTGATTTTATAATGTCTGTGTGTAAAGTCAGTGTCGGTATACAAAGCGAGCAATAAACTTATAGTTTAATATTACGATATTGTTAGCCACTTGACATTGTTCAGAAATCAATATAGATGGCAGTGATTGGTGTTACTCAACGAGTTAAAATTTCATAGAGTGGCTGAGATACTAGTTACAGCGCTCCTAGCGGCAACCAATGCTAACTCGGCCGCCATGTTAATCAAAATATTACGAAAGCGTTACTGTTGTTTGTGTTGGAAGTGTGTCAGTTGTTGTGATATTACTGCAATATTTAACTATTTTAGATGACTTTTTGTTACAAAATATAAAGTCAACATGCCTGCAGTGTGTTCAGCGTTCAACTGCACAAATTGCAGCGATAAAACAACAAATATTTCATATTATAAGTAAGTATATTAGTACCGAAATACGACACACGTTTTTTAATGTTTATTAAAGAGTGATTTGCATTGGAACTGTAATTATGCTTAAGACAAATGCAGGAGAGTAATTTATTTATAGTTGATTACAGATTTCCTTTAAATGATAAGTAAATTACAAAAAGTTGTGTTATAAATATGAAGCGAAAAACCTGGTTTCCTACTACAGCCAGTTACCTCTGTTCAGCTCATTTTGAAGAGAAATATATGTGCCACACAAATGTCCAGAGGTTCCTTTTGTCAAAAGCAGTACCAACTATCTTTAATTTTCCACCGCATTTACAAAAAAAAAAAAGATAAAGTATTATGACCACAGCCCAGAAAGCGATCTTTCGACAATTTGCAAGACAGTGCTGTTAATGTGATATCATTAGCACAAAGTAAGTCAATATTTTAATTTTACTCCATGTTCTTATTACTTTGAATTACACACTCTATTATAATCTTATGGAGTAACTCTGTTATAAACTTATGATGTAACTGCATTCTTTCAGTGTCTGTTGGACCCACGTCTGTTTCTGCTGACTACAATTACTCTACCAAGCCCTAAGAAGTTGAAAACACAATATAACAGAGTACAAGCAGAGAATGTGCGACTAAAAAAGTGGATGAAGCAAATGAAGCAACTGAGTGTACTACACAAAAGAAAAATAGTGCAATTACAGATCTTAGTTGCTGGTTTGAGAAGAAGGCTATGTAGTTCAGTTTCTGATATGTTAAACAGTGAACATGTATTTGGTTTGTTGAAGGAGCTATTGGCACTTCAGTGCAGTGGTAAAGCATGCCATTATTCTCAGCAAATAAGGAAATTTGCCATGACCCTACACTTTATTCTGCCAAGGCATATAGCTACTTACGAAAATTTGTGACATTACCCCACCCAAGAACGCTTCGCCGCTGGGCAATGTCAATGGGTGGCCATCCAGGTTTTACTGAGGAGGGTTTCACTAAAATTGCCTCTGAAGTTGAGAATAGCACAACTCAAATTTTTGCAACATTGATGTTTGATGAGATGGCTATTAAGAAGGACCTTGTTCGGGATGGGGAAAAAATAAGAGGCTATGTTGATTTTGGGGAGGGTGGCATAGAAAGTGATGATAGCGAGGCAACAAAAGAGGCTCTTGTGTTCATGGGCACAGCGCTAAACAGAAATTGGAAAATTCCTGTGGGTTATTGTTAGTTCACTCCCTATCTTCTACTGTAAAGCTAAATTTGGTACAACCGTATCTCCAAAAACTTGAAGACACTGGTGTTACTATAGTAGCTGTTGTTTGCGATGGTACTGCCACAAATAGATCTTTAATGGCAGATTTAGGGATCAGATGTTATGAATAGGGAGCACAGTGTTGGTTTCCCCACCCTTCAAATAATGATATGAGGGTATTTTGCATGTTTGACACAGCTCACATGCTACATCTGGCACGTAATTTACTTGCAGAAAAGTATTTTTTGTTAAATGGTACCATTTCAGGCAGTGATAACATAATTAAATGGGAATATTTTAAAAAGTTAGTGGACTTACATGAAAGGGAAGGTTTGAATGCTGCAAACAAACTTAGGAGGCAGCGCATTCTGTACCATACTCAAAAAAACTGGAAGTGGCTTTGGCAGCACAAACCCTTAGCAATTCTGTTGCAAATGCCATGTTGTTCTGCGAAGATTTAGGCATTAAAGAATTTTATGGGTGTGAGGCAACAGTTAAATTTATCAAAATGTTAGACAGTGCCTTTGATTTATTAAATTCTTGTCACAGAATGGGCAAGGGCACTAAGGCACCAATTTTCAGAGGGAACAGAAACACAGTCTGTAAAAGGATCAACGAATACATTAATTATTTCAAGTCTTTAAAGTTTTCTGATGAAAGTCCTGTTATTCTGTCTAACAGAAAAATGCCTTTGTATGGACTTATGCTGAATTTAACGAACATAAGGCAAATTGCAGATTTGTATGTTTGGAAAGAAAATGCAGAGTTCAATTATATTTTGACCTGTAGAACAAGTCAAGATAACTTGGAATTATTTTTCTCCAGCATTCATAGTAGAGGAGGAAACAGAAATAACCCAAATGCTGTGCAGTTTAGATCAGCATACAGGAAATGCTTAATTGCACAGATAGAAGGTTCTCAAAATGGAAATTGCCAAGAATCAAATACTAGTATGCTATCTCCTGCTACTGTTCCATCACTTCCTTTTGCTAAGGTAAGCCCTGCAGCTGTAGACCATGATTATGTGCCAGATTATGCCTCACTGAGTATGTACTCTGAATGTGTCATTGAGTAGATAGCTGGAAGTATAGTGAGACAGGTGACAAAATTAACTGTACTGACTGCTTAGAAGTTATTTTTGCTTTTATTGAGCATAAAAGAACTAGATTGATTGCAGTGAAAGATGTGAAAACCAGTTTAATCAATCCAGCTAATGATGTTGTTAAACTTTGTAATATTGCTAAGAAGGTTTTCAGAAATAATGAGGACATAATCCTCAAATGTCAGAAAAACGTTTTGTTGAGGTTCCAGACAGAAGTGTTGCAATTGGTGAGAGGCTCCTTATTTATAAACAATGAACATCTTTTTACAGAAACTGAATTTGGTGAAGAAACCCGTTATGTTAAACTGATAAAACTGCTGCTCAAACATTATTTTATATGTCGAATAAATCACTTATGCAAATCAAAATCTTCTGAGGAGAGAGGTAAAGTTGTGAGACAGCTATACACCAAGCTTATTTTATTTAAAAGTCAGTGAAAAGACTGAAAAAATTCGAATGTCAGTTAAAACATTGTAAAAATTAAATGTAAATAAATTATTTTACTTTTCTTGTATATTATTATTATTATTGAATTACTATGCTTGTGTTAACCACTTGTAACACATATTTTAAATAATATTCTCGTTCACAGTGTACTGGTTTTTGAGGCTTTAACTGTTCACTTTGAAATAGCGACAAGAATATCGCATTTCTGCCCCAATTACTGTTTCTAATAGTTAACCGCAGCATGTTTAGAAGCTTCACCGTAATATTCTGGTGGTACCTGCTCTAATTGCATTAATTTATGGGCAACAAGTGACGTTATAGTGGATGGACGGACTTATTTGAGTTGCCTTGTAGTGTTATCTACATCGAAACGTTTAGCCATATTTCGACAAAAACATCCCTTTTTGCTGTCAGTGTACACAGAAATCACTGCTGTCTGTTGCTTATTTTAGAAAAAATAAAGCTAGTATGGGCTATTTCAAGTAAGTCAAACGCAGTTACAAGGGGACAGGACACAGCAGACGAAGGCCTTGACTAAATAAATAAAACATGGCGGACCGTACTTCAATTTGCTTCAAACATGGCGGACCTATAGTCACTCTATGATATTTTAACTCGCTGGTGTTACTAGTTGTGAAACTTAAGTTTATCCCAGTATATAAAAACTTATGGAAACATAGGTGGCTGATACCTTTGATAACTGCTGATATATCGACAGGTCGACATCCTGTAATTTTGGAGGCACAGATTCAACAAGACAACACTGTACAAGGAAATTTAAAACCTCTGTATGAGTGGCAAATGCCAAAAGAAAAAACACACACACACCGTAAATGTTACTGTTGCAACACAAGCAAAGATGACTGTCAGTAGTTGTCTTAGTGAATATTTATTACCAATGTGTGAGCTAGCATTAAATCTGGCCATCTGTTGTTTGACCAGGGAGAAAGCAGGATTCCATGCAGAATTTCAGCAAAAACTTCCATAACTAATAATAAGATCAATTGCTAATTTTATCTCAACTCCTTCCTTAACAACATTATCCCAATAGCTGTATGTGCATGCCACAATCTTTATGTTATGACATTCCATAGTATGACTGGTGCCAAGGCAATGTTCAGCAACAGCAGATTTGATTGGCTGTTAAAGTGTTTGTGATGCTTATCGTCAATACACCAGTCCTGATGGTCTGACCAATGTATAACATGCCACGACTGCAAGGGATGCTGTGGACACATCTCATGTGAACCAAGATTACTCTTTACGGACCTTAAAAAGCCCCTAATCTTAGATGGTGGTCTAAAACCATATTTCACACCATGTTTCCACATAATACCACTAAACCTGTTGGAAATACTATATGCATAAATCAAAAAGGCCATATACTTTGGTGCCAACTCGTTATTTTCATCATTCAACTGATTTACAGGTTGGCAATAGTGCAACATACCTCTCATCTGTATTTCACTATAACCATTCTGCGAGTTCAAGGAGGACTAACTCAGCTGACATAGTTTCAGGGTCTGAGATGAAGTGGGCCCTATGAATCAAGGCATAAAGTACCACTTTTAGTTGAGCCAAATGGTGACATCTACAAGCCTGAAGCTGTAAGTCACTGTGAGTTGGCTTCCTGTAAACGGCATGTCCTAACGTACCATCAACGTTCCTCCTGACCAGCACCTCAACGAAGGGAAGGCTGCCATTCTTTACCACCTCCATCATGAGGCGAATATGCAGGTGGACTGAATTCAGATGTTTAAATTTGCTCTTCTATGAGGCTAAACACGAAAATTATTGTGATTAACAGACATTATCATTCAGTGCAGGAGGTGGTCTATAAATTTTTGGTGTCGTCTTCTTGTGAAAACCAATTAATTTGCCAAGGTCGCTATGTTAATACAATTACTGGATTACCAGTTTTGGCAGTAGGTACTGCCATCTTCAGATCTAAAATAAGAAAATATGCTGAAGTTACGGACGTACAGTCATATAGAAAAGTGGTAGAGCATTCACAGCAGCTCAATGACAAAAATTACACACCTATAAAACTGGGCAGTGGTGGCGACATAATACAAGGCTTAAACCACTGTGTCACATTAGGACTGTATAGTATCCTGTAAAATAATAACTTCCATAAAAGTCTGGACATATGGGCAGATATAGTCCGAAGTTAAAATATAATACTAAATACCTGTAATAAGTAAAAGCGAAATAACAATAAAAGCTTTGCATAAGACAGTTGAGGCTGTATAATTACATGCCAGGTATGCTATCAACTTCGAAGATGAATGGCATGAACAGGGTAACAGTTTTGTTTAACATTGTTTCGTTTAACAATGTTTTGTACACGAATCGTATTTTATATTGGTATTATACACCGTGTAGGCACTTGTTTTACACATAATTAATTATTCAAAATGACAGTCACAATCGCATTATTTATTTTGCTGCCAACCGGTTTCAACCCGCGATGGGGTCATCTTCAGGGCAATTTACACCATTTGGTTACCAACCGTGCACAGGCAGGGTGGCGAGTCCAGCGAACGACCAAATGGTGTAAATTGTCCTGAAGATGACCCCATCGCGGGTTGAAACCGGTTGGCGGCAAAATAAATAACGCGATTGTGACTGTCATTTTGAATAATAGATTATAAGTAAATTAATCGATGTTTGTCTCCATACAACCATGTTGTCTAAAAACTTGTTTTACAGTTTCCTATTACATAATTGTTGACTGTCATCTTTCACTTGCAGTTAAACCGATCAATAAGGTCAAATTGTGTTCCATAATTCTGTAAAGTCAACTGTTTAGATTTCGTCTAAACCTAATTCTGTTACATATATTGTATGGCACAAATATGTGAATGTATGTAATATGTTATTATGTCATAAAATGCTTCCAATTTTTATCTGATGGCAAAGGCAGGTATCCATGAGACTTTTACAGCATACTCTTTTTCTTTATGCAGGGTGTTTGGGGAGGTAAGTTTAATATTTTAGACAGTGATAGTATAAGTAGGTCCGCAAATGCTTCATTAGGAAGGTATGGCTATTGAAAGGAACTTTAATTCTGTAAAATTGATGTCCACAATGTGAGTGTATACGCAGTACAACTGGACTGTAATGTGATTTTCTTGAAAACAATGTTACAGAGAAGTACAGTTATGTTGCACATTTTTACATAATGTTTATTTACTTTGCATTTAGTACATAATGCATTACAACATATATGTTACATGTATTCAGTTGAAAAAGACGTACCACGTCTTTCACAAACGGCTTTAACACTTACCATACACATTTTGTACAGCTCACAGAACAGGTTCGAATATCACACCATGAACGTCAATGCACTCTTGCACTCAAGCGACAACATGCGTAGCTTTTTCAGTTGCCTGTGTTTGGTTCCTAATCAATTCAACAACCTCCATGATGCGACGAAGCAGTTCATCTCGTGTATTTACCTTCACTTAGTGTACTTCTGATTTCATCCAACCCCATAAACAGAAATCTAAACGTGTAAGGTCAGGTGATCTTGGAGGCCAGTTAATAGCACCACCATGGCCAATACAGCGATTAGGGTAGGTGCGGTTGAGATGGTCCCTCACACGTAAGGTAACATGTGGAGGGGCACTGTCATGTTGAATGTACAGTCTTAGACAGTAAAACTGACCGCCGGCTGGCCGCCACAGAGACTAAGTCCGAGTCATTCACTTAAGGTGGCCAATAAAACTGACCGCCCCTGACAACTCTAAGTCCGGCCATCTGCACAATCTGGCAACACTGGAAGATGCGGAAGTGTTAGGAGGAAGTGTTGTCTACTTCCGAAAGGTTGTCGGACTGTCTGAGCCCGTGGTCTAGGGGTAATCGTCGTGCATTCTAATCTTATAGTTGCCTGTTCGCGTCCAACTGTTTCTTTTTCTTTTTTTTTTTCTTTAACACATTTCGGTCTAAAGCTATGAGTCTGACTGAACATCGAAGATAATTCGCTTAACATTCTACCCACCAGCAACAACAAGTATTCCAGAAACATTTCCGCAGAACAGCTCGTGGCAGTGTCGCGATCGTAACAGCTTACGCTCGAGCGTTTCCTCGCACTGCAGCGGCTACCGGCCACCGGCCAGACAACACCCATCGCCTGAAATACGGCGCCGCCCATGTGAACGCGGCGCCACGATGTCAGTGTATGTATCAACTGTCATTTTCGAATTTGAAGTTCTATTATCATCTTGCAGTTAAGCATTGGATTTTGCATACTTGAAAATCATGGATTACAGTTAAGCATTGTAAAATTGAGTCGCAAGTGGAAAAAGGTGTAACATCTGCAACACAACGTTTACTTTTGGTGTAAAAGAGGGGTGAAAGCAGGGGGGGGGGGGGAGCAGGTAGAAAGATTTGAATTGTGTGTGGAGCGAGTGCTTTTGGGAAAAATTCGCCAGAAAAAGATATTCTTGTTGCAACAAAGATCGTTCGGGCATCAATGATTTTCCACATTAAAGAAGTCTCGACTACTGATATATGTGACAGATTACCATTTTACCATCATGCGACATTTGCATTCAACAGGCAAAGTTCAGAAGTCTGGTGTAGGAGTACTGCATGCTCTAATTCGAAACAACAAAAATCAACGGAGTGACTATTATTGAACGTCATCAGGTCGCTCATTGAGCATTCGTATGCAGTACTGTTATTGGTGACGTGTTATGATGCCTTTATCGTTAACTTCCTAAGAAGAAATGAAAGGCTGAGCCCCACCAAAATACGTAAACTAGTGCAAAGTGTAGTGTGAACATAATATTTTACATCTGATAGCTCCAAAAGTGTGTTTTGGGCTACGAATTCTGCCCAAGGGGTGTGTGCAACACAGCTGGAATTTGTTGGCAACAACTTGGTGTGTCACCACCCCGTTCTACTGCATGATAACGCACTGTGTTGATTTGAGAAACAAAACTATCCAGGAGATTGATAGGAAAGTCGTCTCTCAGGCACTTGTATTGATAGGGAAGTCCTCTCTCAAGCACTTGTCCCTCTCGTCATATATTCGTAAAATTTTACCTTTCCCGCTCTTGATAAAAAAAAAAATTGGTTCAAGTGGTTCTGAGCACTATGGGACTTAACATCTGTGGTCATCGGTTCCCTAGAACTTAGAACCACTTAAACCTAACTAACCTAAGGACATCACACACATCCATGCCCGAGGCAGGATTCGAACCTGCGACCGTAGCAGGATTCCGGATTGCGCGCCTGGAACCGCTAGACCACCGCGGCTGGCCGCTCTTGATCGTTCAACCGTCAAGGCAATTCATTTCTAGACGAAAATACTCTTAAAACTACACTAGTTTAATGACATCGTTAGAACCAGTGGGTTTCTACAGGCGTAGAATTGCCAAACAACTTTAGCATAGTCAGATTGTTGTAGATATCGTGAAAGAAAATTCGGCTGCTGATTAATTTCTCTTTGATGATTAATGTTGCGATTAGTAAGCTAATGGAAAATGCAATTAAAATACTCCATGTACTAATACAAATTAAATTCAGCTTACTACAGAAACATCACGACGGCAATCTATCTTAATAAAGCATTATGTGTCTGTAAGACGATGGAGCCTATTTTAACACGAATTAGTAGAATATTACCGACTTTTGACTTCGAAAAGATCTGTATTTACTTCATTTCCTGTATCATTCGCAAGTATTATGAAAATGTGGCATTTCATAGATAAAATTATGTATTCACAACAACAAAAAATATGTCGGCAGAAAACAAAAGTGGCATTATGAAATTGGCAGTACCGTAAGGTTATCGCTCTGACAGCCTAAGGGTTAATGAAAGTACCAAGACGAATTTTACTCGGGCGCTGTCTTACGATTCCCTTATTGAGTTTGTATCTGCCTGCTTGTAGCTCTACTACAAAAGAATAAAAAATCTGGCTTTCAGCGAGTCTAGAAGGGCGAACGACAGCAGCTTGCACCTGGTAGCCAAGCATGTTACCTGAGAAATGGTATTTTCCTAAAGTGGGAAGACATCCTTTTGTGGTTGAATTGTTGGCAAATATCACTCAAACGTGTGCCGTTGGTCTAAGCGTTTCGGTGTGTTGAATTTGTACCAATGTTTTCTCTACAGGTTTTTTCTGCCCCAAACAGAGAGTTGAAGTCTCCCTTTAGTATTTTCACTTCATCTTGGTGAATTTTGCTCATAGTATTTTCGAGTGTGTTCCAGAATTTTTCGACATTTTTGGTGTTTTTCTTATTTTCGATGTTGGTGGGGCCATGTGCATTGATGAGTGTTTATTTTTTACTGGGGCTCTGAATGAGCATAGTCATAAGTACATTGTTGATGGGTGTGATTTCTTTGACAGAACTGATGATAGATCTGTGTTCGAGAAATGCCAAGGCCCAGACTGGTACGCCTTTCGCTACCTTTTGCTGGTTCAAATGGCTCTGAGCACTATGGGACTCAACTGCTGTGGTCATAAGTCCCCTAGAACTTAGAACTACTTAAACCTAACTAACCTAAGGACAGCACACAACACCCAGCCATCACGAGGCAGAGAAAATCCCTGACCCCGCCGGGAATCGAACCCGGGAACCCGGGAGTGGGAAGCGAGAACGCTACCGCACGACCAGGAGATGCGGGCCTACCTTTTGCTGTATTTTGCTCTTGAAGATGCAATGGTTTCCGTAATGCCAGGTTTCACTGTCAGTGAGTCGTGGTTCGTGAAGAGCAAGGATGAGAATTTTTTGTTGGTCGATTTCTTTTGTGAGGTTATTTAGTTTACGTGCTTGGATCAATGTACCGATGTTTAGTTTTCAAATGCATGTTTTCTGCTTGTAGGGAAATTTACCAGAGATCTTCGATATTCTCTGCCGTGTTAACCTAGCCTCCCAAGAATCCGAAATTCCAACTGCCGCCTGTCGACAGTTTGCACAGTTCATGGTTGCTTGTGTTTCATTGGTTTGTCCTGAGTGATTCCAGGACCGGACAGGACCAGAGGGTGTTGAAGCCTTTGGAAGCAAATATTTTCAGCCGAGCTCATTGAGCTAACAGCCGGTGACCAGAGCAGCGGTGGTTTTCACTCAGACGTGCGTCGATTTTGAGTTCAACGGATTGAGTAGTCGTTGAGGATTGTGTTAGTATTTCGTTCCCCCCAAGTATTTGATTTCCTCGGTACCACCCATATGGGGGAAGGCTTCCCCTATCGGCCCCACGGGATTATTATTATTATTAGTATTATTGTCATTATGTCATCAGCAAATCCGATATGGTGCATCTTCCCACCACTGAAATAGATGTGCATTGTTCGACTCAGTATTTCCATCACATAAATATGGGTTATAATTACGTTACATTGCTGCTAGTAGACATATTTCTCACTTTTTCTTGGGCAGTTGCTACCTGTTACTCCATCATAGGAATTCATGTGCCCAGCATTGTTGCAATACAGACTTTCAAATTATCCGCCGGCCGCGGTGGTCTAGCGGTTCTAGGCGCTCAGTCCGGAACCGCGCGACTGCTACGGTCGCAGGTTCGAATCCTGCCTCGGGCATGGATGTGTGTGATGTCCTTAGGTTAGTTAGGTTTAAGTAGTTCTAAGTTCTAGGGGACTGATGACCTCAGATGTTAAGTCCCATCGTGCTCAGAGCCATTTTTGAACCAAATTATCCGATTTCTGTAATTTCATTTCGATACCAGATCGTTCTAATCGGTTTCAGCCAGTCAGGCTTAATGTGGATATCCGAATACGACTCTCATGATTTGATAGACTGGGTAAACCACATTCTTAATCGGACGGTTGAATCTAGATCACTTATTTTACGACAGGGCCTGAATTCTTAAAAACTGTGAAAATAATAATACAATGTGCTTATTACTAATATTTTATTTAAATATAAATATATGAACGAACGAGATAACCGTTTATTTACAGATGCAGAGCACCGTCCACCATAGCAGAGCAATGCGAGATTGGTTTCAGGGCCAAGAGAGGATGAAGCTGTTGCCGTTTGTTCCACGATCACCGAACATCAACCAGATAGAGAATATGTGGGCAGAGGTAACAATGTCATTGCCATGTGGACCTACAAATGCAAGCGACCTTTGGACGAATATAGAAAACGTATGGTGGGAAGTAAACCATCACGCTACACTGTCGACGACTTAATGAAAACAATGGCCCTACGCCTTCGAGAAATCTTACGTAATGAACGTGGGTGGGTTGGTTACTAAAAGTATACTCGTTCACAAAACCCATGTGGACAATTATCTGATAGTCGGTCAAACTTTGCTTTGTGGCAGCTCTTTATATACAAGTCCATTTACTTTCAGTCTCCTCGTTACAATTCTTGCAATGCAAGGTAATTGAAAAATCTCATCCACTCGACGCCAACTGAGGAATTGACTGATGCATGTGTTGTTCAACACACAGAAGTGGTCACCCTCACTGGAATCCATGACAGTTTGTGTGTGTGCGTGTGTGTGTGCGTGTGTGTTTTCGTGTTCACGCACAACCTGAATCAATACTATTATCATTAGAGAGACAACCAACAATATATATTGCCTCACATATGAATGTGAAGTATTTTAATGCGATGGGAAGTTACAAATCGAATTATTACCCAACCCACGACCTGCATATTACGGTACGTTAAGTAAGGTGTATAAACTCCTTAGTATCGTTAGCAGAGACAGTGCGCTCTTGATGTCGAGGCTCGCGACAATTGCAGCTATTAGCAGTGCCCAATGCCGCCGCGATTTGTTTATGTTGGTTGAGCGTGGACACAGCAGCAGGCGCTTCGCCATAAACAGAAAGAAATCACCTTGTCTCTGACTGCAGTGAGCGGATATCACTGCCTGCGTGTTCTTATAGTAACCAACGTGAGACTCTACTGACAGGTGCCATGCAGTAATTGCAACGGGTATCATGTTATTAGTCATCAGAATATTAACCAGTGATGAAATGTCCACTCTATTTGAATCCCAAGAAAATAGGAACCTTCTCACAAAGGAATGTGAGGTGATATCAAAATTTATCCAACATACAAAAATTAACTGCAGGGCTTTCATGTATACAGTAGTAGCACACAAGGAAATATTATGTCTAGGAAGCGTATATTTCATTTTCTCTTCTCATATTAACACCCTTGTTTTAGTATGAAGTGAGGAAAAAACATGAAAAACTAAAGTTCCTGAGAAGCATGTCAGTCATTTCCTCTTCTCATATCATAACTTTTATTTTAGTATGAAGTAAAAAAACAAACAGTTTAAGTTTGTGAAGCATAATATGACGCAAGATTCTTATCGTAGGCGCTATCGGAAACGCTAAAAGCAGGGAGCTGTCCATTCTTTTGTCCAACAGTCTGTCTCCTTTCATGCATTACTCTCGCTGGGAGATTCTTATTTAAGGACTTGTGGGCATCAAGTTCTTCAGCAGAACAAGCCTTATGTTATTGTGCTAATTACGGTATGGAAAAAATGCAACAAAGACGATTTCCCACAAAGCAGTGGGGATATTTGCAAATGTCTGTATTCAGCAATGACTGCCAGCTGCATAACACTTCACAGAATCCATGCGGCAGGCAACACAACTGTGCGTGCACTTCAGACTTCATTCAGTAAGACGTCAGGAGACGGATCGAAAGTTCAAATTAACGTGACTTTCCGAGTCGTATTCAATCCAGAATGAGGTGTTATTAAGGTAGTTGAGCGTTCTAGCAATTACACTTTTATAATTCCCATATGAGTATTTCGATAGCCAAAAGAACCCGTTAGTGTGAAAGTATCGGGAACTGCATTAATATCAAACTGAAAGAACTTGAGACAATACGTGGACTCTTCTCTTCGCTAGGTGACCTATTACTGTTATTTAGGATTCTCTCCGCCCTAGACGTAATGCAAATGGAACTGCAGAGGCGCTTTCCGCTATTCTTGACAAACATCAGCAACTTGTAATCACTGCGAATTACAACTGCGTGATGATATGGCTCAGGTTGTCAGTAGTTGTGGTGGTGTTATGCTGTCAAACTGCTTACAGTAACGTTAATGGTGGCACACATAATTTAGCGCTGACTACCTACTTAAGTAAAGATAGTGTTGTGGCGTCGTCGCTTCTCTTTATTTGGCCTCAGCTTGAGTAATCCGATTTAACGAACATAGTACTCCATTCGCGGGCTGCTAATGATACAGTATGACTACAGAGATCATCGTGCGGGTATCACATTATTTCTGCAATGTTTTGCTTAACAAATGCTACCCTCACCTATGCAGCTGGAATGACTCATTACACAGGTACTCGTGTTGCCCTTGGTTAAGGGATCAGATCGCTGCAATCCTGCTTCTACTGTTCCTAAATACTTGTATACTTCATAAATGGTTCAAATGGCTCTGAGCACTATGGGACTTAACTTGAGGTCATCAGTCCACTAGAACTTAGAACTACTTAAACACAACTAACCTAATGACATCAGACACATCCATGCCCGAGACAGGATTCGAACCTGCGACCGTAGCGGTCGCGCGGTTCCAGACTGTAACGCCTAGAACAGCTCGGCCACCCCGGCCGGCATACTTGTATACTGACCATTCGTTATTTGACTAAATATGAACTACAATCTTATTCGCATATATATGACATGGGTTAGCGCCGGCACAAAGCAATGACTTTGGGTTGGATGCCGTTGAAGTCCCGTTACACTGATGGCAAGACAAATGTTCGCAAATCACCTCTATTGCCTCAAGAAACAATTGCATCTTAAATATCGAAAGACCGACGTCCACACTGTCACAGCGCGTTGAAATACAGCTAAGACGGCAGATGAATATTTGTGACCGACTGGGCTTCGAACCTGGACCTCCTGCTTACTAGACAGACATGCTGATCATTGCACTATTATTTTTTTGAAAAGTTTGAGAAGACTTTCAGCACCAGGTAGGCGGAGGCAAAGAGGGCAGGGATCGAAGATCCGAGGTCTGGCCTCAATGCCTCCCTCATACCTGTCACTGAGCAGCTGCATTATTCCCATGTATTCCATGTTTGCACCCCATATATACCTTTAAACTGTGGAAAAAATTGAAGCAGTAATTAAGGTAAAATAAATTACAGATTGCCGCCTTCAATGGCGTGCGTTCCTTGTAGAACATAACTTATAACAGTGAAAAGGGTGACGGAAAAATACATAACAAACATTCATTCAGAAATATATTCACAATTTAAGTTATTTTGCACTGGATGCATATGAGGTCTGTAAGGAAGCCATATATTTTTCCACAAATGAAATAAATTTCGGAGCCGGAGGGGTTTTGCCAAATTAGAACATTTCTGATTTTAGAACCAACGTAAATGAATATTCCAGGAATAAAAAAAGTGAAAGAATAGGATTCTGCTTCTAATCAAAAAAACTGTCCACGTCTTCGTTGCCCACATAAAGCAATAGATTAAAAAAAATTTCAAACCATGCCTTACATTTGTTATTCTTCTTCAGCGTAAAATGTTCTTCTGCAATATAAAACATGTACTCTTCTAAGTTCTGTTTGTTACGACGTAAAACACAAACTGTCCCAGAAGCCACGAATAACTGTTATTCTTTGCGGATGGGTAACATTTCCAGTCGGGTTGTAAAGCTTCAGGTATCGGTATATGACTATCTGTGGTTCTGTTGATAGTGCTACTTTCTTCCTAGTCTAGTTCCAAATTGTGATTCTATTTTCACATAAGAAGATGTGCGCTACAGTTTGTACAAGCCGACATTTGTCGCAGTATGGGGATGGTCTCAATTTGATTTTCCATAATCGTTCCTCTGAGGGTATGGTTTCGCTTACAACGTCGCACCATACGGCACTGACTCTAGTTGGTAGAATTTTATTGTTGATATTTTTCCAGACGTTCCTCCAGTTTTTTGCAGGTTAATTTACCGGAATTGGTTTGTGAAGACGATGTGTGGTAATATAACCATAGACGGTTCCAGTGTTGGTTTGTGCTGATGGAAGTCTTAGTGGCATGTATTAGTTTAAAAGCACGTCTTTAATTCCAAGTCCTCCATTTTGCCTCTGCAAAGTCGCCGTGTGGAGGGATACTTTGAAGATATTTTGTTTCCACACATACCAAGAGGCTACAGCTAATATTTTATGTGCAGCGACCTGCAGTATCGGTAAGGCTGCTGCGACATGATATACAGGGTGTTACAAAAAGGTACGACCAAACTTTCAGGAAACATTCCTCACACACAAATAAAGAAAAGATGTTATGTGGACATGTGTCCGGAAACACTTAATTTCCATGTTAGAGCTCATTTTAGTTTCGTCAGTATCTACTGTACTTCCTCGATTCACCGCCAGTTGGCCCAATTGAAGGAAGGTACTGTTGACTTCGGTGCTTGTGTTGACATGCGACTCATTGCTCTACAGTACTAGCATCAAGCACATCAGTACGTAGCATCAACAGGTTAGTGTTCATCACGAACGTGGTTTTGCAGTCAGTGTAATGGCTCTGAGCACTATGGGACTCAACTGCTGTGGTTATCAGTCCCCTAGAACTTGGAACTACTTAAACCTAACTAACCTAAGGACATCACACACATCCATGCCCGAGGCAGGATTCGAACCTGCGACCGTAGCAGTCGCACGGTTCCGGACTGCGCGCCTAGGACCGCGAGACCACCGCGGCCGGCAGTCAGTCAGTGCAATGTTTACAAACGCGGAGTTGGCAGATGCCCATTTGATGTATGGATTAGCACGGGGCAATAGCCGTGGCGCGGTACGTTTGTATCGAGACAGATTTCCAGAACGAAGGTGTCCCGACAGAAAGACGTTCGAAGCAATTGATCGGCGTCTTAGGGAGCACGGAACATTCCAGCCTATGACTCGCGACTGGGGAAGACCTAGAACGACGAGGACACCTGCAATGGACGAGGCAATTATTCGTGCAGTTGACGATAACCCTAATGTCAGCGTCAGAGAAGTTGCTGCTGTACAAGGTAACGCTGACCACGTCACTCTATGGAGAGTGCTACGGGAGAACCAGTTGTTTACGTACCATGTACAGCGTGTGCAGGCACTATCAGCAGCTCATTGGCCTCCACGGGTACACTTCTGCGAATGGTTCATCCAACAATGTGTCAATCCTCATTTCAGTGCAAATGTTCTCTTTACGGATGAGGCTTCATTCCAATGTGATCAAATTGTAAATTTTCACAATCAACATGTGTGGGCTGACGAGAATCCGCACGCAATTGTGCAATCACGTCATCAACACAGATTTTCTGTGAACGTTTGGGCAAGCATTGTTGGAGATGTCTTGATTGGGCCTCATGTTCTTCCACCTACGCTCAATGGAGCCCGTTATTATGATTTCATACGGGATACTCTACCTGTGCTGCTAGAACATGTGCCTTTACAAGTACGACACAACATGTGGTTCATGCACGATGGAGCTCCTGCACATTCGTACGCTTCTCAACAACAGATTCGGTGACCGATGGATTGGTAGAGGCGGACCAATTCCATGGCCTCCACGCTCTCATGACCTCAACCCTCATGACTTTCATTTATGGGTGCATTTGAAAACTCTTGTCTACGCAACCCCGGTACAAAATGTAGAGACTCTTCGTGCTCGTATTGTGGACGGCTGTGATACAATACGCCATTCTCCAGGGCTGCATCAGCGCATCAGGGATTCCATGCGACGGAGGGTGGATGCATGTATCCTCGCTAGCGGAGGACATTTTGAACATTTCCTGTAACACAGTGTTTGAAGTCACGCTGGTACGTTCTGTTGCTGTGTGTTTCCATTCCATGATTAATGTGATTTGAAGAGAAGTAATAAAATGAGCTCTAACATGGAAAGTAAGCGTTTCCGGACACATGTCCACATAAAATATTTTCTTTCTTTGTGTGTAAGGAATGTTTCCTGAAAGTTTGGCCGTACCTGTTTGTAACACCCTGTATTTTGCTAAGTATGTATATATTTATAAAGTGAACTTTCTGCAGTCGATCTAACAATCGCATGTCATGGTCCTTCAACAAGGTTCCTATGACATTAAGTTTCCGCTCCCAATTGTTCGTGGCCGTGCGCTTGGGATTCCCTCTTAACCTCAAGCCGAGTTGGAGTCTCTCTTCAGTTACATCAAACCAGTGCGCACCTGTTGCACTACTGTAAGAACCGAGATGCAGGTTCATTTCGCTACAAGAATGCGTATGTTCCTCCAGCATGACGGGGCTCCTGCACATAATAGTCGTCAGGTGACACGTTATCCAAACCTAACATTTCCCGGAAAGTGGATCATTAGATATGGGCACTTTTCTTGGCCTTCAAGGTCCTCGGACCTTATCTCTTTTGATTTTTGCCTGCGGGGATGGTTAAAGGCGAAATGTACAAATAAAAAGTAAACCCAAGAGCCGATTTGATCGTTCGGGTTATGAATAGTGCAGCCCTCATAGAAGAACGCAAAGACGACCTCAGTAAGGCTACACGTGGTGTTATCAAGAGAAGTCAAAATGTGCATTGAAGTTGGTTGGTGAATTTTTGAAAATCAACTTTGAAAGTCCTCATTTGCCTTTGCTTTGAGTTTGTTAGCGTTACGTACTAACAGCTGTATCTCTGTACTCAATAAAATGTGGACGCATTTATATGGAATTTTTTTCGTCTATACTACCACCTGCTAAAATATGTACTATTCCTCCTGAAACACCCTGTATATTGATTTATGTGTGGTATCTGTTCTTTCGGACATGTCCGAAAGAAAATGTCACTAATCATCAACAACCGAAAGAAAATGCTTCATGGCATTCTGCAACGACCTTCGATCTAGTTGCAGGGGCTGATACAGATTTCAGAGCTACTTGGCTGTCTGAATAAAAGTAGATGCTACGATTTTTGTAGCGTCTACTCTAATTTTCCTCCGTGCATATGCTGACAGAAAAAAAACGTGTAATGCTGAGGCCATCTTCCCTAAAGAGATTCTAGGCAGTACACCAGACCTGGTACTTTCATCTGTTTTCGATCTGTCAGTAAACCACTATATTATGTCTCCTGCACGGTGTTGTGGTTTGTTTTTCCTCTGCTCCCTGCTTCCAACTGTTACATGGCAAAGTTTATTGAAATAGCTAGAAGTTATTGTGTAGTTAGTCGGCATTTCCCCAGCCATCGCCTTACTGATTTGGGATTCCGTATATTCTAACTATATCCAGTTATTTCCAATTTTTAGCCTTTATGTCCCTGCCACTGCCTCCATTTTAAGCCACAGGTGTAAGGCGGGCATGTCTAGCATAATATCCATTCTAAGAGTGGATGTCCTGCTAATACCATCTGTTTGTAAAAGCAGGCCAGTCTCTGCACTTTGCCAGACTCCCTAGCAGCCACCTTCTGTTCGACTTTGTTCATATTATAGGCCAGTAAATTATCATTGGTCTTTTTGCAGGGATGTATATCCAGTACGTACTGGGTTTGGACCCCAGTTTACCCTACAGCAGCTTCTAGTGCTTGTAAGATTATCTTTCACAGTGGAAAACATTCTTTATGTGAGGTGTTCATAATAGTTTTTCATCCAAGGCTACCTCTAGATACACTACAACCCTCTCTAAAGTTTCATCGAGAAACATAATTTTTCAGTATGTGTGCTGGACATGCTTCCCCATAAATAATGCTACACCAATTTTCGTGGGGCTCGTTTTCAAATACTTTTTCACAATGTTCAGTGCACATAGGTTTAACAGTACTAGCAAATTTTCTAAGTCTTACTGTGAATAGATCGTCTACTTATTCTTTTCAAGAGTAATCTCCAGCATTCAGCTCATCTATGAGTTCATTAACCACTAGGTTCATGATCTCTAACCATTTACTCGAAGGTCGTGTTACTCGACATCCAGGAAGAGACAGAGAGCATCCAGAAAGGGTAGTGCTTTTTCCACCTTCCCAACAAGTTGGTGAAGTGTTACTTCACATGATTTGCTTCGCAAGTATTATGAAAATGTGGCAGTTCGTAGATAAAATTATGTATTCACAACACCAAAAAATATGTCAGTAGAAAATGAAAACGTGGCATTATGAATTTAGCAGTACCTCAAGGTTTTCGCTTTGACACTAAGGGTTACCAAAAGAAGTAAAGACGAATTTTCCTAGAGCTAGCGAATAGGGGGCGGTGTCTTCTACTTATTGACCCAGTAAGCGCTATGACAGATAAACCGCAACATAAGGGGCGACAGTAGTTGTATTTCCCATGTGGAACGACTTTTGTGGACTCAAAAGGAGTAAATGATATCCTTATGTCACGTCTCTAGCTAAAATCACTCAGTATGAAATTGAAATGACACGATAATATGTAGTGAATTTAGCAGGATAGTTCTCTGCCATCAAGGAAGTAACTCGTCGGTCACAGAGTTGCCAAACATATTCTGCGCTGTTGCCAAGTTTCAATTATACCGCCAGGAAGGATACCAGCTGATGTGTTCTGTGAGTGACCTCGGAAGTGGCTACAGCTTCGTTTCGAAGTTGCGGGTGGCAAGCGCCGCAAGATCCTCATTATATGTCAATGAGTCTTATTCGCATTTCTGTAACTAGGTTTAGGTGCTAGAGTGCAATTACTTGTAATACACAGATGCACTGAATGCAAACTAAATGTCATAAATTAATAACTGCGGCAATTATTTGTGTTTTACTGACTTAATCGGACAGAAACATTGAAAGCGTATTCACCAGACGCGATTCACAGTTTTGGAACTTCTCCAGTGGTTGAGTTGGCAATGTATATTTGCTGTACAATATTGTTATTGAGATCACTGTCATTGGCACATCCACCAGAAGACAGGCATGGCCTGGCTTATTGTTGTCAGCTTTCCTGACGGATATTCCGCCTTTGTTCGAAACGTGAAGACACAGCGTGAATTCGAACATTCCATATGGCGAAAATTTGATGTTTCTATTCTTCCAGCTCTAACATTCAAATAACAGTTACAATAAGCGGCACAAAAGCGCCTGTGAATCAACAGTTAATAATGCAATCATAAGTAGTGGAATCTGACAAATTCCATCTGTCATCTGATAATTGTGAAAAACTACTTTTTTCATCTTCACAGCACCACAGTATGAACACAAGGGATTCAGAGGATACCTATACTTAATGTCGTTGTGATCGTTTTCAATGACAGTACGGGAGGAGCAAAACCATCTGACTTGAAACATACTTTTCCAGCGGGATTTGAATCTTTGGCTACAGTTGCAGTAGCACGTCCAGTGAGGTATCAAGAATGTGAGCAATCACTCATTGCTATAGTGTAAGATAGGGCAGAGAGAAGCAGGTTTCCGACAAAGTAAACGATGAGAGACACAGTCGCTGTCACTTATTAAACAGGAATTGTTCAGAAAATTACAACTATATCTAGGGAAATGAGTAGGTTGATGCAGCTCCAGTCCGACACTATCACTGAGTTGCCAAACATTTTCCGAATAGCACTTAAGATAAAAACGTGTGTGTGTGTGTGTGTGTGTGTGTGTCTGCGTGTGTGTGTGTGCGTGTGTGTGTGTATGTGTGTGTGTGTGTGCGTTTTCCGAAAGAACAGACACTAGGAATCGAAATAGACAGCCTTGTTAATATATTAAAGATTGAAGGACAGATGTCCAGACTGTCATGCGTATTGAAATAGAACAACGGCGTCAGATGAAAATTTGTGCCTGATCAGGTTCGAACCCGGATTCGTAGTGTCTTTCCTTTCGGACGTTTCCGAAAGAGTCGCGCATGTGGTATGCGGCAAAGATGGGAATTCGCGTCTGACGAGGAGCGTCTGTAGATAGGTGCTGAAAAGAGGTTGGCTGCTGCGTCCCGACAGTGCCCACCGTCGGAGGTTCGAGTCCATCCTCGGGCATGGGCGTGTGTGTTGTCCATAGCGTAAGTTAGTTTAGGTTGGATTAAGTAGTGTGTAAGCTTAGGGACCGATGACCTAAGCAGCTTGGTATCATAAGTTCTTACAACGAATTTACAAAATTTTAAATCCAAAATACTGCATCTCGGTTCTTACAACAGTGCAATAGGTGCGCACTGGTTAGCTGTAACTGAAGAGAGACTCCAACTCGGATTGTGGTTGAGAGCATAATAACTTAAATTGTGAATATATTTCTGAATGAATGTTTGTTATGTATTTTTCCGTCACCATTTTCACTGTTATAAGTTATGTTCTACAAGGAACGCACGCCATTGAAGGCGGCAATCTGTAATTTATTTTGCCTTAATTACTGCTTCAGTTTTTTCCACAGTTTAAAGGTATATATGGGGTGCAAACATGGAATACATGGGAATAATGCAGGTGCTCAGTGACAGGTATGAGGGAGGCATTGAGGCCAGACCTCGGATCTTCGATCCCTGCCCTCTTTGCCTCCGCCTACCTGGTGCTGAAAGTCTTCTCAAACTTTTCAAAAAAATAATAGTGCAATGATCAGCATGTCTGTCTAGTAAGCAGGAGGTCCAGGTTCGAAGCCCAGTCGGTCACAAATATTCATCTGCCGTCTTAGCTGTATTTCAACGCGCTGTGACAGTGTGGACGTCGGTCTTTCGATATTTAAGATGCAATTGTTTCTTGAGGCAATAGAGGTGATTTGCGAACATTTGTCTTGCCATCAGTGTAACGGGACTTCAACGGCATCCAACCCAAAGTCATTGCTTTGTGCCGGCGCTAACCCATGTCATATATATGCGAATAAGATTGTAGTTCATATTTAGTCAAATAACGAATGGTCAGTATACAAGTATGCCGGCCGGGGTGGCCGAGCTGTTCTAGGCGTTACAGTCTGGAACCGCGCGACCGCTACGGTCGCAGGTTCGAATCCTGTCTCGGGCATGGATGTGTCTGATGTCATTAGGTTAGTTGTGTTTAAGTAGTTCTAAGTTCTAGTGGACTGATGACCTCAAGTTAAGTCCCATAGTGCTCAGAGCCATTTGAACCATTTATGAAGTATACAAGTATTTAGGAACAGTAGAAGCAGGATTGCAGCGATCTGATCCCTTAACCAAGGGCAACACGAGTACCTGTGTAATGAGTCATTCCAGCTGCATAGGTGAGGGTAGCATTTGTTAAGCAAAACATTGCAGAAATAATGTGATACCCGCACGATGATCTCTGTAGTCATACTGTATCATTAGCAGCCCGCGAATGGAGTACTATGTTCGTTAAATCGGATTACTCAAGCTGAGGCCAAATAAAGAGAAGCGACGACGCCACAACACTATCTTTACTTAAGTAGGTAGTCAGCGCTAAATTATGTGTGCCACCATTAACGTTACTGTAAGCAGTTTGACAGCATAACACCACCACAACTACTGACAACCTGAGCCATATCATCACGCAGTTGTAATTCGCAGTGATTACAAGTTGCTGATGTTTGTCAAGAATAGCGGAAAGCGCCTCTGCAGTTCCATTTGCATTACGTCTAGGGCGGAGAGAATCCTAAATAACAGTAATAGGTCACCTAGCGAAGAGAAGAGTCCACGTATTGTCTCAAGTTCTTTCAGTTTGATATTAATGCAGTTCCCGATACTTTCACACTAACGGGTTCTTTTGGCTATCGAAATACTCATATGGGAATTATAAAAGTGTAATTGCTAGAACGCTCAACTACCTTAATAACACCTCATTCTGGATTGAATACGACTCGGAAAGTCACGTTAATTTGAACTTTCGATCCGTCTCCTGACGTCTTACTGAATGAAGTCTGAAGTGCACGCACAGTTGTGTTGCCTGCCGCATGGATTCTGTGAAGTGTTATGCAGCTGGCAGTCATTGCTGAATACAGACATTTGCAAATATCCCCACTGCTTTGTGGGAAATCGTCTTTGTTGCATTTTTCCCATACCGTAATTAGCACAATAACATAAGGCTTGTTCTGCTGAAGAACTTGATGCCCACAAGTCCTTAAATAAGAATCTCCCAGCGAGAGTAATGCATGAAAGGAGACAGACTGTTGGACAAAAGAATGGACAGCTCCCTGCTTTTAGCG
Source organism: Schistocerca nitens (assembly GCF_023898315.1). Taxonomy (NCBI): domain Eukaryota; kingdom Metazoa; phylum Arthropoda; class Insecta; order Orthoptera; family Acrididae; genus Schistocerca; species Schistocerca nitens. The sequence continues at coordinate 600,575,986 of NC_064616.1, read as the reverse complement.
TTTCCGATAGCGCCTACGATAAGAATCTTGCGTCATATTATGCTTCACAAACTTAAACTGTTTGTTTTTTTACTTCATACTAAAATAAAAGTTATGATATGAGAAGAGGAAATGACTGACATGCTTCTCAGGAACTTTAGTTTTTCATGTTTTTTCCTCACTTCATACTAAAACAAGGGTGTTAATATGAGAAGAGAAAATGAAATATACGCTTCCTAGACATAATATTTCCTTGTGTGCTACTACTGTATACATGAAAGCCCTGCAGTTAATTTTTGTATGTTGGATAAATTTTGATATCACCTCACATTCCTTTGTGAGAAGGTTCCTATTTTCTTGGGATTCAAATAGAGTGGACATTTCATCACTGGTTAATATTCTGATGACTAATAACATGATACCCGTTGCAATTACTGCATGGCACCTGTCAGTAGAGTCTCACGTTGGTTACTATAAGAACACGCAGGCAGTGATATCCGCTCACTGCAGTCAGAGACAAGGTGATTTCTTTCTGTTTATGGCGAAGCGCCTGCTGCTGTGTCCACGCTCAACCAACATAAACAAATCGCGGCGGCATTGGGCACTGCTAATAGCTGCACTTGTCGCGAGCCTCGACATCAAGAGCGCACTGTCTCTGCTAACGATACTAAGGAGTTTATACACCTTACTTAACGTACCGTAATATGCAGGTCGTGGGTTGGGTAATAATTCGACTTGTAACTTCCCATCGCATTAAAATACTTCACATTCATATGTGAGGCAATATATATTGTTGGTTGTCTCTCTAATGATAATAGTATTGATTCAGGTTGTGCGTGAACACGAAAACACACACGCACACACACACGCACATACACAAACTGTCATGGATTCCAGTGAGGGTGACCACTTCTGTGTGTTGAACAACACATGCATCAGTCAATTCCTCAGTTGGCGTCGAGTGGATGAGATTTTTCAATTACCTTGCATTGCAAGAATTGTAACGAGGAGACTGAAAGTAAATGGACTTGTATATAAAGAGCTGCCACAAAGCAAAGTTTGACCGACTATCAGATAATTGTCCACATGGGTTTTGTGAACGAGTATACTTTTAGTAACCAACCCACCCACGTTCATTACGTAAGATTTCTCGAAGGCGTAGGGCCATTGTTTTCATTAAGTCGTCGACAGTGTAGCGTGATGGTTTACTTCCCACCATACGTTTTCTATATTCGTCCAAAGGTCGCTTGCATTTGTAGGTCCACATGGCAATGACATTGTTACCTCTGCCCACATATTCTCTATCTGGTTGATGTTCGGTGATCGTGGAACAAACGGCAACAGCTTCATCCTCTCTTGGCCCTGAAACCAATCTCGCATTGCTCTGCTATGGTGGACGGTGCTCTGCATCTGTAAATAAACGGTTATCTCGTTCGTTCATATATTTATATTTAAATAAAATATTAGTAATAAGCACATTGTATTATTATTTTCACAGTTTTTAAGAATTCAGGCCCTGTCGTAAAATAAGTGATCTAGATTCAACCGTCCGATTAAGAATGTGGTTTACCCAGTCTATCAAATCATGAGAGTCGTATTCGGATATCCACATTAAGCCTGACTGGCTGAAACCGATTAGAACGATCTGGTATCGAAATGAAATTACAGAAATCGGATAATTTGGTTCAAAAATGGCTCTGAGCACTATGGGACTTAACATCTGAGATCATCAGTCCCCTAGAACTTAGAACTACTTAAACCTAACTAACCTAAGGACATCACACACATCCATGCCCGAGGCAGGATTCGAACCTGCGACCGTAGCAGTCGCGCGGTTCCGGACTGAGCGCCTAGAACCGCTAGACCACCGCGGCCGGCGGATAATTTGAAAGTCTGTATTGCAACAATGCTGGGCACATGAATTCCTATGATGGAGTAACAGGTAGCAACTGCCCAAGAAAAAGTGAGAAATATGTCTACTAGCAGCAATGTAACGTAATTATAACCCATATTAATGTGATGGAAATACTGAGTCGAACAATGCACATCTATTTCAGTGGTGGGAAGATGCACCATATCGGATTTGCTGATGACATAATGACAATAATACTAATAATAATAATAATCCCGTGGGGCCGATAGGGGAAGCCTTCCCCCATATGGGTGGTACCGAGGAAATCAAATACTTGGGGGGAACGAAATACTAACACAATCCTCAACGACTACTCAATCCGTTGAACTCAAAATCGACGCACGTCTGAGTGAAAACCACCGCTACTCTGGTCACCGGCTGTTAGCTCAATGAGCTCGGCTGAAAATATTTGCTTCCAAAGGCTTCAACACCCTCTGGTCCTGTCCGGTCCTGGAATCACCCAGGACAAACCAATGAAACACAAGCAACCATGAACTGTGCAAACTGTCGACAGGCGGCAGTTGGAATTTCGGATTCTTGGGAGGCTAGGTTAGCACGGCAGAGAATATCGAAGATCTCTGGTAAATTTCCCTACAAGCAGAAAACATGCATTTGAAAACTAAACATCGGTACATTGATCCAAGCACGTAAACTAAATAACCTCACAAAAGAAATCGACCAACAAAAAATTATCATCCTTGCTCTTCACGAACCACGACTCACTGACAGTGAAACCTGGCATTACGGAAACCATTGCATCTTCAAGAGCAAAATACAGCAAAAGGTAGCGAAAGGCGTACCAGTCTGGGCCTTGGCATTTCTCGAACACAGATCTATCATCAGTTCTGTCAAAGAAATCACACCCATCAACAATGTACTTATGACTATGCTCATTCAGAGCCCCAGTAAAAAATAAACACTCATCAATGCACATGGCCCCACCAACATCGAAAATAAGAAAAACACCAAAAATGTCGAAAAATTCTGGAACACACTCGAAAATACTATGAGCAAAATTCACCAAGATGAAGTGAAAATACTAAAGGGAGACTTCAACTCTCTATTTGGGACAGGAAAAACCTGTAGAGAAAACATTGGTACAAATTCAACACACCGAAACGCTTAGACCAACGGCACACGTTTGAGTGATATTTGCCAACAATTCAACCACAAAAGGATGTCTTCCCACTTTAGGAAAATACCATTTCTCAGGTAACATGCTTGGCTACCAGGTGCAAGCTGCTGTCGTTCGCCTTTCTAGACTCGCTGAAAGCCAGATTTTTTATTCTTTTGTAGTAGAGCTACAAGCAGGCAGATACAAACTCAATAAGGGAATCGTAAGACAGCGCCCGAGTAAAATTCGTCTTGGTACTTTCAGTAACCCTTAGGCTGTCAGAGCGATAACCTTACGGTACTGCCAATTTCATAATGCCACTTTTGTTTTCTGCCGACATATTTTTTGTTGTTGTGAATACATAATTTTATCTATGAAATGCCACATTTTCATAATACTTGCGAATGATACAGGAAATGAAGTAAATACAGATCTTTTCGAAGTCAAAAGTCGGTAATATTCTACTAATTCGTGTTAAAATAGGCTCCATCGTCTTACAGACACATAATGCTTTATTAAGATAGATTGCCGTCGTGATGTTTCTGTAGTAAGCTGAATTTAATTTGTATTAGTACATGGAGTATTTTAATTGCATTTTCCATTAGCTTACTAATCGCAACATTAATCATCAAAGAGAAATTAATCAGCAGCCGAATTTTCTTTCACGATATCTACAACAATCTGACTATGCTAAAGTTGTTTGGCAATTCTACGCCTGTAGAAACCCACTGGTTCTAACGATGTCATTAAACTAGTGTAGTTTTAAGAGTATTTTCGTCTAGAAATGAATTTCCTTGACGGTTGATCGATCAAGAGCGGGAAAGGTAAAATTTTACGAATATATGACGAGAGGGACAAGTGCTTGAGGGAGGAATGGTTCAAATGGCTCTGAGCACTATGAGACTTAACATCTATGCTCATCAGTCCCCTAGAACTTAGAACTACTTAAACCTAACTAACCTAAGGACATCACACAACACCCTGTCATCAGCTTGAGAGAGGACTTCCCTATCAATACAAGTGCCTGAGAGACGACTTTCCTATCAATCTCCTGGATTGTTTTGTTTCTCAAATCAATAGGGTGAGTTATCATGCAGTAGCATAGGTGATGTAGTTTTGTTGCTCGACTTCCTTACACTGCGACCGAAAGGTGTCTCAGTTGCCGGCCGCGGTGGTCTAGCGGTTCTAGGCGCTCAGTCCGGAACCGCGCGACTGCTACGGTCGCAGGTTCGAATCCTGCATCGGGCATGGATGTGTGTGATGTCCTTAGGTTAGTTAGGTTTAAGTAGTTCTAAGTTCTAGGGGACTAATGACCACAGATGTTAAGTCCCATAGTACTCAGAGCCATTTGAACCATTGAACCATTTGTCTCAGTTGTTGACAACAAATTCCAGCTTTGTTGCACACACCTCTTGGGGCAGAATTTGTAGCCCAAAACACACTTTTGGAGCTATCAGAGTAAAATATTTTGTTCACACTACACTTTGCACTAGTTTACGTATTTTGGTGGGGCTCAGCCTTTCATTTCTTCTTAGGAAGTTAACGATAAAGGCATCATAACACGTCACCAGTAACAATACTGCATAGGACTGCTCAATGAGCGACCTGATGACATTCAATAATAGTCACTCCGTTGATTTTTGTTGTTTCGAATTAGAGCATGTAGTACTCCTACACCAGACTTCTGAACTTTGCCTGTTGAATGCAAATGTCGCATGATGGTAAAATGGTAATCTGTCACATATATCAGTAGTCGAGACTTCCTTAATGTGGAAAATCATTGATGCCCGAACGATCTTTGTTGCAACAAGAATATCTTTTTCTGGCGAATTTCTCCCAAAAGCACTCGCTCCACACACAATTCAAATCTTTCTACCTGCTCCCCCCCCCCCCTGCTTTCACCCCTCTTTTACACCAAAAGTAAACGTTGTGTTGCAGATGTTACACCTTTTTCCACTTGCGACTCAATTTTACAATGCTTAACTGTAATCCATGATTTTCAAGTATGCAAAATCCAATGCTTAACTGCAAGATGATAATAGAACTTCAAATTCGAAAATGACAGTTGATACATACACTGACAGCGTGGCGCCGCGTTCACATGGGCGGCGCCGTATTTCAGGCGATGGGTGTTGTCTGGCCGGTGGCCGGTAGCCGCTGCAGCGCGAGGAAACGCTCGAGCGTAAGCTGTTATGATCGCGACACTGCCACGAGCTGTTCTGCGGAAATGTTTCTGGAATACTTGTTGTTGCTGGTGGGTAGAATGTTAAGCGAATTATCTTCGATGTTCAGTCAGACTCATAGCTTTAGACCGAAATGTGTTAAAGAAAAAAAAAAGAAAAAGAAACAGTTGGACGCGAACAGGCAACTATAAGATTAGAATGCACGATGATTACCCCTAGACCACGGGCTCAGACAGTCCGACAACCTTTCGGAAGTAGACAACACTTCCTCCTAACACTTCCGCATCTTCCAGTGTTGCCAGATTGTGCAGATGGCCGGACTTAGAGTTGTCAGGGGCGGTCAGTTTTATTGGCCACCTTAAGTGAATGACTCGGACTTAGTCTCTGTGGCGGCCAGCCGGCGGTCAGTTTTACTGTCTAAGACTGTACATTCCACTTCGCTTGGTTAAATATCCAATAGTTCCACAAATGAATTTTCCAAAAAAAAAGTAGGCACATACCTACCGTCAATCGCTGATTGATAATAAATGGACCTAACAAAAGGTTATCGATCGTGCGGCACCAAACTCAACATTTATGGCAAAACGAACTTGGAAATTGCTATCCACTGAATCGTGTGTATTTTCCCGTTACCATCGATGATTATTGCGTGTGTTGTTTATTCCATGTCGTGAAAACTGGGCTTCGTCAGCGAATAGTATATATAAAAGCAAATGATTATTCTCAATTACCAAGTGACAGAATTGAAGTCGTTGAGCAATGTCGCGAACGTGGAGATTTTGGACACGCTGTATGTGAAGTGGATACAGGTTTTCCGCATGTAATGTTTCCAATACACGTGTCTGTGGGACATTCATACGCAGGGACATTCTTCATATGTTCGTACTGGGACTTCGCTGAACACTTGCGATTATTTCTTCCTGTTCTTGCAAAGTTAGTTGATGTGCACGCTCGGACGAAAAATGTCTACTTGGAAGAGAACCTGTTGCACGCAAAGTGATAAACAGTTTGGTAAACACCCTGCGATCAGGTAATCGTCGAGTCGGAAAGCGCCTGTGGTATTCTTCTCTTGCAGCGGTAACACTGCCGTCGCAGAAGCCATAAGCGTACACCATATCTGCGTATTCCTCTTTACTGTAGACATGTGGCATTGTTAGCAGCACTTGTACGAACACAGGTAACACCATACACTACACAGCTAACCAATCTGTCGCCGGTACACTACACAATCCGGCTTACATGACACAACTGCGCAAACAACGTGTGACTGTACTACATACTACGTACGTCACATGGCCATAATACATGGTAGGTTGCACAGCGTAAACATGGCATGTACCTGCGCATTGTTTGTAAGAAAATCACGTTACGGTCCAGTTGTATTGCGTATACGTTCACGTTGTGCACATCAGTTTTGCAGAATTAAAGTTCCTTTGAATACCCATACCTCCCTAACGAAGCATTTGCGGACCTATATTCATGTAACATTTTTATTCAGAATTACTTATAATATCACTTTTTAAAATATTGACCTTTCCTCCACAAAGACCCTGTATACGATTTGTGGAAACTTTGCTGTTATGATTACTTGGTATACACTATTTTGATGTTACCTTCATTCTGTTAATTACAATGTTAAACAAATATTTGGCCCTGTTTCATTAGATGCCATGTAGAGCACAGTGTCATCCGGTGGTAGCTCTCAGCACTAGCTTCCATCGTACTCCAAACCCGGCTGTCAGTTGCTCTGTCGCAACCAACGTGGCATTATACCACAAAGAGGCAAGATGCATTTGTAAGCTTTTGTGAAATTTATCTGTTTATAAAATGCTGAATATTATCTTGCAAAAGCTCTCTCCTCATGTAACTTGTCCTTTAGATATCCTGTTTTATTTCTGACTGTTGGTTGGCTCTGTATTGTGCTTGTGAACAGTGTTGTGAAACAAAACTCGAAAAACACAAGTATTTTTACGGCTATAACGCACCTCTGCTGTTGTAAAAAATATTGTATAGTGGATCAGAAGCTGTTATGTAAAAAATAAAGTCATTGTACACTTATGCAATCTCGTTTTTTGAAAAATGTGTTGCATCTAATAATAAATCATGCTTTAATTTGCTATATCTGTGTTGTCATTGTTAATACTTGAACCTTTGACAGTTAACGTTATTGTAGGGTGGAAGTCAATAAGAACAACTTTATAGAGCATTTTTTATTTTACGCACAATCATTCAGCTTTACAGAAAGGTCCACATAATTGTTTTCTATATGCTTTGGATCCAACCTGAATCTCATTCAAGCCTATAGGTGAATTACATCCATGGACATTCCTTCAGTAACTTCAGCCTCCATTGATTTTATAGTTACATGCTCAACACTTACACATTTTGGTATAGGAGCAATACAGGCACTGATGCACTGCTCCACTTTATCAATATTTTCTCAGTTATTGTGCATATACTCAACAAATTCATAGTACTCTCTTCCCACATATTGATTCCAGTAACGCAATCTGTCAGTGGCAATTGATAATGCACAATACAGGCCTTTCAGTTTAACTACACTTGGATATTTTAGATATAGTTTTGTGTTAATTCTAACATTGCCTCACCATACATATTTACTATATACACTTTATGACCAAAGATGTGAATGTCAATAGGGGAGTGAGATGCATCATTGTAAGATGGCTATAATTTTGCACCTTACAACCACTCATCTACATACCTTGCCATGATTTACCACCAGAATTAGGTATCATTTGATGAGTTGTACATCGTATATACGAATATTTAAAGAAGACTAACATTGCCATGTACACCGGGTAAATAGTTGTTGACCCTTATTGCGTGAAAGGTGATGGATTGTCTTTATTATCAAAATGGCGTAATGAATGATTGCCTACACTAGCAGAGGTTGGAACGCCAGTGGAAATGCAATGGCAGGCCCTGGATGGAAAAGCCCGCACAGGTTTGTTGGTCCCGCTTACCACAGGAAGTAACCCAAGACAGAAAGTCGGGGCACCTGAGCACTGAAGCACAATACAGGGGCGACCGGCCGATATTGTAGTGATGCCGGAACGATAACCGGATAATACTTCGGAAACTCTGAAAATCTTGGACTCAGCAGAGAGGTACAAGGAAGCGCTACCTTGGAAATAACGCAGGCTGGGTTATTTCCGAGTATTTTTACTCTGAGAAGAGTACCAGTGTATGAATTCCTAATTAACGGGTATAGGTATTTCCTCGCAGACTTTCCGCGCTGGACGACAAAATACTAAAATATGGTTGGTCGGTGTTTGGAAGAATCTGTAGAGAGGGAGAATATTCCGTGGTTTCGAGAATATGATTCGCTTTCTGCAGTTACGAGGGAGGGGGGCTGGGCTTTGCTGGGAAGCGCCAGTGGTGGAGAGAAAGAGGCCTTCCGTTTCCAGTGCCCTTGTTTGACAGCGTTCAGCATCAGCTTTTGTTGGTTCAGACGGACTTGCTGTCTTTGCTCTCAGGAGATTTTATAGTTAGTGAACGGTTAGGCACTTTATTATTGCGAACTTATATGATTCTGGACTTCGATTCCGGATAGGGAGTCGTCGTTAAGTACGCAGTGTTCAGTGATTGAGAGCACTTCTTCTGTCTATACTCACGTTGCGAAGTTATCTGAACTCTGTCCTTGTGGCTGGGAGTTCGCGTTTCTCATCTGTAGAACACAGAGAGGAGAAGACAGTATTAGATTATACCAGTCAGAGGACCGCTTTCTGCCGTCCAAGTGTTTGAATGAGTTTTTTTATATATATATTTTGTGGTTGGAGTTCTTTTGTCTTCGCAGACGTGTACGAGAACTATCAGCCTGGCATATTGGGCACCGTACATACGGTGATATTGCTAACTGCTTCAGCTTATTAGGATTATAAAGTTAAATAGCTGTGATCATGTAACTTTATTTCTGCTGAGTTTGCACACCACAGTCGATCATCTTTGAAAGTAGTGTCTTCTAGTTTTTGGTGCCTAGATAGTAGTAGCACAAGGCCAGCACGAGTGTGCTTTTGTAGTGTAGGTTGCCTACATCAGGGGTAGGTATGCACTCAAGGGCAAACCTATGGTTCTGCTTTGATTGACAGGCCATTAAGCTATTGTTCTCCTTTGATTGACAGTTCCTTAACCTATTGTTCTGCTAAAAGGATCCTTCTTTTTGATTGATGGGTCCTTAACCTATTGTTCCCCTCGCCCCCCCTCCCCCCCCCCCACTGAGGAAACCTCGAACCCACCCCCTCACCCTCGCTGCTAGAAGTATGCTGATGATACGTGACCATCCTGTTTTGACACATTCCTCTAAACGAATGAAGATTTATGTGATGTACTCCATTTCCCTGTCGCATCTTGGGTATAAAATCGAGACTTCAGTTTCATAACGAAGATGATTCTATGTTAGCAATAGGTGTTTGATAAACACTGCAATCTCCATGTACACATCTGATTGACAGATGTGCTGTTTACAGAATTAGTGTCGGCATGATGTGTAATTTCAAAAGTCGGATGCTGCTGCTACGCGTTTATCTGTTTCCTTGTAAGAAGTATTCTCAATTACTAATGATCATTTTATATAGGACTGATGCAGGCAGAGTATAATTTCTGGACTGTGATCAGATGTGGACAGTGGACGCTATACGTCTCCAGAAAGCTATATTGCACATGTATCATACAGAGCCGATGTTTTAAGAAAGTAAATTTTTCATTTTACAGTTTGTTACCCTAGTTTATCGTAGAGAAACCTGCAAGAAGAATGTATTTCATGTGCTGGAAATATATTCCTTACATTGGGATATTAACAGTGCTGCGTTCCACATGACTGATAGGTCAGAAACTGAAGCAGTCTAATATTATAGTCTGTTTTAATTGCAGAACCATGTAGCCTTAGTAGTGTGTGTGTTTGTACCCTCCTGGTACTGATCCCAGACAGTAGAAAAATACTTTAAAATTGATAGCGTAGTTGATTTACGTAAAATACTTCGACCTCCATCTATCTGGAGCTCCATTATGCATAAAACCACCCCTTTCTTATTCTTCTAAACCGTCTGCTATTACAACACTTTCTAATCTGTAACTATACACCGATGAGGGGTGCTAACCTCCTCGACATGGGCGCATCTGGAGAAATCTTGTGCACTTGGATGGGTGAGGGGTCAGTAAGCTCCTTTCATTTATGAGATGCAGAATGTAATGGTCTACTTCTGGTCAGCTGCAGATTAAATCGCTAATGGTGCCGCAGGGTGGGTTTATCAAAGACAGTGCGAGGGGGTATTTCAGTCTCTAATTTTATTTTCAAACTGCGAGAATGCTCTTTCACTCTCATCCGCATAGAGATAGATCTTAAATTATTCACTATGCTCGAGGTGCTAGAAATATGTAAAGCGCCGTCTGGTGTACTTTGATGATGTATATGTTCGAGAATTAACAGTGAATGGACGTACTGCACAGTCATCTATCTACATTTGCAATGATACTCACAAAGTAGAGAAGGGGTGGCTTAGCGATGATACTGAAATCGGGAAACATGCTGTCACATCATTGGTCAGTGTTGAAATTACTGTAAAATTGCAAAAATTGTTCGCACTATCAACTGTGATGCTTATTATTACAGTACATCGACGGTGTCTTTTCCATCCCATCCATCTACTGTTGCGCTGTTGGTTACGACATAATGATTGACTGTGATCGCTTGTTTGAGATGGAGAAAGAGTTTTGGTAGAGGGGCAACACATTCTTGGGATGGCTAGCACAGAAACTGTAATCGAGTACATGACTGCAATATGAGGAATCACTCAAAACGGAATGCAGAGCCATCAGCTATCCGTCACTGTGACATATGAGTTTAAATGTAGAGGTCGTCAGTCACCTTTGAACAGCAGTTTGGAAACGCTCCACAACACCGATAAACTCTTCCAGTTTCCTTATGTTGCCTTTTATTTAAAATCATCCAGCGTGTGTGGTGTGTTATGGTAGCAGAGCAACAACATGATTTACACCGTGCGACGTCTAGTTTTCTGTGAGAAGCAATGGATCAGAACGTGTTAATATCAGTTTAGAACCTGACACAGACCGCGAAGTCGTGGCGGGAGAAACAAAATGTACAGCAGAGTACAATGTGTGTTACAGCAGAAAAAAAAAACAATGTTTCAAACAACGACAAGGGTCACAGGGAGCGTCTCTTGCGATTTATACTATAGTTTGTGTAATATGGTCATCCCCCTACAGTACAAGCGATGAAACTTTACAGTGGTCCATGCAATGGATCAATACCTGTACATTTAATAGGATTGTCACATGTGCTCGATCGTGGCATGCAGACGGTATTTGTTGTCGATATATGGGAGGAGAGAGATGCGGTAAAAATCTTATCGCTTATCGTGTTCTGTATTGGATGAAGTTAGTGGAACTTCTACAGTTCGTAATTTTTCTCTGTTGGATGGTACAGAGTAACGATGATAGCATGTTGGGGTGATAGATGTGATTGGGCCCAGAGGGACACGGATCTGCTTCGGACTGCAGTATGTCGTTTGGGGACGCACCAGAATGCAGTAGCAAAATCCTCGTCCCCATACTGTCTTTTATACTACCTCATGTTGCAGGAGCAGGCAACGTTTGGCGCTGAACTTACACATCGTACACTGTTGGTGGAGCTACGACAACATGTTCCCATTCTCACCAAATGGTCAAAACACGGTCCTGTCGCACTAACTCAGCCTGTTTCTATACGGGTTGCAAAAGGTAGTAGATACAGCTCTCTCCAACTTCTGTTGAGTTTCGACTTAAATTGGAACGATCACATGCACAAAGCTGCAGAAATAACAGCAGTTGCAAGAGGCATAGGGACTATCTGAAATTTTATTATAGCAGACAGGTCCGAAAAAGTTGACTCGTTTCGAGGTATGAGAGTGCCAGGAATGTGATTCACTAGTGGCTGTAATCATTAAAGGCCTTCTCCATCGTATGCAACACAGGAATGTGGTTGAATGGAAAGACTCGATTCCAAATCATAGATATCATTTACACCAGAAAGCGTAGCACTAGGGATCTGAAATGACAGTGTACATTTCATACGATCTGAATCAGCACACCATCTACTGTTTGTGATCCTTCTCAATCAACCATCGCCTATAACTCAGTGGATGTATCATTGATCCTCTGATGTGGCATCGAAACAGAATGCATTACAAATACTGGAGAAATATCTAGCGGCGGCATGAGGGAGTTGCAAATACTGGTTTCATGCCACGTTCCTTAGCTGAATCACTTTTTAAATTCGGTAACTTTATTACGAGGTTGCACCATTGGCAACGTGCAACCACACTGTTGGTCTGATAATATTCGCTCCGGCAATCACTGTCTATATTTTCAGTGTCGCGGTATTTGTCTGGAAAACCATTTCATGCGGAGGTAATGCCATACCTCGATTTATAAAGCTGGTATACCTTTTAACATGAATACTTGCATGTACCTATAGAGAAAAAGACCGCTTGTGACAGTAACATACAGTAGTTGTTGCGATCGTGTTTTTTGACATCTGGCTGTTTGTAAGACAATTACGCCTCTCTTTTTAACAAGGGAACCTCCCCATCGCACCCCCCTCAGATTTAGTTGGCACAGTGGATAGGCCTTGGAAAACTGAACATAAATCAATCGAGAAAACAGGAAGAAGTTGTGTGGAACTATGAAAAAAATAAGCAAAATATACAAACTGAGCAGTCTATGTGCAGCATAAGCAACATCTAGGGTAGGGTGAGCCAAGGAGCACCGTGGTCCCGTGGTTAGCGTGAGCAGCTGTGGAATGAGAGGTAGTGGGTTCAAGTCTTCCCTCGAGTGAGAACTTTGCTTCCTTTTTTTTCCCCAAAGTTATGATCTGTCACTGTAATAAGTTTAGTGTCTGTGTTTTGCGACCGCACCGCAAAACCGTGCGATTGGTAGACGAAAGGACGTGCTTCTCCAGTGAGAACCGAAAACATTTGATCGCAAGGCCATAGGTCAATTGATTCCTCCACAGGAAAACACGTCTGATATATTCTATACGACACTGGTGACGGCATGTGCGTCACATGACAGGAATATGTTGTCGACCCACCTAACTTGTACACTTGGCGAATGGGTAAAAAGATTATTCTACCTTGCCCGATTTAGGTTTTCTTGTGGATGTGATAATCACTCCCAAAAAAGTGATGAAAACATAAGAGTTTGTCACATAAACTGAAAATAAAAAATTAAACTCTTCACTCGAGGGATGATTTGAACCAAGGACTTCTCGTTCCGCAGCTGCTCACTCTAACGACGAGACAACGGCGCACCTCAGCTTACGTTCCCCTAGATGTTGCATATCTGACGCATGGACTACTCAGTTTGTATATTTTGTTTATTTTTTTCATAATTCCACACAACTTCTTCCTGTTCCCTCGATTGATCTGTGTTCAGTTTTTCAAGGCCTGTCCACTGTGCCAACTTATAACTAAATCTGAGAGGGGTGCGATGGGGAGGTTCCCTTGTAAGACACAATGGTGCCACTTACAAGAAAAACTTATGAGACATGTCCACCCTTCGCTGATTTTCGGTCAGTATTATTTCGTATCTCCATCAATCAGTTATTGGCGGAGTATTATACTTAGTAATAGGGGATGCATGGCAGGTTCGTCTTGAACATCAGGCTTATAAAGTGTGTTCCGACATATGCATAGGAAATGACTATGTCCAGTTGTAAGGAAGGTATTTATATGGAATACTGTGATAGCCAAGGGAAAAATATGTCAAGTCATAAGAATGGTACAGATATTTCTATTTCCAGGGCCACAGCCGTCAGCAGGGTGTATTTCCGGTACTTCGCTCATTGTCGAATGTCGTCCAATTGAGACCACAATCGGAATATTTAATTGTAAGTACAGTTATAAAATATATATGTAGCCAGCTCCCTGGGATGATTCTGTCTGGGGGTGCGTGGCGGGAATGATTCACGTTTCCGGCTAATGCCAGGAGCTGTCCGAATGGAAAGGCCTGTTGGAATGCAGGGATGTAGCTGACTTAACCATGTCGTCCTCTAGACGACCGAATAGCGAACCAATACTTAGTATTTGTTGGAAAGCTTTCGTGATCGAGTGGAAATTTGAGAAGTTTCAATATGGACGTGTATTTGCGCTAGACCATTATTCCCTCCCATGCAAATTGCCTGGTTGACTGCTTCTGCACATTTCGCACGTTTATTTAGTTGAGCGAACATCGATTGTGGTGTGTGCATCTAGCAGGTGAAAGACGGGTGGAAGACACGTTTGCTGGTTCTCTTGACATGAGAAACACCTTAGTTGACTTTGTAAATTACAGGGATGATTTGGAATCTGTTACATCGCCGTCATCGGTATTAGCGAGTGGAAATATCAGTCTCCTCTATTTTCTCTCGAGTTTTTACTCGAAGGTCTTCGCAGATAGGATAAGGTTCTAGTTACTCAGTGGTTTACAGCACCCTGCACGTCGCTAAACTTTCGGGTTTCTAGAGAAATGATTTCCAGTCTATATCTACGGAATTACTCTATGCAAGCGCTCTTTCTATGTGCTTGATTTTGAGAACTATCGCGTAAACTATATAATATTCTGACAAACCATGTGAAAATACATGTGTTCTTGTAATCCCAAGCTATTCAAATAGGTCGGGGCCAGAAGCAGTGACGCCTATGTGCCGAGAGGAACCAACCCAGCCTTTGTACAACAGTCTTCACAGTATATGTACGAGTGTCTATTGGTCGCTACTGCGTGTCCTATCGTGATGGAATTGTAGATTCAGCACGTCGATGGCCGTTAAGTGGAATGAAAGGCTTTTTTACGTGGAAAATTATGTGCGCTACAGATAATGAGATTGGTTCCAAAACCACAGCCGTAAAGAGGGGACATATCCAGTACATTGCTCGGTGTCAGACTGCGGCAGCAATCCTAATATCTAATTATAGTTACACTCATAAATATGTGCCTGGTTCCGAATATTCTTGTGAGTCTGGCGATGGCCGTAGAAAGCACGAGAGCAAGCAAGCAGGTTGGGGCCGGTAACAGCACATCAGTGGGCACCTTTGTTCCGAGCTGGGGCTTGCCCATCCTTTGTACACCAGTTCAGAGAGTACGAGAAAGCTTCTAGCTTATGACGATTTGGTTCGCGGCTCCTCCTGGACGAGTGAACAGTGAACTAATACGAAATTTTCATTGAGTCGCCATCAGGAGCTTGTGTGTTGCGTGTATACTCTGCGGAAATTAGAGGAGATTCAATAGGACGAGTGTTTGCTCAGGAAGTATTGTGTAGCGTTCAAACTCCTACCAGTTAGGTCCTCCTTGGATCCACATCGTCCAAGGCCGGCTGGCTTATCTCTGGTTGACATGCTCTTCTGCAGTTGCAGTCATGGGCCGCGTTTACGGCGTCAGTTTCCTCCGTCGATGCTGCACAGCGGAACGGTTAGGACGCGGGATGTATTTCGCGATCTGTAGACCACTTTTGCCGGGTTTAACTGTGAGTGCAGCATGACGATCTTAAGAAAATAGTTTTGTCGCTGAAACACTCGTCTGCAGAAAAAAGGCGGCCAGTGCTTCCACACCAGCAACATCGGTAATTTGGCGGATAACTTTCGTAAGAGCTGATCAGAATGCTCCATTCATTCGCAAGACATCCTTTGTGCTGTGGCATAGGAGCCTCTACAAACTGGTTCGAACAAGTTGGAGGCAAGGTATCTATGGAGAGTTCTGACAAAGCAAGAGTTCAAATACAGGTTGAAGCAGACCATCCATCTCTGGCGGGGATGCTGTCACTCATCCGCCACTGCGGCATTAGGACATCTCCAGATCAGTAGCTGAAGGATACCGACAATTCCCGCCATTTTTCTCTTCTGTAAGACAGTGCTTCGAATTCAGTTTCCGTAACTGCTCTGATTTCCCCCGTCTGTGCTTAGACAGTGATCTCTTTCCAAACAACAAGAATGCCTTTATGATTAACAAATGCACCATACTGCTCTTATCTTATTGCAGGAAAATAGCTCACTTGGCCTACCTCCACTAACCTCAGACACCCGACTGCCACCTCTTCCTATGAACTGGCGCCAACTTTTAATTTTTGATGTAAATAGAATTCAATTCCCATATGTCTACTAAGCTAACAAAATGGCGAGAAAGAAAAGACACTTCACTAATTGTGGTCGCCAGACTGCCACCACCTCCTAAGGATTTGTGTGAAAAAGACTTGGACATAAGACTTTATTTAAACAATTCCATGCAGTTGTGTTCACCACAAGATCATCACTCCAACTGACGTAGTACACATCGCCACTACCAGAGGGCGTCTCATCTGTGACATAATCCAAGATGGTGACACCCAGTTTATTCACCACGGGGTCTGGACTCCAACTGACTTAGTACACAGCGCCACCACTAGAGGACGCCATCGTGACGTCAGATCGTGACACATGTGCCGTTATTCCAGATGGCTGTACCCAATGTATCCACCACATGATGTAAGATTGTACACTTGGCCTACCTCCACTAACCTAATCCCCTGTCCAATAAAAATCGCGCGAAGTTCAAATTCCAGCACGATAATGGCGGGAAAACCGGACTTGTCTTCATTATTTAAACAATATCCTGCAGGTGTGGTCGCCACAAGGTCTGGAGTCCAACTGGCTTAGTTGATATCATCACCACCAGAGAGCGCCAACAAGATGGCGGATTTTGGCGGGAAGTTTGAATTTTGGCAGGACGATAGGTCAATTGAGCTACCTCCACTAACCTAACCCTCCAGAAAAAAATTGGCTGTAAATTCAAATTCCAACAGGATAACGCGTCACACCTAAGAAAATAGGCCAATTGGGCTACGTCCACTAACCTAAGCCTCCATAAAAAAATAGGTCACAATTTCGAATTCCAATACAATAATCGGTCACACCTAAGAAAAAATGGTCTGAAATAGGCCAGTTGGGTCACATCCACTAACCGAAGTCCACCTCATCCTACGAATTCTCGCCAAGTTTGAATTTTGGCGGTCACTTATATTTTCGCTGCTAAGCTATGAAAGTCACATCAAGTAAAGTAAACTTGTACAAACCTAAGTCACCTCTTGTCGATTGGCGGGAAAAGGACTGAAGTCTTTATTTCAGTCAGTACTTATGCTCCAACAGACGTAGTACACAGCATCGAGATGGCAACAAAATGGCTCTGAGCACTATGCGACTTAACTTCTGAGGTGATCAGTCGCCTAGAACTTAGAACTAATTAAACCTAACTAAGCTAAGGACATCACACACATCCGTGCCCGAGGCAGGATTCGAACCTACGACCGTAGCGGTCGCTCGGTTCCAGACTGTAATGCCTTGAACCGCACGGCCCCTCCGGCCGGCCGACATGGCAACACCCACTACGCTCGCCACTAGGTCCAGACTCCAACTGACTTAGTTCAAATTGTCGCCAGCAGAGGAGGCTACCCCTGGCGCCATCGGTCAGCATTAACATGCGCGCGCGCCACTGGTCCAGCGACCGCTCATGTCACAGTCCTGGGTCGGACGGCGCCAAAGTTGTTTTACTGGACAGTGGAATCTGCCCTGACGTCACACAACCTCCGGTACACCACGTGGCTTGCTCGACAAAGCACGCTCTCGCTAAGTTAACTGATCATGCGAGCCTCATTATTCAACCCACATGGCCCGATTACTTAATCCAAGATCGTCGCGAAAACATACGCGTGTGTGCGTGAGCCATCGCTCGCGCCAAGCTAACTACCTCCGCAAGTCAATATAACTCAAAGTTCCCAACTCAAATCCCTATCTAGAAAAAAAAAAAACATCTTATAGGTAAGAAAACGTGTTCACTATACTTTCAACTATCTAGTTTCAACTACTTTTCAATGACCGGACCGCCATCTCTTCCCAGGAACCGGCGCCGACTTTGAATTCTGCAAGTAAAGAAAGGTCACTTGCGCTTTTGCTACCAACCTAAGAAAATTGGGGGGGGGGGGGGAGGAAGAAAACATACTTGTACTAACCTCAGCCACCCGACCGCCACCTTTCCCAAGGAACCGGCGCCGAGTTTGAATTCTGGCACTAAAGAAAGGTCACTTGCTCTTCCACCACCAACCTAAGAAAATTGATGCAAACGAAGATCACCACCACTAACCTAAGCCTCCAGGACACAACCTCTTCCTAGGGGTTTCTGGTAAATGGACTCAACCTGCACTAGGCCCATGGTTGGAGGAACGAATGTCCTTTATTTAGGGATGGAGTATATGTATCACAGAACACAAGCACTGACATGTCCCACAGCATACAGACCTGAAAACCACCCCTACATAACTCATTTATATTGCTCTACACACACGCTTGCTAATTGTAAACCGTCAAAAATAACGCATCGCGCATCCTACAGGCATGCGAACCACTCGTAAATAATGCAAAACATTAAAGTCCATGTAGCCAAACAACCCCTCATTTTCCGAAATAATTTCAGTACAGACCTGCAAACTGCTCCTAAATAATACAGCACAGTGATGTGTAGACACGCTAAGTACTCGTAAACTGTTCAAATAACGCACATCACGGATTACAGACCCGATCCTGAAATAATACAATCAACGCTCGCAAACACAGTCCACCGCCCACTGTCCTTTATAGTAAAATAGAGGCAGCAATAAGTGACGCATCCCTCAGATGTCAAACCACGCACAGCCCCTGCTCGGCTTCCGCAAGCATGATGTGGCGGCACCCCTATTCATATGTAACACCTGAGAAATTCTTTTCCAAATACGTGTTCAGCTACACACACGTGCTGACGTGATCGGGTGGGAGCACAACCACGAGCTGCAGCCGAAAGCAGGCCTAAGTTGTATGTACGCGCTGTTAATCACTGGGCGTTTACGTAGACAGCGCACACTCCAAGCAGAGCCGCTCGTGTCCCGCATTCCTCTATATCCTCACTCTAACTGCGGTGCGGCGAAGACGCTGCTGAATTCCGTTCCACAATAGCATAACCTGCTTTCTCCTTAGCGATTCTAACGGTGGTGGATATGGCTTTGTCCGACTTCTGCTCAGTTTCGACTTAAAATGGAACTATCACATGCCCAGAGCAGTAGAAATGGAAGCAGTTGCAAGATGTGTAGGGACTAAGACTATGTTGGATTTTTACTGTAGCAAATAGGTTCGAGAAAGTTGACTCGTTTCGAGATATACTTCACTGGTCGTTGTGATCCTCCTCAGTCAGTCATCGCCTTTAACTCAGTGGATATATATCGGAACCTTTGACATGGTATCGAGACAGAATACGTTACTCATATTGGATAAATATCTAGCGGCGTGAGGGAGTTGCAAATACCGGTCACATACCGCGTTCCATAGCCGGATGACTTTCAAAATTCACCGATTTTATCACTAGGTTGCATCGTGGGCTACGTGTTGGTCTGTTAATACACATTCCTACGATTACCGGCTCGGTATTTGTCTGGACAAAAAACGACCTCTGTCGCGAATAAATTACGAATAGGCGTATGTTAAGCTGTCTGTGAAGTTACGGTCCTGTGACATAGCAGTAGGAGCCGCTGTTATACGCATTGAAGAGCTTCGACAGATGGAAAGCCTCCACACAAGGTTAGTATACAACGGAAAGAGCCGGCGCGGCGTAGCGCCTGATAACAGGAAACTTCCACTCAGAGCGGCTTCGTGACAGGCTCGGGGATCGGAAGGCAGCCAGAGCGATGAAAGATTCCCCAATCATCATAGTAACGTCACAGGAGACTATATAAACGGCAGCTTAACAGCCTGTCGAGGATTCCGCTAGTATTCTGCCTCCGACGTGGTCATTGCGCTACCCTGCCTCAGGGGGGGGGGGGGGGGGACTTAGACTCTCGCGCCATCTAGTTGCACAGAGTAGTAGTTACATCTCCCACAGTTTAGTTCAGGTGTCAGTGCCTCGTAAGCTTGAGTAATGTTTACTCTAACTCTCTCTATTCTTCATTAGAAGCTTATTTATGATCACACCGAGTTCCCTGGTTTAAAGCCGGCCGGGGTGGCCGTGCGGTTCTAGGCGCTACAGTCTGGAACCGCGTGACCGCTACGGTCGCAGGTTCGAATCCTGCCTCGGGCATGGATGTGCGTGATGTCCTTAGGTTAGTTAGGTTTAAGTAGTTCTAAGTTCTAGGGGACTGATGACCTCAGAAGTTAAGTCCCATAGTGCTCAGAGCCATTTGAACCATTTTGAACCCTGGTTTAAAAGTAATTCCAGCTTTGCTGATTCTGCTCTAGAACTAGGAGTTGGACGAGCCCACTCCGCCTCAGCCGGGTTAGTGTCTAGCTCCCTCTTCCTGATCCGCTCGCAGGAAACAAATCAGACACGAGACCTCATTCAGAGGTAACGTCGTACCTAGATTTATAAAGCAAGTATATAACTTTTAAAATGGATACTAGTGCACACCTGTAGAACGAGGAGCGCTTGTGAGAGTAACATGCAGTAGTTGTAGGGCTCGAGATTTTTTGTTTAATATGTGCTCGATTACGTCTATGACACGGTGGTATGACTCGTAGAATGAACGTAAGAGACATGCACACGCATCGTTGATTTTCGGTCAGTATTATTTGGTGTCGTATGCATACAGTTATTGAGGATGTAATATTATATTTAGTATTAGTTCCGGGTGTGTGATATGTTCGCATTTGAGCATCAGGTTTATAAAGTATATCTGTTTGTATAAAGGAAATATCTATGTGCTGTTGTAGGGAGGGTATGGATTTGACTTGGGGTACTGTGATAGCGAAGGGAAGAGTATTTCAAGTCATAAGAATGGTTGTGATATTTCTATTTCGAGAGCCACTGCCGACAGCAGGGTGTATTTCAAATACTTTGGTCATTGCCGAATACACTTCAGTTGAGACCGCGATCGTAAGATTTAATTGTAAGTATAATGATAGAAGATATATGTGAGGGGTTTTCTGGAATGTGTGTGTGTATGCAAACTCTGTGGTGGTATTGATTCGGGTTCTCCTGTTAATGGTAGCAGTCTTCCGAATGCAGAAACCTGTTGGAGTGTAGGAATGTATTAGAGTTAACTTTACCATCTTCTAGACGAACGAATAGCGAACTAATACTTAGTAAGTGCTGGGCAGCTTTCGTGATCAAGTGTAACTTTGAGAAGATGGTGCGTTTGCGGTGGAGCGTTATTCCCTCCCATGTAAATTGTTTGGCCGACTGCTTCTGGACATTTGGTGTCTTTATTCAGTTGAGAGAAGATCGATTGTGGTGTGTTGGACACATGTTTGCCTGTTCTCTAGACGTGGGAAAGACCATAGTTGGTTTGTAAAGAATATTAATCATCTCGAATCTGTTAGATGACCGACTTCGGTATTCGAGAGTGCGAATATCAGTTTCTCTACTTGTTTCTAGTTAGTAAATGGTTTACAGCACGCTGAATCTCGCTAAAGTTTGGTGTTTGTGGAGAAATAACTTACAGTGTATATGTTGTGCATTATGGGACACTCAGTCGTTTAGGACTGGTGGTAGGGACAGAGCATTGAGTGACATTATACTGAGTGCACTATCCGAAACTTACCTCGAGCAATTAAACAGAGAACCGACTTGTGGAGATAAAATCTTGGAGCTACTGATAACAATCAGACCCGAACTTTTCGACTCTGTAAGCGCAGAACAGGGAATCAGTGCTCATAAGGCCGTTGCAGCATCCCTGAATATGGAAGTTAATAGGACTATAAAAAAAGGGAGGAAGATTTATCTGTTTAGCAAGAGTAATAGGATCCAGATTTCAGACTAATAGATCAAAACGAAAATTTCTGTTCCGACACTGACAATGTTGAGTGTCTAAGGAAAATGTTCAAGACAATCGTAAAAGGCGTTTTAGACAGGTACGTGCCGAGTAAAACTGTGAGGGACGGGAAATACCCACCGTGGTTCAACAACAAAGTTGGAAAACTACTGCGAAAGCAAAGAGAGCTTTACTGCACATTTAACCGCTGCCAAAACCTCTCAGACAAACAGAAGCTAAACGATGTCAAAGTTAGCGTAAGGAGGGCTATGCGTGAAGCGTTCAGTGAGTTCGAAAGTAAAATTCTATGTACCGGCTTGACAGAAAATCCTAGGAAGTTCTGGTCTTACGTTAAATCAGTAAGTGGATCGAAACGGCATATCCAGACACTCTGGGATGATAATGGCATTGAAACAAAGGATGACACACGTAAAGCTGAAATACTAAACACGTTTTTCCAAAGCTGTTTCACAGAGGAAGACCGCACTGCAGTGCCTTCTCGAAATCCTCGCACGAACGAAAAAATGGCTGACATCGAAATAAGTGTCCAAGGAATAGAAAAGCAACTGAAATCACTCAAAAGAGGAAAGTCCACTGGACCTGACGGGATACCAATTCGATTCTACACAGAGTATGCGAAAGAACTTGCCCCCCTTCTAACAGCCGTGTACCGCAAGTCTCTAGAGGAACAGAAGGTCCCAAATGATTAGAAAAGAGCACAGGTAGTTCCAGTTTTCAAGAAGGGTCGTCGAGCAGATGCGCGAAACTATAGGCCTATATCTCTGACATCGATCTGTTGTAGAATTTTAGAACATGTTTTTTGCTCGCGTATCATGTTCAAATGGTTCAAATGGCTCTGAGCACTATGGGACTCAACTTCTGAGGTCATTAGTCCCCTAGAACTTAGAAATAGTTAATCCTAACTAACCTAAGGACATCACACACATCCATGCTCGGGGCAGGATTCGAACCTGCGACCGTAGCGGTCTCGCGATTCCAGACTGCAGCGCCTAGAACCGCACGACCACTTCGGCCGGCGCGTATCATGTCATTTCTAGAAACCCAGAATCTACTCTGTAGGAATCAACATGGATTCCGGAAACAGCGATCGTGTTAGACCGAACTCGCTTTATTTGGTCATGAGCCCCAGAAAATATTAGATACAGGCTCCCAGGTAGATGCCATTTTCCTTGACTTCCGGAAGGCGTTCGATACAGTTCGGCACTGTAGCCTGATAAACAAAGTAAGAGCCTACGGAATATCAGACCAGCTGTGTGGCTGGATTGAAGAGTTTTTAGCAAACAGAAAACAGCATGTTGTTCTCTACAGACGTTAAAGTAACCTCTGGCATGCCACAGGGGAGTGTTATGGGACCACTGCTTTTCACAATATATATAAATGACGTAGTAGATAGTGTCGGAAGTTCCATGCGGCTTTTCGCGGATGATGCTGTAGTATACAGAGAAGTTGCAGCATTAGAAAATTGCAGCGAAATGCAGGAAGATCTGCAGCGGATAGGCACTCGGTGCAGGGAGTGGCAACTGACCCTTAACATAGGCAAATGTAATGTATTGCGAATACATAGAAAGAAGGATCCTTTATTGTATGATTATATGATAGCGGAACAAACACTGGTAGCAGTTACTTCTGTAAAATATCTGGGAGTATGCGTACAGAACGATTTGAAGTGGAATGATCATATGAAATAAATTGTTGGTAAGGCGGGTGCCAGGTTGAGATTCATTGGGAGAGTCCTTAGTAAATGTAGTCCATCAACAAAGGAGGCGCCTTACAAAACACTCGTTTTTATTTTTATTTATTTATTTATTTATTGATCTGTGGGACCAAATTAAGGAGAAGTCTTGATGGTCATGTAACGAGTCAATAGATGAAATTATAACACGATAGTAGAAACAGATAAAATGAAATATAAGAAACATATTCAGGCGATAAGTCGTAAGTTTAAATAAAGAAAATCAACAATGTAACACTGGAATTTGCTTAATTTTTTAACTCTTCCAAGAGCTCCTCGACAGAATTGAAGGAGTGAGCCATGAGAAAACTCTTCAGTTTAGACTTATAAGTGTTTGGGCTACTGCTAAGATTTTTGAGTTCTTGTGGTAGGTTATTGAAAATGGATGCAGCAGAATACTGCACTCCTTTCTGCACAAGATTCAAGGAAGTGCATTCCACATGCAGATTTGATTTCTGATTAGTATTAACTGAGTGAAAGCTGCTAACTCTTGGGAATCGGCTAATATTGCTAACAACAAACGACATTAAAGAAAATATATACTGTGAGGGCAATGTCAGAATTCCCGGACTATTGAATAGGGGTCGACAAGAGGTTCTCGAGCTTACACGACATATAGCTCGAACAGCCCGTTTTTGAGCCAAAAATACCCTTTTTGAATCAGAAGAATTACCCCAAAAAATAATACCATACGACATAAGCGTATGAAAATATGCGAAGTAGACTACATTTCGTGTTGAACTGTCACTTATTTCAGATACTGTTCTAATGGTAAATAAGGCAGCATTTAGTTTCTGGACAAGATACTGGACATGGGCTTTCCACAACAGCTTACTATCTATCCAAACGCGTAGGAACTTGAACTGTTCCGTCTCGCTTATAATATGCCCATTCTGTCTGGTCAAAATATCGGTTCTTGTTGAATTGTGAGTTAGAAACTGTAAAAACTGAGTCTTACTGTGATTTAGCATCAAATTATTTTCCACAAGCCACGAACTTGTTTCATGAACTACATTATTTGATACTGTTTCAATATTACACACAAGATCCTTCACTACCAAGCTGGTGTCATTAGCAAACAGAAATATTTTTGAATCACCTGTAATAATAGAAGGCATATCATTTATACAAATAAGAAACAGCAGTGGCCCCAGCACTGACCCTTGGGGAACGCCCCACTTAACAGTGCCCCATTGGGACTGAACATCACTACCACTCTCAATATTGCGGAGAATTACCTTCTGCTTTCTGTTCTTAAAGTAATAGGCTAACCAATTGTGAGCTACTCCCCTTACTCCATAATGGTCCAACTTTTGCAGTAATATTTTGCGGTCAACACAGTCAAAAGCCTTCGTTAAATCAAAGAAAACACCTAGCGTTCGCAACCTTTTATTTAATCCGTCCAAAACCTCACAGAGAAAAGAGAATATAGCATTTTCAGTTGTTAAACCATTTCTAAATCCAAACTGTACATTTGACAGCAAATTAGGTGAATTTAAATGCTCCAGTAACCTTGTATGTACAACCTTCTCTATAACTTTAGCAAACACCGATGGAATAGAAATAGGTCTAAAATTGTCAACATTACCCCTGTCTCCCTTTTTATAAAGTGCCTTCACTACAGAGTACATTAATCGGTCAGGGGACCGACCACTCCTAAAGGAAAAGTTACGGATATGGCTAAGTACTGGGCTAACATACATAGAACAATACTTCAGTATTCTGCTATATACCCCGTCATATCCATGAGAGCTCTTGGTCTTTAGTGATTTAATTATTAACTCAATCTCCCTCTTGTAAGTATCATGGAGGAGCATTTCAGGTAACAGTCTAGGAACACTTTTTTCTAAGAGCGCTATATGATTCCCTGTTGGGACTAGGTTTCTATTTAGCTCACCTGCTATATTCAGAAAGTGATTGTTAAATACTGTACATATATGCGACTTATCAGTAACACAGACATTCCCACTACGCACTGATTCTATATCCTCGACCTGTCTCTGCAGACCAGCCACTTCCTTTACGACTGACCATATGGTTTTAATTTTATCCTGAGACTTAGCTATTCTATCTGCATACCACATACTTTTTGCCTTCCTAATAACTTTTTTAAGCACCTTACAATACTGTTGGGCTACGGGGCACAACTCAGCATTCACAGGGGCTATGCTGCTATGCCACTCAAGATCCTTCACTACCAAGGTTGCTGTCCAGGTTTCGAGAGGGTGCGTTTCTGGATGAGGTATCGAATATATTGCTTCCCTCTACTTATACCTCCCGAGGAGATTACGAATGTAAAATTAGAGAGATTCGAGCGCGTGCGGAGGGTTTCCGACAGTCGTTCTTCCCGCGAACAATGCGCAACTGGAACAGGAAAGGGAGGTAATGACAGTGGCACGTGAAGTGCCCCCCGCCGCACACCGTTGGGTGGCTTGCGGAGTATAAATGTAGATGCAGATGTACCGGGTGATCGAAAAGTCAGTATAAATTTGAAAACTGAATAAACCACGGAATAATGTAGATATAGTGGTACAAATTGACACACATGCTTGGAATGACATGGGGTTTTATTAGAACCAAAAAAATACAAAAGTTCAGAAACTGTCCGACAGATGGCCCTTCATCTGATCAGAATAGCAATAATTAGCATAACAAAGTAAGACAAAGAAAGGATGATGTCCTTTACAGGAAATGCTCAATATGTCCACCATCATTCCTCAACAATAGCTGTAGTCGAGGAATAATGTTGTGAACAGCACTGTAAAGCATGTCCTGAGTTATGGTGAGGCATTGGCGTCGGATGTTGTCTTTCAGCATCCCTAGAGATGTCGGTCGATCACGATACACTTGCGACTTCAGGTAACCCCAAAGCCAATAATCGCACGGACTGAGGTCTGGGGATCTGGGAGGCCAAGCATGACGAAAGTGGCGGCTGAGCACACGATCATCACCAAACGACGCGCGCAAGAGATCTCTCACGCGTCTAGCAATATAGGGTGGAGCGCCATCCTCCATAAACATCGTACGTTCCAGCAGGTGTTTATCCGCCAGGCTGGGGATGATGCGAGTCTGTAACATATCGGCGTACCTCTCAACCGTCACGGTAGCAGTTACAAAACCAGAATCACTCATTTCCTCGAAGAAAAAAGGCCCGATAACGGTAGATGTGGTAAATCCAACACATACCGTGACTTTCTCGCCGTGCAATGGAGCTTCCACGACAGTTCTAGGATTTTCGGTAGTCCAAATTCTGCAGTTGTGGGCGTTGACAGATCCTCGGAGCGTGAAATGAGCTTCGTCGGTCCACAACACGTTACTCAACCAGTCGTCATCTTCCGCCATCTTTTGAAACGTCCACACCGCAAATGCCCTCCGCTTCACTAAATCGCCAGGTAACAGTTCATGATGCCGATGTATTTTGTACGGATAGCATCGGAGGGAACGCCTCAGTGCCAACCAAACAGCAGTGTATGGAATGGCGGTGCGACGTGCGACTGCACGAGCGCTGACTTCCCCGTGCATAGACGAACCCGCTACAGTCTCCATTTCTTCCTGAACTGTCTCAGCAGCATTACGCCTTGTGCTCGGTCGGCCACTACGGGGTTTATCGTCTAAACAACCCGTGGCTTCGAATTTCGAAATCATTCTCGCCACAGCTGCATTTGTCAACGGACCTTTACCCGTTCGAATCCCCTTCCTATGGCGATTGGATCGTAACGCTGAACCAGCACATTCCCCATTCTGATAATAGAGCTTCACTAAAAGCGCCTTTTCAGGTAACGTCAACATGCTGCGACTGCTGGCGCATCTGATTCTCTCTCTCATTACAGCTCTTTTTATACACGATTGTCATGCGCAGTCACTGACGTTTTGCTGTTCAGCGCCATCTGTCGGACATTTTGTGAACTTTGTTCTTTTTGGTTCTAAAAAAAACCCCATGTCATTCCAAGCATGTGTGTCAATTTTTACCTCTCTATCTACATTATTCCGTAGTATATTAAGTTTTCAAATTTATACTGACTTTTTGATCACCCGGCATGTTGCGTTAGCGATCGGGAGGTTAGTGCGGTGTTCTTGATATCGAGAAGTACAGTGAAAATTGACGGAACTCGGTGATATATTCCCTGGTTGGAGATCGGTTTGACTGTCCAATATTCTTGCGAGTATCGTTTGTATTTGATGACCCGTACACTACTTTGCGATGTTTAGTTGTCTGGGGAAAATGGTGATCAGTGTAAAATAGTTTATTACCACCTAGTGTAGCGTCTGTAGAAAGAAAGAACAGGTTGGCGATGTATAGATTGAGGGAACTGTCGGTGAAATTTAGCAATCTTTGCAAAATAACGAGAGAGAGCCCAAGAAAGAAAAGGTAGATGGTGCTTCGATAGGGACAGGTAAATTCGATAAGAGCTAATGAGAATGCTCGATTAATTGTGGTGGGATATAGGAGAGGTGAGAACATTGGCGTATATTGCGAGCAGGAAGGCTATCATGTTACGTCCGGGAGGAAGACAGGATTAGGCGATACTTAGGTAAACAGGTTCTGTTAGGGCAAGAATTTTGGCGCATACAAGCTGAGCCAACAAAAAAGCGAGCGTAACTATTTCTGGAGGGAGCTATGGACTTTAATGGAGTTAGACTTGGTTATTATTTTAGATAGCAATGTGAGTTGAGTATAAGAT
Source organism: Schistocerca nitens (assembly GCF_023898315.1). Classification (NCBI taxonomy): domain Eukaryota; kingdom Metazoa; phylum Arthropoda; class Insecta; order Orthoptera; family Acrididae; genus Schistocerca; species Schistocerca nitens. Next base: position 600,547,571 of record NC_064616.1, on the reverse strand, counting down.
TGATAACATTGCGAGATGCATTTGCGATGGTATGTAGCTAAGCGCGGTGAAGCGTGGGTCAAACGTGACATACGGTCCGTTAGAATCGCTAAGGAGAAAGCAGGTTCTGCTATTGTGGAACGGAATTCAGCAGCGTCTTCGCCGCACCGCAGTTGGAGTGAGGGTATAGGGGAATGCGGGACACGAGCGGCTCTGCTTGGAGTGTGCGCTGTGTAAATAAACGCCCGGTGATTAACAGCGCGTACATACAACTTAGGCATGCTTTCGGCTGCAGCTCGTGGTTGTGCTCCCATCCGATCACGTCACCACGTGTCTGTAGGTGAACACGTATTTGGATAGGAATTTCTCAGGTGTTACGTATGAATGGGGGTGCCGCCACCTCATCCTTGTGGAAGCCGAGCAGGGGCTGTGCGTGGTTTGACATCTGAGGGATGCATCACTTATCGGTACCTCCTGTGTACTCTAAAGGACAGTGGGCGGTGTACTGTGTTTGCGTGCGTTGATTGTATTATTTCAGGATCGGGTCTGTAATCCGTGATGTGCGTTATTTGAACAGCGAGTGCTTAGCGTGTCTACACATCACTGTGCTGTATTATTTAGGAGCAGTTTGCAGGTCTGTACTGAAAATATTTCGGAAAATTAGGAGTTCTTTGGCTATTTGGACGTAAATGTTTTGCATTTCGCATGCCTGTAGGCTGTGTGATGCGTTATATTTGATGGTTTACAATTAGCAAGCATGTGTGTAGAGCAATATAAATGAGTTATTAAGGGTTGGTTTTCAGGTCTGTATGCTGTGGAATATGTCAGTGCGTGTGTTCTGTGATACATATACTCCATCCCTAAATAAAGTACATTCGTTCCTCTAACCATGGGCCTAGTGCAAGCTGAGTCCTTTTACTAGAAACCTCTAGGAAGAGGTTGAGTCCTGGAGGCTTAGGTTAGTGGTGGTGATCTTCGTTTGCATCAATTTTCTTAGGTTGGTGGTGGAAGAGCAAGTGACCTTTCTTTAGTGCCAGAATTCAAACTCGGCGCCGGTTCCTTGGAAGAGGTCGCGGTCCGGTCATTGAAAAGTAGTTGAAACTAGATAGTTGAAAGTATAGTGTTGTGTACATAGTCCCATGTAGTCAGCGCGTAAAACAACTTTCCCACTAGAGCGCGCCCCGCTAAGCACAACAGTGCAGGCGCAGCGCTTGTCTGGCTCCGCACTATGAGATGGCGCTGTCTTAGAGACGGACCAAGTGAGCTGTTTTCCAGCGATATTCTTTGTTTAGTAGATACAAGAGCGGTGTGGTGCATTTTCCTGTTGGAAATTGAACTTGCCACCATTTCCTGGGGGGGGGGGGGGGTTAGGTTTGAGGAGGTAGCCCAATTGACCTTCTTCCCGCCAAAATCCGCCATCTTGGGTGACGTCAAGGTGGCGCTCTCTGGTGGCGACGATATCAACTAAGCCAGTTGGAGTCCCGACCCAATGGCGAACACACATGCTTGAAACTGGTTAAATAATAAGGACAAGTCCATTTTTACCGCCATTATCATGTTGGAATTTGAACTTCGCGCGATTTCCTGGGGGGATGGGGTTAGGTTAGTGGAGGTAGCCCAATTGATCTTCTTCCCGCCAATTTCCGCCATCTTGGATGACATCATGGTGGCGGATTCTGGTGGCGACGATAATAACTAAGCTAGTTGGGCTCAAGAGATTGTGGCGAACACACATGCTTGAAATTGGTTGCATAATAAAGACAAATCCATTTTTCCCGCCATTATCCTGTTGGAATTTGAGCTTCCCACCATTTTTCTGGGGGAGGGGAGCGTGGCGCTTTCCTGCTAAAATTCAAACTTCCTGCCAAAATCCGCCATCTTGAATGATGTTATGGCCGCCATCTTGGATGACGTCGTCGCCGCCATGTTTGATAACAGTACTTTGGGGCCGTAACGGTGTAGCCCCAATACTGCTATGAAAACATCTCGCTGAAGGTGATCTGCTATGCAAACATCTCTCTCAGCGCTGTACCACAATGCCTAGGTGAACACGTATATCGACAGATATTTCTCAGTTGTCGTGTATGACAGACATGCCACCGCCTCACCCTCGTGAGACCCGAACTGACACCTGGGCATGATTCGGCAGCTCACGATCACGTCATTACTTCGCGGGGCCCACCGGTGCATCCCGACTGCTGGGAGTGTGTGTGGTGGCTTCCTGTGCTGTCCAGTGGACAGGGGACGGCGGGCGGTGCACGCTTCCCGATCGAAAGATTTATAACTGTGTAATTATGGGTGATGTGTGTTTCATGATGGTATTGGTTGCACGACTGGAATAAAAAAGAAAGGCAATCGATGTAATTAGTTCTTACAAGACTTGCATCTTTCCAAACAGCGGAGAATGATGAGCAAGAGAAATCCGACCATCGCAACTGATTTTTTTTTTTTTTAATAAACAATATACCCTCGAATTTCCCTTCGTGATATCCTTCCTTTCCACCGCAGAGCCACCAGTTTCCGCAGAAGAGGGGAGGGGGAGCCAATAATATCACTATTAAGAGATCCTAAGATCTGCTTCAAGGGGTAGTCAGACAGGGCCAAATCTTCATTTTCGCGTTCATTATTTTCCATTGCGCACATTCATTTTACACCCACCTGGAGTAGCATCTTGGATCATATTCATCCATCATATTCCTATCCATGTATTCCATCATACTGCATACATAGTCTCACTCATACCATGAATACTACACTTTAGCACCAGCACATTGTGCATTTTCTACGTCTATAACTACATCAAAGTCATTGTCAGGTGCCAAACCTACATTTAGAACCATGTACAGCTACATTCCATGTGTTAGCGAATAACAGTACCCTTGTGGGACTTGGTTGTGGTTATGCTACGACATAGTCGAATGACACCAGGTCTGAAGGGTCAGGAAGACCGCCTGTGGGGTGCAACCGAGTGTTTTCATTCAACACCAGATCAGGCACATGTCGCAGCACCTCTGCTCTTGCTACAGCCTAGTCTAACAGCTGCTGCTGTGCATCTGTAACGATTATAGCAAAAAACTAGGTATAATGAAGCATACACACTTAATAATATTATTAGTAATTAGAAATGAATTGACATAATACATAACAATAGTCTTCTTCTTCATCCCAGCTGATCGATGCTGCTGGCGGTATTTCATGCTGAACAACAAATGATGTTGTACATGCAATCACCTTATTATAAAAAAATGCTTGAGTGGTGGGGAGCTGAACTTGCAGCCCATTGGCTGCAGAGTGGGGGAGGAGCGCTCGGGATGGTGTGCTTCATGCAGAATTTGCAGAAGTGCAGTGGGAGCGAGGAGGCCCACCCCTCCCTGACGTTGGTGCAGGATTTCGTGTTTCCTGCAATGACCTTGTAGATAAGGAAGTGTTGATGCTGTCATCAGTGAACTACAACATGTGCAATGTGTCAGCTGTAATATGACACCACTGATAAGAAAGCGCTGAGGTATATTCCAGCAGTTTCTGCCATCCTATTCCTGTTTCATAGAACGCAATCAGTCCTTGACAGATCCACAGCCGCACCCACTCTTGAACTTCCTCGCCCGACTGAAACCGACGTCCACGTATGCACTACGTTAGGTTGCCAAAGATGTGAAAATACATGGTGAAAGATCTGGGCTGTACACAGGGTGTTGCAGAGTTTTACGACCAATTTGGCTGTACGGAGGATGTTGCAGTGTTTCTCAACCAATTTGCTGAAGCTTAACCTTCTTCCGATTGGCAGTGTGTCAGCAGGAGTTATTGTGCAACAGGATTATTCTGTGCGTCAGCATTCCTGGGCGTTTTGACTTTATTGCATTTCGCACTTTCTGCTAAATTTCTTCATAGTGCTGCTCATTGATTTTGCTTCCATGACAGAGGAACTGGACGAGCAGGGTAAAGCATCCTGTTACACGATAATGCCCGCCCCTACACTGCCAACCAGACGAAGACTACATTTCAGTGATTTGGTTGGGAAACACTGTAACGTCCTCTATACAGCCCTGATATTTGATTGTGTGATTTTAACTTTTTTGACGAACTGAAAAAATACATGCGTGGACGTTGGTTTCGGTCAGACAATCAAATGCAGGACTGGGTGTGGTTGTGGATTCATCAGCGGCCGACCACGTTCTACAAAACTGGAATTGTCTTGTCTCAAAGTGGGATAACTAACTGTCTTAACAGGTATGGTAATTACCTCTGAATGGAACAATTCCATTAACCTGTTGTTGAAGGTCTTCATTTTTCATTTGACTGCCCATCATAATGAAGGGGTACAGCTTCGACTTGTGAATAAATGACAATTATTTCAAAATGTGACTAAATGAAAGGATAGGTTGATAGAACACATTCTGAGACGTGATGGAATAATAAATTTGGTAGTGGAACGTAGAGTGGAAGGTAAAAAATTGTAGATGGAGAATAAGAAGGATTGAATTCATTACACAACCCCATCATTAGACTGAAGACTCAAATGCCAACACTAGCGGCTGTAAACAATTGTGATACTTGAAATAAGCTAGCACCGATTGTTGTTAATGACAATACCTAGGAAGAAATATATAAACTGCTACTAACATCACGGTAGTTGTTAAAACTTACTGGCTTACACCAGTGTGGAAAAAGTAGTTCTTGTTAAGATCGTTTTATCTGTACACTCTTTTCAGTCATTACGCTGCGATATGTACTCCTCATCTAGTGGGAGATGAGTATTTAAAGCATAAAGTTGCTTGTAAGATTCTGTTATCAACTGTCATACTACACTAATCGATTTAATTACTTACTTCAGTTGTTGCAAAGTTGAGTTAAAGCATGTTATCTGCATTTACAGTGATTAGTCCATGCAGAAGGTAATAAACAGATAATCTTTTTCATAACAATAACAACTTCCATGTGATTGCAAGGCTAGTACACTACTGGCCATTAAAATTGCTACACCAAGATGAAATGCAGATGATAAATGGGTATTCATTGGACACATATATTATACTAGAACTGAAATGTCATTACATTTTCACGCGATTTGGGTGCACAGATCCTGAGATATCAGTACCCAGAACAACCATCTACGATTGAGCATTGAGTCAAACAGAGCTTGGATGGCGTGTACAGTTACAGCTGCCCATGCAGCTTTAACACGATACCACAGTTCATCAAGAGTAGTGACTGGCGTATTGTGACGAGCCAGTTGCTCAGCCGCCATTGACCAGACGTTTTAAGTTGGTGAGAGATCTGGAGAATGTGTTGGCCAGGGCAGCAGTTGAGCATTTTCTGTATCCAGAAAGGCCCGTGCCAGGACCTGCAACATGCGGTCGTGCATTATCATGCTGAAATGTAGGGTTTCGCAGGGATCGAATGAAGGGTAGAGCCACGGGTCGTAACACATCTGAAATGTAGCGTCCACTGTTCAAAGTGCCGTCAATGCGAACAAAAGGTGACCGAGACGTGTAACCGATGGCACTTCATACCATCACGCAGGGTGATATGCCAGTATGGCGATGACGAATACACGCTTCCAATGTGCATTCACCGCGATATCGCCAAACACGGATGCCACAATCATGATGCTGTAAACAGAACCTGGATTCACCCGAAAAAATGACGTTTTGCCATTTGTGCACCCAGGTTCGTCGTTGAGTACACCATCGCAGGCGCTCCTGTCTGTGATGCAGCGTCAAGGGTAACCGCAGCCACGCTCTCCGAGCTGATAGTCTATGCTGCTGCAAACGTCGTCGAACTGTTCGTGCAGATGGTTGTTGTCTCGCAAACGTCCCCATCTGCTGACTCAGGGATCGAGACGTGGCTGCACGATCCGTTACAGCCATACGGATAAAATGCATGTCATCTCGACTGTTAGTGATAAGAGGCCGTTGGGATCCAGCACGGCGTTCCCTATTACCCTCCTGAACCCACCGATTCCATATTCTGCTTACAGTCATTGGATCTCGACCAACGCGAGCAGCAATGTCGCGATACGATAAACCGCAATCGCGATAGGCTACAATCGGACCTTTATCAAAGTCGGAAACGCGATGGTACGCATTTCCCCTCCTTACACGAGGCATCACAACAACGTTTCACCAGGCAACGCCGGTGAACTGCTGTTTGTGTATGAGAAATAGAAACTTTCCTCATGTCAGCACGTTGTAGGTGTCGCCATCGGCGCCAACGTTGTGTGAATACTCTGAAAAGCTAATCATTTTCATACCACAGCATCTTCTTCCTGTCGGTTAAATTTCGCGTCTGTAGCACATCATCTTCGTGGTGTAGCAATTTTAATGGCCAGTAGTGTAATTAAAACAGGGTAGAGTGCTGTGGAGATCTAGCAGTGGCAACAGCAACAGTAATGGCAACAACAACAAAGTGATACACAAATATTAACAGTCAGAAGGGAGGCTGCTTATAAGCAGTGAATTATCTCATGCCATTTCCCACCATCACCCCCACCACCACCACCACCACCACACAGGAGCCTTGCAGTGAAATATAGCCAGAAGGTGTATGTAGGTGCAATACCATCTTTAGCTGTATCAGCTGAAAGAAAATTGTTGGAGAAAGCTATTATGTCAGCATCTCTCAACCTGAGACGTCTGTGAGAAAAGGTAGGGACTAGTGAAGTATTGGATTCCTAGGTGTTCTATTGAACAAACTAAGACTGTTTTTCATGAGCACAGCTTGATGAATGCTGCCTGATAGATCACTACTTCCTCTGCCGTTGGTGCTATCGCTGCCTTTGCTCTGCACATACTTAAAGGTGGCATTGACAATTATAGAAGTCTACGATAATGTAATGTTTTTATTACAGAATTTTGTCCATGACATAAAAATAGCCTTAGGCCCAAAAGTTTGTGATCTAGAAAACAATAAATCAGAACGTATTTGCAAATGATCGATCTTGAAAAAAGGGCTTTGAGATTCTATAAACTATTAAGTTATGAAAACCAAATTTGGTATGAGGTTTTAATTATAAATTACTAGCGAACCAAGCAATGCTTCGCAATTGATAAATATGTTTGAAAATTTGATATTCATCCGTATCTCCTTCTCCCCTGTTTTCTGTCCAACTCTTCCTCTCCTCATTCTTCGTTTATCTCCTCCTCCTCTTCGCTTTTGCACTGTACGGCACCTCGTCCCCTTCTCTCCATCCATCTCTTTCTCCCTCTTATCTCTCTCCACATTCTCCTGCTTTCTCTCTCTATCCATCTCCTCCTTCCCGCTCACTAGGTCAATTTCTCCTCCTCCCCCCTCTCGATCCATTTCCTCTTCCCCCTCTAGCAGACTTGAATTCTTGTTTATTGTTATTGCTAACGAAACCTTGGTTGAGAATTGAAGTCACTTAAAATAAATGGGTAAATCAGATGGAGTCATTGGTATATGGGGTATGAGAGATCTCTCCTGGTGCTGGATCTACCAGGATAGTAACTTCAGTGACAGTATTTCGCATAGTTTTAATCTGCAAAAGAAGAGGATTGCAATGTTTTGGAAAATTCAGAGTCCATAATAGTATTCTGATCATAAGCCGATAAGCCATAAATACAACTTTCCTGTTTTTTGTTAAATCTGATTACTAGAAAGAAAACGAAACCTCTCATTTTCACAACACAGCATAGTACAGCATTTTCTTTATGGCAGTTGGCTTTATCATAAAACGTGCACATTGCTGTTTGAAAAATATATAGACTACATATGTTGGAATGATTATAAGAGTATTGCGTAAAAATTAGATGTAAGTCACTCAAAAACTTTTCGAGATTTTTGCTAATAATTTCTTCCTATTACATATTATATACATTGAAATATAAATGTAGACTATATCCACGCAAATGTTTATTAGAATATTGCATAAAAATTTGAAGTAAATCGGCGAAGAATTATCAGAGAGCTTCCCTAACAACGTTTCCCATCAATATGTTGTCATATATTAATTTGTAAACAATATACATTTAAAAAACGTAGCCTAAGTCTGTACAAACGGTTTTTTACAGTATCGTTTAAAATTTGAAGTCGTCTTGTCTTTATATAGAAGCGTAGATATTAAATATATATTTATATGCCATGTGTATTAAAATAACGTATTGCCTATGTCTGTCCAAAGATATTTTAGAGTATCATGCAAAAATCTGAAGTAAGTTGCTCAAGAACTTTTCGAGGTTTTTGCTTACAATATTGCCTTTTATATAGTATGTACACACACACACACACACACACATATATATATATATATATATATATATATATATATATATATATTAAAATATGTCCGTCTGAATGTTTATTGGTGTATTGTGTAAATGTCTGAAGCAAATCGACGAAAAACATTTGAAGTTTTTGTTAAAAAGAAAAAAATGTTCAAATGTGTGTGAAATCTTATGGGACTTAATTGCTAAGGTCATCAGTCCCTAAGCTTACACACTACTTAACCTAAATTATCCTAAGGACAAACACACACACCCATGACCGAAGGGAGGACTCGAACCTCAGCCGGTATCAGCCGCACAGTCCATGACTGCAGCGCCTAAGACCGCGCGGCTAATCCCGCGCGGCTGTTAAAAACATTGCTCCTTTGTAATACATATTAAAAGATTAACCCATGTGCATCCAAACGGTGCATAAGAGTCTTGTGTAAAAACATGAAGCAAATCAGTCACGTACTTTTAGGGATTTCTGGTAACAACGTTAAACAAATAGTAGTATAGAATATTAATTGGTTTAGTGTCATAGTGTATAGTTTTTGAGTTTTGTAATAAAATGAAATGATCGTATGGCATTGTTGACAGGGAGGTCCCATTCCAGTTCGGCTGCCAAGTGCAAGTCTTATTTCAGTTGGCGCCACATGGGCGACTTGCGGGTGGTGATGAGGATGAAATGATGATGAGGACAACACAACACCCAGTCCATGACCAGAGAAAATCTCAACCTGCTGGGAGCAACCCGGGATCAGCACATGGGAGGCAAGCACGTTACCATCCAGCTAACCAGGTGGACAGTTTTGTGATGACAAACTATCATTTTGAATTATGTCAAGTTTCGAAACTGAGGCACAATATGTAATGCATAATCCAAAATGTGTGAAATGGTCATCAGAAAAAGAACTAACCATTGATGATCATCGGGAATGTGTGTTATGTGATATTGAAAAACCGATTGTATAATAGATAATTCGACCCAAGCTCCACACAATTTCTACTACAAGATAAATAATTACTTTCAGCTAAAGATGAGAAACTTTACATACAAGACGATAAAATTAACACTGTTCTGTAAGGGCACTGCTGTATGCACAACAATTGATTTACCTTACCTTGGGTCACTTCTGCTTCCTCATTTGACCTCAGGAGTCCATTTCAAACCTCTCTACTGAAAAAAACCTAAGGAAGTGCCAGCAATCGTACGAAGGCGACCGATTTTATTCTACACATATGAAAATCTGCAAGACATTCAGACATTACACAAAGAATTCCTGAGACAATGACTCCATCAAAGCCGCGCAGGGTAGCCGAGCGGTCTTGGGCGCCTTGTCATGGTTCACGCGGCTTCTCCTCTCGGAGGTTCGAGTCCTCCCTCGGGCATGAGTGTGTGTGTGTGTTTTCCTTAGCGTAAGTTAGTTTAAGTTAGATTAAGTAGTGTGTAAGCTTGGGACCGATGACCTCAGCTGTTTGGTCCAACAAAGACCTTACCACAAATTTCCAAACAAAACTCCATCAAGATGATGTAGAATATGTTGCGACATCAAGAGTTTATTAAGAGAATCATAGGAGAAGAGTGTAGTACTACTGCTGCAACTATATTCCTCCCGTGTCCGGCCATCCTGATTTAGGTTTTCCGTGATTTCCCTAAATCGCTCCAGGCAAATGCCGGGATGGTTCCTTCGAAAGGGCACGGCCGACTTCCTTCCCTAATCCGATGAGACCGATGACCTCGCTGTTTGGTCTCTTCCCTCAAACAACCCAACCCAACTATATTCCGTTCATCATAAGAATAAACCTGATGTAAACAAACACAAATGCGATGATTGATCAGAAGCCGTAGCACATGTACACTAGTGTTGTTATACTCTTGGAAGTAGGTCCTCCTTACAGATTAGATATATTATTACTAAGTTACGTTAAATGAAACTTTAAGATAGTCAAATGTATTAACAGCCATCAACGTTTTTCTTAATCACGCTTTAGCTATGTAGTTTTTAGTTCAAAAATCGTATACAGTCACAGCCTCTGCACTGTTGTGCTTTGATTGTCACACTGTTAATGCGCAGTATGGAAATGGCTGAGGCTGCGTCCTATTCGCTAGTGAAACACGCGTATGGAACACGGTTACAAAGTGTCAAGAAATACTTAGTTCTTAATGTTTTTCATAAATTTACAGAAATAATCAGCTTTGAAGTTCTGTCAGGGACTGTATTAAAAAGAGTGGACACGCATTCGACGTATAGCGGAGCCCGCAACGTAATGGAATGATAGCTATCTGCAGTTCATGGTTCGCTGGTTCTGATCTCCCCTGAGTCATTTTTTTTTTCTCGTTCAATTTGAAGTACCTACATAACGTAATTGTAAAATTTATTATTATATGTATGAATAATGCACGTCTTCTTCTTCCTAATTACATATTGCACGCGAAATTCCTGTTTTCATTTCAAATATAAATTCTTAATTACAGTAAAAACTGGATTAACCGTCACTCTTTAAACCGTCAGTTTCTGTTAACCGTCACTGCTGTAACAGCATGTACTGTAATAACAGAATGCTCTAAGGTGCAGTGACGCGTTCGCTTTGTTTATTTACTCTATTTTAGTGGGAAGTGAATGTACCCGCCCGCCGTAGAATGGTACATAAAATATGACCTTCAGTTGACGTGCTAACACATCTCCCCCTTTTCTTGTCTTTGTCTCACTTGTGAGTCAACAATCACCACTGGATCGGTTTCCAGTTGTGGCGAGAAGACTGTAATTGTCGCAGTGTATCTAGCGGGCTGTGCCGTGTTACGTGTTTTCCACTTGAAAAAGCTTTATTGACTAATATTTTACACTACCGTATTTAGTGCCGGTGTGTGTGATACAGTGACTTTATAAAATGTCTGAAAAACGTAAACGTATTGTTTTAGGACTTAAACAAAAACTTGAAATTATAAAACGCTTAAGAAAGGGCGAAACTGCGACAAGTGCAGCGCTGATTTATGGTATTGGAAGAACAACAGTTAACGATATAAAACGTGATGCTGATAAAATAGAACAACATGTGTCAACATTGCAGAGCATGGATGGAGATGTGCGAACAAGAAAGACAATGAAACCTGCAAAATATGATGAATTGGACACTGCAATGTACCGATGGTTTATACAAGCAAGAAGTCAGGGGATTCCACTTTAAGGGCCTATAATAATGACCAAGGCTGTTGAAATGAACAACAAACTTGATGGTGACTCGTCTTTTAAAGCAAGTATCGGATGGCTCGACAAGTTTAAATTTCGTCATGGCATTGGTCAACTTGATATCAGTGGAGAAAAACTCTGCGCGGATAGCTCTGTAATTGCTGAGTTCCGGGAACAATTTAAAGAAAAAATGGCTGAATTGAATCTTGCTAGGGAGCAAGTTTACAATTGTGATGAAACTGGGCTTCATTGGAAGGCTTTACCACAAAAGACATTAGCATCACTCTCTGAAAAAGCTGCTCTAGGTTTCAAAGTACAAAAAGATCGCATCACTGCTATGGTTTGCGCAAATGCGACCGGCGATCATAGGCTACCCCTACTTGTGATTGGGAAATCAAGAAAACCTCGTGCATTCAAGAATTTGAATTTGAATGCTCTCCCTGCACAATACTACGCCCAGAAGAGTGCTTGGATGGATCAATCATTTTTTTTCTGACTGGTTTCACAAACAATTTGTACCTCAAGTTAGAGCACATTTGGCTGAAAAAAAGTTGCCACAGAAAGCGCTATTGCTATTAGACAATGCCATAACGCACCCTACTTGTGAAATGAAAAGTGATGACGGCAACATAACATGTCTCTTCCTTCCAGCAAACACAACTTCACTTATACAGCCCATGGATCCGGGAATCATCGAAAACATGAAACGTCGTTATAGAAAAATATTTATCGAAAGTTTGCTCTCATCTGATGAATCAACATCTGTAAAACAGTTTTGGAGCTCTTACAGTATTAAAGATGCCATTTTCAATGTTGCCAGTGCATGGAGTGATTTGTCAGTGTCAAATCTCAAGAACGGCTGGAATAAAATTTGGCCTCAACCTAGAGGTGAAGAATCGGAGGAACCTGAATGTGTGACAGTTGACGAGATGGTCAATTTGTGCAATAATTTACAAATCAGCACAAATTTGACGTCAGAAGAAGTATCAGAGTGGTTAGTGTGTGACAAAGTGTACGGTGGTTTTCAAATTTTGAGTGATGACGAAATTGTTGCCAGCGTAAGTGCCACCAAAGAAGAAGAAGAAGAAGGAGAAGAAGAAGGGGCTGATGAAGACGAGTGTTCAAACCATGAAGAAAAACAAACTATTAGGCATTCAGAGGCCGAAACAATGCTGTCCAAGTGTATAGAATGGTTTGAAAGTCAAGAAGAGGCTAATGCAACGCAGGCACTAATGCTCCGAAAAATACGAAATATTGTCGCGGTGAAAGCTCGAACATCAAAAAGGCAGAAGAAATTGACTATTTCCAAGCTAGATAAACTATTTCACCTGCAAGTTTATAGTACAATACAGTACTGTACCTTACGTATTTTGCAACTTTTGTAGCTTCTGTACGGATGTGTTTATCATATAATAAATAGTTTTATTTGCTATTACTATCGTGTTTAATTTGTTTTCGCTCCGAAATATTATTATATTACTGTGAGAGTGATATGTGTCTATACATAAAATAATTGATTGAGGTTCTGTTTTGAAGGAATACAGTGTTTCTGTTACCCGTCTATTCGCTCAACCGTCACGACTACGGTCCCGAAGATGACGGTTAATCGAGTTTCCACTGTATAGATATTTTATTAAAGTTGTTGTTGTTGTTGTGGTGGTCTTCAGTCCTGAGACTGGTTTGATGCAGCTCTCCATGCTACTCTATCCTGCGCAAGCTTCTTCATCTCCCAGTACCTACTGCAACCTACATCCTTCTGAATCTGCTTGCTGTATTCATCTCTTGGTCTCCCTCTACGATTTTTACCCTCCACGCTGCCCTCCAATGCTAAACTGGTGATCCCTTGATGCCTCAGAACATGTCCTACCAATCGATCCCTTCTTCTAGTCAAGTTGTGCCACAAACTTCTCCTCTCCCCAATCCTATTCAATACCTCCTCATTAGTTACGTGATCTACCCATCTAATTTTCAGCATTCTTCTGTAGCACCACATTTCGAAAGCTTCTATTCTCTTCCTTTCCAAACTATTTATCGTCCATGTTTCTCTTCCATACATGGCTACACTCCATATAAATACTTTCAGAAACGACTTCCTGACACTTAAATCAATACTCGATGTTAACAAATTTCTCTTCTTCAGAAACGCTTTCCTTGCCATTGCCAGTCTACATTTGATATCCTCTCTACTTCGACCATCATCAGTTATTTTGCTCCCCAAATAGCAAAACTCCTTTACTGCTTTAAGTGTCTCATTTCCTAATCTAATTCCCTCAGCATCACCCAACTTAATTCGACTACATTCCATTATCCTCGTTTTGCTTTTGTTGATATTCATCTTATACCCTCCTTTAAAGACGCTATCCATTCCGTTCAACTGCTCTTCCAAGTCCTTTGCTGTCTCTGACAGAATTACAATGTCATCGGCGAACCTCAAGGCTTTTATTTCTTCTCCATGGATTTTAATACCTACTCCGAATTTCCGGTTTTTTTTTCCCTTACAGCTTGCTCAATATACAGATTGAATAACATCGGGGAGAGGCTACAGCCCTGTCTCACTCCCTTCTCAACCACTGCTTCCCTTTCGTGTCCCTCGACTCTTATAACTGGCATCTGGTTTCTGTACAAATTGTAAATAGCCTTTCGCTCCCTGTATTTTACCCCTGCCACCTTCAGAATCTGAAAGAGAGTATTCCAGTCAACATTGTCAAAAGCTTTCTCTAAGTCTACAAATGCTAGAAACGTAGGTGTGTATCGAAAACCGACTCACACGGACCGATACCTGCACAAACTGTCAAACCACCACCCGAGCCAGAAAAGGGGCATGATTAGTACGCTCGTAACGAGAGCAGGACGAATATGTGAGCCGCAACACCTCAAACGAGAAATGCAACACCTGGAAACAGTCCTGAGGAGCAATGGGTACTCCACAAATTATATTAGAAGTGTAACTGAGCCAAACACTCGGCGAAGTAAGGAACCAGAAAAAGAAATGTCGGGTACGGCCTTTCTGCCATACATTCCCAGAGTGACGGACAGAATCGGCCGTATACTGCGCAAACATGGCGTAAAGACGATCTTCAAACCGACAAGGAAGATCAAAGAGTGTCTTAGATCGGCGAAGGAGAAAAGAGACCCACTTGCAATGTCGGGAATATACCGCATACCATGCACATGCGGAAAAGTTTATGTTGGGATGACTGGACGATCCATTAACACCAGGATCAAGGAGCATAAGCGACATTGCAGGTTGGGGCAGGTGGAGAAATCGGCCGTGGCAGAACACGCACTGAATGAGACCGACCACGTAATAAAATTCGCCGACACGGAAGTTCTGGCTGTAGAGAACCACTATCACACGCGCTTGTTCAGAGAAGCTGTAGAAATACAAAAACACGCGAACAGTTTGAACAAGAAAGAGGAAAGCCTTAAGGTCAACGGATCCTGGCTTCCCGTACTGCAGCGAACGACCGTCGCAGGTAGCAAGAGGAGAACCGCACCGGAAATGACCGCGGAGAAGCCCTCGGACGTTGGCGCGCCAGGTACATATAGTCTGCGCCCGCGAGCTCGGCTCCAGTTCACCACCGGCAATGGAGGGTGAAGCTTTGACAATGCCAGCCACTCGTGCTGGCGAAACGTCAGAAAAATCATTAGATGAACGTCGGCCGAAGAACCCGAGACAGAAGCCAATAGGCAGTTTGGCAAACGTAGGTTTGCCTTTCCTTAATCTAGCTTCCAAGATAAGTCGTATGGTCAGTATTGCCCCACGTGTTCCAATATTTCTACGGAATCCAAACTGCTATTCCCAGAGGTCAGCTTCTAATAGTTTTTCCATTCGTCTGTACAGAATTCGCGTTAGTATTTTGCAGCCGTGACTTATTAAACTGATAGTTCGGTAATTTTCACATCTGTCAACACCTGCTTTCTTTGGGATTGGAATTATTATATTCTTCTTGAAGTCTGTGGGTATTTCGCCTGTCTCATACATCTTGCTCACCAGATGGTAGAGTTTTGTCATGACTGGCTCTCCCAAGGCCATCAGTAGTTCTAATGGAATGTTGTCTACTCCCGGGGCCTTGTTTCGACTCAGGTCTTTCAGTGCTCTGTCAAACTCTTCACGCAGTATCTAATCTCCCATTTCATCTTCATCTACATCCTCTTCCATTTCCATAATATTGTCCTCAAGTACATCGCCCTTGTATAGCCCCTCTATATACTCCTTCCACCTTTCTGCTTTCCGTTCTTTGCTTAGAACTGGGTTGCCATCTGAGCTCTTGATTTTCATACAAGTGGTTCTCTTCTCTCCAAAGGTCTCTTTAATTTTCCTGTAGGCAGTATCTATCTTACCCCTAGTGAGACAAGTCTCTACATCCTTACATTTGTCCTCTAGCCATCCCTGCTTAGCCATTTTGCACTTCCTGTCGATCTCATTTTTGAGACGTTTGTATTCCTTTTTGCCTGCTTCATTTACTGCATTCTTATATTTTCTCCTTTCATCAATTAAATTCAGTATTTCTTCTGTTACCCAAGGATTTCTACTAGCCCTCGTCTTTTTACCTACCTGATCCTCTGCTGCCTTCACTACTATATCCCTCAAAGCTACCCATTCTTCTTCTACTGTATTTCTTTCCCCCATTTCTGTCAATTGTTCCCTTACGCTCTCCCTGAAACTCTGTACAACTTGTGGTTTAGTCAGTTTATCCAGGTCCCACCTCCTTAAATTCCCACCTTTTTGCAGTTTCTTTAGTTTTAATCTACAGTTCATAACCAATAGATTGTGGTGAGAGTCCACATCTGCCCCTGGAAATGTCTTACAATTTAAAACCTGGTTCCTAAATCTCTGTCTTACCATTATATAATCTGATACCTTGTAGTATCTCCAGGATTCTTCCATGTATACAACCTTCTTTTATGATTCTTGAACCAAGTGTTAGCTATGATTAAGTTGTGCTCTGTGCAAAATTCTACCAGGCGGCTTCTTCCTTCATTTCTTACCCCCAATCCATATTCACCTACTACATTTCCTTCTCTCCCTTTTCCTACTATCGAATTCCAGTCACCCATGACTACTAAATTTTCGTCTCCCTTCACTATCTGAATAATTTCTTTTATTTCATCATACATTTCTTCAATTTCTTCGTCATCTGCAGAACTAGTTGGCATATAAACTTGTACTACTGTAGTAGGCGTGAGCTTCGTGTCTACCTTGGCCACAATAATGCGTTCACTGTGCTGTTTGTAGTAGCTTACCTGCATTACTATTTTTTTTATTCATTATTAAACCGACTCCTGCATGACCCCTAATCGACTTTGTATTTATAACCCTGTATTGGCCTGACCAAAAGTCTTGTTCCTCCTGCCACCGAACTTCACTAATTCCCACTATATCTAACTTTAACCTATCCATTTCCTTTTTTAAATTTTCTAATCTACCTGCCCGATTAAGGGATCTGACATTCCACACTCCGATCCGTAGAACACCAGTTTTCTTTCTCCTGATAACGACGTCCTCTTGAGTAGTCCCCGCCCGGAGATCCGAATGGGGGACTATTTTACCTCCGGAATATTTTATCCGAGAGGACGCCATCATCATTAACCATACAGTAGAGCTGCATGCCCTCGGGAAAAAGACTATCAATAAAACATGCTTAAATTAAGAAAAGATAACAATTTAATTTTTTAAGGCAAAAATGAAAAACCAAATACTCTTTCAAGTGCTGAGAAATCTTTTGGGGTGTATGGCCGTGGTCCATGGAACTCTTAAATCGATGACGTTTAGTCCAAGGCTATGTTGGACATCTTTGGAAGTGCTCCTGGTTGTGCTGAGTCTTGCAGACTGAGGAGTCGAACGTCGAAGAGCGACCTAAATACCGTGGAAAGTTAGCGTGGTCTGGATTTCACGTGATAGCAGACATAAGCCTTGTCAAAGATAAAATAAAGCTATCGATCATAGTACGTCAAAGATAAAAACTTCCCCTAGATTCCGTAGCGGCACTGTCCATATATCACTGAGTTTCATGGCTTCTTCTTTTCCGTTAAAATTATTCACATGTTTATATATTTAGATGGGTAACCCATTGAGTCCTACGATCGCTATTTTTTAAATAGAAAAATTAGAACAATTAGCCCTGGACAAAGCGAATAAGAAACCATGTCGATCGTATCGATACATGGATGATAAATTTGTAGTTTGGTCACATGGCAAAAAAGCTTTAGAGGAATTCATTTGTTACTTAACTAGTATAAATTCTAAAATCCAGTTTACCATGGAAATGGAGAAAGAAAAGGCAATATCCTTCTTGGATGTCTTCGTTATGAGACAGACTGATGTCAGCTTGAAACATAAAAGTCTTTCGGAAGGTTACACATACTGACAGATACTTGCATAAGGAGGAGGAGGAGATTAGTGTTTAACGTCCCGTCGACAACGAGGTCATTAGAGACGGAGCGCAAGCTCGGGTTAGGGAAGGACGGGCAAGGAAATCGGCCGTGCCCTTTGAAAGGAACCATCCCGGCATTTGCCTGAAACGATTTAGGGAAATCACGGAAAACCTAAATCAGGATGTCCGGAGACGGGATTGAACCGTCGTCCTCCCGAATGCGAGTCCAGTGTGCTAACCACTGCGCCACCTCGCTCGGTACTTGCATAAGGATTCCAGTCATCATCCACAACAGAAAAGACGTGTAGTTAAATGTCTAGTGGACAGAGCTTAAAGGATTTGTATGCCGGAATACCTGGACGCCGAGTTACAACATCTAAAGCAGGATTTTGAGAAGAATGGGTACTCTAGTACGGAAATAAATTGAGTTTTGCGAACGAATAACAGGAGGCCTAAGGACAAAGATAGGACACAGCGTTGGAAGAACACGGTCTCTCTCTACCTTTCATCAAAAAAGTAACGGATCAAATCAGCAAGATTTTAAGGAAACATAACGTTCGACCGATTTTCAGCCGGCCGTTGTGGCCGAGCGGTTCTAGGCGCTTCAGTCTGGAACCGCGGACCGCTCCGGTCGCAGGTTAGAATCCTGCCTCGGGTATGGATGTGTGTGATGTCCTTAGGTTAGTTAGGTTTAAGTAGTTCTAAGTTCTAGGGGACTGATGCCCTCATATGTTAGGTCCCATAGTGCTCAGAGCCATTTGAACAAATCGTGCGTGCAATACCGCCGTCGCAGCTCTGCAGGATAAACGTCCCCCTCTGTCTGTAAGTGGTGTATACAAGATTCCGTGTACGTGTGGTAAGGTCTACATTGGAATTACAAAGAGGAGTGTAGATACATGGTTGAAGGGACATAAAAGTCTTTGCCGACTAGGGAAAACAGACAAGTCATCCATGGCGGAACATGCTCTTCAGGCAGGTGATCATGTAGTGAAATTTTCGGAAACTGAAGTTTTATGTACTATGACGAACTACTATCCACGGCTATATACAGAAGCCATCGAAATATATAAACATGGGGATAATTTTAAGAGAAAAGAAGACGCCATGAAACTCAGCGATATATGGACAGTGCCACTACAGAATCGATGAGAAGTTTTTATCTTTGACGTACTATGATTGATAGTTATATTTTATCTGCTATCTGCTATCACATGAAATCCAGACCACGCCCGCTTTCCACGGGTATTTAGGCCGCTCTTCGACAGCCGACTCGTCAGTCATCAAGACTCAGCGCAACCAGGAGCATCTCCGAAGAAGTCCAGCGTAGCCTTGGACGAAACGTCAGGGATAGAAGAGTTCCATGGACCACGGCCATACAACCCAGAGGAATTCTCAGCAGCTGAAACATCCGGTCGTAAAAGCCTTCATTGTACAAATACTCTTTATTTGGACTATGTCCATCATTTGGTATCACAGACGTAAATAAATGTCATAGAAACATGAAAATAATCATTTTCACCACATCGAGCACACAATTCAAATGCTGCATTTTTGCATTTGCCACAGTACCATTACAATGTGAACCCAACACAACTGATCTGGGGCAAACTGAAACTAAGGCACGCAGCTTTTTCACGTGTCACTGCAGAACGCTGTCAGGATAAAGAACAGCTTGTCATAGAAGAAGAGGAGAAAATGTGGCGTCTGGTTGGCTTTGTGGATTCTGTTGTTGAAAGGCTCGTTATCAACGAAGCAGATGACACTTCCAGAATTGTAATATATTTCTCGGATTCCAAAAAGGAAGGGGCTATGATATTACCGACGACTGACTAATTAACAATTTCGGTGGCTTCAGTATTCATCAGTACGTTGAAATCCCTGTAGTATGCTTTTGGATCACACACAGCTCGCTCACAAAACTTACCCTGTGTTTAAGTTAGAAAGTTTCATGACTCTTGTTTGTAATTAGAATACCATGACAGGTGAGAACGAGAGCGTTTTATGCCTTCCGTCTCGTCACCTAAGAAGGGCGCGGTAGTTCTGGAGTTTTGGAGAATATTATTTCATTCTCTATAAAAATTAATGTCATTCCAAGTTATATTGTTACTTTACTCGTCTCATTTTGCGTCTGAACTGCGACTGCTCACATAATTGCAGATTAGTTGGCCCTCTGGCTGGCCAGTGCTGTCCAAGTTTAATGCACTAGTAAAGCTGTTGTCTCGCATTATCGCCAATCAGTATGAGTGTAACACAGCATAAAACGTATCCTTATGATCGTACTTGGCTGCACTGGTCACAGCTTGGCTTCTGCTCCACGTGAAACGAAATCCAATGAGACTCGAATGTTTGAATTCCTAAGGGACCAAACTGCTTAGGTCATCGGTCTCTAGACTTACACACTACTTAAACTAACTTATGCTAAGAACAACACACACACCCATGCCAGAGGGAGGACTCGAACCTCCAGTCGGAGGGGCTTTGAGATTCAAGCAAACGCGGAAGAATACATGGTATAATGTTTACATCAGATTTATTCTTACGATGAACAGAGAATAGTGTGTTTCGAAACATAAATGTATAATGTTTTCCTTTTGGGGGGGGGGGGGGGGAGAAGGGGGTCTCCCTGTAAGTTTATGTCCATGATGGTGAGTGCAACCTAGCAGTAGTCTTCAAATTTAAGATATGCAGTGAAAGCTATGTTGATAGTTTTTGTTTGGACATCAAGTTGGGTTGCCACATAAGCTTTTCTTGATTGGTTCCCCCGGTTTTTTTGGCTTTAATTTAGCCCCTCCATTTATTTTTACTCAGAGTAACTAATTTTCTGGTTTCTTCTTTTTAAGTTCTGAAAAATGTCAGATCTAACATGACTTATAAAATAGAAGATATTTTTGAGCCTGGAATGTGATTATTTCTGGCCAGAAAACTTATGTATTATAAATACTGCCAGTGTTGGCAACAGTTACAAGCAAAACGAAGGAAGATTGGTTCGAAAGTAGCACCCTTCCTGTCCTTGCTTTTAGTGTTTAGGGCTCCTCTCCATCATTGATGTCGTTTGTATTCTGCACTTACCACTTAGCATTGTGTTCAAGCAAACGGGTGAATCAAGTTTACAGTCCTGAACACGGGATAAATATTTTATTTTAGATTTACTTTCATTCCAATTGATCCATAGTGAGGAGGTCCTCCAGGATGTAGAACATGTCAGAAAAACAATAATACATGACAGATTTTCACAACTGAAACAAATAAGCTAATGTATCTTCCACAGGGCCCAAGTGGAATGATCGTCATTTTTTTAATGAACACTATATGAAAGAAACATTTTACAAACACTCATTTACTAAGATCGCGTTAATGCACTGAATTTAAAATTTTTAAAAAATATTTTTTTATTTATAAAGTAATAAACTTATGATAGAGCTACTACAATACTTATTTACAATGAACACATTACAGCACTGAAATGGTGCAGAAGTTAGATTGTACTTATACACACACACACACACACACACACACACACACACACACACACACACACACACACACAAACTGTTGGTTCTACTGAGAAATTCATCAGTGGGGTAGAAGGAGTTGGCCACAAATAAATCATTTAGGCTTCTCATAAACTGAATTTCATTGGTTATTAAGGAATAAATATATTGGGAAGCAGTAGTTAGTATCCCTAGTTCCCTAAACAGACTTCTGCAGGATGTTCTAGAGTTCACATCACATATAAATCTTATTGCAAGTTTTCGTGCCCGGAAAACTTTAGCTTGGCTTGATGAATTACCCCAAACAATAATCCACAATAATCCCATATGACATTATGGAATGAAAGTAAGCATATTATGCCAGATTTTTCATTTTTATATCCCCTATATCTGACGCAATTCGCAAATGGTGTGCTCCTCCCAGTTGAATTTATTATCAAGCTGTAATACCAAGAACTTAATGTTTGGTTTGCTATTGAGCAATAATGTGACTCACACGTTCTTGTGAAATGCCGATTGTGCTAGCAGTTTCTCTCTGAGTGATAAGACGATCGTCCTGAATCAGTCTGTCAACATTTTGCTTGTGAAACTCGGTAGTTGCCGTCACAGGACGTCCAACTTTTTGTTTGTCACGCAGGTCAGCTATTCCCACCTCAACAACTTTAAACTTACTCACCCAACGACACACAGTACTCACAGCAACACAATCACCATAAACTGCTTTCATTCTCTGATGAATTTCCTTTGCGGTGACACATGCTGTCAAGAATTCAATGACTGCACGTTGCTTAAATCGCATTGACCGACCGTCTGTGCAAGGTTCCATACTTAATATTGTAACAACACAACCATGCTAAGGTTGCCCGCCAACTTGAGCTGTAGAGAAAAGGCTACGGAACAAGGCAGCTTCTGCCGTATACTAATGCTGCAAACTGTTGAAGGGTTACGAATGTGGAGGCATTACTTTTCAGTCAACCATCGTAGAAATCACAGTCTATCCTAAGTCCATAACTTGATTCAAATCGGTCCCGGCACATTAACCCCCCCCCCCCAATTTTTGGGAGAGCTGTAGCTCGTCTAACATAGGAAAAGAATGAAAATTACACATTCAAACTGCTATAGCAATAGACTGGCTTTAAACGATCAACTGAGACCGCATCTGGTGTATCATTTCTGTCGATCATAATTGCCTTGTCGTCACGCTGTAGGACCCTGAAATAGCCAGAAGAGTGAGGGGTAAGGGGTAGTCTGAAAGCATCATTACTTAACCAAACATAGCGGCATGACTTCAAGACCTTATGTACGAAAACAGGTTTGGTGCCATGTTAGTAGGATTTTTGGGAACCAGACTTCGCACAAGCTTTCGTAGTTTGTTTAAAAAATCAACAAATTTTCAGATTGCAAAGGAGGAAATTTAGATGGCGAAAAAAAAAAATCACGAAGCACATTTATTGATTCACTACAAACCAACTGTGCATGGGAACATTGCATGTCCTCCATAATACTAGTATGCAATCCCAGTAAAACCAAAGGCAATGCCAAGACCCAAGATTCTAAACAGCATGTCAACGCTGTCCTCTAAGATCCAGTGTGTATGCTCTACCGTCCTGTTTTCCGCCCTGATAGCTGAGTAGTCAGCGTGATGGATTGCCGTCCTGCGGGCCTGGGTTCGATTCCCGGCTGGGTCGGAGATTTTCTCCGCTCAGGGACGGGATGTTGTGGTGTCTTCATCATCATTTCATCCCCACCCGGCGCGCAGGTCGCCCAATGTGGCGTCGAATGTAGTAAGACCTGCACCAAGGCGGCCGGATCTGCCCCGCAAGGGGCCTCCTGGCCAATGACGCCAAACGCTCATTTCCATTTTACCGTCCTGTTACTGTAGAGATGGTAGCTCATAGTAC
The DNA here is from genome assembly GCF_023898315.1 of Schistocerca nitens. Lineage (NCBI taxonomy): Eukaryota > Metazoa > Arthropoda > Insecta > Orthoptera > Acrididae > Schistocerca > Schistocerca nitens. Next base: position 600,524,413 of record NC_064616.1, on the reverse strand, counting down.
GGATATGCTTGTAACCACAAATACGCAAGAGTTCTGTGAATAGCTGGCACTCAAATTGGTGTCCCCTATTTGAAGTAGACCTGCGGGATGCCAAAACGTCTGAACCAAACAGATACCATACCAAAACAAGAGCAATAGATATTCCAGAAATATCCTGAACAGGTTCAGCCTCTGTACACTGACTAAAATGGCCTATCATCGTGACCAAAAAACGGTATCCCTCAGAAGGGGGGAGGGGGCCAACAATGTCGACATGCAAATGAGTTAATTTCCCAGAAGGTGTGGGAAAATTAGCCGTAGGAGCCGCCATATGTCTGATAATTCTGCATGTTTGACATTTGACGCATTCCTTCGCCCAACTGCAGCAACACTTCCGTATCCCAGGCCAGACAGCTTTGTCTGTAATGAAATGCATAGTTTCTCTTATCGCTGAGTAAGCGAAAGAGTGAAATGAATTAAAAACAATTCGACGCCACTTTTGAAGGATAAATGGACGTATTTGTTGTGCAGAAGTGTCACACCAAATACTATTTGCGGACCCACCCAGGGGCAGGCGTTTCAGATGTAAACCTGTTGATTCTGGATGCTGCTGGTACTGGAGGAGGAGTGGGTCAGTGTCCTGATCTGCCACTTCATTGTCCTGTAAGAAATGTGCTGAACATCTGTAGAAAATTGAGCTATGAAATCAGCCACGTGTCCCTATTGTAAAAAAACACTGGGAGCATCAGCAACGGAGTTAGCCAGCAAAGAAACCTGGCAAATCTTTATTTTAAGTCCTCGAAAGCTTTAACGTCCATATCATGCCAAGAAAGCTTTCTGTTGCCGGAAGTGTTCTTTCATTTAGATGGATGTTAAGGGGCTCTTGTGCTCCTGCCAGCATGGGAAGCTCTTTGTGGTACTAATTTAAGATGCCTAAGAAATGACAGTCTCCTTTGAAAGTCTTAGCGAGAGGCATATTTTGAATATCGGAAACCTTACCAGGGATAGAAGAGATGCCTTTATTAGACACCTTGTGGCCTAAGAAAGGAACTTCTTTCTTCATGAAAATACACTTGTCAGCATTAATCGTGATACTATAGTCCTCCAACTCTCAGAGGACTGCACGAAAATGTTTCAAATGGTCCTCACACGGAGCAGAGAAACTTAATATGTCATCGACATAGCAAAAAACAAATGAAAAACCCTGAAGAACTTCATGCACGAACCATTGCCATGTTTGTGTTGCCTATGTAGTCCAAAAGGCATAATATTGTGTTCGAATAACTCAAAAGGCATAGTAATAGCGGTCTTCACATTGTCTTTGGGGGGGGCCTTAGGAATTTATGCAAAGACCTTAGCGCAGTCAAGAACAGTAAAAAAAATGTGCATCTGATAAGTTACTGGCATTATTAGATACATTAGGAACAAGGTGCCTATTAGGAATTGTACAAGAGTTCAAAGCTCTGTAATCCCCACCGATCCTGAAGTTTTCATTTTTTTTTTTCTGTGCGTGGGAGAAGACCAACCACTCTTAGAGCGAGAAACAAAACCCTCACTAATCCTATCACACTCTTGCTGAGCAGCATGCAGCTTTTCCAGAGGCAGACGGAAAAGTCTACTATGCAGTCCTCATGTAGTTTTCATGTGATGCAGCATAGAATGGCAATGCTTCTCTGTTGCGAATATTGAGTCAATCAGCAATGGAAAATCCTTCAGTAACAGCTGGCCAAGGTCATTATCCACTACCCGGTCGGCCTTGGGTGGGTGGGTGGGGGGGGGGGTGGGGGGGGAGATGGCAGCTCTACGATTCGCAGGGCAGTTGCTTAACGCAACAGTCGTAACTTGCGCATTTCCTGCTCAAAGGATATTACTCACGTGCTTCGCCTGATCTTGCAAGTGCGGGTTTGCTCTCATAGATGTCTCATTGCAACGTTTTCTTCATTTCCAAACGTTCCTCAATTTGAGCCCTAAGTGTGGAGCACTGCGCACTGAACTCTGAAATTTGCAGGAGAAAGCAATGTCTTCTTGCATAATGCACATGTGTGTGTTCCTCATGCAGACGAATGTGGCTCTGTGTAGCATTGCACCATCGTGACAGATGTGATTGGTACGGAAATCTTCATGCTGTCCATGGTGTGCACATTATGCCACTCAAGACCCAATACATTAGGAGTTGAGCACATGAAGGTCCACTCAAAAGACGCTTATTCACCAAGTCTTCTACCCGAGAAAAATAACTCAAGAAATCAGCACCAATAATAGGTCCAGAAACAACAAAAGTTCAAGTAGGCGAAAAATCATTCTCCAAGGCAAATGTTAACGTTTGTTTAACAACGGTTTTTATAGATGCATTACTAGAATTTTGCTACAAGATAATTTAAAATTTACAGCATCCTTTCTAATCGATAAATCTTCACCAACAGCTTATTTTGCCTCTGCAGTCCACTAACTTTGCTTGTCTGGTGCACAGATATTTTCATCCAGAATCCAGAAGGCACATGATACTGGTCTACTGTACTATACTGCATCGCTACATCATAAATTTCGTAATTTACAATTCTGGACTACACCACTACACTACACTACACTACACTACACTACACAGCACTACACTACACTAATGTACTTGGTATCATGACCAATCTAGATTTGTCTGGATAGTTAGCCCAAGGGCTACGGGGCACAACTCAGCATTCACAGGGGCTATGCTGCTATGCCACTCAAGATGTAGCTTGCTGTCCAGGTTTCGAGAGGGTGCGTTTCTCGATGAGGTATCGAATATATTGCTTCACCCTACTTATACCTCCCGAGGAGATCACGAATGTAAAATTAGAGAGAGATTCGAGCGCTCACAGAGGCTTTCCGGCAGTCGTTCTTCCCGCGAAACATACGTAACTGGAACAGGAAAGGGAGGTAATGACAGTGGCACGTAAAGCGCCCTCCGCCACACACCGCTGGGTGGCTTGCGGAGTATAAATGTGGATGTAGATGTAATATGAAGTGACAGAGATCTTTGTCAGGGACTCAAGAAATCCTTCCTGGTCCTCCAAGCTTCACTGCTCCCTGAAGGTTGCTGTAGGTTGATGATGTGCCATGGTGCACCTCGTTGTCATAATATATGGCCTTTTCTTCATTGCCTCTCAGCCATGTAGGTTTGCTGTTCATAAGTTGGTATTTTGGTTGTCAGTGAGTTCAGCTTGTGCCGTAACTCCTCACTCATTATTATGTTGTAGACTGTTGTATTACCAAAGATGTTCCTATCCTGGTCTGAAACATCTTGTATAATGGCACACTTCCAGACCATTTGATCCAGGCTGCCAATTGCCCCAGATTCACGAAAGTCTGTGGCACATTGTTGTATTTTTTAGTAAGTAACTGGGATATGAACCCTGTCCTGACAGGTAGTGTGTAGCTCCCTTGTTTGGAAGTATGACATTCTCACCCGGATTTCATGCCATTATCCATCAAGCCATGCCTTTATTTCCTCAATCAAAGTAGTTCTTGTGCCCAGTATCCACTGTGCTCTATCTTATTCGCCCATTTTCAGCCAGTATTGTGCACCTCTCTTTGTTACAGCTAAGCCCAGAGGCAGCAAGCTTAGTATTACCAGCAGTGCCTCACTCGGTGTTGTTTTATATGTGTCTTTCAGGTGCAGGAGTATACTTCTTACCTTTCTGGCTCTATGAACCCAAATGCTCGACCCATAGCCCACAATAGTGATTAATATTGCGTTGTGGTATGTTCTTATAGCACTTAGAGGCAGCTGAAAGCTCCTTTGGCCAGTTGTTGCCTCTCCGACAGTCGATTTCTACACGTGTGTGAAAATTAAGTCTGTTGTTGATGTTTATACCAAGATACCTATATACAGGATGGTTATAATTAAAATGCAGTTACTCACACAGTTCCAGTGTAGGCTGCAATTATCATATGGCAGCAAAACTTGCTAGGTATGCTAATGTGTTAATGTGGAACAGATTTATGCAAGGAAAAAATAAGTTCCAATTTTGACCACCAGGTGAAGATCTGGCACTGTACACTGTTTGTATGATGGTATTACATCCATGCTGTCATTTGACAAGGCATAATATGAGTAAACAGTATGGCCATTGAGAAGAGAGACCGTATGCTATTAGTGAAACTGTTTTATGTGAATGGCAGCAATTACAGTGAGGCACAGAGAGAATATGCTGGCTGAAAGGTCTGAGGAGAGGCCCACTATCATCAAATGCTTTAAAGATGATGATAATGAAATTCGAAAACATGGTCGAAGTGGGTGTAGCACATGGAAGAGGTGTCCCATCCCGGTGAAACTTACTGACAAGGTTGCTGTTGCCGTAACTAATGAGGCAGCATGTGCTCTGGATAATGCTACTGCTTCTGTAGTGTCATGAGAATTATCTATCCCATGGTCAACAGTATGGAAGGTTTTGCAGTCTATTTTACACTGGTACCCCTACAATACCCAGACGGTGCAGGAGCTGAAATCTCATGATCCACAGCAACGTTCTGAAATTGCTCTTTGGTTTCTGGCATTGATCAAAGTTGATAACATGTGGCTAGGGGATGTTCTATGTAATGCCTAGGCACATTTTACACCACAGGGCACAGTGAATATATAGAACTGTTAAATTTGGAGTACTGTTAAACTGTGTGTTGTGCACGAAGAGGCATTGCACTCACTGTATGTCACTGAGTGGTGTGAATTCACAAGCACCTTCACTCTCAGCCCCTTCTCTTCTTGGAAGAGAACGCACCCACTGGGCCTGTCAGGTGTAATGTGACATCTGCATGTTACTGAGACTTCCTTGTACGGCATGTAATTCCTGCTTTGGAAGAGTGCAACTGTTAGGAAACCACTGTTTTCCTGCAGGATGTGGCAACACCTCATGTCACTGGCCCAGTGAAACGTTGCCGTAATGCAGCCTTACATGAACGTGTTATCTGCAGCAGTTTTCCAGATACGTGGCCTGCAAGATCACCTAATGTAAATTCATGTGACTTCTCTGAGGATATCCAAAATAATGCATTTACCACAGGCTCATTTGGTCTCTACCTCATCTGAAGGCCAGTTTACAGGAACACATTGCTCAGATTCCACCAGAACTGCTGCAAGCAACTACTGATCACGTTGTTTTACGGATGCAGCATATAGTTGACACCTTTGGTGCTCATATTGGGCAAATTGTGTAAGCGATTATTTATAACAACATCAACATTATGCCCTTCTCATTTTTTTGCCCTTTAAAGTCCATGTCCTGTTCTTAATACATTACATATGGAAACATCTCCAATACATCTTTCTTGCATTCACAGTGACAGATTTGCAGCTGGTGGCCAGAATTGGAACTAATTTTTTTCCAGCATAAATCGGAAGTTTCGCTGTCATATTATAATTACAGCCCACATTGGACCTCTGTGAGTGGATCCACTGTAATTATAACCACCTGGTATTTCTATTCTTCTCACAAGTTGGTCATTTATTCTGATTGCGGGTTTGTAGGTCTTGATAATACTTCTTTTAGTAACATATAAACTGTTTTCTGTGCTGCTATCGTTTCTTTGTTTTCTATGTGCCAGTCACTTTGTCTTTCAAGAACTTCCCTATTGTTTTTCTAAAATTTAACCCTTGTGTTGACAGTTACTATAATTAGCAGATCGTGTGCGTAGGTGATGCAACTTCCAGAGTTTGTTATACTCTAAAGCTGGTTCATCAATGGATCTATGCCAACATCCCAGAACTCAGGCTCACAAACAGAGTCTAGCATTGCTGCCTCTGGATCACAGAGTCCAGGGTTCGATTCCCAGCCAGGTTGGGTATTTTCTCTGCCCAGGCACTGGGTGTTTGTGTCGTAGTCAACAGCGTCATCGTCATCGTCATCATCATCATCATCATCATCATTTGTGAGAGTGGATTGTGAAAAGAAAACGGACTGTGTAAAAATTAGTCTTTGTATGGGTGCTGATGACTGCGCAGTTGGGTGCCCCACAAACCAAACATCACCACCACCACCACCACAAACAGAGTCCTTGGGGGCAGACTTTGGCAATGTTTTTCACAATTCTCGTTCTGGGAGATTCCAACTGCACTTGCCTGTCTGTACAATAATCTCACAGGCTGTTATAGACACACGTGGGGAATACATCTGCTTCATATTTTGAATGGGACAGACCAGCATAAATTATCCAATATCCTATCCACATCAGTTATTGTGCATATGAAGCTGAGTTCACACATGCAATTGAAGTGACTTCACAGCTTGTGGCTTTCTATGGTGGTTAACATGAACTACTGTTCACAGATGATGCCACAAATTCTACATAGTGCATAAGCCGCGTGCAAACTAGCAAAGTTCCACAAAAGCCAGGGTCAGATTTAGACAGATGCAGCACATGCAACTGCATATGGTGGCAAAGTGTCATCGAAAAATTTTTGTAAAGATAACTTTCATGTTCATTGCATCAGCATTCTGGCATTCAATAATTTATTGCCAAAGTGTTGATGAATATTTGTACCTATCATTAAAGTTGTATTTTACTACCAGCCAAACCATATAGTCTTCCATGTATGACCACATTAGGTCTCTGCCAAAAAGGGAAAATGCAACCTGTGAGGGCACCCACTGCACTCTCTGTGTTGCATGCTACACTACAGCATTGCCCCAGTCAAACAGCTGGCAGGCTGTGAATTACTACAAAATTCTGTGGTGGGCAAGTGGCACAAGATGGCAGTGGAAACAGAAAGACTGATGGAATTGGTGCATGCAACTGTATTTTTGTAATACATATGACACTGTGTTTATAAAAATGTGATGAATAAGACAGCAACAAGGAAGAAAACAGATGTAAGTGTATATAAAACAGGTGTTCCAGATTAATGTTGTAGTGTACAATACAGTTCGGCTGGAATAATAATGTGCTTGCACCCAAGTAAGTTTCAAATTACGTGATAGTTGACGTCTGTCACTTATTGCTACAGTGCTGCCACATTGGCTGCCAGCTATCAGTTATCAGTAACACACAAACACAGCAAGTCACTTGAAAAAATGCTGTTAATGTGTAACACGGAGCAATGGTGGAAGTGGCTGCGGCAAGGTATGTCTCAAATGTGAGATGCTCTGTCAACAGCTAATTTTAAGTGACCAATGACTGAACTCCAGCGGGAGACATGTTTTGTAGCCTTGAGTTTAAAGTCGCGTCCTAAGCTAACCACAACCTCGTGATGTGCAATGTATGCACCAAGAAAGTGGTGGTCAACAATCTGGGTAGGACTAAAATCATGATTGCTTTGTTCACAGCTATTCATTCTAACTTTTATGAGCAAATGCAAGACAGAAAAAGTTCAGTTTCAGCATTAAAAGCAAACTGTAATTTCTCGCTATGATTGGTTATCCGAAACCATCCTCTCACTGGCTGCACAAGCTGCCCTATTACCAACTGACGAGCAGTCCTCACTGACACCTGATTGAAGATTGTGGGCGACACCAGTAGATTCTAGATGCAAAAAAACAATGAAAGGTAGAAAAATAAGAGCAAATAAAAAAAGTCAGTTAGATGATGAAAATGATCTGGCAAAGAATTAGAAATAAAAAAATACATTTAAATCAATTAACTGAAAAAATGATGTCTTTTTATTAGTTGAATGTGTTAATTGTATTAACAATTTCTAATATGGATATCCACCAGCTGTAGAATGCAATGACGATAATGAAAATTTGTGCCAGACTGGGACTCGCACATCGATTTCTTGCTTATTGCGAGCTGTTACCTTACCATTTGACTATCCATGCGTAACTCACGGCCAGACCCAAACTTCGGTTAGACTGTCAGTGAGAGCAGCACCCCTAGTTCCTGCTACTAATAAGGTGAATACACCGTTCGCTTGTTATATATTTTTACGAGCTTCAAACAGGAGCGACTTATTTTCAGTTATCTGTGTAGTTAATAGTTTATTTTTGTAGTTTCTTGCGTGTTTGAGTGCTTACTGGGCACAATCTTTTATTTTAATAACAGTGTAGCGTACACAACCACCGTTGCTATCGACGCTTGTATCGACCCTCATATCGTACAGGCTTTTTGTTTGTTTGGTTATAACAGCTCAGTGTCGGTTAGACCATCAGCATGAGCAGCACCGCTAGTTCCTGCTACTAATAAGGCGAATACACCGTTAGCTTGTTACATATTTTTACGAGCTTCAAACAGGAACGACTGCAGTAATGGACGGGAACTGTGATTGTTGTGTACAGATGCGTGCTGAGTTGGCGAACCTTCGCTCACAGATCCAGCCTGCTTTGGCTTCCATCACACAGCTTGAGGCGGCTGCCAAGGAGCGTCACTGTGGGGGATCGAACACGAGGATACAAGGGACGTCGATCACGTCCTACGTGTCCTCCGATCGGTCCACTGCTGTGGCTGCCCCGGGTACTGCCTGCACTGAGGTTGACCCCTCACACGTGGTCGAATCGGAGATCATTCCAAAGTCTGGCAGGCAGCGAAAAACTTTCCGAGGGGCCGATCGTAGGGTTTCCCCAGTTCGTTTGACGAACAGGTTTCGGGCGTTATCTGTGGCTGACGATGTCTCTGAGCCGGATGCGGTCGTCCACCCTGTTCCAGAGGAAGCTTCCCGGCCCGCAAGGTCTGGGCATTCACAGAGGGTTGGTTTGCTGGTAGCTGGGAGCTCCAACGTTAGGCGCGTAATGGGGCCCCTTCGGAACATGGCTGCCAAGGAGGGGAAGGAAGCCAGTGTACACTCCGTGTGCGTTACAGGGGGAGTCATTCAGGATGTGGAAAGGGTGCTTCCGGATGCCATGAAGAGTACAGGGTGCGGCCAACTGCAGGTGGTGGCTCATGTCGGTACCAGTGACGTGTGTCCCTTTGGATCGGAGCAGATTCTGTCTGATTTCGGGCGGCTAGCGGAAATGGTAAAGACTGCCAGTCTTGCTTCCGAAATTAAGGCGGAGCTCACCATCTGCAGCATCGTCGATAGAACCGACTGTGGTCCTTTGGTGCAGAGCCGAGTGGAGGATCTGAATCAGAGGCTCAGGCGGTTCTGTGACCGTGTAGACTGCAGATTACTTGACTTGCGCCATCGGGTGGTGGGTTTCCGCGTTCCGTTTAATAGGTCAGGAGCCCACTACACACAGGAGGCGGCTACAAGGGTAGCGGGGGCTGTGTGGACGGGACTGGGCGGTTTTTTAGGTTAGAGGGTCTCAGGAAACCACTGAACGGACGTCCGTCTACAAGTGGGCAGGTAAAACACAGTAAGGTAATTGGAGAAACGATTGGTATTGTAGTTGTAAATTGTCGTAGCTGTGATGGGAAAGACCCAGAGCTCGAAGCTCTAATAGAAAGCACTGAAGCTCAAATAGTTGTAGGTACAGAGATCGGGCTAAAGCCGGAAATAAGTTCAGCCGAAATATTTTCAAACGACGTAACATTGATCAGAAAGGATCGATTAAATACAGTTGGTGGTGGAGTATTTATTGCTGTCAGAGATAGTTTGCCTTGTAGCGAAATTGACGTAGATAGTTCGTGTGAAATAGTATGGGTAGAGGTTATACCTGACAATTACATTAAATTATTAATTGGATCGTTTCGCCGACCCCCCCGACTCAGAAGATATAGTTGCTGAACAGTTCAAAGAAAACTTGAGTCTCATTTCAAGTAAGTACCCCACTCATACAATTATAGTCGGTGGTGACTTTAATCAGCCCTCGATATGCTGGAAAAATTATACATTTAAAGCCGGCGGCAGGCATAAAACGTCATCCGAAATTTTACTGAATGCTTTCTCAGAAAATTATTTTGAACAATTAGTTCATGAGCTCACTCGAAGCGTAAATGGTTGCGAAAGCATACTTGACTTTTTAGCAACAAATAATCCTGGACAAATAGTGAGTATTGTGACGAATACAGGGATTAGCGACAACAAGGCAGTTGCTGCTAGGCCGAATACCGTAACACTTACAACCACCAAAAAGAAACGCGAAGTATATCTATTTAAAAAAGCTGATAAAAAAGCTCTTAACGCCTTCTTAAGAGACAGTCTTCACTCCTTCCGATGTGATCATGTAAGTGTATAAAAGTTGTGGAATGTTTTCAGAGAGATAGTATCGACAGCAATTGAGAGATATACATAACATAAATTAATAAGTTGTGGTACTGATCCCCCATGGTACACAAAACGTCAGATCGTTGTTGCAGATGCAACGAAAAGAGCATGCCAAATTTAAAAGAACGCAAAATCCCCAAGATTGGTCAAGTTTTACAGAAATTCGAAATATGGCGCGTTCTTCAATGCGAGATGCTTTTAATAATTTCCACAACGAAATTCTGTCTCGAAATCTAGCAGAAAACCCAAAGAGATTCTGGTCATATATAAAGCACACCAGTGGCAAGACGCAATCAACACCTTCACTGCGCGATAAGAACGGTGAAGTCACTGATGACAGTGCCACTACAGCAGAGTTATTAAACACGGTTCTCCGAAACTCCTTCACCAAAGAAGACGAAGTAAATATTACTGAATTCCAATCAAGAACAACTGCCAAGACGGGAAACATAGAAGTAGATATCCTCTGTGTAACGAAGCAGCTTAAATCACATAATACAGGTAGGGCTTCCGGTCCAGATTGTATACCAGTCAGGTTCCTCTCAGAGTATGCTGATAAAATAGCTCCATATTTAGCAATTATACAGTATACAAGCACTCGCTCACAGAAAGATCCGTACCTAAAGACTGGAAAATTGCTTAAGTCACCAATACACAAAAAGGTATCACTAACGTCGATTTGCAGTAGGGTTTTGGAACATATACTGTATTCGAACATTATGAAGAACCTCGAAGAAAACGATTTATTGACACATAGTCAGCACGGTTTCAGAAAATATCGTTCTTGTGAAACACAACTAGCTCTTTAAACTCATGAAATAATAAGCGCTATCGATAGGGGATGTTTGATTGATTGCATATTTTCTGATTTCCAGACAGCTTTCGACAACATTCCTCACAAGCGTCTTCTAACCAAACTACGTGCCTACGGAGTATCACCTCAGTTGTGCGACTGGATTCGTGATTTCCTGTCAGAAAGGTCACAGTTTGTAGTAATAGACGGAAAGTCTACAGAAGTAATATCCGGCGTTCCCCAAGGAAGTGTTACAGGCCCTCTATTGTTACTGATCTATATTAACGACATAGGAGACAATCTGAGTAGCCGTCTTAGATTGTTTGCAGATGATGCTGTCATTTACCGCCTCGTAAAGTCATCAGATGATCAAAACGACTTGCAAAATGATTTAGATATCTGTATGGTGCAAAAAGTAGCAATTGACCCTGAATAAGGAAAAGTGTGAAGTTATTCACATGAGTACTAAAAGAAATCAGCTAAATTTCGATTACGCTATAAGTCACATAGATCTGAAGGCTGTAAATTCAACTAAATACTTAGGGATTACAATTACAAATAACCTAAATTGGAATGCTCACATAGATAATATTGTGGGTAGAGCAAACCAAAGACTGCGATTCATTGGCAGAACACTTAGAAAGTGCAACAGGTCTACTAAAGAAACTGCTTACACCTCGCTTGTCCGCCCTATTCTGGAGTATTGCTGTGCCGTGTGGGATCCGCATCAGGTGGGACTGACAGATGACATCGAAAAAGTACAAAGAAGGGCAGCTAGTTTTGTATTATCGCGAAATATGGGAGATAGTGTCACAGACATCATACGTGAATTGGAGTGGCAATCATTAAAACAAAGGCGTTTTTCGTTGCGACGGGATCTTCTCATGAAATTTCAATCACCAGTTTTCTCCTCCGATTGCGAAAACATTCTGTTGGTACCCACCTACATAGGGAGAAATGATCATCACGATAAAATAAGAGAAATCAGGGCTCGCACAGAAAAATTTAAGTGCTCGTTTTTCCCGCGTACCGTTCAAGAGTGGAACGGTAGACACACAGTTTGAATGTGGTTCATTGAACCCTCTGCCAGGCACTTTATTGTGAATAGCAGAGTAATCACATAGACGTAGATGTGTCCATGTGTCACCAACCACGTTCCTACAATCTGTACTCATACACCCATTATTTATACGAGGTGCATTCAAGTTCTAAGGCCTCCAATTTTTTTCTCCGGACTCGAAAGAGATATAAACTTGCGCATTGTTTTAAAATGAGGCCGCGTTCATTGTCGATACGTCCCAGAGATGGCAGCACCGTATGTCAGACGGAATTTTACCGCCAGCGGCGAGAATGAGAACTGTTTTAAATACTTAAAATGGCGACGTTTTCATTACTTGAACAGCGTGCAATCATTCGTATTCTGAATTTGCGTGGTGTGAAACCAATTGAAATTCATCGACAGTTGAAGGAGACATGTGGTGATGGAGTTATGGATGTGTCGAAAGTGCGTTCGTGGGTGCGACAGTGTCGGTTGTGACAATGGATGAGACATGGATGCCATTTTTCAATCCAGAAACAAAATGCCAGTCACCTCAATGCAAGCACACAGATTCACCGCCACCAAAAAAATTTCGGGTAACCGCCAGTGCTCAAAAACTGATGGCGTCAATGTTCTGGGACAGCGAGGCCGTAATCCTTACCCATTGCGTTCCAAAGGGCACTACGGTAACAGGTGCATCCTACGAAAATGTTTTAAAGAACAAATTCCTTCCTGCACTGCAACAAAAACGTCCGGGAAGGGCTGCGCGTGTGCTGTTTCACCAAGACAACGCACCTGCACATCGAGCTAACGTTACGCAACAGTTTCTTCGTGATAACAACTTTGAAGTGATTCCTCATGCTCCCTACTCACCTGACCTGGCTCCTAGTGACTTTTGGCTTTTTCCAACAATGAAAGACACTCTCCGTGGCCGCACATTCACCAGCCGTGCTGCTATTGCCTCAGCGATTTTCCAGTGGTCAAAACAGACTCCTAAAGAAGCCTTCGCCGCTGCCATGGAATCATGGCGTCAGCGTTGTGAAAAATGTGTACGTCTGCAGGGCGATTACGTCGAGAAGTAACGCCAGTTTCATCAATTTCGGGTGAGTGGTTAATTAGAAAAAAAATCGGAGACCTTAGAACTTGAATGCACCTCGTATTACTGTACAGGTGAGACATTTTACTTGAAAGTTGCTTGCCTGGTGTTGGCAGATAAATACAATATTGCAGTGCATGTGTTATTCTGAATTATAATGCAAAGTTCCTTTCGACATACATGCATGTCCAAAGAAACAGGCACTGCGGCGACTACAGCCGTTATGAAATACGTTAAATGATATTCTTTGTATTGTTACCATATGCTATGTCCAAATTTGATGTTTCATTGGTAATTTTTCAGTTAAAGGGGCTATTTTATTACTTTTGAATATTTAACTTGCACATGTTTTGTGTTATATGTAATATAAATACGCCAGTAAGGTTTCGAAATGAATTTAATAATTATGCAGGAGTTTTGTTGGTAGCCTGTAAACAAATAGCTATGCTGAAGTTTAGGAACGGGGTATTTAAAAATGGTTCAAATGGCTCTGAGCACTATGCGACTTAACATCTGAGGTCATCAGTCGCCTAGAACTTAGAACTAATTAAACCTAACTAACCTAAGGACATCACACACACCCATGCCCGAGGCAGGATTCGAACCTGCAACCATAGCGGTCGCTCGGTTCCAGACGGTAGCGCCCAGAACAGCACAGCCACTCTGACCGGCGGGGGTATTTAAAATAAATTTCTACACTGGGGCGTCACACATCCTAAATACAGCCCTGACAACACCTATCAATATCTAAATCTCTCATATTACAAAAAATTACCTAAAAATGCCTATTCAGCGCCCCTGAATAAATTTAAAAGTGTAATAACAAAGTAGGTAAAAAGTTAAGCTTTTCATACAGTGAATGAATCTGAAGAATGTTCAGTAGATGACTTGGATTTTTGATACTAGAGTACACAAAATCATACATGGCCATACCTTATGAAATTACCAGTCTAGTACGTTGACTCACTGTGCCATGTTATATTAGGAAATATAGAGATAAAGTTTACAATAATTACAATTATTTGCAGATTTGGACTTATATAATGGTAACATGATATGCTGATTCATTGTGGCATATTGTATTAGATTTGCAAACAGTAATCAGTTTGTATATCAAGTACTTTCCTAAAGTAGTAACTTACATAAAACCCTCCATGTAACATAATTGTGTAGGAATCCATGTAAAATCTCTGTAATGTTGTAACTATATGTGTACATAAATTTTATATGATGACACTGACTTCATGTAAACCTGTTTAAAAGTGAATTAATATTCTATTCTGTCCCTGAAAATCAAAATTCTCTATGACCCAAGTAGAGAACTCCTCAGCATCAATCTTCATAAATCACTACAAAAGGCGATTTGATAAACTGTTGAACAACTGAATGCTTTTTAAATCTTGAAAGCATTTGTTGAATTGACTTCTCAAATCTGAAAGAATTTGAATGTAATGTTTGCTGTTGTAAGGTGCCAATAAAGAGCTTTGCTTGTCAAGGATTTGTTTCAAAACAGACGAAGTTTTTGCGTTCACCTTGGTTGAAATTTTTTTTTTTTTTGCAGTATCAGCGTTGTTTTTTTGAGACTGAAGCAACATCTGAAATTGTTCCGCCAATCTCTTTATCCGTAACTTGACGCTGCAGGTCAAGTAGGGTAAAACAGGGATAGACAGCCATACCGGGGAGATGGCCAACGGCTAGGGTTGTACAGCTACCTACTTTACAGTGTTGCCAGTCAGTTGACTGTGAGTGTTTGTTGCGAGTGACACAGTGATGTTTCTCTGACTCTTTATTTCAACAAAAAGTAAGTAGTTTTCCTGATTTTAGTTTTTACTACACCTCAATATTATATAGCATGTCAATACTTTTCCATTTTGCCGTAAGCTGCATTGTTAGCTGCCGTAAGCTGCAACAGGCAGAAGACGTGCTTTGTTGGTGGTGCACATTTTAGCGATTGTCATTGACATAAACTCAGGCTGCAGCGTTCTTCTTTCGCACGTCAGTGTAGAAGTTGGCACAGAAGCAGCCAAGTGAAAAATTCGTCCAATTCGGACGTTTTTTTATATATACAAGCAAACTTCGGAATTTTCCTTTGTGTGAGATCGCATGCTCGAGATTCGTATGCCAATTCGAAATTAGAGATTCGCATAATTTACTGTTCGCGTCGGTTCTGCATAATCTGTCATAGATTGTATCGATACCCATTTGTATTGTTATATATTGTGTAATTTCGAACATTCGCGATTGCCACGATAAACTCGTACTGTAGGCTTAAACTTACTTGTGCTCTTTAAAAATTTTTGAGAGCTATCCTCGTTCAAAACAATCGTTCTCTAATTCATTGTATAATTACGTGAGAAATAGGTTATTTTTGCGAATTTTCGCACGCTTACAAACCTACATTTTCGTAAGTTACCGGTACTAGTGTTTTGTATACGTAACGTAATTCACAGCAAATCAGTGTTTCTGGTTCACAGTTACTGCCAAATAATACATCACGCCTGAGTTTCATTCTAAAGCAACGTAGATAAACATGTGCTTTTGAGAATTTTCGGAACTATCATTGTCCTGTGCATTATCTACGAGTAATTTGTTGTAAATCGGCGTTTGTGATTTAGTTACTGTAGCAGATATTCCAACTAACATATTGTGTTACATCTAGTTTTTCCCTGAAAGATTAGCAGCCCTATATTATCTTCATTTATCGCAACTTAACTGTTTTCGAGTTTGCTAACAACTTTAATTAACCTGTAAAAGTTTTAGGAAATTAGTATTTTTTTACCGAAGGTCTTGCTGTTGCCCTAATAGAAATCTCGGTTTGTATATTTGCTTCATTTCTTATAGGGAACTGGCAACCATTCAGCTCAACAGATTAAATGATAATCAGTGGGCTTAATTTAAAGTTATTTGTTCACTGCCCTGTAATATTGCACAAACTAAAATGCAGCCCCACTGTGAATATAGTTCTCGAGCATGGAATGTGGTAGTTGACATTAGTAAGCAGCTGTAAATTGCTCTGACTACTGTCAATTGATTGGTAGCTCCTGTGAATCGTCGTGTTGGAAGGACTCCTGAGAGTCATGTACCAAAGGTACCGCAAGTACTATCTACTCCTGGATCCTGCCTCCTCTGCAGAAAATACGTAATCTGTCATTGCTCTTACACTTGACTGTGAGTAGCATTTCAGTAGTAGGGTTAAGCATCTTGCACAGGGGGCGGACTGGGACAAGGGAAGACTCTGGGTGATGTACTGATCCCCCCAACCAACAAGTTTGAGTTGTTGTCTTTCACTGAAACTGAGCTAGTGGGACTCACTTCACCTGTTTCGGGGAAACAGTTTTATCTGATGTCAGGGGGAGGCAAGCGCAAAGGAACATGGGTCTGTCAGTCATTGGCAATTCAAACATATGGCGAATGAAGGTAGTTGTTAAGGAAAGGGCAGGGTAGGACACCATGTGCGCTCAATGTGTATGCCTGATGGCCTCATTCAACATGTTGAAAAGGCTATTCCAGCAGCCATTGATGGATCAGGGTACAACCAACTGCAGACTGTGGCACACATTGTAACAAAACAATGTCTGCCATCTGGGCTCCGAGGTTATTCTTGGGACATTCCGTGGACTGGCAGAGAAGACCAGCCTTGTGCACAGAGTTTCAACGAAGCTCACAATTTGCAGCATTTGTCCCCAGAATTGGTCGTGGCCCTTTGGTTCCGAGTTGAGTGGTAGAACTGAATTAGGGACTTCATAGGTTCTGTGATAAGCTAGGCTGTGACTTCCTGGACTTGCGCCGTAGGGTTGAGACCTGGAGAACTGTAGTGTCCCTCTAAATGGGTCATGTGTGTACTACACATCAGAGACTGCTACTCTGGTAGTTGACTGTGTAGGGGGTGGACACGAGGGCCTTTTGGATTAGATGACAGTCTATC